>NC_134355.1:422260747-423461997 GCF_048569485.1 Anomaloglossus baeobatrachus | reverse complement strand
TCGCGTTCTGGCGTGACAAATAAAAAGCAGCATTTTGTCACTGCATGTGCGTTTAAAAAAGCATCCAAAACGCTGCATTTTGGTTGCATTTTTGACAGTGCGGTCTCACTCGGCTCTGCTACATCCCCACAGAGCATGGCTGGCTGCAAGACAGAGCCGTGTGATCAGAATGAACGCGGATGAACTTCACCCGACTTCATTGTCATCGCGCGCCTCTGTCTGTGTGCCGCGGCCTGTTTTGCAATCACAGGTGAAGGACTCACCGGAGACCGCAAATCCCCTGAGTGACTGAAGTGAGCCACGTGATCAGCGATGCCATCTCAGGTTACCCGTGGCCACAGCTGGAGTCCTCCACCTGAGAGCGGTGGCCACGGGTAACCTGAGTGACATTGTCGCTGACAGCGCGACTCACTTCAGTAGCTGCGTGGAGATCACAGAGAGAGGTCGTTGTCTGTGGCCTCTCCTATCAGGTTCATGTAGCAGAGCTGAAAGTCTCATGGGACCTCGTGTGGATTACGCTGGACCTGGAGGGGTATTTGGGGATTTTAATAAAGTGGTGAAAGAGGGTGTTTTTTGTGACTTTTATTCCAAATAATGGATTTTTTCGGGTGCATGTGTTTATTTACTTTCACTTACAGGTTACTCGTGGGTGGTATCAAAATTGGGAGGGACCGCACAACGATTTTTTAAAATTATTTATTTATTTTACTGCACTACCTAGACCCGCCCACTGGCGGCTCTTATTGGTTGCAGTGAGACAGCTGTCACTCAGTGTAGGGGCTCGTCTGAATGCAACCAATCATAGGCGCCGGTGGGCGGGGGAAGCAGTGAATACAAGATGGAATAATGAGCGGCCGGCATTTTCAAAAGCAGGAGAAGCCGCCGGAGTTTTGTGAAAGCTGTGCAGCGCTGCGCTGGTCATTGGTCAGTGATCGGTGAGTATGAGAGAGGGGTAGAGAGGGAGAAACCGACAAACAGAGAGCGAAACTGAAAGTCCTGTGTTCTGTTTGTCAAAAAAGCATGCAGAACGCAACAAAAATGCAATGCAAGTGCACTAACAAAGCACTGCATTACACTGGCTCTATAGCTGGGTCTGCATTCACTGTTTTGCAGCCTGGCGATTTATGGAGCTGCTAGCAGCTACTGACTACTGGCTTCAGCCCTTAGAAGGACTATTTAGAAGTTTGCAGCATGAACGCTATCACTTAGAAGGCACTGTACTGTCACTGGCCCAATAGCTGGGTCCGCATTCACAGATTTGCGGTCTGACAATTTATGGAGCTACTAGCAGCTACTGGACACTTTCTTCAGCCTTTACAAGGACTATTTATTAGTTGGATCTACGAACACTCCCCCGCACATAATACAGTCTATCTACACCACCAGCTCCCCAATGACTGCGTGTTTACAAAATGGCCGCTGGCTTATGTAGCCCCTATGACGCTGTGCGGCCAAGCCAATCACAGTAGTACCACAACAAAGATGACTGCGGCGTTACTGTGAGGGCAAGCAACATCAAATGTGTTCATTGGCTGGAAAACAGGCGCCAGGAAGTCAGAAATGAATCTGAAAGTATCGGAGTGGATGCTGTTTTATTTGTCGAATACCGAATAGTGCGAATAGCCTGTTATCCGTCGGATAACGAATAGTGCCATATACATTCGCTCATCCCTAATACTTACTCATCTTCTGTCCATATCACACCTAACCACTTCTACACTTAACTGCATCCCATCTTCTCCCCAACCTCACCACTATGCTTGTCCCGCCCCTGACTCATCTCTTCAACTTATCATTAAAGCTATTCCAATCTCCAAGATCATATCCCACTCTGTAGTAGGTGTATTAACAATATTATCAAATACCTCCAAATGGAAATGTAGTATAATTCTCCTGATTAGCTATGTCTCTTACCTCATGTGCAGAGCATTGCAGCATAGGTATGCCCCCTTGGCCATACAGATCCCACCCCCAGGCATCACCCTTTGCAATACAGATCTCACCTTCCACTCTGCCCCCTTTGCTATACATATCCAAGACCGTGGGCTGACTCCTTTCCTATACAGATCCTACTTCATAGGCTGACCACTTCGCCATACAGTTCCAATCCTGCAGGCTGCCCCTTTTGCCATACAGATCTCATTCCACAAGCTGCGACCTTTGCCATACAGAACCCTTCCCGCAGACTGCCCCCTTTTCCATACAGATCTCTCATCGTAGCCTGCGCCTCTTTCCATACTCATCCCACCCCACAGACTGCCGCTTTTTCATGTAGACCCCCCCCCATGCAGACCCTTTTTCCATACAGATTTCCCCCAAGGTTGCCCATTTTTCCATACAGATCCCACCTTGCATGCTGCCCCCTTAGTTATACAGATCTCCCTCCCAAAGGCTGCCCCCTTATTCATACAGATCCCACGGCACACACTGCCCCCTTTCCTTTACAGACCCAATCACCTAGGTTGCCCCCTTTGCAATACAGATGCCACCCTACAGGCTGTCCACTTTGCCATACAGATTCCATCCTGCAGGCTGCCCCCTTTGCAATACAGATCCTATCCAGCAGTCTGCTCTCTTTGCCAATCAGGTACAACCTCACAGGATCCCTCCTTTCCCATACAAACCCCACCCTGCAGGCTGCCTCCTTTTCCATAATCATCCCACCCAATGCTGCCTCTTTCCATACTCATCCCAGCCCACAGGCTGCCCCCTCTTCTATGTAGATCCCACCCCATGCAGCCTCCTTTTCCATACAGATTTACTCCCAGGCTGCCCCTTTTTCCATACAAATCCAACCTCGCAGGCTGCCTCCTTATTCATACAGATTGCATCCTGCAGGGTGCCCCCTTTGCCATACAGATCCCACCCCACAGGCTGCCCCTTTTTCCATACTCATCCCACCCAATGCTGCTGCCTTTACATATTCATCCCATCCCACAGGCTGCTCCCTGTTCCATACAGATTCCACCCCATGCAGCCCTCTTTCCCATACAAATACCCGAAAGCTGCCATTTTTTCCATACAAATTCCACCTCGCAGGCTGCCCCCTTATTCATACAGATCCCATCCCACAGGCTGACGACTTTTCTATACAGATCATACCCCACAGGCTGCCCCCTTTGCCATACAGATCCCACTCACAGGCTGCCCCCTATGCCATACAGACCCCTCCATACTGCCCCCTCTTCCATGCAGATCCCACCCTATGCATCACCCTTTTCTATATAGATCCCCCCACACTGCCCCTTTTCCAATACAGATCCCACTGAAGCTGCTCCTTTTTCCATACAGTTCCCAAACCACAGCTCCCAGTATCTTCAGCTCAAGGAGTGCTTACCTGCTCCTTGCTCCAGCGACCTCTCCTCCTCAGTGGAGGTAATTAAACTAGGACTATAGTGTAGTGATTTTAGGTGTTATACTATTCTTATACTGCTCTCTTATTACAGTATTATTATAACTTTTATATTTTTTCTAATTTGGTGTTTTATTTTAATAGTTATAACTATTTTATTACTAATATTATCCTACTATCTTATTACAGTATAATTCTAACTTTTCTATAACTATTAACACTACTCTATCCCTACAATGTTGATCCAGAAGAAGGCAAAAACCCAAGGACACGTTCAGCCAATTTGTGTCACGGGGGAAAAATTCATTCTTGACCCTGAGAAAAGGCGATCAGTCCTAGAACCCTGGATCAAACTACTGTTATTTTCTTCATATTTTTACTACTTTCTTATTATCGCTCATATTATTGTTCTTATTATTATACTTACCACCTACATCTTTGATGTTTCAGTCTAGAGGTCCCAGCAGGATGGTCCATATGATGTTTCTCCTTCCTCCTGGATCCTTCTTTGTTTTCTCCTCCTTGCAGGGATGTATTCTTCTCCTTCTTCATCCAGGTAGTTGCATAATTCTCTCCAAACTGTTTTTTTTTTCATCTTCTTCTTCCCTCTTCCTTTTTTATCTGACATTGATTATCCTGGATGGCTCAGGCTGTTCTTCTCGCCGTACTGCATATATTTTTTGGGCCTCGGGGCTGGTCGGCATCAGGCGCTGGGAAGACAAGAAATTAAGCTACAAGGATTAATAGGAACATCCGAATACACAACCACCTTATAATAAAAGAAACAACAATGTTGCTCTTAGTTTTCTCACTGTCCTCCTTCTTAAAGAGCGGTGAAGGTAGCAGCTTCATACAATAGGCCAGTCTTCTTAAGGTACTGTCACACATAACGAGATCGCTAGCGAGATCGCAGCTGAGTCACCGTTTGGTGACGCAGTAGCGATCCCGTTAGCGATCTCGTTATGTGTGACACCTACCAGCGATCAGGCCCCTGCTGTGAAATCGCTAGTCGTTGCTGAATGGTCCAGGTCATTTTCTTCAAAGGCGATGTCCTGCTGGGCAGGACACATCGCTGTGTTTGACACTGTGTGACAGGGTCACAGTGACTGCTGAGATCGTTATACAGGTCGCTACTGCGACCTGTATTGTTCCTGCATCGCTGGTAAGATCTGTCTGCGTGACATCTCACCTGCGACCTCCCAGCGACTTACCTGCGATCCCTATCAGGTCGCATCGTTTTTGGGATCGCTGGTAAGTCGTTGTGTGTGACTGGGCCTTTAGTTTTTCCTCAAGTGTAATGTAAACAAAAGGAAACAACCAGATATTAGGATCAGATTAGAGACTAAAGTACCCCCTCTGAAAAAAAAAAAAAAAAAAAGCCCCAGTGGCCACAGTGATAACTGCAAGATTTTTTAACTGCAGTTTCCATTAAAGATTGTTGTATGGATAAAAAAAAAAACAATGACAAATATTATTAAAAAATACATTGAACACAAAAACCTGATTTAAATAATAGGTGAATTCTGATGACAAAGTCAAAGGCCCAAAGTCTAACAATGAAATATTCCTGGATAACCCCTTTAAAGTGGAAATCCTGAATCTAGGAAACAGTTGGCCCTCACAGACTGATGATACTACCTGGTCCAACGCTGGCACAAGATCCAGTCCAATCCATGGCGTCTTCTGATATCTTCGCTTGTCGAAATGTATCAAAATCCTATAAAAGAGGAGCAGAGGTAGTAGGGACTTGATCCATATTTCTATGACTTGGGTGACAGTTCCTGAAAACACTGAAGAACATTTTCTGTATATTCAGGGGCTGTTGTGGACGGTCAAGATATGGAGATGGCAAAATATTTTCTGTTACATATTTGATCAATTCCACTAAAGGGGCTGCCTGATGGGACAAGTGATGGCCGATACCCCCTTGTGTGAGTGTGGATGATGGATGTATCTCCGCCTGGTATCTGGTGTGAGTGCGGGTGATGGATGTATCACCGCCCGGTATATGGTGTGAGTGTGGTGTGAGTGTGGATGATGAATGTATCTCCGCCCGGTGTCTGGTGTGAGTGCAGGTGATGGATGTATCGCCGCCCGGTATCTGGTGTGAGTGCTAGTAATGGATGTATCGCCGCCCGGTGTCTGGTGTGAGTGCGGGTGGTGGATGTATCGCCGCCCGGTGTCTAGTGTGAGTGCGGGTGATGGATGTATCGCCGCCCGGTATCTGGTGTGAGTGCAGGTGATGGATGTATCGCCTCCCGGTATCTGGTGTGAGTGTGGGTGATGGATGTATCGCCGCCCGGGATCTGGTGTGAGTGTGAGTGTGGGTGTTGGATGTATCACCGCTCGGTATCTTATATTACGTCTTATACCTGAAATCTCGTGCTGCTCGCTGGCATCTGTCTTCTTCACATTTGGATGAGGTGTACCAAACTGAGGATAAACTTTTCTTTTTTTTTTTTATTCAAGCTGAGCAGTTCTATTGGCTGTTTAAAAATGCAGTTACCATGGTGACAGAGGCATCTGCAGATTTAAAGGGACAGGATCCAGTCATTGCGCTATAGTACATTTTACCATAGATTTCATATAACACTATATATTACATGGAGCTGCTCAGATAATGTGTGGGCAGACGTTCCTGTATCTCTACATATATTATATAAATTTACTTAGAAGAGCTGTAGAGATATCTAGGGTAAACTTACTTGTGTTGTGAATTGTACGTGTATAAAGAAGGCCTGGTATTGTCTGTAAGGCTATGTGCGCACATTGCGTACTAGCCCTGCAGAAATTTCTGCAGCGATCTGAAGAGCACACGTGCGCTTCAAATCGTTGCAGAAAATGTCCATAGAGAAAAAAAAAAAAAGCCGATTCCATGCGCTCTGCCTGCAGCTCCTGCCATAGACAGAGCAGGAGCTGCCGGCAAAGCGCACGGAAGAAGTGACATGTCACTTCTTAGAACGCGCGCTTCGGGCAGCAGCTGATACGCTTCGCTCTAATACGCCACGTGCGCACAGCTCCTGCATAATCTCCATAGATTATGCAGGGGACGCAGGACGCATGCAGTTACGCTGCGCTACAAAG
Source organism: Anomaloglossus baeobatrachus (assembly GCF_048569485.1). Taxonomy (NCBI): domain Eukaryota; kingdom Metazoa; phylum Chordata; class Amphibia; order Anura; family Aromobatidae; genus Anomaloglossus; species Anomaloglossus baeobatrachus. The sequence goes on along the minus strand of NC_134355.1, from coordinate 423,455,561 downwards.
CGCAGCGTAACTGCATGTAATTACGCTACGTGCGCACATAGCCTAATGGGCCAAAAAATTGTTGTTTTATGTTCAGAACAAATTTTAGTATTTTTTCTCAGTGTTCCGATCAACCTTCTGCCGTATTTCCATCACAGAAAATTGTTACATATAGATAGGAGATGGCAAAGCAATCAGATCATTGGGGTCCAATCAGGGGGCAGAGCACTGAGGTCCCTTTTGGCTTTTTTCCTGCAGTCAGTCCCCCTGGCTATAATACTTTATGTGACAAAAGTGAGTACACCCCTCACATTTTTGCAAATATTGTGTTATATCTTTTCATGGGATAACACTGAAGATAGGACACTTTGATATAATGTAAAGGGGTCAGTATACAGCTTGTATAACAGTGTAAATTTAATGTGCACTCTACATAAGTCAACACACAGCCAATAATGTCTAAACCACTGGCAACAAAAGTGAGTACACCCCTAAGTGAAAATGGCCAAATTGTGCCCAAAGTGTCAATATTATGTGTGGCTACCAGTTATTTTCAAGCACTAAATAAATAAATAAATGCCACAAGCGCTGTGAAAAGTAATTATACTTTTTTTTATTTTGCAAAAAAGTAAATGGAAGTGGCCACTGGTAGAGGACAGATACCGTGTCCAGATCTGTCAGATAATGAAAAAAAGACAACCGAATAAGTACCACTGTGCTACTAAAGGCTGGAGTCCAAACCACCTGAGTTAGGAGGTGTGGACCCTACAGACAAAAAGGCGCTAATAGGAAATTTAGTATATCCAGGGGCGTAATTACCGCGGTCGCAGAGGTCGCCATTGCGACTGGGCCTGGCAGGTTGGGGCCCGTGGTCGCCCTGCAGATCAGCAGCCAGCTCCTTCCTGTGAGAGAGGAGCTGTGCTGTTCTGTTGCATACCATGTGTCCGCTATATGACCCGGTGCCACCGCCGCTGACACCGGCACCAGCGGCGGCATCGGGCCCTCCTCCCCTGTAATCATAATGATAAAGCATCGAGCAGCCCGCGCCGCTCCATCATTCTCCCCCTGTGCCTGGGCGGTGACATCACTCCTGTGCGACTGCTGTGCTGAGGCATGCAGAGTGCAGGACAGGAAGACGCTGACCGGAGCAGCAGGGGAACGAGTAAAGAGGTGAGTACTTGTATTTTGTTTTTCGATTTTTTTATATAAATCAGTAAATACACGGTGGCAAGAGACCTGGGGGTGCTGCATTATATATGGAGGCCTGGGGGTACTGCAGTATACATGGAGGCCTGGTGGGCTGGCTGCATTATACATGGAGGCCTCATTTAGGCATGGGGGTGCTGCATTATACATGGAGGCCTGGGGGTGCGGCATGAAGGACACCTTATACAAGGACTATAGGGGTGCATTATATATGGAGGAGTATGGGACTGCATAATACAATATGAAGGTTTATGGAGCTGCATTAGAATACATATAGGACTATGGGGGCTACATTATATTATATGGAGGGCTATAGAGGCTACCTTATACATGGACTACGGGGTGCATTATAAAACATGGAGGACTATGTGGTGCAGTTGTGGCACCTCTGAAGCTTCAGTTGCCAAAGAGTATTGCACCTGATTTAAGGTGTAATGCTGCACCCGGATCCTGAGCAGGTTGCTACCGGTTTCATCACTTACACACTCAAATACACAACCAGGATGCCCTCCCCAATGGGGACCGGGCTAGGGTAGGGTCTTAAGGTTGCCTTCAAACATGGGTGGCACCACCCACTAGTGACAGGGACCTGAGGGAGGGGCAGGTGTCGCGGGCGGAGGAGGGGACGCTGCGCTCTCCCACTGCTCGGGTCCGGCTGCCGCTGCTGCTGCGGCCTGCTGCTGCTCGGTGGCTCGAGCGATGGGCCGGATCCCGGGGACTCGAGCGGCACTCCTCGCCCGTGAGTGAAAGGGGTTTGGTTTTTGGGATAGTTTATTGTCCGTGACGCCACCCACGGTTGTGGTGATTGTAGGGACACCACCGCTGCTCTGTATGGGAATCCCGGGAGCAGTGACAGGGAGCAGCAAAGTTGTTAGTTCTCCCCTCAGTGGGTAGGGGGTGGTTGTCCCGGGGCCCAGTGATGAGTTGGGGGATGAGGGATGGCGGGGCCGGTGCAGGGCTTGGTGGGGTGCAGGGACGTGGGGGCAGCGCTGTGCCTCACGGCACTGTGGTACTCACTCAGCCTGAGACGGTGACACAGTTCTCGGTAAAACACACGGCTGGAAAGACTGTTCCCACGGACGGCTGCTGTTGCTTTTCCCCGGTAGTTGATGGTGACGGTCCCTTTTCCTGCACCTAAGTCTATGTTGGTAGCGATGGGTTCCCACCGGTAACCCGCTCCCCGTCTTGGATATGTGCCGGAGGAGCCCCTCTTTGCCCGCAGGCGCTGGCCCTGAGAAACTGGTGCCTTGGCGGTGGTGGTGTCTCTCTGTAACGGTTGGACTGTTGCCTTCAATCGGGACTTGGTTGTTGGGAGACCCAGAGGTCCCCTTCACTGACGGATTTGGCAAATTCACGGCGACTCCTAGCCTTGCCGGGATCCGAAAGGCCCCTGCCAATGGTGCTGGCTTCTTTTCGTATACCGCTCCGGTACCGCCGGGCCACCACCTGTCCACGGTCCTTTCGGCAACCTCCAAGTAGCCTCTCCTGCAGACGGTCACCGCCGTCTGCTGACCTTGCTGTCTCAGTCCGGGGCACACACCCGGACCAACTTCAGGCTTGCTCAACTGTCACTACTCTCACTGTCCTCCTTCTCCTTCCTCTCTTGCTCCTCTACCACTTCACTGTTTACTCCTTCACTTCCACTCTCTATCTCTCTCTAAACTCTTCTGCCTGGTTTTCCCGCCTCCAGGGCTGTGAACTCCTCGGTGGGCGGAGCCCACCGCCTGGGCCACCCCCTGGTGTGGACATCAGCCCCTGGAGGAAGGCAACAAGGATTTTTGTGTAGCTTTGGTGTACCTATCCGGGGTGTAGGGTGTGGTGGTGTTATGACCTGTGACCCCTGGCTTGGGTACTGCAGTATACATGGAGGCCTGGTGGGCTGGCTGCATTATACATGGAGGCCTCATTTAGGCCTGGGGGTGTTGCATTATACATGGAGGCCTGGGGGGGGCTGCATTATACATGGAGGCCTGGGGGTGCTGCATTATACATGGAGGCCTGGGGGTGCTGCATTATACATGGAGGCCTGGGGGTGCGGCATGAAGGACACCTTATACAAGGACTATAGGGGTGCATTATATATGGAGGAGTATGGGGCTGCATAATACAATATGAAGGTTTATGGAGCTGCATTATAATACATATAGGACTATGGGGGCTACATTATATTATATGGAGGGCTATAGAGGCTACCTTATACATGGAATACGGGGTGCATTATAAAACATGGAGGACTATGTGGTGCAGTTGTGGCACCTCTGAAGCTTCAGTTGCCAAAGAGTATTGCACCTGATTTAAGGTGTAATGCTGCACCCGGATCCTGAGCAGGTTGCTACCGGTTTCATCACTTACACACTCAAATACACAACCAGGATGCCCTCCCCAATGGGGACCGGGCTAGGGTAGGGTCTTAAGGTTGCCTTCAAACATGGGTGGCACCACCCACTAGTGACAGGGACCTGAGGGAGGGGCAGGCACTAGGGGGAGTCAGGAGCCAACACAACAGTTTAGAGAGTTTTCCAGCAGGAGAGGAAAGGAGCAGACGTGTCTTACCATTGCTCTGGTGGGACAGAGGAGTTGTTCTTGCAGTGGCCGAGGTGCGAGCTTAAACGCTCCCTCGGAACTGGCGCCATAATCAGGGTGCAGGAACCTAGGAAAGACCACACTCCAGGCTGGTTTTTCATAATCTGCCAGGACGGGGAGGTTTCAAGCTTCCCTGGCCACAAAGAGCCCAAAAGCACAGTACCAGATAGGATCTGGGGCCTTGGACTGGACCAGGTCCCACTGTGTAGCCGCGTTACCTGCAAATGGAGACAAGAGTACTACTCGTGATGAACTGGGGTCTCCAAGTAGCTTTAAGCCATGGGGAGCCAACACAGAAGGCGCTAGGAGGAAGGTCCCTTCCTCCTAGCGCCAAACCTCACTGAGCACCAAACCGGACTGAACTCTGAAAGGATTCAGGTTCGACGGAGCCCATCACAGCGGGTGATCAGTACTGTCCGGGCGAGTGGCACAGCACAAAGAGTGAGTAAAATACACCTGGAATTGTAGTCACTGACTCTGATTCTTGATTACCGGCACCGCCGCCCCGCACCTCGGCGCCCAAACACCATCACTACTCCCCTCATCATCTTCCCTGGAGCCCTGCACCAACTGTGGGGAGCAATACCATCTCTGTCTGCTAGAACCATCCGCTCTGGAGGACAGCGACAGCAGCGGCAGCTAAATCCCTGGCCACATACCTCAGGTGGATCATCACACCAGCCCGGTGACTAGTAACGCAGGTACGAGATTCCCCGTGCCTGACTACCCCCTGACCCCTGAGTGCTACACAGTATAATATATGATTAATTCAAGCAAATTAAGAGGCATAAAATGTAACTTTTAATCTAGTTATATTTAAAAGCTTTTTGATAAGCTAGTAACCCAAAGCTCACTGGACTGCTGATATCAACAGCTTAATGTACAACGTCCAGGGAGCCTATGATATATAAAGAAATAAACAAAAAAACACAACATACATAAAGAAAATAAGTATGACAATCTCACTCAAAGAAGAGACAGTGCCAAAAAAATTATCAAACTTAACTCAATATAAAAAATCATATAGTGTGAGGTGGTCCTCAAAGAGGAATCCACCAATATAGCAGCTTATTAACAGAATGAGTTGTAAACGGTCTCACCCATTCATCGCAGCTTGGGGTATACAGAACTTCCTCTGTGGATCCTCACAGCATCCAGTATGACAATCTCACTCAAAGAAGAGACAGTGGTCCCATTGATCCCATGCTGTGCTGTCTGTATATTCTCTTTTGCTTCCTCCCCTGCCCAGGAGATGTGGTATGATCAGACCATATCCCTGCACGGTCAGACACGGACATTACACAGTACATAGCAGGGGCACATTTATAAGATTATCTCAGCACAGGAACATTTTTATTTATTTTTTTTAAATACAGCCAATTGTATAAATTGCTATTTTTCTAAGATCTATTGCCTAAAATCAACATTGAAATTAACTTTGTTCATGTGAAAAACCTATAAAAAAAACCCTAAAGGTCGTCTGCAAAAAGGAAGACTTTATGTAGTGAAACCTACTTATAAATGAAAATTTATGGCTGCTACAACTATGAGTGACGGAATGATCAAGAACTAATTCCTGGATACAGCGGGGCAGTCCCAGCTCAGATTTGGGGGTCTACACCCTGCTGTCCTGTACAGCTTGCCGAATGTCCTGCATTGCCACCATATCCACTCTGACAATCCCTCTTAACATCTTTTCTGTTTCCAGCTCTTCCATAATGGTGTCCCTCCATGCAGCGTGAAGTGGGCAGTTCTTCTTTGCAGTCCATATGAGGGTTGCCAACTTGCCTTGACATTTTTTCTGGACAACTTATCAAAAAAGTCACCGACAGATAGAATTTCTTACAAACACATTGGAAAATCATAATAAATCATTATGATTATAAGTGATCCATGTCTACAGCCCATAATACTGATATAAAAACATTGATTGCATTCACTGTAAACTGTGAAAAATATGCTTAAGTTTCTTCAGCGTTAAAAAAATCACTTACAGTTTATTTACAGACAGGTCATTTTTACAGACTTTCCTAGACTTTCTGGGTCTAAGGGGAGTACTTCTCCTTGCGGAGACTGACAAACCAATCTGGCTGTCAGTGGTGAGCAGTCTTATAGCTGTAATGCTACTCTGGGAAATATTCGAATTGTCTCTCCAGGGAGGAAGGAGACGGACTGACGAGGGACAATCATCCCGAAACACCGTGTCTGCAAATTGAGAATCTGATCTGGCATAAATCCTAGGTCATATGAAATGGCTTGTTAAAGAGCCACTTTTGACTTTTAGGATTGCTACCTCTAATAGGTGGCACTAGACTTTGTCTCCTTCCTCCCTGGAGAGACAACTAGAATTTCTGGAGAGTTGGTGACTCGCCCACCCCAGGGCTTTGGGTGACCTGGTGACTAGTCCTGGGTAGTCAGCGGTGGCGGGGCCCGACTCCGTGACCCTGGCGGGGTCAATTAATATGGCGGCTGTGGGGGGTGATGATTATAATAAGGTTTATGAAAGATTTGTGACGCCACCTGTGGTAAATTGCAGCTCTTTAGGACTGCAGCTGCTGGAAGGGACCTTCGGGGCTGATGTTATAGCAGCTGAGATGTTGCTTGCTCTCCACAGGTAGAGCGGATACCCCGGGGCAACCTTTGGTACTTTGTAGGTTCTATGGTGTTGTGTGCTGTGGTTGAGGTGCAGGGCCGACAGGACAGTAGAAAGGAACAGACACTGACACTGATTTCTTTACCTTTCTCCTTTACTTGTCTTTGGCAACTGGTGAAGTCCTGGGAGCCTATTACAGGTGGTACGGTGGTCTGGAGGCCTAGAAGTAGGCGGGGTCTCACACTGGCCAGGTGAGTAATGAGGCCTACTCCTTACGCTTTGTCTGGTAAATGGGACCCCGTGGCTTTGGTAATGCTGAGACCCGTTCTGTTGCTCTTTGAGGTGGGTAATCACCTCCCCCGTGTGGTGGGCTGCGTGGACGATTACAGGTGCCGTTCTGTCTATCCAGGCCCCCAGTCCTGACATTAAAGCTAAGCCTCCGGGTGTGGGGTGGACAGAGACCTGCAGTCCTCTCGTCCTCCGGATGCGACCCCAGTACTCGAGTGGCCCTGAACTCCGATATTCAAGTTTTCTAGTGATCACATTGGGGTGAGCTGGCTGCGCTCCACTCCCCAATGTTCTTCTCCTCTTTTGCCTCTCTGTGGCCTGTGTTTTCCTGGGCTGAGCAATCTGGCTCAGCTCCCAGCTCACACACACACCACACTACTCGAGTTCCTCTTTCACTGAACTCTCCTCACAGACTAACCAACTCCTCCCCCAGGTCAGAGCTTAAGGGATCCTCCCTGGAACTCCAGGTTTAGAGCTCCCTCTGCTGGCCTGAAAGAGGAACTGTGTTGGATGATGGTACTTGCTGGCCAATGGATTTCCCCAACTACCTCCAGGCTCAGCATTAACCCTTTTGAGGAGGGCAACACTGCTGTGGCAACCAGACCACTGGGGCGCCACATTGGCAATCCAGCTCCAGGCTTCCAATTTTATTGATGGGTAGGCTGGCTCTTTTTGGTGATCTGACTCACATGGCTCCACTCACCAAAAAGATCTCTTATGGATTCTTGGATTCTAAAACTATACCTATTAGATATGTGTTCACCAAAGGTGAAACACATTTAAAATCAAATTAACCCAGCCCAAACCCCTTCCTCTCATGGCCCAAACCACGCCCTTGCGTAAATTTCATTGGCTGGCTACCAGCAGGCAGAGTTTTGGCCACGTTTGGTTTGGCTGGGCAGGGATTTAGCTACCACACACCATCATTTTACACCCAGTGAGAGCCATTCTGAGAATTTAGTGTCTGTCCCTGGTGTGGTAGCTCCCATTATTCTCGGCACGGAGTCAGCTCTTTGTCTCAGATTGATGCATCACTAACTTGCTCTCCCCATGAACAGATAATATTAGCTACTCCTCTAACTGCTCTATGATCTGCTAATGGCCCCGGGACAGAGCTAATAGGAGGAGACATCGTACTGTGCATAGTTTCTAGCATTATATCAATATATATTGTATCATTCTTGTATGGCCGTATGACTCTAAACCATCCATTTTCTAATCTTCCATCCTCTAATTTTGTCTGTGTTTCAGGCACAGACCCCCTATGCACCCTCTCCTAGCTTGAAAAAACAGTCTTTGTTAAGCATAGTAACCAATCAACACAGTTTTAATTTTACCAGAGCTGTTTAAAAAATGAAAGTTGATCTCAGATTGGTTGTTGTCAGCAACAGGATACAGTTTCTCTATTAGACAGTATAAATAGTGGTTATATTTATAGGCAGGAGGCAGTCATGTCAAATATAGACAAAAAAAAAATATCACACTTTTAGGGTTCAGTCACATCTGCATACAAAATCTGCGAGTGCAATGTGTGGCGCCCCTGAGGCTTCTGTCGCCACCGAGTATTGCACCCAAATTTGCCTGGTCCCTGAGGAGGTCAGTCCCGGTTTCACTACATTACACACTCAAATACACAGCAGGTTGCCCTGTTCCCACTTTGGACTGGGCTAGGATAGGGTAATAAAGGGGTCGCCGACAGAGTGGCATTTACAGGATACCCTCAACAGGGGCCCCAGTCCCACTAGCTTAGAACCTGGGAGGGGGGAGGTGCATCCAGCAGGGGGAGTTTGGAGTCACACAACAGTTAACAAAACTAGTGAGCCAGCCACACTCAGGCAGGCAGTTTAGAGGAGTTCTCCAGTAGGAGAGCAAGGGAGCAGTCGCATCTACAGGTGCTCCGGTGGGAAGGAGGAGAAAGTTCACACGGTTGCCGTGGGGAGAGTGAATCTGCTCCCCTCGGAACCGATGCCACGCAGGGTGGCAGCACCCTAGGGAAGATCATACTTCACGTTGGTTTTCCAGAATCTGCCTTGACGAGGATAGTTTCAAGCTTTCCTGCCCACACAGCGCCCAATAGCACAGTGCCATATAGGATCCAGGGCCTCGCTTCAAGCCGGACCCCACATCTGAACCACGGCACCTGCAGATAGGGACACGAGTACATCTCGTGAAACCCAAGGTCCCCTTATAGCTTCAAGCCAGGGGATCCACAAACAGGCAAGGAGGAAACCCACTGAACACCAAACCAGACTGATCTCTAAAGGGATTCGGGTTTAACGGAGCCCATCATAGCAAGTGACCGGTATTACCTGGGTGAGCGGCATCGTACAAAGTGAGTAAAACAACCTGGAACCGCAGCTATAGACTGACTCTTTATTACCCGTACTGCCGCTCCCATCGCCATTACTACTCCCCTCATCATCCTCCCTGGGGCCCGCTCTGCCTGTGGAGAGCGATACCATCCCTGGCTGCTACTACCATCTTCCCCGGAGGACAGAGATAGCAGCGGCAGCCCATTCCCTGGCCACATACCACAGGTGGCATCACGACAAACACCTCACTACTACCCCCATCATCTCTCCCCTGCCATCTTTCTGTACGCCTCGGGACAATGGAGGCAGGCTAGGCCGCCCGTGACAACAACAGTTGACGGCCCGGCGATGAGTAGGTTAAACGCACCTGCCCTGTGGGGCGCTACAAATGCGATACAAAATATCACATTACACACGCACCAATGTTAAACAATAGGGCAGAGCATATCTGATAGTTTTTCCTCTGCAAATTTCAACATGCAGGGCAAATCGCAGCATTCTGCGAGTGCCTGTGTACCTTGTCAACACAAGATAATGGGTGCGAGAAAAACGTGCAGCACATGGATGGCACTCGGATAGCACTCGGATAGTACACGGACATGTGAGCGCGATGCATTTTTAACATGAACTTATACATACTGTCAAAAGCTAGACTGATGAATATATAGATGTCAAACACCCAGATAATGTTCTACCCCACTACATATTCTAAGCTTGCACTCTTTAGTGCCTTTCATGTTTAACTAAGGGTATTTAGCCTTGTATCTACCCCTATTTTTGATATCCAGCTAAAATAGGGGTTGCAGCCCGCAGCTGGCAGCTTTACCTTGGCTGGCAATTCAAAACAGAGAACACCACATGCAAAATTATTTATTTAAAATTAAATAATTTAAAAAAAAAACCAAAACAAAACATGGGGTCCCCCAGAAATTGGGTCACCCACTAAGCTGACAGCTGTTGTCTGTTATTCTCAGGGTGGGAAAGGTGATAGTTATTGGTTCCTTCCCAGCCTAAAAATTGCAGGCCGCAGTAGCTTCACATCAGCTCTTTCCGTTGCCCTGGTGCGGTGGTAAATGGGGTAATATATAGGGTTGATGCCAGTTGCAAATTGCCAGATAGCCTCAAGCCCTGGTATTACTAATGGGTGGACTTTATCAGATACCCACATTACTAATCCATAGTTTCATAGTGTATAAGGTTCAAGGTAGATATACGTCCATCAAGTGCAACCCATCACCTAACCTAACATGTTGATCCAGAGGAAGGCCAAAAAAAACATGCGTCTTCTCAATTCCCCATATAGCAATCAGACTAGCTCCTTGTATTATTGCCCAATCCAGTAGATAAAAACACCCCCTGAAAACAGCCCTCATTCACCAATTAATTCTAAAATTAAAAAGCCTTGAAGTTCCGCCACAATCCAAAAGGAGGTCTCACGCCATTCCACAAAAGCAACCTTGAAAGACATGAAAAGAGAGAATTAATAAAGAACTAAAGACAAGAGATATTCTCATTCACTAATTTATTCCCCATGCTAATCCAAATGAGGACATGAACCATACTGTATATCTACTGTGTGGCTCTGCAGGTGGAGCCATAATTGTGTTACAAATTGAAAGCGATCATCAGGAAAACATTATCAATAAATCTACTAATGTCTACGACCATCCATCCATGTGGATATCATACTTAGTCTTTGGGAGGGCTGCATGAGACTTTATCCTGCTACTATACTCACCTGTAGAGCTCCCAGCGAGGAATCCTCTACAGCTTCTTGTACAAGTGGCATACCAGACGGGGACAGCAAAGCCAAATTGGAAGGATATATCTATTCCCTATGCATTTTCCTAATGGTGAGTGCTATTTATTTCTTATCCATGATATACCACACTATACTACACTTAGGGGCACTTTGCACACAACGACATCGCAAGCCGATGCTTGCGATGCCGAGCGCGATAGTGCTCGCCCCCGTCGCAGGTGTGATATCATGTGATTGCTGCCGTAGCGAACATTATCGCTACGGCAGCTTCACATGCACTCACCCGCCCTGCGACGTCGCACTGGCCGGCGAACCGCCTCCTTCCTAAGGGGGTGGGTCGTGCGGCGTCACTGCGACGTCACACGGCAGGCGACCAATAGGAGCGGAGGGGCGGAGATGAGCGGGACATAAACATCCCGCCCACCTCCTTCTTTCTCATTGCAGCCGGGATGCAGGTAAGGTGATGTTCCTCGCTCATGCGGCTTCATACACAGCGATGTGTGCTGCCGCAGTAACATGGATCAACATCGTACCTGTCGCTGCAACGTAATTATGGATTTCCCAGACACTACACCGATGATACGATTACGATGATTTTGCGCTCGTTAATCGTATCATCTAGGATTTACACACTACGATGTCGAGTGCGATGCCGGATGTGCGTCACTTTCGATTTGACCCCTCCGACATCGCACATGCGATGTCGTAGTGTGCAAAGTGCCCCTTAGATTAGTGCTGCGGTGTCTCTTTCCCTTCCTCTGTTGTCTTTGCTTACAGGGAAATTGTTCTTTTTGATTAAAATTTATGAAAAGAGACTTTCAAAACTTTTTAACCCCTTCACGACATATGATGTAAATGTGCCGCCCCCCTGGCAGCTGCCGAGCTGCTCAGATCCAGGTTCCCAGTGGTTCGAGGGTCTCCGGACCTGGGGGTCGTGCAGCCACTCAAATGAAGGGGGTATTACAAGGGATTATAGAGTTTGTGACGCCACCCGTGGTGTGTGGCAATTAGGAGTACCACCGCTGCAGTTGGGAGTACCGGGGATGATGGAACAGGGCAGCAAGGTGTTAGATCCCTCCACAGGTAGGGGGAATGCCCCGGGACTCGGTGTGGGGATAAGGCCGTGGGATGCAGGGATCCCTCTTGTACTCACTCAGTCCATTAAGCAGACAACGACAACTGGGTAAACCAAGTTTCTGGACACTGCTGCCGCCGAGGGGAGCTAGTTCGGGTCCCGTCCCCAATGGTGCTGCCTGGTGATCCGTGACCTGCCTCCTGGCACTGAGTTTACTTCTCTGGTGGTCCCGGTAGTGTGAAACTTTCCGGGTCCCGCTCCCCACCATGGCTAAGTATGGGAGCTTGCTCTCAGGGCTCACGCTTGGGATTTTCTGGACCGTTTTGGATGGAAAGTCCGATCCTCCTCGTTGCGCTAGTGCCCTGATTTAGGAGTAGTTGGGAACGAATCTTAAAGGCTCCGTTCTCCACGGGTAAATTATCAGGCTGCATGCAGCTACTCCCCGACCTAGGGTCCACGTACCCCGTTGTGCCTTGGTCCCAGCCCGGTGATGGTGCAAGGCCGCCAGCTGTCCTGCTTGACAGATTTGTTCCCTTTGCCACGATCCCCTGCGACCGGGGGTCCAACTCCTCTAGGCCCAGACCACCGTCTGCCACCTAGACAGCTTCTCTCTGGGAGTCCCCGCTCCCGACCTCCTCAGAACTCCTCACAGCTCGAGGGCTACTCTCTCACCACCACTCACTGACTGCCTACCAACTGACTACACTCCTCACCTCCCTCCGTGACTCCCCCAGGTGGGCGACTCTATTCCACTCAAGCCTTCCACTGGTGTGTCTGGTGGGTGTGGTGCAGGGTGTATCTAGTATTTGATTAGCTGATGTAGGCAACACTATTTGGTTAGGGACCCATAACCAAGAGGGAGGTGGATACTGCACGGAAAGGTAGATTGTGCAATACCCTGTGACGACCTGATAGTCCAGGGGCGTCACATACACATATGTTATATGTCGTGTCCCAGCTTTCAATGCAGACTCGCAGCTGGCATTCAGAGAAGATCCAGATTTTAATTATACGTAAAATTGCTGATGCAATGCTATGTATACTTCAAAAGATCAGGTGTTTGTAGCTTCAAGTCCCTTAAGTGTTTTATTAAATATAGTAAACAGTAAAACAAAAGTTTTAAGACAAAAAAAGAAAAAATACACCAATTTGCTAGTTCTGCGTTCATAAAAGTCCAATCTATCAAAATATGGAATAAATTAATCCAATCTGTCAGGGCCAGCGTCAGCACTCGGTGCACCCCTGCAGGTGCCGGGGCCCTGGCTCGCCGGGGAGCCCACTCACCATCAGCAGGAGCAGTGATGTATCCTGCGGCCCCCGAGGCAAGATTAGACGACTGAAGTGCTCGGGATGGCAGCCGCACTTCTCTGGCTGCCAGCCCTTAAATCCACACTTGCACGCAGTATTCACTGCTAAGCACTGCATGCAGGGGCAGTGAAGTTCATCTGTGGGCGCAGCTAGCATGCAGTGTGCTGAGCTCCCATCCCACAGACGAAGAGAGCGGAGCCAAAGCACCAACATCCCGCTAAGCTATAAGTCCCCCCAGAACTGTCTGTCCCCTGACCCTAGTGCTGTATACCCCACAGAAGTGTCTGTTCCCTGACGCTAATGCTGTATACCCCCATAACTGTATACCCCCAGAACTGTCTGTCCCCCACTGCAGTGCTATACACCCCCCAGAATTGTCTTCCCCCTGTCCCCAGTGCTGTATAACCCCAGAACTGTCTGTCCCTTGACCCCAGTTCTGTGTTCCTGGTGGATGGCTTACAGAGTAAAATATCAGTATTTGCAGATGATACAAAACTATGTACACAAAGGAGGACAGTTTGTAACTACAGACAGATTTGAGTAAATTGGAGAATTGGGCTGAAAAATGGCAAATGAGGTTTAACACAGATAAGTGTAAGGTTGTGCACATGGGAAGGAGAAACAGATGCTATGATTACCTACTAAATGGTAAACTGCTGGGGAAATCAGACACGGAAAAAGACTTCTTAGTCAATAAGAAGCTAAACTGGAGTACCCAGTGTCAGGCAGCTACCACCAAAGCAAATAGGGTCATGGGATGCATTACAAGAGGTCTGGGGGCACGAGGTGAAAACATAATTCTCCCTCTGCACAAATCACTCGTCAGGCCACACTTGGAGTATTGTGCCCAATTTTTGGGCATCGGTGCTCAAGAAAGACATTTGTAGCGCCCTTGAAGCCATCAGGGTGCTACAAGGTTCTGCATCCCAACCAGGATGCAGGGCCTACCCCCTAGGGCCCCGGTAACACACGAAAACTCCAGGTAATCCCAGTTTTTCCCCAACAATCCCCCATACAATGGTGCAAAGCTAGAGTGGGACCAATGGATGGCCGCCTAGAGGTGGAGCCAGTCCAGTCCACTAGTTTACCAGGTAGGAGGGGCAGACTGTGGAGAGTAGTCAGAGAGAGTTTGAGGAGAAGGTGGACATGAGGAGATGTTCTGATGGGTTAACGGTAACCCTAGTACCCAGGAGAGAAGTTGCCAGTCGAGTATGGTGGAGTACTCCCGGAACTACGCACCGACGGGGTACAGGACCATAGGAAAGGAAAGACCTCCAAGCCGACCTGTTAACACCTGCACAGCAAGGGGACCATCAAGGACCTTGCTGACCCTAAAAATCTGAAGACTCCGTAGCAAAGGGAGAACTGGGGACAGGGCCAGAAACTCCAACCCCACAAGGTTCACGCTACCGTCAGGCGGACAGAAGTGGAAAACCACCGGACGGCGACCCCCAGTTGCTCTACGGGGACCCATTTACCAGAGACAGGTGCAGGGGAAGAAGGTACCAGATTACTACACTGGCACTGGGACAAAGGGGACCTGGAGGTGAAGCCAGCCGGCCTCGGGTAACCAGTTACCACCAACCAGCAGTGAGTAAAAACCAGTTGCACTAAACCTCTGTGTGGACTACCTTCTTCCGACGCCCATCACATCACCCATCCTCTGGGGCCCGGCCCTGCTTGCAGAGCGCCTACCATCCAGGCTGCAATTAACACCAGCCCCAGTAGTGACATTCTGCAGCAGCAGCTCCATATATATAGCCGCAACACCGCAAGTGGCGTCACATATAAAAAAAAATAGCCTAATCCTCTGTAAATACACCCCCATTACAAAAAGGGCCCAGGGCACGGAACCGGGCAACGGCCACCACAGTGACATTCCCAAGATACGCACTGCCCGGAACCGAGTACCCAATATCGCTGGGTGCGACACATTACTGAACTTGAAAGGGTTCAGAGGCGGGCTACTAAAATAATACATGGAGTGGGTGCGTTAAAATACCCAGAAAGGTTATCCAAATTAGGTCTATTTACTCTAGAAAAGAGAAGACTTAGGGGATACCTAATAAATATGTACAGGTATATCAGAGGGCAATACAGAGATCTCTCCCATGATTTGTTTGTACCAAGGACTGACAAGAACAAGGGGGCATTTTCTTCATTTGGAGGAAAGAAAATTTTAGCACCAACATAGAAGAGGGTTCTTCACGGTAACTGCAGTGACACTCTGGAACTCTCTTCCTGAAGAAGTGGTGATGGCTAACTCACTAAATGAATTTAAGAGAGGAATAGATGCTTTTCTTGTTAGTAACAGTAGAGAAGGTTATGAATAAAAGAATATTACAGGTAGATAGTTGACCCAGCTTTAGGCCTGTTTCACACATCCGGCATTTCACCGGATGCCGGATCCGGCACGCATGCAGTACAGTAGATACATTTACAGTGGAAGCGTGACACCATGTGGACAAATGCGATTGTGCATGAAGCACACAACCGCATGGTGTCGCGCTTCCACTGTAAATTAATCTACTGTACTGCATGTGTGCTGAATCCGGCATCCGGCGAAATGCCGGATGTGTGAAACGGGCCTTAGGAATCGGGAAGGAATTTTTTCCCTATGAGGAAAATTGGCTTCTATTCTGTGGGTTTTTGCCTTCCCCTGGTTCAACACTGCAGAACAGCTGCACTAAAAATAGGCTGAACTAGATGGACATAAGGTCTTCCTTCAGCCTTAGAAACCATGTTACCCCCCAGAACTGTTTGTTCCCCGACCCCAGTGTTGTATACCCCCCAGAACGGTCTGTCCCCTGACCCCAGTTGCTGTATATTCCCCAAAAACTGTCTATCCTCTAACCCCAGTGGTGTGTATACCCCAGAACTGTCTGTGCCCCCCATCCCAGTGCTGTATACCACCTAGACCTGTCTGTGCCCCCCCACCCCAGTGCTGTATACCCCCAGACCTGTATGTCCCCTGACCTGAGTGCTGTATACCATAAAGAACTGTCTGTCCTCCCACCACAGTGCTGCATAATCCCCAGAATGGTCTGTCCCCTGACGCCAGTGCTATATACCCCCCAGAACTTTATGTCCCCTGACAGCAGTCCTGTATACTTCCCAGAGCAGTATGTCCCCCACCCCAATGTTGTATGTCCCCCCAGAGCTGTTTGTCCCCCCACTCTAGTGCTGTATACCCCCCAGAGCTGTGTCACTCCAACCCAGTGCTATATACCACACCAGAGGTGTATATTCCCTCCACCCCAGTGCTGTACACCTCCGAGAGCTGAATGCCCCCCTCTTGAGCTCTATGTCCCCCCATTGCAGTATATCCCCAGCCTCTCCTGTGATGTATATATAAAAGTGTCAGTGTGCACTGTGTGCGGTCATGTCTGTTTATAATGGGCACCAATCAGCACGGCACAGCAAAACATGTTTGGCATAATCGTAGTGACCTGGACTGAACATGGGAAATAAAATAAAATAAAATAATAAAACAATTGTGAAATTGCACTTTTATTTGCAATTTCAATGCACTTGGAATATTTTTTCCCATTTTCCACTACAATGTGGCAGAATGAATGGCGTCATTCAAAAGTACAACTCGTCCAGCAAAAAAACAAGAACTTGTACAGCTATTTGAATGGAAATAAAAAAGCATAAGGCTATGTTCGCACGTTGCGTTTTTTACCGCGTTTCTGCAGCGTTTTTGGCAGCAGCGTTTTTGGGCAAAAACGCATGCGTTTTTGATTTCCAGCAAAGTCTATGGGAAAAGCAGAAATCCTGTCTGCACTTTGCTTTTTTTTCTGCAGCGTTTAATTTGCATATTTGTGGTCAAAAACCATGCTGAAAAAGAAGCAGCATGTCAGTTGTTTTTGCCATTTCTGCAGCGTTTCCTTAACATTGGAGTCAATGAGAAATGGCAAAAAGCAACCAAAATCACAATTCCTGCGTTTTTCATGCTTTTTACCTGCTTTTCAACTGCATTTTTGGCTCCAAAAACGCATGCTTTTCTGGCCAAAAATTAATGGGTTCTAATGTTCCTTTACACACACACAATAACCGAAAATTTAAATGTAAATAAATAATAAACTTTAGCTATTTTTCTGTTAAAATGTGCATAACCACTATTATTACATTAAAATTGTTAATTTCCCATATAATTTTATTAAAAGTTAATTTTATACTTTTTTTCTCTTTTTTCATTCTTTTTGACTAATTCAACTTTATTTCTCAGTGTCTTGATCTCAAAAACGCATCTGCAGAAACGCAGGTGAAAACGCAGGTAAAAAGCGCTAAAAACGCGGTAAAAACGCATGCGTTTTTAGCGCTAAAAAATGGTCAAAAGCCATTTGGTCAAAAACCAAGGGAATTAAAACGTGCAGAATAAACTGCAGGTACTCCGACGCAACGTGCGGACATAGCCTTATGGCTCTTGTAAGAAGGGGAGGAAAAAATAAAAAAAAAACAAAACAAAAAAAACAGAAAAATTGCCAGGTTATGAAGGAGTTAAAGTGAATTGTCAGGTGTTTTTCTAATGGACCCACTGCAACTGACTACTCAAAAAACTCATTGTGCACATAACTTGATATAATCCCTCCTTAATACATCTTTAAAAATTCTAAAAAAAAAAAAACAAAACACATTACCAAAACACTTAACAGTATACTTTAACAAAATGCTAACAAAAACCCTTCAAGACAAAAAAAACGCAAAGACAATCTTATCATTTTCAGAGGCTTTTTCCATTTGCATAACTCATTAATTTTGTTTGCCTGAAAAAAAGGTTCTGTAAATAGGATTTAAACAGTTTGTTAATGTTTTTAAGATGTTTTTGTGGGAGTTTTTTTAGGCAATTTTCTATAGTTGCTTTTTCTTTTAAAATCCACTCGACAATGAATAACACAGGAGAATGTTTTGGAGCAAAAAGTTTTCAAAAACGCTTACAAAACACTCAAAAGATCTAAGACTCTTTGTGATGTTTTTTTTTAGCACTCCCATTGATTTTTATGCTAAAGTATTGAGCAGCTTCATAGCAGAAAACAGCTGAAGACTTGACAGGTCGCTTTATTTAAACACTTTTGGAACTGTAGTTAATTAAAAAAAAATGAACATATGAACAGAAAGTCATTTTTTCAGTAGCGATAAATAGAAAGTCTTTCAAGCATTTTGCGGAGCAGACTCACTCTAAGGGCTCATGCGCATGTAACTGCTGAATATTCTGCAGCGATTTGACAGCACATGTGCACATAATGGATGCAGTTTTTTTTGTAGAAAAAAAAGACGATTTCATGTGCTATGGCTGCTGCCCCCACCATAGACAGAGTGGGAGCTGCATCCATAGTGCATGGAATAATTGACAAGCTGCTTTTATGAACGCACGGATTTTGGTCAAAATTTTAGCACCCAAATCGCTGCATTCATAAAAGCATCGTGCGCATGTATCATGCACAATCTTCATAGATTGTGCTGGGGACGCAGGCTGCATGCATTTACGATGCAGTGCAATACGCAGCGTAAATGCATGCAATTACGCAACGTGCGCACGAGCCCTTTAGACTCTTCAAAAAATGGTGTGTGAACATACTCTTGGGGTATCTGTATTCAGTATCAAAAAAGTGTGCCGCCCCCATGCCAGCAGTCGGCGCTGCTCGGATCCGGACCTCCTAAGGGGGGGTGGCTCAAGGGTCTCCAGACCCGGGGGTCTCGCGGACATGCCGAATAAATGGGGGGGACGTAGATGTACGGGCTAGGCCATATTAAGTTCGTGACACCACCCACGGTGTGTGGTGAGTTGGGACACCACCGCTGCTGTGATGGGGCACCCAGGGGAGATGTAGTGGCAGCTGGATGTTAACCCCTCCGTGGGTAGGGATGGTTGCCCCGGGGCCCAGTGTCTGGTGCAGGGTATAGCGACGGCAAGGGGGAGGTTTGGTTACTCACAGTCAATAAATCACACGAGTCTCTGGTAAACCAAGGTGCTGGTGGCCGGTGCCGCGGCCGGTTGCATTCGGGTCCCCCACCCGGGCTGGTGGTCTCTATCCTTCTCCTCTGCACTGTTTTGTGTAAGGTGGACTTCCTAGTCTGGAACTCAGGAGTCCGCTCCCGGCTGGATGTGGCCTAAGGAGCCGTGCCCGCAGAGGCTGTCCCGTGAGATCTATGGGCCCTGGCGGTGACCTCTTATCCCTATCGGTGGGCTGTTGTCTTCTATGAGGGACTTTGGGTGGGACAGAACCTCTAGTCCTGGCCTCAATCGGATAATTAACCAGGCCGCTTGTTTCCGGTCCTAGGCTTCAGGGTCCGATTACCCCCCGTTCCCCGGGTCGGTAACGGCGGGCTACAACCCTGTCCTGGTCCACCTCGGTTCTGCCGAGCCGTCTTCCCGTCTCCTGCTGACGGAGATCACCATCTGCCTCCTAGCCAAGGTACCAGGGCTCCTACCCTGGATCCGTTCAACTTGAACTTTTCCTGCTGGAGCTACACTTAGCTCCAGCCCACACTCCTCTCCAAACTGAACTCCAAACACTTTCTGCTTGTTTTCCCGCCCTGGGCTGTCTGGACCCCTGGGTGGGCGTGTCCAACTGCCTAGTCACGACCACTGGTGTCGTCTATCTTTCCCTAAGGCTAGCGCCACACATCCGTGCCTCCGGCACGTGTTTGTCATTTTTTACACGTACCGGCGGCACGGAGACACTTTAACCAATGCTACCCTATTGTAGCAGGCACACACACATAAAACCACACGGAACGTGTGTCCGTGTGCGTTTGTACGTGTGTGCGTTTTTGAAAGCGCTGACATGTCAGTGTTTTCTCCCGCAGCACGGGTGTCACACGGCCCGCACCCGCACCACACGGGTGTAGTGTGGATGCGGTCCCGTGTGACACGCGCCGGAGAAAACACACATGTCAGTGAAAAGAAAACAAACCATTAACTCACCTTCTCCAGCCCTCCTGTCTCTGCCGCTGCTGCCTCTTGCTGCCGACCGCCGCTCATTATTCTCATAAAATATTCACTTCACTGCCTGCCAGCAGCAGCAGCGGGGAGACGGGAGGGCTGGAGACCGAGGATCAGCACCACGGACAGCAGCGCGGACATCAGGAAGGACCAGGTGAGTATAATAATTACCGATTCTACGTGTGCTATCGCGGATAGCACACGTAGAACACACGTGTCACGCACGTACCAGAGACACGTACTTACCTGCACGCAACACGCAGGGAAAATACGTGTCTCTCGGCACGTGCGTGAATTTCACGTGAGTGTGGCAGAAGCCTAAGGAGGGGTGACTAGGGTTTCAGGTCGGCTGTGTGTTTCCTAAGTGGGGGATGGGTGTTGGGTAGGGGTCTATCTGCGACTACCTGGTTTTGCCAGGGCATCACAAAAGCAATCCATAAAATGAACATTAACAGCAATGTCAAAACTGCATTATAGTGCACATGTTCTGCCTTCCTTGTCATTTATATTAGGCTATGTGCGCACGTTGTGTAATTTCATGCATTTACGCTGCGTATTACACTGCAGCGTAAATGCATGCGTCCTGCGTCCCCAGCACAATCTATGAAGATTGTGCATAATACGTGCGCACGATGCTTTTATGAACGCAGAGATTTGAGAGTCAAAAATTTGACAAAATCTCTGCGTTTAAAAATGCAGCATGTCACTTCTTTCGTGCGCTTTGCATGCTGCTCCCACTCTGTCTATGGCTTCTGCCACACATCCGTGCCGCCGGCACGTGTTTGTCATTTTTTACACGTACCGGCGGCACGGAGACACGTACAGCAATGCTACCCTATGGTAGCAGGCACACACACGTAAAACCCCACGGAACGTGTGTCCGTGTGCGTTTGTACGTGTGTGCGTTTTTCAAAGCGCTGACATGTCCGTTTTTTCACCGGCAGCACGGGTGTCACACGGCCCGTACCACACGGGTGTAGTGTGGATGCGGTCCCGTGTGACACGCGCCGGAGAAAACACACATGTCAGTGAAAAAAAAACAAAACATTAACTCACCTTCTCCAGCCCTCCTGTCTCTGCCGCTGCTGCCTCTTGCTGCCGACCGCCGCTCATTATTCTCATTGAATATTCACTTCACTGCCTGGCAGCAGCAGCAGCGGGGAGACGGGAGGGCTGGAGACCGAGGATCAGCACCACGGACAGCAGCGCGGACATCAGGAAGGACCAGGTGAGTATAATAATTACCGGTTCTACGTGTGCTATCACGGATAGCACACGTAGAACACACGTGTCACGCACGTACCAGAGACACGTACTTACCTGCACGCAACACGCAGGGAAAATACGTGTCTCTCGGCACGTGCGTGAATTTCACGTGAGTGTGGCAGAAGCCTATGGGAGAGGCAGCATCCAGAGCGCATGAAATCGGCATCTATTCTGCACACACACTGCATGCATTACGCAGTGTTTCTGCAGCGATTTGACGTGCACATGCATTGCCAAATCGCTGCAGAAATTTCAGCATGGACACGACGCAACGTGCGCACATAGCCTTACTCACATGAGGGTTTGGAAACCATTAAGTGGTTCACAGACGTGACATGCTCATTCTTCGGGTGGCTAATGCTAGAAAGTTGCTCACTCTGTATGCCTAAAGGGGGCTTTACACGCTACGACATCGCTAATGCGAACTCGTTGGGGTCACGGAATTGGTGACGCACATCCGGCCGCATTAGCGATGCCGTTGCGTGTGACACCGATGAGAGATTTTGCATCGTTGCAAAAACTTGCAAAATCGCTCATCGGTGACATGGCGGTCCATTCTCAAAAATCGTTACTGCAGCAGTAACGAGGTTGTTCCTCGTTCCTGCGGCAGCACACATCGCTCCGTGTGACACCGCAGGAACGAGGAAGCTCTCCTTACCTGCCTCCCGGCCGCTATGCGGAAGGAAGGAGGTGGGCGGGATGTTACGTCCCGCTCAGCTCCGCCCCTCCGCTGCTATTGGGTGGCCGCTCAGTGACGTCGCTGTGACGCCGCACGGACCGCCCCCTTAGAAAGGAGGCGGTTCGCTGGTCACAGCGATGTCGCCGGGCAGGTAAGTATGTGTGACGGGTCCGGGCGATGTTGTGCGGCACGGGCAGCGATTTGCCCGTGTCGCGCAACAGATGGGGCGGGTACCCACACTAGCCATATCGGAACCGATATCGCAGTGTGTAAAGCCCGCTTAAGGCTATGTGCCCACGTTGAGTTGTGTCCCTGCAGAAATTTCTGCAGCGATTTGAACAGCACATGTGCGTTTCAAATCGCTGCAGAAACACTGCGTAATGAATGCAGTGTATAAAGCCGATTTCATGAGCACCATAGACAGAGCGGGACCTGCATCCAAAGCGCACAAAGTAAGTGACATGTTGCTTTTTAGAACGCAGCGATTTGGCAGCATGCAAATTGCTGTATTCTAAAACGCAACGTGCACATGGATTATTATCTTCATAGATTGTGCTGGGGACGCAGGACGCATGCAGTTACACTGCAGTGCAATACGCAGCGTAACTGCATGCAATATGCACACGTGGGCACGGAGCCTCAAGCATAGGCTGAAATGCCAAACCAGTGGCAAGGCCATCTCAAGAAACCGACTGTTGGCGTCCAAATGATGCCATGCACACATACACGTAGATAGGTAAAAGAGAGTTATTATGGGAAATAATGATTTATAGTGATTTGGTAGGATATTCATAGACACCTAAGGATGATTTTTCAAAGCTTTTATGGCAGCAAATAATCATAAAAGCCTAGAAAACTAGTCAATTCTTTTTGTGGAACATAGAGTTGCTCAAAACTTTTGTGACTTTTGGCGTTTTCATGCCAATTTGAATTAGCTCCGCCGAAATGGACAGGAACTTGGGTGGGATGGGATGTGGCTACACCTGCCCGTCTGACTGATCAATAATGTTAAAAGCTGGGGATAAAACGTGCAATAGGGTCTTACCCAACAAACATATGAGGATGATGAGGGATTGTGCTCACCTTGTGGCACACAACCAGAATTAAGGTATGTAATCAGCTGCTGCAGAGTCCACGCCCACTGATTTAACAGACAATGAGAGTAAGGCCTCTTTCACATGTCAGTGATTCTGATACGTATGTGCTAGTTTTGATACGTACCAGAATCACGGACATACGCAGATGTGACGCCCCTGGCAAAACCAGGTAGTCACAAAAGTTGTCCACCCTCCTCGTTACCACCAAAAACACACACCCAGGTACAACACACAGCCATTAAAGCCTAGCCACCCCCTCATGATAATAAGGACACACCAGTGGGTGGGATCAGGCAGATGAGAACGCCCACCTAGGGGTCCTGAGATGTCAGCGGCTGGAACACAACAGTCCAGTTTGGACAGTCAAGTTTGGACAGTCAAGGTAACACAGCAGTCAAGACAAGTGTTGATTGTAGTCGAATGCAGACTGAGAAGTGTAGTCAGGGGTAGGGGCCCTGGAACTACCCGGCTAGGTGGCAGACAGTGAACAGGGCCACAGGCGACGGAGATCCGGTCGCGGGAGACCTTAAGTGGACCGGGGCAGGGTCGCAGCCCGCCGGTGCCGACAGCGGGAATCCGGTCCGAAGGCCGTGAACAGACGGGGTGCCTGGACCCTAGGACAAGGAAGGTTGCATGCCCCTTGTTAATCAACAAGCAGAGGACGAGGTTTCAGGCCTTGTTCTCCAGAAGCCCAGAGAGCGAAACAGAAGCCCAACACAGGGGATATGGTGTCCGTCAGAACCCACAGAAATCCCAAGGGTCAGATTTCGCGGGCCACAGCTCCCAAACATACACAGTCCCGGGAGTGGACTTCTCCGTTCCATGCAAAGTCGTTCAACAGAAGAGAAAAACACAGAGTGCAGGAGGAAGGAACACTTGTTCACTAACCCGGGTGTGGGACCCGAATACACCCCCCAATAGCAGCCGGTAACTGGCAACTTGGTTTACCACTGTACTTGTGTGAGATTACTGAACTGTGAATATACCACTGACCTCCGGTCCAACCCGGCACGCCGCCTCCAGCAGCCATTACTCCCGTGTACCAACCACGGCCCCCGGGAGTACGCCTCCCCTACCCGTGGAGGGGATCCCATCTTGCTGTCCCGTTAAACCAGCCCCGGGCGCCCCATCACCAGGCAGCGGCGGTGTCACCATCCCTCACCGCAACCCACGGCTGGCGTCATCGATGCAACAAACCCCCTGTGAATATTCCCCTTTCCGACGGTTGTGAGGACGGACGGCCGTGTGAACCCGGGTCTGGTCACCACTCGAACCGCAGCAGCAACCCGGATCCGAGCGGGCCCAGAGAAGTGAAGTGGCAGCGGCCCCCGCCCGCAACACAGACCCATTATAATTAGTGATTTTTCACTGACCATGTCTCCGTGCGGTGTACACGCATGTCCGTGATTGCCACACGGAGACAAGTCTGCTTTTTCTGGCATCACTGATGTCCCACGGACCACACTATGGTGTGGTCCGTGAAACACGTACCAGACAAACACAGACACTGAAAATAAAAAAGCATTTTTAACTCCCCTTCTCCAGCGATGCTCTCTCCGGCCTCTGCTGGCTGCTGCTTCAGAGCCGGCTAATTTCTGGCATGCATATTCATGTATGGAGCCACAGCCGACCCGGAAGTAGATGCAGCGGGGGCGGAAACACAGCAGAGCCGAAGAGTTCAGCACCACGGACAGCAGGAGCGGGGACAGCTGAGTTTATTGCCATGTGCAATCACGGAGTACGGATCATGGATATCACATGGACAACCCACGTGTGTAGTGAATTACTGCACACAGAAGGACATATGTGTTTTTAACACGTCAGTGAAAAACGTCTGTGTTTTTCACTGACATGTGAAACAGGCCTAATAAAGTGTATATATAGCAATAGGTTTTTCAAAAAGAGCACAAAACAGACACATGACAGTGTGTCAGAGTTCAGAGGGTTAAAAGAAGTCCTAATGTGTTCATAGTCAGATATAGAATTAAAAACTTTTCTGATTTAATTTATTAGGTAAATGAAGGATAAAAGAAACGACCTGAAAAGCTGAAGAGTAACGAAAATAAAGAAAAAAGAATAAAAAAGCCAAAGCAATAATAAGGTAAAAAAATGTATTAACACTGAAATGAACTAGAACCCACTAATGGTAATGATTAGAGTTGAGCGCGGTTCGCGGTTCTCCAGTTCGCGGCTCGAGTGATTTTGGGGGCTGTTCTAGATTGAACTAGAACTCGAGCTTTTTGCTAAAGCTCGATAGTTCTAGATACGTTCGAGAACGGTTCTAGCAGCAAAAAGCAGGGCTTTTTACAGCTACAGTGTGCAGGAGCCATGGCTGGCAGCCTGCCAGAAGCTGGTAACCAAGATAAACATCGGGTATCCAAGAAAAGCGCTTTGGTTAGTAACCCGATGTTTATCCTAGTTACGTGCAGGAAGCCCACACTTCCCCGCTCAGCTCACTCCGCCCCGTCCTGCACGCGGCATGTACACACACACACACACTCACACTCACCTGTCCCCAGCCAAGCAGTCCACGACACTGACGTCCACAACGCCACCCACTTTGCACTCCGCCGCCAGCACACATGGCTCCGCCCACCTGCACTCTGCACACATGGTCCCGCTCGGCTTACCTGCGGTGATGAAGTCCCGACCTCAGCGCTGTCACTGTCCTCCATGGCCGCCGCTTGTCACATCACCTTCTCTCGCTTCCGACCCGAGACTGACTAGCGGTGACGTCACGGGCCGCTCGCGATACTTGGCTGTGAAGGCGGCGGTCATTGAACTCAGTGACAGGTGCTGTCAGCAGTGCAGGAGATCAGCGCAGGTAATGTACCTCGCTGACAGCAGCACTTGTCATCCCCTGCAGTGACCTGGGCTGACCCATTGATGTTAGCTCAGGTCACTGCACTGCTCTCCCAGCCAATGGGGAACATCCTGCTCTTCATTGACTGGGACAGTGTGGATCGTCATGGCAACCCCTTGGATTACACCAGACCTGGATTTGTTTTTCTTTCTAATAAATTGGTTAAAGAGGGAATGTATTGGGGAGTGTTTTTTCAAATAAAAATGTGTTTGTCGTCTATTTTTTTTTTATTACTGACTGGGTTGGTGATGTCGGGTATCTGATAGACGCCTGACCTCACCAACCCCAGGGCTTGATGCCAGGTGACATTACACATCTGGTATTAACCCCATATATTACCCCGTTTGCCACCGCACCAGGTCACGGGATGAGCTGGGGCGAAGCACCAGGATTGGCACGTCTAATGGATGCGCCACTTCTGGGGCGGCTGCGGCCTGCTATTTTTAGGCTGGGGAGAGTCCAATAACCATGGACCTCCCTAGTCTGAAAATATCAGACCCCAGCTGTCTGCTTTTCCTTGGCTGGTGATCCAATTTTGGGGGGACCCCTACGTGTTTTTTTTTTAATTATTTATTTAATTTAAAATAACAGCGTGGGGTGCCCTCAGTTTTGGATTACCAGCCAAGGTGAGGATGCCAGCTGTGGTCTGCAGGCTGCAGCCGTCTGCTTTACCCTAGCTGGCTACAAAAATAGGGGGAACCCTACGTCATTTTTTTGGCTAAATACAAAGCTAAGCACCCCTTAGTGCCACATGAAAGGCACCAAAGGGTGCAAAATTACAAAATGCAGGAGAGTGGGACATTATGTGTCTTTCTGCCATTATAATGACAGAAAAGACTGATATGAAGTGCACAAGCACAAGAAAATCACCAGAGTGCTCTACGCTGTGAAAAGCAGTAGAAAATGGCACTGGAGTGAACATGTGACCGTCTCATGTAGGATGAAGCTATGGATCCTGGGTTAATTTATGCATTTACCCTCCTTCAGTTTTTTTGCAGTACACAAAAAAAACGGAAGGCACACGGATGACAAACAGATGACATACGGACCGTCTACGGAATGGACACGGATGCCACATGGATGCACCCGTGAAAAAAAACGGACTGTTTTTTGCAGACCGCAAAAATGGATCGGTCGTGTTAATGTAGCCTTATTCTGGTCTGCCATTTATAAACAGCAGGCAGAAATAAGTGAATAACGCCCCCCAGCGTCAGAAAATCTCCGGGGTTTCAGGGCTAGCTGAGACCCTGGAGATCATGATTCAGGACGTTTTTTCCGGTCCCCGCTCACGTGATCACAGATATACACCGTACACCGATGATCACGTTACAGTAAATGACAGCGCCGTTAAAAAATTATTTATCTCCCATCTGGCATGAACAAACATGATAAATCTCCTCCCCGGTCCCCTCCGGTCCCCCGGTGTCGCCAAAGTGCCCCCCCTGATGCCCTCCCAGAAATCCAAGATGGCCGCGCGCACAGCAGCACGCCGGCCGCATTCACCCTACTCCTCTGATTTCTGTCGCATGTGCCATGACCCATGCGACAGAAAACTCCTCCCCAGGCCCTGCCAGGTCACCCCCTATAACACCACCGGTGTTCCCCGGTGTCCCATGGTACCTGTGCAGCGTTGATCCCCCCACGGCCCTCTCCTTCACAATAGACACTGCCGCATGCACAGAGCGGCTGTCAGCTCAGCTTCCTGTGTTCAGACACAGTGAGTGGTGGTTATGCATCTGTAAGCTAAATGGGCGGCACGGTGGCTCAGTGGTTAGCACTGCAGTCTTGCAGCACTGAGGTCCTGGGTTCAATTCTCACCAAGGACACCATCTGCAAGGAGTTTGTATGTTCTCACCGTGTTTGCGTGGGTTTCCTCTGGGTACTCCAGTTTCCTCCCACACTCCAAAGACATACAGCGCTATGGAATTAATAATGCTATATAAATGAATAAATTATTATTATTACTGCAATGCCCTGCTCATGAGGTAAGGAACATAATTGATCAGGAGAGCTATATACTACATTTCCAAATGGAGGGATTTGCTTTTATAGTTTCCCTGCTGAATGACTACCAAACATGAGAGTCCATTATACGCCACAAGAAAACACATCTAAATAGCGAGCTCTGTTGTTAAGTATTCATTCAGCTGGATAACTGGACTTAAAGGGGTATTCCATCTCCAAGATCCTATCCCCAATATATAGTAGGTGGAATAGCAATAATATCAGCAAATACCAATATTTGAAAATGTAGAATAGTTCTCCTGATTAGGCATGCCCTTACCTCATGAGCAGGGCATTGCAGCTTTGGTAGCAACCATTACGACATGGACTCTGCTACTGTGGACCCAGGGAGAGTGAGTGCAGATTCATTGCACCCACACTCCTCACATGAAGGGTCTGCACTCCTAGAAAATGGGGGATACGTTCCCTGAGTGTCTCCCCCCGATATTCTAGACGGTCCAGAGTCATCGTGGGACCCCTTTATTTTTTTTCTTACAATAAATTGGTGAAAGAGGAAATGTTTTGGGGACTGTTTTTTCAAATAAATTTCTTTTGTCGATTTTTTGTTTGTTAGTACTGACAGTTTATGATGTTGGGTATCTAATAGATGCCATGACATCACAAACTGCTGGGCTTGATGTCAGGTGACCTTACAGCTAGTATCAACCCGATTTATTACCCCGTTTGCCACTGCACCAGGGCACGGGATGAGCTGGGGTGAAGCGCCAGGATTGGCGCATCTAGTGGATGCGCCACGTCTGGGGTGCCTGCGGCCTGCTATTTTTAGGCTGTGAAGGCCCAATAACTATGGACCTTCCCACCCTGAGAATACCAGACCACAGCTGTCCGCTTTACCTTGGCTGGTGATCCCATTTGGGGGTGACCCTACTTTTTTTGTGTAATTATTAATATTTATAAAATAATTATAAAAAAAGAGCCTGGGGGGACCTCCACATTGGATCCCCAACCACGGTAAAGCTGCCAGCTGTGGTTTTCAGGCTACAGCCGTCTGCTTTACCCTAGCTGGCTATCAAAAATGGGGGGACCCAACGTCATTTTTTTTTTAACTATTTTTAAATAGAAAAAATTAATGGGCTTCCCTGTATTTTGATTGCCAACCAAGGTAACGGCAGGCAGATGGGGGTGGCAACCCATAGCTGTCTGCTTTATCTGCGCTGAGAATCAAAAATACCGCGGAGCGCTATGTCATTTTTTTTAAAGATTTATTTTTACAGCACTGTGATGTCAAGCAATCAAAATACAGGGAAGCCCATTTTGTTTTTAGTTATTTAAATAAATAATTAAAAAAAAATATATATGGGCTCCCGCTGCATTTTTTGTATTGCTAGCTAAGGGTAATCCAAGCAGCTATTGGCTGCTAACCCCCACTGCTTGGTGTTACCTTCACTGGCAATGGAAAATCCAGGGAAGCATTTTTTATTTTTTTTGCCAAAAAACTACAAAAAAAGGACGTGAGCTTCGCCATATTTTTGTATGCTAGCCAGGTATAGCAGGCAGGTGCTGGAAGAGTTGGATACAGCGCCAGAAGATGGCGCTTCTATGAAAGTGCCATTTTCTGAGGTGGCTGCAGACTGCAATTCTCAGCAGTGGGGCCCAGAAAGCTCAGGCCAACCTGTGCTGCGGATTCCAATCCCCAGCTGCCTAGTTGTACCTGGCTGGACATAAAAATGGGGCGAAGCCTACGTCATTTGTTTTCTAATTATTTCATGAAATTCATGAAATAATAAAAAAAGGGCTTCCCTTTATTTTTGGTTCCCAGCTGGGTACAAATAGGCAACTGGGGGTTGGGGGCAGCCGTACCTGCCTGCTGTACCTGGCTAGCATACAAAAATATGGCGAAGCCCACATAATTTTTTCAGGGGGCAAAAAACTTCTGCATACAGTCCTGGATGGAGTATGCTGAGCCTTGTAGTTCTGCAGCTGCTGTCTGTCTGTATGGAGAAGAGCAGACAGCAGCTGCAGAACTACAAGGCTCAGCATACTCCATCCAGGACTGTATGCAGAAGTTTTTTGCCCACCAAAAAAATGACGTGGGCTTCGAAATATTTTTGTATGCTAGCCAGGTACAGCAGGCAGCCACGGGCTGCCTCCAACCCCCAGTTGCCTATTTGTACCCGGCTGGGAACCAAAAATATAGGGAAGCCTGTTTTTTTTTCATTATTTCACTTATTTCATGAAATAATTAAAAAACAAATGACGTGGGCTTCGCCCCATTTTTGTGTCCAGCCGGGTACACCTAGGCAGCTGGGGATTGGAATCTGCAGCACAGGTTAGCCCGAGGTTTCTGGGCGCCTCTGCTGCGAATTGCAGTCCGCAGCCGCCCCAGAAAATGGCGCTTTCATAGAAGCGCCATCATCTGGCGCTGTATCCAACTCTTCCAACAGCCCTGAAGCCGGGTGGCTTGTTGGGTAATAATGAGTTAATACTAGCTTTGTTTTACTAGCTAGTATTAAGCCAGAGATTCTTAATGTCAGGCACGTTTGACCCGGCCATTAAGAATCTCCAATAAAGGGTTAAAAAAAAGACACCACACAGAGAAAAAATACTTTAATATAATTAAATACAAAGACACATTAGAGACTCCATCTTTATTACCCCCTGTCAGCCCTCCACGATCCATGGTCTTCTGTCTTTCTCGTTCAACAAATGCAGCTCTGGTCCATCACTGCTGCATGGGGAAGACGCTGTTTCCCGTGCAGCCTTCACTCCGTGAGTGATCAGTGCTGCTGGCTGTCAGCGGTAACAGCGGTAACGCTGACAGACGTGTTACCATAGCAACGGTGCTCCCGGAGCCGCGGTTAGCGGTGACGCCACCGCTAACTGCGTTGCTATGGCAACGGTGATCTCCGTTAATGACCGGCTGTGTCAGCCGGTCCCTAACGGAACGGGGAGTCGACCGTGTGCTAGAGCATGTCGCCGGTACACGGCGATACTCAAATGTGCACTGTGTACCGGAGAGTGCAATGACAGGTCCTACATGATGCGTCATAGTCATGTGACCAGTCTGTAGCCAATGAGATAATAGCCACGTGACTGGTCACATGGCTATTTTGACGTCACGATAGGTCCTGCATCACTGCTAGCAGTGCTGGTCACCGGGAGGATTCAGCGATCATCGGATGGAATAACGGCAGGAGACAGAGTGCGGGAGGGATCGCGGGGACCGGTAAGTGTTATGGCAATGCTTATTAACTGTATGTGTACATTTATAATGCGTTTTTATGTGTTTGTGATTGCCTCCCATTATATCCTATTGGTTCGAGTTCGGTTCGTCGAACGTTCGCCGAACTGAACTCGAACAAGACCTCCGTTCGACGAACCGAACTCGAGCCGATCCACCGCCAGTTCGCTCATCTCTAGTAATGATATACGTCTAGGAAAAGTGCAGCGTTACATTGTGTACTATGTGGGAAACTTGAAGAAATGTGTAGCTAAAAGGTTAAACAACAGTGTTGAAGCCATGCGTAAAATAGTATACAATGTAATAAAAAAAAGGTAAAAAGTGTAAAAAAAATAATTTTTGCATATATTCATTAAATGAGATGAAATTGATATAATAAGTATCAAAGAGGAAAAAAGGGGAAATAAATAATTATATGTATATTTATATCTCTAAAAATGTGTAAATTATTAATGTATAAATTTAGTATGTTGAAAATAGTGTATACATATTTATGTCAAAGAATATAATATATAGTTAGTATACGGAAAAAAGTATGAAATTAATGTTCCTATGCACCTATTTAATGAAAGTGAACTTGAACTAGTGGCATGATGAGACAGACTGTGTTCTGGGGCTGAGTATTAAACAAGTGTGCTATAGAAGAAATACTATGAAGGAGATTAATTAACAAAGTTTTGAAATTTTTTTTGTATGGTTAATAATAACATGTTTGACAAAAGCCTAGATGTGTGAAAAAAATAAATATAATAAATAGAAAAAATACCAGTAAATGAAAAGTATAAAATGGTGAGAGAACAACGAAGCTGTAGAAAAATGAAATTGAAGAGGGAGAAGTTGTTGGTGTGTGAGAGAGCTCTGAAGGTTCAACAGAGTTCAGTGCACAAGTGAAGTGATGCAGAGGAGAAGCTATGGGAGGGCAGTGGAGTCAAGCGGGCCACATATGTGTGCTATGGAGAGGCACACATAAGAGGTGTGGGGTCATCAGAGTGCATTGAGATCGTAGTGAAGGGAAGAAAAGTGGAGGTGAAACAACAAACACACAGAACTGTGATAGACAACAAGGTAAAGTAGAGCGAAGATGAATGTGAGGTCATCTGAGGAAACTGTGAGGGTCAAAGAAGTTCGCCATGACTGGAGCAGGAAAAAATTAATTGAAGATATATTGGATGGCAAAAATAAAATCTATATAAAAAAAATGTATATAATATATATATAATTGCCTTATTCTGTCTGTCTGTCTGTCTGTCTTGCTCCAAAATTGTGTCCTTACGGTGACGCAAAGCTGATTGGCTGCTGGGCTCGCCATGGCCCCGCCCCCGCACGGATTGGCCGCTCGCCCAGGCTCCGCCCGCACACGGATTGGCCGGCCGCTCGCCCAGGCTCCGCCCCCCCACGGATTGGCCTCTCGCCCCGGCACCCTGCATGCATTGGCAACTCGGCCACGCCCCGCCCCCCTCACACAATGCATGCTCGCTCTGGCCCCGCCCCCCGCACGCATTCCCCGAACCGACACGGAGCCACGACTCCCAGGTGAGTACTGTACCCACGGGAGCCCACATCAGCGTACGCCGCCAACCCAGCCGACACATACCCTCGCATTGCTGGGGTTGCCGCCGTATGCTGGTGTGGGCTCCCGTGCGAGCGGGGGACGGGATACGCTGGTAACCATGGTAGCATAGTTACCAGCGCATCAAGGTCCTGCAGCGGCGGAACATACACACGCACACACATAACAACACACACACACACATCAGATCACACTCACTCTCACACACACATCACATCGCATCCACACACTCACAACATCCTGGGATATCGCTTGCTTCTCGGCGGCGATACTGTGGAGTGACCTTCCAGGACCTGCCGGAGGATCACATGGCCAGAAGCATGGGGTATCTCCGGATGTTGTGAGTGTTGAGCGCGTATGTGCGAAATCTTCAGTGTGTGTGTGAGTGTATGCGATCGGATCTGTGAGTGTCGGCAGAGGAGCACGGCGTGCTGGGGGAGGCTGGGAGGAGAGAGGCTGATCCTGGGGAAGGCTGGGAGGGGGAGGCTGATACTGGGGGAGGCTGGGAGGAGAGAGGCTGATGCTGGGGTAGGCTGATGCTGGGGGAGGCTGGGAGGGTGTAGGCTGATGCTGGGGTAGGCTGGGAGGGTGTAGGCTGATGCTGGGGGAGGCTGAGAGGAGAGAGGCTGAGGCTGGGAGGAGAGAGGCTGATGCTGGGGGAGGCTGGGAAGGGGAGGCTGATGCTGGGAGGAGGGAGGCTGGGAGTAGAGAGGCTGATCCTGGGGAAGGCTGGGAGGGGGAGGCTGGGAGGAGAGAGGCTGATGCTGGAGGAGGCTGAGAGGAGAGAGGATGATGCTGGGGGAGGCTGGGAGGAGAGAGGCTGATGCTGGGGGAGGTGGGAGGCGGAGAGAGGCTGATGCTGGGAGGAGAGAGGCTGATGCTGGGGGCAGAGAGGCTGATGCTGGTGCAGCATGGGGGATGGAGCACAATGGGGGGTGCACAGCATGGGGGATGGAGCACGATGGGGAGTGCGCAGCATGGGGGATGGAGCACGTTTGGGAGTGCGCAGCATGGCGGATGGAGCACGTTTGGGAGTGCGCAGCATGGTGGATGGAGCACGTTTGGGAGTGCGCAGCATGGCGGATGGAGCACGTTTGGGAGTGTGCAGCATGGCGGATGGAGCACGATGGGGGGTGCGCAGCATGGGGGATGGAGCACGATGGGAGGTGCACACCTCCCCCCAACACACACACACAACACATCACACACACACTGGGAACCACAAACACTGCCCTACACAGACACCCACACACACAGACAACGCTGCACACACACAACACCCAACACACAAACACCGCGGCATACATAAATATACGCACATACCACGCAACACACACACATTGCACAAAACATACCTCCCCCAAAACACACCACACCCACACAAACCGCGCAACACACACACACACAACGCTACAGACACACAGCGCTCCACAAACAACGCAACCCACGCAACACACACAGAACACCGCTCTCACCCCCCGCCACACCCAGACAACACCCAGAACATGTACAGCGCCCTACACAAACACTTGGTAACTACAGACAACAACATCTATATATATATATATATATATATATGTATAACAAAAATCATACATTACCTACACAATACGTAAATTCTAGAATACCCGATGCGTAGAATCGGGCCACCTTCTAGTATATATATATATATATATATATATATATATATATATTTGCCTTATTCTGTCTGTCTGTCTTGCTCCAAAATGACATCATTACAGTGACAACCGTCGCATTGGCCGCTTGGCTCGGCCCCACCCCCCACACACATTGGCCGCTTGGCCCCACCTCCCGCACACATTGGGCACCTATACTCCTCCCCTCCAGAACTACTCCACCTATTAGACACTTCCCCCACAGGACTACTCCACCTATTAGACACCTCCCCCCAGGACTAATCCACCTATTAGACACCTCCCCCCTCAGGACTACTCCTCCTATTATACTCCTCTCCCCCAGGACTACTCCTTCTATTATACTCCTCTCCACCCAGGACTACTCCTCCTATTTTATTCCTCGCTCCCCAGGACTACTCCTCCTATTATACTTCTCTCCCTCCAGAACTACTCCTCCTATTATACTCCTCTCCCCCCAGGACTACTCCTATTATACTCCTCTCCCCCCAGAACTACTCCTCCTATTATACTCCTCTCTCCCCAGGACTACTCCTCCTATTATACTCCTCTCCCCCAGGACTACTCCTCTTATTATACTCCTCTCTCCCCAGGACTACTCCTTCTATTATACTCCTCCTATTATAGTCCTCCTATTATACTCCTCTCTGAGTGTGCAGCATGGGGGATGGAGCACGATGGGGGGTGTGCAGCATAATGGGGGGGTGAAACAGACACAAACCCCTTCTAGGTTGGACTTGATCACAGAATTGAATGACGTTTAGATTGTAGGAACTGATCGGACAGACCACGGAAACATTAGTGAGAGTCCTAGACCTATGGACCCCATGGATCTTGTTCAGGGATTCGCCTGATAGAGACTCATGGCTAGCCGAGGAGGCCTAAGATGAGCAGGAACTGGTCCATCCCTGTTTAGGGGGGGCCCGCGTAGGCTGGATGACATTTTTTTTCCCTCGGACTTCCTGTTACGGTTGCTGCGAGCACTGGAGACTATATCCAGATTTCTTGCTACTGCACATGTGCGAGCGCTGGAGACTAAGTCCAGATTTCTTGCTACTGCACATGTGCGAGCGCTGGAGACTAAGTCCAGATTTCTTGCTACTGCACATGTGCGAGCGCTGGAGACTAAGTCCTATCTTGGAGCCATTGCACATGTGCGGGTGACATCATCGCTGACACGAGGTCACATGTCTCTGACACCTTCTATGCCGATTGGTCGCTGGTCATGTGCTTGTGACGCCTTGCTCGGTGATAGGCCAGCATGACGTCACTCTTGTCGTTCTGGCAGCGGATTGGCTCTGGTGTCCTCCATCTTGGATGAGGCACAGAGTCTATATAAGACCCTGACACACGCCGCATGGCGCTCAGTCCTCTTGGTTCATGCATGAGGGTAGACGCCCTGTGCACGTTCCTCTAGGCATTCCTCTGTCTATGCTAGGTGAGCGCTACCGGCAGGGTAGCGTTCTTATACCTTACAGCTTCGGCTGCTGTCCGTATCCTTACCTCTTAGGGGAGCGGACATAGGCAGGTGCCTGAGGCACATGGTCTGGCTGGGCCTTGTGATTCTACTCGTAGGTGGACGTTGCCGCTAGGGTAACGTTCCTTATACTGCGTCTGGCAGTTGTTCGTATCCTCGCACACTAGGGGAGCGAACAGAGGTAGGAGCTTTGTGCGGCTTACGCTGCTGTTCGTCTCTTTTGCACCACTAGAAGAGCGGACCTAGGCAGGTGCCATATCTAGTGGTTCGTGTCCTCGCACACTAGTGGAGCGAACGCAGGTAGGAGCTTTGTGCGGCTTACGCTGCTGTTCGTCTCTTTTGCACTACTAGAAGAGCGGACCTAGGTAGGTGCCATTTCGCACACATTGCCTTTGTCTCTGTGATTATTAACAGAGATCATTCCACACTCCCTCCAAGTAAGGGAGGAATTGCTTTACTTACTTATTATATCCTTCTGTGAGTTAACAGAGGTATTGCTCTCTGCCATAGTCTGCAGCAAAGTCTTTGCACGGTGGACCCTGACTGTCTGATACTCCTTTAGGTTATTATCAGACAGCCCCCCGTAACACTTCCCTTATGTTTGT
Source organism: Anomaloglossus baeobatrachus (assembly GCF_048569485.1). Lineage (NCBI taxonomy): Eukaryota > Metazoa > Chordata > Amphibia > Anura > Aromobatidae > Anomaloglossus > Anomaloglossus baeobatrachus. The sequence continues at coordinate 423,419,088 of NC_134355.1, read as the reverse complement.
TCCCACTTGCTTAATCTGTGATCCTTCTTGTTCCTTCCTCTCAAGTCGTTGTTTAATTTTCCCCTTCCTAGTCCTTTTCTAAGGCTGGAAACACACACACTTATGCGTGTAAAATCGGTCTGACTTGCATGAAAAAAACTCGGCCGATTTTAGTTCACGTTAGGTCAGTGTGCAATGCAAGTGCTATGCTTTTTTTTTATTGTTTCCAGGCTAGCAGAGCATGTGTAATGTGTGTGTGATCCTTTTTTTCTCAGCAGCTGTCATCTGCCATTCATCTCTGCTACATGGCCGCTGACAGCAGCCACAGACAGAGCCATGTAGCAGAGCTGAATAGCCACTGACAGCAGACACAGACAGAGCCGCACGATCAGAATGAAGTCGGATGAACGTCACCCGACTTCATTGACGTCCCGCGGCTCTGTCTGTGTGGCATGGCCTGATTTTCGGTCACCGGTGAAGGTCTTACCGGTGACCGCAAATCCCCTGAGTGACCGCAGTGAGCCGCGCTATCAGCGGTGCCGTCACTGAGGTTACCCGAGGCCACAGCAGAAGTCCTCCCGCTGAGATCTGTGGCCGCGGGAAACCTAAGTGATGTCATCGCTGATAGCGTGACTCACTTCAGTCGCTGTGGGGAGCTCACAGAGAGCGGTCGTGGTCTGTGACTGCTATCTGTCAGCTTCCGATGTAGCAGAGCTGACAGCATCGAGGGACCTCTGTGGATTATGTCGGACATGGAAGGATATTTGGGGTCTTGAATAAAGTGGTGAAAGAGGTTGTTTTTTTTGTTATTTATTTCAAATAAAGGATTTTTGGGTGTATGTCTTCATTTTCTTAATCTTACAGGTTAATCATGGAAGTTATCTCGGGGAGACGCCTGCCATGATTAATCTAGGACTTAGTGGCAGCTATGGGCTGCTGCCATTAAGTCCTTATTACCTCGATTGCCACCGCACCAGGGCAATTCGGGATGGCCGGGTACAGTCCCGGGACAGTCGCATCTAATGGATGCGGCTATTCTGGGCAGCTGCTGGCTGATATTGTTAGGGTGGTTGGCTCCCCATAACGTGGGGCTCCCTATCCTGAGAATACCAGCCTGCAGCCGTGTGGCTTTACCCTGGCTGGTATTAAAATTGGGGGGAACCGCACGCCATTTTTTTTAATTATTTAATTATTTTTTTACTGCATTATATAGACCCGCCCACCGGCTGCTGCGATTGGTTGCAGTGAGACAGCTGTCACTCATCGTGGGGGCGTGTCTGACTGCAACCAATCATAGGCGCCGGTGGGCAGGGAAAGCAGGGAATACGAGATTGAATAATGAGCGGCCGGCTTTTTCAAAAGAGAAGACGCCGGAGCAGTGTGAACGCCGTACAGTGCTGCGCCCGTTATCGGTGAGAATGAGAGGGGGGGGGATAGATCGACATGGACAGAGAGAGAGAGACCGACAGAGAGAGACACAGACCGACAGAGAGAGAATAGAGACCGAGAGGGAGAGACCGACTGACATTAATCGCATGTTTCTCAAAACACTGGAAATGAGTGAGGTCTCACAATGTCGGTCAATCTCTATGATTGACCGACATTGTGAGACCTCACTCATTTCCAGTGCTTTGTGATACATGCGATAAATGTATTTAGAAAAACGGATGTCACTAGGATGGTGTGAGTGCCGGTCCGTGTTACATCCTTTTTTTTCACGTTCCCATAGAGTTGCATTGGAGAGACTCGCACGAGAAACTCTTCAAATAGCAGCTTGCTGCGATTTTTTTCTCAGTCCGATTTGGAGTGAGAAAAAAATCGCAGATGAGAGATGATTCATTGAATAACATGTGTCTGAGTGCAATGTGAGATTTTCTCGTATTGCACTACTGTGAAAAACTCGCAAGTGAGAAGCCGGCCTTACTCAGATCTTTCTAGCCTACTCATCATCTTAAAACCTCCTGAGCTTCCACGGAGGAGATGTTTATTTCATGTTATCTGTTGGGATATAAATTAGACTTATCTTTATGTAATTACATGCGTTCTCAATGTGATTACTCCATATACTGATAAATTGATTTGCAATGTTGATGTTACTTTTTGTGTAAAATTATAATAAAACTTAATTTGAACTAAAATGGTGTGCAAGACCATGTTTTTGGTACCCCTTAGTGATATTAGATCTGTGTGAATGAATTCTCTTGTGTAATGGTTGCATAGTACCTCCCACATACTGTTTAGAGCAATCACATTCAATGATATAAATCACATAACTGTCATTCCTACAGCAGTCACAGTTCCACCTTTATTTGGTTCCTGATCGTAATCAATAATGTTGGCTCTTTGTACAGCAGAAATCCTTTTTATTCGTCTCTTTTTAGCCAGCATGTTTAGTCGACATATGAAGGCGCATGCCACTTAGAAGATGTGCCAAATGAATTAGGTGGTGTGTGCCTTGTAATGAACTTGGTGCCTTGTACTCTAGCCAGAGCTGTGGAATTTGAAGACTGAGTAATGGAGTTGGTGTCCATTTTGGTGGATTCAGTGTAAAATAAACCACCTTTTAATCCTAAAATATACAATAAATTGGGTACAGCAGTTCAGTGCAGTATGTGCTGAATATTTTTTCATAATAATTTGGGAAAGTTATGAAATCTAATATATAAAGCTCAGTGTATCTGTGTGTGTGTGTATGTATGTCCACTAAAGGAATCCGCACCGTCGCATTTAAAATCACGAAATTTTGCACAGACACTCCATGTGACTCAGGGAATGTCATAGACTGTGTTTGGGCGGGAAAATTTAACCCCATGCTTTCCAGTTACTCTACAAAAATCCTACAACCATTAAACTGAATGGAGCTGGGAGCTATAGGCTATAAATAGCAACTGTCAGTGGTTGCTATAGGAACAAAATAAACTGTTAGTATAAGATAGGATAGACGGATAGAGAGAGACAGAAAAAGACAGCCAGAGAGAGACAGACTGGCAAAGAGACAGCCGGGCAAAGAGACAGCCGGAGAAAGAGACAGCCCTGGAAAGAGACAGCCCTGGAAAGAGACAGCCCTGGAAAAGAGACAGACGCCCAAAGAGACAGACGCCCAAAGAGACAGACGCCCAAAGACATAGACCTGGAAAGAGACAGGCGGGCAAAGCAAAGAGACAGACCGGGAAAAGAGACAGACGCCCAAAGAGACAGACGCCCAAAGAGACAGATGCCCAAAGAGATAGACCAAGCAAAGAGACAGCCCGGCAAAGAGACAGCCCGGCAAAGAGACAGACCTAGAAACAGACAGCCGGGCAAAAAGACAGACGGGCAAAGAGACAGACGGGCAAAGAGACAGACGGGCAAAGAGACAGATGGGCAAAGAGGCAGACGGGCAAAGAGACAGATGGGCAAAGAGACAGAGAGAGAGACAGACAGATACAGAGATTGAGACAGATAGAGTGTTGCAAATACAGAGAGATAGAAACAGACAGACAAGGAAAGTGACAGACAGCGAGACAGACAGACAGCGACACACAGACAGAGACTGGGAGAGAGACAGAGAGACAGTTACTATCCTGGGCAACGCCCGGGTACTACAGCTAGTCTAATATATAAAGCTGAGTGTGTGTGTGTGTGTCTGCTAAAGGAATCCGCACCATTGCATTTACAATCATGAAATTTTAAACAGACGTCTCATGTGACTCAGGGAACGTCATAGACTATGTTTGAACGGGAAAATTTAACCCCACGCTTTACAATTAGTCTCCAAAATCCTGCCTCCATTAATCTAAATGGAGGTGGGAGATACGGGCTTTTTATAGCAACTGTCAGTGGTTGCTATAGGAACAAAATAAACTGTTAGTATAAGAAGCTTGTGTGAGGTAATATGATGTTGGTGGTGAGAAGGATAGAGAGCCAGAAAGAAACAGACAAACAGAGACACAGACAGAGACAGACGGGGAAAGACACAGAGAGATAGAGACAGAGACAGAAGAGCAAAGAGACAGACGGGCAAAGAGACAGCCCTGCAAAGGAACAGCCAGGCAAAGAGTCAGCCTTGGAAAAAGGCAGCCAGGCAAAGAGACAGCCAGGCAAAGAGACAGCATTGGAAAGAGACAGACAGGCAAAGAGACAGCCTTGGAAGGAGACAGCCTTGGAAAGAGACAGACGGGCAAAGAGACAGTGTGAAGCCCCGAGTACGCTGTGTCGGTGCATTACCTTCAGGGACTCCACTCTGCTGGATCCTGTCACGGTTAGGAAATCTTCTATTTGTCGTGACGCCACTCTCAGAATTGCGGTCAGTGGTGACCGCCACTGCAGGTTGAGGGTCGCCTGGGGCTGATGGTGTGTGCAGTCAGTTGGGATAGCCTCCTGAGAGTGAGGCAAGCCCCAGGGCCCTGTATAGGTGTGTAGAACCACAAGGCGCAGAATAACTCCACACAAGCAGGATGTCTTTCAGGGGTTTTACTCACAGTTGATGGCAGGGTGAGTAACCCGGGCGTAGCTGGGATGAACCAGGCTGGAACCAGGTATCCTTCAGGCTGACTTCTGATGGTGACTACCAACTCGCCTTCCTTAGCCCTTGGTGGTTTGGGGTAACCCCGACTTTTAGTCCCTATGGGGGTCACCCAGGGAAGTTGCTGAAGCCTCTCTCCCCTTCGTTTGCCGTTTGCTTGTTGCCTGGACCAGATCACTCCAGCTGCTTGCCTCCTGTGAACTATGGGCCCTAACTGTGGCTACGTGGCTGCGGCTTTTGGGTGTTGTGGTGTGGGCTTTGAGGGCCCCACACCGGCAGGTTTAGCAAGGAAAGGTGGATCTATCCCCGCTCCGGGATCTGCCGCCCGTTTGGGCCTGGTACTCCCTAGCAGTCTCCTTACTTCCCACTCTGTGCTCTCTCTTTAGCTGGAGACGGGTTTCGGGTAGCACTCCTAGGTGACCGTTCTCCCCCGTCGGTAGCCACTGCGCGGGCGCTGTCAGACTGCAACAGCCCCAGGGGTAGGGGTCAGCTCCTCTCGGAGCTCCCTGGACTCTGCACTGAACTGGCTCACTGCTCCTCCTCTCCTGTTCTTGCCTACGCCACCTAGCAACCAGGCTCTCTTACCACACCCCTTGAGAGGAGATGGAGGCTTTTGGCCCCCTCCACTATTCCAGTGAAGGTGAAGGCTTTTCCCCCTCCTGGGATCCCCAGGGGTCCTCTCATAGGTACATGTGTGAGACCTGATCACTATGCGCCTGTGTAGTCACACCTCGGTCAGCCTTCTGGATTACCTGTATTGTACTGTCCCCAGCATGGGTGCAGTACTCAGTGGTGCCTGACCAGGTCAGGGGCGCCACATTCCCCCTTAGTTATCACCAGCACGTCCTCGGGCTGCAAGACAACATTTTAAAATGCATAAAACAGTAAAAACATGGTAAAACATTTAAAACCACCAGGTACCATACATCACCACCCTCCACCCACAAGTCCGTTAACCCACCCTAAACCCTTTCACGTTGGCCGCGCCTTCAGCCACTTCTGGCAGGATGTAGAGGCGGCTTTCATGGTCTAGTGGTCTTCAGGGCATACCTGGCCTGGTGAAGCCGCGCCTTCAGCCACTTCTGGCAGGATCCAGAGGCGACCTCCACAGTTGGTGCTGACCAGGTACCCTCTTTGTGGTGAGAGCCAGGCCCCATAAACAGGCATGCTCTCTGGTTGCAGGTAAGCCAAGGCCCTATATACGGACGTGCTCCCTGGTTGCAGACGAGCCAAGCCCCTAAACAGGCTGACGCTGGTGGTGGTGGTGCCCTCTGGTGTAACTATTTACACTGCGAGAGTTTGTGGCTATAGCCAGTTCATAGCCTTAAGGTTCATTTCTCACATTAGTTTATGTGGGCACATTGCTTAAACTTGAAAACGTTGCAAAACTTCAAACTTGTCAAACTGGGAACTTCTATGCTTCTTTCTGTACTTTATGTGGATTCCTCCTCACCAGGGCTTGGGCCTGTAGGGCTGTGGCACCTGTTGGTTTCTCGATCTCTTTCTTCTTCCGTGTCTGTTTCTTTTTCTTTAGGACATGGTGTTACATCTAGCGCATACCAGCCTCTTTCGCCTTGATGCATGGTAAACTGCACTGTGTCTCCCATCCTTAGGTTTCTTCCAGGATGTCCTCTGGGCAAATGAGCTCTAACGTCTCTTCTGTTGACAAAAATGCCTTCTTTCATACCAGGTGCTACGATGAAGCCGTATCCTGATTTTAGGCTAAAATCTTCTACTACTCCTCGACAAAGGGGTCCTCTGACCTGGGCTTTGGCTCTTCTCAGGAACCGTTTCTCCTCTAGGTCTCTGGCCGTTATGTCATCTCTCTGCTCTGGGGACTGCGGTGCAGGGAAAGACTGGGTTCTGTTACGGCGCCGTGTCTTGCGGGCTGGATTCTGAGAGGTACAGCTTACAAGCTCCCAGGTGAGGCTTTTGGGCAGATCTTCTTCAGCAGACGGTGTTAGGTCTTCCTCATCCCAGCGGGAATATGGCAACATCTCCGGCTCTGGGCATGGATCCACTGCTGGTGGCTCCTGAGTCAGCTCCTCAGCTTCCTGGCCTCCCCTCCCCCTTAGTTCTTCTGAGCACTCCGGTGGTGGCAGTGCTGGGGATGGGTGCTCCTCAGCCGGCCCAGGCGGGGATCTCTTCGGCATGGTTGCTGCAGGAGTCGTCTTGGGGGTATGCGGAGGGAGCATGTACCGGTCCACCATCTCCTGTGGGAACTTGGCCTCCAGGTCAGCCTTCAGCTGCCAGTATGCGGGGTCCTCACCTACCAGGGACTTCCTAGCAGGGACTTCCTTAGACTGGGGAGCGGTGTCTGCTCTGGCCTTGCAGGCCGGGGTAAACAATGGTACGTCTGTCTTTTCTTGGCGGGCCGCGCCCGATATGGCGGCGGCCTGGTCTTGGCGGGCCGCGCCTGGCATGGCGGCGGCCTGGATGGGCATTTCTGGCGCAGCTTGGATCGGCGTCGCAGCTGCGATGGGGTCTTTGCAGGCTGGGCTGGGCGTCGCTGCAGCGATCTGGGCTTGGCGGGCCGCACCTGACGGGGCTGCGGCCTGGTTCAGCACCTCACTTGCGGCGCGGACGAGCGTTGCGGCGGCAGCCGGTTCTCTGCGGGCCGGACTGGGCGTCGCTGCAGGGACCGGGCCTTGGTGGGCCGAGCAGGGCATCGCTGCGGCGGCCTGAGCTTGGCGGGCTGCACCTGGCGTGGCTGCGGCCTGCTTCAGCGTCGCCGCGCCGGACGCCTCTTCAGGGACCGCGGACGTGGCAGCAGGGGTCGGGGCTCTCGCGCTGGCAGGGGCATCACTGGACTCACCCATCGGTGGCAGCATCGGGGTCTGAGTCGTCACCGCCCGGTCTGGCACTCGGCGCGCGGCTCTCTCTTCGTAGGCCTGAACCGCCGCGGTCATTCCCAGGAACTCCGCACGTCCCTCTCTGATCAGCCTTCCGACCCTGGCCTCCAGTTGATCGCAGAACTCGGCGAGCTCCCGACACCACCAGGCAGCGGAGCCTGGCTCTGGGTCTCTGCATTCAGACGCCATTTTCTCTAACAACAAGCTGCTGGCTTCTTTTCCGTTCCGCCGTCTCTGGACGCTTCCGCTCTCTTCACAAGCGAGGTCAGAACTCTGCAGGGGATCTCTGGGTAGCCACACCTCTTCGTGGGCGGTAACTTCTCCCAGCGCGGGCTGCTGTTGTTTTTCAGCGCGCTTTTCATGGTGGCAATATGGCGGCGCTTCCAATTTTTCAAGCGGACCGCCCAGGCACATGGTCACCTGTCTGAACAGGTCTAGTCCTTATCCTGTTCGTGACGCCAGATGTGAAGCCCCGAGTACGCTGTGTCGGTGCATTACCTTCAGGGACTCCACTCTGCTGGATCCTGTCACGGTTAGGAAATCTTCTATTTGTCGTGACGCCACTCTCAGAATTGCGGTCAGTGGTGACCGCCACTGCAGGTTGAGGGTCGCCTGGGGCTGATGGTGTGTGCAGTCAGTTGGGATAGCCTCCTGAGAGTGAGGCAAGCCCCAGGGCCCTGTATAGGTGTGTAGAACCACAAGGCGCAGAATAACTCCACACAAGCAGGATGTCTTTCAGGGGTTTTACTCACAGTTGATGGCAGGGTGAGTAACCCGGGCGTAGCTGGGATGAACCAGGCTGGAACCAGGTATCCTTCAGGCTGACTTCTGATGGTGACTACCAACTCGCCTTCCTTAGCCCTTGGTGGTTTGGGGTAACCCCGACTTTTAGTCCCTATGGGGGTCACCCAGGGAAGTTGCTGAAGCCTCTCTCCCCTTCGTTTGCCGTTTGCTTGTTGCCTGGACCAGATCACTCCAGCTGCTTGCCTCCTGTGAACTATGGGCCCTAACTGTGGCTACGTGGCTGCGGCTTTTGGGTGTTGTGGTGTGGGCTTTGAGGGCCCCACACCGGCAGGTTTAGCAAGGAAAGGTGGATCTATCCCCGCTCCGGGATCTGCCGCCCGTTTGGGCCTGGTACTCCCTAGCAGTCTCCTTACTTCCCACTCTGTGCTCTCTCTTTAGCTGGAGACGGGTTTCGGGTAGCACTCCTAGGTGACCGTTCTCCCCCGTCGGTAGCCACTGCGCGGGCGCTGTCAGACTGCAACAGCCCCAGGGGTAGGGGTCAGCTCCTCTCGGAGCTCCCTGGACTCTGCACTGAACTGGCTCACTGCTCCTCCTCTCCTGTTCTTGCCTACGCCACCTAGCAACCAGGCTCTCTTGCCACACCCCTTGAGAGGAGATGGAGGCTTTTGGCCCCCTCCACTATTCCAGTGAAGGTGAAGGCTTTTCCCCCTCCTGGGATCCCCAGGGGTCCTCTCATAGGTACATGTGTGAGACCTGATCACTATGCGCCTGTGTAGTCACACCTCGGTCAGCCTTCTGGATTACCTGTATTGTACTGTCCCCAGCATGGGTGCAGTACTCAGTGGTGCCTGACCAGGTCAGGGGCGCCACAACAGCCCTGGAAAGAGACAGCCCTGGAAAGAGACAGCCAGGCAAAGAGAGAGCCGGGCAAAGAGAGAGCCGGGAAAAGAGAGAGCTGGGCAAAGAGACAGCCGGGAAAAGAGACAGACTGGGAAAGAGACAGACGGGCAAAGAGACAGATGGGTAAAGAGACAGATGGGTAAAGAGACAGACCTGGAAAGAGACAGCCCTGGAAGAGACAGACATGCAAAGAGACAGCCCTGGAAAGAAACAGACGGTGAAAGAGACAGCCCTGGAAATAAACAAACCCTGGAAAGAGACAGCCAGGCAAAAAGAGAGCTGGGCAAAGAGAGAGCCGGGAAAAGAGAGAGACACGGGCAAAGAGACAGCCGGGCAAAGAGACAGACTGGGAAAGAGACAGACGGGCAAAGAGACAGCCCTGGGAAAGAGACAGACGGGAAAAGAGACAGACGGGAAAAGAGACAGACGGGAAAAGAGACAGACGGGGAAAGAGACAGACGGGGAAAGAGACAGATGGGAAAAGAGACAGACGGGAAAAGAGACAGACGGGGAAAGAGACAGACGGGGAAAGAGACAGACGGGGAAAGAGACAGACGGGGAAAGAGACAGACGGGGAAAGAGACAGACGGGGAAAGAGACAGACGGGGAAAGAGACAGACGGGGAAAGAGACAGACGGGGAAAGAGACATACTGGGAAAGAGACATACTGGGAAAGAGACATACTGGGAAAGAGACATACTGGGAATGAGACAGACTGGAAAAAAGACAGAAGGGGAAAGAGACAGAAGGGGAAAGAGACAGACGGGGAAAGAGACAGCCCTGGAAAGAGACAGCCCTGTAAAGAGACAGATGGGGAAAGAGACAGACGGGGAAAGAGACAGACAAGGAAAGAGACAGATGGGCAAAGAGAGAGCCCTGGAAAGAGACAGCCAGGCAAAGAGAGAGCCAGGCAAAGAGAGAGCCAGGAAAAGAGAGAGCCAGGAAAAGAGAGAGCCAGGAAAAGAGAGAGCTGGGCAAAGAGACAGCCGGGCAAAGAGACAGCCGGGCAAAGAGACAGACTGGGAAAGAGACAGCCTTGGAAAGAGACAGACGGAGAAAGAGACAGACGGGGAAAGAGACAGACGGGGAAAGAGACAGACGGGGAAAGAGACAGACGGGGAAAGAGACAGACGGGGAAAGAGACAGACGGGGAAAGAGACAGACGGGGAAAGAGACAGACGGGGAAAGAAACAGATGGGCAAAGAGACAGATGGGCAAAGAGACAGACTGGGAAAGAGACAGCCCTGGAAAGAGACAGCCCTGGAAAGAGACAGCCCTGGAAAGAGACATACCTGGAAAGAGACATACCTGGAAAGAGACAGACCTGGAAAGAGACAGACGGGCAAAGAGACAGACGGGCAAAGAGACAGCCCTGGAAAGAGACAGCCCTGGAAAGAGACAGCCCTGGAAAGAGACAGCCAGGCAAAGAGAGAGCCGGGCAAAGAGAGAGCCGGGAAAAGAGAGAGCTGGGCAAAGAGACAGCCGGGCAAAGAGACAGACTGGGAAAGAGACAGACGGGCAAAGAGACAGATGGGTAAAGAGACAGATGGGTAAAGAGACAGACCTGGAAAGAGACAGCCCTGGAAGAGACAGACATGCAAAGAGACAGCCCTGGAAAGAGACAGACGGTGAAAGAGACAGCCCTGGAAATAGACAACCCTGGAAAGAGACAGCCAGGCAAAAAGAGAGCTGGGCAAAGAGAGAGCCGGGAAAAGAGAGAGACACGGGCAAAGAGACAGCTGGGCAAAGAGACAGACTGGGAAAGAGACAGACGGGAAAAGAGACAGCCCTGGGAAAGAGACAGACGGGAAAAGAGACAGATGGGAAAAGAGACAGACGGGGAAAGAGACATACTGGGAAAGAGACATACTGGGAAAGAGACAGACTGGGAATGAGACAGACTGGAAAAAAGACAGAAGGGGAAAGAGACAGAAGGGACAAGAGACAGCCCTGGGAAAGAGACAGACGGGGAAAGAGACAGACGGGGAAAGAGACAGACGGGGAAAGAGACATACTGGGAAAGAGACATACTGGGAAAGAGACATACTGGGAAAGAGACAGACTGGGAATGAGACAGACTGGGAATGAGACAGACTGGGAAAGAGACAGAAGGGGAAAGAGACAGAAGGGGAAAGAGACAGACGGGGAAAGAGACAGCCCTGGAAAGAGACAGCCCTGGAAAGAGACAGATGGGGAAAGAGACAGACGGGGAAAGAGACAGACAAGGAAAGAGACAGATGGGCAAAGAGAGAGCCCTGGAAAGAGACAACCCTGGAAAGAGACAGCCAGGCAAAGAGAGAGCCGGGCAAAGAGAGAGCCAGGAAAAGAGAGAGCCAGGAAAAGAGAGAGCTGGGCAAAGAGACAGCCGGGCAAAGAGACAGACTGGGAAAGAGACAGACGGGCAAAGAGACAGCCTTGGAAAGAGACAGACGGGGAAAGAGACAGACAGGGAAAGAGACAGACGGGGAAAGAGACAGACGGGGAAAGAGACAGACGGGGAAAGAGACAGACGGGGAAAGAGACAGACGGGCAAAGAGACAGACTGGGAAAGAGACAGCCCTGGAAAGAGACAGCCCTGGAAAGAGACAGACCTGGAAAGAGACAGACCTGGAAAGAGACAGACGAGGAAAGAGACAGACGGGCAACGAGACAGACGGGCAAAGAGACAGCCCTGGAAAGAGACAGCCCTGGAAAGAGACAGCCAGGCAAAGAGAGAGCCGGGCAAAGAGGGAGCTGGGCAAAGAGACAGACTGGGAAAGAGACAGACGGGCAAAGAGACAGATGGGTAAAGAGACAGATGGGTAAAGAGACAGACCTGGAAAGAGACAGCCCTGGAAGAGACAGACATGCAAAGAGACAGCCCTGGAAAGAGACAGACGGTGAAAGAGACAGCCCTGGAAATAGACAACCCTGGAAAGAGACAGACGGGGAACGAGACAGACAGATAGAGACAGACAGACACAGAGAAAGAGAGAGACACAGAGATAGAGACACAGAGATAGAGAGAGACAGACAGAGAGACTGTTACAGAGACAGACAGAGAAACTGATACAGACAGAGAGACAGACAGAGACAGACAGAGACAGACAGAAACTATGACTACTACTAGATAGTTACTATCCTGGGCATCGCCCGGGTACTACAGCTAGTCTAATATATAAAGCTGAGTGTATGTGTGTATGTGTGTGTGTATGTATGTATGTATGTATGTCCGCTAAAGGAATCCGCACCATCGCATTTACAATCATGAAATTTTGCACAGACACTCCATGTGACTCAGGGAACGTCATAGACGTTTCCCGCCCATATGTTTGGGCGGGAAAATGTAACCCCGCGCTTTACAGTTACTCTCCAAAAATCCTGCCTCCATTAAACTGAATGGAGGTGGGAGTTACAGGCTATTAATAGCAACTGTCAGTGGTTGCTATAGGAACGAAATAAACTGCTAGTATAAGAAGCTTATGTGTGAGGTAATATGATATCGGTGGGGAGACGGATAGAGAGAGACAGAAAGAGACAGACAGACAGAGACAGACAGGGAAACAGACAGACAGAAACAGATGGGCAAAGAGACAGACCTGGAAAGAGACAGACTTGGAAAGAGACAGACCTGGAAAGAGACAGACGGGCAAAGAGACAGACGGGCAAAGAGACAGACGGGCAAAGAGACAGCCCTGGAAAGAGACAGACCTGGAAAGAGACAGACCGGGAAAGAGACAGACCGGGAAAGAGACAGACCGGGAAAGAGACAGACGAGGAAAGAGACAGATGAGGAAAGAGACAGATGGGGAAAGAGACAGAAGGGGAAATTGACAGACCTGGAAAGAGACAGACCTGGAAAGAGACAGCCCTGGAAAGAGACAGCTCTGGAAAGAGACAGCTCTGGAAAGAGACAGCCAGGCAAAAAGACAGCCGAGCAAAGAGACAGACGGACAAAGAGACAGACGGGCAAAGAGCCAGCCGTGGAAAGAGACAGCCCTGGAAAGAGACAGCCCTGGAAAGAGACAGCTCTGGAAAGAGACAGCCAGGCAAAAAGACAGCCGAGCAAAGAGACAGACGGACAAAGAGACAGATGGGCAAAGAGACAGCCCTGGAAAGAGACAGCCAGGCAAAAAGAGAGCTGGGCAAAGAGAGAGCCGGGAAAAGAGAGAGACACGGGCAAAGAGACAGCTGGGCAAAGAGACAGACTGGGAAAGAGACAGACGGGAAAAGAGACAGCCCTGGGAAAGAGACAGACGGGAAAAGAGACAGATGGGAAAAGAGACAGACGGGGAAAGAGACATACTGGGAAAGAGACATACTGGGAAAGAGACAGACTGGGAATGAGACAGACTGGAAAAAAGACAGAAGGGGAAAGAGACAGAAGGGACAAGAGACAGCCCTGGGAAAGAGACAGACGGGGAAAGAGACAGACGGGGAAAGAGACAGACGGGGAAAGAGACATACTGGGAAAGAGACATACTGGGAAAGAGACATACTGGGAAAGAGACAGACTGGGAATGAGACAGACTGGGAATGAGACAGACTGGGAAAGAGACAGAAGGGGAAAGAGACAGAAGGGGAAAGAGACAGACGGGGAAAGAGACAGCCCTGGAAAGAGACAGCCCTGGAAAGAGACAGCTCTGGAAAGAGACAGCCAGGCAAAAAGACAGCCGAGCAAAGAGACAGACGGACAAAGAGACAGACGGGCAAAGAGCCAGCCGTGGAAAGAGACAGCCCTGGAAAGAGACAGCCCTGGAAAGAGACAGCTCTGGAAAGAGACAGCCAGGCAAAAAGACAGCCGAGCAAAGAGACAGACGGACAAAGAGACAGATGGGCAAAGAGACAGCCCTGGAAAGAGACAGACTTGGAAAGAGACAGACCTGGAAAGAGACAGACGGGCAAAGAGACAGACGGGCAAAGAGACAGCCCTGGAAAGAGACAGACCTGGAAAGAGACAGACCGGGAAAAAGACAGACCGGGAAAGAGACAGACCGGGAAAGAGACAGACGAGGAAAGAGACAGATGAGGAAAGAGACAGATGAGGAAAGAGACAGATGGGGAAAGAGACAGAAGGGGAAATTGACAGACCTGGAAAGAGACAGACCTGGAAAGAGACAGCCCTGGAAAGAGACAGCTCTGGAAAGAGACAGCTCTGGAAAGAGACAGCTCTGGAAAGAGACAGCCAGGCAAAAAGACAGCCGAGCAAAGAGACAGACGGACAAAGAGACAGACGGACAAAGAGACAGACGGGCAAAGAGACAGCCGTGGAAAGAGACAGCCCTGGAAAGAGACAGCCCTGGAAAGAGACAGCTCTGGAAAGAGACAGCCAGGCAAAAAGACAGCCGAGCAAAGAGACAGACGGACAAAGAGACAGACGGGCAAAGAGACAGCCCTGGAAAGAGACAGCCCTGGAAAGAGACAGACTTGGAAAGAGACAGACCTGGAAAGAGACAGACGGGCAAAGAGACAGACGGGCAAAGAGACAGCCCTGGAAAGAGACAGCCCTGGAAAGAGACAGACCTGGAAAGAGACAGACCGGGAAAGAGACAGACCGGGAAAGAGACAGACCGGGAAAGAGACAGACGAGGAAAGAGACAGATGAGGAAAGAGACAGATGGGGAAAGAGACAGAAGGGGAAATTGACAGACCTGGAAAGAGACAGACCTGGAAAGAGACAGCCCTGGAAAGAGACAGCTCTGGAAAGAGACAGCCAGGCAAAAAGACAGCCGAGCAAAGAGACAGATGGACAAAGAGACAGACGGGCAAAGAGACAGCCGTGGAAAGAGACAGCCCTGGAAAGAGACAGCCCTGGAAAGAGACAGCTCTGGAAAGAGACAGCCAGGCAAAAAGACAGCCGAGCAAAGAGACAGACGGACAAAGAGACAGACGGGCAAAGAGACAGCCCTGGAAAGAGACAGCCCTGGAAAGAGACAGACTTGGAAAGAGACAGACCTGGAAAGAGACAGACGGGCAAAGAGACAGCCCTGGAAAGAGACAGACCTGGAAAGAGACAGACCGGGAAAGAGACAGACCGGGAAAGAGACAGACGAGGAAAGAGACAGATGAGGAAAGAGACAGATGGGGAAAGAGACAGAAGGGGAAATTGACAGACCTGGAAAGAGACAGCCCTGGAAAGAGACAGCTCTGGAAAGAGACAGCTCTGGAAAGAGATAGCTCTGGAAAGAGACAGCCAGGCAAAAAGACAGCCGAGCAAAGAGACAGACGGACAAAGAGACAGACAGGCAAAGAGACAGCCGTGGAAAGAGACAGCCCTGGAAAGAGACAGCCCTGGAAAGAGACAGCTCTGGAAAGAGACAGCCAGGAAAAAAGACAGCCGAGCAAAGAGACAGACGGACAAAGAGACAGACGGGCAAAGAGACAGCCCTGGAAAGAGACAGCCGTGGAAAGAGACAGACGGGCAAAAAGACAGACAGGCAAAAAGACAGAAGGGAAAAGAAATAGACGGGGAAAGAGAGAGACAGAAAGGCACACACATAGAGACAGACACAGAGAGAGTCAGAGAGACAGTTACTATCCCGGGCAACGCCCGGGTACTACAGCTAGTGTCCTATCAATGTCTGTTCTACTCCTTATCAAAGGATCTAGGCTTAGTTGAGATGAATCTGTGCTGCACTTCAGCTACATGAGAAGTAGTGAAACTCCTACTCTACAGATCAGAGGAAAAAGGCACTGGGAAGAAAGGAACACCTGCACTCATCTCAGAATGGCTAGAATAGGTTCTTGCTATTGTAACTAACAATGCTTCAAACATCATAAGTAGAATTGAACTGATGATAAGAATAATGAAGGTGAACAGAAGCTAGAAGAAAACTTTAGAATCAGTATGTTTGAGAGGGAAGGCCACAGTCCGGATCCTGTAACTAAGGAACAAACAAATATTACTACAGAAAAACAGCAAAATGATACTTTAGAATTCAGTGGTTAGCACTGCAGTCTTGTAGCATTGGGGGTCCTGTGTTCAAATCCCACCAAGGAGAAAATCTGCAAGGCATTTATATTTTCTCCTCGCTTTTGCATGGGTTTACTCCAGGTTCTCCATTTTCCTCTCACACTCCAAATACACCCTGATAGGGAATTTAGAATATGAGCCCTAATGGGGACAGTAATGATCACATCTGTAAAGCACTGTGAAATTAATAGCATTACATAAGTGAGTAAAATAAAAGAAATAATGTAGATTATTTTAATCTGCTTTAACACTGCTTCAAATATCTCTCCTATTCATCACATGAGCTGTGTTGTGCATACACTGCAGCTGGCAAAAGAGATAGTCTGCAAGAGGGACAGATTGGCAAAGTGAGGAAATTGGTTATTGCTGCCAGAACCCCTAAAATAGATTCCATCTTTAAAAAAAAGACGTGCTGCTAGAAAAGGGGTGATTGTCGATGAAGACACTTGGTTGGGCAGCACTTATTTAACGATTAAGTGATTGCTTGAACTGAACCCCTTTCTTGTAGACATGGCCAGTTCTCAGGTAACACTAAATGAAGGTCAATGGATACAGGTGGCAGAATTGAAGGAATTGCTTAATCATCTATTTACAGTGACTAAAAAATTACAAACTGAGGATTTAAAGCCTGGCATTTTCATAACAGAGTTGAAGAACTTGCTGTTTTGCCTGTCTCAAAGAGAAGGTTTAATCGCAGATGGCATTGGTGCTTCAATGAAAAAGAGAGAGATACTGCTATTAGAAAATAAAATTCTTCTGGCAGCTCTTTATGTGGACCCAAATCATCATATATTGCTGCATGATCATCAGATTACTAAAGGAAAAGAAGCTCTGACAGAGGCAGCAGTTAGAATGAGTAAATACAGGATGGCCAAGAGCAAGAGGATTTGTGTCATCCAGGGCTACGGAAACGTTATCTTCAGCCTCATCTCATGAGGAGTTAGGTCATCCAGTGCTACTTCTGCCATATCTTCAGCCTCATCACATGAGGAGTTGGATAATCCAGTGCTTCTGCTGTCATATCTTCAGCCTCATTACATGAGGAGTTGAGTCATCCAGTGCTGCTGCTGCTGTATCTTCAGCCCCACCAGATGAGTAGTTTAATTTTGAAAAGTATTAGGCTATGTGTGCACGTTGCGTACAGTTCACTGCAGAAATTTCTGCAGCGATCTGAAGAGCACATGTGCGCTTTAAATCGCTGCAGAAATGTCCGTAGTGAAGCCGATTCCATACGCTCTGCCTGCAGCTCCTCCCATAGACAGAGCAGGAGCTGCCGGCAAAGCGCACGGAAGAAGTGACATGTCACTTCTTTTTACGCAGCGCTTCGGCAGTAGCCGAAGCGCTGCGCTCTAAAACGCCACGTGCGCACGGCCCCTGCACAATCTCCATAGACTGTGCAGGGGATGCAGGACGCATGCAGTTACGCTGCGCTACAAAGCGCAGCGTAACTGCATGTATTAACGCAACGTGCGCACATAGCCTTAGGACAACATGGAGCAGGCAAAGCATAGCTGCAGGGAAAAAGATCCCACTCCCATAGCAAACAGATTGCCCATATTTCAGCAAAACTTTTCACTTGCTCTCAAAGAACTAGAAGAGTTCAACCGCTCATCAAAATTGATTGTGCACAAGAGAATTCCATTATAACGTGAAATTGTTAGAGATGTTGCCCATGAGGTCACCACTTTGCCACCAACCCAAGTTACTATAGAGAGGTGTTCTCTAGCCTTAAAATAATTAGGTCACATTTGAGGTCATCTATGAAGGAGGATCTGATGGAGGCGATACTATTTCTCAAAACAAATTCATAGACTGCACAAATGTCATTCAGTATGTTTTTGTTGAAAACTGTTTTTGTTCCACTTACTGTATTATATATTTACAATTTATTAAAGTTTTTTGTGCTATAAAGTTGTATTCCAATAAATATTTTATGTTCTGTCTAAACAGCTTGATTATTGTATCATAATAATGTTTAAAAGCCTGATGTTACCATCTTACTACAGTGAATGATCACTTAAATGTGAGCCATATATGAGGGAGTTGGAGTCGGAGTCGTGGAGTCGTAGTCAGGGAAATTGAGGAGTCGGAGTTCCACAGCCCTGGCTCTAGCATTTCTTGCGTACTACGAGTATGCACTACACCAGTTTTGATGAATCAGCCCCATAGGTCCATCAAGTACAACCTTTCTTCATCAGTTATACATTATCTATCACTAGATAGTTTATTTTTATCTACAATGCCATTTGTTGTGAGAAAAACATCCAGATCTTTTTTAAATGCTGTTATAGAGTCTGTTATTACTCTCTTGCAGTATGCTTTTTTTTGTCAGAATTTTAGAGTAAAATTGTTTGGAATGTTGCAAATTTTTGCGCTAAGCATAGTGTTTTTGCTCTATTTCCAGCCCGCTCTGCCAATATACAGCCGGCAATATATAAAGCTGTAGCCAAATACAGCCGGAAAATTCATCACAATCTATGCAACAAAAGTGACAAAATATAACAGAGATAAACTCATGGCCCTATACTGGAGCACATTTCTTGCCATGGTGCACAGTGGCTGAAAAATGCGCCAAACTGATTAATGAATTTGGCGCACCTTACTCCAGCGTACTGTTCACCAAGACTTACATACAAAATGCCATTATTGATGAATCAGGGACAAAGTCTATAGGACTAATAGAGATGGCCAAGAATAGCGCTCAGTCATCTCTATTAGGGCTCGTGCACATGACTGATTTTCTCATTCTAGTGCTTTTCGTGGTTTTCCCTTATAGTACTTGGACCTATGATATTCTATGGGGCTGTGCACATGTCCGGTCCATGGAAAAAATGAGTTTCGGATCAAAATTGGCAATGTAAGGGTACGCTCACACGAGCGTGAAAATCAGACGAGTGCAATGCGAGAAATTCTCGCATTGCACTCTGACCAATGTTAGGCAATGAGGTTGAGCTGTTGGTCAGCTTTTCTCGCATCCAGATTCTGGATGCGAGAAAAGCGGCAGCATGCTGCGTTTTGCTGCTACCGCCGTATCTCTCGCACCCATTCAAGTGAATGGATGCGAGAGATACATCGGACTGCACTCGGATGTTATCCCAGTGCAGTGCGATCTACGCACAGGCTGACAATGGAGGAGATGGGAGGATTAACCCCTCCCTCTCCTCCGCAGCGCCTGCACTCAGCTTCACAGCTGTGACCCGATCGCAAGATCGGGTTACAGTCGCATGACACCCGGCTCACGCTCGCAGCAGAGCCTGAGCCGGGGGACATTAGCATATCGCATCCGATGCTCTCGCATCGGATGCCATACGCTCGTGTGAGTCCAGCCTAAGTCTGAAGCCCCCGTCACATTTAACGACTTACTAGCGATCCCGAAAATGATGTGACCTGATAAGGATCGCTGGTAAGTCGCTGGGAGGTCACTGGTGAGATGTCACACAGTCAGCTCTTACCAACGACGCAGTAACGATCAGCGACCTGTATAACGATCTCGGCGGGCATTGGGACTGTGTTAGGAGGTCGTTGGTAGGTGTCAAACACAGCGATGTGTCCTGCCCAGCAGGACATCGCCTTTCAAGAAAATGGTCCCAACCATTCAACAACGACTAGCGATCTCACAGCAGGGGCCTGATCGCTGGTAGGTGTCACACATAACGAGATTGCTGCTACGTCACGAAAACGGTGACGGAGCAACGATCTCGTTAGCGATCTCGTTGTGTGTGACGGGGCCTTAAGGGTCCATGATTAAAGAATCTGACCACCACAGTCAGATGACATTGAGTGCAGTCAGTTTTTCACTGACTGACAGAATGGAAAAGGTGGAGAACCATTTTTTTCTCTCCATGTCCGAGAAAAACTGATGCCATTCTGATCAGACTCTGATGAAAGTCTGATCAGAATAATCAAACCATTTTTCTCGGAAGGGGAGAAAGCAGGCATGTGAACTTACCATTAGTCCTATAGACTTTGAATGGCGTGGCCACATGCATACTTAACTGCTATCGTACATCAATTAGGCAGGAACACAACAGGACCTTTTTTCTACTTATCAATGGGAGGTGGTGGATCCCAAAAACATTTCACTTAGAAATATTTCATGAGAGGTTGATGCATTGAGGTTGTACTTTAGGTAAAACACATTATATACAAGATATAGGGAGTAGGTGAAAGGATAAATTAGTCATAAACTCGGATGCCTCAAGCGTGTTATGCAAAATGCATGTTCATTATGTTACGCTTAACTACCTTTTTTATTACAGAATCTAGCATACCTAGAGCCTACATTCCTATGTGCTGAAAAATATTGTGAAACACTTACTCAGAAGTGATAAGGCAGAAAATATCACTGAGCTGAACTAATATTTCACCAAGGCAGAAATAAAACAAAGGTTAACACAGTTTTACTCAAGTCGTTCATTAGTTCCAAGAGAGCACATCAATAATAGTACAAATGAGAAAAAAAAAAGTAGCAGACGTGATTCAAGGGAACCTGTTGATTCCTGGTGCTCAATCTGTGGGCAGCATGAATCGCAGGTTGACTTCAGAATTATAGCTAGGTATATTATTCTCTCAAATGCTCCAATTATTCATAGAAAATATACTTTGTAAATTTAGCGAGGGACCAGAGCAGCAAAAGAGATTAGTCCGGCTACACCTGGCTCTTCCCAGCGCCACTTCTGGTGGTTGACAGGTCTTGCCTATGAACCCACAAACTAGACTTGAGACCTGTCAATCACCAGCTGTGACGCCGTGAAAAGCCAGCTGCTTGACAAGTTTGGCCTTTGGCTACAGCCCTTGGCCAGATCTTCTAACTATACTGCTCAAAAAAATAAAGGGAACACTAAAATACCATTTTGTTGTTTAAGTGTTCCCTTTATTTTTTTGAGCAATATATATTGCCTCTAACACACTTGAGCGTTTCAGGTATGGCATACCTGGCTGCTGTCATACAGCCAAGCTGCGATTCAATTGGGCAGTATTCCCTTTAACATGCACAGATAGCTGTACTGACCAGGGTATGTTTTAAGACGCTCCACACATAATGGCATTATAAAGTGGAGCAAATCCTACCTTACACATGTACAACTCCAATTTGTCCAATATATTCAAGCCGTATAATAATAATAATAAGCAATATTGTAGTATCATGCAGGAAAGAGGAGTAAGAAGGTAATGTCACAAAGCAGCAAGTCCTAGATTGCTGGGGTGTAACTACCGCGGTCGCAAGGGTCGCCATTGCAACCAAGCCTGGCAGGTTAAAGGCCCGCAGCCGCATTGCAGATCAGCAGCCAGCTCCTTTCGGTGAAAGAGGAGTTGCGCTGTCCTGTCGCAGACCACGCGGCCGCTAAACGACCCGCTGCTGCCGCCGCAGGGGGGCTCGGTGTCAGCGGCGGCGGCATCGGGGCCCCCTCCCCCATCATCGTGCACAGCAATGACAAAACATAGAGAGGCCTGTGCAGCTCCATCCATCATCATTCTCCCCCCGTACATGCGTTGTGACGTCACTCCTGTGCGACTGCTGTGCTGAGGAATGCAGAGCGCAGGGTGGGAGGATGCTGACTGGAGCAGCGGGGGAACGAGGAGAGAGGTGAGGACAGCAGTGGTGGAACAAGGAGAGAGGTGAGTACTTGTTGTTTTTTTTTTATATATAAATTAGTGAGTACATGGTGGCCAGAGGCCTGGGGGGATGCATTATACATGGAGGCCTGGGGAGGGTGGCTGCATTAATATACATGGAGGCCTGCTGAGGGTGGCTGCATTATTATACATGGAGGCCTGGGGAGGCTGGCTGCATTATTATACATGGAGGCCTGGGGAGGCTGGCTGCATTATTATGCATCGAGGCCTGGGGAGGCTGGCTGCATTATTATACATGGAGGCCTGGGGAGGCTGGCTGCGTTATTATGCATCGAGGCCTGGGGAGGCTGGCTGCATTATTATACATGGAGGCCTGGGGAGGCTGGCTCTATTATTATGCATCGAGGCCTGGGGAGTCTGCCTGCATTATTATACATGGAGGCCTGGGGGCTGCATTATATATGGAGATCTATGGGGCTGCATAATAAACATGAAGGACACCTTATACATGGACTATAGGGCTGCATTATACATGGAGGTCTATAGGGATGCATTATACAACATGAAGGACACCTTGTACATGGAATATAGGGGTGCATTATACATTAGGGGTGCATTATACATGGAGGAGTATGGGGCTGCATAATACAATATGAAGTTTTATGGGGTTGCATTATAATACATATAGGATAGCTACATTATAATATTGTTAGGGCCAGGTGGACGGGCAGACCCAGGAGGTGGATCCACTGGGCTGAACACCTCACCGAGGGCAAGGTGCCCGGTAGCCGGAGCACTAGCAGGACAGTCCGTTTAGAGGAGTGGAGTAAAGAAGTCCCTGGGACCACGGGGTCTCTGATGGTAGTCCGGGTGACGAAGCTCAGGTTCAGAGGCCGAGATGTCGTCAGGCAGAGTCCGGAACCAATGGAGCGAGAAGACGGGTCACCACAGGGATCGGAGATGGCAGGAACTGACGGGATGGCAGGCCGTCACCGTTCGGGGTTCGGGTATCGTCAGGACCGGTTGGCGAGGCAGGAGCGGCTCTACGAGAGAGATAGGTGAGTATATCACAGACACAAGGAGACCTGACTCCTAGCTTAGAAAACACGAAGAACAGGCCCCGCCCACTTGGAAAGGATCCCCCTATATACCCAGTACCTGATCCTTCAATATCCTGTTGGAGGACACTGGCCCTTTAAGAAAGGGTCAATGACCGCGCGCGCGCCCTAATGCGCATGCGCGAGGCCCGGGTGCCAGAAGCCAGGGCAGGGAGCGGTGAACAGGAGGCAGGGGAGCCGGCCTGGAGCAGAGCTGCCGACGGGCGCCGGGAGCGGTGACCGAGCCGCCTGGGGACCGCAGGTGATGGGGGCTGGAGGCTGTGGAGCGGGGGACGCCTGACAGAGGAGCCGGGGAGCGAGGCAGGGAAGCTGGGGAGCGTGGCAGGTGAGCCGGGGAGCGAGGCAGGGGAGCCGGGAAGCAAGGCAGGGGACCCGGGGAGCGTGACAGTACCCCCCCCCCACGCCCCCCTCCCCGCAACCGGGACAGGAAGGCACGTATCAGAGGAGTACCCACATTCTCCCGGGGTTCCCAGGACCTATCCTCAGGACCATACCCTGCCCAGTCCACCAGGAAGAACTGTCGGCCTCGTACGGTTTTCATGGCCACGATATCCCTTACCGCATAGATGTCATCATCAGCAATAGGAGGAGGAGCAGGACTGGCAGCAGTGGAGAAGGGACCAAGGACAACCGGCTTGAGCAGGGAGACGTGGAAGGAGTTGGGTATTCTCATCGTGGCCGGGAGCTGCAGCTTGTAGGAGACCTCATTTATTTTGCTGAGGACTTTAAACGGCCCGATGTAGCGAGGACCCAGCTTGTATGATGGAAGCTTCAATCGGACGTACTTGGAAGCAAGCCAGACCAGATCTCCTGGAGAGAAACACGGGGGATCCAGACGCCTCTTGTCAGCGTGTCTCTTCATCCACAGGGAAGCACGTCCAAGGGACATCTTGACAGAGTCCCAAATTGTAGAAAAGTCACGGACTACAGCATCAGCAGCAGGGACATCCGAGGAAGAGGATACATGTAATGGGACGGAAGGCTGAAGACCGTAAACGACATGGGAGAGCTGGAGGAGGACTCACTGACGTGGTGGTTATGGGAGAATTCAGCCCAAGGAAGAAGCGTGGACCAGTCGTCGTGATGGGCGTTAACGTAGTGACGTAAGAAAGAGGTCAAGATCTGATTGACTCGTTCCACTTGGCCGTTCGACTGAGGATGGTAGGCTGAAGAAAAGTCCAGAGTCACTCCCAGATGTTTGCAGAGAGCCCTCCAGAAGCGGGAGGTAAACTGAGTTCCTCTGTCGGACACAATGTGTGATGGAAAGCCATGCAACCGGAAGATGTGCTGTATGTAAGCGTCAGCGAGTTCCTGGGCAGAGGGCAGTCCAGCCATAGGGACGAAATGAGCCATTTTGGAGAACCGATCCACCACGACCCATATGACTGTGTGTCCGGAGGACAGGGGCAAGTCCGTAATAAAGTCCATCGCAATGTGTTGCCACGGAATAGAGGGTATAGGCAGAGGCAGAAGACGACCATATGGCAGGTTTTTTGGCGTCTTGTTCCTGGCACAAGAGGGGCAGGCTGAGACAAAAGAAGCGACGTCCGTGCGAAGGGATGGCCACCAGTAGTGATGTACAATTGTACTCCATGTTTTCTTCTGACCAGCATGGCCGGCTATTTTCGAGGCATGGCCCCAGTGCAACACTTTTTGCCTGTCAGTCTCAGAGACATAGGTCTTCCCGGGCGGTATCTGGGCCAGGGTGACAGGAGCCACCGGAATGATCTTACTAGGACAGATGATGGGCTGGGATGTCTCCTCCTCCTGCTCCATGGGCATGAATGACCTGGACAAAGCATCTGCTCGTACATTCTTGTCCGCGGGTCGAAAATGGAGCTGAAAATCGAACCTGGCAAAGAACAAGGACCACCTGGCCTGCCGTGGGTTCAGTCGAGGAGCAGGTATTCCAGGTTCTTGTGGTCCGTGTAAATGATCACGGGGTACACTGCTCCCTCCAGAAGGTAGCGCCATTCCTCCAGAGCCAGTTTGACTGCCAATAGCTCTCGGTCACCGATGGTGTAGTTGCGTTCAGGCGCTGAGAAGCTCTTGGAGTAGAAACCGCAAGTAACCATCTTCCCGGAGGAGGACTTCTGCATGAGCACTGCTCCGGCTCCCGAGGAGGAGGCATCCACCTCCAAGGTAAACTGTCGGTTTAACTCAGGACGGTGGAGCACAGGGGAAGAGGCAAATGCCTGTTTCAGGGAGCCAAACGCGGCGTCAGCCGCCGGTGACCAGTCCTTTGGATTAGCCCCCTTCTTGGTCAAGGCGGAGAGAGGTGCAGTCAGAGCAGAGAAGTGAGGAATGAACTGACGATAATAGTTTGCGAATCCCAGAAAGCGTTGGATTGCCTTCAGTCCGGAAGGAGGGGGCCAGTTGAGAATGGAAGAGACCTTCTCCGGGTCCATCTGCAGACCAGTATCGGAGATTACGTAACCCAAGAAGGGAAGAGAAGACTGCTCGAATACACACTTCTCGTACTTGGCGTACAGGCGATTCTCTCTCAGTCTTTGTAGTACCAGCTGCACGTTCTCTCTGTGGGTCTGGAGGTCCGGAGAGAAGACCAGGATATCGTCAAGATACACCACCACACAGACGTAGAGAAGGTCCCGGAACACGTCGTTCCCCAATTCCTGAAACACTGCTGGTGCGTTACAGAGGCCGAAGGGCATCACACAGTATTCATAGTGCCCATCGCGAGTATTGAATGCGGTCTTCCATTCGTCCCCAGAGCGGATGCGGACCAGGTTGTAGGCACCCCGAAGATCCAACTTGGTAAACACACGAGCTCCTCTAAGCCGATCAAACAATTCGGGGATGAGCGGCAGGGGGTATTTATTTTTCACGGTGATTTGGTTCAATCCCCGGTAGTCAATGCATGGGCGTAGATCGCCCTCTTTCTTCTTAACGAAGAAGAAGCCTGCTCCCGCAGGAGAGGAGGACCTCCGAATGAATCCCCTTGCCAGGTTCTCCGTGATGTAGGCAGACATGGCCCTTGTTTCAGCAGGAGAAAGCGGATATATCCATCCTCGAGGTGGTGTAGTTCCCGGGAGTAGGTCGATGGCACAGTCATAAGGACGATGTGGCGGAAGTAACTCTGATTCCTTTTTATCAAAGACGTCCGCGAAGGACCAATAGGCCGAGGGCAGTCCCGGTAGGCACTCCGGAACCGGAGGTCGTCGGATGGGCTGTATAGTCTTCAGACAATTCTCGTGGCAAGAGGAGCCCCATCGGGTGATTTCACCAGTACCCCAGCTGACTGACGGTTCGTGTGTCCGTAACCAGGGGAGTCCCAGCAGGATTTGATGGGACATGTGTGGGAGGACGTAGAGAGCGATGTTCTCGGTGTGCAGGGCACCGATACGTAGTTCCACCAGCTTGGTGATCCACGAGATGGTGTCAGAGAGGGGTCTCCCATCTACAGAGGCAATCACGAGGGGTTTGTCGAGTGGAGTTAGAGGCACCTGGTACTTGTCCACCGTGGCCTGCTGGATGAAATTGCCTGCTGCCCCGGAATCGAGGTACGCCTCGGCCGTGAACCGCGTCTCTCCCGTTGTCACTTGAACAGTCCACGTAACCGGGTCTGAGAGAGTCCCAGCACCTAGGGTGGCCTCTCCTACCAACCTTAGGCTTTGGAGTTTCCCGGCCTCTCTGGACAGGAACGTAGCAGGTGTGTGCCCTCTCCGCAGTAAAAGCAGAGGCCCTTGGCGAGCCGTTCTGCTCGGCGTTGTTCGGACTGCCGCAAACGGTCAATCTGCATGGGCTCGTGGACAGAGACACCAGACGACGCTGACTGAAGTACGGCGGGCTTCTGCGGAGGAGAGGAATGCCGTATCGGATGTCTCTCACGGGACACCTCTTTGGATCGTTCCTGGAATCTGAGGTCCACGCGGGTGGCTAGTGCGATCAGGGCATCCAGGGTGGAAGGAACATCGCGGCCTGCCAGCTCGTCCTTAATACGGCTGGAGAGTCCTTCCCAGAAGGCGGCGGTGAGGGCTTCATTGTTCCACCCCAATTCTGAGGCCAAAGTGCGGAAGCGGATGGCATACTGCCCTACCGTCGTAGTCCCCTGACGTAGCCTGAGGAGTGATGAGGCGGATGCAGCGGCACGTCCAGGTTCGTCAAAGGTGTTTCTGAATGCCTGCAGGAAGTCCTGGATGTTGGTAGTCACAGGGTCCTCCTTTTCCCACAAGGGGTTCATCCAGGCCAGTGCCTCACCCTCTAGATGGGACATCACAAACGCCACCTTGGCTTGGTCGAAGGCAAACAAGTGCGGAAGCAGCTTGAAATGAAGGGAGCACTGGTTTAGGAATCCCCTGCAGGTGGTCTTGGGATCTCCGGCGTACTGGGGTGGTGAGGCCAAACGAAGTCTTGAAGCATCCGAGGAGGCTGCCACGGGAGCTGTGGCCGTGGATTGTACAGTGGAAACCTGAGATGCCAAGGATGTGGCCGTCGCTTGTAGCGTGTTCAGGCGGGTATCCACAGAAGACATGAAGTTCAGCATGCGGGTCTGGGTCTCGCGCTGGCGTGTGAGTTCCTGCTGCAAGGCCGCTAGTGCTTCGGCGGGATCCATGGCCTGTTCTTACTGTTAGGGCCAGGTGGACGGTCAGACCCAGGAGGTGGATCCACTGGGCTGAACACCTCACTGAGGGCAAGTTGCCCGGTAGCTGGAGCACTAGCAGGACAGTCCGTTTAGAGGAGTGGAGTAAAGAAGTCCCTGGGACCACGGGGTCTCTGATGGTAGTCCGGGTGACGGAGCTCAGGTTCGGAGGCCGAGATGTCGTCAGGCAGAGTTCGGAACCAATGGAGCGAGAAGACGGGTCACCACAGGGATCGGAGATGGCAGGAACTGACGGGATGGCAGGCCGTCACCGTTCGGGGTTCGGGTATCGTCAGGACCGGTTGGCGAGGCAGGAGCGGCTCTACGAGAGAGATAGGTGAGTATATCACAGACACAAGGAGACCTGACTCCTAGCTTAGAAAACACGAAGAACAGGCCCCGCCCACTTGGAAAGGATCCCCCTATATACCCAGTACCTGATCCTTCAATATCCTGTTGGAGGACACTGGCCCTTTAAGAAAGGGTCAATGACCGCGCGCGCGTCCTAATGCGCATGCGCGAGGCCCGGGTGCCAGAAGCCGGGGCAGGGAGCGGTGAACAGGAGGCAGGGGAGCCGGCCTGGAGCAGAGCTGCCGACGGGCGCCGGGAGCGGGGACCGAGCCGCCTGGGGACCGCAGGTGATGGGGGCTGGAGGCTGTGTAGCGGGGGACGTCTGACAGAGGAGCCGGGGAGCGAGGCAGGGGAGCCGGGAAGCAAGGCAGGGGACCCGGGGAGCGTGACAAATATATGGAGGACTATGGGGTGAATTATAATATACTAGAAGGTGGCCCGATTCTTCGCATCGGGTATTCTAGAATTTACGTATTGTGTAGTTCATGTATGATTTTTGTTATATATATATATATATATATAGATGTTGTTGTGTGTAGTTACCAAGTGCTTGTGTAGGGCGCTGTACATGTTCTGGGTGTTGTCTGGGTGTGACGGGGGGTGAGAGTGGTGTTGTATGTGTGTTGCGTGTGTTGCGTTGTTTGTGGAGCGCTGTGTGTCTGTAGCGTTGTGTGTGTGTGTGTTGCGCGGTTTGTGTGGGTGTGGTGTGTTTTGGGGGGAGGTATGTTTTGTGCAATGTGTGTGTTGTGTGGTATGTGCGTATATTTATGTATGCCGCGGTGTTTGTGTGTTGGGTGTTGTGTGTGTGTGCGGCGTTGTCTGTGTGTGTGGGTGTCTGTGTATGACGGTGTTTGTGGTTCCCAGTGTGTGTGTGGTGTGTTGTGTGTGTGTGTTGGGGGGAGGTGTGCACCCCCCATCGTGCTCCATCCCCCATGCTGCCCACCCCCCATCGT
Organism: Anomaloglossus baeobatrachus; assembly: GCF_048569485.1. NCBI lineage: Eukaryota > Metazoa > Chordata > Amphibia > Anura > Aromobatidae > Anomaloglossus > Anomaloglossus baeobatrachus. The sequence goes on along the minus strand of NC_134355.1, from coordinate 423,390,558 downwards.
GCTCCATCCCCTATGCTGCGCATTCCCCATCGTGCTCCATCCCCCATGCTGCGCACTCCCCATCGTGCCCCATGCCCCATGCTGCGCACCCCCCATCGTGCTCCATCCCCCATGCTGCCCACCCCCCATCGTGCTCCATCCCCTATGCTGCGCATTCCCCATCGTGCTCCATCCCCCATGCTGCGCACCCCCCATCGTGCTCCATCCCCCATGCTGCGCACTCCCCATCGTGCTCCATCCTCCATGCTGCGCACTCCCCATCGTGCTCCATCCCCCATGCTGTGCACTCCCCATCGTGCTCCATCCCCCATGCTGCGCACTCCCCATCGTGCTACATCCCCCATGCTGCGCACTCCCCATCGTGCTACATCCCCCATGCTGCGCACTCCCCATCGTGCTCCATCCGCCATGCTGCGCACTCCCCATCGTGCTACATCCCCCATGCTGCGCACTCCCCATCGTGCTACATCCCCCATGCTGCGCACCCCCCATTGTGCTACATCCCCCATCGTGCTACATCCCCCATGCTGCGCACCCCATCGTGCTCCATCCCCATGCTATAATAGTTCTCCTATTATACTCAGAGAGGAGTATAATAGGAGGACTATAATAGGAGGAGTAGTCCTGGGGGGAGAGGAGTATAATGCCGGCTCCCTGCACATGTGTACCGGGAGCCGGTGTACGCTGGTAACTATGATACACATCGGGTAACTAAGGGACCTTAGTTACCCGATGTGTATAATGGTTACCAGCGTTCACCGGCTCCGTCAAGATCCCAGCATCGCAATGTTATGTCTGGCGCTGCTGGGATCGTGACGGAGCCGGTGTACACTGGTAACTATGATACACATCGGGTAACCAAGGGACCTTAGTTACCCGATGTGTATAATGGTTACCAGCGTTCACCGGCTCCGTCACGATCCCAGCAGCGCAAGTTTATGTCTGGCGATGCGTGCGGAGGGCCGGGGCGAGCAGCCAATCCATGCGGAGGGCGGGGCCAGGCCGAGGCGAGCGACCAATCCGTGGGGGGGCGGAGCCGAGGCGAGGCGTGCGGCCAATCCGTGCGGGGGGCGGGGCCATGGCGAGCCCAGCGGCCAATCAGCTTTGTGTCACCGTAAGGACACAATTTTGGAGCAAGACAGACAGACAGACAGACAGACAGACAGAATAAGGCAATTATATATATAGATGGAGAACTATGGGGTGAATTATAATACATGGGGAACTATGAGAAATTCATTATAATAATTGGAGGGCTATGATGGCTACTTTATACATGGAGTACTATGGGGGTGCAGTATAAGATATATAGGACTATGGGGTGAAATATAATACATGCAAAACTATGGGAAATGCATTATAATACATGGAGGACTATGGAGGTGCGTTCTAATATATGAAGGGTTATATGGGACCCTTTATATTATATGGAAGGCTATGTGGGGGCCATTATAGTATTTGGAGAACTATATACAAGTGGGGACAAAAATACAAGCATGGAATGGGAATGTTTTGTGCTGAGGGAAAAAGGCTCTTTACCTCGGCACCCAGCTTTTTCATGCTCTGCTATAAATCTCTCAGCACCCAGCTTTCCCATGCTCTGATATGGGAAAGCTGGGTGCTGAGGATAAGATGTATAGCAAAGCATGGGGAAGCTGGGTGCCGAGGACAAGATGGATATCAGAACATAGGAAAGCTGGGTGCTGATAGAGGGATTTCAGATCATGGGAAACCTGGGTGCTGAGGGTAAGAGCCAAGTGTCAGCATCATTATCCCGTAGCCTGAGTGTCAGTGTCATTATCCCATACCCCAGTGTCGGTGTACGTGGAGGGGGGGTCTAGGTATGAACTTTACAGCGGGGCCCATCAAACTCTAGTTATGCCACTGCTAGATTGACCAGTCTTGGAAATTAATGTGCGTGTGAGAGTCTCAAGTATATCGCCACCTTGCTCGGATTGTGCAAATGTTTAATCAGTGCTGTGCGAGAATGTCTTTTTGTAGTGGTTTCCTCTCTGTAGTTATATGCGGCTTTGTGCCACACTACAACACCAATCTTAGATCCTGATACAATTCATCAATAGCTTAAAGGGATTATCCAAGAAATAAATGAAAAAAAAAATCTAACAGCAAAATATAGTATAATACTAAACTCAGCTGTTTAAGGGAACCTGTCAGACGATTCATGCCACCCAAACCACAGGCAGCATGGATCGCAGCCGGGTATATTGATCAAAGTTCGAAAATTGCAACATTTTGAATTTTTTTGGTCAAATTTTCGATTTTTTTCATAAACAAACATAAATAATATTGACCAAATTTCCCACTTACATGAAGTACAATATGTCACAAAAAACCTCAGAATCACTGGGATCCGTTGAAACGTTCCAGAGTAATAACCTCATAAAGTGACACTGGTCATAATGGAAAATAATGGCTTGGTCAGGAAGGCAAAAACAGTGCCAACAATATTGCACCACTATCTACATGTGAAATGGAGGCTGAAGCTCAGAAGACCCTGCAAATGTGTCAGTTATAATCACACACAGGTCTGCAGTGAGAGTGTGACGCCCTGGCAAAACCAGGTAGTCACAGATAGGCCCCTGCACAACACCATCCCCCACTTAGGAAACACACAGCCAACCTAAAACCCTAGTCACCCCCCCTTAGGGAAAGACAGTTACACCAGTGGGCGGGACCAGGCGGGTGGACACGATCACCCAGGGGTCTAGACTGCCCGGGGCGGGAAAACAAGCAGTTAAGCTTCACTCTAGTTTGTAGTTCAGTTTGGAGAGGAGTGTGGGCTGGAGCTAAGTGTAGGTCCGGCAGAGAAAGTTCAAGTTGAACGGTGCCAGGGTAGGAGCCCTGGTACCTTGGCTAGGAAGCAGACGCTGGTCTCCGTCAGCAGGAGAGGGGAAGACGGCTCAGCAGAATCGAGGTAGACTGGGACAGGTTTGTAGCCCACCGATACCGACACGGGGAACCGACCCGGAAACCGGAGCACAAAGCTGGGTACTCGGACCCGTGAAGCCAGGACCGGAAACCAGCGGCCTGATTAATTAACCGATTGAGGCCAGGACTAGAGGTCCTGTCCCACCCAAAGTCCCTCATAGAAGACAACAGCCCACCGATAGGGATAGGAGGTCACCGCCAGGGCCCATAGATCCCACGGGCCAGCGTCTGCGGGCATGGCTCCTCAGGCCCCATCCAGCCGGACTCTTGAGTTCCAGACTAGGAAGTCCACCTACACAAAGTCAGTGCAGAGAAAAAGAATAGAGACCACCAGCCCGGGTGGGGGACCCGAATGCAACCGGTTGCGGCGCCGGCCACGAGCACCTTGGTTTACCAGAGACTCGTATGATTTATTGACTGTGAGTAAACAAGCATCCCCTTGCCATCGCTATACCCTGCACAGAGCCACTGGATCCCGGGGCAACCATCCCTACCCACGGAGGGGTTAACATCCAGCTGCCACTACATCTCCCCTGGGTGCCCCATAGCAGCAGGGGTGGTGTCCCAACTCACCACACACCGTGGGTGGCGTCACGAACTTAATACGGCCTAGCCCGTACATCTACGTCCCCCGATTTATTCGGCGTGTCCGCAAGATCCCCGGGTCCGGAGACCCTCGAGCCACCCCCTTAGGAGGTCCGGATCCGACCAGCGGCGGCTGCTGGCACGGGGGCGGCACAAGAGCAGAGAGCAGCCATCACACATCACCCTGGTAACGCACCTTCTATTTATAATAAGCTCTGGAGGCGGAGTAATCATCCAGGCAGCATCCGCCGTATAGCCTGGAAGCCTGGAAGAGCTCATTTACATAAAGTGATAAAAGATTATTTATCAACAAGGCATCTGATATGAGACATACAGGTATGGCTTTTTTAACAATCTATAACCTGTATATCCATATTAACAGGTTAGATAGGTCAAAGTAGTGATAAAATGAGATTGACAATAATATAATATCATCATAGTATCATAGTTTTTAAGGTTGAAGGGAGACTCTAAGTCCATCTAGTTTTTAACAGCTGACATGTGTGCCTGCATGTTCTGAGTGGAATCGCATTCCACCCGGAACATTTAACCCCTTACATCTCGCTGCCAAAGTCTGGCAGTGAGATGTATATGCATGCTGCAATGATTTTTCACTTACCGCCGCCCCCACCGGACGTCACGTGCGTGATCACGTGACTTTCGGTGGTTGCCATGGTAGCACAGGGTCATGTGATGACGCCTGTAGCTAACATGAGTCACTTCCTCTCAATGCCGGAATACAGCCGGCATTGAAAGTAAAGCACCAAATCTGCAGTTCTCAGCTCTGTAGCTGTGATCTACAGATAGTGCAGAGCGATCGGCTTGCTGATCGCTATAGCACCCTAGGGGAACTAGTAAAATAAAAAAAAAAGTTTTAAAAAATAAAAAAAACCCAAAAACCTAAAAGTTCAAATCACCCCCCTTTCGCCCCATTGAAAATGAAAGGGTTAAAAAAATAAAAAATATACACATATTTGCTATCGCCACGCTCAGAACTGCCCGATCTATCAAAATCTAAAATCAATTAATCTGATCAGGAAACGGCGTAGCAGCAAAAAAATTCCAAATGCCAAAATTTCTCTGGTCGCCGCAAGTTTTGCGCAAAATGCAATAACAGGCGATCAAAATGTAGCATCTGCGCAAACATTGTTCCATTAAAAACATCAGCTCGAGACGCAAAAAATAAGCCGTCACTGAGCCATAGATCCCAAAAAATCAGAACGCTACGGGTTTCAGAACATGGCGTAAAACATGCGCCACTTTTATTGGACAAACTAGCGATTTTTTAACCCCTTAGATACAAGTAAACCTTTACATGTTTGGTGTCTACAAACTTGCACCGACCTCAGGCATCACACCCACACATCAGTTTTACCATATAGTGAACACGGTGAATAAAATATCCCTAAAACTATTGTACGATCACACTTTTTTTGCAGTTTTTCCACACTTGGAATTTTGTTGCTGTTTTCCAGTACACTATATGGTAAAACTTATGGTTTCATTTAAAAGTACAACTCGTCCCGCAAAAAACAAGTCCTCATATGGCAAGATTGAAGGAAAAATAAAAAAGTTACGGCTTTCGGAAGACGGGGAGCAAAAAACAAAAATGGAAAAGGCTCTGGGGCTGAAGGGGTTAATGCTATTTTCAGTGTAACTACTGCTGTAGCCCCTGGGGAGCCCCTAAGGGAGTGGGGGCCCTATGCAATTGCCCAAACTGCCCACCACCTCAGACCAGTTGTGATTGCGGCCATTGGTCCCTGAAGCTGCATTTTCGGCTCCTACACATACACAAAGTAGTCTGCTGATGAACCCTGAGGAATTTAGGGGAGAAACGCGTTGGTACATTGGATTGGTGATGCTGGTTCACTGAATCCTCCATCAGGCTAAGTGCAACTAAGGCTGCTTTCACACCTCCAGTTTTAGCAGTGCGGCCAATCCGGCTCTAAAACCTATGCAACGGATGCGGCGACAATACCACATCCTTTGCATAAGTTTTTCATATGCGGCCCGTCCGGTTTTTGACGCTTGCAGCATGCTACTGAGCATGTGCAGTGGAAAAAAACGCATGCGGCGGCCGGATGCGGTTTTTGCCGCTGGAAGCCGCATCCGGCGTCCATAGGCATGCACTGCAAATCGCGCCGCATCGGCAGGATGCGGCGCGATGCGTTTTTTTGTCCCCGGACAAAAACGTGCCAGGCAACGTTCCATCCGGCCGCCGCATCGGCTAAATCTGCTGCATGCGGCAAAAACCGGACGGAACGAAAGCCCATGCAGCCCAATACGGCACTAATGTAAGTCTATGCAAAAAATCCGCAATCGGCGTAAAAAAAAAAGACGGTTGCATTTTTTCTGCAGAGCGCCGGATTGTGCCGCACAGGAAAAACCGGAGGTGTGAAAGCAGCCTAAGCTAATGGACCCGCATGGCCCGACGGTTAAAGGGACATGGTGTAACATACCTATCCCAGGATGGTTAGTAGCAGTCGGTTGTTCGGTACACTATTTGCCCTCACCAGAGTGCTGCCCTTGTTGTGTTAGACTAGGTACCAAGTAGGGGATATAGTGATATTGGGCGGTGAGTGGGGGCCACATTGTGCATATTTAGGGACCAGCCTCCCCGGTCAGGTATATATGGCCCCTCCCCAATGACTAAATACCATTGGATATCCACTTTCTCCAGTTGGTGCGCCGCTCTTTTTAATAAATGGTAATAATATTCATTATAAGGAAGATTTTAAAGGGTTTCCTTTCTTTGGTTTATGCTCCATTGGACCCTGTTGTCATCTTTCTCTGGTTAATGATTTTCAATGCATTTACATGAGACAGCTGACCATACACATCCATATAGCTGGGTGTTGAGTCCTGGTGCTACCATGTCAGGAGCACTGCGCCATTTCACAGCCTGGATCCCCCCGCGCCTTACACCTGTGTCCCCAATGCTGTCCCCTGCTGCCTCCAGTACATGAGCTCGCAGCACTGAGATTACTTGTCTCCGCGCCGGGACTAATAAAGCTTTCCTTCTTCAAAACCAAAGTCAGGGACTTGAGACCCTGGGGAAAAAGGGCAAATGCAGAGACAGCCGGTGGTGTCATCAGTGTCAGACGGCGCCGGTAGTGTCCGCGGCCGGCAGTGAGCGGAGGCAGCCGGGGCTCTGGGCCGAGTGACCGCAGCCTTCTGCCGGCCGGCGCGCACTGACTGCGTGTATCAGGGCAGGGTAGTCATGGCGACCGCTTCATAGTGCCAGGCTGCAGCTGAGGGAGATAAGTGCATGGAAAGAAACAGCTGACAGACTCCATGGAGACGGAGGCAGAGCCTGACAGTAAGAGCCCCTCATATTGTGTGCACTGGTGCCATGGTGTGCGTTACTAATGTGCCGTCCACGTGATCTGGAGCCATTGAATGATGACTATCCTCTGCCAGGAATGTGGCTCTCCTGTATGAGTGCTGTATTCCCTCAGATTTTATTTAGAGGACTATTATTAGAAATGGGCTGCAGCTTGCTGACTGTCTCCACGCTGAACTGGACTTATAGCACTGATCTGTAAAGCACATGGGAGCAATGCATGCTGACAATTTTACAACTGGTCACATCCGTGGAGCCACAATACAGTTGTGTGAGCACACACGTGAAACAATACGGTTGTGTGGGCAAGCATGCGGGCAGCGACGGGACGCTCGTGTGGGCAAGCAGGCGGGGAGCGACGGGACGCTCGTGTGGGCAAGCACGCGGGGAGCGACGGGACGCTCGTGTGGGGAAGCACGCGGGCAGCGACGGGACGCTCGTGTGGGCAAGCACGCGGGCAGCGACGGGACGCTCGTGTGGGCAAGCACGCGGGCAGCGACGGGACGCTCGTGTGGGCAAGCACGCGGGCAGCGACGGGACGCTCGTGTGGGGAAGCACGCGGGGAGAGACAGTATGCTCATGTGGGCAAGCACGCGGGGAGAGACAGGACGCTCGTGTGGGCAAGCACGCGGGGAGCGACGGGACGCTCGTGTGGGCAAGCATGCAAGGAGCAACAATACACTCGTGTGGGCAACCACACGGGGAGTGACGGGACGCTCGTGTGGGGAAGCACACGGGGAGCGACAATATGACACATTATATATCTACAGTATATGTCATACACTGCTAAGTGGTTAATACTAGTGATGAGCGAGTACTAAAAAGCTCGGGTGCTCGAGGCTCGGGCCGAGCATCTCAAAATACTCGTGTACTCGGCCCGAGCACCGAGCCCAATGTTATCCTATGGGAGACCCGAGTATTATTCTGAAATGACCACCGGCAGCATGTAGAAACCCTAAAACTGTAAATTAAAAAAAAAAAACGTGCGTGTGTGTGTAAGCGTGCATATATATATACACGCGGAGTGGAGTACGGGAGGGGCCGTAGCCGAGCGGGGAAGTGTCGGGCTAAAGGCACGGTCACGCTGTGCGGGCTGGCCAATCACTGCAATTCCACAACAGGGCTGTGGCATTGCAGTGGTCTGCCAGCCAATCCCTGCATAAGGGATGGCTGTAAAAAGAGCGCCAACATGAAGACCACGAGTACAGCACGAGTATCGCGAGATTACTCGGTCCCCGCCGAGTAGCCCGAGTACATTGATACTCGTGCGAGTACCGAGTAGTAACAAGCATACTCGCTCATCACTAGTTAATACGTGCCAAACCTGCTGTAGCTCTGTGCATTGAAATGGGACTGAATGTTTTATTGGGGAACTGAACGCCCCATACCAATAAAACCCCAGATCTTAAAATTGTGAGTAAATTCCTGCTGTCAGCGTAGCCGGGGTTTCCACGTGTAATTACAGAGGAGCTGTCACCAGATCGCGTCCAGTTTGTGCTATTGATTATTCGCACTGATCCGAAGTATTGTGCTTTTTTGTTTGTTGCTTTTCCTTCCGCCATATGCTTCCAGAGATACCGCCCTTTTTAATTTAGTCCTAATTTTTAGGGATTAAATAAATACTTCTGTTGGCTTGATAAAAAAATAAAAAGAGGAATACTCATTGGAGCAGCAGTAAGAGCAAAACCTGACATAATTTCACCCAGTGACAAGTCCTCCTCACCCTCACAGGGCCAGGACGACTTGTTGGCCCCCGTCCTGGCAGTCTGCACCTGGGTCACGTGCCCTGATGCACAGAATATCTCCTAGATTTTGCAATTACTTTATGGCTCGTGCTACTCCGCTCTTGCCGTGCGGTGGTTGTTTTGTTTTTGTGGCACAAAGCCTAAAAACTGCAAATTACAGTTTATCAATGGTATCTGAGGAGCCATGTGTGTATTCATGACTCCATTAAGGGGAACCTGTCACGAGAAAAAAACATTATAAGGCTATGTGCACACAGTGCGTCTTTTTGACACTGCGTTTTTGTGCGTTTTTGGCCGCTAAAAACGCACCTGCGTCGAAAAAAACGCGGCAAAAAACGCACGCGTTTTGCCGCGATTTGGTGCGGTTTTTTGCTGCGTTTTGCTGCGTTTTTGCTCACTGCGTCTTTATGCGTTTTTTATCAGTGAACAAAAAAAAAGGTCTGATGTCATTTCCTTCTTCAATGTGTTCTTCATTCTCCACTAGTGTATGCAGAAGAGCAGACAGCTGCAGAACTACAAGGCTCAGCATCCTCCATCCAATAGTGTATGCAGGAGAGCAGACAGCAGCTGTCGAACTACAAGGCTCAGCATCCTCCTTCCAGGACTGTATTCAGGATTTCTTTGCCCCCCCAAACAAAAAAAATGACGTGGGCTTCGCCATATTTTTGTATGCTAGCCGGGTACAGCAGGCAGGTACGGGCTGCCCCCAACCCCCAGCTGCCTATTTGTACCCGGCTGGGAACCAAAAATATAGGGAAGCCCTTTTTTTTAAAATTATTTCATGAATTTCATGAAATAATTTAAAAAAAAAATGACGTGAGCTTCGCCCAATTTTTGAGTCCAGCCGGGTACAACTAGGCAGCTGGGGATTGGAATCCACAGTGCAGGGTGCCCATGCTTTCTGGGCACCCCCGCTGTGAATTGCAGTCCCGCAGCCACCCCAGAAAATGGCGCTTTCATAGAAGCGCCATCTTCTGGCGCTGTATCCAACTCTTCCAGCTGCCCTGAAGCCGGGTGGCTAGCTGGGTAATAATAATGGAGTTAGGGCTAGCTGTATATTATCAGCTAGCCCTAAGCCCGAAATTCATGATGTCACGCCAATATTAGACATGGCCACCATGAATTTCTAGTAAAGATAAAAAAAAACACAACACACAGAAAAATATTTTTATTAGAAATAAAACACGACACAATTAGTGACTCCATCTTTATTGAAATAAACCCCCCTCCGCAGTAATCCTGGGTCAGGGTCCCGCGCCGTCCAATCCGGATCCAATATCATCTGATCGGTTTGCTGGAAGGCAAAGCGATCAGATGATGTGTCAGGATCAAGTGCCTGAATCCCATCACACATCAGCTGATTGTATAAAAGCCATTTATACAATCACCAGATGCATCAGTAGAAAAAAAAAAATAATACTCACTTATGTGCTGATTACCGGCAGCTCCTGCAGCGATGGGGCGGGAGTCTGATCCCGTCCGATCGCTGCAGCAGCTGCCGGTAATCAGGGATGAAGTCTCCTGACGCATCCGCTGATACCGGCCGGGCGCCCGCGTCACCGCGATACTTACAATCACCTGATGCGTCAGGTGACTGCATCAGGTGATCCATCGCCAGGTCCTGCATCCATCGGAGCTTTCCCGGCCGTCTGCACACAGCCGGAGCGGGGGTGGCGATACCGTGAGAGGAGATGGGAGCGGGCATGGCACCGGGAGGCTGCAGACAGGTGAGTATAACTTTTTTTTTTTTTTCTACTGTTAACTTTTGTTTTCGCAGCCGCTTCCACCTCCCGCCCTGACATGGCGCCGCACGGCAGCATACATGCACAGGACGGGAGGTGGACCGCGGCGGTGACGGTACCGGGAGGATTCACGCTTCTGTATATACTGACAGAAGGAATCCTCTTCCTGTACACGTCACTTTACTACCCACCTCCTGCGTTTATAGCTGCGTTTTTGGTCTTAGAAACGCACCAAAACGCACCAAAACGCAGCTATTTGCGTTTCTCATTGCGTCTTTCAACATCCCATTGAACTCAATGGATGAAAAGCGCAGTGAAAAACGCGGGAATAATTGACATGCTGCGCTTTTGTGGTCACCACAAAAACGCAGCTGAAAAAAAACGCTGTGTGGGGACAGCAAAAATGAAAACTCATAGACTTTGCTGGGGAAGCAAAGTCATGCAGTTTTGAGGCCAAAAACGCACCCGAAAAACGCGCAAAAACGCCGAGAAAAACGCACTGTGTGCACATAGCCTTACCTGCAGATATGGGGTTAATCTGCAGGTTAATAGCATTTTGAACCTACCTGGCACCTGCACATTGAACCTCGCTGCTGGGAGGAAATTAACTTTACTCCTTCCTGCAGCGTACGGCTTTCAACCATCGGGCGGCGCGGGTTCAGTCACCACTTTGTGTATCAAGAGCATCGACTGTAAAGGGGGCTTTACATGGTAGCGATATCTATAGCAATTTGTAGAGATAGCGAGCGTGTAAGTACCCGCCCCCGTCGCGCATGCGATTGTTTGTGAATGCTGCCGTAGCGAACATTATCGCTACGCAGCGTCACACATACTTACCTGGTCGGCGTCGGCGCTGTTACTGCTAAACAATCCCTCCTTCAAGGGGGAGGGACATTCGGCATCACAGCGACGTCACCACAACGTCACTAAGCGGCCGGCCAATCAAAGCGGAGGGGTGGAGATGAGCAGGACGTAACATCCCGCCCACCTCCTTCCTTCCGCATTGTGGCCGGCGGCAGGTAAGGAGACGTTCCTCGCTCCTGCGGTGTCACACATAGTGATGTGTGCTGCCGCATGAGCGATGAACCACCTGGATAAACAACCCTTACCGATTTTTGAGTTTGGGACGACCTCTCCATGGTGAACGATTTTCACCATTTTTGAGGTCGCTTAAGGTCGCTGGTCAGTGTCACACGCTGCGATATCGTTAATGACGCCAGATGTGCGTCACTAACAACTTGACCCCGACGACACGATATCGTAGCGTGTAAAGCCCCCTTTACTGCGCTCCCCCGCACTGACTGACAACTGCTCTGCATTAGGCTCGGTTCACATTTCCGTTGTTTTAAATCCATCAGGTCCGTCAGCAACGGATCAGTCGTTTTTTAGATGTCAACTGAAGCAACAGATGTGTTTTTCATAGGATTCTTTTCACAGGAATCCTGTGAAAAAACTGATCCGTTGCGTCCGTTATATCCGCTGTGCATCCGTTTTTTGATGGATCAGTCATGATCCGTTTGTGTTTGGGACAGCCCAGTAGGTGTGGCAAACATGCTGGGCATGCTCAGTAGAGCATAACGGAATCCTGCGCTGGATTCCGTTGTAAGACGGATTACGACGGAATCCAGCACCATAGACATTCATTACAAGCGTGACGGATTGCGACGGATTCCTGCGCGGTGCATTAATTTTGACGGCCCGAAAAACGTTACATTCTGCATTGTTTCCTGCCCAGCGGTCAGTCCAAAAACGACTGACCGCCACGCAGCGGATGCAACGCATGGTCATCAGTCGTAATCCGCCACTAATACAAGTCTATGGGAAACAACAGAATCCGCCAAACAGATTCCGTTGTTTACCAGAGCCGTGGATTGTGACTGATACAATTTAATGGAAATGTGAACCTAGCCTTAGAGGAAGCTGTCAGTCAGTGCTGGGGGCGCAGTTACAGATGCCGCTCTCAATACACAGAACGGTGACTGAACCCGCCCCGGCGCCACTCCTGTGACTGAACCAGATCGCTGTCGGGGGAAATAAAAATGATTTCCTCCCGGCAGCGGGGTTTGAAGTACAGACGCTGGGTAGAATGCTAATAATTTTGACCAGGGGTGCCCCAAGTTTTACATGCTACTGTATCCTATCTGTGAAAACCATGGATAGAACACATGAGAAATATGGATATCTGAATGAGGACTTGTGCTTGTATTTACAGTGCAGAAAAGAATCGAATATATGTGGATGGTAATATTTTGTAAATCGGCAGATTTTATTTGTGGATTTTGTCTATTTCTATTGAATGGATAAAACCATGTGTGTGTATATATAATATATAATATATGACCTAACTGTGTAAGGGTGCATTCACACTGCATTTTGTTCCCTGTTTAGTGTTCTTGTCTGGTCTTATGTTTGAACCCTCCGCAAAATGGGATTCGTACATTTGCACTGACTTTGACTTTAAGGCTATGTGTGCGCTGGACGTTTTTCTGGTGCGTTTTTGGGCTCAAAACTACATGACTTTGCTTCCCCAGCAAAGTTTATGACTTTTCATTTTTGCGGTCCGCATACAACTTTTTTTTTTTTTGTTTTTTAGCTGCATTTTTGAGCTAAAAAAAAAATGGTCATGTCAATTTCTTTCCTGCGTTTTACAGCGTTTTTCACCCATCCAATGCATTGGAAAAACACAGCAAGATGCAGTGATCAAAGACGCAGCCAAAAACGCAACGAAACATGGTAAAACACATGCGTTTTTGCCACGGGTGTGGTTTTTTGCGTGTTTGTTGCGGCCAAAACCGCACAAAAATGCAGTGTCAAAAAACTGCTGTGTGCGCACAAAGCCTAACCTTGCTGATGGAGTCACCGTGTGCACTGTTGTGCAACATTTTCTTGGGTATACGCCTCCTGGAGCCGGACTCCTAGATGTAGTAGACTGCATCTGGGTGCCCATCTCCAGTAGGCATATATGCCTGCAAATTGTGTACAACAGAGCACACAGTGACTCGGTCTACATACAGTGCCTACAAGTAGTATTCAACCCCCTGCAGATTTAGCAGGTTTACACATTCGGAATTAACTTGGCATTGTGACATTTGGACTGTAGATCAGCCTGGAAGTGTGAAATGCACTGCAGCAAAAAAGAATGTTATTTCTTTTTTTTTTTTTTTTTTTTTAAATTGTGAAAAGTTTATTCAGAGGGTCATTTATTATTCAACCCCTCAAACCACCAGAATTCTGTTTGGTTCCCCTAAAGTATTAAGAAGTATTTCAGGCACAAAGAACAATGAGCTTCACATGTTTGGATTAATTATCTATTTTTCTAGCCTTTTCTGACTAATTAAGACCCTCCCCAAACTTGTGAACAGTACTCAAACTTGGTCAACATGGGAAAGACAAAGGAGCATTCCAAGGCCATCAGAGACAAGATCGTGGAGGGTCACAAGGCTGGCAAGGGGTACAAAACCCTTTCCAAGGAGTTGGGCCTACCTGTCTCCACTGTTGGGAGCATCATCCGGAAGTGGAAGGCTTATAGAACTACTGTTAGCCTTCCACGGCCTGGACAGCCTTTGAAAGTTTCCACCCGTGCCGAGGCCAGGCTTGTCCGAAGAGTCAAGGCTAACCCAAGGACAACAAGGAAGGAGCTCCGGGAAGATCTCATGGCAGTGGGGACATTGGTTTCAGTCAATACCATAAGTAACGTACTCCACCGCAATGGTCTTCATTCCAGACGAGCCCGTAAGGTACCTTTTACTTTCAAAGCGTCATGTCAAGGCTCGTCTACAGTTTGCTCATGATCACTTGGAGGACTCTGAGACAGACTGGTTCAAGGTTCTCTGGTCTGATGAGACCAAGATCGAGATCTTTGGTGCCAACCACACATGTGACGTTTGGAGACTGGATGGCACTGCATACGACCCCAAGAATACCATCCCTACAGTAAAGCATTGTGGTGGCAGCATCATGCTGTGGGGCTGTTTCTCAGCCAAGGGGCCTGGCCATCTGGTCCGCATCCATGGGAAGATGGATAGCACGGCCTACCTGGAGATTTTGGCCAAGAACCTCCGCTCCTCCATCAAGGATCTTAAGATGGGTCGTCATTTCATCTTCCAACAAGACAACTACCCAAAACACACAGCCAAGAAAACCAAGGCCTGGTTCAAGAGGGAAAAAATCAAGGTGTTGCAGTGGCCTAGTCAGTCTCCTGACCTTAACCCAATTGAAAACTTGTGGAAGGAGCTCAAGATTAAAGTCCACATGAGACACCCAAAGAACCTAGATAACTTGGAGAAGATCTGCATGGAGGAGTGGGCCAAGATAACTCCAGAGACCTGTGCCGGCCTGATCAGGTCTTATAAAAGATGATTATTAGCTGTAATTGCAAACAAGGGTTATTCCACAAAATATTAAACCTAGGGGTTGAATAATAATTGACCCACACTTTTATGTTGAAAATTTATTAAAATTTAACTGAGCAACATAACTTGTTGGTTTGTAAGATTTATGCATCTGTTAATAAATCCTGCTCTTGTTTGACATTTGCAGGCTCTAACTTATTTGCATCTTATCAAACCTGCTAAATCTGCAGGGGGTTGAATACTACTTGTAGGCACTGTAACTATAGTCAATGGCCCGTCAGTGTATATGTCCTAATCCCGTTTTGCAGGGGGTTCAGACATAAGCTCCAACGGGACCACTGAACGAGGTATTAAACGCAGTCTGAAAGCATCCTAATATTTGAATGGAACCTGTTATGTCCCTAAATGCTATTAGCCTGAAGATATGGGGTTAATCTGCAGGTTAATGTTGTTCCAAAGGTGCTCAATTTGTAAAAGCTTGGCTACTGGGAGGAATATATCTTTTTTTCCTCCCAGCAGCCTCTTGTTTTCATGGTTTCAGCCTTCATTCACTATTTACTGAGCGGTGACTGTAGTCACGTCCCTATGAGTGAAAATCGGAGGTTGCTGGGAGAAATAATTTTCTCTTCCTCCCAGTAACCGGGCTTTTAGTGCAGGGACCGGGCGGCTTTGGCGCACAATTAACCTGCCGGCTAATAGTGTTTGTTCACACAACAGGCTTGCTTTCAGAAAACCTGCACGGTATATGGCACATGAAAACTTTGGTTTGCATTCGGAAATTAGCAGATGCTGCCGTTACATCAGTGTGATCCAAGTCAAATAACATAATCCAGTACTACAGAAGCAGAGGACGCAGTGGATCTGTGACTCATCACAGATAATGAAAATCTAGCTGCTGCTGTATTATATTAATCCATGGGTAAACACAGCCGAGAATGTACCGTAATTCAATTATCCGTGTCATTGAAAGAAGCGATAATGTTTTTTTTGTTAAGAGGATCTTTGTTGGTGTGATGCCTCTTGTTTGTTGTGATTTGAAGCTTTGGGCTTTGCTGTGTCTTTTATGCACAGACTAAACTGCATATTGTATATGATATTATTCAGGATACATGAAGAGACTAGTGTCTATAAAATCAGGTTAATCTTCTAAAATGCACTTAAAGGGGTTATCCGTTTTTTTTTTTTTTTTTATCTATTGGGCTACATAGGGGCATGTAGGTAGATACCAACTACCTACGTGCCCTGCTGTCAGCCCCTCTCCCCCCCACCCAAGAGTGGTCATGTGACCGCTCCTACCGTGATTTTGCTACTTCCTGTGATGTCACGTCGACAGTGCAGGAGCTTATCCCCCGCCCTGTTGACTGACTCAGTGCAAACACGCTGAGTCAGTACGCGGTACAGTGCGGCACCGACTCTGCATATCTGACAGGGACCCCACATAGTGACACCCTCGCAGGTCACCACAATGAGCTTTCCCTTCCCTGCCCCTGAACTCTCGAACTTGTAAATGCATGATGACCTCGGGGTTTGGGATTATAAAAAAAAAAAATAACAATTTAAACCTAACGTGTCTTCTTTTGTTCAGCCAGCACTTAGTCCATGAAAGTGAATTAAATGCTCTGCAAACTTCTCCATGTGTGTAAGTGTGCTGCCCCCGTGCCAGCAGCCGTCGCTGCTCGGATCCGGGTCTTACGGTTTCTCCGGACCCGGGGGTCGCGCGGACACTCCGAATAAAATGGGGACGTATTTGTACGGGGATGGTAGTAAACTGACGTCTGTCAACTTCAAACTCCAACTGAAAACTGCCCACTGCTTTCCCGCCGCGGGCTCTCTAGACCCCTAGGTGGGTGTTCCCAACCGCCTGGTCTCGCCCACTGGTGTGTCTGTCCTGCCCTAAGGGGGGTGACTAGGGTTTCGGGTCGGCTGCTGTAACCCTTTGTGGGACTGGTGTTCTGCGGGGGCCTAAATGTATCTATACACCTGGTTCTCCAGGGCGCTACATTTCCCCTTGGTTGAATACAGACCGTCCGCGGGCTGTCCAACCACCACCATTTATTAAACCGGAACTGAAAAAGGTAAAATGCATATTTACAATTATAATAACAGTCAACAATAAAATAACTTCTTCCCTTACGGGAGGCACATTTCTTGAACGTTACATATGTATAACGTTAACGGACTGGGCCACCTTTTGTGTTGTACCCACCCAAACAAACCTAGCCCTGGTGCCACCTCCAAAACACAGGTTGGCACCCCTTTGTGGGACTGGTGTTCTGCGGGGGCCTAAATGTATCAATACCTGGTTCTCCAGGGTGCTACATATGCACGCCTGTATTAGATATAGATAGACATAGGCCAGATATGTGTATGCGTGTGTGTGTGTGTGTGTGTATGTACAGTACAGACCAAAAGTTTGGACACACCTTCTCATTCAAAGAGTTTTCTTTTATTTTAATAACTCTGAAAATTGTAGATTCACATTGAAGGCATTAAAACTATGAATTAACACATGTGGAATGAAATACTTAACAATAAAGTGTGAAACAACTGAAAATATGTCTTATATTCTAGGTTCTTCAAAGTAGCCACCAATTGCTTTGATTACTGCTTTGCACACTCTTGGCATTCTCTTGATGAGCTTCAAGAGGCAGTCACCGGAAATGGTTGTCACTTCACAGGTGTGCCCTGTCAGGTTTAATAAGTGGGATTTCTTGCCTTATAAATGGGGTTGGGACCATCAGTTGTGCTGTGCAGAAGTCTGGTGGATACACAGCTGATAGTCCTACTGAATAGACTTAGAGTTTGTATTCTGGCAAGAAAGAAGCAGCTAAGTAAAGAAAAACAAGTAGCCATCATTACTTTAAGAAATTAAGGTCAGTAAGGCCGAAAAATTGGGAAAACTTTGAAAGTGTCCCTAAGTGCAGTGGCAAAAACCATCAAACGCTACAAATAAACTGGCTCACATGAGGACTGCCCCAGGAAAGGAAGACCAAGAGTCACCTCTGCTGCGGAGAATAAGTTTATCCGAGTCACCAGCCTCAGAAATCTCAGGTTAACAGCAGCTCAGATTAAAGACCAGGTCAATGCCACACAGAGTTCTGGCAGCAGACACATCTCTAGAACAACTGTTAAGAGGAGACTTTGTGCAGCAGGCCTTCATGGTAAAATAGCTGCTAGGAAACCACTGCTAAGGACAGGCAACAAGCAGAAGAGACTTGTTTGGGCTAATGAACAGAAGGAATGGACATTAGACCAGTGGAAATATGTGCTTTGGTCTGATGAGTCCAAAGTTGAGATCTTTGGATCCAACCACCGTGTCTTTGTGCGTTCGCAAAAAAGGTGAACAGATGGACTCTACATGCCTGGTCCGTGAAGCATGGAGGAGGAGGTGTGATGGTGTGGGGGTGCTTTGGTAGTGACACTGTTGGGGATTTATTCAAAATTGAAAGCATACTGAACCAGCATGGCTACCACAGCATTTTGCAGCGGCATGCTATTCCATCCGGTATGTGTTTAGTTGGACCATCATTTATTTTTCAACAGGACAATGACCCCAAACACACCTCCAAGCTGTGTAAGGGCTGTTTGACTAAGAAGGAGAGTGATGGGGTGCTACGCCAGATGACTTAGCCTCCACAGTTACCAGACCTGAACCCAATTGAGATGGTTTCGGGTGAGCTGGACCGCAGAGTGAAGGGAAAAGGGCCAACAAGTGCTAAGCATCTCTGGGAACTCCTTCAAGTCTGTTGTAAGACCATTTCCGGTGACTACCTCTTGAAGCTCATCAAGAGAATGCCAAGTGTGTGCAAAGTAGTAATGAAAGCAAAAGGTGGGTACTTTGAAAAACCTAGAATATAAGACATATTTTCAGTTGTTTCACACTTTTTTGTTAATTATTTCATTCCACATGTGTTAATTCATAGTTTTGATGCCTTCAATATGAATCTACAATTTTCAGTCGTTAAAATAAAGAAAACTCTTTGAGTGAGATGGTGTGTCCAAACTTTTGGTCTTTACTGTATATAAAATATATACACCTGTATCTATAGCATAGCTGGATATCAAAATTAGGGGGGACCGCACACCATTTTTTTTTTAAATTATTTAAATAATTAAAAAAAAAACAAAAACCTGCATGCGGTTCCTCTTACTTTAATACACAGCCAAGATAAGCGCACAGCTGGTGGCTGTAGCCTGTAGACGTATGCTTTATCTGTACTGGGTATCATAATATGGGGGACCCTCCACCAATTTTTTTTTTATTTATTTTTACTGTACGATAGACCTACAGAACAAGCCACAGCCACACCATTATTTACCAAACACATATATGAGCAATAAAGATCATACTATGGATAGAAAGCTGGATGGGGACTGAGGATAAGTCGTAAATTTATTGAAGAACAGGAGAAAACACACGACCATAATCCAGGATGCAAAAAGGTGAAATCTTTATTGACATAGGGGTAGGTGCAGGGCGGCACAGAACAAGTGAGGGCACGGAACATCTATCAATGACCAAAATGCACTAAAAATTGTCAAAATGATAGATATACTAGTCCATCCATAATATACTGCAATAAATCATTTATTACACGTAAGAACATGTCAAGATGAAATATATGGTAATAAATATATGGACAAAAAAATGTCAGCAATCACAAGTGCAATCTCTCACATTGCAAGCAGGGAAAAATTTCCCATCAATCTCATCTATATGGATCCCCAATAAAACTAAGGAATACCAAAGCTAGAATAATTAAATTAGGGTGATGTAATAAAGGATGATGGATACGCTTGCAAAATCACCCATTTGTGAGCTGACATTCCCTGTCCACACATAACATGAAAGAGTCATACACCAACACTCATCATTTGCAGTTATTGGATATAGGACAAAAAATGTACAAGTATCAACCAGGCTGGGCAAAACCACTGTATAGTGGGAGAGGAAATAATTCCCTTGTCCCATCCACATGAGTCCCTAGATCAAATTCAATGGCCCATATCATAGCCAAAATATTACCATGGTGGTCCGTAAAGAAGAGATATAGAATGGGAACCTCCAAACTACATAGTTAGATGGTTTGATGGTGCACCATACCTGGGAGATTGGTGGTCAGAGGGCAATATCCGTGTCCTTCCCGACGGCCGTTTCGGCGGAGAAGCCTTCGTCAGGGGGCGTGGACAAATGGGGAGAGGTGGGGGTTTAAAAAGAGGGCATCGACCAATCACAGTCGGCTAGTATGGCCGTAACGCAAGCCGTGACCGAGGCAACGCTGGATGCTCCACAACAGCCGGGCCACCTACTGCCCGACAGTTCCGGTCACATGACCGCCACGTGTGCGCATCACGCGGCCGTCACGTGAGCAGACGTCAGACAGAATAGAGGCGGCGCGGCGGCGTGATGACGTCCGCTGCCTCCGGGACGCATGCGAACCACCACATAGCCCGGCAATGAAAATCATATGATTGCCACTACATTATGAGGAAAGGGGTATCGTATGGGAGACGGATACTATAGTATTTAGATGGCAAATATAAATCACGATCACATTATATATAAAAAAAATGCATCATCTCAGGTCAGAACCCAATAGATCAGTGATATGCATAGAAAATAGACAGCACTGTACTTTAATTAGCCACATATATGATAATAGTATAGAAGGGGTAAAATTACACCACAACGTATCGGCTGACCTATGTCAGCAATAAGAAAAGGGATAAGGATAATAGCTGCTAGGAAGTACAGAGAAATTTACTATCATAAGCAATCAGATCTCAATGTTATCCAGAACTTGATACAGTCAGATAGTTCTTCATATGGGTGAAACGACTTTACAATGGTGCAGAGTTTACAACTTCCATCCTCAGTGACACATCATGAATATTATAGGGAAGATGCCTACAATGAATAAAAGCTTAATTAAAATAAATACCAATTAGATTAACAAAAAATAAAAACAATGCAACAAAAACAAACCCCCCTCAAGTATATAGCAAGAGGGACCACGGCCTGATCCGTTCCATCCCAGTGGGCCAGTTCCTGCGCCTCCGCAGGATCTGCTCCACTGATCTTGATTTTGAAGAGAGAGCTCTGGACCTCAAACATAGATTCTATGCAAGGGGTTACAGTAAGCGTTGTGTGAAGAGAGCTTACAACAGGGCGAGACATTCCACCCGTCACTCATTGTTGTATGCCCCCAAGAGTCCTCACTCGCGGGAGACATTGAGATTTGTTACCGACTATCATGGTCAATTTTCGGCCATGAGATCCTGCCTGCAGAAATTTTGGCCAGTTTTGCAGGCTGATCCGATTATGGCTCAGTTGATCCCTGATAGAGCAATGTTGAGTATTCGGAGATCTAAAAATCTCCGTGACCATCTTGTTACAAGCCATTATGATGAGGGCATTCAGCCATCTCCTTTTGGCATTGTGGCCCCTCGCATTGGATGTACACCATGCGGTCGTTGTGTTGCCTGTCCGAATGTGGACAGGATAGACACATTTACGGACTCTATGGGGGTACATACTTTTTCCATCAAAAAATTCATCACATGCACGACGTCGGCGGTCATTTATTATGCCGTCTGCCCCTGCCCCAAAATATATGTCGGCCTGACAACTAGGCAATTTAAGGTGCGCATTCGGGAGCATGTTAATGGGATAATTGCAGCGGCAAACTGCTCCGATGTTCCATCATTAAAAACTATCCCACGCCACTTTAGACAGTACCATCAATCAGATCCGACATTGTTACGGGTCAGGGGCATTGACCGCCTTGACTTAAATATTCGTGGGGGAAAGATCAGTCAACGACTGGCCAGGATGGAGACTAGATGGATCTGGGAATTGAAAACTCTTCACCCTCTGGGACTGAACGAGAACATCTCATATGCCCCTTTTTTGTGACAGGCCGTGGTCCCTCTTGCTATATACTTGAGGGGGGTTTGTTTTTGTTGCATTGTTTTTATTTTTTGTTAATCTAATTGGTATTTATTTTAATTAAGCTTTTATTCATTGTAGGCATCTTCCCTATAATATTCATGATGTGTCACTGAGGATGGAAGTTGTAAACTCTGCACCATTGTAAAGTCGTTTCACCCATATGAAGAACTATCTGACTGTATCAAGTTCTGGATAACATTGAGATCTGATTGCTTATGATAGTAAATTTCTCTGTACTTCCTAGCAGCTATTATCCTTATCCCTTTTCTTATTGCTGACATAGGTCAGCCGATACGTTGTGGTGTAATTTTACCCCTTCTATACTATTATCATATATGTGGCTAATTAAAGTACAGTGCTGTCTATTTTCTATTTTCTATGCATATCACTGATCTATTGGGTTCTGACCTGAGATGATGCATTTTTTTTATATATAATGTGATCGTGATTTATATTTGCCATCTAAATACTATAGTATCCGTCTCCCATACGATACCCCTTTCCTCATAATGTAGTGGCAATCATATGATTTTCATTGCCGGGCTATGTGGTGGTTCGCATGCGTCCCGGAGGCAGCGGACGTCATCACGCCGCCGCGCCGCCTCTATTCTGTCTGACGTCTGCTCACGTGACGGCCGCGTGATGCGCACACGTGGCGGTCATGTGACCGGAACTGTCGGGCAGTAGGCGGCCCGGCTGTTGTGGAGCATCCAGCGTTGCCTCGGTCACGGCTTGCGTTACGGCCATACTAGCCGGCTGTGATTGGTCGATGCCCTCTTTTTAAACCCCCACCTCTCCCCATTTGTCCACGCCCCCTGACGAAGGCTTCTCCGCCGAAACGGCCGTCGGGAAGGACACGGATATTGCCCTCTGACCACCAATCTCCCAGGTATGGTGTACCATCAAACCATCTAACTATGTAGTTTGGAGGTTCCCATTCTATATCTCTTCTTTACGGACCACCATGGTAATATTTTGGCTATGATATGGGCCATTGAATTTGATCTAGGGACTCATGTGGATGGGACAAGGGAATTATTTCCTCTCCCACTATACAGTGGTTTTGCCCAGCCTGGTTGATACTTGTACATTTTTTGTCCTATATCCAATAACTGCAAATGATGAGTGTTGGTGTATGACTCTTTCATGTTATGTGTGGACAGGGAATGTCAGCTCACAAATGGGTGATTTTGCAAGCGTATCCATCATCCTTTATTACATCACCCTAATTTAATTATTCTAGCTTTGGTATTCCTTAGTTTTATTGGGGACCCATATAGATGAGATTGATGGGAAATTTTTCCCTGCTTGCAATGTGAGAGATTGCACTTGTGGTTGCTGACATTTGTTGTCCATATATTTATTACCATATATTTCATCTTGACATGTTCTTACGTGTAATAAATGATTTATTGCAGTATATTATGGATGGACTAGTATATCTATCATTTTGACAATTGTTAGTGCATTTTGGTCATTGATAGATGTTCCGTGCCCTCACTTGTTCTATGCCGCCCTGCACCTACCCCTATGTCAATAAAGATTTCACCTTTTTGCACCCTGGATTATGGTCGTGTGTTTTCTCCTGTTCTTCTTGTACAATAGACCTGTAGAGAGCACTTGTGATTGTAAACATCAGACACGCTGTCACTCAGAAAGGGGGCGTGTCTGACTGCAACCAATCACAGGCGCCGTGGGGAAAGCAGTGCATGTACAATGAAGGATAATTAGTGGCCCGTAAGTGAGTGAGTGGCCATGAAAGCAGTTACAGCCGCGCCGGAGCCTAGTATGAAGCGCTTGCTTCATTCTTATTTTCTTTATTTAGCCTTTTATTTTGTTTTTAATTTCACTAGTTTCCGGATCAATATCCAGAATCTCCTCGGAATTCTGGGCCCGGCACTCGGGTATATTGGAAACCGTGCGGATCTGGACTTTTACAGTCCAGGTCCAGCCATTACTATTCAAGAAGATCAAAAGTAAAAAAAAATCTCTATATAGGGGTGTTTTAGATGACAATACATCACAGATGAGCTTAAAAAAATTGGATATTTCGTGGTCCTACAACTTCTTTAATATAACAAAACCGGGTTATATAAAATAACCAAACACCAGTATTATGCCCAGTAAAATATTTATGAAAAAATCAAGATTAAAATACATCCAGTAGATAACACATAACCTTACATGTTACATTAATAAATAAAAGAATAGCACAGTGTCTACAGTCAATAAATCAGGCTGGTACTAAATAAATTACTAGCTGCTAGTGATGGGCGAACCCCCCCACCCCCCCTCCGATGTTCGTATTCGGGAGACTCGGCTGAGCTTTTTGTAAAGTTCGAGTTCGGGTTCTGAGATAACTTGCATCCGAACCCCGAACTTGGACTTTACAGTTATGGGATGGGGCAGGGGGGTCTGTAAAATAAAGTGTGTGTGGGTATGTATGTATGTATGTATGTATGTGTGTGTATATATAATATATATATATATATATATATAATATGTTAATAATAAACATTGTCATTATACTTACCGCTCACGCAACGCGTCCTGCAGACCTGCTCAGCTGCTATCTCCCAACTGCTTCTGCTTCAGTGTCCGATCATTAACTTTCGGGGGTATTCACTGCACTGCTCGTCACTCAGCAGTCTTCAGCTGTTTTCAGTGAGCCATGGACTCAATTGAACTTTGATTGTCACTGTGCCAGTCTCGCATCAGTATTACCCGACATGGCGCATTTATTTCCATTTCGGGTCGGCTGCATGTATTTCCATGCAGCTGAGGCGCTCCTTTCTGGAGAGTGTGCGCCATGGTGGGTGATACCGATGCGAGACTTGCAGGAGTCATACGCAAGAGGAATAATAGCCTCACTGTCAGCCTGCTTCTTGCTGTGTACAGAGCTATGAAGCAGAGCTGACATGGCTCTCCCTGCTTCTCGCTCTGTATAGACTCTTGTCTGCACAGAGTGATAAAGCAGAGCTGATATGGCTCTCCCTGTGGACTACGTTGGACTAAAGTTTTTTTTTATAATAAAGATGGAGTCTCAAAATTTTTTTTGTTTTATTTCTAATGAAAAAAAATTCTGTGTTGTTGTTGTTTTTTGTTTTTTTTTTAACTGTTCACTAGAAATTCATAGTAACAATGTCTAATTTGACGTGACACCATGAATTTGCTGGTTTTTTCTGCATCTTGGGAAAATCATAGCAAAATAATGCATTGTGAACACATGGTGTGAACACTGCCTTAGTGTGACCAATGTACAGTATATTCTTGGTCAGTATATTTGCTTCTGCTTCTTTTGCCAAGCCCTTAGACATAAGTTTCAGAATGTGCCATGTTCATTTTCTGTAGGGAAAAAAAGTATTTATTTTTTTATTAAACAAGGCCATGTGCACATGTTGAGTATTAGAGTTTTTCACCTCAATGTTTCTAAGCCAAATCCAGAAATGGGACAATCAAAGGAAAAGTATACTACGGTAGAAACACTGGCACCACTTCTGTATTTATTACCCACTACTGGGTATGTGCTCATGGCCTAATAGCTATTATGTTAGACTACCTGTAGTACCCGGGCATTGCCCGGGATAGTAACTGTCTCTCTGTCTCTCTCCCAGTCTTTGTCTGTGTGTCACTGTCTGTCTGTCTCTTTCCTTGTCTGTCTGTGTCTATGTCTGACTATTTCTATCTCTGACTGTATTTGTATCAGTCTATCTGTCTCTATCTCTGTGTCTGTCTCTATGTGTGTCTCTTTCCCTGTCTGTCTCTTTTCCGTCTTTCCAGGTCTGTCTCTTTCCAGGTCTGTCTCTTTCCAGGTCTGCCTCTTTCCAGGTCTGCCTCTTTCCCCGGCTGCCTCTTTCCCCGGCTGTCTCTGTCTGTCTTTTTCTGTCTCTCTATCCATCTCTCCACTGACATCATATAACCTCACGCATAAGCTTCAACTAACAGTTTATTTTGTTCCTATAGCAACCACTGACAGTTGCTATTAATAACCTATAGCTCCCACCTCCATTCAGTTTAATGGCGGCAGGATTTTAGAGACTAACTGTAAAGCATGAGGTTACATTTTTCTGTCAAAACATAGTCTACAATGTTCCCTGGGTCCTATGGGGCAACTGTGCAAAATTTCGTGATTGTAAATGCTACGGTGCAGATTCCTTTAGCGGATATACATACATACATACATACATACATACATACATACATACATACATACATACATACATACACTGAGCTTTATATAATAGATTTATTCTTGAAAGAATTGCATAATAATACATTAATTTTTAAAAAATAATGTAATTTATTCCTTTCACGATGTTGTCTTTGCCTGTACTGTAATGATGTGTTCCTTTTTTTTTTCAGTTTTGATCCGGAGGAAGCGGAAACTGACAAATGTTGCAATAGGATTTATCTTTTTGCTCAGTGGCATTGAATATGGTTTGTATTCTTTCTCCAGCAATCTCTATTAGGCCCATAAACAATGAACGGAGTAGTGGCATGCATGTGCGACCCTCTGTGACAAATGACCCCAGAGCTTGTAGCTGAATCAGTGCGTGTCCTACTGGTAGGATCCCCAACAATCAGACACTTGTCACCGATCCTGCGGATAGCTAAGTTGTAACTGCGGGACAATCCCTAAAAAGTGGTGATTTGAGGATGTCCCATAGAGCTGACAACTGCAGTTCTATGAAAAGGGATTTCCTGTTTAATGTGTGATACAATGGATACACCATAAGACCCTGTGCACACACTGCGTTTTTAGCCACGTTTTTTGTACGTTTTTGCTGCAGAAATTTTATTTCTTGAGAAAATGGTTGTAACCTTTCTGCAGACATTCCCCAGCAAAACCTATGGAAAAATAAATTAGCTGTGCGCACACTGAGTTTTTTTTCTCAAGAAAATTCTTTCAGTAGATTTTCTTGAGAAAAAGAATGCGCATGTCACTTCTTTTCTGCAGCTAACTGCGTTATTCACTCCATTGACTGTAATGTAATCATGAAATCACGCAGGGAATAACACAGGTAGCAAATTATGTGCGTTTCATTGCGTTTGCCTGCATTATTCCCGCGTTCTCACGTTTTTCGGGACATAATATTCATCACTGCCTGCGTTTTGCAGGGAAGTGATGTCATTATGACAGGAAGAGGAAGCTGAGCAGAGAGTAAACACACACATATCACACTCACACACAGACATATAGAATACACATAGAAATCAAATGTACATATTAAAAACAAAAAACGAAAAAAAAAAAAAAACGTGGGCTCCGCCGTATTTTTTTGTCCAGCAAAGGTAAACACACAGAGGCGGCCCGGTATTCTCAGGCTGGGGATGGTGAGGGCCATGGTTACCCCCCCCCCCCCCAGCCAAGAATGTCAGCCCACCGCTGCCCCGAGAATGTCGCATCCGTTATGCGACAGTCCCGGCATGTTACCGCCTCTTCTAGATTGCTGTGATGCGGTGGCAATCAGGGTAATAATGAGTTAATGGCAGCGCATCGCTGCCACTAAGTCCTAGCTTAATCTTGGCAGCGTCTATGAGACAGCTTCCATGATTAACCCGTAAGTAAAGTGAATAAACACAAACACCGAAAAATCCTTTATTTTAAATAAAATAACAAAAAAGCCCCCTCTTTCACCACTTTATTACCCTCCCAACACACAGCTCCGGTGTAATCCACCGAGGCCCCACGACGCTTGCATCCAACCGCGTCTGACACATACTCAATGCAGCCATGTTCAATGAGCGATGCTGCAGGGGTAACTACAGGTCATTTCTCAAGGTCGGTAAGGTGAACACATTACCGCTCGTGAGAAGTGTGTCCTCACAGGGACTCTATCTATTGATTGATTGATTGATCTGTCCTCTATCTATTATCTATCCATCTCTCTATCAATCTATCTATTCATATATCCATCTTTCTATCTATCTATTCATCTATCTATTCATCTATCTATTCATCTATCTATTCATCTATCTATTCATCTATCTATTCATCTATCTATTCATCTATCTATTCATCTATCTATTCATCTATCAATCTAGCTATTCATCTATCCATCTTTCTATCTATCTGTCTTCCATCTATCTATCTATCGATTATCTATCTATTATCTATATTATTTATTGCTGTTAAAGCATTAAAAAATGCAGGAACCAACCTGCAAAAAAACGCACCAAAACGCGGTGCGTTATTGGTGCGTTTTTTTAACGCAGGTGCGCTAATCCTTCACTCTTTTTCTTAAGAAATTTCTTGAGAAAAATCCTTTTTCTAGTGCGCACATAGCCTAAAAGTCAGAATAGTTTAGAGGCGTAAATCCAAAGGAAAAACACTAATTTTTGTGAATAGGACAAAATAGCATAATATAGCACAAGATGAAAAGCAGCCACATAGGACAGATCTGCGCAGCTGCATTTACTAAATTCTAGTTACAACTGGAAACTACAGTCTTGTAACCAGACATGATCCAAAGAACTTTGCTTACATAGGACAGCAGTACAATGTATTTTTTTTTCTAAATTAGATGATTGTGCAGTGCCTGGTGTAACGAGAATTAATGGGCACACCTCATAAATAGCAAGGCATGTTAAGCTTTCAACTCTGACATGTTGAGAATTATGAATTCAGCCATGAACTATGTTGCCCTTTCCCACATTCATGCCCTTTTGCTTATAAGTTCACATGTCCAGTCATCATCCGTCTGAAACGGGTGCAGCTGTAATCAGTTATTTTAGCAGGACAGAAATGTGTGCAGACATAACCTTTTTTTGTCCAGCTAAAAAAAACTGATTGCAACTGGATCCGTTTCTTTATTCTTTTTTTTTAATCTTGAAGTCTGTGGAAAACAAATCTGTTAATAAGCCATCCGTTTTCTTCCATTTGAAACGGATCTGTTTTTTGCTTACTGGATCAGTTTAAAACAAATAACTATTAGACATATGAGCTGTCAAGTAATCATCCATATGATACTGATCCAGTAGTAGCAGTAAACAAAACACGGATTTATTTAAAATGTAAGAAAAACAGATGGCTATCTAATGGATCTGTTTTCCATAGATAGACTTCAATGTTAAAAATGTGGGTCCAATTGCCATCATTTTTTTTTTTTTTTTTTTTTAATTCCCTCCAGATCAGCGCCACAGGAGGTTGCCTCCCCGTCCTAATTAATAACTGGAAATAGAAAGAAGTTAAATAGCCCCTCTCCTTCCTCCATCAGTATTTTTCAAGTCTCTAAGCGCATAAAGAGGTTATCTGGGTTTCTGTGGCGGGCAAACAGTGACTCATTTTTTATTACATTTTAATAGCCGGGCAGCCAGGGATCGATCGCTCTGCCTTCCTCCCTTTTATATGCTGCTCTCATTCCTACCGGAGCGGGACCACGCCATTCTCCTGTGTTGCAGTGCTGAATGATGTTAGGCTGGGGTCCTCCGGTAGTTGCACAGCCCCGCATCCTCCCTCTCCTTCTTCTCCGCTGTCTCCAGCCTACTATGTGCGCACAGGAAGTGATGCAAGCCACCATAGTTCTGGAGCATGATGTCTCTTCTGGTGCATTCCAAGATGGAACCCATGGCGTTATTCGGCGGAAAATTTGAATCTTGAACCGTCTATGCTGAATCTTGGTGCTCACTTACAACAGGACCTGTGCATGTGGAGAAAGAGAAGTTTCATCCTATTGGATGAGAGCGCGCTGAGTCGCTGTCTCTGGACTATATCTGACTCTGACAGAAGACACCTTAAAGGGAATCTGTCACCAGGTTTTTCTTACCACAACTGAGAGCAGCATAATCTTGAGACAGGGACCCTGATTCTAGCAATGTTTCACTTACTGAGTGGTTTGCTGTCATTTGAATAAAAATCAATGTTTTCTCTGCTGCAGATCTAGCAGTTATGCAAAGCTCATGAATATGGTGGACTACCTGCAGCACGCCAAGTAGTCCTCTAATGATAATCTGCTGCTGATTAAACAGTGATTTTATCACAACTACAGTAAGCAGTCCAGTAAGTAAAACACCTCTGGAATCAGGATCTCTGCCTCTATATTATGCCGCTTTCAGATTACGTGGCAAAAACCTGGTGACAGATTCCCTTTAAGGTAGGCCTAAGGCTCTAATATGGAGAGTGTGTCTTCCTTTAGAGTAGCATCTGCAGAGCCAAGCACAAACCTCGGCCCAGTGAGTATTCTCAGTATGGTTAGATCCTACTTTGGTAAGAAAGGAAAGTTTTTTTCAGCTCACCCGTAGTATTATTTCACCTGGCTCCAGGACCCAGAACGGTGCAGGGATATGAATTCCGTGTTCAGGAATATAAAGCAGCAAGTAGTGGAAATTCCTTTCCTGATCCAGCAACACGTCCGAGATAGATGTGAATTAAAAATTCATTTTATTGAAAAATTGTTAAAAACACCAATCATCAGAATGACATCCAAAAAAATTTTTTCTTTAAAAAGAAAGCGTCTTACGCGTTTCTGGCCATTGTGGCCCTTAGTCATAGACATATGTTACCCAAATGAAACACATAATATATAGAAGAAAAAAAAAAACAAAAAAAAAAAACAAAAAAACACACCTCTTCACTTCCCAGAATGCTACATCCGGTCAAACATACACAGGTTAACCCAATTATGTCAGTAAGGCAGCAGCCTAATACATTGCAAAAAGGAGATCTTCCTGAATCAATTTAACCCTTTGGGATGTGCCAAATATAATTCATTAAATTCCATAAGATCCCATACAGGAAATATTTATATCCATTAATCTCCATGGATTGACACTTTTCAAAGAAATGGATCAATTATGAATAATGATTACAAGCATAAGCATACCTGTATGCAATAAATACCGAAAGCATTCAGAACAATAATCAACATATCAATATATATACATTAAATCACTTTTGATATTCATGCCCATTGGCATGCAGGTATTGTATGTCAAAATCCACCTGGCTTCCCTGTCCCGCAGTATCTGAATACGATCTCCACCTCTTCTAGGGGCTAGAATCTGTTCCACAGCATTCACTTTAAAGGAACTAACATCCCCATTGTGATTATATAAAAAATGCTGTGAAGCCCCTGACAAGTTCCTAGAGGCGGGATTCATAATATCATATAAATGTTCCCCAATGCGTCTCCTTAAAGTGCGGCTTGTGGAGCCTACATACTGTTTGCGACTTTTTTCGCAAGTTATAACATAAACGCAGTGATCTGAACTGCAGTTGATGAAAGAATTAATTTTATAGCGTTTCCCAGTAGTGGAATTAACACTCTCTTTGGTATTGTACATATGAGAGCATGTCCCACACTGCTTTTTGCCGCACTTATAGGAGCCACATGTAGGTAACCAGTTTTTTATTGAACTGCATGCAGGTTTTGCCAGATATGCATCACTAGGAGAGATGAGACTGCCAATAGTAGGGGCACGTCTAGAAACAAATCTACAACCTGTGTCCAGAATATTTTTAAGAGTTTTATCCACAGATAAAATAGGTAAAAACTTGCGTACAATCTTAGTAATTTTCCAAAAGCTATTACTATATTGGGTAGAAAATACTGGAACACTGTTCTGATTTGTTTTTTCCATAGGAATTTTCTGCTTCAAATAGTGTGCTCTGGATTCAAGATTTACTTTAGTCTTGGCTCTATCAATCATTGCTCTATCATAACCCCTATGCCGCAGTCTACCATCAATGACCTCGCATTCTCTTATATAGGCTGTCTCAGTACTGCAAGATCTCCTGGCCCTAACATATTCCCCCACAGGTATATTCCTTACTATATGCTTAGGATGGTGGCTAGTCGCATAAAGAAGGGAGTTCCCTGATACATCTTTCCTGTAGAGCTCAGAGTTAACTCGTTTGTTCACTGAGTCACCAACAAGAGTGAGATCTAAGAAGGAAATAGACTCCCGCTGGCTACAAGAAACAAATTTCAGATTGAACATGTTAGAATTAATGTACTTAAAAAACTCTGGTATGGCCGCTTCACATCCACGCCATATTATCAAAATATCGTCTATGAAGCGACCATACCAGAATATATCTGAAAGAAAAGGGTTCCAAGAGTTGTAAATGAACTGCTTCTCCCACCAATTCATGTAAATATTGGCTAGCGATGGTGAGAATTTTGCCCCCATGCTACAGCCACAGATCTGGATGTAAAACTGATTCAAAAAAATAAAATAATTATTTTTGAGCAAAAAAGAAATTATATCCAAAATAAATTCTTGTAATTCTTCCGAATAGCTTGTACAAACCAGCATCTGTTCCTGTAATGCAATTAAAGCCAAATTGTGGGGTATAGACGAATACAAAGCAGTAACATCACTACTTATCCATGAGTAGCCTTCTTGCCATTCAATTTCCTGCATTACAGTAAGGCTACAAATCAAAAATGTGTATCATTTGTAGTAAACAGGTTCCATTCTCCAATAAAAAGCTTTTATGCTAGCGGTGCACAGAAAAAATTGTCAAAGAGGAGCAGCCCTCACTTATGGAAGAAGTAAGAGGAATTGTGCATCGGGAGACTCAATCTTTCCTATCTTCCTTCTCTTAATCCTTTACTGTAGCGTCATCGGGAGTGAAAAAGAGGAAGTACCATTCTAGGGAAAGTTCAGATTCTGAAGCAGAGAGGTATCCATCCCTGAAGAAAGGTACAAGAAGGGGAAATTACCCTGAGTCGAAGGTTAAACCAGGATGAGATTTTTTTTTTTTTATTATTTTTGATCAGAAGACACGGAGGAGCTATTATTGACAGTAAGAGATACAATAGGAGTAGAAGAGGAAAAAACGACTCATCCAGGATGAGGAGGGTTGAGATAAAAAAGAAAGATGGTGTTTCTTATTCATGATAATGTACAGGGTTTAAATGTCAATAAGTTGTAGTTTCCAGAGAAACGTTTAAACATCCCAAGAGAGGACTCTCCCCTCTACAGTCCATCCTTAATGCAGCAGCCAGGGTCACCTATCTGGCTAACCGCTACTCGGACGCCTCTGCGCTGTGCCAGTCATTGCACTGGCTGCCCATATATCACAGGATCCAATTCAAACTGCTTGTTCTCACCCACAAAGCTCTCCACAGTGCAGCACCCTCCTACATCTCCACCCTCCTCTCTGTCTATCATCCCACCCGTTCTCTACGCTCTGCAAATGACTTTCGACTAACATCCACACTAATTCGAACCTCCCACTCCCGAATCCAAGACTTCTTCCGAGCTGCACCAAACCTCTGGAATGCTCTACCCCAAGAAGTTAGGACAAATCACAACTTACTCAGCTTCAGACGCTCCCTAAAAACGCATCTTTTTAGGGCGGCCTATCACACTCCCTAGCCAAACTAATTTCACATAATCCCTCTACAACTTCTCAGAACATAACCCCACGTCAAACTCCTTGGCACCCAAATGCATCTCAAGGCTCTTGCCAACTGGTCCAGGAAGCCATCATCTATCCCCCATGAGCTGGCTGGATTGTCATTTTAAATAAACACTTGTACCTTGCCCCTCCCCCCATCTCATTGTAGATTGTAAGCTCTCACGAGCAGGGTTGCCATTTTTCCTTTTAAATATTGTAGCCTCTATAATTGTTACTTGTTTGTATATGTTTATGTATATGATATGTATATGTTCCTCCTGAATTGTAAAGCGCTGCGGAATATGTTGGCGCTATAGAAATAAAGATTATTATTATTATTATTATTAGAGCTGAAGGATAGATTTGAGTTAGACGAGGACATAGTCAAATGTTTGACAGAGATTCCTAGAGTAGATATCGAGGTGGCTGAGGTAGCAAAGAAAGCTATCCATCAAAAGATGGGAAGCCTGTTGAAGATGTTTTGGGAGACATCTGCGGCTACAATGAAAATGAATGTCGTTTCCACCTGTATAACAAGGGCCATGTTCCGTTAGTTGCAGCAACTGGAAGATTATATCAGTGGTGGCACCCCTGGAGACGACCTGCTAGCCTTGCCTCTCCTTCAAAAGTCGACTGGATTTCTAGCAGATGCTTCAGCAGAATTGGTCAGGATAACACAAGGAGAGCCCTCTGGTTGAATATGTGGTATCGAAGTCTAAATTTTGCTCTAGTCCATTCAGTGGAGAGTATGTGTTTGGTCCAGCTCTAGATGATCTGCTAGAGAATGCTTCAGATAAGAAGTTTCTTCCTGAACCAAAAATCTTCAAGAGATCGTTGCGTCTGTCACAGGCCCAGACCCTGCAATACAGAAGGAAAGGTTAATCAGGTCGCTGGTGATACCCCAAAGAGGGAAGGGGAAGAAATATTTTCCAGAACCAACTTCAAGAAAGACAATGATATCAAACTCCCTACCTCCTACCTCCCTCAAAGGCTGGAAGCAAAATTCCTGCCATCTCTAAGATTACAGAAGATCCTAATCTCACGCCTCAAAGATCTGCAGGCATTAGGAGTGATATCCTCGGTTCCAAAATTAGAACCGGGCAAGAGCATTTAGCTCACCGGCGCACGTGAGGCCATCTATGTTTTCTGCTCTGCCCGTGATATGGCAGAGCGAACTGTGCATGCACGAGCGGACATGACTCTGCACAGGCGCGAGATTTGAAAGAGCAACATGGATGATAACTGAGGCGTCATACACATCAATCAAGCAAGAATGGAGGACGGCAAACAACAGCAGAAGAAGGGACAGGAGCCGAAAAGGACGACGCCCATCTGACTAGATCAGGTAATTACCATATGTGGCGGTCAGATTTTATAAAGTTATTTTTTGGGTCTGCAAGGGGAGTCAGGGAACAAGGTACACCTTCACAGAATGCAGCCCAGGAGCTGCAGAAGGTGATACTTTTAGTTTAATACTGAAAAAACTGGTGACAGGTTCCCTTTTAAGTTCTTGTTTCAACCAAAACTAGCAAACCATTGATGGATAAAAAGGTTCATGACTGTAGCCTCTAGAATGTACCCAAGAATATCTATAGTACCAAAAAGGTCTGACTATGCTGTCTTTCAAACCAATATCCCAAATTCAGATGGATAGATTATCCTGGAAAGCGGTTTTCTTGGTAGCCATAAACATGAAGAGAAGAGTCTGTCAGATCCAGGCCCTATCTGAGAATCCTACAGATAGGGTGGTACTCCGCCTAGACCTATATTTCCTGCCCAAAGAAAAAGCAACACCGTTCTATAGGTCCCAAGAAATAATCCTCCCTTTATCAAAACCCAAAAAACAGCAGAGAAAAGGAATTTCATTCTTTGGATGTCTGGAGAACTATTATCTACTACCTGGGGCAAACAGAGTCTTGGATAAATGATCAGAACCGTTTTGTCCAGTACTGTGGACCCAATAAAGGGAAGAAAGTTTTAAGAAGTTCTTGCAAATTGGAACAAGAAAGCGATCATTGAATCACATAGAAACCAAGATAGGCCTGCTCCACCATTGTTGAAAGCTCATTCCATTAGAGCTATGGCTGTCTCCTGTTCTGAAAGGTCTAGTGCATCCATCGAGCAGAGCTGCAGAGCCGCCACCTAGTCCTACCTTTACTAAGCACTATAGTTTAGATTTGATGTCTATAATAGATTTTGCCTTTGGAAGGAAAGCCCTTATCCAAGCAATTGTCCCTCGATAGCATTATTTTTTGGTATTTCTCTTGTAGTGCTTTCATGAAGGGGATTAGAGAAAATAGAATTTGACTTACCAGTTATTCGGTTTCTAAGAACCCTCCACGACAGCATAGGTAGTTTCTTCCTCTATTTGTTCCTTTTATGGTTATTTATTGGTTATGTGTTAAACAATTATTGTGGACTTTTTAGAAAAATACTGAGGATGGAGGGAGGGCAGGAACTATTTAACCTCTTTGTATTTCCTGTCGCTAATTAGGATGGGGAGGCAACCTCCTGTGGTGCTGTCATGGAGGATTTTTAGAAACTGAAGTATTGGTAAGTGTAATTATATTTATAGCCGCATTAAAAATAGTTGTCTGCCAACTTTATCAACAGATTGCTGCTGGATCCGTTCTAATGTACGATTATTAGTCATATGAACATAGCCTTAAATGACCATAAGAAGAAGCATTTCCACACACATCTGACTCCGTAAACATCAGATTGTCATTTGATATGTACAGTATATTTTTTTATATTCACTTCACTGTCATACTACCCTAAATTCACAAACTGTACTACATATAGGGGTTGGCCACTGTTTTGAAATTATTTAAAAAGGGAGCCGTGTTGGTCTTCTCGTAGAAAAAGAACAAACAAATATCTAACCATCTGGTCTGCCAAAACTGCTGCTGGTGTTTCCCTTTCAGACTGCTCTACTTTCTTCCTGTTCTGGTGTCTGTGTGGGGGCATTAGGTAGTCTTCAATTGGCTATAATGGTTTCATCCTGTTGGAGCCAAAGGAAAGAGATAAGACACTGTTTCCTCCAACCCAGACAGGATTTGACACCTGCAACCAATCAGTGGTTGCTGATTGACTGACTTCAGGGGTTACCTTACGTCCAACCTTCCCTACTGAAGGAGGAAGGCAGGAAACTGCTGGGGTACAAAAGCAACAGCACAAGGGAGCTGCAGAGGTCCAGTGGATAGATGTGAATATCTTTTCTTTTTTTTTTTTTTTTTAATGTTTCACCATGGCCTCAGTTTTAAACGTGTCAAAGCAGTGGCGAACTCTTCTAATACTGTACTTTCTGTTTGGCGTAATGATAATGTACTATGTGCTATTCACGCCATTATGACTGCATGCCAAAACGTGCGTCGGGTGAGCACATCCTATGGTGACTGCTGTACACATTCCTTCTCAGGTAAATTTCCCCCACATGGAATCGCATATTTTGGATTGTTGTTCAGCGCTTTATGTATATAGCCTGCTATTTATGCTTATCTTGTTTATATATGGTTTTCACAATTTGCACTTTATCTGTGAGTTACTTATGGCATGCATTTAGGATTGAGTGTCTTTTTATATAGACCATGGTGCACTTCATCGACCTATATATATTTACCTATTTGTCCATATAACTTTCTATAGAGGCCGTGTTGCACTTTATTACATTATAAGCTACTTACTTTAACCCCTTAACGACCGCCGATACGCCTTTTAACGGCGGCAAATTAGGGTACTTTTTCCGATCCGCCGCTTTTTAACGGCGGTCGGAAAAAAGGGTCTAGCGCCCCCCAGAGTCAGAAAATTTCCGGGGTCTCAGCTGCCGGGGGTAGCTGAGACCCTGGAGATCGTGATTCTGGCCGGTTTTTCCGGTCCCCGCTCACCTGATGACCGGTATGCACCGTATACCGATGATCAGGTTACAGTAAATGACCGCGCCGGTAAAAAATCATTTATCTCCCATCTGGCATGATCAAACATGCCAGATGGGAGATAAATCTTTTTCCCGGTTCCCTCCGGTCCCCTCGGTATCCCCAAAGTGCCCCCCCGACCCCCAACCCCCTCCCGAAAATCCAAGATGGCCGCGCGCATCGGCGAGCACAGCAGCGCGCCGGCCGCATTTACACTGTTCCTATGGTTTCTGTCGTATGTGCCATAACACATACGACAGAAACCTGCTTCCCAGGCCCTGCCGGGTCCCCCCCTATCCCCCCCGGTGTTCCCCGGTGTCATACATACCTGTCGGAGCGCTGATCCCCCGCGGCCCCCTCCTCCGGCTCCTTCTCAGCAGACGCCGGTCACATGTGCAGAGCAGCTGACAGCTTCCTGTGTTCAGGACGCTGGCTGCTGCTGCTGCTGCTGCTGCACGGAGTCTGCAGCTGTGACCCGGGGAGAGTGGGCGCAGATTCTTTGCACCCACTCTCCTCAAATGGAGGGTCTGCCCTCCTAGAAAATGGGGGATACGTTCCCTGAACGTGTCCCCCATATTCTAGAAGGTCCAGAGTCGACGTGGGACGTCCAAATGGATTACAGTGGATTTTTTTTTTCTTTTCTTTTCAATAAATTGGTCAATCAGGGAATGTTTTGGGGAGTGTTTTTTCAAATAAATTTTTTTTTGTTGTCAATTTTTTTTTTTATTACTGTCAATTAGTTATGTCGGGTATCTGATAGACGCCGTGACATAACTAATTGCTGGGCTTGATGCCAGGTGACATTACACACCTGGTATCAACCCCATTTATTACCCCGTTTGCCAACGCACCAGGGCGCGGGATGAGCTGGGGCGAAGCGCCAGAATTGGCGCATCTAATGGATGCGCCACTTCTGGGGCGGCTGCGGCCTGCTATTTTTAGGCTGGGAAGAGTCCAATAACCATGGCTCTTCCCACCCTGAGAATACCAGACCCCAGCTGTCAGCTTCACCTTGGCTGGTGATCTAATTTGGGGGGACCCTATGTTTGTTTTTTTTTTTTAATTATTTATTTATAAATAATTTAAAAAAAAAAAACAGCTTGGGGAACCCTCCACATTGATCACCAGACAAGATGAAGCTGTCAGCTGTGGTTTGCAGGCTACAGCTGTCTGCTTTACCCTAGCTGGCTATCAAAAATAGGGGGGACCCCACGTCATTTATTTTAATTATTTTTTTTTTCTTTTTGGGCTAAATACAAGGCTAGGCACCCTTTAGTGCCACATGAAAGGCACTAAAGGGCGCCAGCTTAGAATATGCAGGGGGGTGGGACGTTATATATGTTTGACATTTATCCATTCATCCATTGTAGCATTTTAGGCTGTGTGCCCACAATCAGGGTTTGCAGCGTTTTGGGCGCAGATTGTTTTCCCTGCGTCCATAACGCTGCGTTGTGCAGTAGAAGCACAGTTGAAGGATTTTTAGAAATCCCGTGCCCACTGTGCTTCTTTTCTCCGCAGCATAAACCGACCTGTGGCGCAGCTTCCCGAGCCTCAGCATGTCAATTTATGCTGCGGAGAGGAGTGTGCTCTGCAGGTAGCATAGAGCTCCACAGCAGCCTGAACCCAAATCGAGGGCATGGGCAGCTGCGTTCTCCCGTGGACAACACTCACATCTCTGCAGGAAGGCTGACACTGTGTACTAGACGCCGTGTCGCTGGATCATGGCCACATAGCCTAAAAGAGAGAAATTTGTTGCTACAGCAACATTTTTGTGAAGTACCTGTGGATTCAAAATGCTTACTATACTCCTGAATAAAATCCAGTTTCCAAAATGGGGTCACTTGTGGGGGGTTTCTGCTGTATAGGTACCCAAGGGGCCCTGCTAATGTGACATGGTGCGCGCAATTTATTTCAACTTTTCCAAAATTTCAAATGGTGCTCCTTCCATTCCAAGCCCTGCCATATATCCAAACAGAGGTTTTTGGCCACATATGGGGTATCCCTGCGATCACAAGAAATTGGATAACAACCTGTGGGGTATACGTTTTGTTGTTGCCTCTTGAAAAAGTGAGAAATGTGATGCTAAAGAAACATTTTTGTGAAAAAAATGAAAATTTTCAATATGGCAACCTAAGCTTATCAAATTCTGTGAAGTATTCGTGGATTCAAAATGTTCAATATACACCTAGATAAAAGCCTTGAGGTTTCTTGATTCCAGAATGGGGTCACTTGTGGGGGGCCTCCACTGTTTAGGCACTTTAGGGGCTTTCCAAATGCGACATAGCGTCCACTAATTATTCCAGCCAAATGTTCAGTCAAATTGCACTCCTTCCCTTCCAAGACCTGCCGTGTGCCCAAACAGTTGACTTCCACCACATATAAGATATCACCAAACTCAGGAGAAATTGCAGAATACATTTCATGGTGATTTTTTTCCTGTTACCCTTGTGAAAAAAAAAGCTACCTGGTTGAAGTAACAATTTTGTGGTAAAATTGTATTTTTTTATTTTCATGGCTCAACGTTATAAACTTCTGTGAAGCACCTGGGGGTTCAGGGTACTCACCAAACATCTAAAGTCCTTGAGAGGCCTAGTTTCCAATATGTGGTTACTTGTGGTGGTTTTTTGCTGTTTACGTACCTTAGGGGTCCTCCAAATGCAACATGGTGCCCGCAATCTTTTTCAGCCAAATTTCCTTTCCAAAATTCAAATATTGCTCCTTTCGTTCCAAGCCCTCCCATTTGTCCAAACAAAGGTTTCAGACCACATGTGAGGTATCACCGCGCTCATAAAAAAGTGGGTAACAAACATTTGGGTCAAATTTTTGGAATTACCTCTTGAAAAAGTGAGAGAATTGATGCTAAAGCAACATTTTTGAGAAAAAAATTACAATTTTCAATATGACAAAGTAACGTTATCAAAATCTGTGAAGTACCTGTGGGTCCAAAATGCTCAGTATACCCCTCGATAGAAGCCTTAAGGGGTCTAGTTTCCAAAATGGGGTCACTTGAGGGGGGTTCCTGCTGTTTAGGTATCTTAGGGGATCTGTAAAAGCAACATGGTGCCCGCAATCTGTTTCAGCCAACTTTGCTTTCCAAAATTCAAATATTGCTCCTTTCATTCCGAGCTCTCCCATTTACCCAAACAAAGGTTTCTGACCACATGTGGGGTATCGGCGCGCTCATAAGAAAGTGGGTAACAAAGTGTGAGGTCCAATTTTTGGTGTTACCTCTTGAAAAAGTAAGAAAATTAGTGCTAAATAACATTTTTAGGTAAAATGTTAATTTTTATTTTTTCATTCCATATTACTTTAGTTCCTGTGAAGCACCTGAAGGGTTAATAAACTTCTTGAATGTGGTTTTGAGTACCTTGAGGGGTGCAGGTTTTAGAATGGTGTCACTTTTGGGTATTTTCTGTCACCTAGGCCTCTCAAAGTCACATCAAATGGGATGTGGTCCCTAAAAAATTGGTTTTGTAAATTTTGTTGAAAAAATGGGAAATTGCTGATGAACTTTGAACCCTTCTAACTTCCTAACCCCAAAAAATTTTGTTTCAAAAATTGCGCTGATCTAAAGTAGACAAGTGGGAAATGTTATTTATTAACTATTTTGTGTGACATAACTCTCCGGTTTATGGGCATAAAAATTAAAAGTTTGAAACTTGCAAAATTTTTAATTTTTTTGTCAAATTTCAGATTTTTTCACAAATAAAATAAAAAAATATCATCCTAAATTTACCTCTAACATGAAGCCCAATATGTCATGAAAAAACAATCTCAGAATCACCGGGATCCATTGAAGCGTTCCAGAGTTATAACCTTATAAAGTGACACTGGTCAAAATTGCAAAAAATGGCCTGGGCATTAAGTACAAATCTGGCTTCGTCCTTAAGGGGTTAAGGACCTATACAGTATATAATACAGTGCTTACGTATTTTTCCATATACTTTTCTATAGAGGCCATGTTGCATTTGCACTTTATTACATTATAAGCTACCTACTTCATGGACCTATGTATAATACTTGCCTATTTGTCCATATACCTTTCTATAGAGGCCATGTTGCACTTACACTTTATTACATTGTACAGTATAATACTTGCCTATTTGTCACTTATCCATTTTGTATTGTATATGCGAAAACTTTTTTTTACTATATATGCAGCAGCCCCTATCTGTCAATGCATACCATATGTGTGAATTGCTATTTGTATTGGTATGCACCTCTTTTTCTGCTCTGTTGCAGATCCACTGCTTTAATGTCCATTATTATGCCTTTTTAACAAATAAACTTTGTGTCTATTTTGTGACCCTATCGCTGTTGTCCTTTTGCTGTTTTCTCTTTGTACCGAGGGTCCTTCCTGTATGTTTACACATTTCAGACTTTGGGAATATTCTTACCATAATTATGCCATTTACTGTGTATATATTAGAGTATTGTTTTGTGTCTCTGACAATGCCCTTTTCTGTGTGCTATTCATTTATGTCTTGTCTTTATCCTTTCAGCTGTGATCTTACCTACAGTATGGCTGTACCTGCAATCACTTGATGCACAGCCTTTCTTCCTGGGTCTTGTTCTCTCTGCATTCAGCCTTACAGAACTCTTGTCTGGTCCTATGTTTGGTTATTGGTCAGACCGTACAGGAAAAACGAAGAGTGTCATCCTATTGAGCAACTGCTTTGAGATTGCAGGCAAGAGATCTACATATTTAATTTTTACTGCTTAAAAAAATCTATGTAGAGTAAAAAAAAAAACTACAGTGGAACCTTGCTTAATGAGAACAATCCGTTCTGGGAGTGTGCTTGTTAACCAAGTTAATCGTTCAGCAAAGCAAGATTTCCCATAGGAAATCATTGCAATGCAGAGGATTCGTTCCACAACTTGTTAAATGTCCCATCCTGGTCCCCTATTCTGTTATTCCACACATGCACAAACACACAAGCACGCATGCACACACACACATATTATATGCTCACCTTACCTTCCGTTCCTTCGCCGGTCTCCTGAGACTTGCTGTTCTCCGGTGCGGGCCATGTATTGGGTTACCATAACGACGAGAGAGGAACTTCCGCTCCCATCGTGCTGACGTCAAAGGTAGAGCCGCTTGCGTCTGATTGGACAGCGCTCTGCCTTTGAGTAGTGGTGACAGGAAGTTCCTGCTTCGTCGCTATGGATGCAAATGCACAGCCTGGAGTGGAGCGGAGCGGCGAACTACAGGACCCAGGAGGCCGGCGATGAAACGGAAGGTACACATATTATATGCTCACCTTACCTTCCGTTCCACCGCCGACCTCATGGTACTTGTAGTTCGCCGCGAGGACGTCACGATGTACCCGGGAACTACAAGAACCATGAGACCTGCGGTGGAACGGAAGGTAAGGTGAGCCTAATAATGTATGTATGTGCATGCATGAGTGTGTTTGTGTGTGTTTGTGCGTACATGTGTGTGTTTGTGTGGACTGCAAGTGCAGGTTAGAGCGCGGTGGATGTACAGAACCGGAAGTGTGTGCGGTGAGGATTTTGCTTGTACAGCAAAGCTTTCTCGTAAACCGGGTTACAATTAGCTTTGCTTGTTAAGTGAAATTCTCGTTAAGTGGGTTACTCGTTAAGCGAGGTTCCACTGTACAGGATATGAATATCTTTACTTAGGGCCTAAGAGCAAAGCTAGCAATAAATGAAACTCCCAGAAATGGATCACAATTTTTATACCAAAATTGGGACTGTGGGATCGTGTTAGTCAGGCTGTGATCACGTAATCTGTGAAAGCTTCAAACACACGCACTAACACAATGAAGGTCACTAGAGCATTCTTGTAGCCTCCGTCAGGCAGTATTATACCTGGTGCAAACTGTATGTTATAGTATTAGGGTGTTATTTTATTATTGTGACTGACGTATCTATGCTATAGTTATGCAGTGGTATATTTCTGAAAATACTTTTCTGGCTAATATATTGCTTTTTGAAGTTCACCGTTATTGCAAAGCTATTACTAAAGGAAAGTGTGTGATAGGGTTAGAAATTTCCC
Source organism: Anomaloglossus baeobatrachus (assembly GCF_048569485.1). Classification (NCBI taxonomy): domain Eukaryota; kingdom Metazoa; phylum Chordata; class Amphibia; order Anura; family Aromobatidae; genus Anomaloglossus; species Anomaloglossus baeobatrachus. The sequence goes on along the minus strand of NC_134355.1, from coordinate 423,347,607 downwards.
AGTTATGTGAAGATCAATCAGTATTGTGGTTCATACCAAGAATATTAACTTTCTTATTTTCTGTTTAATTAGGCAACTTTATGTATTTTGTTGGAATTTCTAAGTGGTTTCTTCTGGGCAGTCGACTAGTAGCAGGTAATGGCAATCATTTGAAGTAAATCATGATGATTGGTGCCTAAATTGTACAGTGAACATATTGCTATTTCAGGTCTATTATATTGCTATGAGACCATTGGATGTGCATTTGTTTTCCATTACAGCATTGTTTCTAGACTCATCTTTTACTTAGTGTTTTTTTTCCCATATATACTTTTTCAGGTGTCGGTGCAGGAGCTGGAGCTTCAATATTTGGATATTTAACCAGATGCTCTAGCACCAAAGATCGTGTACCAGTGTTTGCAATGGCCATGGCATGTCGTCAAGCAGGACTTTTAATAGGTAAGGCTGTCATAACTATAACATGACATCCACATACATTAGAGCACTTGTCAAGCAATTTTTCTATACCACATCAGCAATGCATATATTATTGTCATTGTGTGTATATTTGCAAATATTAGTCCCAGAAGTGATATTGAAGGTTAGTAGTGCTGAAGACAGCAGTCCTAGTTATATTCACACACCTCTCCATAGGTTGCAGTGTTAAGGTGTATCCACATGCAACAGTTTTTGTTTTGTTTTTTTGCTTAAAGGGAACCTGTCACCGGATGTTTATAATACTTACACTACCTAACAGTTGGCGCGGAGCAGACTAGTCAGACGGGCGTCTCCATTCTCCGGGTCCCTTGCCTCCTTTTTCGACCATCTTTGTCCTCCTTCTGAAGCTAGTGTGGATGACGCATTCTACATCTTGCACAGTAGCCGACAGTGAGGTCCTGCGCAGGCGCACTACAATACTGCACAGGACCTGAATGCTGTCTAGTGTGCATGACGTAGAACGCGTCATCCACTCTAGCTTTAGAAGGAGGACAAAGATGGCCGAAAGACAAGGCGCGAGACCCGGAGATGGAGACGCTCATCCGACCAGTCTGCTCCGCACCGACTGGTAAATATTATAAACATCCGTCTCTGCAACTGTCACATATCAGAAATCCATATACACACTACAGAAATAACCCGTATCAGATGAACAGAACTGATTTTTGTGACAGAAATATTTGCAAAAAAAAGTTGATGGGTGTATGTTGCCTTTTTGTGCTTGGAGACATATCTATGGTGAACCCCCCCCCCCACTAATATTTGGTAACCAGTTACACTAGTTATCTGGCAATGGTGGTGGATTACAGGTTTTGTTGTCATGAAGCGACATGCTGCAAAGCGTACCTATAACATTACCACTTAAGTAGAATGTGTTATAAATCCAAAGAAAACCGAAAAAGAGGAGGTTTCATATTGCTACCCTATCATTACACAGGTTGTAAAAATTAAACCTGTTTCTTCCTGCATGCCACATTTGTGAGCCTGAGGACTTGAGTCGTTTTGTTTGCAGTACATCTAAAGTGCGTGCAACAATGTATTTAACTAATTATTCACGATTTACAGTATGTTCTGGAATTTTCTAATCAATTTTCTCTCCAACATTAGAAGATGAAAAAAACATGATACACTTTCTCACCCGCAGATGTAAAGTACTGCAATATGGCATGAGCAACAGTACATGGCAAAGTTCTAAATATTGGGAAGTGGATGTGCTTTATTTAACACTAATCTTGTGGCCCAGCTAAGACACTAATAAAGGACTTATTCTTCAGTGGATTGTTTTGAACCTAAAGCCCAAAAAAATATGTAACTGTTAACCTTTGTCTGGTATCATGAAAAAAATTACTAGTTGTACTAATCTGCATGGGGTCACAGTGACCCCATGGAACCAGACAAGGGTACAAAAAGATGATCTATCTAAGTGATGTCTTTCGTAGAGCCAAAATAGAGTTATTAGCATGTCAGGGGGGCCCGGTGCCTACGCTGTCACCGGCCCTCCCCCTGCCGAGGATCGCGCTTTCAATTGTATCGGCATTGCAGTTGCTGATACAATTGAGAGCATTGATGAGATGAAGCAGCACGCTCCCTCTCTTATCATTCTCCTCGCTGTGTCTGACTCTGTCGGCACTCTGACAGTACAACAACTGAGTGCGGTGACGTCATCACTGCGCGCCTGCAGAGGTCAAAGCGCCGACAGCAGTGGACGCGGCGAGGAGACCGGAGCAGCGGGGGAACGAGGAGAAGTGAGTATGTATTCAATCACTGTGGCCAGACGACCATGATAGTGCTTTAAATGATATGGCGGTTGTATTCTACATGAGGATGCCTAATGCTATCTGGTCTGCATTGTGCTATATAGGGACTGTGTACTACATGAAGGTGCCTAATGCTATCTGGCTCTGCACTGTGCTATATACGGGCTGTATACTACAGGAAGGTGCCTAATGCTATCTGGCTCTGCACTTTGCTATATAGGGGCTGTGAACTACATGAGGGTGCCTAATGCTATCTGGGTCTGCATTGTGCTATATGTGGGCTGTATACTACATGAGGGTGCTTAATGCTATATGGGTCTGCATTGTTCTATATGGGGGCTGTATACTACATGAGGGTGCCTAATGCTATCTGGGTCTGCATTGTGCTATATGCAGGCTGTATACTACATGAGGGTGCTTAATGCTATATGGGTCTGCATTGTGCTATATGGGGGCTGTATGCTACATGAGGGTGCCTAATGCTATATGGGTCTGCATTGTGCTATTTGGGGGCTGCTTAATGTTATATGGCGGCTGCATAGTGCCATATGGCGGCTGCATAATGCTACATGGGGGCTACATAATACTATATGAAGGAATATGGGGACTGCATACTACTATACCCCCAGAGTTGTATATCCCCTCCACCCCGGTTCTGTATACCTCCCAGAGCTGTATGCCCCCACCCCCCCACCCCAGAGCTGTATACCCCCAGAGCTGCATGTCACCCCCCCACCTCAGAGCTGTTTGTCCCCCCACCTCAGAGCCACTGCCCCCTATAGAGCTGTATGACACCCATTGCTGTATACCCCTTTCCTCAGTAGTATGTATGCCCCCAGTAATATGTATGTCCCCAGCCTCTCTTGTGATGTATATACTGCAGTGTTAGTGTGCTCTATGTGCGGGCATGTCTGTTAGTGATGGCCACCAATCAGCGTGGCACAGACACGTGCCCAGGAGGAGCTGGCTGGAGACAAGCGGGGAGGTGAATGAGGCTGTCGCCGTCTTCCCAATATTAGAAATATATATACCGTATTTTTCGGACTATAAGACGCACTTGACCATAAGACGCACCCTGGTTTTAGAGGAGGAAAATAGGAAAATAAAATTTTAACTAAAAAATGTGGTCATGACACACTTTTGGGGCGAGGATCTGCTGCTGACACTATTACGGGGGTAATGTCCCCAAATTCTCTACTAAGGTACCCCATTCTGGTAACGATCCGCCTGCCTTGTATATGATCCTGCTCATATACCCCCATTCTGCTCATATACCCCCATCCATCTTGCTCATATACCCCCATCCTGCTCATATACCCCCATCCATCCTGCTCATATACCAGCATCCTGCTCATATACCCCCATCCATCCTGCTCATATACCCCCATCCTGCTCATATACCCCCATCCTGCTCATATACCCCCATCCATCCTGCTCATAATATACCCCCATCCTGCTCATAATATACCCCATCGTGGTATATGGCCTGTATCCTATGGCACATAAAAAAAAATAAACGTTTATATTCACCTTTCCTCACTCCCTGCAGCACCGATCATCTTCCGATCTGTCTCAGCTGCAGCGCCGCTGAGTGGAGCCGTCACCGTGTGTGGAGCCGTCACCGTTGTCTGCAGCATTGCGATATCTTCCTGTCTGTGCCGGTCAGCTGATCTGCCTGGACACTAACGGCGCGCACAGCTCTGTACACAGATCAGCTGACCGGCACAGACAGGAAGACATCGCGATGCTGCAGCGGGACGGCTCCACACACGGTGACGGGTGAGTACACTGATTCACTGCACCCCGCGCTGATAATGATGCACGGGGGCAGTGAATACAGCCGCACATGATCACTCCAGGCTGTAGTTGCCAGGGGTGATCATGCGGGCCGGCTGTTAATTATGCGCGTATCACCCCGCCCACTTGTCAGCGCCGGCTTCACCGCTGAGAGATGGGCGGGAGGATGGGCGTGCATATGTAATGAGCGGGCCCACGTGGTCACGGCAGGCGCTGCTGCAGCCTGCTCGTGCCCCCGATGACCCGCTCCACCGCAGCACCCTCATTCCCCGCAGCCCTATATTCAGACCATAAGACGTACCCCCCACTTTCCCCCAACATTTGGGGGGAAAAAGTGCGTCTTATGGTCCGAAAAATACGGTAAATATATATAAAAATGTGTCTGTGTGTGCATGTATGATGTGTATCTATGTATGTCAGTGTATATGACTGTGTATAGATTTATGTCTATATTTATATGTGTTTTTGTGAATTTGTCTTTAACACTAGAACTACTGGACTCATGACACCTATATAGAAATACATAGTGCAAAGTAGTCAAAATGACTACCTCAGTAGTTCTAGTGTTAAATATGTATGTGTACGTATGCCCCACTGAGATTCTTTCGCCCAGGGCCCACAAAAACCTGGAGCCGGCCCTGATCCATGCTATCAGGTGTTTTGGATATAATTTCCTGTTGGATACTGAACATTTTTGGATATTGTAACAGAGATGGTCACTGCTCTTAGGGGCAGATGCTGGCTGTGTAACACAGCTGGGATCTGCCCTGTGTGGAGCAGGCTCGGCTTCACCGGCCTAGAATGCCGGTCTTCCTGACTTACATACTATGCAGCAGTTAAAAGCAGTGACAAAAGACGAATCATACACACAGCCGTTTTTACATTGGTCTACGATATATTCATTCTTTACTGAATTTTGTAACACTTTTAGAGGTGACGACTGTCTAAAAAAAAAGGGGTTGTTAAGGGTTTTTACTCCAATTTTATTGCCTAATGTCCTGACTACAGTTTAGTGATACAAACTGATCTATATGATTTTTTCAGTTTGGGTCTTGAAACTGCAATTGGGCTGGGGCAATATTGCACATTTTGTGAAATTGGCTCTAAACACAATAAGAACGCTTTCTTTTAAAAGGAATCAGTCACCACGTTTTTGCTGCCTCATCACAGAGCAGTAGAGAACCTAATTCAAATGATGTATCACTTACTGGGCTGCATATTGTATTTTGTCTTATTAAATCACCTATTTACCATTTCTCTGAATTCTGAACTGTGTATAAACCCACCTGCAGACATGTTCACAATTAAGGGGGTTGTATATCTTTGGGATATTTTTTCTTTTTCCTATGCATATGATCTTCACTAACAACAACAGGTGGATCGGAGATTTGTGATTTCTGCTATACAGAGCAGTACTCATGCACTGCTCTGTATAGCATAGGTGATTAGACACTCACAGCTTCTAGTCCCCTAATGAGGCTATTAAATATATAGTAAATATAAAGAAAAAAAAGTTGCAGAAAAATTAAACACCTTCAAATCATCCCCACTTTGACCCATTAAAGAGATCGCACAGTGCAGGGAGGGACAGACACAGCATGCACAATCCAGCTTCTGAAATGAGTATCATGATGATGCTTTGTTTCAGGGAAGGGACAGAGGCTGCAGTCAGTGCCACAGCCTCTGTCCCCTGATGACACTTTGAGTATCCCAGCATGCATTGGGCTTCCAAATTCGTCATCAGACAGGAAATAGTAAAAAAAAAAAAGAATAGCAGTTAGTTTAGTTTGGGAACAGTAGGGACTTTGTAATACAAGTATATTAGAAAGTAACTTAGATTATAGCATCAAATAGAGATTTAAATGAAATTTAATTTTGCTTTCAGACCAACCCTTTAAGATCAATGGCCCCATCGTCATTAATGTCCAAATCACATTTTCCAGTGCTTCAAATGTAAGGCCCAGCTGAGTCATTTAATATTATTTTTTGTGCAAATAAACTTTATTCTTTTATCCTGGTGCCTATCCTATACACTTTTTTCACAGAGCCACTAATAGTAGGCTAAAAGGTGATGTGAACATACTCTTATAAATATACAGTATGTGAAGAAGCTGACTGCAGACAGCAGCTAATTGGGATGTGTAAACCATTATCTAACCATTTAGTCAGAACAATGACCTGTAGCTTGAGTGTAGCTTTGTGTTTTGTAGAAACTTGTTTTTTATTGATTTTATATATTCGCATTTTTGTTTCTCTTCTGGCTTATTACAGGGCCTGCATTTAATGTCTTCCTAAGATACTGCACCTTTCACATTGGACCATTCTATGTGGATAAGTTCTCTGCTCCTGGGGTAAGTACACAAAGCAAAATGAACCTTTCTTTGTCGCTCCATTGGGAGACCCAGACAATTGGGTGTATAGGCTATGCCTCCGGAGGCCGCACAAAGTATTACACTAAAAGTGTAAAGCCCCTCCCCTTCTGCCTATACACCCCCCGTGCTCCCACGGGCTCCTCAGTTTTTTGCTTTGTGCGAAGGAGGCAGACATGCACGCATAGCTCCACAGATTAGTCAGCAGCAGCTGCTGACTATGTCGGATGGAAGAAAAGAGGGCCCTTAACAGGGCCCCCAGCATGCTCCCTTCTCACCCCACTGTGTCGGCGGTGTTGTTAAGGTTGAGGTATCCATTGCGGGTACGGAGGCTGGAGCCCACATGCTGTTTTCCTTCCCCATCCCCCTTAGGGCTCTGGGTGAAGTGGGATCCTATCGGTCTCCAGGCACTGAGACCGTGCTCCATCCACAGCCCCTGGGGACTCTGCTGGATAAGGAGCCGAGTATCGTCAGGGACATGGCCCTGCTACTTTGAGGTACTCTGTGTCCCCGTGGGGACCGCGCACAGAAACACTCCAGCATTGCTGGGTGTGTTAGTGCGCCGGGGACCGCGGCGCTGACCGCACTTGTGCCATCACACGCTGCAGCGTGGCTGGGTGTGTAGTGTATTGGGGACTACCGCGCTGACCGCCGCTGCCATTGTTATACATGCGGCGCGGCTGGGACTGTTAGTGCGCCGAGGACATCCGCGCCGACCGCGCTTATACGGCGGCCGCGCTTATAACTATAGTCCCCGGCTTCTGCGGCCTAGTCTCCTTCTCTTCCCGCCCCCAGGCCTGCCAGTCAGGGGAAGGGCGGGACGCTGTACAGAATGTCAGCACTGAGGGCTGGAGCATGCTTTGCATACTCCACCCCCCTCACTGTGCACAGTGGGGCACCAGTTTCCCGCACTTTCTAGGGCACGCCCACGGCCCCCTCCTCTCCTCAGGACGCCGGCAGCCATTCCTGTCAGCTCTTCTGACGCTGGAGAGGGGAGACAAGCTCTGGGAGACCCAGGCAGGGATTCTGGTGGCCACACAACCGCTTTGAGCGGCCGGTAAGCAGCACCTCAGGTGCTGGCCCCACTTGTGCAGAAGTGTACTTATAGATTATATGATTATAGGCTATACTTTACACTGTATAGTGCACGGTTGATTTTTGGCTATATACCCTCCTGGGTTGCTCAGGGGAGACAACAGCATGGCGCCAACAAGAAGCAGGGGTGCCAAAACACAGGCTTACTATGCTGCCTGCGCCGCATGTACGGCTTCACTACCGGCAGGTTCCACTGACCCTCATTGTGTGCACTGCTCGGCCCCTGTGGCACTTACTCAGCTGGGAGCCTCTGCTAAGGGTGGCCCAGGGGGAACCACCTGCTAACACTGTCCAGGTGACAAGGACGGAGTTTACAGTTTTTACTGAAAGGCTTTCTGAGACTATGGCTAAGATACTAGAAGCTTTGCAGTCCAGACCGGTATCTCAGACCATGGGCACTGTGGAATCATTGCCCCCTGGTTCCCCTCAGTTGGAACAACCATGTCCTCCCGGGGTGTCTCATAGATCCCAGGGTGAGGTCTCTGACACGGACCGCAGTCCCAGACCGCCTAAGCGAGCTCGCTGGGAAATTCCCTCGACATCATCACATTGTTCAGGGTCTCAGCGGGAGGACTCTCTGTATGGTGAAGCGGAGGTAGCTGATCAGGATTCTGATCCTGAGGCTGCTCTCAACCTTGATACTCCTGATGGGGACGCCATAGTGAATGATCTTATCGCGTCCATAAATCAAATGTTGGATATTTCTCCCTCAGCTCCTCCAGTAGAGGAGTCAGCTTCTCAGCAGGAGAAATTCCGTTTCAGGTTCCCCAAGCGTACAACGAGTATGTTTCTGGACCACTCTGACTTCAGAGAGGCAGTCCAGAAACACCGGGCTTGTCCAGATAAGCGTTTTTCTAAGCGCCTTAAGGATACACGTTATCCCTTCCCCCCTGACGTGGTCAAGGGCTGGACTCAGTGTCCCAAGGTGGATCCTCCAATCTCCAGACTGGCGGCTAGATCCATAGTTGCAGTTGAAGATGGGGCTTCACTCAAGGACGCCACTGACAGACAGATGGAGCTCTGGTTGAAATCCATCTATGAAGCTATCGGCGCGTCTCTTGCTCCAGCATTCGCAGCCGTATGGGCACTCCAAGCTATCTCTGCGGGTCAAGCGCAAATTGACGCACTCACACGTACGTCTGCGCCGCAAGTGGCTTCCATAACATCTCAAACGTCGGCATTTGCGTCCTACGCTATTAATGCTGTCCTGGACTCTGCGAGCCGTACGGCGGTTGCAGCCGACAATTCGGTGGCAATACGCAGGGCCTTGTGGCTACGGGAATGGAAGGCAGATTCGGCTTCCAAAAAGTGCTTAACCGGTTTGCCATTTTCTGGCGACCGTTTGTTTGGTGAGAGATTGGATGAAATCATCAAGCAATCCAAGGGAAAGGAAACATCCTTACCCCAGGCCAAACCAAACTTACCCCAACAGAGGAGGGGACAGTCGAGGTTTCGGTCCTTTCGGGGTGCGGGCAGGTCCCAATTCTCCTCGTCCAAAAGGCCTCAGAAGGATCAGAGGAACTCCGATTCATGGCGGTCTAAGTCACGCCCTAAAAAGACCGCCGGAGGTGCCGCTACCAAGGCGGCTTCCTCATGACTTACGGCCGCTTCACACCGCATCCTCGGTCGGTGGCAGGCTCTCCCGCTTTTGCGACACCTGGCTGCCACAGGTAAAAGACCGTTGGGTGAGAGACATTCTGTCTCACGGTTACAGGATAGAGTTCAGCTCTCATCCTCCGACTCGATTCTTCAGGACATCTCCGCCTCCCGAGCGAGCCGATGCTCTTCTGCAGGCGCTGGGCACTCTGAAGGCAGAAGGAGTGGTGGTCCCTGTTCCTCTTCAGCAACAGGGTCACGGTTTTTACTCCAACCTGTTTGTGGTTCCAAAGAAGGACGGGTCTTTCCGTCCTGTCCTGGACCTAAAACTGCTCAACAAACACGTAAAGACCAGGCGGTTCCGGATGGAATCTCTCCGCTCCGTCATCGCCTCAATGTCTCAAGGAGATTTCCTTGCATCGATCGATATCAAAGATGCTTATCTCCACGTTCCGATTGCTCCAGAGCATCAGCGCTTTCTGCGCTTCGCCATAGGAGACGAACACCTTCAGTTCGTGGCACTGCCGTTCGGCCTGGCGACAGCCCCACGGGTTTTCACCAAGGTCATGGCTACAGTAGTCGCGGTCCTCCACTCTCATGGTCACTCGGTGATCCCTTACTTAGACGATCTGCTGGTCAAGGCTCCCTCTCAAGAGGCATGCCAGCACAGCCTCACCGCTACTCTGGAGACTCTCCAGAGTTTCGGGTGGATCATCAATTTTCCAAAGTCAAATCTGACACCGGCCCAATCGCTGACGTATCTTGGCATGGAGTTTCATACCCTCTCAGCGATAGTGAAGCTTCCGCTGAACAAGCAGCGTTCACTACAGACGGGGGTGCAATCTCTCCTTCAAGGTCAGTCACACCCCTTGAGGCGCCTCATGCACTTCCTGGGGAAGATGGTGGCAGCAATGGAGGCAGTTCCTTTCGCGCAGTTTCACCTGCGTCCTCTTCAATGGGACATCCTACGCAAATGGGACAGGAAGCCGACGTCCCTCGACAGGAACGTCTCCCTCTCTCAGGCAACCAAAGCTTTCCTTCGGTGGTGGCTTCTTCCCACTTCATTATCGAAGGGGAAATCCTTCCTACCCCCATCCTGGGCGGTGGTCACGACAGACGCGAGTCTGTCAGGGTGGGGAGCAGTCTTTCTCCACCACAGGGCTCAGGGTACGTGGACCCAGCAAGAGTCCTCACTTCAGATCAATGTTCTGGAGATCAGGGCAGTGTATCTTGCCCTGAAAGCGTTCCAGCAGTGGCTGGAAGGCAAGCAGATCCGAATTCAGTCGGACAACTCCACAGCGGTGGCTTACATCAACCACCAAGGAGGAACACGCAGTCAGCAAGCCTTCCAGGAAGTCCGGCGGATTTTGATGTGGGTGGAAGCCACGGCCTCCACCATCTCCGCAGTTCACATCCCAGGCGTGGAAAACTGGGAAGCAGATTTTCTCAGTCGCCAGGGCATGGACGCAGGGGAATGGTCCCTTCACCCGGACGTGTTTCAGGAGATCTGTTGCCGCTGGGGGATGCCGGACGTCGACCTAATGGCGTCCCGGCACAACAACAAGGTCACGGCATTCATGGCACGTTCTCACGATCACAGAGCTCTGGCGGCAGACGCCTTAGTTCAAGATTGGTCGCAGTTTCAACTCCCTTATGTGTTTCCTCCGCTGGCACTGTTGCCCAGAGTGTTACGCAAGATCAGGGCCGACTGCCGCCGCGCCATCCTCGTCGCTCCAGACTGGCCGAGGAGGTCGTGGTACCCGGATCTGTGGCATCTCACGGTCAGCCAACCGTGGGCACTACCAGACCGACCAGACTTGCTGTCTCAAGGGCCGTTTTTCCATCTGAATTCTGCGGCCCTCAACCTGACTGTGTGGCCATTGAGTCCTGGATCTTAGCGTCTTCAGGATTATCCCAGGAGGTCATTGCCACTATGAGACAGGCTAGGAAACCAACGTCCGCCAAGATCTACCACAGGACGTGGAAAATATTCCTGTCATGGTGCTCTGCTCGGGGTTTTTCTCCCTGGCCATTGGCCTTGCCCACTTTCCTGTCCTTTCTTCAGTCCGGATTGGAAAAGGGTTTGTCACTCGGCTCCCTTAAGGGACAAGTCTCTGCGCTCTCTGTGTTTTTTCAGAAGCGCCTGGCCAGACTTCCACAGGTACGCACGTTCCTGCAGGGGGTTTGTCACATCGTTCCTCCTTACAAACGTCCGTTGGAACCCTGGGATCTGAACAGCGTGCTGATGGTTCTTCAGAAACCACCGTTCGAGCCAATGAGGGATATTTCTCTCGCACGCCTTTCGCAGAAAGTGGTTTTCCTAGTAGCAGTCACTTCACTTCGGAGAGTGTCTGAGCTGGCAGCTCTGTCATGCAAAGCCCCCTTCCTGGTGTTTCACCAGGACAAGGTGGTTCTGCGTCCGGTTCCGTAATTTCTCCCTAAGGTGGTATCCCCCTTTCATCTCAATCAGGATATCTCCTTACCCTCTTTTTGTCCTCATCCAGTTCACCAATGTGAAAAGGATTTGCACTTGTTAGATCTGGTGAGAGCACTCGGACTCTACATTTCTCGTACGACGCCCCTGCACCGCTCGGATGCACTCTTTGTCCTTGTCGCTGGCCAGCGTAAAGGGTCACAGGCTTCCAAATCAACCCTGGCTCGGTGGATCAAGGAACCGATTCTCGAAGCTTACCGTTCTGCTGGGCTTCCGGTTCCCTCAGGGCTGAAGGCCCATTCTACCAGAGCCGTGGGTGCGTCCTGGGCTTTGAGGCACCAGGCTACGGCTCAGCAGGTGTGTCAGGCGGCTACCTGGTCGAGCCTGCACACTTTCACGAAACACTATCAGGTGCATACCTATGCTTCGGCAGATGCCAGCCTAGGTAGGCGAGTCCTTCAGGCGGCGGTTGCCCACCTGTAGGACGGAGCCGTTACGGCTCTATTATGAGGTATTATTTACCCACCCAGGGACTGCTTTTGGACGTCCCAATTGTCTGGGTCTCCCAATGGAGCGACAAAGAAGAAGGGAATTTTGTTTACTTACCGTAAATTCCTTTTCTTCTAGCTCCAATTGGGAGACCCAGCACCCGCCCCTGTTTTTTTGTGTACACATGTTGTTCATGTTGAATGGTTTCAGTTCTCCGATATTCCTTCGGATTGAATTTACTTTAAACCAGTTTATAATTTTTTTTTCCTCCTTCTTGCTTTTGCACCAAAACTGAGGAGCCCGTGGGAGCACGGGGGGTGTATAGGCAGAAGGGGAGGGGCTTTACACTTTTAGTGTAATACTTTGTGTGGCCTCCGGAGGCATAGCCTATACACCCAATTGTCTGGGTCTCCCAATTGGAGCTAGAAGAAAAGGAATTTACGGTAAGTAAACAAAATTCCCTTCGTCAAGGTTAAAAAGGATAGTTTACACTGTGCATATGCAACATGATTGTTCTCCGCTGGGGCAAAGCTCTGTATAGAAGCACCAAAGAGCAGTTGCCGTACATCACGTCTTTTCTGTGCTACCGTGTTTTTCCAAAAATAAGGCTAGTTTCACACTTGCGTTGAACGGTATCTGTTGCATTGCGTTGTGTAACGGATGCAACGGATGTGTTGCATATAGTGGCACAACGGATGCAATGGATGCTGCAAAACAACGCAATTCGTTTTGATTTTTTTTTTTTTTTTGTTCCCGGTTTTACCAGCGGCAGACTATAGTGAACGATGAGCTTGATCGCTCCCTGCAGCCGGCCGCCGGGTGATCAGCTGATCGCTCCCTGCAGCCGGCCGCCGGGTGATCAGCTGATCGCTCCCTGCAGCCGGCCGCCGGGTGATCAGCTGATCGCTCCCGGCCGCCGGGTGATCAGCTGATCGCTCCCTGCAGCCGGCCGCCGGGTGATCAGCTGATCGCTCCCAGTAGCCGGCCGCCGGGTGATCAGCTGAGCGCTGTCACTTGCCGGCGCCCGGGCTTGCTGACGGCCGGGCGCTCAGCTGAACGTTCGGCCACCGCGAGCCAAAATAAAGTTTGATTTAAAAAAAAAAAAGCATGCGCAGTGAAATCCAGAGGATTCCGCTGCTCAAAACAACGTTATATGCTGCGTTCCTCCCGCTGGGCGGAAGCAATGGAGCGTCGCCCAGCGAAAGCAACGCAGGTCCTTTTGGTACAATCCGTCAAACATACAAGTCTATGGGAAACAGCGGAATCCGTTAACGGATTCCGCTGTTTCCCAAAAGGGCGGATTGTAACGGAAGGAAAATAACGCAAGTGTGAAAGTACCCTAAGACACTGTCTATTTTATTTTTTTTTTTGCCCCCCAAAAAAGCACTAGGGCTTATTTTTGGATGAGGTCTTATTCTTGGAGAAAAACGGTTGGGGGTAAGTTTACCCCCCAAAAAAGCAGACCCCCCCACTTCCCAGGAGACTCATACTCACCAGACCCGGACATCTGCGTGGCTCTCAGGTCCTCCCTGTGATCTCCGGTCGGTGCTGCATGCCGTTCTTCCCTGTTGCTGGCTGACACACTGACACACACAGCCCTATCGCATACACACACAGCAAATCACACACACAGCCGATCACAGATGCACACAGCCGATCGCAGGCACACACCCGATCGCAGGCACACACAGCCGATCGCAGGCACACACAGCCGATCGCAGGCACACACAGCCGATCGCAGGCACACACAGCCGATCGCAGGCACACACAGCCGATCGCAGGCACACACAGCCGATCGCAGGCACACACACAGCCGATCGCAGGCACACACACAGCCGATCGCAGGCACACACACAGCCGATCGCAGGCACACACACAGCCGATCGCAGACACACACACACACACACACACACACACACACACACACAGCTGATCGCACACATCACATCACATCCAGCACTTACGGCCGCAGGGAATGATGAGAGCAAGTCACGTGTCCTGCCGCAGGTCCTGTTCGTTGCACTCCACCGCACTGCCTCTCAGGATTCTGCCGGCGAGAAGAGATGTGTCGCTGGATGAGGTGAGTGTGTGTGCGATCCGATGTTTGTGTGTGTGATCCGATGTTTGCGTGTGTGATTTGATGTTTGCGTGTGATCCGATGTTTGTGTGTGAGATCTGGTGTGTGAGAGAGATCTGATGAGTGCGGGTGTGTGATCACTGCAGGTCCTGCCGCTCAGCATCGGGTTAGTGTAATTGCCGGGTGCCGCTCTCTATAATGAAGTGTCCTGCAATGTTTGTAACCTTTTTTAGCTACACGGACACTTCATTATTGATCCGGGACTAGGGCTTATTTTCGGGGGAGGGCTTATATTTAAACCTTGCTCCAAAAATGCTGAAAATCCCTGCTAGGGCTTATTTTTGGGGGAGGGCTCATTTTTGGAAAAACACGGTATGCAGACTTACAAGATAGGAAATTCTTTTATTCTCTTCTAGCGCCTTAATAAACTGATTCAATGAAATTATATACAGGTTTTGCCACCAACAAAGTAACATCATTTGGGTTGGTTTAAAGCTCTTCAGTACATCCAGCTCAAAGCAATCCTTATCAAGTGTCATTTCTGAAGTGCATATGCTGCAGATTGTAGGCACATTCAGTATAATATTCAATAATTCAATCAATATTTTAACTTAAAGGGAATATATCATCAGGATTTCACCATCCTCCCCCCTCAAACTATTTTTGTGCAAGTACTTCTTCAAAGACAAGTTCAACAATACCGTTACATGACTAGTCCATTGCTCTGTTAATGAGAATTCTGGGCTTGAATTGATTTTGAAAATGAGGAGGAATAAAGCCCGCTTTACACGCTGCAATGTATCTTACAATGTGTCGGCGGGGTCATGTCGTAAGTGACGCACATCTGGCATCGTAAGGTACATTGCAGTGTGTAACAGCTACGTGTGATTGCGATTGAACGTTAAAACGTTCATCGCATACACATCGTACCTTTCTCTAGAATTGCATGTCAGATTGTTCATCGTACCCGGGGTAGCACACATCGCAGTGTGTGGGCGGGATGTTTACGTCCCGCTCAGCTCCGCCCCTCTGCTTCTGTTGGCCGGCTGCCGCGTGACGTCGATGTGACGCTGAACGTCCCTCCCACTCCAGGAAGTGGATGTTCGCCGCCCACATCGAGGTCGTATGGAAGGTAAGTACGTGTGACGGGGGTTAATCGTTTGTGCGGCACGTTCAATAAATTGAACGTGCCACACATACGATGGGGGCTTTGCAAATCGCATACGATATTGTATGCGAAATTGCAACGTGTAAAGCAGGCTTTAGAGCTATGGTAGATCTGAGGCTTTTGTCACTCCAGTTATATTCCCTGCTCAGCACCTCCTCCTCCGGCGTGGCTGACAGCCTCTATGCGGTGTGAATTTGAACAAAGGAGATGTCAGTCAAGCCGGAGGAGGCTGCGTTGGGCGGAGAATAGAGTTGGTGTGACGGAGACTTCAGATCTACCATAGCTCTTCAGCCTCATTTGCATAACAATTCAAACCCTGATTTCTCAGTATTAGAGGAACGCACCAACCATGTAAAGGTATTGCTGTACTTGTCTGTGAGAGAGCTACTTGTGCATATAAATTGTGGGAGTGGGTGAAATCCTGTTGACAGATTTATCTCAAAATTTAAATTGTTGTCCGATCTTCCTGGAGTTGGTAGGATCCCCTTACAAATATTTTACACCCAGTTTTATAGTTGTGATAAACAATTTCAGTGTTTTTCCATTTATTTGTACGATTTTTTTTATTTTTTTTAATCTCTTTTTTCAGATCTTTATGTGTGCTCTTTGGACACTAATGCAGTTTGTGGTGATTTTTATGTTTTATGATCTTACACCAAGCCCTATGGAGTCACTACATCAAGAGCGTGAACCACTCTTGAAGCAAACTGACGATCAAAGTCCTTTATATGGTTCTATCAACTGTGTACATGACCCATCATCCAACCAGGATGATTTATCAAGCTTGGAAAACCCTGTCACAGCCTCGGATTCGTCAATAACAAATAATCCGATTTGCTCTCATGATTCTGAGAGAAATGAAACAACTAAGAAATCAGTGGTCGGTAAGGGCATCCAATGATAATTAATCTTTAAGATATTTATCAAAAATTGAAGGCAGTAGCAGTTTTACTACTTTGTTGCAAAAGAATGCTTAGCATTTGTGGAAACGTTGAGAAATGAGTGATCGAAGCAGATATAAGTACGATACACAGTATGTTCACATCTGAAATAGACCAAAAATCCCTCTAGTTTTCCTCCTAGTTAAACATATTTAAAGCACCACTTCAGCATCTGTGTTTTTTAGCGCTGGAGTGGATTTCTGAATGTAAGTCCCCTGTCATATACTCACCTTCCAGTCACATCACAAACTCCCAATGCATCTCTGAGAGCCAGAAGAGGCTCTCACAGAGTTATTCAGTTGTGCCCTCGATGAAACACTGGAGCTTACAGCAGGTCACAAATTTCTGGAGGTTTACCGAAGCAGTGGTGATAGAATATGAAGCCATTGGAAGGTGAGTATAGTACAAGGGGCAGGGGACGTAGATTTAAAACACCAATCCAGTGGTGCAATAAAAAAAAACAACTGCTTTAGTGGTGTTTTAAAGCACCACTCCAGCATATTTCTTTATTTCAGCGCTTATGTGGTTCTTTAAATCTAAGTCCCTTCCCCCTTGTCTTATACTCACCTTCCAGCATCTTTTTTATCATCTGTTTCACCATCTGCTTTCACCATCAGTGTCAGGCAACTTGTGATCTGACAGCTCGCTCCACTGTTTCAGGCCAAAAACACACTTCCGCATAAAAAATGTACGTCTCACGTTCCGTTTTTCGGGTCCATGTTCCGTTTTTTAGGGGCGTTTCTCCCGTACGTATGACATCCGTGTCATGGCGTATGCTCTCCGTGTGTACGTGTGGAATGTCCGTATTAGCATAAAATACGTACGTATGCAATCCGTGTGCCGTCCTTTTTTAGAGGTCCGCATTCTTACCCAAATAACGTTGTTAATCCTTCATCATGAGATCCTGGTGTTGTTAATTGGTCAATTTCCGTCCCTCATCGGTGGATAAGGATAAAAAACATTTCAAATCATTGTTTTTAGGCTCTTCCACTCATAAGACTGACTCCAAAATGTCTCTCTCCAATGAAGAAACCATATTTGCTATGGTTGATATCTAGGGGGTTTGGGGTTAGGAGACATATGCTTGAATATGAACCACCTGTTGAAAAAAAGGATGTGGATCCACCCCCTTGTCAAGCTAAGGAAGACGCATGGCCATTTTAATATTCTTTATGGAGAAATGCGCAAATTTCCACCTAAATTTCAAGCATACTGCTATATAACCATAACGTCCTTTGACAACATCCTTGGCCTTGTGCATCACCAATTGAAACATCAGGACATTTGACAATTTGACAATTGACCTGATAGATTGGAAACAAGTGTTGCTGATGTTTGGATTAAAAACTCACACGGACGATACGTGCTGAACACTGACATGCTACGTGTGCCGTCCGTGCAGGCACGGACCCATAGACTTTATCTGGTTTGTGCCTGCGTGTTGACGGCCAAAAACGGACATGTCGTCTGTGCGGGAAAACGCACACAGGTACTTAACACACGGACACACGTTCCGTGTGATTTTACGCGTGTGTGCCATCACCCATAGGGTAACATTGGTCAACGTGTCTCCGGTACGTGCAAAAATGTACCAAACACGTACCGGAGGCACGGATGTGTGTTGCGGGCCTCAAGGAGTGAGCCAGAGGTGACAACTCAATACAAGTCTGTGAGAGCCTCATTCTGGCTCTCATAGGCTTGCATTGAGAGCTTGTGACATAATTTCAGACTTCTTTGCAACATGGCTGCACGGTACCGAAGCGATACCAAAAAAAGATGAAAATGCCAGATGGTAAGTATAAGATTGGGGGCAGGAGACTTACATCAGTGGTGCTTCAAGGGGTTCTCATCCTTTTAAGACAATTTTTTTTATTGTACTTTTTAAATGCATATATTTGTGACTATAATTTTTTTTTAATTTTTATTCCAAATATTTAGCAAACTTTCCCATCTGTAGCCTCTGTGTTGCACTGTCTTTAGCAGGTTTCAGAATCAACTGAGAATCTATTAATTCAGCCGGTTATGGGGGCCTGAGAAGAGAGTTTGTAATGGTCTTTTTCTGAGTCCCTATTAGCTGATTTATGTCCGCAGAACACCTCAAAGTTTAACGTGCAGTGAAATAAAAGCTTGTAAAAGCCAAATAGTATATAATTTTACATGCATTTAAGTAAGGACAAAAAAAATGTCCTGAAATGTGGACAACCCCTTTAATTCTACATTAAGTTGCTGTTCTTTTTGCCTGGCATATTTAAGTATTCATTGGGGGACACAGTAGACCATGGGTGTATGCTTCTGCCACTAGGAGGCTGATATTGTGCAAAAACAGTTAGCTCCTCCAGTAGCATACACCCATAAACTGGCACGGAGGCAGACACTGGGGCAGTTCTCAGCCCCATTTCCACCTTAAATTTGTTGTGTTGTATTAATGATTTCCCTTTTTCTTTCAGCTTCAGCTTATGATTGGGCAGTACAGTGGAGTTGTCACTCTGTCATGCCACCTAGAGATTGAGAGAACAATGTGGGATTGTCACTTTTGTATTTTCGCTGGTCTGTCCGGCAGGACTCTAACCCCCTGACACATCAAGAGTGTTTGGTGCTCCCCAGTGGTCTCTCCTTGCCACCATAGCCCTGCCCAATTGCCCCCAAGAGCCTGGCACTCAGGGAGGGAAAACTGAACTAGTAACTTACAACCCCCCAATAAACATCGTCCTGGACGCCTGATGACCGTCTTCCTCAGTGTACTGCAAAGATGGATTCCGGGGCCTTCAGGATGGATATTCCATTAGATCTCAGGCTATGGGGGGCTCCATATATTTAAATACCAAAAGAACTTCAGATTCTAATAAAAGTATAATCCTTATTGAAATAAATTAAAATTGTAACACCCAGTGCTAGTGAACACAAATGCAGGAACAGTATTAGGGAATAATCTATGTAAATGGGATCCCTATAATGCCCTATGGGATCTTGCTCCTGCCTGACAACGGTGGGTATGACACCGTAACTTTTTGGGCGCCCCCGTTCCGCGTCGGCTATCCCTCTCTGTACCCTGTAATTAACAGTGAGCAATGAAATATTTAACACTAGAAGTCCCAGAAATTTCGAACTTTCTGGGTTCCAAAGGTAGACATGTTAAATGACCCGTCTCTGGGACTTCTAGTGTTAACTAAAGACTGCCAAAGAAGAGAGAATTAGGTGAAAGTGTGGAGTATATAATCACTTGACCTCTTAGTACCATATACGTGTATTGAAGCACACAAAGTACACAAGGTACTAGCACATGACTAATACATATCCCAGGATTCCAGGGTGTATGAAAAATTGCCCCAGCCAATCACTGAACACGTGTATGGACAGTCATAGGGAGGTTATATATGTATTCCCATTATATGCGTGACGTATTACATGATACATGGTATGTAATCAACATTAATATAATGGAAAATAATTATCCACAACATTAATATAATGGAAGAAAAATAGTTAAATCCATTAAACAATGTACATTCCCTGTCTCTATTAAGAGATAATGGCAATCAAAAACAAATCACACCGTCTGCAGAAATAAGGCTGGATTAAACATGAATTATCCAAGGAAGCAGAGATGCATTGCTTTTTCCTTGAAAGGTTGTTCTGCCTCATAGATGTTTTGTGGCAGTCAATATCCATTCAAACCAATTAAATATGAGCAATATATATGGGTAAATATAAAGCTACCCAGGGAGAATAAAAAGATAAATTACTTCCCTTAAATGATTGCTCTGCTTCGACGCATTTCCCCTTTTCAAAGATCCAAGGTTCATCAGGAGGCTGGAAAGGTTTTGAAATCTCTGGAGGAGTAATCCATGGCTGTGCGCACATTTCTGCAGATGGTAGGCAGGAGCAAGATCCCATGGGGCAGTATAGGGATCCCATTTACATAGATTATTCCCTTACTGTTCCTGCATTTGTGTTCACTAGCACTGGGTGTTACAATTTTAATTTATTTCAATAAAGATTATACTTTTATTAGAATCTGAGGTTCTTTTGGTATTTGATAGAACACTCAGCTCACTTGGATTGTATTTACGTTTTTTTTGCTCCATATATTTAGAAAAAAAATAAATTTCTTCTTTTATAAAATCTAACAATAATAATCAGAGAGGGAGTAGTACTTTTCCTTTTAATTGTACTTAAGTTGGGACAGAGATTTCCCTTTTATCTGTTCTCTTTTCCCCATGGATCCTCATTTTCTTCTCCAGCTGCTTTATCTGCGCTGCTCTGGTTCTCTTTAGGGCCAGCGTTCTACTTTAAACCCCTGCTTCATCACTGCCTGTTCCTGCGGTTGGGACATGCCCTACTCTCTCTTTTGGTGCGTGGAAACCCAGCACACCTTTTTTCAGTCTCCACCCCTTTTTCAGTGCCAACAGCACCACCTGCTCAGCGTCATCTTCCTCATCACGCTGGCTTGTCAGTGCCTGCAGCCTCCGTCCCCCTCCCGCATGCCAGGCTCCCAGTGCCTGCACTTTTCTCCTGCTTCTCAGAACCACTATCTACGCAGCTCTCCAAAGCTCAAACTGCTGAACCAGAGTAAGCTCTGCCACTTAAAGCAGCTCCTGCCCCAACAGCTCTTCCTCTGGCAGCTTTTTCCTTTCTATACCTAACCTCAAGGAGCCTTGCTCCCATTCTTGCGCTTGTCCTTTACTTTGCCTGTGCCTCTTGTCATAAAAAAGATTCCCTCTAACCAGACCTTGTTCCTTTGCACAAACTGTAGGCCGCACACTATGCCATTCCCTCAGGATCCCCCCACTGCCTGCAGTGAGAACATACCCCCTCCCCACGAGTGGGTCGCGGCTCTCCCAGTCAGTTGTTGACCTAATCAAGGTATCCGGCCTTGGTTTCAGTTATGGAATGCCTACTTAATTCAACCACCACTATGGGGGTCCCACTTGCTTACCAGGGCGAGTCGGACTCCCCACTTCCTCAACTCTGACATTATACGAGGGGCTGCTGATAAGTCTTTGGCTTTACCCAGAAATAAACGAGATAAGATGATGAAACTTTACATTTATTCCACATAATCTGCAATGATGTCAACATATTTCTTACATTGGTATTCCAAGTTCTGTAAGCTTAGCAAAAAGAAGGATTTCGGTTGTGCCTCAAGCCAGGCATCTGTAGCAGCCATTGCATCAGAAATGGTGTGAAATTTGGTACCCTTGAGGTGTTTCTTCAGGTTTGGAAACAATGATAGTCGGAGGGAGCTAGATCTGGTGAATAAGGTGGGTGGTCAACCAACTGGAAACCAAGCTCTGCCAGTCTTGCCATGCTCATTTGTGCAGTGTGAGCGGGGGCATTGTCTTGCAGGAACAAGATTCCTTTGGATAGCTTGCTGCACCTTTTGGCCTTCAGTGCTGCCTACAATAGGTTCCAAAAGTTCAATGTAATACCTTACATTGATGGTGGAAACCTTTTGAAGGTAGTCCATTAGCAGTACGCCCTCCTTATCCCAGAACACAGGCACCATTACCTTAGTGGCTGATTTTTGCATCCTGAACTTATTTGGAAGACGAGAGCCCCTGTGCTTCCACTCATTTGACTGCTTCTTGTTTTCAGGGTCATGCAAATAAATCCAGGTCTAATCCATAGTGAAGTTCTTATCAGTCCGGAAACGTTGACAAATGGACCGGGAATTTTTCAGTCACATGCTTCTCTGATCTGTTGTCAAACAATTGAGGACCCAGTTTGCAGATGGCTTCCTCATGTCCAAATGTTCATGGATAATGACACTGCTATTGCTTTAGCTGAAATTCGTCAGTTCTCTAGTATGAGGTTGTGCTTAGCATCGATGATCTCCGGAACAGCAACCACTCTCGATTGTACATGAGGTTCCTCATCATTGGTGCTGAAGTGGCCCTTTTTAAATTTGGCAACCCAGTTCTTAACTGTGGAATATGAAGGGCATTGATCCCCCAATGCCTGCGACATATCACCATGAATATCCTTCATGGACTTTCCTTGCAGAAAGAAGAATTTTATCACTCCTCTGCTCTCAGTTGCTGTGAATATTGCATTAGAGTCAGCCATTTTGTTTTCCCGCGTGCATAGAACACTGTTGCCATAAGCAACAAACACAAAATTTAGAAACCATATATTAGACACACAAGGCTTTCATGTGATGTAACATTTGTTACCATAGAAACAAAAAAAGATCACAAAGCCAAAGACATATCAGCAGCCCCTTGTAGACCACTTAGGAGATCCAAGAAACGAGCTCACACTAGTTCATCTTCTAGATCTCCCACTCCTTCAGCGTTCTCCAGAATGGCATCCTTCTCTCTTTCTCCTTCCTTCAACACTCCGGCAGGTCATGAGTTGTACCCCCAATTTAAATTTAATTATGACCTGGACTCTGAACAGATTTTTAAACTTCAGAATATGGTGGATACTCTGATTATAGCCGTTAATCAGACTTTCATCGTAAAGGATGAGGAACCGTATCAATCTGAACAGTCCGTACTTTTCAATAAGTTAAAGAGACCTCCTCGGATCTTTGCTAACCATGAAAAATTAGACTGAATGTTTACCAGGGAATGGGACATGTTTCCAAAAATGTAAACGCATGGAGGTTCTCTACCCTTTTGCATTTGATCCTTCTCTCTTCTCTAGTTTCTTTAAGGCCATTGATTCTCTCCTCAGGCCCTGTGTCATCATTCCCGTTCCTTCTCAGGAGTGCTTCTTAGGTTTCTCTTCAAACCTGTTTGTTGTCTCAAAGAAATGTGGTTCCATCTGCCCCATCTTGGACCTCCATGTCATTGAGGATCTCAAGTTATGGAACAGGTGCATCCGTCTCCACCACTTCAGGATGGAATCCGTCCGTTCAGTGATTTCCTCCATGGAGCTCGAGTAGTTTATATGTTCAGTAGGCATCCAGGATCCCTACCTGCATAAACCCATTTTTCCATCCCACCAGAGATTCCTGCTTTTCACAGTTTAGGAATCCCACTTTCAGTTTACAGCACTGTCATTTAGCTTATCAATAGCAACCAGGGTCTTGACGAAGGTGATGGTAGCCGTCATGTCCATCCTTCGGACCAGAGCTATCCTCGTTATCCCTTACCTGGACAACATCCTGATGGAAGCACCTTCTCCCTCAGCATGTTGAGAGAGTTTGAAGATCACTGCCTCTCTAAGAGATTTTTGTTCTCTCGGATGTCCCTCTTCATACTCTGTCCGATTCTGGGCAAGATGGTAGCTGCAATGGAGGCAGTCCCATTTGCTCAGTTTGTACACAAAATTTATGGGAAATAGGGCACAGCTTGACCATAAATACACTGGAAATCCAGAATTTAAATGTACAACAACAAGACACTTGCTGTATGCAAAACGTGAATAAGTTTGATAAGTGCAGTACATTAAAACACCATAAAAAATGGGAAGGACTCACAAAAAGAAAAATGAGTCCCCCATATATCAAAGGGTACATACACATCAATACCTCAATAGCAAAGAGTAAGCAATATAGGCTATCAACCATATACAGCCAAAAAGTGTAAATACATAGTAATATGTGTAACAATCATGTTAGAAAGCTACAGAACAAGGAAAACCTGCAATACAATACCATGGTCTGAATTGTAAAAAAAGGTAATGTGGATGTACCTGCCCGCCCCACGCGTTACACCACCGAATGTGGCTTCATCAGGGGTGTACTCTAATAGGTTGTATTCACCATTTGCTCAGTTTCACACTTGCCCCTTCAGCTTTTTCTCCTAAAAAGATAGGACAATCCACTCAGTTCCTGGAATAGCCATTAGTACTTCCTTCCCGGGTCAAAAAATCTTTGGAATGGTGGAGATGATCCCCCATCCGTACTTTGTGGAAAATCGTTCCTGCCAATTAACTGGAAGATCATAACGATAGACTCCAGGCTTTCTTGTTCCCTTACGGTACAAGGCGATGGAACGCCTAGGAACCATCTCTTCCTATCAACATTCTAGAACTAGCAATTCTCCTAGGTCTCCTTCATTGGCAGGAGCTTCTCTTGGCCGTCCAATCCTTATCCGATCTGACAATGCGATGGCATATATCAATCACTGAGGAGGAACTCGAAGGCGGGTAGTGATGCTAGAAGT
This sequence comes from Anomaloglossus baeobatrachus, assembly GCF_048569485.1. Classification (NCBI taxonomy): domain Eukaryota; kingdom Metazoa; phylum Chordata; class Amphibia; order Anura; family Aromobatidae; genus Anomaloglossus; species Anomaloglossus baeobatrachus. The sequence goes on along the minus strand of NC_134355.1, from coordinate 423,323,293 downwards.
TGCTCAGGTCATGTCCTGGGCTGAACAGAATATACCAGCAATCTCAGCAGTACACATTCTAGGAGTGGGCATCTAGGCTGCCTACTTGCTTAGCCGAGAGGGCCTTGCCACTGGAAAATTGCCCCTGAACCCAACATTCTTCATGTAAATCTGCCTCAAATTGGGGACGCCTGATGTCAATTTGATTCCGTCCAACCTAAACCACAATGTTCCTCAGTTCATGCCCCGATCTTGCGATCCCCTAGTGATTGACTTCGACTCCCTGGCGATTTTCTGGTCCTAGTTCTCCCTTCCACATCTGTTTCCACCTCTACTGCTGATTCCTATCCTGGTCAAAAAGATCAAGACAGAAGGTATGCCTGTCATACTAGTGTCTCCAGATTGACCCACAAGGCCTTCTAAACCAACCAGGCCGCTCCCATGGTTTTCTCCTTACCTGCCCTGCTGTCCTTCCTGCAGTCAGGTTTTGATTCTGGCCTTTCCCTTGTCTATCTTAAGGGTCAGGTATTTCCATTCTGTTTCAGAGAAACCTTTCATCTTGTCCCCAGGTTAGGACCTTCCTTTAGGGGGTTGCAGATCCTGTGTCTCCTTACTGTGCTCTGGTAAAGCCTTGGGACCTCAACCCAGTTCTAGACGTCCTTCAGACGTCCCATTTTTGAATGGCTACAAGAAGTTTCTCCATCCTTCCTCTTCTGGCAGGTTTCCATCTTGGAAGACATCACTTCAATCAGACAAGTATCCAACCTTATGACCCTCTCCTGCAACTCCCCCATCTGGTGTTCCATCAGGACAAGGTGGTTTTATGTCCGACTTCATCCTCTCTCCCTAAAATGGTTTCTTCTTTTCACCTTAAAGGGATCCTGTCACCAGGTACTCCTTCTTCTGAAGCCGGCGTGCGTGACGCGTCCTATGTCATACACCCTCGCCGGCATTGAAGTCCCGTGCAGGCGCACTTTGATCTGCCCTGAGCAGGGCAGATCAAAGTATTGTAGTGCGCCTGCGACGCAGGACATCAATGCCAGCGCGTGTGCATGACGTAGGACGAAGGAGGAGTAAGATGGCCGAAAGAGGAGGCGCTGGTCCCGGAGAACAGCGCCACCAATCTGATCAGTTTTCACCACACCGACCCCTTAGGTGAGTATTCTAAAGTGTTTTTTATGTTCTACACAGCGGCTTGGGCTCTTATATTCAGCATGTTAGAATGCTGTATACAAGAGCCCACTGGTGTTGGTCGCAGCTTATAGGGCCCAAATCTAGTGACAGGTTCCCTTTAACTAGGACATTATTTTCCCTCTGTTCTGCCCGTCTCTCTCTCACTCTCGGGAACGGTCACTGCATAAACTGCACCTAATGAGAGCACTCCGCCACTGCATCACTGGGACAGCTTCTTTCAGGCGAACTGACACTTCGTGATTCTGAACGGTCATCGCAGAGGAGTTCTTTCCTTTAGATGCACCCATTGCCTGCTTCTTGCCTGCTATCTTGTAAGCTCACCAGCTAAAAGAGAGCATGCCCACTCAAGATCACGGCTCATTGGGGACCTCCTGGGCTTTCCATCACCAGTCTCCTTTCTCACAATTATGCATGGCTGCTATCTGATCTTCCATTTATACCTTCACAAGATTCCACAGAGTTGACACCTATGCTTCGTTGGATGTGAGTCTGAGTAGAAGGATTCTGGAGGACGCAGTGGTCCGAGCTCAAACTTTAGAGTACTATCCAGTGCCTGCAATTGGGACTGTGTTAGGACATCCCATGGTCTCGTGTGTCCTCTCAATGAAGCAATAAAGAAAAAGAAGATTTTGGGTACTCACCGTGAAATGTTTCTTGGAATCTTCATTGGGGACACAGCACCCGCCTTGTATTCAGTTACTATATGTTCTGCTGTTTAACTACGTTACTTCAATATTTTCTTACCTTACTGTTGCTTCTCCTTATGTTGTCTCACTAACTGATATTCTCCGTGCCAGTTGGTGGAGGTATACTACTGGGGAAGAGCTAACTTTTTTGCATAGTGTCAGCCTGATAGTGGGAGCACCATATACCCATAGTCTCCTGTGTCACTTAATGAGGGATCCAAGAAAGATATTTTATGGTTAGTACCCAAAATCTTTTTACTTACACTTCAAATTAATTTACCTAAAGAAAATACCAACACGCATTTACTGCTGCGATGTTTGCAGCACTGTGGATCAACATGTGAAACACCTGTCAGGTTTTGCATGCAGATTCTACTGGAATATATAGCACGCTTATTGTCATATGTTTTTCTTTTCTATGGCACAGACAAGAATCTGATAACACCACTCATATGTACTAGATATTGAAAAGGGCAGATTATGTGGCAGCTGATTAGGTGATAACTTGCTGATCTGTAGGGGACCCACTGCTTGGTTCCGTTATGTCTCATTGGAATGGAGCTATGTTCCCTTATGTGTGCCACTGCTCTTTTCATAGCGTATGGTACTGCTTGAGAAAGCCAAGCAATGTATCACCAGTAGTTTGAGAGAGAATTCAAGGATGCACTCCCAGCAAAAAAAATGTTATCCTTCAATCCCTATTAATTGTGTATGTAATCTATTGTAGCTGCATACCTACTAATCACCATGTTTTTCACTTTCCAGCTTCGCTCTGGTCCTATTTTAGATCAGGTGACTGCAGGTTAGATGTAGCTGGATCACATATTTGTGCATGGACCGTAAGTCATTTTCACATTGTAAGTCTATGTAGCCTATCCTGAGGTTCCATAGAGTTATATTGGTGAAAGTAGCACTGCCCTACACAGCTGTCCCTGTCCCTGACCTAGAAGAGGACTGGAGCAGCTCTGAAAACCAAGAGATTCTGCAATGGGTGAGTATTTTAATTCAGATTTAATTAAAATACAGTACATTACAGATACATTTATAAACAATTAGAGGATAAAATGTTTGCTGAAAGACAATCTTTATGAATGATTTTGTTATTCATGTTTTCTATTAAGGTCTAGTACATGGGATTTTTTTTTATATTTACTCTTTCAATCTCATTGCCTCTTATAGGGTTAGTAAGGGAGGAGATTGTGGTGCTTTTGACTGCTCAGTTTGTTACTTTCTTTAACCAGACCGCACTGGAGGTGAGTATAAAGGTATATAAACAGGTAACATAATTGGAGCAAAACACTGGTCTCATATGTTTCCATATTCTTCTTTAGACTTTAGTGACACCTCTAGCACAAACATACCTTGGATTTGAGGATCTGCAAAACTCACTGCTATACTTCCTGTGTGGGATTGAGGTATGTATTCTAAATAGAGGCTTTTAGGTGTTGATCGTTAGTAAATCGGTGTTGGCAATAGAAATCCACTTATTTGATTACATAGTCATTTTAATCACAGTGGATGTACCAAAAGGTTAAAAAGTGAGTTTTCAAAAGTTTAAAATCTAGGCCCCATTATCATAAAAATCTTAAAACTTAGTTTGTTTAGGATTCTGCTTGTATAACAGTATTTTGCTGCTAATGCATGCTACTATCTTCTAATTTGCTTATAATTTCTATAGGTTAAATTTTTGAAAATTTTATTTAATATTGTGAATGTTATTTTAGGGATCACCGTATTGCTTTAGTTGCTACAGTGCTTTAGCAGTATTTAGATATATTCTGCACTTATAGTCTGGAGATGGTGATTGACTTCTGTAGGTGAGTATAGGCATACTCTGTGTAGAGGGCATTATTCAAGGATGGGGAAGAGTGAGCATTGACATCAGCTATTGAGAGGTGATCAGCATATTGTCAGACTCTGTTTTAAATTTATAATAAAGGTGTTAAAGGGAATCTGGGTCATTCCGTGTCAAGTGGACCAGTTTTAAAAATCGTCCCCACTCGACGTTCTCCGATTTTGCTGAAAATTTATAAGGATCTACATGTATGTTTGAAAAGAGGTTCTGTAAATTTTTAGGGCCAGATCTCAAATATATTGGGCACTGTTGACCTTTCACTGGAGGCCCCCCCAAGCCTGCGGCTTCAGCTAAGAGGATTTTGCAAACTTTGGCACATAGCCATTAGAGTTCTATACTGGCTATGATGCTGAAATTTGGCATACTAGCTCAACTTTTGCTGCTAAACGCGATAAAATTATTACCGGCTATGACAAAACAATATTTCGGCCGCAATTTTGTGTCAAAGTAGCTTGCAAAACGCCTCGCATAAAATTTATGCCAAACTTTGCCCATATATAACTCAAGACCAAAAACCAATAGGAACTGGTGCTTTACCCTGTACAACAAACATCTTCATGACTGTGCATTGCTGCAATATCACGGTCACAGCATATGTATTTGTGGAAATATTCACACCCACATATGATGAAAAACTTAAAAAAAACCCGAATTTTACCTATTTTTAGGTCAAATTTCCCAAAAAGGGTACCCCTAAAATATATTAATTCTGTTATCATTTGAAAGAGCACATTTTTCTCTACAAGGATCATTGGGGTTTTTTTTTTGGAGTCTCTCCATTTAAGAAAAGAAAAATGCCCTGAACATGGTGTTATTTATTAATACGCAATGAATGCTAACTGCACTATTCAAACCCTTGCGTTGGTCCATGGTGGTTATACCACAACCAATTCCCTAAGAATTGGTCTTATAATCCTATTAAGAATTGTAATAATGCTGTCTTTCGAGAATTGGCAGCCCCATCGCCTAGGAGCCATGGCCGATAGCCGTGCAAGGCCAGCCGCGGGTGGTCTCTTTATCGCAGGTTCCAAAGCCTGAGGGTGGGGGTCTTTGCCTAGGATCCCAAGCCTAATATTGGGTATCTTTTGTTGGTTCCCAAGCCATAATGTTCAGTCTAAGTAAGTGGTCTGGAATTGTTGCTGAATTTGCAACATAATGGGTTCAGAGAAGCTGTATTGTCGGCCCATTGCTGGTGCAGCTGGTGCTGGAATTATTGCAATCATCGACTGCTCGGGAATCCAGCATGTATCATTTCTCACAGGCCAGTGAAAGAAGCTAGCTGGTGCATGAGGATGCATAAAATGTATTAATGCATCATGGTCGTCGACTGAAATTTCAGAAATATTTCCAATCCACCAGTTCCTATCGTAAGTGCAGGCAATGTATTGCCCTGGCTGGAGGTTTGCAATTGGCACAAAAGGCATTTCTGATCTGACAGATCCATCTACATGGGCAATGAAAGATGAAGGGTCATTTCACACCCTTGAAATGCGAATCTTTTTGTCATCAATTTCATTCTCCATCACTAAAAAATAAATAATATATGCATTAAAATGTAACAATAGTCAATAGGTTTATAGGTTTTTGATTTATAATAGACATTGCTAGCAACAATACAACTCTGTAACATGTGATAAGAATCTGAAAATCAAACAAAATCAATGCATTACGTGCATACATAACACCATGTTCAGTGGCATTTTTCTTTTCTTAAATGGAGAGACTCCAAAAAAAACCCCAATGATCCTTGTAGAGAAAAATGTGCTCTTTCAAATGATAACAGAATTAATATATTTTAGGGGTACCCTTTTTGGGAAATTTGACCTAAAAATAGGTAAAATTCGTTTTTTTAAGTTTTTCATCATATGTGGGTGTGAATATTTCCACAAATACATATGCTTTGACCGTGATATTGCAGCAATGCAAAGTCATGAAGATGTTTGTTGTACAGGGTAAAGCACCAGTTCCTATTGGTTTTTTGTCTTGAGTTATATATGGGCAAAGTTTGGCATACATTTTATGCGAGGCGTTTTGCAAGCTACTTTGACACAAAATTGCGGCCGAAATATTGCTTTGTCATAGCCGGTAATAATTTTATCGCGTTTAGCAGCAAAAGTTGAGCTAGTATGCCAAATTTCAGCATCATAGCCAGTATAGAACTCTAATGGCTATGTGCCAAAGTTTGCAAAATCCTCTTAGCTGAAGCCGCAGGCTTGGGGGGGGCCTCCAGTGAAAGGTCAACAGTGCCCAATATATTTGAGATCTGGCCCTAAAAATTTACAGAACCTCTTTTCAAACATACATGTACATCCTTATAAATTTTCAGCAAAATCGGAGAATGTCGAGTGGGGACCACTGGTCCACTTGACACGGAATGACCCATCTGTAAGCATGACCCCCCCCTCCCCCCCCGCCCAAACTATGAAAGCACTACTTGAGCATATACAAAGACGAGGCCAGTTTGTTCCTCTATTACTGAAAAATCAGGCATTTTAAATTGATATGAAAATGAGATTTAAGAGCTATGGTATATCTAAAGCCTCTGTCACTCCAGTTCTATTCACCGCCCAGCGCCGCCTCCTTCTTTTTAAGTAACTGGCTCAATGCTGTGTGACTTCAGTCAAAGTTGCCATCAGCCAAGCAGGAAGCTGTGGGAATAGACCTGGAGTTAATCTACCCAAAAGACAGTAGTTAAAATCTCAAAACTTTGAGAGTAGTTAAAATCTCAAAACTTTGAGATTATATAGCTCTTACAGATAATGAAATTGAAAATATATGGAAAAAAAATTTTTAACCCCTTCATGACCAATGACAGATCTATCCGTCATGGAGCGTGTGAGGTTAAGCCCCGCCCCCTGCCGTGGGCAGGCCGCAGCGATCCGCGCACATATCAGCTGTTTTCAACAGCTGACATGTGTGCCTGCATGTTACGAGTGGAATCGCTTCCACTCGCAACATTTAACCCCTTACATCTCGCTGCCAAAGTCTGGCAGCGAGATGTATATGCGCACAGCCATTACATTTGCTTACCGCCGCCCCCACTGGAAGTCACGTGCGTGATCACGTGACTTTTGGTGGTTGCCATGGAAGCACAGGGTCATGTGATGACGCCTGTAGCTAACATGAGTCACTTCCTCTCAATGCCGGCATAGTGCCAGCACGGAGAGTAAAGCACCATATCTGCAGATCTTAGCTCTGTAGCTGAGATCTACAGATATGGCAGAGCGATCGGATTGCTGATCGCTATAGCCCCCTAGGGGGACTAGTAAAATAAAAAAAAGTAAAAAAAAAAAAGTTTTAAAAAAAAAAACACCTAAAAGTTCAAATCACCCCCCTTTCGCCCCATTGGAAATTTAAAGGGTTAAAAAATTAAAAAATATATACACATATTTGCTATCGACGCGTTCAGAAATGCCCGATCTATCAAAATCTAAAATCAATTAATCTGATCAGTAAACTGCATAGCAGTAAAAAAATTCCAAACGGCTAAATTACGTTTTTTGGTCGCCACAAGTTTTGCGCAAAATGCAATAACAGGCGATCAAAACGTAGCATCTGCGCACAAATGGTACCATTAGAAATGTCAGCTTGAGACTCAAAAAATAAGCCATCACTGAGCCATAGATCCTGAAAAATGAGAATGCTACGGGTTTCGGAAAATGGCGCCAAACGTGCGCCACATTTTTATTGGACAAACGTGTGATTTTTTTTTAACCCCTTAGATACAAGTAAACCTACACATGTTTGGTGTCTACAAACTCGCACCGACGTCAGGCATCATAATGACACATCAGTTTTACCATATAGTGAACACAGTGAATAAAATATCCCAAAAACTATTGTGCGATCATACTTTTTTTGCAGTTTTTCCACACTTGGAATTTTTTGGCTGTTTTCCAGTACACCATATGGTAAAACTTATGGTTTTATTTAAAAAGTACAGCTCGTCTCGGCTCTGGGGCTGAAGGGGTTAATATTACAATTCATTCCCTATAAATAAAGGTCTTGGCATTCAACTGATAGTTATTATACTAAATAGCATTAATTAATATGGGGAGTTTGGTTAAAAGAGCCCACAATCTAATAAACTGCTATTGAGAACACCTGGTTTAATCCCATGGAGATGACCTGTGATATGTGCTGTGCTTGGAGAAGGAATTGCTCAACGGGTCTCTTCCTAAACCCATTTGAGACCTGTCATTATCTCAAGCTGCCTGACATTAGGGTACCAAGATATTGCCAGCACGTTCTCATTAACTTTAAGCTGGAAAATGTACTTGTTGCCTACGTGCGTCAGGAAAGATCGATTTTTATGGATTTATGCCCCCCTCTCTATTGAGTCAAATGTGGCAACTATCATCCAGAATGTTTGTTTTGTTTCTTTTACCTTCCACTGTATTAACTTGTCACATGTAGCTGAGGTCAAAGATCCGCGGTTTTGCCCATGGTTCATTGTCACAATGCGGCTCACATGACAGTTATGATATATACAGAGTTTTTTTTAGTGTCTCTAGGATATAGGGTAGGGCTGCAGGGGTTGGGCACTTGTGAACATGATTTCAGCATGTCTACAGGTATCGCTGTCAGGATGAAATCAGCACATTTGTAGTTGAGGCCATACATACATACTAATTATGGTTTATAACATTAGGCTGCATAATTAATTCTTGTTATTCAATGTGACCATGACTAAGGTATAAAGTATGATGGATTTATAAAAAAAAATGTATAAAGTATTATTGCATTTATTTAAAGCATCCACCTTAAATTATGAAATTAAATTATGTCCAACATTTTATTACACATTTATTTAACCCTTCCTGACACATGATGTACATGTATAACACAGCCGGTTCTGTGCATAGCAGATACTGACTGTGTCTCTGACGTCACCCACCACTAACGGCAGCAACCAGACCTAGCTCTGATTGCTATTGTTTAGCCACTTATGCTGCTGTATTGCAGTATATAGTACAAGCGAACCATCTGTCACTTGTTCATGTTCCCAAAAGGGGCTAAAAATAATGTAAAAGTAAGCCAAAAAAAGTTTTAAAAAAATATTTAAAGTTTAAATCACCCACTGGTCCCAGTTAAAAAATAAAGAAAAACCTGTAAATAAACAGAAGAATAGACATATAAATCATAATAATGAAAATTTGGAATCTGCTTGTAAAAGTCACATTGAAGTATATCACAAAAGTGAGTACACGTCTCTCACATTTTGTAAATATTTTATGTATTTTCGTGGGACAAAACTAAAGATATGACCCTTTGATACAATGTAAAGTAACCAATGTACATCTTGTATGACAGTGTCAATTTTGTATGCCCTCTAAATAACTAAGCACTCAGCCATGCAGTCTCTGAATGGCACTCACTGGAGTAAAAACAATGTGATCGATCAGATGCCGTGTGTAAGAAGAAAAAAAAAAAAAAGCTCCCCCCCCACCCCCCCCCATCCTCCAGGAATGCTCGTATATGGCTGGCTGTATATGTGCACAGAGCCAGGCTGCCCAATAATTGACATGCATTATAATTATTACTCAAGTCAGAATCCAACCTGCTCGACTTGAGGAAAGAGCACTCAAGCATCTTAGTGCTCGCCCGTCACTATTTATGACTAGTGATGGGCGGACCCAAACCATAGCAGTCCGGACCCATGCGGATTTAAAGGTACCCAAGTGCTGGGCCTGGGCCTGGAATTCTCAGGAAATTCCGGGTATTGATCCAGATCCGGCACTCCGGTAATAAAAAAAAAAAAAAAAATAATAAAGCAAGCAAGCTGTACTTACCAAGTCAGCGGCATGGCTGTAATAACTGCTCCCGCGGCCACTCATTCTGCTTCCAGGGCCGCTCGTTACCTTCATTGCATATGCATTGCTTTCCCCACCCACTGGCGTCTGTGATTGGTTGCAGTCACACCGCCCGCCCCCCCCATGCTGATAGACAGCATGTGTGACGCTTCCAATCACAGACCTGGTCTGCAGGTCTACCGTACAGTAAAAATAAATAAATAAAAAAATTGGCCTATGGCCCCCCCATATGCCCCAGGGCTGTGGAGTACTCCGTACCGGGCGTGTGTGACACTCAGGGGAGTCGTGGTCGCGGCCAATGCCTGGTTCCATGACCCCGGGGGTCGGTCCGAATATATAAAGGGTTAAATTAAAAGAAAAGAGGTTTTGTCGACTACGCCACTTGCAATGTGTGGCCAGGTTATTGAAGCCGCCGCTTCGGGGTTCTGCTGGGGCTTGTGGAATGATGCAGCCTGGATGTTTGAAGCCCTCCGCAAGCAGGGACGGGCCCCAGCAGTGAATGATAGGGATAGTAGTGGGAAACTGTCTATGTGATGATCAAGAACACAGTCCACACCAGTATTGCAGTTTCCACTTGCCTTTACTTTGTTGCGGTGGTACCTGAACCCACGGGTGCCGGTCCCAGGTGTACCCGCTCCCCTTGTTCTCCATTCCAGCTGTGACCTGGGTTGGCTGTCCTCCGTGCACACTTGTTGTTGATGGGCTCCCGTGGCCTAGAGCTGCTTGGGAACCCCTCTGTTTCTGTCTTGGTCCTATTGCAGGCAGCGTGGACTATTTAAGGGGTTCAGTCCCCAGTCCCTCTTTGCTGCTTGTGCTTCAGATGTTTTTGGGTTGGTGATGGACCCTGGAGATCTTCTCGCTGGGCAGAGTTAACAGCTGACCATAAAGTGTCCCACTGTCCTTGGGTCTGCACCCCGCCTTGTACTGAGTACTGTGATCCTTGGTTCCACACTTCCACAGGCCTCCCGTGGTTCCTGGAGTCTGACGCTTTCACAGGTAACCCACGGTGCCTGGAGTCCCGGTTCTGTACTCCACAGTCACTCACTCCTTTTACAGCACTCCGGTGGTTCTTCAGGTCAGTTTCTGTACTTTACACTTTCTACTACTTCACTCCTCACCTTCTTGCTTCCTCACTCGACTTTCCACTTCCGTCAACTCCTTCTAACAGACTGCACATCACTTCCTCCCGCCTTTTCCAACTGACCACTGGCCCTTCCCCCTCGCTGGGTCACTCCCTCAGGTTGGGTGGCTACCGTCCAATCAGTGCCCTCCCCTTTTACCTGTTACTAGGCTGTCTCCCAGTTTGGTGTTGGGGTTGTGTGTGTGGCCTGAAGGTGCTGGTGTGTTGACTCTGGCACGGATATTCCGGGGTTTGGGTTTCCACGGGTTACATTTGTGGCACCCGGTACCTTAGGGGTGCTACATTATGATATCCAGCATAGATCAAGCATGCGGCTATAGACTGCAGCCCCCAGCCATGCACTTATCTTGGCTGTGTATTAAAGCAAGAGGATCTGCATGCAGCTTTTTTGTTTAATTATTTAACTAGATCATTTTAAAAGATGGCGTGCGGTCATCCCCCCCCACCCCCCCAATTTTACTACTCAGCCACGATAAAGCCCAACAGGTGGAGACTAATATTCTTAGGCTCGGGAGACCTATGGTTGTTTGGCCCCCCAGCCTAAAAATAGCAGCCTGCACTTGTCCCATATTGCCGCATCCATTAGATGCGAAAATCCCAGCACTTTACCCTGCACTTCCCGATTGCCCTGGTGCGGTGGCCATCGGTGTAACAAGGGGTTAATTGCAGCTCACAGCTGCCACTAAGCCCTAGATTAGTAATGGGAGGTGTCTGAGATTCCCCCATTACTAATCTGTAACTGAACGTAAATGAACACAAACACCAAAAATCCTTTATTTGAGATAAAAGACAAAAAAAACACCCTCTTTCACCATTTTTTTTTAACCCCCAAACATCCCTTCAGGTCCCACATCATCCATACCAGGTCCCACAATGATTCCAGATCTGCTACATCTGTAGTCACGGGGAACGATCATGGTACATAGTACTTGAAGATTTCCCAGAAAAGTGCTCAGGCTCCCCATTGACTTGCAATAGATTCGTTATTTGTGACAAATACTGGAATAGTACTCTGTATTTGGATACCATAATTCGAACCTGAATATTTCACTGTTCAACCATCTCTAATTACAGCGTACCTATATATAAAAGCAACCTCTTCTAATCTGAAATACATGTTTTTATAGTTTTTTTTTATATTTTATTGTAATTTAACTTAGTATTTCTATGTCTGCAGATGCTGTTTGGTTTTCTTGTGGTGCGTACCCTCAGCCGCTGCTGTTCAGATCGCATCATCCTGGCATTTGGACTTTTTATCTGTAACATATCCTGCATTTGGTGCCTCCTGTTCTTGGCAAAACCCACAGGTGAGTGGGTCACATTTAATGTTTAATTATTTTCAATTCTATGTATATGATTTGGCTTTAGTCCTTAAGTCTTAAAATTTGTGTGCAAATTTTAGTTTTGCTTGGTCACCAGATTAAACCACCAATATACATTGCAGGGGTTCTCCAGGAATAATAAAAAAAGGATTAAAGAAAATGCCATTACAAGTTCTTTTCTAAATACCTATAGTTAGCAAGTCAGAAATATTTGGTTTAGGGTAGAATTATACTGACCACCCCCTTGTTACACCGGAAAAAAACTTTACTTGAAAGCTATGACAAGTGACTTCGAGCATATGCAGTAGGAAGCTCCTCTACCTTGCTTTCATAGGTAGAAAGATGTGCTCGGTGTGGATATTCTGGTATTCTAATACTGTTGATACCAGGGGTGCTGAGGTAAGAAGAGGCTGCTCACACTGCTTTCCACCTTATCTGATCTAATGATGAATGGAGCAGCAGCGGTTCTGAGGTAAAAGGCTGCTCACACTGCTGCCCACCCCATCTATCTGATCTAATATTGGAGACACCGGGAGTGCTGAAGTAAGAAGAGGTTGCTCACACTGCTGTCCACCTTGTCTATCTGATCTAATACCGCAGCACCCTGGTATCTCCAGTAAGAAGAGTTTGCCCACATTGCTGGTGCTGCGGAAAGAAGAGGCTGATCACACTACTGTACACCCGGTCTTTGTGAATGAATACATATGCATATAAATTATATAGATATTCCCTAACATTGTAAGACAGGTTTTTGTCATTCTAACAAGATGGTGGCCATTTTTATTCTACAGTGATTGCCTCCCTATACAGAATGTTTGTGATGTGCCAAATAAATGTATTTATAATGATCTTTCATTTTTATTTTTAATTTTTTTTATTCTTTACTTTAAATTTTTTTAGAACACCTTTAAATTCTATAGAAATGTGGTGTATAGTAAATTCCCTTTAGTGGCCGATGCTGTCATTTGTAATGTTTAGTTTTAAACTGTTTTAGTTGCGGACTCTAAGCTGGAAGACATTGTCAAGTATTATAAAAACATGGCTGCCCATGTCAGAATGGCCGTGTAAGGCTATGTTCACACACTGTATCTATTATTGCGTTTTTGGTGCATTTTTGAGGTCACAAAGATGCACCTAAATGCATGCATTTCCTTCCCCCAGCAAAGTCTATGAGATTTCTATTTTGCTGTCCACACTGGGCATCTTTTTTTTGTCTGCATCTTAGCTGCGTTTTTGAAGATGCAGCCAAGATGCAGCATGTAAATTCTTTTTTGTGTTTTTCCAGCGTTTTGAGCTTTTCCAGTCAATAGATTTGACTTAAGAAAACGCATTGGGCAAAACACGGCAAAAATGCATGCGTTTTTTGGGGCAAAAATGCTGCATCTTTGTGGTTAGAAAAGATGCACTGTCTGAACATAGCCTAAACCTTTTTGAAAATCCTCCCACCTCATAGGAAAATGTGCTGGACTTATAAAATGCTCATTTCAATAACTGGCAAAAAAAACATTCAGGAAGGATTGAATATACCCATTCTGGAAAGTACACCAGTCGCCTAAGGCTAATAATGTATGCAATTTGTATTGTAAAATTTGATGAGGCATCGCCTATAATTAATCTCATTCTGGAATTTTCTTAACTCTTTTGAGGTCCTGTTTCATAAACCCTATACTATTTGTTGCAGGAAGTTATGGCTTTCTACTGGCAGAATTTGTGATTGGTGTTTTTCTCCAAGTACTTGGACTGCCCTTTGTATCCGTGTCACAAGTTTCTTTATTCTCAAAAGTAACTGCGGAAAAAACTCAAGGTAAGTTAGGTCTTAATTATCCCAATAAAAAGATACAAAGGGGAAGACCGCATGGGAATTTTCAAAAAAGGTGATGAATAGAGATAGGCAAATCTGCAGATGTTCAGGTTCGGTGGGTCCGGCTTGACTTAAAATAAAAGTCTGTTTCCGGTCTGGACTCGAACCTGAAAATGAGCTTGGACTCCGAACCCCATATAAGTGTACGGGGACCCAAAGTTTAGTGCTAATAAATCTGTTAAGGGCTAGGGGGGCTGTAAAAGTAAGCAAAATGTGGATTAGAGCAGGACAGTTAAGCTGGACTCAGACGAGCGTATGGCATCCGATGCGACATGCTAATGACTCCCGGCTCAGGCTCTGCTGCGAGCGTGAGCCGAAGTGTCATGCGACTGTGACCCGATCCTGCAATCAGGTCACAGCTGTGAAGCTGAGGGCGGGCGCTGCGGAGGAGAGGGAGGGGTAAATCCCCCCCATCTCCTCCATTGTCAGCCTGTGCATATATCGCACTGCACTGGGATAACATCCGAGTGCAGTCCAATGTATCTCTTGCACCCATTTGAATGGGTGCGAGGGATACGGCTCTCGCAGAAGAGGGCAGCATGCTGCCGCTTTTCTGGCATCCAGAATCTGGATGCGAGAAAAGCTGACTAACTGCTCTCCCTCATTGACTAACATAGGTCCGAGTGCAATGCGAGATTTTCTCACATTGCACTTGTCCGATTTTCATGCTCGTGTGAGCATACCCTTATACTTACTGAGTCTCCGCGTGGCTGTCACACTGCTTCTGGGTACGGTCATTAACGTTCATGAATATGCACTGCTTCCCCCGCCCACCCTCTGTGACAGCGTCTGTCCTTGGCTGCAGTCAGACTGCCGGCGTCGGGGACTGGAATGTGGTAGACTGAATGCCACAGCTCGTCATGACTTAGGTGAGCTGCGGCGCCGCTCCAGCTCCATCCGTTTTGTCAGAGCTGGGAGAAACTTGTGTGAAAGTGGTTGTAAAATTTAGTCACAACTCCAAGTTGCGCCTAAGTTTTGCAATTTTTGAAAGTTTTTGTCCCAGAATTCTGGCTTGAAAGCTTTGAGGAACTGAGCCCTGTTACATAATGTATCTGTGGCAACAATATCTGCTAGGACATGTATAAGTACCATGGAATTATCTATTGATGTAAATGACCAGTTTTACACACATAAGCCATTAGACAGGAGCAGGTGTTATTCCCCAACGTCTGACGAAATATACATTCAAGGTTCTCTGCTAGTATATTTATGGAAATCATAACATTATCTATTGGCGTATAAAAAAAAAAACTGTTGTCATGTGTCAATGAACTACAATAGTCATTGTTAGTGCTAAAATCCTCTTACAGCTCCTATAGAGCATTCTTCTATAATAAATGGTCCTGAGGTGTGAATGCAAGTGTACATGGATGAGCCTAAATTACCCTTATTTGGTGGTGGACCTACCAATATTGACTTTGTCTAAACAATTCTAAGGATTTTAGATCTAATATATTTTACTTGTAATTGTAATGCATTTAAAAAATTACACTTCAAAAAAGAAACACCGCACAAAACAGAAAGTACTTCAGTGGGTTTTTGTAGCAGTGCTGTAATGGTTTGGTTTCCCTTACCGGGACGATCTTCATTGTATGAATGATCTTTGCACTGTGTGACTTAATGGTCACAAGTGTAAGATATTTTTAGTATAAGAACTTTGTGTAAGACTATGTAAGGAAAATATCTAAGTAGATTGCCCAAACGGAATCTATCAAGGACAAGGAAAATATTAACATTTTATGGTGGAATAGCTGTAAAACATTAAGTAATACTATAAGTAAATGTGAAGTTATACTAAAACATCAAAGCGTTAAGCTGGGTTCACACTAAGCGACAGCGACAACGACGTCGCTGTTACGTCACCATTTTCGGTGACGTAACAGCGACCTTGTAAGTCGCTGTTATGATCGCTGCTTAGCTGTCAAACACAGCGACGCAGCAGCGATCATAACGTCGCTGTGCTACATGTGCAGAGAGCAGGGAGCCGCGCTTAGCGCTGGCTCCTTGCTCTCCTAGGTACAGTACACATCGGGTTAATTAACCCGATGTGTGCTGCAGCTACATGTCACAGTGCAGAGAGCAGGGAGCCGCGCGCACTGCTTAGCGCTGGCTGCTTGCTCTCCTTGCTACAGTATACATCGGGTTAATTACCCGATGTGTACTGCAGCCACATGTGCACAGAGCAGGAGCCGGCACTGGGAGCAAGAGCGGAGGCTGGTAACGAAGGTAAATATCGGGTAACCAGGGAAAGGTCTTCCCTTGGTTACCCGATGTTTACGCTGGTTACAGCTTACCGCAGCTGCCAGACGCCGGCTCCTGCTCCATGCTCGCTTCATTTCGTCGCTCTCTCGCTGTCACACACAGCGATGTGTGTGTCACAGCGGGAGAGTGACGACCAAAAAATGAAGCTGGACATTCAGCAACGACCGGCGACCTCACAGCAGGGGCCAGGTCGTTGCTGGATGTCACACACAGCGACAGCGACGGGACGTCGCTGCAACGTCACAGAAAATGGTGACGTAGCAGCGACGTCGTTATCGTTGTCGCTGTGTGTGACACCATCTTTATGTGGTGACTGAGCAAGGTGTTGTGTGTAGAGATTAGTAATAAAGGATCCGCTTTCAGGACCTTGAAGCTTAGTCTCCAGATAAAGATCCATTATTCCATGGTAATCTCTTTGTCAATGTTTGGTATATTCATATTACTTTAATGATTTTTACTTTTCTCTCCCATTATATTTCAAACTGTCCCTGCATAGAACATCATTGTTGCTCCGGTCAAACTCCAGCAGTTCATGACCTGCCGGATTGCTCCAGAGTTTCATAATATAGTTTTTAGTGTGATAAAGCCGTCTTATCACTTATTCCACAAGATGAAAGCCATAAACAAATAAATAAAGCTATTATTCTCCCTCCAAAGAGTCGCAGTAAGGTCAGCTGGGTTTACGTTTATATCTCTGAAATTCGTGATTCAGACAAAATTCCCAACGGAAAATCCACTGTAGGGAGAGGGATTCGCTGTCGACTGCAATCTGACCCTCTGGTCAGCAATGTCCATCTTTTTACATGTCTTTTTAAGCATGCACAAAAAGTGCGGTCTTCAACCATTTTATGCACCTTTGAAAAGAAGGACTCTGGCCAAACTGAGTCTGAAGTAATTCTGCTGCCTCAGTGAATGGATCTATTGGGGGTTTCACCTGAATCAGGTATTTCTGAGATGTAGATAGAATTCCTAATGTAACTGCTCAGCACAGAGTATGGGATAAATGTGAACTGATCGAAAATGTTCTGTACCCCAAATTGCCACCAATACCTTTTAACTCAACCCACAAAAAAAATAAGTTCATTCAGGTCCGTCATTTAGGTAATGGTAATATAAGGGGCCTCCACGTTACTGGTAGCACAATTGCTCTGGAAAAAGCACTATGCCCTCCTCAAAAAAAGAAAAAAAAATATTGAGCAAAATTCAAAGGCCCCCTGTCTTCTGAGCACCACAATATGCCTAAACCACAGTTAGCGTCCACATGTTTGGCATTGTTGTAGTGAGGAGAGCCTTCTTAATTTATGGAGTGTGTATCTTCAGAAACATGTGCTGGGCACAATGTATGGGCACTACAATTTACTGGGCCCAACAAGGGCTTTTTTGCAATTTTTAATTCTTCAATATTCACTGTGTTTTGATTCCATGGGTGTTTTACATAATCAGAATCCTCACTACACCCTTAGATGAATTCCCAGAGAGTTGTAATCTCCAAAATGGAGTCACGTGAGAGGATTTCTGCTGTTCTAGCACTTAGGGGCTCTGCAAATGGAGTCCATAAACTACACAAGGAACATCTGTTCACTAAAAGTCAAATAGTGCTTCTTCCCTACCAAGCCCTGCTGTGTTGCCCAACAGTTCTCTACAGTCACATATTGGGTATGGAGAAATTGTGTAACACGTTATAATGCCCATTTTATTTTACCTATTCTCCTTGTGAAAATTGGAAATCTGGGTTTAAAACAACATTTTAGTGGTAAAATGTAATTATTTTTCTTCACTGCCAGCTAGCATAACACTTTGTGGTGCCAATATGCTGACTGCTCACCCAGATAAATTCATTGAGGAGTGCAGTTTGTAAAATGGGGTTACTTGCGAGAGATTTCTGTTGTTCTGACACCTCCAGGGGCTCTGCCAATTTGACATGGCAGCTGAAAATTATTTCAGCAAATTCTGAAGTTGAATATGCCACTTCTTCCCTTTTCATCTTGGCGCACTAATGAAAAATTACACAAAAAACGCTGATGTTTATTTTTTTCTTATTAGCCTTTATAACAATTAAAAGCTTGGGGTTAAAATAACATTTTAGTAGTAAAAATATAACTATTTTTTCTTCACCGCCCACTAGTATACATTTTTGTGACACACCTGTGATGTCAGTATGCTCACTGCGCCCCTAGATGAATTACTTTGTAAAATGGGGGTCACTTATGATGGGTCTGCTTTTCTGGCATGTCAGGGGCTCTGCCAATGTGACATGGCGCCCCAAATCCACACCAACTAAATCTGAACTCCAATATGGCTCTCCTTACCTTCTGAGCTTTGCACTGTGCCTCAAAAGTTGTTTTCAACCACATATAGGGTATTTGTGAACTCGGAAGAAATTGTGTAACACATTTTTCTGTCTATTTTCTCCCATTACCTTTTTGAAAATAAAAACCTTTGCGGTCAAAGCAACATTTTAATGGAAAAAATACGGGGTTTTTTTTATTTTCACAGCCTAATGTCATACAATTCTTTGAATCACCTGAGGGTTAAAATTGCTCACTACACCTCACTACACCCCTAGATGAATTCCTTGAGAGGTGTAGTTTCCAGAGTGGGGTCACTTGTGGGGGGCTTTCTGCTGTTTTGGTATGTTAGGGAGTTTTCAAATGTGACATGGCATCCACAATCTATTGTAGTCAAAATGTTGCCCTGAAATTCAAATGGCGCTCCTTCCCTCCCGAGCTGTGTACGTACTCAAATAGTAGTTTTCCTGCGTACACAGGAGAAATTAAACACTAAATTGTACTGTCTATTTTCTCCTGTTACCCTTGTGAAAATGGGAAAAAAAAAAATTGGAGTTAAAAAAATAAATTACCACAAAATTGTTGCTTTATTTTCACAGTTCAATGTTATAAAATTTTGTGAAGCATCTGTGGGTAATAGATGTTCACCACACCTCTAGATATATTCCTTGAGGGGTGGTGTTTCTAAAATCGAGTGACTTCTGGGGGAGGGACGGGGTCCACTATTTAGGCATATCAGGGGCTCTGCAAATGTGACTTGGCGTCTGCTATCTATTCCAGGCAATTTTGCACTCAAAATTCAAATAAAGCTCCCTCCCTTCCGAGTCCTGTTGTGCGCCCAAATGGTAGTTTGCCACCACTTATGGGGTATCCCTGTTCTCTGGATAAATTGCACAACAAATTATATGATCCATTTTCTAATGTTAGCCATGTGAAAATGGGAAAAAAAATGGCTAAAGCAATATTTTGTGGGAAAAAGTAAAATTTTACTTTTCTTCCTTCCACATTGTTTTAATTTCTGTGATGTGCCTAAAGGGTTATTAAACTTATTTTCTCAGGTTTTCAGAACTTTAGAGTTTTTACAATGATTTGTGTTTTTTTTTCTGTCACATAGGCTCCTCACTTCAAATGTGATTTGGTCCCTAAAAAAATTTGTTTTGTAAATTTTGTTGGAAAAATTAGGAATTCATGATACATTTTTAACGCTTCTAACTTTTTCACATAAAAAATGGTGCTTATGTAAAGTAGACATGCAGAAAATGTGATTTAATTTTCTGGTTTAAGGGCATCAAAATTTAAAGTTCGAAAATTGCTAATTTATTTTTTTTGTCAACTTTTCTATATTGTCATACATAAACATAAATCATATCTACCAAAATTATAGCTAACATGGAGTACAATGTGTCATGGAAAAAACTGTTTAAGAATCACTGGGAAATGGTAGAGCATTCTAAAGTTATTACAGTGGAACCTTGGATTACGAGCACAATTGGTTCTGGGAGTGAGCTCTTAAACCAGGTTACTCTTATATCAAAGCGAATTTTCCCATAGGAAATTATTGAAGCGCAGACAATTTGTTCCACAACCTAAAAATATTTACTGTATTTATACAAACTGATTACAGTAATACAAAATAATGTACTGTATTTATGTAAAATTACAGTACACTAACAAAATACAGTACAGTAAAAAAACATATAAAACTACACATTACCTTACAATAAAATTGTTTGTGTGCTGGAGGTACAATATAGAGAAAAAAATGATGTATGAATATGATAATCTTTATTCTAATTAACCACCTCATGTCCATCAAATTTTAGCTCATGGCACTCCAAAGAGCTACTTTATACACATTATATTGGGCATCAATGGATGTCCAAATCAAAGGAGTGACGCCATTATTCAATAAAAATAATCTTTATTTAAACATATATTTAAAATGTTTTAGCAAAAGGTACCGAATAAAAAGAGAGGCACGGACAGAAACAGTAATTACATCCCCATATTGATCACCCATCGATCAATGAGATGTTTACACCAAAAAACACACAGGTGAATTTAAATAAATCAAATATTGCATGTTCTAGTGGACCAAACACAGACTCTGCGATTTTGACCGCGTTTTTTTATAAAATACTGCAAATATTCACTGATGCACAGTTCACCCATAAGTAATTTGTACTCATAAGAATAAATAAAATAAAAGAGTATACGGGTTCCCTTATAGCATAGGAAATGCAGTTTGGGCTTCAAAAGACCGTACAGTCACTATCGCAGAGCCCAGATAGCTCCACAGACACCAAGACTCATTAAAGATAGGCTAAACGCCTTAATCATGGCATAATTACAATGATATCAGACAAATATTCATTAAAGATAGGCTAACGCCCACCATAGTGTTATCACAATGATATCATGAAAGTACATCACCTGAATGAATGGTGTCCTGCCGTGACCCTCACACTCCGACACGTGTTTCGCAAATGGCTTTCTCGAGAAAGCCATTTGCGAAACACGTGTCGGAGTGTGAGGGTCACGGCAGGACACCATTCATTCAGGTGATGTACTTTCATGATATCATTGTGATAACACTATGGTGGGCGTTAGCCTATCTTTAATGAATATTTGTCTGATATCATTGTAATTATGCCATGATTAAGGCGTTTAGCCTATCTTTAATGAGTCTTGGTGTCTGTGGAGCTATCCGGGCTCTGCGATAGTGACTGTACGGTCTTTTGAAGCCCAAACTGCATTTCCTATGCTATAAGGGAACCCGTATACTCTTTTATTTTATTTATTCTTATGAGTACAAATTACTTATGGGTGAACTGTGCATCAGTGAATATTTGCAGTATTTTATAAAAAAACGCGGTCAAAATCGCAGAGTCTGTGTTTGGTCCACTAGAACATGCAATATTTGATTTATTTAAATTCACCTGTGTGTTTTTTGGTGTAAACATCTCATTGATCGATGGGTGATCAATATGGGGATGTAATTACTGTTTCTGTCCGTGCCTCTCTTTTTATTCGGTACCTTTTGCTAAAACATTTTAAATATATGTTTAAATAAAGATTATTTTTATTGAATAATGGCGTCACTCCTTTGATTTGGACATCCATTGATGCCCAATATAATGTGTATAAAGTAATCTTTATTCTAGTACAATAAACAAAACACACCCCCCAAATGTATTCTCCCCACAATAAGGGCAGATCTAAGCCAAATGTGGGGTAGGAACACTGCACAGGCAATTAGATTATAGTACAAGCAATGTGCTGTACAGGTTAGCAGAAAGAAAGTACAATACAGTATCCACAAATGCAAACTGATAGACATGCTATATAGCATATACTGTAATATGCAATGGTATACTGTATACAGTACATATGTACAGAAATTTACCTCTAGAGCGGGTCAGAGCATGGTGAAAGGACTGAACCACAAGTGTGCACGGTGAGTATTTGCTCTTATTGCAAAGCATTGCTCTTAAACCAAGTTACACATTTGTAAAAAGCTTTGCTTGTCTTTCAAATCGCTCTAAAACCAAGTTACTCTTAATCCAAGGTTCCACATTATCTCCTAAAATTACACTGGTCAGAGTTGAAAAAATCGGCCTAGTCAGGAAAGTGAAAACCTGCTCGGGGGTGAAGGTGTTAAAGGGGGTTCACTGGGAAAATTAGAATGTTGACATTTCCATGCAATAGGTCATCATGTTATATTGGTTACAATTTGACAACTAGCATCCCGATTGATAAGCGGATAGCAGCTTTATCGACAGCCATTTATATACATTCAATGTAACTGCAGTTAGCCGCTCTTTTCAATGTGTAGTGGCCACTACCAGGTACTGCAGAACTGCTGTTAATGAGCCGCTAAATATGCCAGGTGTTGAACTTCAACCAATCTGCTATCTTGAAAATGCGTCATCATTACAATTTGCCTAAAGTACCCCTTTTAAGTTTGTGCAATGGTAGTCGAATTGTAGATTACAGGCTAATATGTCACTTGGTTATTTTGTTAGTTTTGATGTAGAGGCATAAAAATTGATTCCCTGTAGGTTATCATATCATTGTGCTTGTTATTATTTTGTCTCTTTCATTGGCATTTCATAATGACTTTTGAATTTTGAATGGTGCTATTAGATTGTGAGGGTCTCACACATTCCTTGAAGGGTAATATATACGCTACCATAAAGCAGGGCAGGGGATTTGCGCAACATGGTCATGTATGAAGAAGTGCAATGATAAACTGGATCTGTAGGGCATCTGAAAATTTGCATCAATGTCTTTTTGTACAACTTTTGTGCATGTCATATTTTCTTCGTGGATCACCTAATTAATGGGCTACAAAAAGTAAGCTGTATATGGAAAAACGCCATGTTTGCACCACATCCTGATTTTCTTTTTTTTTCTAGCCAGACACAATGGTATAGTACGCCAGCTTCCCTCATATTAAATAACTATATTTTGTAATGTTTTTCTGCTTTTAATGACATATTGACATAGCCTTTATTTTAGTGTTTTAGGAATATCATGTTCTTCATTTACAAAAGTATCTCCTATATGAAACAGAACACAGAAGTACTGTATATTGCCCGGCTGCACTTATAGAAGATGGTCTCATTTGGAAATTACATGACAATTATATGTATTTTTCTATTTTGTTATTGTTTTGTAGGGTTCAATCATGGGCTACGACGATCAGTTGGCGGTGTGGCTACAATTCTGGGACCACTGTGGGCAGCAGGCTTAACGCAAAATCTGTATATTATGCTGGGAACTATGATGGGTCTGCTTATTTTAATAAGTGTGAGTAAAATCCTGCCTTTTTCTTTTGTCAGTGAACAAACAGTGTTATATTTTTCCTTTCACTTTATCTTCATTTACATTTTTTTTTATTTTATTACAGACAAATTTTATTGACTGGAACTCAAATATTAGTGCTAATGTTGATTTAATGTGGCATAAACAGTCTGAAAATCCAACACTTTAAGGCTATGTGCACACGGCAAAAGTGCCCCATAAAATAAACAAAATGCACAGCAGTGTCAAAATGGCATTGCAGTGTACATATTCTGTCTTGTCACTTCTTTTAACCAATTCTGAGTTTGGAAACCCTGAAGCGGTTAAAAGAAGTGACTTACTAATTCTAACGGAAGTTGCCCATTCTCTATACTTCACAGTATAGAGTAAAAACTCCATCACAAGACTCACGGCAAAGCTGCGTCAGGGAAATGACTGCTAGCATTTCCAAGAAGCCGCTTCACATGGGAAAGAGACTAAGATGCCATGGCAACATAGCCTATCGGGGTTTTCTGGGTATAACACTGTCTTGTTTCCGCTCTGTTGCCTGCTTGAGTGGTTATGCTATGACCTCAAGTATCAGATTTGCATACTCTCAGTGACGTTCTGACTAGCTTCTCATCTGCTGCTCTCAATAGAACATTGAGAAAAGCAGAAAAAGTTGCTCATCGCTGAAGCTGGCAGTAGAGTTCTAACGGTGTGGAAATTTTCTAGACTAGAAATAGAAAACAAACTATTTAAGGAATTCCTTTGATGAAACAAAGTTATCTATCATAGCATCCATTTTGCTTCTGTTTTTCAGGTAATGGTCATCCTATCATACAAGTACCTAGTAGAACCTGCGGAATCAGAGGACTAAATATCATGGACTAGCCTGTTCCCGTGACTGGTTAGCTTTGCACTTCTAGTTACCATAGGCAGGGTTTCTGTGATGTCCGTCATAAATCATGACAACAAGACTTTTGGGGGGTTTTTCCATAGGGAAACAAAATGTCAGACTACATGGTCACATTGTGTCGCATATCTGGAAGCTGACTTGCAAAGCTCTGATGTGAGGTTGTCAGCCCTACCTTGACTCTGAAGCAAAACTATGAATCCCTAGTCTCATTCTAGTAACAGGGAATGTATATAAACTGCCTGCGAAGCAAAGTCAGTAGTGATCTAGAACATTTGAGAAATCCTAATTAACAATCGTACACAATGACATTGATGAACTTTGATAATTTGCTCTGAACTTTGCAAAAGTCCAATAAAAAATGGGAATACACTGAGGTAATTGCATTATCAAATGAATAACAGCGAGGAAGTTGTGTTTATACACACACCTTGTAAACTATGAATGTAAATAGAAGCAAACCATGATGTAACTCAAGATTGGTGTAAAATAAGCTAAGGCAGGTGTTGGCAAAATTAGCTAGGTTAGTTTTTTGGGGGGGGTTTTGTGTATAAATTCCAAAAAATTAATTGTGTCATTAGGAAGGTTCAAGCACATCAATGCATACACACCCTTTTCTGTAATACTTCAAGTGATAATAAATCATTAGTTTACAAACTTAGGTTTGCCATGAATTTCCTAATTACAAAACCAATGTAAAATAGCTATCTTCATGACAATCCATCATTCCCCCTCCCCCCACAATTGTGTTTGGGGAAGCAACGGGGGGGATAGATGAAGCTCACACCTTAAGGTGGCTTTACACACTGCAACATCGCAAACGACATCGCTGTAACGTCACCGGTTTTGTGACGTAATAGCGACCTCCCCAGCGACATTGCAGTGTGTGAAACACATCAGCGACCTGGCCCCTGCTGTGAAGTTGCTGATCGCTACAAATCGTTCAGGACCATTCTTTGGTCCTTTGTTTCCCGCTGTGCAGCATGATCGCTAGAAAGTCTCAGTGTGTAAAGGAGACTTAAATGTGTAGGCAGCAGGAGCCGGCTTCTGCGGACACTGGTAACCACGGTAAACATCGGGTAACCAAGAAGCCCTGTCCTTGGTTACCCGATATTTTACCTTCGTTACCAGCCTCCGCCGCTCTCGCTGTCAGTGCCGGCTCCTGCTCCTTGCACGTGTAGCAGAGTACACATCGGGTAATTAACCCGATGTGTGCTGTAACTAGGAGAGCAGGGAGCCAGCGCTAAGCAGTGTGCGCTGCTCCCTGCTCTGTGCACATGTAGCTGCAGCACACATCGGGTAATTAACCCGATGTGTACTGTAGCTAGGAGAGCAGGGAGCCAGCGCTAAGCAGTGTGCGCTGCTCCCTGCTCTCTGCACGTGTAGCTGCGTGCGCTGGTAACAAAGGTAAATATCGGGTTGGTTACCCGATATTTACCTTAGTTACCAAGCGCAGCATCGCTTCAGTGCGTCGCTGGGGGCTGGTCACTGGTTGCTGGTGACAGCTCACCAGCAACCCGTGTAGCGATGCTCCATCGATCCCTGCCAGGTCAGGTTGCTGGTGGGATCGCTGGAGCGTCTGACTGTGTGACCTCTCACCAGCAACCTCCTAGCAACTTACCAGCGATCCCTATCAGGTTGTATCGTTGTTGGGATCGCTGGTAAGTTGTTTAGTGTGACGGTACCTTTAGTCCAATATTTTGGCATCTGCCATTGAAACAGGAGCCAAGCTACAAATATCACAGCCAGGCCATAGTATATATGGCGTGAGCTCTGCTTCTGAGCCCATTCCATATAACACTGGCTTCTGTAAAACATAAACAAAAAAAAGTGGATTTCAAACCAGGGGTTAAGGGGGTTAAATAAAATATAAAACAAAGTATGATTATGTTTAGTGAGCTGCAAAATTTCAATTAATGATAATCAAAGAGAGAAATAAAAGAGAAATTTTGTACACCTGCACAGTTCCAAAAGAGATGAGATATTATAGTAGCACTACCTATGTATAGCCACCCTATCTCCACCTCCACTATAATGGTGATATGAAATCAACAATCCAGAACCCCTGTAGTTATTCCATAGGCCATACTTCTGGGTATTATTTAAAGACAAGAACATACATTTACTCACTACGAATCATATCTATAACTTTGCGTTTCATAAATAGGTTTTACCCACATACAGTAAAGATGATTGCATGAACGCTATTACAGATATATCCTTACTTGGATTTACAGGTCAGAAAAATGGTTGATATTGTAAATAGGATGAAAATTTGAACTGGAAATTTTTCTTTTCAATATAATGCACAACTTTGTATATCACTCTATGTATACCAACCTTTCCTATATGAACCAAAATGTGTATCAATACAAAGTTTTTGGCACATGTCTTATCTCACTAAATGGTCACTTTGATTTCTTGACCAACTATGTAATATATTTAGTAAGGGAGAAGGTAATTTAAATTCCAGCACTTGTTACAAAGAATGAGCTAGTGGATTTTGTATAATAAATGCCATAAAATTACTACATTCTTTATAAGTTATTGTAAAAGGAATTCTATTTTGTTAAACTTGGGAGTCTTGAGTCATAGGAAAGAGAAATTGATCAAAGAATGCTACTTTTGTATGATTGACTGTCTCTAAGGGAAAACAAAATGGCGGAGTCTAATGCGATATTCACAGCAACTGAGAGCAGAGGAGTGTTAAAATTCTTGTTTCTGCAAGGAAAGTCCGCAAAGGAAATTCATGGTGATATGTCACAGACATTGAGGGATCAATGTCCTTCATATTCCACAGTTAAGAACTGTGTAGCTAAATTTAAAACTGGCCACTTCAGCACCAATGATGAGGAACGTCCTGGACGACCAAGAGTGGTTGTTGTTCCGGAGATCGTCAATGCTGTGCACAAACCTCATATAGAGAATCGACGAATAATTTCAGCTAAAGCAATAGCAGACATCATGGAGATTTCCCGTTAACGTGTTTGTGTCATTAGCCATGAACATTTGGACATGAAGAAGCTATCTGCAAAGTGGGTCCCCAAATGTTTCACAACAAATCAGAGAAGCATGCGAGTGAAAACTTCCCGGTCCATCTGTCAGTGTTTCTGGACTGATAAGAACTTCCTGCATCGACTGGTCACTATGGATGAGACCTGGATTTATTTGTATGACCCTGAAAACAAGGAGCAGTCAAAAGAGTGGAAACACAGTGGTTCTCCTCTTCCAAAGAAGTTCAGGGTGCAAAAATCAGCCATTAAGGTGATGGCGTCTGTGTTCTGGGATAAGGAGGGCGTACTGCTAGTGGACTACCTTTGAAAGGGTTCCACAGTCAATGCAAGGTATTACATTGAACTTTTGGACCAAATGAAGGCAGCTCTGAAGGCCAAAATGCGTGGCAAGCTGTCCAAAGGAATCTTGTTCCTGCAAGACTACTCCTCCACTCACATTGCACAAGCGACCTTGGCAAATCTGGCAGAGCTGGACTTCCAGCTGGTTGACCACCCACCTTATTCACCAGATCTAGCTCCCTCCGATTGTCGTCAGTTTCCAAACCTGAAGAAACACCTCAAGGGTACCAAATTTCACACCATGTTTGATGCCATGGCTGCTACATATGCCTGGTTTGAGGCACAACCAAAACCCTTCTTTTTGGAACTTGAAATACCAATGTAAGAAGTGTGTTGACATCAGTGGAGAGTATGTGGAATAAATGTAAAGTTTCATCATCCTATCTCGCTCTCTTGATCTCTTGAGTATCGGTATATATGATGTTTAGATATTATATTTTTCTCTCCTGGTGTAAGAAAGTACCAAAGCAGTAAATACCTTCACCCTATTGTCAGTGTAGTTACTTGGTATCTAAATAACTGTACTAACCTGTAGCATTAAGTTGTTAGGTCCTTTTTTATGGCAAAATGAAGTGTGTAAAAATAATACACGCAAAACAACAATGGCATTGGTGACTTTTGCATATAAATCTGATTTTACATAGCTCCGATAACAATACAACATATGAAAGTTCTCCACCCTGCAAGTCGATTGTTCAAATATCATTTAAAATATCCACTTGTCCTACCAGTCCGGGCCAGATGGTATTCATCCATGGGTATTAAACTAGTTGAGTGCAGTAATTGACTAACTGCTTTATGTGTGGTATAGCTATTTAAGACAATGGATTCAAGCAAGTAGGAAATAACTGAAGCCAGCAACCAAAATTAATTGAAACCTGGAATTAATTTCTTACACTCTTAAATATGTATCCAGTGAGATTCCACAACCCGGAGATAAGAATATCACTTGTGCATTTCAGGCACAACTGACCCTCAGCAAGTTTTTGCTATGTACACTTAAGACAGCAGGAGATGGGGGGCTGAGACACCACTTTCAGATGTGTCACTTATTAAGGCCACGTCACACTAAGCAACATCGCTAGCAACATCGCTGCTAAGGAACAACTTTTGTGACGTAGCAGCGATGTTGCTGTGTGTGACATCCAGCAACAACCTGGCCCCTGCTGTGATGTCGTTGGTTGTTGCTGAATGTCCTGGGCCATTTTTTAGTTGTTGCTCTCCTGCTGTGAAGCACACATCGCTGTGTGACAGCGACAGAGCAACAACTAAATGTGCAGGCAGCAGGAGACGGCTGCTTCGGACGCTGGTAACCACGGTAAACATCGGGTAACCAAGAAGCCCTTTCCTTGGTTACCCGATATTTACCTTCGTTACCAGCGTCCGCCGCTCTCAGCTGTCAGTGGCGTCTCCCTGCTCTCTGCACACGTAGCCACAGTAGACATCGGGTAATTAACCCGATGTGTACTGTGGCTAGGAGTGCAGGGAACAGGGAGCCGGCACTGGCAGTGTGAGAGCGGCGGACGCTGGTAACGAAGGTAAATATCGGGTAACCAAGGTAAGGGCTTCTTGGTTACCCGATGTTTACCGTGGTTACCAGCGTCCGCAGAAGCCGGCTCCTGCTGCCTGCACACGTAGAAGAGTACACATCGGGTGATTAACCCGATGTGTACTGTGGCTAGGTGTGCAGGGAGCCAGCGCCAAGCGGTGTGCGCTGGTAACCAAGGTAAATATCGGGTTGGTTACCCGATATTTACCTTAGTTACCAAACGCAGCATCGCTTCCACGCGGCGCTGGGGGCTGGTCACTGGTGAGATCTGACTGTTTGACAGCTCACCAGCAACCCGTGTAGCGATGCTCCAGCGATCCCTGCCAGGTCAGGTTGCTGGTGGGATCGCTGGAGCGTCGCTTAGTGTGACATCTGACCAGCGACCTCCTAGCAACTTGCCAGCGATCCCTATCAGGTTGTATCGTTGTTGGGATCGCTGGTAAGTTGTTTAGTGTTACTGGGCCTTTAAGGCCCCGTCACACTAAGCAACATCGCTAGCAACATCGCTGCTAACGAACAACTTTTGTGACGTTGCTAGCGATGTTGCTGTGTGTGACATCCAGCAACAACCTGGCCCCTGCTGTGAGGTCGTTGGTTGTTGCTGAATGTCCTGGGCCATTTTTTAGTTGTTGCTGTCCCGCTGTGAAGCACAGATCGCTGTGTGTGACAGCGAGACAGCAACAACTAAATGTGCAGGCAGCAGGAGCCGGCTTCTGCGGAGGCTGGTAACCAATGTAAACATCGGGTAACCAAGAAGCCCTGTCCTTGGTTACCCGATATTTACCTTCGTTACCAGCCTCCGCCGCTCTCACTGTCAGTGCCGGCTCCTGCTCTGTGCACATGTAGCTGCAGGACACATCGGGTTAATTAACCTGATGTGTGCTGTAAGTAGGAGAGCAGGGAGCCAGCGCTAAGCAGTGTGCGCTGCTCCCTGCTCTGTGCACATGTAGCTGCAGCACACATCAGGTAATTAACCCCATGTGTGCTGTAAGTAGGAGAGCAGGGAGCCAGCCCATATCGGGTTGGTTACCGATATTTACCTTAGTTACCAAGCGCAGCATCTTCCACGCGGCGCTGGGGGCTGGTCACTGGTTGCTGGTGAGCTCACCAGCAACTCGTGTAGCCACGCTCCAGCGATCCCTGCCAGGTCAGGTTGCTGGTGGGATCGCTGGAGCGTCGCAGTGTGACATCTCACCAGCAACCTCCTAGCAACTTACCAGCGATCCCTATCGTTGTTGGGATCGCTGGTAAGTTGCTTAGTGTGACGGTACCTTTAGACTTTGTGCTATTTGCTTACAATGATTTTTATCACCAGTTGATTATCACTGCCCCAGACTACAGCTCCCGCCTGCTATATCGACCACAATCCCTCCACTGATAAGCAGCTCACTGTCAATTGATAATGTACACAGAGAGCTGTGGTGTGGGTGTTGGCTCTTACATCTCTGCTACATACTACATCTAATAATTCTAATTTTGTCACAACAGCGGTACCCAGTAAACTTAATAATACATTGTTAGAATCATGGTCTCTTTTCCTAGATTATGCTGCTCTCTCTACTTAGCATGACTCGGTTGTCATTTCCGACAGATACTCAGTAGGAACTTGTCTCTGATGAAAAGCGAAGAACCGACACGAAAGCGCAATGTCAGTGCCCATTTTAAGATTACCTGGCCTGCAGGAAAAGCAGAGACCAGCACCATCCCGCAAGTGATGGTGTTGCTGACGGGACTAAAGAAAAACATATATACATTCTAAATAGCTTTTCCTATGTTACAGC
Source organism: Anomaloglossus baeobatrachus (assembly GCF_048569485.1). Taxonomy (NCBI): domain Eukaryota; kingdom Metazoa; phylum Chordata; class Amphibia; order Anura; family Aromobatidae; genus Anomaloglossus; species Anomaloglossus baeobatrachus. The sequence goes on along the minus strand of NC_134355.1, from coordinate 423,292,508 downwards.
AACAGAACATGTATGTGTGTGTATGTATGCATATATGTGTATCTGTATCTATCTCTCTCCCTCTCATATATAATTAATATATATATATATATATATATATATATATATATATATATATATATATATATATATATATATATATATATATATATATATATATATACATATACATACACACAGTACAGACCCGAATGGTTGGAGACACCTTCTCATTCAAATAGTTTTCTTTATTCTCATGACTCTGAAAATTGTAGATTCACATTGAAGGCATCACAACTATGAATTAACACATGTGGAATGAAATACTTAACAAAAAATTGCGAAACAACTGAAAATATGTCTTATATGCTAGGTTCTTCAAAGTAACCACCTTTTGCTTTGATTACTGCTTGGCATACTCTTGATGAGCTTCAAGAGGTAGTCACCGGAAATGGTTTTCACTTCACAGGTGTACCATGTCAGGTTTAATAAATGGGATTTCTTGCCTTAGAAATGGGGTTGGGACCATCAGTTGTGTTATGCAGAAGTCTGGTGGATACACAGCTGATAGTCCTACTGAATAGACTGTTAGCTGCTTTTTTCTTGCCATAATACAAATTCTAAGTATAGAAAAACGAGTGGCCATCATTACTTTAAGAAATGAAGGTCAGTCAATCTGAAAAATTGGGAAAACTTTGAAAGTGTCCCCAAGTGCAGTGGCCAAAACCATCAAACGCTACAAAGAAACTGGCTCACATGAGGACCGCCCCAGGAAAGGAAGACCAAGAGTCACCTCTGCTCCGGAGGATAAGTTTATCCAAGTCACCAGCCTCAGAAATCGCAGGTTAACAGCAGCTCATATTAGAGACCAGGTCAATGCCACAGAGAGTTCTAGCAGCAGACACATCTCTAGAACAACTGTTAAGAGGAGACTTTGTACAGCAGGCCTTCATGGTAAAATAGCTGCTAGGAAACCACTGCTAAGGACAGGCAACAAGCATAAGACTTGTTTGGGCTAAAGAACACAAGGAATGGACATTATACCAGTGGAAATCTGTGCTTTGGTCTGATGAGTCCAATTTTGAGATCTTTGGATCCAACCACCGTGTCTTTGTGCGACGCAGAAAAGGTGAACGGATGGACTCTACATGACTTGTTCCCACCATGAAGCATGGAGGAGGAGGTGTGATGGTGTGGGGGTGCTTTGTTGGTGACACTGTTGGGGATTTATTCAAAATTGAAGGCATACTGAACCAGCATGGCTACCACAGCATCTTGCAGCGGCATGCTATTCCATCCGGTTTGCGTTTAGTTGGACCATCATTTATTTTTCAATAGGACATTGACCCCAAACACACCTCCAGGCTGTGTAAGAGTTATTTGACTAAGAAGGAGAGTGATGGGATGCTACGCCAGATGACCTGGCCTCCACAGTCACCAGACCTGAACCTAAACAAGATGGTTTGGGGTGAGCTGGACCACAGAGTGAAGGCAAAAGGGCCAACAAGTGCTAAGCATCTCTGGGAACTCCTTCAAGACTGTTGGAAGACCATTTCCGATGACTACCTTTTGAAGCTCATCAAGAGAATGCCAAGAGTGTGCAAAGCAGTAATCAAAGCAAAAAGGTGGCTACTTTGAAGAACCTAGAATATAAGACATATTTTCAGTTGTTTTGACACTCTTTTGTTAAGTATTTCATTCCACATGTGTTAATTTATAGTTTTGATGCCTTCAATGTGAATCTACAATTTTTAGGGTCATGAAAATAAAACTCTTTGAGGTGTGTCCAAACTTCTGGTCTGTACTGTGTGTGTATGTATATGTATATATATGTATATATGTATATATGTGTATGCATGTATGTGTATATGTGTGTGTATATATTTATATATATATATATATTATACACACACAATCAGAATTGTTTAACAAATTGCCTATTCTGTGGGTCTTTCGAGAAGTCTTACTCTGAGTAAATAAAAATTTCAAGATTGGCTGGTAAGTCGCATTACATATTTTCTCCACTGATATAGAGATACTTGAGGATAAGAGGCAAGCTTAAGGGGTGCTTCACACACAGCGAGCTCACTGCCGAGATCGCTGCTGAGTCACGGTTTTTGTGACGCAGCAGTGACCTCATTAGCGATCTCGCTGTGTGTGACACTGAGCAGCGATCTGGCCCCTGCTGCGAGATCGCTGCTCGTTACACACAGCCCTGGTTCGTTTTCTTCAAAGGCGCTCTCCCACTGTGACACACAGATCGCTGTGTGTGACAGCGAGAGAGCGACAAATGAAGCGAGCAGGAGCCGGCGTCTGACAGCTGAGGTAAGCTTGTAACCAAGATAAACATCGGGTAACCAAGGTGGTTACCCGATATTTACCTTAGTTACCAGCCTCTGCAGCTCTCACGCTGCCTGTGCTGCCGGCTCCGGCTCTCTGCACATGTAGCTGCTGTACACATCGGGTTAATTAACCCGATGTGTACAGCAGCTAGGAGAGCAAGGAGCCAGCGCTCAGTGTGCGCGGCTCCCTGCTCCCTGCACACACAGCTAAGCGGTGTGCGCTGGTAACTAATGTAAACATCGGGTAACCATACCCGATGTTTACCTTAGTTACCAGTCTCCGCAGCTTCCAGACGGCGGCTCCGTGCAAGCGCAGCGTCGCTTGCACGTCGCTGCTGGCTGGGGGCTGTTCACTGGTCGCTGGTGAGATCTGCCTGTTTGACAGCTCACCAGCGACTATGTAGCGATGCAGCAGCGATCCTGACCAGGTCAGATCACTGGTCGGATCGCTGCTGCATCGCTAAGTGTGAAGGTACCCTAAGCGAATCTTACTGAACTTTTAAATTGTAAGCCTACAAATTACTTTCTTTGAATGCAGTGACTAATGGATATTTTTAGAAAGCAGGTGCAGAGGTATTGTGTCACATCATGAAAACTCCACTGAGAAAGGTCTTTCAGTCAGTTGTTTGAAGAACTTGAAAATAAAAAAGAATATAAGATTGACACCAGGAAATAAATCTTTAGGTTGAATAATGGTGAATCTAATGGAAACAATAGCCTGTACAGATAACTACTTTGTGACCTCATCTTGTCTGGGTGTATAAGTCAGTCACATCCCTGCCTCTATGTTCCCAGTATCTTATTTAGTAAAACTAGATGAGAGGTAATTGTCTACTTTGGAGACTCTTGTTCTACTTGTGTCTTTTTGTTCTCTCTCTCAAAGGTCACCTCGTCTTTTGACAAGTTATAATGTAATATATAAAGCTGAGTGTATGTATGTGTGTATATGTGTGTATGTCCGCTAAAGGAATCCGCACCGTCACATTTACAATCACAAACTTTTGCACAGACACCCCATGTGACTCAGGGAATGTCATAGACTATGTTTTGACGAGAAAATTTAACCCCACACTTTACAGTTACTCTCCAAAAAATATGCCTCCTTTAAAGTCAATGGAGCTGTAAGCTATTAGGTTATTAATAGGAATTGTAATTGGTTGCTATAGGAACAAAGGCCATTCATAGTATAAGAAGCTTATGTGTGAGGTAATAAGATGTCAGTGGGGAGACAGAGAGAGAGATAGAGACAGACAGGGAAAGAGACGGATAGAGGCAGACAGACAGACGGGAAGAGACAGGCAGAGAGACACTGAAAGAGAGACAGAGACAAGGAAAGAGATGGGGAAAGAGACAGACACCAGAGACACAGAGACAGTTACTATCCCGGGCACTGCCCGGGTACAACAGCTAGTTCCTTAATAAAACTAAAGTGTTTTAAATCAACAAGCAGTTTCTTTAAGCAATTAACTGGAATAAAAATTATGTAAAAACTAGTCAGAAGGTGACAATAACAAAGGTTTCTCCAATATTGGAACCTGTTGGATGATAAGACGAAAACGTATTCATACTGTGTGAACTTTCCATATTTTCCAAATTATCTTTTGTATATTAAGGCTGGAATACACTGTTCTTACAATGGACCCAGAATATGAAGGGTACATGCCCACGATCAGTGTTCACAGCATTTTGGACGCAGCTGCAATGTACAGTACAAGCACAGTGAATGGTACTTCTATAAATCCCTTGCCCACTGTGTGTGTACTGCCCTCAGAGTACACTGACATGCAGTGCGGCTTTCTGAGCCGCAAGCATGTCAATTCTTTGCTGCGGAGTCCGCAGGGAGAACACAGCGAAAAACCGGAGTGGCCCGAACCCTGATCATGGGCACGAGCAGCTGTGGTCTCCTACGGAGGAGACTCACGGCCCCGCAGGTCAGGACCCACAGCGTCCAGGTGCACTCTCCAGCCTAGCTGGATGATGTGACATACTTCTCTGTTACCAACTTTATCACTTAAGCCTTTACTGGTTTTATTGAACTTGGATAAGAATCTGATTGGAGTCCAGATTGCGTTAATAACTATCCAAAGGTGGAATTAGGTAACTTTCATAAACTGGTAATTGACAGAATCAAAGAGAAGCTGGGTCCCAACCAAGAAGTATCCAAAACTGTCTACTTGCAGTAATTGTATCTTCATGCTTAGGACATAGATACAAGAGACAGATAGTTTTTCTGCACCTTCTAAGGCTATGTTCACATTTCTGTTGTTTTGCATCAGTCACATGCGTTGCTTGACGCTTGTGACTGATGCATTGTACAACGGGTGACAAGAAATTGAATTCATTGTCATGAGAAAGCAAATTCCGTTGTAAAATGAGAGAGAGAACGATCAGCTGATCGTTCACAATAGCCGGCCACCGGCTTTTGAGAGTGATCAGCTGATCACCCAGCGGACGGCTTCTGTGAACGATCAGCTGATCGCCCGGTGGCCGGCTATTATGATCGCCCTCATAAGCCGGCCACCGGGAGATCAGCTGATCGGTCTCAAAAGCCGACAGCCGGCAGATCAGCTCATCGCTCTCAAAAGCCAGTGGCGGGAGATCAGCTGATCGTTCGGCCTTGAGTGAGACATTCATTTGAATGATTAAACACAAGATCTGAGCATGCGCAGTGAAAACAAAAGGATTCCGCTGCTCAAAAAACATTGCATGCTGCGTTCCTGCTGCCCGACGGTCAGTCATTCCATGACTGATCAGTCGGGCGGCGGATGCAAAGCAAGGGCATCAGTCGCAATCCGCTGCTCATACAAGTCTATGGGAAACAACGGAATCCGCCAAACGGATTGCGTTGTTTATCAGAGCGGCGGATTGTGACTGATCCTAAACAACGGAAATGTGAACCTAGCCTTAGTAGATGCAGGTGGCATGATGACATGATTGCAACACTTGTATCACCCTGCTGGAGGCAAGCTAGGCCAAATCTGGTATACATTACTGAATGGTAGCAGGGAAACAGTATGTAGTTATAATTCACTCATTTACGGTGTGGCTTTGTATGTTTTTTTTAAGGCAAATCTAAATATTGCTTTGAGATTTTTATTTTATTTTTTTGTGAGGTGAACCCGTGGCACAATGTTTGTCATACTTCTTTTTTTTTTTTTCTTTTTATATGCACTATATCTGGTGCAATTATATTCAGTAGGTGCAGTGCCTTAAAAAGATATTAATAGCCTGTGAACGTTTCCACAGGTTTTCATTTTACAACCACAAACTTAAATTTATTTTATTGAGATTTTATGTGGTATACCAACACTAAGTAGCAAGTATTTTTGAAGTGTAAAAGAAATGATAAATGATTTTCTAAATATTTTAATATAAATCTGAAAAATGTTTTGTGCATTTGTATTTGTCCCCCTTAAGTCAGTACGTTGTAGGACAACTTTTCAGTGCAATTCCTTCTGAAAGTCTTTTGTGGTATGTCTCTTCCAGCTTTGTACATCTAGAAAAACTTTGATAAAATAGCTCTAGCTCAATTTAATTCTATGTAGAGTGTCTCTGAAAAGCAATTTTTTTTAGTTTTAGTTCGCAATGGGATTTAGGTGTGGATGTTGACTGGGCCATTCAAACACGTGAATGTTTTGCTCTAAATCATTCTATTGGAGCAATGGCAGTATGTATAGTGTTGTTGTCCTGCTGAAAGGTGATCCGGCCCACCAATCTCCAGTCTTTTGCAGTCTCTAAGGTTTTCTTCCATGATTGCCCTGCATTCAAGTCCATCCATCTTCCCATTAACTGGGACCAGCTTCCCTGTGTATGCAGAAGAAAAGCATCCACATAGCATAATCTGGCCAACACCATGTTTGACAGTGGAAATGGTGTTTTGAATAAGTTATTCAGTGTTTGTTTTGCACCAGATATAGCATTTTGCATTTAGCATATAAAGTTCAATTTTGGACTCATCAGACCAGAGCACCTTCTTCCACATGCTAGCTGTGTCCCCTACATGGCATGTGGAAGAAACTGATCTGGTCAAATGAGCTCCATATATTCATTTAAGATTGGTCTTAAGCTGGCCATACAGTTGACTGTTTCTTGCTGTGGAGTTAATATTCCATTTCTCATCTAGAACAAAATGAAAAAATGATTATGAAACTCAATCATTTATACCATTCCTACTCCATTGCAAAAATACAGTCAGTAAACCCTTATGTAATGATGCCACAATATAAATTTGACAGAGTGTTCTTTATGTCCGTAAGAAAGTGTAAACTATTCCTATCATTGGTTGGCAACACATTTCTAAACTGTGTTTTCTTGAACTGGGTTAACTATTCATAACTTTACTCCAGCCAGATTTCTGTTATTCCCACTACATCGTAGCCTATGTCTTTCTAAGAAAACCTCCAATTAGTTGATTTTATTTTCAAGACTTTGCATTCACCAGTAAACTTTTGAATTTACCAACAACTTTGTATTTTCTAGATCTAGATTTATTCCTAGTGACCTCCTTACCAGCCCCCTCTCCACTAAACCCTGCTCTTATTCACTAGCTATCTACTCTTTGTATTGCTATATTCCCACCCAAAATCTTAGTTTAAAAATCTTCCAGGTGTTTAAACAATCTATTCTTCTGCACATTCACACCTAAATAGGTGCAGCACAATAGAACCTGCGACCAACAGAAAGCTGCACATTCTCCATGAACTTACACCTGTTCTTTCAGCATTCTTCTGCACCAATTTCTTTGCTTTAAAGTAATACTAAACCTGAGGACTAAAGCCTTTTTACCACTTGTATCTCATAAAAAACCCCATAAAAATAAAACCTTTTCTGGTACTGCTGTTTATTTGTTCATTCTGCCTCTAGAATAGAATTAGAATAAGACTTTGTTTCTCATTTATCATTTGCGTTTGCTCTCCACTGAGCACTTGCGTCACAGTTTTTGTGTAAATTCTCACAAAAATGTGATTCAGACAAAACCCGATGGACCGACTCATTACAATGAGGCAGATGGAGTCAATTTGGACTCCATTTGGCCCCTGTTCAATAGTGTCTCATTATTTTATGCATATTTTTAGCCGACAAGTGTGGATGACCACAAATGTATGCATGCTTAAAAAGAACCGATGCCAAGAGGAGTCCAAAATGACTCCATCTACTTCATTGTAGTGAGTGGTCCAATTGGGGTTTTTGTCTGAATCACATTTATGTGGGATTTACACAGAAACCCAGATGTATGTGATCAGCATAAAAGACAAGAATGTGATCCTGAGACATAGACTGAAAATGTTATGTCCCCCCCTAAAATGTTACCAATAAAAACCCTAGTAAAAAGAGAAAGAAAATGCGCATATAGTGGGATCACCAGAAATAGTAGCAAATATCGTTTATTATATGAAAAAAGACATACCAAAACACAGATATAAGATAAAAACAATTAAAAAGCAACAGCTTGTACACACATTTAGTACCAATGGTATATGGCACCAAACAGCACCCCACCCCCTCAACAGGCCAAAGAACCCAAAATACGAGACTCCAATAAATATGTACAATAAAGCAGGACCCAAATTGGTTTAATAATGTACAATGCAGCAAGACCCTAATAGGTTCAATGACAAAAAGAGATTTACCCAATAATTGATATAATGCAAGTACAAGACAATGCAAGTATAACAACAGACAAAAGTGTATACACTAAATGACGCAAAGAGAACTGCACTAGTATACACAACCAGTAACCTGCCTAAGAGAGATAAATGGAGCCACATGCGTAGCAGGACACATGCCTGCATGCAGATAACACAGGGTAAAAGGCCAAGGGGATGCGTGAGATGGGTAGGGTAGTAGCCCCACGCGTATCGCTACACAAGGTTGTAGGTTCCTCAGGGGAAAGAGGTATATCGTGGCTGGTGTGTCTTAAATACATCATTTGATTTGAGGAAATTGCTTACCAGCATGGACGGGGTGGAGGGAGAGAGGTCGCCGTGCAACCAGAGAACGCCGATATGCACCGCCATGTTTTGCCACATGACCCGATCACGTGGCCTGATGACGAGGGTGTCCCAGCTATAGCGCATGCGCCAAAGTCGTGATGCTGTGCATAGATTTAAACATTGAATGCAACAGAGATGAACCAGCTACAGCGCACGCGCCAGACTGATGACAGGGTGGAAGGAGAGAGGTTGCCATGCAACCAGAGGACGCTGATATGCGCAGCCATATTTCACCACATGACCCAATCACGCGACCTAATGACGGAGGTGTCCCAGCCATAACGCATGCGCCAAAATAGTGACGCTGCGTATAGATTTGAATGTAGCAGAGGTAACCCAGCCATAGCGCATGCGCCAAACTGATGATGCTGCGCCTGGATTTAATCTGCCTATAGGATAGCAGCGCATACGCGGCGCCATCCATATTAAAGGGACCCACAACCAACCAGTGTAGGTACATCATCATGAAGTTACTAGAGTAGCATAATTGTACATATACAGAGCGCATGCGCAAAGACGGCAGACAACTGCCTTCACAGTATAGATAAATACAAGACAACACTCGATCAAAACTGGGAAAGAAAAATCCCAAAGACACCAAGGCATACGTCAGGTCATGTGGTAACAGATTTGGCAGCATAAAGGGTGTATACACCACATATTCAGTCCTTCATAGCATCCATCAGTCATGAGAAATAAAGTAAAACTCAGGCAAGTTCCTTCTTCAAAAGGCGAAGACTTGTGTTTAGTTTTAGTCAAACAAAAGGTGTCCACGTCGAGTCGACGGTCCAGAGTTACAGGGGTGGAAAGAGTGGGTAGGATCCTGGAGAGAAGGCAAATTCTGTCATGGGTCCGGAACACTAGCATCAAACAAACATCTCCCCGGAGTAGGCACAACTGGTCATGTTCAAAAAGGAGGAGACCCCTCTGCAGGAAATAAAGACCTAAAATCTAGAACATAGAAAAATATACAGTCAATCCTACAGAATAAGAGCAGGTAGGGTCCACCAAGAGTAAAGAAACAAGCCAGAGACAGGCCTCATATAGGACTTCAAAAAAGTGAGATCAGTTACACTGGTCTCCACAATCAAGGGAAAAACAACCTCCCACACGGAAGGGATATGCTACTTAAAAAGCAGTTCCGATCCCTTATTTTTTGTAGAAACCAGTAAATAAAAGTTCCTCATTAAGCCCATTAGGGGAAAGGCTCCGGAGTTGGTATATCCACCTCGCTTCCCTCCTCAACAGTTCATCAGAGATTTTACCCCCCCCGAATACTAGCAGGGACAGAGTCAAGCACCATGATTCGGACCCTGCGAACCGAGTTGTGGTGTACATCAGAAAAATGTTTAGTGCTCTGATTTGATGTACTTTTTTCCTGTGTGTCCTGAGGAAGGGAGCAGAGACTCCAGAAACGCGTCGACCTAAAGATGAAATAAAGGAACATTAATTCTCTATGGTCAGAGTGGTCACTGGCGCGGCCGTGCAAGCCCTACTTCACTATTCTCTGTTATTCTGTAGGATTGACTGTATATTTTTCTATGTTCTAGATTTTAGGTCTTTATTTCCTGCAGAGGGGTCTCCTCCTTTTTGAACATGACCAGTTGTGCCTACTCCGGGGAGATGTTCGTTTGATGCTAGTGTTCCGGACCCATGACAGAATTTGCCTTCTCTCCAGGATCCTGCCCATTCTTTCCACCCCTGTAACTCTGGACCGTCGACTCGACGTGGACACCTTTTGTTTGACTAAAACTAAACACAAGTCTTCGCCTTTTGAAGAAGGAACTTGCCTGAGTTTTACTTTATTTCTCATGACTGATGGATGCTATGAAGGACTGAATATGTGGTGTATACACCCTTTATGCTGCCAAATCTGTTGCCACATGACCTGACGTATGCCTTGGTGTCTTTGGGATTTTTCTTTCCCAGTTTTGATCGAGTGTTGTCTTGTATTCATCTATACTGTGAAGGCAGTTGTCTGCCGTCTTTGCGCATGCGCTCTGTATATGTACAATTATGCTACTCTAGTAACTTCACACTTCGAAATTGGATGTTTGCCGTTCGTTCTGCGCATGCGTACCATATATGTATCATGTTGCTTTGGCAAACTTTATGCAATTTTCTATGCACTGCTTTATGTGTATTCTAGAGTTAGTAATGGCATGTGAGCGTGTGTTTATCTAGATTGGATAAATATTGTAATGGGGAATTAATTTATTTAGTGTGATATTACTTCTGCGCATACGCATCCGCTAGGCTACGTTATTGGATGATGTACCTACACTGGTTGGTTGTGGGTCCCTTTAATATGGATGGCGCCGCGTATGCGCTGCTATCCTAAAGGCAGATTAAATCCAGGCGCAGCATCATCAGTTTGGCGCATGCGCTATGGCTGGGTTACCTCTGCTACATTCAAATCTATACGCAGCGTCACTATTTTGGCGCATGCGTTATGGCTGGGACACCTCCGTCATTAGGTCGCGTGATTGGGTCATGTGGCGAAATATGGCTGCGCATATCAGCGTCCTCTGGTTGCATGGCAACCTCTCTCCTTCCACCCTGTCATCAGTCTGGTGCGTGCGCTGTAGGTGGTTCATCTCTGTTGCATTCAATGTGTAAATCTATGCACAGCGTCACGACTTTGGCGCATGCGCTATGGCTGGGGCACCCTCATCATCAGGCCACGTGATCGGGTCATGTGGCAAAACATGGCGGTGCATATCGGCGTTCTCTGGTTGCACGGCGACCTCTCTCCCTCCACCCCGTCCATGCTGGTAAGCAATTTCCTCAAATCAAATGATGTATTTAAGACACACCAGCCACGATATACCTCTTTCCCCTGAGGAAGCTACAACCTTGTGTAGCGATACGCGTGGGGCTACCACCCTACCCATCTCACGCATCCCCTTGGCCTTTTACCCTGTGTTATCTGCATGCAGGCATGTGTCCTGCTACGCATGTGGCTCCATTTATCTCTCTAAGGCTGGGGCCACACGGGGACTACTGCGATCCACTTGCATGACACGCGGCTTGTGCTAGCAGTAGAGCAGAGCCGAGTGTCATGCAAGTGTCCTTGCAACTGAGGTCCGTTCGTGCGAGCAGACCTCAGCTGCGGGGGGCGGGCCGGCACTCAGGAGGGGAGGGAGGGATTTCTCTCCCTCTCTCCTGCATAGCTGGCTATTGCCATTCTCGCACTGCACTAGCGGTACACCGGTGTACCGCGAGTGCAGTGCGATTTTTTTCTCTCGCCCCATTCACTTGAATGGGTGCGAGAGAAAGAGTCTCGGATTACAATCGCAGCATGCTGCGATTGTTTTCTCAGTCCGATTAGGGCTGAGAAAATAATCGCTCATGTGTGCTGACACACAGGCTAGAATTGGTCCGAGGGGAATGCGATGTTTTATCGCACTCCACTCGCACTGTTTTTCTCGCCGTGTGGCTTAGGCCTAAGGCAGGTTACTGGTTGTGTATACTAGTGCAGTTCTCTTTGCGTCATTTAGTGTATGCACTTTTGTCTGTTGTTATACTTGCATTGTCTGGTACTTGCATTATATCAATTATTGGGTAAATCTCTTTTTGTCATTGAACCTATTAGGGTCTTGCTGCATTGTACATTATTGAACCAATTTGGGTCCTGCTTTATTGTACATATTTATTGGAGTCTCGTATTTTGGGTTCTTTGGCCTGTTGAGTGGGTGGGGTGCTGTTTGGTGCCATATACCATTGGTACTAAATGTGTGTACAAGCTGTTGCTTTTTAATTGTTTTTATCTTATATCTGTGTTTTGGTATGTCTTTTTTCATATAATAAATGATATTTGCTACTATTTCTGGTGATCCCACTATATGCGCATTTTCTTTCTCTTTTTACTTCAATTTGTCCTTCACTATGTGCTAGTGGTTTTTGATCCCATTCTTATTCATCTACATATATACCCTTAGTGCCCTCCCATATGTGTTTTTCTAAACCAATAAAAACCCTAACATCTCGAAATAAAAGGCTCAGCTCAGGTCTATCCTTGGAACTATAGGGGTTTCCACTTTTTATTGGTAGGAAAAAGGCTCTGGAAAAGCAACATGTCTCCTAACCCCTAAAATAAAATCCAGTGAAATCTGTACTCCCAATTCCAAATGCCCCACTCCTTTTGGAGCTTTACTGTGCCTAAACCGCAGTAAGGGACCACACACTTGGCAGTGCTGTAGTGGGGAGAGACCAATTAACAATTTACAGGGTGCATGTCTCCAGAAGCACAAGCTGGGTACAATGTATGGCCACCAAGTTGGAATATTTGTAATTCCCCAGAATAAACACAGGGTTGGTATATTACAAAGTGAAAATACCTGTGGGGCCAAAATAGTCTCTGCAGACATAAGTGAATTCATTGAAAAGTGCAATTTCTAAAATGAGGTCACTTTTGGGGTCGTTGTGTTACCTTTGTTGTTTTCCAAAAGCCAAATAGCGCTCCTTTCTATTAGAGGTGTCTGGAGAAAAACCTGTGGCAAAACAGAAGATACAGCGCTTCCAGGGTGCAGTGGTTAAGTTAAAGGCCAAGTGCTCCTAAGCACTCATCTGGACATGGCAAAAGCAGGCATATACTGGAGCAGGGACACTCTCTCTTAGCAAAGGCAACTAATGCAACTTGCTGAATAGGAGACTTCCAGTGGGCTCTGATCAGAAAACAACTGGAAAAATACAACAGTGTGCACCACTTGCAATGGAGCCCTGCTCTGTTCCACAATGGATTTGATGCAAAGGTAAATTAGACTTGGTTTTATTGGCATAAAAAAAAAATTAGAGCTAGACAACGCGTTTCAGCAAATGCCATCTTCAGGTACATGTGCATTGTTACAGGTTGTCAGTACAACACAAAGATCTATATATGCTTATTTCCCAGCAGCCCCACCGATGGAAGTGCTGAGGGATTAATTGGAAGCCATTATTCCTCACCTGATAGAAGTCACTGGGAACTCCTGTCTGTAAGAACATTGCATATTGTTGTAGGAAACAAGCACACATGATCCTTGTTGAAGCATAAAATGCTAAAAATACCAGGTGATGTCCAACCCGACTTGAATCATAGGTGCGATTTAAAATCTCATTAAATATAAAAGGTGGGGGGGGAATAAGTGATAAAAACATGTAACAAGAAAAAATAAAAGTCCTAAAAAAATCTAAAGAAATGTAAACTTATTAAAAAAACAAACATCTTTTCTCCAAACCCCTCGCTTTTCTTCCACCCTCCTTTTTTCTTTTTTTTTTCTCTTTTCTCTTTTATACTTTACCTCTCCTCCTTTCACTTGGTTTCCCCCCCACTAAGGAGGTGCTAAATGTATTTATATATTATAATATAATATATATATATATATATATATATATATATATATATATATATTTTATATGTATGTATATATATGTGTATATATATATATATATATATATATATGTGTGTATGTATGTATGTATGTATTTGTTGGCAAACGGAATGAATCATTGGCAGTGATCCATTCCCTATAGGTTATAGGGTCCAAAGACCGCTAGTGGTATTCTGGGCATAAAATTTAAAACATAAAATTGCCTAGAAATTTATCTAACTACTAGAAGGTGGCCCGATTCTACGCATCGGGTATTCTAGACTTTACGTATTGTGTAGTTCATGTATGATTTTTGTTATCTATATATATAATTGCCTTATTCTGTCTGTCTGTCTTGCTCCAAAATTGTGTCCTTACGGTGACACAAAGCTGATTGGCCGCTGGGCTCGCCATGGCCCCGCCCCCCGCATGGATTGGCCCCTCGCCTCGGCTCCGCCCCCCCCCCACGGATTGGTCGCTCGCCTCGGCCTGGCCCCGCCCTCCGCATGGATTGGCCACTCGCCCTGGCCCTCCGCACGCATCACCAGACATAACCTTGCGCTGCTGGGATCGTGACGGAGCCGGTGAACGCTGGTAACCATTATACACATCGGGTAACTAAGGTCCCTTAATTACCCGATGTGTATCATAGTTACCAGTGTACACCGGCTCCGTCACGATCCCAGCAGCGCCAGACATAACCTTGCGATGCTGGGATCTTGACGGAGCCGGTGAACGCTGGTAACCATAATACACATCGGGTAACTAAGGTCCCTTAGTTACCCGATGTGTATCATAGTTACCAGCGTACACCGGCTCCCGGTACACATGTGCAGGGAGCCGGCATTATACTTCTCTCCCCCCAGGACTACTCCTCCTATTATAGTCCTCCTATTATACTCCTCTCTGAGTATAATAGGAGAACTATTATAGCATGGGGGATGGAACACGATGGGGTGCGCAGCATGGGGGATGTAGCACGATGGGGGGTGCGCAGCATGGGGGATGGAGCACGATGGGGAGTGCGCAGCATGGAGGATGGAGCACGATGGGGAGTGGGCAGCATGGGGGATGGAGCACGATGGGGGTGCGCAGCATCGGGGATGGAGCACGATGGGGAATGCGCAGCATAGGGGATGGAGCACGATGGGGGGTGGGCAGCATGGGGGATGGAGCACGATGGGGGGTGCGCAGCATGGGGGATGGGGCACGATGGGGGGTGCGCAGCATGGGGGATGGAGCACGATGGGAGGTGCACACCTCCCCCCAACACACACACACACAACACACCACACACACACTGGGAACCACAAACACCGCCATACACAGACATCCACACACACAGACAACGTCGCACAGACACAACACCCAACACACAAACACCGCGGCATACATAAATATACGCACATACCGCACAACACACACATTGCACAAAACATACCTCGCCCCAAAACACACCACACCCACACAAACCGCGCAACACACACACACACAATGCTACAGACACACAGCGCTCCACAAACAACGCAACACACGCAACACACATACAACACCGCTCTCACCCCCCGCCACACCCAGACAACACCCAGAACATGTACAGCGCCCTACACAAACACTTGGTAACTACACACAACAACATCTATATATATATATATATACCTCCCATCGTGCTCCATCCCCCATGCTGCGCACCCCCCATCGTGCTCCATCCGCCATGCTGCGCACTCCCAAACGTGCTGCTTCCGCCATGCTGCGCACTCCCAAACGTGTTCCATCCACCATGCTGCGCACTCCCAAACGTGGTCCATCCGCCATGCTGCGCACTCCCAAACGTGGTCCATCCGCCATGCTGCGCACTCCCAAACGTGGTCCATCCGCCATGCTGCGCACTCAGAAACGTGCTCCATCCGCCATGCTGCGCACTCCCAAACGTGGTCCATCCGCCATGCTGCGCACTCCCAAATGTGGTCCATCCGCCATGCTGCGCACTCCCAAACGTGGTCCATCCGCCATGCTGCGCACTCCCAAACGTGTTCCATCCGCCATGCTGCGCACTCCCAAACGTGTTCCATCCGCCATGCTGCGCACTCCCAAACATGCTCCATCCCCTATGCTGCGCACTCCCCATCGTGCTCCATCCCCCATGCTACACCAGCATCAGCCTCTCTGCCCCCAGCATCAGCCTCTCTCCTCCCAGCATCAGCCTCTCTGTCCCCAGCATCAGCCTCTCTGTCCCCAGCATCAGCCTCTCTCCTCCCAGCCTCAGCCTCCCCCAGCATCAGCCTCTCTGTCCCCAGCATCAGCCTCTCTGTCCCCAGCATCAGCCTCTCTCCTCCCAGCCTCAGCCTCCCCCAGCATCAGCCTCTCTTCTCTCAGCCTCCCCCCTCCCAGCCTCCCTCCTCCCAGCCTCCCCCAGCATCAGCCTCACCCAGCCTCCCCCAGCATCAGCCTCCCCCTCCCAGCCTCCCCCAGCATCAGCCTCTCGCCTCCCAGCCTCCCCCAGCATCAGCCTCTCTCCTCCCAGCCTCCTCCAGCATCAGCCTCTCTCCTCCCAGCCTCCTCCAGCATCAGCCTCTCTCCTCCCAGCCTCCCCCAGCATCAGCCTGCCCCTCCCAGCCTTCCCCAGGATCAGCCTCCTTACTGCCAGCCTCCCCCAGCATCAGCCTCCCCCAGCATCAGCCTCTCTCCTTTCAGCCTCCCCCAGCATCAGCCTACACCCTTCCAGCCTCCCCCAGCATCAGCCTACCCCAGCATCAGCCTACCCCAGCATCAGCCTACACCCTCCCAGCCTCCCCCAGCATCAGCCTACCCCAGCATCAGTCTACCCCAGCATCAGCCTACCCCAGCATCAGCCTCTCTCCTCCCAGCCTACCCCAGCATCAGCCTACCCCAGCATCAGCCTACCCCAGCATCAGCCTACACCCTCCCAGCCTCCCCCAGCATCACCCTACCCCAGCATCAGCCTTTCTCCTCCCAGCCTCCCCCAGCATCAGCCTCCCCCTCCCAGCGTTCCCCAGGATCAGCCTCCCTACTCCCAGCCTTCCTCCTCCCAGCCTCCCCCAGCATCAGCCTCCCCCAGCATCAGCCTCTCTCCTTTCAGCCTCCCCCAGCATCAGCCTACACCCTTCCAGCCTCCCCCAGCATCAGCCTACCCCAGCATCAGCCTACACCCTCCCAGCCTCCCCCAGCATCAGCCTACCCCAGCATCAGCCTCTCTCCTCCCAGCCTCCCCCAGCATCAGCCTACCCCAGCATCAGCCTACACCCTCCCAGCCTCCCCCAGCATCACCCTACCCCAGCATCAGCCTACCCCAGCATCAGCCTTTCTCCTCCCAGCCTCCCCCAGCATCAGCCTCCCCCTCCCAGCCTTCCCCAGGATCAGCCTCTCTACTCCCAGCCTCCCTTCTCCCAGCCTCCCCCAGCATCAGCCTCCCCCAGCATCAGCCTCTCTCCTTTCAGCCTCCCCCAGCATCAGCCTCTCTCCTTTCAGCCTCCCCCAGCATCAGCCTTTCTCCTTTCAGCCTCCCCCAGCATCAGCCTCTCTCCTTTCAGCCTCCCCCAGCATCAGCCTTTCTCCTCCCAGCCTCCCCGAGCATCAGCCTTCCCTCTCCCAGCCTTCCCCAGGATCAGTCTCTTTCCTCCCAGCCTCCCCCAGCATCAGCCTCCCCCTCCCAGCCTTCCCCAGGATCAGCCTCTCTACTCCCAGCCTCCCTCCTCCCAGCCTCCCCCAGCATCAGCCTCCCCCAGCATCAGCCTCCCCCAGCATCAGCCTACCCTAGCATCAGCCTACACCCTCCCAGCTTCCCCCAGCATCAGCCTACCCCAGCATCAGCCTACCCCAGCATCAGCCTCTCTCCTCCCAGCCTCCCCCAGCATCAGCCTACCCCAGCATCAGCCTACTCTAGCATCAGCCTACACCCTCCCAGCCTCCCCCAGCATCAGCCTACCCCAGCATCAGCCTACCCCGCATCAGCCTCTCTCCTCCCAGCCTCCCCAGCATCAGCCTCCCCCTCCCAGCCTTCCCCAGGATCAGCCTCTCTCCTCCTAGCCTCCCCCAGCACGCCGTGCTCCTCTGCCGACACTCACAGATCCGATCGCATACACACACTCACACATCAGAACACACTCACACACATCCGATCGCATACACTCACACACACACTGACGATATCACACATACGCGCTCACACTCACATCATCCGGAGATACCACATGCTTCTGGCCATGTGATCCTCCGGCAGGTCCTGGAAGGTCACTCCACAGTATCGCCGCCGAGAAGCAAGCGATATCCCAGGATGTTGTGAGTGTGTGGATGCGATGTGATGTGTGTGTGAGAGTGAGTGTGATCTGATGTGTGTGTGTGTTTTGTTATGTGTGTGCGTGTTTTGTTATGTGTGTGCGTGTGTATGTTCCGCCGCTGCAGGACCTTGATGCGCTGGTAACTATGCTACCATGGTTACCAGCGTATCCTGTCCCCCGCTCGCACGGGAGCCCACACCAGCATACGGCGGCAACTCCAGCAATGCGAGGGTATGTGTCGGCTGGGTTGGCGGCGTACGCTGATGTGGGCTCCCGGGCGTACGGTACTCACCTGGGAGTCGTGACTCCGTGTCTGTTCGGGGAATGCGTGCAGGGGGCGGGGCCAGAGCGAGCGTGCATTGCGTGAGGGGGGCGGGGTGTGGCCGAGTTTCCAATGCGTGCAGGGTGCCGGGGCGAGAGGCCAATCCGTGTGGGGGGCGGAGCCTGGGCGAGCGGCCGGCCAATCCGTGTGGGGGCGGAGCCTGGGCGAGCGGCCAATCCGTGCGGGGGGGGGGGGCCATGGCGAGCCCAGTGGCCAATCAGCTTTGTGTCACCGTAAGGACACAATTTTGGAGCAAGACAGACACAGACAGACAGAATAAGGCAATTATATATATAGATACTATCATAATAAACTTGCACGATTAATTTATTCAGAAAAATATTCATTTTTATCAAATTATTATAAAAAATATATTTGTACACAGTCATCAGTCATCTCCTAGCAAGCTATTGCAATACTATTTTGGAGTTACGCTGCACGCTCATCCAGTACTCTCAATTAGCTCATTGAGGCCACCCGGATGTAAATTTTGCCATTTAAAAATCCAGAAGGATTCTTTCCTATTTAATAACTTAATTCTCTTAGTGCTATAAGATGGAACCTACTCTATTGCTGTCACCCTTACCGAATCAAAATTACCCTTATATGTGAGGGTTATATGTCTTGAGTAGAGTTGAGCGTGGTTTTAGGTTCTCCAGTTCGCGGTTCGAGTGATTTTGGGGGCTGTTCTAGATCGAACTAGAACTCGAGCTTTTTGCTAAAAGCTCGATAGTTCTAGTTACGTTCGAGAACGGTTCTAGCAGCAAAAAGCCAAGCTAATTACTAGCTGGCTTTCCGCTCTATAGTGTAAGTCACTCTGTGACTCACACTATTATGAAATTTTAGCGTATAGTGTGCGGGGAGAGCGCATTCAGATCACTGCTGCTGGGATAATGGCGATCGCCATTTTTTTTTTTTTTCTGTTCTTCCTTCCCTCCCTAAGCACGCGTGTAGTGGGGCAGGCCAGCATGTCAGCCAATCCCAGACACACACACAGCTAAGTGGACTTTTAGCCAGAGAAGCAACGGCATGTGTGATAGGATGTCCATGTCACATGTCCCTGCATTATAAATACGAGCATCTGCCTTTCTGGACGCCATTATCTGCCTTCTGCATCTGGGTGTCAGTTACCGCAGGTGCAGCTCCTGTCTCCGATACTGCTGTGTACGCTCTACACACAGCGCTATACAGAATAGGGATAGAAGTTTCTTTCAGCCCTTCTAAGGGCTAATTACAGCAGGCTCAGAGCCACAGGTGACAGTCAGGTCCGTGGAAAGAGTTTTTAACAGCTACAGATAAGAGCGTCTGTGTAGCTAAGGTCAGGGAGTTCCTTACTGCATTTCACCATTAGGAGGGATAGAAAGTGAGGCTTTCTTTCCTCTACACTGACCCACAACCTGGCCACTGTACCCTCCTGCCCTTTGCACAGTCAAGCTCATTGTTACTAAGCCATTATACTAGCAAACACTGAGGAAACTTGGTGGCATCCTAAAAGTGGCTGTTGGACTTCATTAGTGTCCCACTGGTGCAAATCTATTTGCAGCACCTCTGCATTGCACACTCAAGCTCATTGTTCCAAAGCCATTATAATACCAAACACTGAGGAAACTTAGTGGCATCCTAAAAGTGGCTGTTGGACTTCATTAGTGTCCTACTGGTGCAAATCTATTTGCAGCACCTCTGCATTGCACACTCAAGCTCATTGTTCCAAAGCCATTATAACACCAAATACTGAGGAAACTTAGTGGCATCCTAAAAGTGGCTGTTGGACTTCATTAGTGTCCCACTAGTGCAAATCTATTTGCAGCACCTCTGCATTGCACACTCAAACTCATTTTTACTAAGCTATTATACTAGCAAACTGTGCTGCTATTTTAAGGGCCATAGTTTTCATTGTCCGGGATAGTTATTGTTGTTTATTCTGCTGTCAATAAAGGTAGACCACCGCTGCAATCTACACCACCTCTCAATTTTTACTACCACATTTTAAGTGGACATTCTTGTCGCTAGCAAAATGAGTGGCAAAATGACAGATTCTGGTGGAAAGGGGAACAGGTGTGGTGGAAAAGGAAAAAAAAGATTGTGTCCGTGGGGAAGGTGGCAAAGCTCCATTAACATCTGCTGAAGATAGGCCATGTTCCAGCAAAAGTAAGATGTCTACTACTTTCTGTGGACAATCGGATGTGCTCCCTTTTTTACAAACACGAACAACTGGAACAAAGGTAGATGTTGCCCAAAAAAAGAAAATGCTTGAATGGATCTCAAGTGGTCCAACAAGTGCCCTCTCCTCCACCTCAACTACCGCATAAAAAAAAAAAAAACAGTCCTCTGAGTTGTCAGCCCAATCACACTTGCATTCTCACAGCTCTGAAGTCTCCATCTGCCCTGCACAGTATGGTGGAACAGAGATGGCTGAGTCTGCAGAGCTGTTCAGTCACACTATAGTCTGGGAATCAGAGGTCTGCTCCCAAGCTTACAGTGAGTACAGACCAGGAAATGGTCTGCAGTGATGCCCAGAACCTTTGTGACTCAGATTCAGGCCGTGATGACCAAGTTTCTGAGCATAATGTTGACCCTTATTCACAAACTGAAACACCTGTTGTAATAGACAATGAGGAACATACTGATGACAATGAGATGCAGATACCAGATTGGGATGACAACTTAAATATTCGATCAGGGCAGGAAGAGGCTCCGTCTGAGGGGGAAGGGAGTGCAAACAAATGCTTGATGAGGAACTTCTAGATCCCACCTATTGTCAACCCACAGTCAGGCACTCGAGGCGGTCAACAGAGGCGGTGGAGGAGGATGCTACTGACGACGAAGTTACCTTGCACCTTCCTGGACAGAGTCGGAGTACTGGTAGCACGTCTACAACTGCATCCTCAGCCACCACTCTGCCTCTGAGCACTAGTCGGGGTGGCTCAGCAGGTCGCATGCCCTCTAAGCCTTTCCTAGCCTGGTCCTTTTTTGACATAGCAAAAGATCGCCCAAATCATGTGATATGTAAAATTTGTCATGATTCTGTTAGTAGAGGGCAAAACCTCAGCAGTTTGACAACTTCTTCCATGAATCATCACATGAATAAATATATGTCCCAGTGGGAAGCTCACCGTGCTGCAATGCGGCCTAGCGGAGCGGACCATCCACCGCCTGCCCCTTCCAGTGCATCCGCGCGCTCTTCATCTTCTAGGACTGTGGGGACAGCTGTCACACCTGTTTTTCCACGCACAACTTCCACCACTGTAACCGCAACAGGCAGTTTGCTTGGTAGGTCGTCAGTTGGTTTGGAAGGGGAAACAAGTGCGTGTGTACAGCTCCCTCAGACATTGATAGCACCAACGTTGGATGTAGGCAACATCATGTCTACGCCTGCACTTTCCTCACAAACCTGCATTTTTCCAGGGACACCCTACTCACCACCGTCTATACGCAGCAGCCAGATCTCTGTCCCTCAGATGTGGACAAATAAAAGGCCATTTCCTGTGACCCATGACAAAGCTAAGAGGTTGACTTTATCCCTCTGTAAGCTCTTGGCTACGAAATGCTGCCTTTCCGCCTGTTGGACACACAGGATTTTAGAGACCTTATGTCTGTTGCTGTGCCCCAGTACCAGATGCCCAGTCGCCACTACTTCTCTAAGAAAGGTGTGCCTGCACTACACCAGCATATCGCACAAAACATCACCGCTTCCTTGAGAAACTCTGTGTGTGAACGGGTGCATTTCACCACAGATACTTGGACCAGTAAGCATGGACAGGGACGTTACATGTCGCTGACTGGGCACTGGGTAACTATGGTGATAGATGGTGAAGGGTCTGCTGCACAAGTCTTGCCGTCCCCATGACTTGTGTGTCAATCCTCTGTCTGTCCAAGTTCCTCCACTGCTTCTGCCTCCTCCACCTCGTCTGGGTCCTCCACCTCCGCCCCAAGCCTGCCTGGTCAGGCCACCAGCGTTGTAACTGCGCAGAAGGAATCATGCACCCCTCATTACTATGCTGGCAGCAGAGCGCAACGGCATCAGGCGGTCTTTGTCTTGAAATGTCTTGGAACTAAGAGTCACACAGCGGCTGAGTTGTGGGCAGCTCTGGAGACTGAGTTTAATAAATGGTTGTCTCCACTCAACCTGCAGCCTGGTAAGGCCGTGTGTGACAATGCTGCAAACCTGGGTGCGGCCCTTCGCCTGGGCAAGGTGACACATGTGCCTTGTATGGCTCACGTGTTGAACCTTGTTGTCCAGCAATTTTTAACACACTATCCCGGCCTAGATGGCCTTCTGACCAGGGCACGAAAACTGTCTGCTCACTTCCGCCGTTCAACCGCCGCAGCTGAGCGACTTGCATCGCTCCAGAAGTCTTTCGGCCTGCCGGTTCATTGCCTGAAATGCGATGTGCCGACACACTGGAATTCAACTCTCCACATGTTACAGCGACTGTGGCAGCACCACCGAGCCCTGGTGCAATACGTCATGACGTATAGCCTGGGCCAACGAGATGCAGAGGTGGGGCAGATCACCCTGATGGAGTGGTCTCAGATCAAGGACCTATGCACCCTTCTGCACAGTTTCGACATGGCGACGAATATGTTTAGCGCTGACAATGCCATTATCAGCATGACAATTCCAGTCATTTACATGCTGGAGCACACACTAAACACTATTCGGACTCAGGGGGTGGGACAACAGGACTACAGGAGGATTCATATGCGCAAGAGACAACAACATCACCAAGGTCCAGACGTTCATCATCACCAAGGCGGCAGGCATGGGACCATGGGGGACAGGGATCAACAAGGACGCATGGTAGCAGGCGAAATGTTGAGGAAGGAACATGAAGAAATGGAGGACGACCTGTCCATGGACATGGAAGACTCAGCGGATGAGGGAGACCTTGGTCAAATTTCTGTTGAAAGAGGTTGGGGGGAGATGTCAGAGGAAGAAAGAACAGTTAGCACCTCTATGCCACAAACACAGCATGGACTTGGTCCGCATGGCTGCGCCAGACACATGAGCGCCTTTTTGCTGCACTACCTCCAACATGACCCTCGTATTGTCAAAATTAGAAGTGAGGATGAGTACTGGCTTGCCACACTATCAGATCCCTGGTACAAGTCCAAATTTTGTGACATAATTCCAGCCTTAGAAAGGGACGCACGTATGCAGGAGTATCAGCAAAAGCTGTTACTCGATCTTAATTCTGCTTTTCCACCAAACACCCGTGGTACACGGAGTGAATCTACCAGTTGTAACTCGACAAACATGGGACGGTCTCGTCATCTTCAACAGTCTAACCGTACCAGCAGCACCGTATCTGGTGCTGGTAACAGCAATTTTATTGAATCTTTTCATAATTTTTTTAGACCATCCTTTGCAAGGCCACCAGAGACAACAAGTTTGACACATAGTCAACGGCTGGAGAGGATGAAACAGGAGTATCTCCAAATGAACATCGATGCCATGACTTTGCAACTGGAGCCTTGCTCATTTTGGGCTTCAAATCTTGAAAAATGGCCAGAGCTCTACATTTACGGCTTGGAGATCTTGTCGTGTCCAGCTGCCAGCGTTGTCTCTGAACGTGTCTTCAGTGCTGCTGGGTGTGTGCTGACAGATAAGCGCACGCGTCTGTCCAGTGACAATGTGGTATAAAGGACTGGAGAAAACGGGTTTAATGCCGCGCTAAAAACCACGAGCATGTATAAATCAAATTATTCTCTTTATTTAGATCATTCCTACGCGTTTCAGAGGCTCATCTGCCTCCTTCCTCAGGGAAAAGAATCTTACAGACAAAAAGGGTTTATCCTTATGAAGCAGCAAACAGAGAAAAAAATGTGAAAGCAACCAATCATGACATCATCATTACATATGTTCCTAGGTGATGACTCATTGCCTCGTAGAATAAGGCTATGTCATAACATATACAACACAAATTTCAGGATATTTCGCATAAGAGGCAATGAACAATAATAAAGGATAAAAAGAAAATGAAAAATGAATAAAAATTTTTTTTTAATTTGAATGAATGCTTGTCTGTGTTTCATTTTTAGAAAAAAAGTCTTTTAGTGTGTATGAAAAAGAGGGAGAAGTTTTTATTTGTATTTTATTTATTTATTTCATTTTATTTATTGTATATATATAAAGAAAAGAAAAAGTTTTAATTATATGTGAAATATATATGTAAAAACAATGGACAGAGGAAAAAGAAAAAGAGGGTTAATTCCCGTATCCAAGACAGATTCAAACCCATAGATTTGTGTCTGTGTTCTCATATGCTATTAAGCTACCAATGCTCCATATAAACAGCTTGGTGTTGAAAGCAAACACAGGTAAACACCTGAACAATTAGGGGATTAGAAAAAAGGTATATATTTATGAGACCTATAAATATAGAAAGATTCAGGTTTGTGATATACTATTTAGTATATGTGAGATTCAGTATATATAAAATAAAATATGTGATGATTTATTATATTGCATTCTAAAAAAGGATGCATTTAATATAGTTCAAATTGGTGATATGTAGAGAGAGAGAAGAAAAATTTTGATGGTGTATTTATAGGTATATAAGAATGAGTGATATTAACCAAAGTGATTTCGTTGTGAGAGATGACATAAAGGAAAAAAGAACATGCATATTTAGAACTAGAAAAAGAAAAAAATGAGAAAAAAGATGATGAAGAACGATGAATTGTAATGCACATACATGAAGAGACAATTACTTTGTCTGGAAAGGTGAAGTGAGTTCAGACCGTGGGAAAGAGATGAACCGCGCATGATCACGATGTGTATAAGGAGCAAGTACCTCACCAAAGGGGGTGATGTGAGGTCAAACCGTGAGGAAAGAAATGAGTGCGCAAAGTGCCGATTCATGGAGAAACATGAATCACGATATTAGAAATAAAACAAAAGAAAGAGATGCACGGGGTATTAGCCGACAATAAGAGATCGGGGAATAAAATCTAATTGGATTACAAGGATATAAAAATATTAAAAAATATGAATAAAGTCTGATTGGATTACAAAAAAATGTGAATATTAATATAAGCTGTGATACAAAATATTATGTGTAAAAGTGTGGATTAAACATAAAGGTCTCTGAGACAGAGCAATGACATCTATAAATACATATATATAAATACATACACATATATATACATACATGCATACACACATATATATACGTAAAATCAGAATTAAAACAAATGACAAAAATACTGAGGGTCTGAAAGTGAAGAATATATGAAAAATATATCCTGATTGTGTCACAAAAATATGTGAATGTGTATAAAAAATATATCAATATGAAGATATATCAAAACATAATAAAAATATTATGCAAAAAAATAAATAAAAAAACATGAAGATGTCTGAAAGCAGGACAAATATGTATTATCCCAAAAAAAATTTATATAATGAATATATATGACATATGAAAAATATGAAAAACTGAGGTTTTTAGATTGAAAATGGATTAAATTACGAATAAACCTATGAGCACGTTGGAATGTTGGAAACAATATATGCTTACAGTTACAATGAAAACATACACCATAAAAACATGATTCATCAAATGTAATAAGATTTCTAAGGAAATATAATTATAAAAAATTGAAAAAAATTTTTTAAAATCTTTTAAAAATTACTAAAACTTTTTTTTTTTTTAAAAAATATACATATAAAGATATATATAATAGGATGATAACACTAAAAACAAGAGGAAACTGAGAGAATGTATATCAGTTGGGAACCCAAGCATGACACACAGAATAGATCAGCTGTCAGAAAGAATTATGTATAATTTTAGCAAATCACTAGAATAAAACATAGGTATGCGAGGGCGGTAGTTAATAGAACAGATCAGTCACTTCATTTAAGCCGAAAGGCTTCAGTGTATTTAACCTATGTATCCAAAACGTTTCTTTTCTGCTGAGGACCTCTGCTCTATCCTTCACACTTGTTGGATACGGGAATTAACCCTCTTTTCCTTTTTCCTCTGTCCATTGTTTTTACATATATATTTCACATATAATTAAAACTTTTTCTTTTCTTTATATATATGAAATAAATAAAATGAAATAAATAAATAAAATACAAATAAAAACTTCTCCCTCTTTTTCATACACACTAAAAGACTTTTTTTCTAAAAATGAAACACAGACAAGCATTCATTCAAATTAAAAAAAAATTTTTATTCATTTTTCATTTTCTTTTTATCCTTTATTATTGTTCATTGCCTCTTATGCGAAATATCCTGAAATTTTGTGTTGTATATGTTATGACATAGCCTTATTCTACGAGGCAATGAGTCATCACCTAGGAACATATGTAATGATGATGTCATGATTGGTTGCTTTCACATTTTTTTCTGTTTGCTGCTTCATAAGGATAAACCCTCTTTGTCTGTAAGATTCTTTTCCCTGAGGAAGGAGGCAGATGAGCCTCTGAAACGCGTAGGAATGATCTAAATAAAGAGAATAATTTGATTTATACATGCTCGTGGTTTTTAGCGCGGCATTAAACCCGTTTTCTCCAGTCCTTTATACCTAAAAATTTGCTCTATAACGGGGCCGCTGCAGAACCACCTAAGCGCTCATCCACGCTAACAAAGGGGTTGTGACTGGCACAACCCGGCCAGGTGAGTGCACTGTCTTTATCCTCTTTTACTCTGTAAACCGGGTAAAACCCTATTGCGCCTTTTTTCTCCCCCATCACAGTACAGTGACAATGTGGACAGACTAACGTTCATCAAAATGAACAAGTCATAGATCCACAAGGAATTTACTACCCCTGTGTCATCCTGGGGAGTGTAAATGCTTGTGTATTTTGAATGTGCTTGATGCAAATCTACCTGTGAAGTATACAACTGGGGCACAAGTGCTGCCACTGAAGGGGTGGGTGTCTGTATGGCCCAATTTTTGGAAAAAATGGAGACTCCGCTTGGAGTAACCCTTGCTTACTGTGTTTTTAAAAAGGAGCCAAGATGAACAAGTCATGGTTCAGCAAAGACTTTGCTACCTACCCTGCTGTCATCCTGGGGACGGTTAAGGATGGCGTATTTTTGAATGTGCTTGATGCAAATCTACCTGTGAAGTGTACAACTGGGGCACAAGTGCTGCTACTGAAGGGGTGGGTGTCTGTGTGGCCCAATTTTTGGAAAAAAGGGAGACTCCGCTTGTGTGGTGCCCTAGACAAGCCAGGTCGTCACAGGTACTGCAACAACACACCCCGCACCCTGAGATAGGCACACCAGTCACACACAAATCCTTGTTGCCTCCCTCCAGGGGGTGGGGTGGAGCCAGGCGGTTGGCCCCACACACTGTGGAGTTCACAGTCCTGGAGGCGGGAAAGGAAGGGAGTTGAGATCTGAGTAGGAGCCAGGAAAGGAGTGAAGTAGTAGTAGAGGAGCAGACTGACCGTGTCCGGGTACGTAGCCCGGGCACTGAGAGCAAGGTAAGCAGTCGGTAGTGGCCGTCTGCAGGAGAGGCCGATCGACACGGAACCGTAGGACCGGGGATGGGCGGTGGCCCGCCGGTACCGAACCGGGGAGCGAAGAGAAGCCAGCACAAACCGGCAGGGCCTGCGGACCCCGACCAGGCTTGGAGTCGCCATTAAACAGGTCAAATCCGTTAGCGACTGGAACCTCCGGGGTTTCCTAGCAGCAAAGACCCGATTGAAGGCAACCGTCCAAACAGAGAAAGGGAAATACAGCTATTGCCACTGCTAGAGTTCCCAGGGCCAGAGCCTGCGGGCAAAAGGGGCTCCTCCGGCACATATCCAAGCTGGGGAGTGGGTTACCGGTGGGAAGCCATCGGGACCGAAGATACACAACAGGTGCAGGGAAAGGCAGCCACCACCAACTTTCCGGGAGTGACCACAGCAGCCGGCTGCGGGACCCGTCCATCCAGCCGTTTGTTTTACGAAGACTCTGTATCCATTCTTGGCTGAGTGAGTACCACCGTGCCACCTGGCACCGCGCTGCCCCCGCGACCCTGCACATCGCCAACCCTGCCTCCTCGACACCTCATCGGGCCCCGGGACCACCAACCACCCTACCCACGGAGGGGAGAGAAACATCTCGGCTGCTCCCTGTCATCGCTCCCGGGATCCCCGTCCAGAGCAGCGGTGGTGTCCCAACCTCACCACAAACCATGGGTGGCGTCACGGACCAACTCCCCAAACCCAAACTACCCCCTTTCACTCATGGGCAAGGAGCGCCGCTCGAGTCCCCGGATCCGGCCCACCGCTCGAGCCACCGAGCAGCAGCCGCAGCAGCGCCGGACCCGAGCGTGGTGAGCGCAGCGCCCTTCCCGCCCGCGACACTTGGAGTAACCCTTGCTTACTGTGTTTTTAAAAATGATCCAAGATGAACAGATCTGGGATCGGTAAAGACTTTGCTACCTACCCCGGTGTCATCCTGGGGACAGTTAAGGATGGCGTAATTTTGAATGTGCTTGATGCAAATCTACCTGTGAAGTGTACAACTGGGGCACAAGTGCTGCCACTGAAGGGGTGGGTGTGTGTGTGGCCCAATTTTTGGAAAAAAAGGGAGACTCCGCTTGGAGTCACCTTGCGGTGTTTCAGATGATTTTAGAAGGGCATGCCATGCCTATATCTGTGTCTCGTCCTCTTTTTCCTCATAACGCTTTTTTGTTTTCGCATGAGAATTTGTTCTTGTCAATTTCCCATGTGTTTGTGTTGTGTTGTGAGTTGTTTGTCACCTTTTGGACACCTTTGAGGGTGTTTTCTAGGTGTTTTTATGTGTTTGTGATTGCCTCCCATTGTTTCTTATGCGGTTCGAGTGGTTCGTCGAACCGGTTCACCGAACGGAACTCGAACGAGACGTCCGTTCGGCGAACCGAACTCGAGCCGAACCACGACTGGTTCACTCATCTCTATTCTTGAGAGGCTTTGTTTGAGAAATCCTTTTTTGCAGTTACAATGGTGGCCATTCAAGCGCGCTCACAAGGTCTGACTGGTGCGACCCACGTACTGCAGCCCACACATGCAAATAACCACATAAATCACATATTGAGAATCACTTTAAAGGTGTTGTGTTATTGGAAAGGTTTTTCCTGTGCTAGTGGACGTAATACTTGTCACCCTGTCTCTAATGCTCCTACAACAAAGACATTGTGTAGAACCGCAAGCGGATACTCCCAATTGGAGCATATTGTCTGGATTGTTTTTTTGAGTGTTTTATTTTTAGGGAGAAGTATTTCCTTTTATTGAAAAGGTGCTACTCTTATCATCTTGGAAGGAATTTTTGTTCAACATACTGGGTGCTATGATGTTTTTTACGGTCATTCCCCTTTGAAAAGTGATCCTTGGTTCCTGTGGTAGAAATTTTTTTAATATGGGGTCCCTTAACAGATATCAATATTTGTTGAGGATCTTGCAGACCATCAAGTTCCCCCTGTTAAATGCAGTAATAAAATTCCATTTGTAATTGTTTTTACTTGTTGCTTCAATTTCCTTTTGCTGTGTGGTGGACACAGGAGTAAGACATTCATTCTGAGTGATGATCAGATTTCTCATCATCGCTGAATTTCTGACTCAGCATAATCAGGATTTTTTTTCCCTGAACCTCTAAACCAGGGTTTTTGCCTGCTCTTGGTAATCATGGGTGGAGCTGCAATTTTTCTCGTATTCGGCGAAGCTGGCAAAAGTGGCATTCGCCGAAACGTGTTGTACAGCTCTAATAATTTTTTATGCCAATAAAACCAAGTCTAATTTACCTTTGCATGGAATCCATTGTGGAACAGAGCAGGGCTCCATTGCAAGTGGTGCACACCATCTTTATTTCTTCAGTTCATTTCTATTAAGAATGGCCATGTGGCCAAACAGTAGTTACTGAGGCCATACAGGGAATCCCAGCTGTTGGGAGAAATTACTAACAAATTGTGGAGTCTACTCTTACCTATTAACTCTTGTGAGAATAAGAAATGTGCAGCTAATAAAAAAATTACATTTTTACCACTAATGTTAAATTTTCACCTCTCAAAATTATAAAAGTTTGCGAGGCACCTGTGGGTTCAAAATATTCACTATGTTCTTAGATGAATTCCAGAAGTAGTGAAATTTCCGATATGGGTCACTTGTGGGGTGTTTCAGCTTTTTTTAAGCACCTCAGGGGCTCTGCAAATGCAATACTGTCCAAGTTTGCATTCCAGAAATGAAAAAGCATTCTTTACTTTCTGAATTTTGCCATGTGCGCAAACATTAGTGTTTGACCATATATGTGGTATCACTACGTTCGGAAGAAATAGGATAACAAATTATGGGGTCCATTTTTCCCCATTAAATCTTGTTGAAATTATAAATCTGATCCTAAAATTATTTGTGACATTTTTTATTTTTTTGCTCTCATATCTAAATGTTATAAAGTTTCATCAATCATCTGTGAGATAGAAATCCTCATTGCACACCTGATGAATCCCTTGAGGGGTTTAGTTTTCAAAATAGTGTCACTGGTGGGGAATTTCTGTTGTTTTGGCAGTGGCTCTGCAAATATGACAGGTCATTCACAATCTATTCCAGCCAAATTTACATTCAAAAATCAAATAGCACTCTTTCCATTCCAGACCCTGCCATGAGCTCCATCAGCAGTTTTTGACAAAATATGGGGTATTGCCATGTTCAGGAGAAATTGAGTAACAAATTAAGGAGTCCAATTTTTCCGGTTACCCTGTTGTGAAAATTACAAACATGGGCTTATAATAACATTTTATTTAGAAAAAAAAAAAATCATGATCACACACAAATGTTATAAAGTTCTGCGAACCACCTGTGGGTTCAAAATGCTCATCACACCCTTAAATGAGTTTATTGAAGGGTTTAGTTTCCAAAGTGGGGTAACTTGTGGGGGTTTCTGCTGTTTGATATCTCAGGGGCTCGTCAAATGAGACCTGGTGTCTGCAATCTATTCCAGCCAAATTTACTCTCCAGATACCAAATAGCCCTTGCCTTCCAAGTCCAGCCGCGCCCCCAAACAGCGGTTTTAGACCACATATGGGATATTGCCATATTCAGTAGAAATTGCATAATACATTTTAGGGTCTATTTTTTTCAACTATCTCTTGCAAAAATGCAGCCAAAGCAAAAATATTTTAGTGGAAAAAAAAGTAATTTTTCATTTTTTCAATCCATTTTGCCTTAAACCTTCTGGTGCTACACAGGAATTAATATCTTTCCCAACAACAGTTTAGAATAATTTTTTAAAACCATATCTCTTCTGGAGTTCTTCCCATATTTACATCCCTCAAAGTCCCTTCAAAACTGAATAGGTCCAGAAAAAAATGGATTTTACATTTCCTTAAAAAAAAACCCCAGAAAAAACAAAAAAACCTTCCAGAGATCGATTTTGCCTCATCCCACCAGGACCACATCCCCCCATGAGTCCATGGAGTTGGACCGCATTACAGAGTCCAGACTGTATCAGGAAACTTGGTGAGCGGCAGGAGAGAGCTTCTACTATGGAAGTGTCAAGCACCAGATTCGGGACTGTCCAGTGAAGGTGGGAAACTGCTGAGTCTACGATCTGTCAGAGAGGCCACCCTAGGTCATGCCAAGTCCCCTTATTTTCTCCATGTCCTGGTATCCCCGTCCTGTGGTTCCACCTAGTTTACGGAGCATGCGTTCCTGGACTCCAGCTTCACAGCAGTCCGTGGGGGATCAACATCAAATTCCTGTTCGGTGCCTTGCCAATCCCATCCCTATCTCCTTTGTGGATGGGAAGCCTCTTTCTGAGTCTATCCGGTTCATCACCGAGGTCCCAGAGGTGCGAGTGAGGTCATTGCACTCTGAATAGATTGCCTTTCACGAGCTTCCTGGAATGTCTCATACCCTGCTGCTGGGTTTACCATGGCATTGGTTGCACAAGCCAATATTGGACTGGGACTCAGGAGATCTACTCTGATGGGGAGTGCACTGCCATGATGTGTTTGATCCTGGTGTGTCCCTCTCACCAGCTAGCTGCGCTGGCTAATCTTCCAGGTCTGCCTTCCGCCTACTAAGCTTATGCCGATGTTTTTGATGTGAAGGAGGCTGCGACGTTGCCGCCATATAGGATCTATGACTGCCCCATCGACCTTCTCCCTGGTTAGACTTCTCGTGGGTGAATCTTCCCCCCTTGTCTCAGGCAGAGACCCAAGCCATGTCCAAATATGAGACATGAGAGACACGTGAACAAGAGATGCCTAGATGCTCCCTCCTTCAAGCCCGGAGACAAGGTATGATTCCTCTTTTAGATACGTCCGCCTGAAGATGCCTTCCTACAAGTTCTTTATTGGTCATTTCGAGGTGCTCCAGTGGATCAATGGGGTATCATGCAAGTTGAAGTTGCCACCCACTCTACACATCCCCAACTCCTTCCACGTATCCCTCCTCAAGCCTGTCGTCCTGAGTCGATTTCACTGGGATCCTGGTACTTCACCTTCCCCGTTCAGTGATGAAGACATCTATGAGGTAATAGCCGTCCTTGCGGTGAAGGAGGTTAGAGGTAAAACCTACTACTTGGTGGATTGGAGGGGGTTTAGTCCAGAGGAGAGGTCTTGGGAACCAGAGGAGAATATTGATGCTCCTCTTCTCCTTAAGAGGTTCCTGAAAAGGAGTGGCCATAAAAGGGGGTACTGTAGTCCCCAGTCCCAGCGCGGCATCCTCGCACGCTCATGCTCCCAGACTCTGGTGGGGATGCCCTCCCTCTCACCTGCCCAGTAGCTCTACACACTCCTCTCCTGCCCTGGGGTCTGCCACGGCCACCTCCTGCTTCCAGGCCACACACAGCCCTTCTGTGCCTGTAGGGTGTTGTGACCATGCCCCCTTTCTTAAAGGGCCTGCGTCCCATTACCCGGAGGTGATCCCTGAGGTCACCTGTTACCTTAAGGTATTTAAGACCGTCTCCTCTTACAGGAGGTGCTTGAGCAACATTGCCTATTAGTTTGTGTGTTGCCAGTTCTCAGGTCCCATTATGCTACTGTGTCTAGTTGTGCTAATTGTGTACTAGAACCAGTCTCGTGTTCCTAACCAGTGTCTCGTCCTCGAGCCTGCTCTCTACCACCACCTCCATGCTGCCACATCTGAGCCACCACCTCTGTGCGTTCACGTCAGAGCCATTCCACCTCCGTACTGCCATGTCTGAGCCATTCCACCTATATGCTGCCACGTCTAAGCCACCACCTCTGTGCTGCCAATTCCGAGTTACCATCTCTGTGCTGCCACATCTAAGCATACCAACACCAGGTATTAAGAGACTTTACCAGTCCATATGAGCAGACCACCACTGGTTTTTGGCAGTCATGCATTTAGGCCCCCTGTTGCTGCGCCAGACAGTCCCTATATAGGGGTTCGCTACTCGTTAGTTCCTTCAGGGTAGTCTGGTGTACGGCCCAATCCGAATGCTCGCCGACCATAACAGTAGTGCATGTCAGGGCCTTTAGTTCATAGGAGTATACACAATTATCTGGTTTCCAGGTCTGCATTCACATGCAGCATCATGTGCTTAGTCACATCACATCATGGTCATCGATGTGCACACAAACTAACTACTGTTCAGGACAACTGATATTTGGGTTTTTGGCTAAAATTTCAGGATGATCCTAAAATGCTCTGTAACCTTTTCAGGTGAATTTAATGTGGCCTCTGAAATTTTGAATGCACATGTCCAACTGTTTAATATTTCAGTACTTTTTGCACAACTTGCTGTTCTCTGACAAGAAGCTTAATGGCAAAATGCATAACAGGTGTTTGATCCATGAATTGCCCAATAAATTTCGGGGTTCAATTAGAATTGGTATTTAAACAAACAGTCTTCATCATGCTATTCACACTTTGACATCATGAGACCAAGACGACACATAATCAATAGTACAATGCCAATGCGAGGCTTCAAGCAAGGAGGTTCTCAAACACAAGTGGCGACTGAGCTTCGAGTGTCACATAGTGTCATCAGCAGGTTGCAACATAGATACTGAAAATCACAGAAAGGCATAGAAGTGGAAGTCCTGTAGCCACATTTCACACTGATGACCATTTAATTGTGAACAATACCATTTAGAATCAAATGATGAATGCCACACCACTCCAAGCCCATTTATGGGTGGTGAGAGGCACCCAAGTGTCACATCAGACCATTCAAAACAGTTTACATCAGTGTGGTCTGCGTGCTAGTCGACCTGCAACCCTTGCTGGATGAAGGACCAGTGAACCTCAGTGCTGTTCGCTGATGACTCGCCCACCCCAGGGCTATGGGACACCCGGTGCCGGGCCGGACTAGTCCGGTGGTAGTCAGTGGTGGCTGGGCCCGGCTCCGTGGCCCTGGTGGGTGTCAGTTGAATATGTGGCTTGCTTGTTAATGGTTGTGTTCGTGACGCCACCTGTGGTATGCGGCTATTAAGCCGCCGCTGCGGTATGAGGCCTCCGGGATAGTGTTATGGCAGCAATGGTGGTACTGCTCCCCACAGGTGGAGCAATGCCCGGGGCACAGTTGGTGTTTGTGGAAGTCTATGGTGCTGTGTGACTAGCACGGTGCAGGGCCGACAAGCAATGAAAGAAACAGGCACAAACAGTAGTCTCTTTACCTTCTCCTCTTTTACTCGGCAGAAACTTAGTCCAGGGAGACCGTCACAGATGGTAAAGATGATCCGGCCGGCCTGGAAGTGCCTGGGGTAATCTTTGGCCAGTTGAGTATGAGGCCTACTCCTTAATCTTTCTCTGCTGTTTTAGGACACTGCACTTTGGGTTTGCAATTGCCCTCTTGCTGCTGGGACTTGTTGTTCGTCCCTTTCTCTGTGGGGTAGACTGCGCAGGCCTCTCTGGTGCTTCTCTGCTGGAGCCCACACCAGGCCCTTGGGATGCAGTTGTACCTTCAGATTGCTTCTGGGACAGGGGGCTTACAGCTCTCCTGCCCTCCGGATTCAGCTACCAGGGATGGATTTTATGCCCTGGCAACTACAGACTCCGATGTCCGAGTCCCTGCTGTGCCTCTCTGCTCCCCTTGCTTCACTGGGCCAAGCTATCCCAGCTCTAGGCCCCAGTTTACAAGGCAGCACTCCTCTGCGTCTGCACTCTTTCACTCCTGTCTCCAGACTAACTACCACTTCCTCCTTCCAGCCAGACTTAAGGAATGCTCCCTGAAGTTCCAGGTTCAGAGCTCCCCCTGCTGGCCGGAGGGAGAACTGTGTTGAGTGTTAACTTACTGGCCAATAGATCTCCCAATTACCTCCAGGCTCAGCATTAACCCTTTTGGGAGGGCAATGCTGTTGTGGCGACCAGGTCCTGGGGCGCCACACTCCCCCTTAGTTAAATTCAGTACTCCCGGACTGTAGAAACAAACATGACATGTTAGAACATTTCATCCCATTATGGGAGGCGCAAATACTTTAACGTTACAACCTTAAACATTACTATAAGAGTCCAGTGTGGCTCCCTGCCGGGTGTCCATTACACTGCTCCATGGGGGACCCGCCGCATTCAAACCCCCAACGTAGGCTCTGGGCGTGCGTCAGAGCATTGATGACCCCACTCTATGCACGCCGGACGGGTTTTTCTTCAGGGGTGTTGAGCACACTGGTGCTAACTATGAACAATTTAGGTGTTGGCCACCCATAGTCCAGTGGCCCAATTGTCCATTTTCGCAATCAAAGAAAAAGAAAACATTTTGTACACAACATGATAGACATTTTGCATAACTATTTACATTCTAATAAGTACTCTTTCCCTTATACAGTTGACTCCCTATACCTTAGAGGGGGTTGTCCCCGAGTGCTGCGCTGGGACCTACGTAGCTCTGGTGTTTGCCCCTGACTACGTGGTGCGTCTTCTATCTCAGCACTACAGGTGGGCCT
Source organism: Anomaloglossus baeobatrachus (assembly GCF_048569485.1). Taxonomy (NCBI): domain Eukaryota; kingdom Metazoa; phylum Chordata; class Amphibia; order Anura; family Aromobatidae; genus Anomaloglossus; species Anomaloglossus baeobatrachus. The sequence continues at coordinate 423,256,388 of NC_134355.1, read as the reverse complement.
AACCCCAATAGGTAAGCGTGATGGTTGCCTTTGTGATCTAAGAGTCGCCAAGGGTATGACAGGTTCACCACTGACAGGGGGTTGATCCTCCTGTTCCACTGCTGGCGTGTCATCTCGTGCTGGAGCGGACGGTTCTTTAGGTGGATCCGGAACCTTTTCTGTTTCTGGCTCGACCAACTGCGGAAACGTCAAAACTGGTACCACTATGGCATTGTTTATTCGGGTCCAAGTTTTGGGGAACTTTCCAAGGATGGTTTGAATCATCTCCCCTTCTTTCTCTTGACTTTGGGGACTTCCTTGTACTCCTTCCATTTCTCTTTGGATTCTGCACCGTTCAGGGCACGCTTTCAGGCGGTCTCGGGAAATTGCTTGATAGGTCTTGCCTTCATCTTTGCTTATGAGGCATACCTTACTATTGTCAAAGTTGGAGGGGATAATGGTGTAGGGCTCGTTTTCCCACTGATCATCCAATTTATGCGCCTTCCGCTTCTTCTTGAGGACTTGTTCTCCAGGTGCTAAAGGAGTTGCTGGGGCTGTTTGATTGTAATGCTGTTCTTGTCTCGTTCTTGCTTGAGACAGGCTCCTCTCTACGCACTCCTGGACCTTACGGTACCGCTGCTGCCGTTCTGTATCCCAATCCTCTATTTCTTGAACCGCCTCAGGCGACACAGTCCCCATCTCAAAGTCTACAGGCAACTTGCCTGGTCTGGCTCGCATCAGGTAAGCGGGGCTGCAGTTGGTCGAATTCACTGGGATGTGGTTGTACAGGTCTACCAGATCTGGCAACTTCTCTGGCCATTGGTTCCTTTCCTCCAGCGGTAGGGTCTTCAGCATATCAATAACCACATGGTTCATTTTCTCGCACAGTCCATTGGTTTGGGGGTGGTACGGTGTGGTTCGGATTTTCTTACAACCGTACATGTTACAGAACTCTTGGAACACTTCAGCCTCGAATGCAGGACCCTGATCAGTCAGTACCCTTTCCGGATAGCCGTGAGGTCGGCAAAAGGATGCCTGGAACGCTCTAGCTGCTGTCCTGGCTGTCTGGTCCTTCACAGGCACTACTACCAGGAAACGAGAGTAATGGTCCACAATGGTGAGGGCGTACACATAGCCTGACCGGCTTGGTGTTAACTTCACGTGGTCCAGGGCCACCAACTCCAGGGGCTGCTTTGTGACAATTGGCTGCAAGGGAGACCTTTGGCTGGCATCGTCTTTCCGCCTCAGGTTACACGGGCCACAGTCTCGGCACCACTTCTCGATCATCTTTCTCATGTGCACCCAATAGAACCGATCACGGAGTAGGGCCTCCAACTTCTTCCACCCGAAGTGTCCTGCGTTATCATGATACGCTGCTAGGACCATTGGAGCATCTCTCTGCGGAACCACTATCTGCCAGACAAGTTCATTTGTTCGATAGTTGACATATCTCTTGCAGAGCTTGCCTTGGTAGGTGAACAGTCGTCCCCTCTCCTTCCACAGCTGCTGGGCTTCCTCTGGAGCGTCTGGGCCAAGATGGGTCTCAGCTTGCGCTAGCTTCTCTTTGACCAATCGCACGGCCGGGTCACCGTTCTGTGTTTCTTCCCAATTATGGTGGAGTAAGGGGTTGACCGAGACCCCGTGCTGGCTTGAGCGCTTCACTCCCACAGCATGCTCACACTGGGACACACCTTGGTGATGGAAAGCCGGTAACTCTATCTCTTCGAGTTCATCCATGTCTTCTCCAGACTCGGGCAAGTGAGGCATTCTGGACAGCGCATCAGCATTGTTATTCTTCTTGCCAGCCCGATACTTGATGGTAAAGTCAAAGTTAGACAGCCGGGCCATCCATCGCTGTTCCATCGCACCTAACTTGGCTGTTGCCAGGTGTGTCAACGGATTGTTGTCCGTGAAGATGGTGAACTTGGCCGATGCCAGATAGTGCTTGAAGCGTTCAGTCACTGCCCAAACAATAGCGAGGAACTCCAGCTTGAAGGAACTGTAGTTTTCTGGATTCCTTTCTGTGGGCCGAAGCTTCCTACTGGCGTACGCTATCACCCTCTCTCTGCCTCCCTGTACCTGGGACAGAACTGCTCCCAGTCCCACGTTGCTGGCGTCTGTATACAGTACAAACGGTTGGCTGTAGTCAGGGTAGGCCAGAATTTCTTCTCCCGTGAGAGCCCCTTTCAGCCCGACAAAGGATGTTTCCAGTTGGCTGCTCCATTCAAATGGAGGGCTCTGCTTCTTAGCCTGCTTTGGCTGGCCCACCAGGAGATCTTGAAGGGGCGCTGCTATCTTGGTGAAACCATCAATGAACCTTCGGTAGTAGCCCACCAGTCCAAGGAACTGCCGCACCTCCTTCACTGTGGTGGGTCTTGGCCAGTCCTTGATTACAGTGACTTTCTCCGGATCAGGTGCCACACCTTCTGCGCTGACCACATGACCCAGGTACTGTACCTTTGGCTTCAAGAGGTGACATTTGGACGGCTTGATCTTCAGGCCATATTTCGACAAGGACTCAAACACTTCTGCTAAGTGCTTCAGGTGGTCCTCATAAGTCTTGGAGTAGACTATGACGTCATCCAGGTACAACAGCACGGTTTCAAAGTTGTGGTGGCCCAAGCAGCACTCCATCAACCTTTGGAATGTCCCTGGGGCGTTGCAGAGCCCGAATGGCATACAATTGAACTCACAGAGGCCCATTGGTGTCGTGAATGCAGTCTTCTCCTTGTCCGCCTCTGCCACGGGAACCTGCCAATACCCACTGGTGAGATCCAAGGTGGAGAAATAGTTAGCTGACTTTAAGGCTGTTAGTGACTCCTCTATTCTGGGCAGTGGATAAGCATCTTTATGTGTAATGCGGTTAATTTGCCTGTAATCTACACACATTCTCATCGTACCATCTTTTTTCTTTACGAGCACTAGTGGAGCTGCCCAGGGGCTACAACTATCTCTGATAACCCCAGCCTCCTTCATTTCCCGTAACATTTCCTTGGCACACTGATACTGTGCGGGGGGTACAGGGCGGTATCTCTCTTTAATGGGATGATGATCACCCGTGGGGATTTGATGTTTAACCCCTTTCACCTGCCCAAAATCTAGGGGGTGTTTGCTGAAGACCCGCTCGTACTCCTGTACCACCCGGTAAACCCCATGCTTTTGGTGCGAGGGGGTGGAGTCGGTGCCTACATGTAATTTTTGGCACCAGTCTTCCGGCTGCCCCTTGGAGCCATTGTCTTCCGCCTGGTCGGACGGGATCAAGGGTTCCACTGCTTTAATGGTATTGTTGCTGACAGTGTACAGTTTTGCTACAGTGGCGTACCGGGGCAATTTGGCCTCCTCCTCCCCACAATTCAAGACACGGACGGGCACTCTCCCCTTGCGGACGTCCGCTACCCCTCTGGCTATCAGGACTCCAGGCCTACTGTCTGAATACACCGGTTCTACCAAGGCATGGTAATCCTGACCCTTGAGGCCTATTGCTGCCCGACACCATATCAACATTTCACTTCTTGGGGGTATTGCAATGGGGAGGGGGTCACTTACCCTCACACTGCCAATTTCTCCTCCGGCCAGCTCTACCTGCTGCCTCCTCATCAGGGCTCTGATCTCCCTCTGTAGGGCACGCTGCTGCCCGGAGCTGGCAGTTTCAGACGCCTGTTGCAACAAAATTATCACTTCGGCAATACAATTTTCTATCACATTTGTACCAATGGTTAGCAGTGGGTCAGATTCTTTGCGATCAATATCTACAATTATCATCCCCTGACATGGCAATTCCACCCGCCCCACTTTAATGGTTACTTCTTTGTACCCAATTTGAGGTAAGGGCTGACCATTACTGGCCACAATTGTTAAATCATCATCTGGGCCATGGTCAATGTCTGAATCAGCCCAATATCTTTTGTACAGTTTGTGGGGGATGGTTGTTACCTGGGACCCCGTATCCAGGAGGGCATTCAAAGGGATCCCATCCAGCACAATGGGAAGGACCGGTCGTCCTCCCACATACTTGCTGCGGCTGGGGTTTGAGCCGGGCTTCCTTACACCTGGGGGTTGGCTCCTGGCCCCAGGCTCAGCCCATTTAAAGGACAGCGTCGTGCAATGTGGCCCGCCTGGTTGCAGTGGCGGCAGATCGGTTGTCCTGTTGAATCATACCGGTCTGTGTCTCTGCCTCGGGTCGGCGGAATCCTCCTCTGTCGCATCCATGGGACGTCCTCTGGGCTGGAGGCCAACTCGATTTTTGCAGGCGAGGGGGTCATTTGTAGAGACTGCACGGTCTTGGCAAGGGCAGCCACAGTCTTGGTCAGCTCCTGGACCTGCTGTCTGAGCTCTGCAGTGGGATCCTTATCCAGGGACTGCGCCTCAGCCCCTGCAGTGGCTCGTGTTGCAGGCACCACCCCGGGGTACGTGATAGCAAGAGGCCGGAGGGGTACTGGGTCATTCGGTGTAGATTCTCTCAGTACCCTGATGGCCTGGTCCTTAAACTTGGCAAAGTCCAGAGCAGGGTTCTGCAGGACCAGGATACGCAGCTGGGTCCTGTTGGCATCTGACAGGAGCCCCTCTATGAACTGCTCAGTTAGGAGTTTGTCTTCTTCACGTACACTCTCTGGATCCACCTGTTTAACTGCTTTCAGGGCCTCCTGCAAGTTTAAGGCATAGTCCCTTATGCTGTCTGTGGCCCGCTGCTTGCACCCAAAGAATCTCATCTTTATCTCTGCTGCGGTGCGGGTGTCAAAAGTACTCTTTAGCTTGGCCAGTATCTGGGCTGCTGTCCCTTTATCTGTATCAGGCCAGGACTTCGCTTCACGCTGGGCTGCGCCGGCTAGCTGCCCCATTAATATGCCCACCTTCTGGCTCTCAGTCAGCGGATACACCCGGAATAAGCTGTGCAGGCTTTCTCTGAAGTCACTCAAGGTATGGGACTCCCCGGAGTACTGCGGCAGCCATTCTGCTCCCGGTATGTACGGCATGGTGATCGGCATTACCGGCGCTACAGTGGGGGCCGGGGCGACGGCGACTGGGACTGCTTCGGCCAGTGCTGCGGCGCCTTGGGCGATGGCAGCCACCTGCTCTCCCTCTGAGTCGGACATCTTCCTCCCCCTTAGTGAACCTTACCAGGCTCCGTTCACTTTTCAAATTTCCTTCTGGGTCGCGCGGGGTTAACAGCGCTCTGCTCTGATGGCGCGCTCCCTTCGCGCTCTTTTTCAGGCACGCCCCCCTTCTTCCTGCGCTCGGCGCGGCTAATGGCGGTGGTTTCTCAGTAAAGTACACAGTCTGTCACACGGTTCTTCAGGCGCACAGTACCCGGTTAGACCGGGCACGAAATCCTGTTCGTGACGCCAAAGTTGACTCGCCCACCCCAGGGCTATGGGACACCCGGTGCCGGGCCGGACTAGTCCGGTGGTAGTCAGTGGTGGCTGGGCCCGGCTCCGTGGCCCTGGTGGGTGTCAGTTGAATATGTGGCTTGCTTGTTAATGGTTGTGTTCGTGACGCCACCTGTGGTATGCGGCTATTAAGCCGCCGCTGCGGTATGAGGCCTCCGGGATAGTGTTATGGCAGCAATGGTGGTACTGCTCCCCACAGGTGGAGCAATGCCCGGGGCACAGTTGGTGTTTGTGGAAGTCTATGGTGCTGTGTGACTAGCACGGTGCAGGGCCGACAAGCAATGAAAGAAACAGGCACAAACAGTAGTCTCTTTACCTTCTCCTCTTTTACTCGGCAGAAACTTAGTCCAGGGAGACCGTCACAGATGGTAAAGATGATCCGGCCGGCCTGGAAGTGCCTGGGGTAATCTTTGGCCAGTTGAGTATGAGGCCTACTCCTTAATCTTTCTCTGCTGTTTTAGGACACTGCACTTTGGGTTTGCAATTGCCCTCTTGCTGCTGGGACTTGTTGTTCGTCCCTTTCTCTGTGGGGTAGACTGCGCAGGCCTCTCTGGTGCTTCTCTGCTGGAGCCCACACCAGGCCCTTGGGATGCAGTTGTACCTTCAGATTGCTTCTGGGACAGGGGGCTTACAGCTCTCCTGCCCTCCGGATTCAGCTACCAGGGATGGATTTTATGCCCTGGCAACTACAGACTCCGATGTCCGAGTCCCTGCTGTGCCTCTCTGCTCCCCTTGCTTCACTGGGCCAAGCTATCCCAGCTCTAGGCCCCAGTTTACAAGGCAGCACTCCTCTGCGTCTGCACTCTTTCACTCCTGTCTCCAGACTAACTACCACTTCCTCCTTCCAGCCAGACTTAAGGAATGCTCCCTGAAGTTCCAGGTTCAGAGCTCCCCCTGCTGGCCGGAGGGAGAACTGTGTTGAGTGTTAACTTACTGGCCAATAGATCTCCCAATTACCTCCAGGCTCAGCATTAACCCTTTTGGGAGGGCAATGCTGTTGTGGCGACCAGGTCCTGGGGCGCCACACTGATAAAAGTCGATTCATGCTGAGCAGACATGATGGCCGCCAACTATATTGGAGATGTCAAAGAGAGCACTATGCATCAACCACTGTTGATACCAGATAAGCCTTTTGTGGTGGTGTCATGGTTGGTGTGAGAAGAACTCCCCTCTGAAGACCCCAACCAGAATGTTTTATTAGATTTTAGGCTGGTTGTGTTATAAGTGCGGCCGGTGCCATCTAGTGGCCAAAAGCATACAGTGTCGTATTTAATGCCAAGTTATTGATCATGTGTGTTTCTATGCCTTTAACACTAGAAGTCCCAGGAATTTCGAGCTCCATAGGGTTCCAATGGTAGAAATGTCAAATGACCCCTCTCTGGGACTTCTAGTGTTAAAAGTGTAATGTGTTTTGTACCTTTTATGATTAGGAAGACTATATTGTGTAAAAAGTAAGAATGTTTAGACAAAGTATTAGTGCAGCATAGGGACAAGTGAGCAGGAGTAGGGAAATGGGAGCTAGGTGATAGTAACAGTAGGTTAGTGATGGTTAGGACAACCAAGGGTTTATAGACAGAATAAATGTAGCATAGTTAGAAAGGTGCAAGTTAAATAAACAGTGCTGGTGGAGTGCCATAGCTGGATAGCATTTCACAACAAGTACACTAGTCATTAAGGAAAGGTTTAGCCCCTCGGAGGAGCTTGGGAACTAAGTTCCTGGGAGAGAGACAAAGTACAGAAAGAAGAAGAAGACTGCCTGAGGAGCAGGGTGTGGGGTCAGACCGATTCCGCTATGAGCGGGTCCATTGTTGGCGGCTTGCTGGACAACATTGGAGTTCACGGGACCCTCAGAACAAGGAAGAGTGCAGAGCTGGGACCCTAGATATCGGTCGGGGTTGGACCAGTCTGCTGTGACAGAACGCAGCCAGTAGCAGAAACAATAGTACAGTGCAGGAGTGCACAGAGAAAGAAAGGAACAGACTGAGAGAAACAAGCCTAAGGAAGAGATAGAGAGGAAGGATTTGAAGTGACTATAGCCTGTATGAGAACACCCTGCTGAAGATCAGTAATGTTGTGTTTAACAAAACAAACCCTGATTGTTATAGTCTCTTTGTTTGAATCCGACCCCAGAGAGTAGAAGGAACCAAAGTATACCTAGATGGCAAGTAAGTGGACGAACCCCAGACGTCTACTGGGCCCTCAATCTGCCGGAAGTGGGACCAGGGGGTTGCACGACAGCCAGTCCACGACTACAATGCCCCCTGTGCCCCTATTTACATGGGTATTACAGTATGGGCAGGTGTGTCTATTCAATACAGACTGCCCTACACTTTGGGAATGGAACAGCGATAATCTCCTACTACTTGAATATGACCTCATTAATCCAGTCACTGTGACTGGATGAACAACACAGGCCTAATTTGATCTTCATGGATGACAATGCTCCATCTCATTGAGGTTGCATCATTAAGGAATGGCTGCTGGAGACTGAGGTACCTCAAATGGAGTGGCCTGCACTTTTTGCAGACCTGAATCCCATAGAAAACCTATGGGATCAGCTGAGTCGTCGTGTAGAGGCTTGAAGCGCTGTACTCCAGAACCTTAATGACATGATGGCCACCCTTCAAGAAGAGTGGGATGCTTCCGCAGACAATAATTCGACTTGTAAACAGCAGGAGACATCATTATCAAATTGTAACTGATGCTCAAGGCCACATGACAAGTTATTGAGACATTGGCATTTTTTTTTTGGGGGGGGGTATACCCACCACTGTTGTTGGCTTTTTTTTTTCAATAAATTGTTTGATATGAGGAAATCTCCATTGCATGCTTCTACTTAAATGCCCTACTTTTATGATTAAATATCACCTTAGTGTGAACTTTTTATGTTTTATATAAATGTCACCCGAAAGCCAAAATATCCTTAACGTTTTGTGAGTGGTATACATTAAAGTCAGCCAAAGTGACCAATATCACTTTGTGTATCATAGAGCCTCCAGCAGGATTTTCATATATAAAGTAAATTCAGTGCTATACTAGCGCTAGGATGCTGAATGTAAGTGACACGCCCGCCCCGGGGCCTGGGGTGACTCGTTACCAGGTCGTGGTTCTGCTTCTGTGATACTGCGGTGACCAGGTCTGGTTCCGTGTCCCCGGCGGTGTCGTTTAAATATGAAGGGGATGATGACAGTTATTTGTGACGCCACCTGTGGTGTGCGGCCAGTTAGATGCTGCCGATGCGGGATGGGGACCTCTAGGGCAGATGGTGACACAGCTTAGATGGTGCAGCTCTCCACAGGCAGAGCTGGGCCCCAGGGCGGATGGAGGTAGTAGCAGGTGATTGCGGGGGTGCAGGCCGGAGGCGCAAATGAATAACGGAGCGACACAGGGATGCAGTCTCAAGGTTTTTACTTACTGTAGCAGGTTCCAAAGTAACATGACTAGTCAGTAACCGCCTTTGGAGTGCTGGGTTCCACTGTGAAGGGCTCCAGCCAATCCCAGGTAGTTCGGAGGTCAAGTCTAGTGCACCTTTCTTATGTACCTTCCCTGATCACCTTCCCAGGCTGACTTCTTTCTCGCATGTCTCGCAGCTATGCACACAGTGCCCTGAGCCAGTGTCCACGGGCCCTGTCGGATGGCTTGAAGCTCTATCCCTTGGCCCTATGTGGTCACATTTCAGCGGATTTGTGTGCGGGTTTGGCTTTGGCACTAGATTATCCTCAGCCTCTGGTTTTACTAGCGGAGCACGTTGATTCTTCTCCTCTAGTCTAGGGACCAGTCCACGATCTGCGACCAAGTCCTTCCACTCCAATATTGTATGTGGAACAAGGCTACAGGAGTATGGCACACTTCCCGTGGTCCCTAGGACCTCTTCTATCTTGTGCCCAGGCCAAACTACACCAGCTCCAGGCCACAGGTCTTCACTCCTCCACTACTCCTTCTTGACTCCCTGTCACTACAGTGTCCCCAACTCACTAGACTCCACCTCCAGTCTTGGTCGGATTAGGGGGAGGGAGTACCATCACCAGTGGTGGCTATACATAGCATTAATGGAACCAAGCCCTAACCCTGACCCGATGGAAAGCTGCTAATTGAGGTGTGTGTTTTGTGTGCATACCGGTGGATGACCTCCTCCGTAATAGGAATGGGATACCACACCTCTGGCTGAGGTGCAGTACCTCTGTGGCGACTGAAACCTCAGGGGCACCACATAAGCATAGCTTTTGTTCTGAGATTGAATGTTTTATTTTAGAAACATGTGCAAGTAAAGTTCCAGCAATGCACTGCTATTTGATTGACAGTTGCAACAGGAAGGGCATATGTGGATCGGATCTTGCTATTTATTCCCACCCCTGCCTGCCTGGCCTCCCCCCGCGTCGCCATCATAGATGTATGTATTCCGGTATAGGCACACAGAGGCGGGAATAGATAGCAAGATCCGACCATCCTATTGCCTTCTAGTTGCATCTGTCAATAAAATAGCAGTGCATTTCTGTAACTTTACTTGCACATATTTCTGAAATAAAACCTCCAATATCAGAACAAAGCATATGGTTACATTCAGCTTTCCTAGTGACAGTAAAGCTCTGACTTTACTTTATATATGAAAACCCTGATGGTTGGTTCCCTTTAAGAAATAAGATAGGACAGACATATTGATTATCGATTGTTTTTACTACATCAGCTGCTGCCTACAAAGAGCTGCATATTTTGTACATTTGTGTATGAAATGCAAAACTATTATGGAGAAATTAATGTACACCAACAAGTGCTTCCACCAAACACTTGTTCAGTTAACCTCTATTCTCAACTCCTTCATACACATTTCCCTAAAGAGCAGATACCCCTTTTCTACAAGGCCATAACCTCATTAAAAATGTTTTGAAAGAATTATGGGGCAGGGTCACATACTGTAATAGGAACTGCTGTCCTCCTTTTTGTTTGTCTTCCATTAAACATTAAACCAGTGTCTTGTTTGTAAGATAGAAGTATTTTCTAAGTGTGTTTTATGACATACAATGAGGTGTAAATACTTGACAAGTAGAAACTGCACAAAGAACCATGAATACATGCACAAAGTGTGCAAACATCCATGTTGTAACCCTAGCCACTAAATATAGAAATAGTATTTAGACAGGCAGGAAATACAGTCAGGAAACATATGGAACTTTGTCAGTTTCTAATCATTCATTTTACTGTTACGTTAGAAATTTATTTTTGGGGATAAATATTATTTTATTTAATTAGTGCATAAAATAGCTGTATAAATACAGTTCTATGCAAAATGTTTAGGTAGGAGTGTACAAAATGCTGCAAAGTAAGAATACTTTAAAATATGTGTTGTTAGTTTATTTTTAACAATTAAAATGAAAAGTGAATGCAAAAAAAAAAAATCTAAATCAAATCAATATTTGGTGTGACCACCCTTTGCCTTTAAATCTAAATCACTTCTTCTAGGTACATTTATTCACAATTTTTGAGGGAACTAAGCAGGGAATTTCCTCAAAAAATCTTGGAGAACAAACCACAGATCTTCTGGGCATGTGGGGTTGCACAATTCCTTTTGACTCTTCATAAGTGATGAGCGCGCACTAAAGTTCTTGGGTGCACGGTACTCGCATCGAGCAAATAGGACTGCTCAGGTGCTCTTAGGCTATGTGCGCACGTGTGCGTAATTCATGCAGTTACGCTGCGCTTTGTAGCGCAGCGTAACTGCATGCGTCCTGTGTCCCCTGCACAATCTATGGAGATTGTGCAGGGGCCGTGCGCATGTGGCATATTAGAATGCAGCGATTCGGCTGCTGCCCGAATCGCTGCGTTCTAAGAAGTGACATGTCACTTCTTCCGTGCGCTTTGCCGGCAGCCCCTGCTCTGTCTATGGCAGGAGCTGAAGGCAGAGCGCACGTTCTCGCCGGCACCATGCGCTTCAGAACGGAGCTTTCAGCTGCGCTCTGAAGCGCACCTTTTAGGTGCCGTGCAGAGCGCACACGTATGCACATAGCCTTATTCGAGTATAATAAACGTCAATGGGAAGCTCAAGCATTTTTCCAGCAGACTCTCCCCTGAGGTCTGGGGGGTTGTAAAATCACTGAAATAGATGGAAAAGTGGAATGGGAACAGCTTTGGGAAGATACCTGGACCCATCTCTGACTCCCCAGGTTGCTGCTGGCAACAAAGTTGTCAGAGTATTATGCCACTTTTATGGACTGACAATAAAACATACCAAACTGAAGATAACATGGATTTCATAGAAAAAAAAAGTTAGGAAACATTTTTCCTGCATAATGAATTGTATTAAAAGCAAATTTAAAAAGGAGGAAAAAAAAACGCCTACTGCACCGTTTAGGCTATGTTTACACAAAGTGTTTTTGCATTCTTATGGCTTTCAATCGTAAAAAAAAACAAAACTCTGCAAAAATGCTGAAAGCATTACCATGCTCCTTTTTTAAAAAATGCATCAATTTTCCTTTTTAGTCAGGAAAAAACTAAATCCTGTGCATAAGATTTCTCAAAATTTTTCTCATTTATAGTGAGTGGGACTCCTAGATTAGTGAAACCTATGCACTAAGTGCAAGGCCTATCAAAAATTGAAAGGATTAATTGCAATTACCGTAGAGGAGGGCCTCAGAATACTTTTTTTTTCCCATTTCAAGGAGTGGGACTCTTAGCCTATGCACTGTGTGCAAGGCTTGCCAAAAATTAGAAGGAGGGACTGCATTACACCCTTGAATACACATAGAGGACGGTCTCAGAAAACATTTTTTCCCCATATGGAAGGAGTGGGACATCTAGACTGGTAAAGTGCATGCACTATGTGCAAGGGCTTCCAAAAATTAGAAGGAGGCACTCCAATACATCCTGGAACATGCATACAGTAGGGCCTCAGAAAACATTTACATTTAGGCCCCCTTAACACATCAAATCAATGGGTTTGTGCACACATCAGTGACTTCTCACTGTCATATTTCCGTGCAGCAGACACACGTGTCCATGTGTCTCGAATAGAGACATGTCCATTTTTTTTCCGAAATCACAGATGTCCCACGGACCACACAGTAGTGTGATCTGTGTGACACATGCCAGAGAAAAACTCGTACATTTAAAATAAAAAGCTTTTTAAACTCACCCGTCTCCAGCACTGCTGTCTTCAGTCACTGCTGTCTCCTGCTCTCAGGCCGGCTAATTATGCTTATGCATATTCACTGCACAGCCAACCTGAAAGTAAGAGCAGAGGGGAGACAGCGGCGGCCAGACACAGCATCACAGGAGACTTCTGCACCATGTACAGCAACAGCGTGGATAGGTGAGTATAGGAGTGCCTGATCACATGTGTATTATCACGGAGACATGGAGATCACACATGGAGATTACACTTGTGTCAAAATCACGGCACATGGAGGGACATATGCACCTTTATCATGTCAGTGAGAAATGTGTGTGTTTTTCACTGATGTGTGAAGGGAGCCTTAGGAGAAGTGAGACTGCTGTGGCCAACAACAAGGAGTCCCGGATTTGAGGCCACTAATCAGGGTACAACTGGCACAACAAGGACCTTCATACATCCGACTTTGATTTTGCTCCAGCTAAGGTGAGCAGCAATTCCTCCTGTGCTAGCTCAGGTCATCAAGCAGCCCTGAGGCTTCAAGCACGTGTTTCCAATTTTTTTTTTGTTATCTCCTTGGAGAACTTTGTCAATGAAAATTGATGAACTATGTGGGAGGAACTACTCCATCCATCACCTATATGTCTCTAATCAAAAACTATCCTTCCTCCAGCAAGTGTCCTACACTAAATGCAGCTAACTGTGGTATTAATAGAGAATAGAATAGATGTAGGCCTGAAAAGGAGTTTTGGTTTCATGTAGCAGCTGCAAGCTCTGTAAGACTAGAATCCCTGCCTACATGCCTCTAATACTCTATCTCTCCTGCAGCTTGCTGTACACTGAATGCAGAAAAGAGCAGCAGTATTATAACATAGAATAGATAGTTTATGTAGCAGCAGCAAGGTCTGTAAGGCTGGAATCTTTGCCTTCATGCCTCTAATACTCTATCCCTTCTCCAGCAGCTTGCCCTATACTAAATGCAGATAAGAGCAGTATTATTTGAGAATAGAATAGATTTTTTTTAACGTTGCAGCAGCAAGGTCTGTAAGGCTCGAATCCCTGCCTACATGCCTCTAATGCACTATCCCTTCTCCAGGAGCTTTCCCTGCACTAAATGCAGATAAGAGTGGTATTATTAGAAAATACAGTCATATGAAAAAGTTTGGCCACCCCTATTAATGTTAACCTTTTTTCTTTATAACAATTTGGGTTTTTGCAACAGCTATTTCAGTTTCATATCTAATAACTGATAGACTGAGTAATATTTCTGGATTGAAATGAGGTTTATTGTACTAACAGAAAATGTGCAATCCGCATTTAAACATAATTTGACAGGTGCAAAAGTATGGGCACCCTTATCAATTTTTTGATTTGAACACTCCTAATTACTTTTTACTGACTTACTAAAGCACCAAATTGGTTTTGTAACCTCATTGAGCTTTGAACTTCATAGGCAGGTGTATCCAATCATGAGAAAAGGTATTTAAGGTGGCCACTTGCAAGTTGTTCTCCTATTTGAATCTCCTATGAAGAGTGGCATCATGGGCTCCTCAAAACAACTCTCAAATGATCTGAAAACAAAGATTATTCAACATAGTTGTTCAGGGGAAGGATACAAAAAGTTGTCTCAGAGATTTAAACTGTCAGTTTCCACTGTGAGGAACATAGTAAGGAAATGGAAAAACACAGGTACAGCTCTTGTTAAGCCCAGAAGTGGTAGGCCAAGAAAAATATCAGAAAGACAGAGAAGAAGAATGGTGAGAAAAGTCAAGGACAATCCGCAGACCACCTCCAAAGACCTGCAGCATCATCTTGCTGCAGATGGTGTCAATGTGCATCGGTCAACAATACAGCACACGTTGCACAAGGAGAAGCTGTATGGGAGAGTGATGCTAAAGAAGCCGTTTCTGCAAGCACGCCACAAACAGAGTCGCCTGAGGTATGCAAAAGCACATTTGAACAAGCCAGTTACATTTTGGAAGAAGGTCCTGTGGACTGATGAAACAAAGATTGAGTTGTTTGGTCATACAAAAAGGCGTTATGCATGGAGACAAAAAAACACGGCATTCCAAGAAAAGCACTTGCTACCCACAGTAAAATTTGGTGGAGGTTGCATCATGCTTTGGGGCTGTGTGGCCAATGCCGGCACCGGGAATCTTGTTAAAGTTGAGGGTCGCATTGATTCAACTCAGTATCAGCAGATTCTTGACAATAATGTACAAGAATCAGTGTCGAAGTTGAAGTTACACAGGGGATGGATATTTCAGCAAGACAATGATCCAAAACACCGCTCCAAATCTACTCAGGCATTCATGCAGAGGAACAATTACAATGTTCTGGTATGGCAATCCCAGTCCCCAGACCTCAATATCATTGAAAATCTGTGGGATGATTTGAAGCGTGCTGTCCATGCTCGGCGACCATCAAACTTAACTGAACTGGAATTGTTTTGTAAACAGGAATGGTCAAATATACCTTCATCCAGGATCCAGGAACTCATTAAAAGCTACAGGAAGCAACTAGAGGCTGTTATTTTTGCAAAAGGAGGATCTACAAAATATTAGTGTCACTTTTATGTTGAGGTGCCCATACTTTTGCACCGGTCAAATTTTGTTTAAATGCGGATTGCACATTTTCTGTTAGTACAATAGACCTCATTTCAATCCAGAAATATTACTCAGTCCATCAGTTATTAGATATGAAACTGAAATAGCTGTTGCAAAAACCCAAATTGTTATAAAGAAAAAAGGTTAACATTAATAGGGGTGCCCAAACTTTTTCATAAGACTGTAAAAGTACAACTCGTTCTGCAAAAAAACAAGCCCTCATATGGCAAGATTGAGGGAAAGGTAAAAAAAGTCACAGCTCTCGGAAGAAGGGGAGCAAAAAACAAAAATGAAAAACGGAAAATTGCAAGAGGGTGAAGGGGTTAAATAATTTCATATTTTTCTGTCTGATGATGATGATGATAATGGTTGTTTAGAGTTAATGAAAACTGAGATGATAACTTGAGAATATTGATCTTCAATTGCTAATGCAGATTCTGAGCTTTTTGTAGATGACTCCAGGTAATCCCATAATAGGAGTCCATGCACGGGTCATACAGTGACCACCTTGGTGAAAAATGTGTCAATATAGGAATCATTCTCACCCTCCTATTGAGCCCAAGAGGCACAGCTGAAGGCACTTACTGTACTGTGTACAATGGCAGAAGATTAGACAGTGTACAGTTTCAGAATGGCACATGGCTGCTCACCTGTAGGAGCAGCAGGGATTTCATTGGGTCCTCGGGTACAACGTAATGCTTGAAAGTATCAGGCAGTTCATTACAGCTCTGGAGCTACCTAAGCAGTGGCTATTATGAACGCCCAGGCTCATACATGACCTCACTGCCCCACCACCGTGCGGAGCTGCCGCCCCACCACCGTGCGGAGCTGCTGCCCCACCACCGTGCGGAGCTGCCGCCCCACCACCGTGCGGAGCTGCCGCCCCACCACCGTGCGGAGCTGCCGCCCCACCTACACCCCACCTACTGTCTCCTCCCCATAATCCTATAGAATGTAAGCCCGCAAGGGCAGGGCCCTCTTCCCTCTGTACTAGTCTGTCTACTGTAACTTGTACATGTATTTTGTATGTAACCCCCTTCTCATGTACAGCACCATGGAATCAATGGTGCTCTATAAATAAATAATAATAATAATAATAATACAAAGGAAAATACAAGACCAGGTAAATGCCCTGGCAAACACTGCTGTTAAAGCAACCACTATCATGCTGCTACCAGAGAACTTTGTGTGTAGTGTGCAGCAGGATAGTAGACCTGTGGACTTTGAGCTGTTAGGTAAAATACAGCAACAGTCCTAACTAGTGATGGGCGAACCTGAACTGTGAAGTTCGGGGTTCGTACCAAACACATAGTGTTTGTGCACACGATCCCAAACACGAGCTTTCCTGGGAAGCTTGTGTTACAGTTCGGGTCTAGTTCAGGTCCAGGGTCTGTAAAAAAAAAAAAGAAGCACATTATTAAAAAACATTATGACTATACTTAGAGGTCCCGCGAAGCGTCCTGCAGACTCCTGCAGAGTTTAAAAAAAAATAATGGGCTTCCCTGTATTTTGATTGCCAGGCAGATGGGGGTGGCAGCCAGTAGCCGTCAGCTTTAACCAGTCAGGTAAAACCAGGCAGCTGGGGGCTGGGATTCTCAGCAGCCCACAGCCACCCCTGGAAATGGTGCATTGTTTCTTATCGCCATTTCTAGGTGCTTTACCCAGCTCGTCCAGCGGACGTTATGGCGGTGGCATGCTGGGTAATAAAGGGGTTAATACTAGCTTTGTATTCTCAAATGGTAATAAGCCCGAAATTCATGGTGTCACGCCAAATTAGACATGGCCACCATGAATTTATAGTAAACAGTAAAAAAAAAAACACAACAGAATTTTTTTTTATTAGAAATAAAAAAAATAAATTACAGACTGCATCTTTATTATAAAAAAAATCCTTAGCCCAATGTAGACCACAGGTAGAGCATTATCAGCTCTGTTTCATCACACTTTACAGACAGCGTCTATACAGAGTGAGAAGCAGAGAGAGCCATGTCAGCTCTGCTTCATCACTCTGTACAGAGCGAGAAGCAGGCTGACAGTGAGGGTATGATTCCACTTGCATCTCGCATTGCATCACCCCGCACGCCCTGATGCTCTCAGGACAGGAGCACCTCAGCTGCACGGAAATACATGCAGCCGACACGCTCCTGTCGGGAGAGTGTGCGTCGTGCCGGGTGATACGATACAACACTCGCACAGTGACAGTCAAAGTTCAGTTAAAAGACCTTTGATGTCGTAGTCATGTGACCAGTGTGTAAGCCAATGTCTGTACAACATTCACACCAGACTGGTCACATGGCTATGACATCATGGAAGGTCCTTTAGTCAGTGGTGCTTACCCGGAGCACAGCAATGATTGGACGCGGAAGCGTCCAGGAGACAGTTTGCAGGACGCGTCGTGGGACCTGTAAGTATAATGACAATGTTTATTATTAACTATATTCTTTATTTTACAGCCCCCCTCCCACCCCATCCCATAACTGTAAAGCCAGAGTTCGGTGTTCGGACGCAAGCTCACATTATCTCAGAACCCAAACTCGATCTTTACAAATCGTTTGGGCGAGGTTCCCGAACCCAAACATCGGGTGGTTCGCCCATCACTAGTCCTAACCTAAAGGAAAAGAAAAATGTGATGTATGGAAATCAGGTGAGGTGTTCTCTTTCTAGGCCACTCTTTTCTATGATGATCCATTTGATGCATTGTCTGCCTCACTATACTAAGGGAGCCTTGATATGCAGCACCAGACCAGGGTTTAAACAGGATACTGTTGCATATGTCTCTGGCTGTAATGTTCGTGTCTTCAACCTAAGAAAGAAAAAAAAAACTGTTAAAGTTTTGCAATGACATAGCCCAAGGCCATTGTACGAATTCCAACAAGTGCAGAATAATTTCTTATAGAGTAAATACCCAATGTAGGCACATATGAGTATATCCTTGTCTGCGTGAATCTCTTTTCAGAATGGTCTAATGTTTAACCCTGTGTGCAAACATCAAAAAGAAAAGTAGTCATCAGATAGGTGATGTCAGAAATGGTATATTGAATGGTGTGTGACAGAATGGAAAGTTAAAAGAAAAAGGTTTTGGTACCGTGTTAGCCAGTTGAAAAATGATTGATTGCTCTCAGTGAGAGAAACAAAATTAAAATTTTGTAGTTGTGATACCTTTTAATGGCTAACTAAAATAAAATATGATGTTATAAAGCAAGCTTTCGAGACATCTCAGGTCTCTTCCTCAGGCATGGTATGACAAAATATCTGAAGAAACACAAATATATACACAAAAGAGGGCAGAGCGATGCATAGTAAAAGGACATTTAAATAAACAAACACTGAGCTTGGAAAGTGAATCCTTAATTAGCTTTGATTAGTGGTGTGAGTTTTATTGTCCCAATATCCATGTGGGATCAGAGGCCTGGTGAGTCTCTGGAGCTGACCTCTCAGATTTTATAATGAGTCATAAATCCTTCTGAGAGATTGAGTCCTGTGTCCACAGAGTTAAGCTGGGTTTACACACTGCAACATCGCAAAGGACATCACTGTAACGTCACCGGTTTTGTGATGTAACAGCGACCTCCCTAAGTCTCTGTTGTGACCTGTGTTAATAAAGGAAAGAATTCACTACATCTCCTGGATTTGTGGTTTCTAGCGCAGCATTTAGCCCGACTTCTCCACCTACCCTGTGACTTTTATTGCATCATCGGGGCTGCGGCTGACCACTTTCTGCATTAATTTGCTTTATGCCTACAAAGGAGTTGTGCCTGTCACAACTTAAACAGCTGAGTACCTGTCTTACCCCTTATACCCATCTGTATACCAGATAAGACCCTATTTGCGCTTCTTTTTTCCACAGCTCTGTTTGATATCTACTTTTGGGAGGAGCATTACATCTATGTGGATGATAACCCTTATATTAAACATATCTAGTGGTACGCTCGTTACATAGATGATCAGATCTTTATCTGCGAGAGGCTGGATGATACCAACCCGTCCGATATGACAGATGGCCTGGGCATATATCTGAATAACAACCAATTTAACTTGTCCTTTTCCATTTCCTATTTTGAAAATACCGCACCCTTCTTGGATGTTTCCCTTACAGGCAATTCTAGCACTGGCCAAATGACACAGCACTGTACCGCAAGGCAATAAGCGGCAACACCATCTTGTGCGCTGATAGTTGCCACCTTTCCCACACCACACGGAATTTATCCATTGGAGAATACTTGTGGGCCAAAAGGCTTTGTTCCTCAGCAGCCTCTTATTCATCAGAAGCCACACGTATCACAGGGAGACTAAAAATGAGAGGGTATTCTGACTCCTCTCTGAAGAGAGCACGCAGCATTGCAGATAACAAATCACGATCGGAGTTATTAAGGGACAAGTTTAGGCTGCAAAAACACTCACAACGTGTCACATTCTCAACTCCTTTCAGTTCTGATTTTTATAGCCATAAAAAATGTACCGTATTTTTCGCTTTATAAGACGCACTTTTGTTCCCCAAATTTTGGGGGAAAGTAGGGGGTGCATCTTATAAGCCAAATATAAGGGGGGTATGTATATATATATATATATATATATATATATATATACACTGCAGGGTCCAGGGGAGGTGGGGGCGCTGCTGGGGGCAGGTGAACGCTCATATAATATGCACAGCCGCTGTTCATCTCCGGTGGTGCTGAAATCGCACCGCAGTGAGGGGCTGGGGCAGCGGTCCATATTATATGTCTCTGCGCCCCCCTGTGATTGCACATGCCCCCCCTGTGTTAGATTTGGCCCCCAAGCTGCTGCTCATTCTAAAATAAAAATGCTTTACTTACCCCCTCCAGCGCTCTCCCCGCTGTCCCTGCTTCCACTGTGATCAGGCACGCAGAGATCTCAGTCTGCTGTGCCGATCACATGACCTCCACCAAGAACCAGGAAGTGGAAGAACAGAAGCACGGAGGGAGCTCAGCGCTGGAGGAGGTAAGGAAAGAGTGTTTTATTTTACTATGGGCAGCAGCCTGGGGGCAATATCTAACACAGGGGGACTTGTGCGATCTATATAGGGGCCATGGGCAGCACCATGGGGGCGATATCTAACACAGGGGGACTTGTGCGATCTATAGAGGCCATGGGCAGCAGCATGGGGGCGCTATCTAACACGGGAACGTGTGCAATCCATAGGGGGCCATAGGCAGCACAGGGGAACATATGCAATCCATAGGGGACCATAGGCAACACAGGGGAACGTGTGCAATCTATAGGGGACCATAGCCAGCACAGGGGAATGTATGCAATCCATAGGGGGCCATAGGCAGCACAGGGGAATGTATGCAATCCATAGGGGGCTATAGGCAGCACAGGGGAAGGTGTGCCATCACAAGGGGGCTATATTCAATATAAGGGGGCCATATCCAGATTAAGGGGGCTAATTTTAGGATGGGGGCTATGAGGGACATATACCCTATATAATTTGTTAGAGGGACACTGGCATTTTAAAATGGACCCCATTTAACATTAAAAAAAATTCTCTTTTCCTTCACCAAATTTGGGGGTGCGTCTTATAATCAGGTGCGTCTTATAAAGCGAAAAATACGGTAGTTCTGAAATTTATCCCCTTCAACAAGATAAGAACGTGGATGAAATCCTTTCCCATGGAATTAATGTGGTAGCCAGGGCCAGATTAAGGTTGGTGGGGGCCCCTGGACAGAAAATCTGGTGGGGGCCCCATAACGTTAACATTTTTAGCCATAACAGTAGAGCACGAACTGTAGAATTTAGATATAAATCCAATGAACATTTATCTTAACCTGTTCTGCCACATTCAGATTTACAGTACTACAATACAGACACAGTTCAGGATAACTCACAGCCGTCACTTATACACAGAAAGTAGAGTTAAGGCTGCTTTACACGTTTCAATTACATATGCAATCTCGTATGCGATCGCACACGCCCCCATCATATGTGCAGAACAGGCAATTTGTTGCCCGTGTCACACAAACGATTACCCCCCGTCACACGTAGTTACCTTCCAAACGACCTCGCTGTGGGCGGCAAACATCCACTTCCTGAAGTGGGAGGGACGTTCGGCGTCACAGCGACGTCACACAGCGGCCGGCCAATAGAAGCGGAGGGGCGGAGATGAGCGGGACGTAAACATCCCGTCCACCTCCTTCCTTCCGCATTGCCGACGGGACGCAGGTAACCTGTGTTCATCGTTCCCGGGGTGTCACACGGTGCGACGTGTGCTGCCTCAAGAACGATGAACAACCAGACGTTCAACTTTTAGGAATTGAACGACGTGTATGCGATCAACGTTTTAACGCACAATTAGGGTCGCTTGTAGCTGTCACACACTACAATATCACTAACGATGCCGGATGTGCGTCACTTACGACGTGACCCCGCCGACACATCGTTAGATATATTGTAGTGTGTAAAGCCCGCTTTAGTCACATATTTTTTATTGATCCCAATGTTAAGGCAGCCAGGGCCGGCTCCAGGTTTTTGTGGCCTCTGGGTGAAAGAGTCTCAGTGGACCCCATCCACACACAGACATGCACATACACATACAGGCATACATACCTATACATATTTGAAGACAAATTCAGAAAAATACATATAAACAGACAAATATATGCACGGTCATATACACTGACATACATGCAGACACAGACGCATTAGGGCTCATGCGCACGTTGCGTAATTCCATGCATTTACGCTGCGTATAGCACTGCAGTGTAAATGCATGCGTCCTGCGTCCGCTGCACAATCTATGTAGATTGTGCATGATACGTGCACATGTTGTTTTTATGAACGCAGCGATTTGGTGCTAAAATGTTGACCCAAATCTGTGCGTTCATAAAAGGAGCATGTCAATTATTCCGTGCGCTATGGATGTAGCTCCCACTCGGTCTATGGTGGGGGAAGCAGCTATAGCGCATGAAATCGACTTTTTTTGTACAGAAAAACTGCATCCATTATGCAGTGTTTCTGCAGTGATTTGACGCGCACATGTGCTGTCAAATCGCTGCAGAATATTCAGCAGTTACGTGCGCATGAGCCCTTACAGGTATTAATATGGGGAAGTCGCCAGCAGCCTCACTCACCTCTCCCGTTTGTTTCCGTCCAGCTCCTTCAGGACATGAGGCTGTGTTTCACGATGGCTGTCACTAACAGACATGACTGCACTGCTGTATATACGTCACAGGAGGGGCTGAGGGCTACAATATATACATTACAGGAGGGGCAGGGGGCATAGACGTTACTGGAGTGGCAAACAGCTCTGGTGGTGTACTCATTACTGGGATGGGTGACAGCGCTCTGGGGAACCCATATAGTTCTGGGGGGGGGCGCACAGACTGCTCTAATTCATATATACACACACATCTCTGACACACACACACACACACTACAATGCACCCCCTATCACCACCTACACACACACACACACACACACACAATACAATGCACCCCCCATCACCCCTACACACACACACACACACACACACACACAATGCACCCCACATCACCTCCTACACACACACTGCACCCCAAATCACTTCCTACACACACACACACACACACACAAACAATACAATGCACCCCCCATTACCCCTCTTCCACACACAATACAATGCACCCCCCATTACCCCTCCCCCCACACACAATATAATGCACCCCCCATTACCCCTCCCCCCCACACAATAAATGCACCCCCATTACCCCTCCCCCCACACACAATACAATGCACCCCCCATTACCCCTCCCCACACACACAATACAATGCACCCCTCATTACCTCTTCCCACACACACAATACAATGCACCCCTCATTACCTCTCCACCCACACACAATACACCCTCCATTACTCCTCCCTCCACACACAATACAGTGCACCCTCCATTACCCCTCCCCCCACACACAATACAATGCACCCTCCATTACCCCTCCCCCCACACACAATACAATGCACCCTCCATTACCCCTCCCCCCACACACAATACAACCCTCATCACCCCCTACACACACAAATTACACTGCCCCATCCCTACACACTCCTGCCTCCCCCCCTCCCTCAGAATACAGTACTCCTCCTCTACCTGTCACAGAGCTGTGTTCCTTCACAAATGTTCCCTGTTATGTGTCCTAAGCCCCTCCTCACTCATCCCCATTAATTAAACCTGTCTCTTCAGCTCCTTCATGGAGCGCTCGCTTCCTCATGTCCCCTGTGTGGCGCCCGCAGCACTGTGATGACGTCAGCAATGTGCTGATCTCATCACGTTGCTGCACGTCGGGGGCGGGGCCCAGTCCCGGCGCGCTGTTCAAATGTATTTACGTCTGAAAGACGCAAATACATTTGAATAGGAATGGAAAGAGGAAGCTGCGGTCATCGGCTCTGCTGCACTCCTCTGCACTGGGTGCATGCTGAGCACAGCACACAGCAGAGCCAGCACAGCGCGCTGCCTCCTGCTCCTGCTAGTGTGCCTGGCATATACACAGTGTAGAGGAGCGCAGCGGGGACAGCAGATACAGCGGCCCACCACACCGTGCCCCTGCTTCTGGGGGGGGGCAGCTGCCCCCCCCGCCCCTCGCTGGGTATGGCCGCAGCACATAGCAGGGAGCATTAGCACACCTCTGACCCCGGAAGTGCAAGCGGCCGCTGGTACTTCCAGGGTCAATCATCGTCCTGTGCCCTCTTAAAGACGCAGATGCAAACAAATAGCAGTGTTCCAACACCCCGCGCCCCCCCCCCCCACCGAAAATACAGCTGATTTATTAGACTGTCTTTACGGAGGGGGAGAGGGTGTGAAGAAAAAAAAAATTCTGACAGGTGCCTAGTGCCAAGTATGGTGGGGGCCCCCTTAGAAGCTCTTTTGGTGGAAGCCCCTGGGCTGGAGCCCCGCCTGCCCCGCCTATAATCCGGCCCTAATGGTAGCCAGACGTGCCAGAAATGTGGGCAACACCATCTCTCCCAGCCTTTATGCTCCAAGTGGTAATAGGGTACAAACTTGGCTCAGTACCACTGGCTCATATCGATGTGGCTCCAAAAAATGTGGCCTCTGTAGATACATGAGCCACACTCAGCATTTTGAGGACTCTAATTGGAAAGCTATCAAGATAACATCTTTCATAAATTGTTCGTCTACATTTGTTGTTTATAAAGCCACCTGCTGTTCCTGTGTTAAGAGCTACATAGGTTGTACTTCTAGATGTCTCAGGGTGCGTTTATCTGAGCACACAAGAGCTGTATCTTCAACCTCTTCCATACTGTCCAGTGAGTCCGGAAGGAAACGCCCCCTTTCAGGGCTCACGCGACATTTTTTGGACATCCACGGAGGGGATCTGTCAACCTTGGTGGAGACAGGCATTGAACATGTCCCTAAATCAATTAGGGGAGGGGATCGTTTTGCCAACTTATTACAAGTTGAGGCAAAATGGATACTTAAATTGGACTCCAAATACCTAGCAGGTTTCAACTTTCGTTCTGATCTGCGATATATAATCTAGTGAGGCAGGTCTTTATCAATATATTGAATTATGTATAGCTTATTTTTATGTGTACACATATATACACTCCCCCCCTTCCCCCCTCCTCCACCCCCCCCCTTCCTTTCCTCCCTCTGTACACAGGTTAGCATATGTTCCAGGGGTAGAAAAAAAAAAAAAAGTGACATCTCTGTAATTGTAGTTAATGTATGATTTTTGCTTATATATATATATATACTAGAAGGTGGCCCGATTCTACGCATCGGGTATTCTAGAATTTACGTATTGTGTAGTTCATGTATGATTTTTGTTATATATATATATATATATATATATATATAGATGTTGTTGTGTGTAGTTACCAAGTGTTTGTGTAGGGTGCTGTACATGTTCTGGGTGTTGTCTGGGTGTGGCGGGGGGTGAGAGCGGTGTTGTATGTGTGTTGCGTTGTTTGTGGAGCGCTGTGTGTCTGTAGCGTTGTGTGTATGTGTGTTGCGTGGTTTGTGTGGGTGTGGTGTGTTTTGGGGGGAGGTATGTTTTGTGCAATGTGTGTGTTGTGCGGTATGTGCGTATATTTATGTATGCCGCGGTGTTTGTGTGTTGGGTGTTGTGTGTGTGCAGCGTTGTCTGTGTGTGTGTCTGTGTAGGGCGGTGTTTGTGGTTCCCAGTGTGTGTGTGGTGTGTTGTGTGTGTGTGTGTGTGTGTTGGGGGGAGGTGTGCACTTCCCATCGTGCTCCATCCCCCATGCTGCGCACCCCCCATCGTGCTCCATCCCCCATGCTGCGCACTCCCCATCGTGCTCCATCCCCTATGCTGCGCATTCCCCATCGTGCTTCATCTCCCATGCTGCGCACTCCCAAACGTGCTCCATCCGCCATGCTGCGCACTCCCAAATGTGCTCCATCCGCCATGCTGCGCACTCCCAAACGTGCTCCATCTGCCATGCTGCGCACTCCCAAACGTGCTCCATCCGCCATGCTGCGCACTTCCAAACGTGCTCCATCCGCCATGCTGCGCACTCCCCATCGTGCTGCATCCCCCATGCGTGCTCCATCCGCGATGCTGCGCACTCCCAAACGTGCTCCATCCGCCATGCTGCGCACTCCCCATCGTGCTGCATCCCCCATGCTGTGCACTCCCAAACGTGCTCCATCCGCCATGCTGCGGACTCCCAAACGTGCTCCATCCGCCATGCTGCGCACTCCCAAACGTGCTCCATCCGCCATGCTGCGCACTCCCAAACGTGCTCCATCCGCCATGCTGCGCACTCCCAAACGTGCTCCATCCGCCATGCTGCGCACTCCCAAACGTGCTCCATCCGCCATGCTGCGCACTCCCAAACGTGCTCCATCCGCCATGCTGCGCACTCCCAAACGTGGTCCATCCGCCATTCTGCGCACTCCCAAACGTGCTCCATCCGCCATGCTGCGCACTCCCAAACGTGCTCCATCCCCCAGGCTGTGCACTCCCCATCGTGCTCCATCCCCCATGCTGCTCACCCCCCATCGTGCTCCATCCCCCATGCTGCACCAGCATCAGCCTCTCTCCTCCCAGCATCAGCCTCTCTCCTCCCAGCATCAGCCTCTCTGTCTCCAGCATCAGCCTCTCTGTCTCCAGCATCAGCCTCTCTGTCCCCAGCATCAGCCTCTCTGTCCCCAGCATCAGCCTCTCTCCTCCCAGCCTCAGCCTCCCCCAGCATCAGCCTCTCTTCTCTCAGCCTCCCCCCTCCCAGCCTCCCTCCTCCCAGCCTCCCCCAGCATCAGCCTCCCCCTCCCAGCCTCCCCCGGCATCAGCCTCTCGCCTCCCAGCCTCCCCCAGCATCAGCCTCTCTCCTCCCAGCCTCCCCCAGCATCAGCCTCTCTCCTCCCAGCCTCCTCCAGCATCAGCCTCTCTCCTCCCAGCCTCCCCCAGCATCAGCCTCTCTACTCCCAGCCTCCCCCAGCATCAGCCTCCCCCTCCCAGCCTCCCCCAGCATCAGCCTCTCTCCTCTCAGCCTCCCCCAGCATCAGCCTACACCCTCCCAGCCTCCCCCAGCATCAGCCTACCCCAGCATCAGCCTCTCTCCTCCCAGCCTCCCCCAGCATCAGCCTCCCCCTCCCAGCCTTCCCCAGGATCAGCCTCTCTCCTCCCAGCCTCCCCCAGCACTCCGTGCTCCTCTGCCGACACTCACCGATCCGATCACATACACTCACTCACACATCAGAACACACACACACATCCGATCGCATACACTCACACACACACTGACGATATCGCACATACGCGCTCACACTCACAACATCCGGAGATACCACATGCTTCCGGCCATGTGATCCTCCGGCAGGTCCTGGAAGGTCACTGCACAGTATCGCCGCCAAGAAGCAAGCGATATCACAGGATGTTGTGAGTGTGTGGATGCGATGTGATGTGGATGCGATGTGATGTGTGTGTGAGGTGTGTGTGAGAGTGAGTGTGATCTGATATGTGTGTGTGTGTGTGTGTGTTGTTATGTGTGTGCGTGTGTATGTTCCGCCGCTGCAGGACCTTGATGCGCTGGTAACTATGCTACCATGGTTACCAGTGTATCCCGTCCCCCGCTCGCACGGGAGCCCACACCAGCATACGGCGGCAACCCCAGCAATGCGAGGGTATGTGTCGGCTGGGTTGGCGGCGTACGCTGATGTGGGCTGCCGGGGTACAGTACTCACCTGGGAGTCATGGCTCCATGTCGGGGAATGCGTGCGGGGGGCGGGGCCAGAGCGAGCGTGCATTGTGTGAGGGGGCGGGGTGTGGCCGAGTTGCCAATGCGTGCAGGGTGCCGGGGCGAGAGGCCAATCCATCTGGGGGCGGAGCCTGGGCGAGCGGCCGGCCAATCCGTGTGGGGGCGGAGCCTGGGCGAGCGGCCAATCCGTGCGGGGGGGCGGGGCCATGGTGAGCCCAGCGGCCAATCAGCTTTGTGTCACCGTAAGGACACAATTTTGGAGCAAGACAGACAGACAGACAGAATAAGGCAATTATATATATATATATATATATATATATATATATATATATATATATATATATATATAAAATATAGATGTTGTTGTGTGTAGTTACCAAGTGTTTGTGTAGGGCGCTGTAAATGTTCTGGGTGTTGTCTGGGTGGGGGTGTGTGAGAGCGGTGTTGTGTTGCATTGTATGTGTTGCGTTGTTTGTGGAGCGCTGTGTGTCTGCCGCGTTCTGTGTGTGTGGTGCTGTGTGTGTTGCGCGGTTTGTGTGGATGTGGAGTGCGTGTGTGTGTTTTGGGGAGGTATGTTTTGTGCAGTGTGTGTGTTGCGCGGTATGTGAGTATATTTATGTATGCTGCGGTGTTTGTGTGTTGGGTGTTGTGTGTGTGCGGCGTTGTCTGGGTGTGTGTGGGTGTCTGTGTAGGGCGGTGTTTGTGGTTCCCAGTGTGTGTGTGGTGTGTTGTGCGGTGCGCGTGTGGCGGTGTGTGTGTGTTTTGGGGGGAGGTGTGCACCCCCATCATGCTACATCTCCCATGCTGTGCACCCCCCATCGTGCTCCTTCCCCCATGCTGCGCATTCCCATCGTGCTCCATCCCCCATGCTGCGCACCCTCCATCGCGCTCCATCCCCCATGCTGCGCACCCCCATCGTGCTCCATCCCAAATGCTGCTCACCCCCCATCGTGCTCCATCCCCCATGCTGTGCACCCCCCATTGTGCTCCGTCCCCCATCCTGCGCACCCCTCATCATGCTCCATCCCCCATGCTGCGCACCCCCCATCGTGCTCCATCCCCCATGCTGCGCACCCCCCATTGTGCTCCATCCTCCATGCTGCACCCCCCCCATTGTGCTCCATCCTCCATGCTGCGCATTCCCCATCGTGCTCCATCCCCCATGCTGCGCACCCCTCATTGTGCTCCATCCCCCATGCTGCACACCCCCCATTGTGCTCCATCCCCCATGCTGCGCACCCCCCATCGTGCTTCATCCAACATGCTTCACACCCCCTATCGTACTCCAACCCCCATGCTGCGCACCGCCTATCGTGCTCCATCCCCCATGCTGCGCACCCCCCATCGTGCTCCATCCGACATGCTGTGCACCCCCCATCGTGCTCCATCCCCCATGCTGTGCACCCCCCATAGTGCTCCATCCTCCATGCTGCAGACCCCCCATTGTGCTCTGTTCTCCATCCTCCATGCGGCGCACTCCCCATCGTGCTCCATCCCCCATGCTGCGCACCCCCCATCGTGCTCCATCCTCCATGCTGCACACCCCCCATCGTGCTCAATCCTCCATGCTGCACACCCCCATCGTGCTCCATCCCCCATGCTGGGGCCGCCGGGGGCGGGTCCAAGCGTGGCAACGTGTGCTTGGGGCGGGGCTGACCGAGCGAGGCGTCAGCGTATGCCGGCTCCCTGCACATGTGTACCGGGAGCCGGTGTACGCTGGTAACCATGATACACATCGGGTAACTAAGCGAAGCGCTTCTTATAGTTACGCGATCTGTATCATGGTTACCAGCGTATACCGGCTCGGTCACGATCCCAGCGGGGCCAAGCGTGCCAACGTGTGGAGTGGGCGAGGCGTAAGCGTATGCCGGCTCCCTGCACATGTGTACTGGGAACCGGTGTACGCTGGAGCGGGGCTGAGCGGGCGAGGCATCAGCGTATGCCGGCTCCCTACACATGTGTACCGGGAGCCGGTGTACGCTGGAGCGGGGCTGAGAGGGCGAGGCATCAGCGTATGCCGGCTCCCTGCACATGTGTACCGGGAGCCGGTGTACGCTGGAGCGGGGCTGAGCGAGTGAGGCGTCAGCGTATGCCGGCTCCCTGCACATGTGTACTGGGAGCCGGTGTACGCTGGAGCGGGCGATGCGTGCGGAGGGCCGGGGCGAGCGGCTAATCCATGCGGGGGGGTGGGGCTAGACCGAGGCGAGCGGCCAATCCATGGGGGGGCGGGGCCAGGCTGAGCCCAGCAACCAATCGGACAGTTGTCACTCTAACGACACTGTCACGGTGACACTGTCACGGTGACACAATTTTGGAGCAGGACAGACAGACAGACAGACAGACAGAATAAGGCAATTATATATATACAGTGCCTACAAGTAGTATTCAACCCCCTGCAGATTTAGCAGGTTTACACATTCGGAATTAACTTGGCATTGTGACATTTGGACTGTAGATCAGCCTGGAAGTGTGAAATGCACTGCAGCAAAAAAGAATGTTATTTCTTTTTTTATTTTTTTTTTTAAATTCTGAAAAGTTTATTCAGAGGGTCATTTATTATTCAACCCCTCAAACCACAAGAATTCTGTTTGGTTCCCCTAAAGTATTAAGAAGTATTTCAGGCACAAAGAACAATGAGCTTCACATGTTTGGATTAATTATCTCTTTTTCCAGCCTTTTCTGACTAATTAAGACCCTCCCCAAACTTGTGAACAGCACTCATACTTGGTCAACATGGGAAAGACAAAGGAGCATTCCAAGGCCATCAGAGACAAGATCGTGGAGGGTCACAAGGCTGGCAAGGGGTACAAAACCCTTTCCAAGGAGTTGGGCCTACCTGTCTCCACTGTTGGGAGCATCATCCGGAAGTGGAAGGCTTATGGAACTACTGTTAGCCTTCCACGGCCTGGACAGCCTTTGAAAGTTTCCACTCATGCCGAGGCCAGGCTTGTCCGAAGAGTCAAGGCTAACCCAAGGACAACAAGGAAGGAGCTCCGGGAAGATCTCATGGCAGTGGTGACATTGGTTTCAGTCAATTCCATAAGTAACGTACTCCACCGCAATGGTCTCCGTTCCAGACGAGCCCGTAAGGTACCTTTACTTTCAAAGTGTCATGTCAAGGCTCGTCTACAGTTTGCTCATGATCACTTGGAGGACTCTGAGACAGACTGGTTCAAGGTTCTCTGGTCTGATGAGACCAAGATCGAGATCTTTGGTGCCAACCACACACGTGACATTTGGAGACTGGATGGCACTGCATACGACCCCAAGAATACCATCCCTACAGTCAAGCATGGTGGTGGCAGCATCATGCTGTGGGGCTGTTTCTCAGCCAAGGGGCCTGGCCATCTGGTCCGCATCCATGGGAAGATGGATAGCACGGCCTACCTGGAGATTTTGGCCAAGAACCTCCGCTCCTCCATCAAGGATCTTAAGATGGGTCGTCATTTCATCTTCCAACAAGACAACGACCCAAAGCACACAGCCAAGAAAACCAAGGCCTGGTTCAAGAGGGAAAAAATCAAGGTGTTGCAGTGGCCTAGTCAGTCTCCTGACCTTAACCCAATTGAAAACTTGTGGAAGGAGCTCAAGATTAAAGTCCACATGAGACACCTAAAGAACCTAGATAACTTGGAGAAGATCTGCATGGAGGAGTGGGCCAAGATAACTCCAGAGACCTGTGCCGGCCTGATCAGGTCTTATAAAAGACGATTATTAGCTGTAATTGGAAACAAGGATTATTACACAAAATATTAAACCTAGGGGTTGAATAATAATTGACCCACACTTTTATGTTGAAAATGTATTAAAATTTAACTGAGCAACATAACTTGTTGGTTTGTAAGATTTATGCATCTGTTAATAAATCCGGCTCTTGTTTGAAGTTTGCAGGCTCTAACTTATTTGCATCTTATCAAACCTGCTAAATCTGCAGGGGGTTGAATACTACTTGTAGGCACTGTAGATTAGTGTATATGTGTTGCTGCCAAGCCACAATTATTTATGCTCTTAGGGTATTCTTGTGATTAGTCAGTCTGGCTGCTAAACAGCATCATATGCACTAGGCATATATATTAAATATACTAAACACCCACTTTATATTTATGTGGGGACATATATGCTCTCAAATATACCTTTATATTTATATACACCCATGATGTTTTATGGTCACGATTGAAATTACTTGCCCCCCAAATCCCCTTTCCCTGCTCCCCCCTTTCCCCCCCCCCCGCTTCCCCCCCTGCCCCCCTTCCCTTTTTTTCTACTTGAACAATATTACATTACAAGACTCATGGTAACCTAAGTTTATTAAAAGTGCAAACCTGTGACACTATGTTTATTCATGCGGTTTTTAATAAACCTGTATTGTAGACATTACTCCTATGCCTATTAACCCTGACTTTGAGTCTGAATCTTGATTGCATCCCGTTGCAGCTGGACAGGGAACACCCCTTCCCTGCAGCATGGATATATTTTCTTTCTGGCCACCTTGCAGGTAACTTATGACTAAGGACACTTTTTGGTTTTAATCACAGCCTGTCCGAAACACGTAAAGTTTCTCCTGCTTCCTATTTTGTACAACGTGTTCCCAGACCTTGTTTGAACTGGATTTCAATAAAAGTTTTTTTATATATTTTTTATATCAGTGCTGAGCCCACTTTTTTCCTTTCATCCTTTGCTATTTATCCTAAAGAGTATGCAGGTAAATATTAAGTTGAGGGTGCCAACAATTTTGTCCAGCCCATTTTTGGGGTTTTGTGTAAAATTATGTCCAATTTGTCTTTTTTTCTGTTGTTTTGTTGTTTGTTTTTCCACTACACATAAAGGAGATAAATGTGTAGAAACATGTGTAGTTGCAATAATTTTCTGGAACAATTGTTATATGTATATTTATTACATTTTTTAGAATTCAAAGTTAGGACAGGGATAGGGATGGAGGTGGTGATGCTCATCCTGAATGGTGTACCTATGCACTTAAGGGCCTATCCCTTTACTGTGTGAGATAGGGGTGGGTTAACCAACTTCATCTGTTAGGAAGGGACATTATTTCTTTGACAGGCATGAAGAAAAAGAGGATAAATGTTAAAGTAAGGAATGAGTTCATGTCTTCAGGCATGCTAAAAAGCTCTTAAGGCGTGGGATTTCACGTTTGAAACAAAGAACTGTTGAGGGGGTGTGGCTAAGCTGGGTGGATGCAGGGAATTTCTGTACTAATTATGCAGTTATGTATTCTATTTGCTATCATGTAAGAAATGCCTAAATTTATGAATGGTTTGCCGATATTTCCGAAGACTATAAAAGACGTGTTTCTTATTAAATTCATTTGGAGGGCTTTGGAAATCACATGCCTGTGTAATTTCTTTAGTTGATGTTAGAACTGTTCCAACAAGACTGAAGGTTATCACAAATTCAAAGGGCAATTCAACAATGTATTCGTTCAAGGCCTCGGTTCCACTTGCGTTTTGCACAGACGAGTGCAATCCGATAAAACAGGTTTCCTTGAGGTGTACGGCATGACCTACAGGGATAGAAGCATAAAAACTGCCGTTGTGGAGTAAAACTGTTTTGAGACTTCTCTTTGAAGAATCTATAAAAAGACGCCATTGCACTGAATCATATTGGATTTTGAATTGACCCATCAAACCTTTGACATCGATGCAATAAACCAACTTATCTTCCTGGGCAAAGTAAGGAATGAACTCGTCTTCACGATGTCTGAACCATGAAAAAGACACTCCTGACAACAATAAATTCTTGCTTTTGAGCCTTGAGTAACTCAGCGGCATCTTTGGGAAGAGTTAAGTCTCTTACCAAATCATTCATCTCCTCCTGGGAAAACAATTTTGGTCTTCTATCATCTTCAAAGTCAGAACTTGATTCATCTGGTTCAGGTATGACGCCACCTTCATCGGACATAGTTATCTCTTCCAAGGTAGCAGGGGCCTTGGGTACTGGTATATCTGTGCCATGGAGGATGGGACAAATTGCTGAGTGAATATTGGGGTATGAGAAGGAATGCTTCCATTTTGAATTATACCCTTTCACATCGCATGAACAAAAGTAACAATCGTCACTATGGTTCTTTTGCTCTCGCTATACCATAGGAATCCCATAACAGAAAGTTTTTTCTTACCCTTGAACCAATTTCGGAGGTCCTCAACACACCGTTTGCACACTTTATGAGGCGCCCAAGCTTTATCTTGATCTCCAAGCTTTAGTCCGAAATATGCGAAGTATACTTTTTTCACAAAGTCTGTAATATTCAGCTGTTGTTTCAACATTGTATATTCACCACAAATGTAACAGACTGTCAGGCGAATTAACCCCTTCTGCCCCCAACCTGTTTTCACCTTAAAGACCCGGCCATTTTTTGCAATTTTTACCAGTGTAACTTTGACAGGTTATAACTCTGGAAAACTTCAACGGATCTTGGCGATTCTGACATTGTTTTTTCGTGTCATATTGTACTTCATGTCAGTGGTAAATTTAGGCCGATATGTTTTGCGTTTATTTGTGAAAAGTTTGGAAATTTGGCAAAAATTTTGAAAATTTCGCAATTTTCAAAATTTGAAATGTTATGCCCATAAATATGAGAGATATGTCACACAAAATAGTTATTAAATAACATTTCCCACATGTCTGCTTTACACCAGCTCAAAACCACATCCAAGAAGTTTATTAACCCTTTAGGAGCTTCACAGCAACCAAAGCAATGTAGAAGGAAAAAATGAAAATTTTACTTTTTTACACAAAAATGTTACTTTAGCCATAAAATTTAGCATTTTCATAAGGGTATCAAGAAAAATGCACCATAAAATGTATCGTGCATTTTCTCCTGAGTACCCAGATACCTCATATGTGGTGAAAATCAAATGTTTGGGCACATGGCAGGGCTCGGAAGGCAAGGTGCGCCATTTGAATTTTTGAGTGCAAAATTAGCTGCACTCATTAGCGGACGCCATGTCGGGTTTGAAGACCCCCTGCGGTGTCTAAACAATGGAGCTCCCCCACAAGTGACCCCATTTTGTAAACTAGAGCCCTTAAATAATTTTTCTAGATGTTTGATGTGCACTTTGAACCCCTGGGGGCTTTACAGAAGTTTATAACGTTGAGCCGTGAAAAGAAAAACATTTTTTTACCACAAAACTGTTGCTTCAACTAGGTAGCTATTTTTCACAAGGGTATCAGGTAAAAATGCACCATAAAATGTATTGTCCATTTTCTCCTGAGTACGCAGATACCTCATATGTGGTGGAAATCAAATGTTTGGGCACACGGCAGGACTCGGAAGGCAAGGAGCGCCATTTGATTTTTTGAGTGCAAAATTAGCTGCACTCATTAGCGGACGCCATGTCGGGTTTGAAGACCCCCTGAGGCGCCTAAACAATGGAGATCCCCCACAAGTGACCCCATTTTGGAAACTAGAGCCCTCATGGAATTTATATAGCTGTTTAGTGAGCACTTTGAACCCCTGGAGGCTTCACAAGAGTTTGTAATGTTCAGCCGTGAAAATAATTTTATTTTTTTTTTACAACGAAATTGTTTTTTCAAACAAATAGTTTTTTTTTCACAAGGGTATCAGGAAAAAAGCACCATAAAACATATTGTGCAATTTCTCCTGAGTACACAGATACCTCATATGTGGTGGAAATAAATTGTTTGGGCGCACGGCAGGGCTCAGAAGAGAAGGAGCGCCATTTCACAGCAAAATTGGTTGGAATTATTAGTGGACGCCATGTTGCATTTGGAGACCCCCCTGAGGTGCCTAAACAACGGAGCTCCCCCACAATTGACCCCATTTTGGAAACTAGACCCCTCATGGAATTTAACTAGCTGTTTAGTGAGCACTTTGAACAACTGGAGGCTTCACAAACGTTTGTAATGTTCAGCCGTGAAAATAATTTTATTTTTTTTTACCACAAAATTGTTTTTTCAAACAGGTAACTTTTTTTTCACAAGTGTATCAGGAAAAAATGCACCATAAAACGTATTGGGCAATTTCTCCTGAGTACACAGATACCTCATATGTGGTGGAAATCGATTGTTTGGGTGCACGGCGGAGCTCAGAAGAGAAGGAGCGCCATTTCACAGCAAAATTGGTTGGAATTATTAGCGGACGCCATGTTGCATTTGGATACCCCCTGAGGTGCCTAAACAATGGAACTCCCCCACATGTGACCCCATTTTAGAAACTAGACCCCCCATACAAAAAAATTAGTTTGGCAAAATAAAAAATACAGACGTCAGAAAAAAATAATAATAAAATTGTCATGGTTCGTCTCCCCGTCCACATGGCTAGGGGCGGAGCCTTCTCTCGGGCCTCACTTCCGGACCCTGGATGCCTTAAAAGCTGACATTTCCAGTGAACCAGCGCCGGCTATAAGCTTAGCACTGCTTTGCCTGTGATTGCTGGTCCTGTGATTGATATCCTGATCTGTCTGTTCCTGTGCCCTCGTGCCCTTGTCTGTGTTCCATCCCCTGGTCGTCCCTCCTGTCCTCTGTCCCCTCTCCTATTTCGGTTGCTTCCTCCGGTACTGACCTTGGCCTGACTTTGACTCCGCTTCTGCTCGTCCCTCCAGTCCTGCTTCTGCCCGAACTGTGTTTGACCCAGCCTGCCTGACTATTCCTTGCATGTCCTGCAGCTCTGCTTTTCAGCTGTGCTGTGAGGTAGTGTATGAGAACACTGTGTATTCACTTCCTGGTTCTCATTGCTCTATGTAGTGTCTTCTGCTGCACAGCTCTGGTTCCCCCTGATGACAGCATTACAAAAATAATGAGCACCTGCAACTGACACTATGGCAAGTGCCATACGTGAGAGTGATGCACGAATCTCACATCACATCATCCGGCACAGCTGCATACTCCTGTCTGGAACAGAGCGACCATGCCGGATAATGCGATGTGAGACTCGTGCATCGCTCTCACGTGTGGCACTGGGCTGACCCTTACAATATTCAGTAAAAAATACTGTAGTTGACGATTACTACAGTATAATTTTACTGGCCCTAAACTAAGTTTATTTGTATTTCTTAGTTTACAGAAAAAAAATCAGGACGCACGCATGGATGTGCTGCAAAAAGGGGGGGGACTAGGTGTGATGAAAAAAATGATGAATGGAGGATGGAAGAGGGCGCGTTGGAGGATGGGAGAAGGCACGGCGGAGGATTGGAGAGGGCGCGGCAGATGGAAGAGCGGTGGAGGATG
Organism: Anomaloglossus baeobatrachus; assembly: GCF_048569485.1. NCBI lineage: Eukaryota > Metazoa > Chordata > Amphibia > Anura > Aromobatidae > Anomaloglossus > Anomaloglossus baeobatrachus. The sequence goes on along the minus strand of NC_134355.1, from coordinate 423,219,937 downwards.
GGAGAGGGCGGGCAGCAGATCAGGGTGAGAGGTGGTGGAGGGGGCAGCAGATCGGGGAGGGTGAGAGGTGGGGAGGGGGCTTCAGATGAAGAGGATGGGAGAGAGCAGGCAGCAGATCAGGGAGGGTGAGAGAGGGGGCAGCAGCTGATGAGGTAGAGCGGGCAGCAGATCGGGGAGGGTGAGATGGGGGAGGGGGCAGCAGATCGGGGAGGGTGAGATGGTGGGGAGCGGGCAGCAGATCGGGGAGGGTGAGATGGTGGGGAGCGGGCAGCAGATCAGGGAGGGTAAGATGGGGAGGGGGCAGCAGATTGGGGAGGGTGAGATGGAGAGAGCGGGCAGCAGATCGGGAAGGTGAGATGGCAGAGGCGGGCAGCAGATCGGGAAGGTGAGATGGCGGACAGCGGGCAGCAGATCGGGAAGGTGAGATGGCGGACAGTGGGCAGCAGATTGGGAAGGTGAGATGGGGAGGGGGCAGCAGATCGGGAAGGTGAGATGGGGGAGGGGGCAGCAGACTAGGAAGGTGAGATGGGGGAGGGGGCAGCAGATCGGGAAGGTGAGATGGGGGAGGGGGCAGCAGATCGGCAAGGTGAGATGGGGAGGGGGCAGCAGATCGGGAAGGTGAAATGGCGGAGGCGGGCAGCAGATCGGGAAGGTGAGATGGCGGACAGCGGGCAGCAGATCGGGAAGGTGAGATGGGGGAGGGGGAAGAAAATCGGGAAGGTGAGATGGGGAGGGGGTAGCAGATCGGGAAGGTGAGATGGCGGACAGCGTGCAGCAGATCGGGAAGGTGAGATGGCAGACAGCGGGCAGCAGATCGGGAAGGTGAGATGGCGGACAGCGGGCAGCAGATCGGGAATCTGAGATGGTGGCGGCGGCAGCAGATCGCACAGGGTGGAAGATGGTGGAGGGGGCAGCAGATGAGGATGGGAGAGAGCGGGCAGCAGCTCGCAGAGGGGGGCAGCGGCTGATGGAAGAGAGCGGTGGCAGATGGAGGCGGCTGCAGCAAATAGAGGAGATCGGTGGTGTATTGGCGGCGATGGCAGCGGATCGGGGGATCGGCGGCGGTTGCAGCGGATCGGGGGCAGGGGCTTACCAGGGCACTTGCAGGGATCGCTCCCCTCGGCTTCCACGGATGGAGTAAAGCGGAGGGGAGTGGTCACCGGCCCCAGATCCACGGTGATTGGAGAGATCGGTCACAAGGCCAATCTCTCCAATCAGAGTTGGGGGCGGGTAAAGCAGCTCCAGCCAATAATCAGTGCTACAGCTGCCCTGATATGGCTGGATTTCAATGTTTCATCCATTTTCAATGGCTGAAACATTACTGTGGCTGTGATTGGCTGAGCGGTGTTCGTCAGCCAATCACAGCCTCCGTAGGTCCCGGGAGGAGGCACCACCCCTCCTGAGGTCAGGCAGAAGTCCCCTCCTCCCCGAATCTAAGGTTTGTGTGAACCGATTGCACTCACCGGGGCTCCGGGGCCGCGATTTCGTCATGACGTACTGGGTACTTCATGGGTCGTTTAGCACCATGTCACCATGACGTACCCAGTACGTCAAGGGTCGTTAAGGGGTTAATACACTTCCGCTGAGCCATAATGCTAATTTTGGGAAACACGGTTGAATATGAAGAGCTAACACGAACTGAGATCAAAAATTGTGAACAGGCGAGAACAAAGATAAAACAATTGAAACAAGCCCGAGCATGTCAGAGTCCGCTCATTCAGCTTGCAAAATGTTGATGCTAGTTTCATTAGCTCACTTTGAAAGTTCTCTTCTTTGAAAGTTATATTTTTTTGGCATTATATATCTTCAATTCATTGATGTGAATTAAATAATAGTAATTTTGACTTTCAAAACCCTAAAAAAAAAAAAAAATTATGAAAAATTTACTAAATTTGAAGAGAATTTGCATTTTGTGGCAAATTCTGCCATCCAGGATTTTTTTCAATATTTTTTTTCATTTTCAGCACACCAAAATACATGGAAATTAGATGAAAATAATCAAACAGCTTTTTAGTCGCAGACTTGTGTAATCCGCATTTGAAAATGGGCAAATCCTAGAATCCGAAATCCTATTAAGTCTAATAGACTGACTTCTACCATCTGATCATTTTTTGACTTCTGAATACGAATAATAATAAAATCTGGAGAAATAGCAATATCGCCAACTTCCAAGCTCGATAAAATGGTCCGACTATGTGACACAAGTTCGCCGATCCGAAAAGCCCCGAAAAAGGCGATCAAAAAAATGCATTTTCAATTTTATCAAAACACATTAGGCAAAGAATCATACAATTTAGACAATAGATTAGCTGAAATAAGCATTCTATTATCTGGGTGAACCATCCGCTTCTTAAAGCGTTTCATAAATTGACATATTGGGAACGACGACAAAATGTCCCCCCCCCATGAAGCTTGTAAAAGAAGGAAATACCAGATACAGTTTTATGCACCTTAGAATACCCATAACCGGACTGGGCAAGCTCTTCCATAAACAGTAAAATCGATGGCACCAAAATATTCAACGGATCCCAGTCCTTAGCCAAGCAAAATTTAAACCATCCATCCCATGCGACAGCATAAGCTACCCATGTTGCTGGTCCGCTACTACCTGTCCCATTGAAATTTAAAGAAAACTGCTACCAAACATCCCAAACTAGCCACATCCCGTGCGCTACCCTGCAAGCCATCAGCTTCCACATTGTCTTTCGCCTTGTCTGGAAGACGAACAAACCAAGGTAGAATTATGGACCGAATCACCAATGTCACTGCTTTTTGATATATGGTCTCGGGAGCCGTGAGACAGAGCTGGACTGCCCCATTTTGAGGCTGGGTGAGATCCACCACAAAAAGAGCAATTGTGCCTAAATCTGCAACTGTTTTGCCATTCGCAAACTCCATCATCAAAGCCAAAACAAACTCCTCTCCAAAGAATGGAGAATATCCCCAGTTCTCCCTTTGGTACTGAGTCTTTCGATTCTTTAGGGTCAGCAAGGTCCTGAATGGTCCCCTTTGCTGTGCAGGTGTTAACAGGTCGGCTTGAAGCTCTTTCCTGTCCTAGCGTCCTGTACCCCGTCAGTGCATAGTTCCGGGAGTACTCCACCGGCAACCACTTCTCCCGGGTACCAGGTCACCGTTAACCCGAGTCAGTATGTCAGATGTCACTTTGCTTCCACCTTTACACCTCTGCAGTCTGACACGTTCAGGAGTGACTTCAGTTCTGACTCCTGTCTTCCTGACTACTCTCCACAGTCTGCCCCTCCCACCTGTTCAACTAATGGATTGGAGTGGCTCCACCTCTAGGCGGCCATCCATTGGTCCCACCCTAGCTAAGTATCATTGTATGGGGGGATTGTTGGTGGAAAATGGGATTACCTGGGTTTTTGGTAGTACCGGCACTGGGGTTTTTGGTCCCTAAGGGCATAGGCCCTGCATCCTTGTGGGGATGGAGAACTTTGTGGCACCCTGATGGTCTCAGGGGCGCTACATAGGCACTGAAGCTAACTTGTTATTTATCATAATCTCCCCAATTTCTTTAGATACTATCACTTGCACATCAGACACTGACAATGTATTAGAAACAGGTACATAGACAGATTGTATCTCACCAGCCTTGTCCTGCGGTAGCGGGAAGACCATGGTGACCCCGGGATCACCCGAAAACCTGCCATCAGACGTGGCAGGCATCGTAGGATCTTCTGCCGGCGCTGGATGCAGGGGCCAACCACTGGCCCTGCTGCGCTCCTTTGCCTGGGCAGTAAGTCAATGCTCCGGCTTCTGGGCTGTTCAAGGGCCTCCTGAGACAAAAGCACATGCCTGGGGCTTCCGGGGTCTTGAGGTGTACCAGGAAGGGGAGGAGAAGGAGACCTGATGAACCGGTGCACCACTTCAACTTCCGGAGCGCTGGATCAAGACCGCGGCAGCTTACCCTGAAGAAGCCGTTGGCACAGGCAGAGATGGATGGGACAGGGGCAGCCTCCACACTGTAAGCCGATTAGAATGGGGGAATACGCCTCTCTCCTCTCCGGTCCCTCTTAAGGCCGCTTTACACACTGCGACATCGCTCAAGCGATCTCGTTGGGGTCACGGAATTTGTGACGCACATCCGGTCGCTTTAGCGATGCCGTTGCGTGTGACACCTATGAGCAATTTTGCATCGTTGCAAAAACGTGCAAAATCGCTCATTGGTGCCATGGGGGTCCATTCTCTAATATCGTTGCTGCAGCAGCAGTAACGAAGTTGTTCCTCGTTCCTGCAGCAGCATGCATCAGTACGTGTGACACCGCAGGAACGAGGAACCTCTCCTTACCTGCCTGCCTCCCGCAATGAGGAAGGAAGAAGGTGGGCGGGATGTTCGTCCCGCTCATCTCCGCACCTCCGCTTCTATTGGGCGGCAGTTCAGTGACGCACCTGTGACGTCACTGTGGCGCTGAACGAACCGCCCCCTTAGAAAGGAGGCGTTTCGCCGGTCACAGCGACATCGCAGGGCAGGTAAGTAGTGTGACGGGTCTGGGCGATGTTGTGCGCCACGGGCAACGATTTGCCCATGTCGCACAACCGATGGGGGCAGGTACCCATGCTAGCGATATCGATACCGATATCGCAGCATGTAAAGTGGCCTTTATTCTGCAGACTCCGGGATTTGGAAGTTTTGCCCCCAGCATTTTGCCCCCAGTCTTTCACCCCCAGCATTTCGCCCCCAAGTACACTTCGCCCCCACACACTTCGCCCCCAGGAAGATTCGCCCCCAGGAATGTTTGCCCCAGGATGTTTCGCCCCCAGCATTTCGCCCCCGGATGTTTCGCTCCCAGCGTTTCGCCCCCGGATGTTTCGCCCCGCCCATTTCCCACATTTCACCCCGGATGTTTTGCTCCCAGCGTTTCACCCCCGGATGTTTCGCCCCCCCGCCCATTTCCCACATTTCACCCCTGTATTTTTTGCCTGCAGATGTTTGGCTCCTGATGTTTTGCCCCCACCTCTTGACCCTAGATGTTTTGCCCCCAGATCTTTTGCTCCCCACATTTCATCCCGATGGGCCCTTAACTGTGCAGCTCCTCATCACCTGGCTACTTCAGGAATTCAATCAAGATTGTAGGTGAAGATGATTGTAGATGAAGGTGGGATTGTGAGCAACTCCACGGCCTTGTTCACATGTGTGTCTGCACATATATGACAGGTACACATGAGGTTAAAAAAAAATAATGAAAGTGTATTGCATACCCCTATATTGTAATCTCATGCACATTTTGCATGTCTGTTATGTACATGCAGACGTGTGCACAAGGCCTCAAATCTAAAGATTTTGTTACCTTTACCTGACCCAGTACTGACCTGTATTTGTTTGCAACTTTTGTAACAATTACCATGTCAGGTGTCCTGCAAGTTCTTATATGAGTTTTTATTCTATCTGTTCATCAGAATATAGCAATGTCTAGGACACCAGCACAGAAAAGCAGGCACCTTGCACAACCTTTATCATTCAACTATGGATTCAGTTTTATCCAAACGTGGGAAGAAGAAGTTGGTCTATGAAAATCATATTTATCTATTTTCGAAACAAATGGCTGAGAACGTGCATGCTATTTGGGTGTGTGAAAAAAATGTTTGACTTGCAAGGGATGTGTGTGGACCATCGGAATGTCTGGTAAAGTTGTGAGAGTGATCAATCCCCACAACCATGCAGCACAAGCAGCAAGACCTGAAGCAATGCGAATTGTCAATCAAGCGGTCACTAGAGCAAGGAGAACGCAGGAGACCCCACAACAGATTCTTGCAGAAGTTATTTCAGGAGCTCATTGTAATGTTCTCGCTCGTCTCACAAAAAAAGACTCACTGAAGAGAACGATAACATTATCAAGGCAACTGGGAAATATCCCAAGGTTGCCTCAAACCCTTGATCAGCTTGTTATCTCCCAGGAGTTCCAGGAGATCAATATTAATGGCATCCAGCAGCAGTTCCTTCTACATGACTCAGGTAGGCAACTTTTAACATTCTATAAAAGCAATTTCATTAAAGAAGCAGTATCACCCCCTATAGGCCCCATAAACTGAGTTATGGGCATATAGGGGGTGATACGGGGTCAATTGTCAGCAGGGCTGGACTGGGACTAAAAAGCAGCCCTGGCACATAAACCCCTGCAGCCCACATACAAAGTTTCATGATCCTCACAATTAGGCCGTTCACACATACATATTTTTTTAAAATACATCTGCACACTATTTTTGCCGATCAATTCACTTCTATGGAGCCTCAAAAATGCGGATGGAGCAAAAACTGCTCTCCATGGTACGAAGCAGCACGGATGTCCTTGAAGGTTCTCACAATACAACACTGCCTGCTGCCCAATAGCAGACAGTGTTTGTTAGAGCTACGACGGGACAGCAAAACTCCGGCAAATTAGAGGCGATGTCTCATTCACACCGACCTTCACACTAGATTTTGATTCAGTTTTAGGTTTCTGTTATGAGAACAGAAAATGTGAAGCAAGATGGATTTTTTATTCATCGTGAGATCTGGACAATGGATTCTTCTAATTAGGGAATCTGGTGTGAATTTGCCCCAGAATTTTGTGTCTGCTGCGAGCTACATTATTTTTTGTGTCTCAATAGTTACTGTATTCATACTTTTATTTTTAATCAGGAAATGAACATGGACGTATCTTGATATTTGGAACAAGAGACAACCTCCATCTGCTGCCACAGAGGCGGGAGTGGTTTTCTGACAGAATGTTTTCCACTATACCAGCCTTGTTTAAGCAACTTTACACAATCCATGCAGTCCACAGCAGCCTTGTTGTTCCTGTAGTGTACGCCTTGCTGACAGACAAGAGACGTTCAACCTACCAGAAGTTGCTACAAGACCTGAAGAACATGCAGCCTGCACTGCAGCCACAAAAGCTGATGATGATTTTGAAGTTGCTGCAATCCAAGCATTTGAGAATAAGTTCCCCAACCTTGAAAAGACCGGCTGCTTCTTCCACCTATCGCAGTCAGTTTGGCGTAAAGTTCAAAATGAAGGACTCAAGGTGCAATATCAAGGCGACCATGAGTTTGCTCGCTGGATACGCATGATAACTGCCCTTGCATTTCTACCACCACAGAATGTTGTGCAATCATTTGAAGAGCTGGTGGAAAATCCAGACTTTCCACAAGATGCATTACCCATTGCCATTGCCAACTACTTTGAAGACACCTATATCGGGCGAATGACTCGCAGAGGACGACAAACACCTTTGTTTCCGGTTCAACTCTGGAATGTGTATGTGTGTCGCCCCAACGCCTGTAGCAGCCGGGCTGCTCGGATCCGGACCAGCTGTGTGGCTCAAGGGATCCTCTGGACCCAGGGGTCACGCGGACACGCCAAATGAAAAGGGGGGAAGTAGTTGTACGGGCTTGGCCGTATTCAGTTCGTGACTCCACCCACGGTGTGTGGTGAAGTGAGACACCACCTCTGCTGTTGTGGGACACCCGGGGGAGATGTAGTGGCAGCTGGATGTTAACCCCTCCGTGAGTAGGTATGGTTGCCCCGGGACCCAGTGTCTCTGTGCAGGGTATGGCGATGGCAAGGGCCGGCGCGCCCGGACGTACCAGGGGCTGTTTGGTTACTCACAATTAAATGAAGCACACGAGTCTTTTGGTAAACCAAGGTGCTGGTGGCCGACTGCCGCGGCCGGTTGTACTCTGGTTCTCCACCCGGGCTGGTGGTCGCCGTTTTTTCCTCTGCACTAGTGTTGTCGTTTGTTTGGACTTCCCGATATGAAATACGGGAGTCCGCTCCCGGCTTTTTGTGTACCTGAGGAGCCATGCCCGCTGACGCTGACCCGTGGGATCTATGGGCCCTGGCGGTTGCCCTATCCCTCTCTGTGGGTGGTTGTCTGATTTTGGGACTTTGGTTGGAACAGGACCTAAAATCCTGCCCTCAATCGGTTGATTAGCTAGGGGCCGTTGGTTCCGGTCCTGGCTTCAGGGTCTGAGTACCCCCTCTGTGCACGTTTTTGGGGTTGGGTCTTTGGTATCGGTACCGGCGGGCTCCAACCCTGTGCCGGTCCACCTCGGATCTCTAGCTGCCGTCTTCCCGTCTGCTACCGACGGAGACCACCATCTGCCACCTAGCCCAGGTACCAGGGCTCCAACCCTGGCACTGTTCAACTTGAGCTTCTCCTCCGCTGGAGCTACACCTAGCCCCAGCCTTCACTCCTCTCAACTTGAACTACAGAGTTGACTGCACTAGACTTGAACTCAAACTGTTTGTTTTCCCGCCCCGGGCTGTCTACTACTCTAGGTGGGCGTTCCCTAACCGCCTGATCCCGCCCACTGGTGTGCCTGTCTTGCCCTGAGGGGGGGTGACTAGGGTTTCAGGTCGGCTGTATGTAACCTAGGTGAGGGATGGTGTTGTGCGGGGGCCTAATGTGTGACTACCTGGTTTTGGCAGGGCGTCACATTCCCCCTTGGTTGAATACAGACCGTCCGCGGGGTGTCCAACCACCAGCATTTATTTAACTGGAACTGAAAGTAGAAAAAGAGGAACAGTTTACAAGTATACTAACATTAACACATTGGTTTTTCTTCTCTTACGGGAGGCACATTGTTTAAACATTCCCCATTTAAACCGGGATGGGACGGACCGGGTCCTTCTCACCTCACCCCCACCCAAAACAACCTGCTCCCTGGTGCCACCGCCAAGCACTGGTGCGCACCCCTTTCCCAAGTCCAGGACAGGTCCGGGTGTTGCCCTAATGGGCCGGGTAAAAAGTTCCTTACCCGGCAGTCTTTTTGTCACGGGCCCCAAGTCCGCGACCACTGGTCTGGAGGGTAGTCACCGGTCTCAATGGTGACTAGGCCTCAGCCTACTCTACCGCAGGCCCTTTTCAGAGACTGCAGCAGGGTGAGAAGGGTGGTCAGGGACTATTTACAAGGCCCAATAGTTCTTGGGTTGGCTTTCCAGTCCAAAGCCGTGGTCCATTTTTAAAACTTGTAACCATCAGGAACGGTGAACAGTCCCAACGGGGACTTGCATAACTGAGGTAGCCGGGTAACTTCTTAATCAGGTGAATTATTCAGTCAATTGGAATTCATCAACACACACACAAGACTATGTACACAGCAAGCGGGCACCACTCACTAGACGTCAGTTTCCCTATATTTGAGGGGTGGCCGTCCCAAGTTGGGGCGTGTGGACCATATTAGCGCCCTACTCTCACTGGGGACTGATGGGGTAGAGTGAATTATGGGTTCCTCTGCCCTAATGTCAGGTACTGTTGGCAGGGATCTACGGGGCGTGGTGTAGGTGCAAGGGCTTCCCTGGGTGCGAGTGGTAGTGTGTTGCTGACAGGCCTCTCTGGCTCCATATCTTCCACGGGTTGTGGGAACATTATCACGGGAACAATCACCGCTCCATTCTGCATAGGCCAGTCAGCCGGGAAGTCACCTATGACAGTGTGGATCACCTCTTTCGCCTTCCCTGCGCCCTGAGTGGGAGCGTGATCCTTCTCCGCCATCTTCAGGCGTTCTGGACACTTCTTCAGGTAGTCCCTGGAAACAGTGGCCGTAGTCTTCGCCTGGTCACGGCTGACGAGGTACGTTTTCTGATCCCCCCCATCCAGTGGGTTGGACAACATAAGGGGTCTTCTCCCACTGGTCATCCAGCTTGTGCAGTCTTCTCTTCCTCTTTAGTACTACATCTCCAGGTTCAAAGGGGGCAGCCTGGGCTCTTCTGTTGAAACGCTGCTCCTGACTCTCCCTGCTCTGGCGCAGGTTTCTTTCTACGTATTCTTGGATCTGCCGGTACTGTTTCTGGCGCTTGGCATCCCAATTGGTAGTTGGGGAAATGGTCTCAGGCACTTCAACATCCAATTCCAGATCTACCGGCAACCTCCCGGGCCTTGCCCTCATCAAGTATGCAGGTGTGCATTTAGTGGAACTGCTAGGGATATTGTTATATATGTCCACCAAGTAGGGCAGCTTTTCAGGCCACAGGTTCCGCTCCTCAAGGGGCAGGGTCTGGAGAAGGTTGAGGGCCAGATGGTTCATTTTCTCGCACATCCCATTAGTCTGAGCAAGATAGGGCGTGGTCCGGATCTTCTTACATCCATACAAGTTGCAGAATTCTTGGAAGATCTTCGCTTCAAAGGCAGGGCCCTGGCCTGTAAGCACCTTCTCCGGGTAACCATGCGGCTGGCAGAACTATGCCTGAAAGACCCTTGCTGTGGTACGAGCTGTTAAGTCCTTGACGGGCACCACCACCATGAACCTGGAGTAATGGTCCACGATGGTAAGGGCATACGTGTAGCCGCTCCGGCTGGGCGTGAGCTTGACGTGGTCAAGGGCAACAGCTGACAGGTAACAATTGGCTGTAACGGGGCTTTCTGACTGGTTCCATCCCGTCTTCTTAACGCGCAGGGACCACACTCCCTGCACCACGCGTCGATGGACTCTCTCATCCCCCTCCAGTAGAAGCGCTCCCTCAGTAGCATCTCCAACTTCTTCCAGCCAAAATGTCCAGCTCCATCGTGATAAGCCTTCAAGACCACAGGTACATACGCTTGTGGTACCACGAGCTGGCAGACTTTCTTGTGTGTCTTCGGGTTAGTTAGCCCTCTGTACAGCTTGCCCTGTTGCAGGTATAGGCGGTCTCTTTCCTTCCACAGCCACTGTGCTTCCGCGGGGGCAGTGGGTGCTAACCTGGAACCATTTTTAGAGATCATCATCTTGACTAACCGGACCGCAGGCTCCTGGTCTTGGGCCTCTTGCCACCCATGGCGGGGTAATGGGTCGAAGGTTGCTTGCTGCTGGCCAACGTACGGTTTTCCGTCTTTTCTGTCCATAGACTGTTGGAACCCGGGTAGTTCAATTTCTTCCAGTTCATCTTCATCCAACCCTCCATCAGGTAGGTGCGGCACCCGGGACAACGGATCCGCATTGGTATTTTTGCGGCCGGCTCTGTACTTGATGGTGAAGTCATAGTTCGCTAGCTGGGCTACCCAGTATTGTTCCAGGGCCCCTAGCTTTGCCGTGTCCAGGTGAGTCAGAGGGTTATTGTCCGTATAGGCCGTGAACTTCGCGGATGCTAGGTAATGCTTAAACCTCTCTGTTATCGCCCAGATGAGTGCCAAGAACTCCAACTTGAAGGAGCTGTAAATCTCGGGATTTCTTTCCATCGGCCGGAGCTTCCTGCTTGCATAAGCAATCACCTTCTCCCTGCCATCTTGCATCTGGGACAGGACAGCACTCAAACCCATATTGCTGGCGTCCGTGTAAAGAATGAACGGGAGACCATAGTCAGGGTAGGCCAGGATCTCTTCTCCGGTTAAGGCCGACTTCAGCTGCTGAAAGGACTCTTCGTGCTTTTCACCCCAGGCAAGCGGGGGCTCAGGAGCCCTGCTATTCTTGGTTTGCCCCACTAGGAAGTCTTGCACGGGGGCTGCCATTTTGGTGTAGCCCTTGATGAAGCGGTGGTAGTAGTCCACCAGGCCCAGGAACTGCCTCACTTCTTTAGCTGTGGTAGGTTTCGGCCAACTCTAGATGGCTGTGATTTTCTCGGGGTCTGGTGCCACACCTTCGGCACTCACCACATGCCCGAGGTACTGCACTTGGGCTTCAGCAGATGGCACTTGGAGGGCTTCAGTTTCATCCCGTTTTTGGAGAGAGCTTCAAACACTTCAGCAAGATGTTCCAAATGGGCCTCATACAGTTAGGTCCAGAAATATTTGGACAGTGACACAATTTTCGCGAGTTGGGCTCTGCATGCCACCACATTGGATTTCAAATGAAACCTCTACAACAGAATTCAAGTGCAGATTGTAACGTTTAATTTGAAGGTTTGAACAAAAATATCTGATAGAAATTGTAGGAATTGTACACATTTCTTTACAAACACTCCACATTTTAGGAGGTCAAAAGTAATTGGACAAATAAACCAAACCCAAACAAAATATTTTTATTTTCAATATTTTGTTGCGAATCCTTTGGAGGCAATCACTGCCTTAAGTCTGGAACCCATGGACATCACCAAACGCTGGGTTTCCTCCTTCTTAATGCTTTGCCAGGCCTTTACAGCCGCAGCCTCCAGGTCTTGCTTGTTTGTGGGTCTTTCCGTCTTAAGTCTGGATTTGAGCAAGTGAAATGCATGCTCAATTGGGTTAAGATCTGGTGATTGACTTGGCCATTGCAGAATGTTCCACTTTTTTTCACTCATGAACTCCTGGGTAGCTTTGGCTGTATGCTTGGGGTCATTGTCCATCTGTACTATGAAGCGCCGTCCGATCAACTTTGCGGCATTTGGCTGAATCTGGGCTGAAAGTATATCCCGGTACACTTCAGAATTCATCCGGCTACTCTTGTCTGCTGTTATGTCATCAATAAACACAAGTGACCCAGTGCCATTGAAAGCCATGCATGCCCATGCCATCACGTTGCCTCCACCATGTTTTACAGAGGATGTGGTGTGCCTTGGATCATGTGCCGTTCCCTTTCTTCTCCAAACTTTTTTCTTCCCATCATTCTGGTACAGGTTGATCTTTGTCTCATCTGTCCATAGAATACTTTTCCAGAACTGAGCTGGCTTCATGAGGTGTTTTTCAGCAAATTTAACTCTGGCCGGTCTATTTTTGGAATTGATGAATGGTTTGCATCTAGATGTGAACCCTTTGTATTTACTTTCATGGAGTCTTCTCTTTACTGTTGACTTAGAGACAGATACACCTACTTCACTGAGAGTGTTCTGGACTTCAGTTGATGTTGTGAACGGGTTCTTCTTCACCTAAGAAAGTATGCGGCGATCATCCACCACTGTTGTCATCCGTGGACGCCCAGGCCTTTTTGAGTTCCCAAGCTCACCAGTCAATTCCTTTTTTCTCAGAATGTACCCGACTGTTGATTTTGCTACTCCAAGCAGGTCTGCTATCTCTTTGATGGATTTTTTCTTTTTTTTCAGCCTCAGGATGTTCTGCTTCACCTCAATTGAGAGTTCCTTAGACCGCATGTTGTTTGGTCACAGCAACAGCTTCCAAATGCAAAACCACACACCTGTAATCAACCCCAGGCCTTTTAACTACTTCATTGATTACAGGTTAACGAGGAAGACGCCTTCAGAGTTAATTGCAGCCCTTAGAGTCCCTTGTCCAATTACTTTTGGTCCCTTTAAAAAGAGGAGGCTATGCATTACAGAGCTATGATTCCTAAACCCTTTCTCCGATTTGGATGTGAAAACTCTCATATTGCAGCTGGGAGTGTGCACTTTCAGCCCATATTATATATATAATTGTATTTCTGAACATGTTTTTGTAAACAGCTAAAATAACAAAACTTGTGTCACTGTCCAAATATTTCTGGACCTAACTGTATGTCCTGGAGTAGATGATGACGTCATCCAAATATAACAGGACAGTTTCAAAATTTCGATGCCCCAAACAGAACTCCATCAGCCTCTAGAAGGTTCCTGTCGCATTGCACAGCCCAAAAGGCATGCTGTTAAACTCGCAGAGAGCCATCGGGGTAGTGAAAGCAGTCTTCTCCCAGTCTCCTCCTGCGACGGACACCTGCCAGTAACCGCTGGTAAGGTCAAGAGTTGAGAAGTAATTTGCTGTTCTCAGTGCAGCTAACGACTCCTCAATACGGGGAAGAGGGTACCCATCATTGTGAGTTATCTGGTTAATTTTTTGGTAATCCACACACATCCTCATAGTGCCGTCCTTTTTCTTCACTAGGACCAACGGAGCTGCCCAGGGACTGCAACTATCACGAATGACCCCTGCCTCCTTCATGCTCCTCAACATGTCCTTGGCGCACTGGTAATGCGCAGGTGGGATCGGCCTGTATCTTTCCTTTATGGGTGGATGTGTACCGGTGGGAATGTGGTGTTGAACCCCCTTGATCCTCCAGAAATCTAACGGGTATTTACTGAATACCTGCTCATACTCTCGCACTACCCTGTACACCCCTCCCTTGTGGTGTGCAGGTGGGGTATCGGTGCCTACGTGTAATTCTTGACACCATTCTCCTAGCTGCTTTGGTGAGTTGTCACTGTCTGGCTGTGATGCAGTGATAGTGGAGGCTGCTGCTTGGGTGGCATTAGTGTCTACGGTGAATAGTTTAGCAATGGTGGCGTAACAGGGTAGCCTAACCTCTTCCTCTCCGCAATTCATCACTCTCACGGGCACTCTCCCCTTCTTGACATCAATCACCCCACGCTGCCATTACTGTGGGCCAATGTTCTGAAGGCAGAGGCTCCACCACTGCTGGGTAATCCTGTCCACGGGGACCTACTGCTGCCCTGCACCAAATCATCATCTCACTCCGCGGAGGCACCACTAGAGGCGCTACATCCATCACCCGCACCCTACCAATTTCTCCACCTGACATGTTCACCTGTTGCCGCTGCAGGAGAGCCCAGATCTCACGCTGCAGAGCCCTCTGTCGGCCTACTCCTACTGTGGCAGACAGTTGCTGCAATAGATGCAGCACTTCGCCCATGCAGTTTTCAATCACGTTTGTCCCTAGGACCATCTTTGGGTTACGGTCACTGGGGTCATTCTGTACTATAATAAGTCCTTGATGCATCAGCTCCACACGTCCCACCTTCAAGGTTACCTCCTTAAACCCTACTTGGGTCATAGGGAGTCCATTGGCCGCAATGATGGTCAAGCTGGCATCAGGTGGGGTGAGCTCATTGTCAGACCAATAACATTTGTACAGTATATAAGGCATAGTTGTTACCTGCGAGCTGGTGTCCAGGAGGGCGGATGTCGGGATACCGCCCACAGCAAGGGAGATGATGGGGAGACCTCCAACGTACCGATCACACCAATCAGCTGGGCCTTGAGGATCTATTCCTGAGGATTGGCCCTTGGCCTCAGGGGTTGCTCGTTTAAAGGACACCGGTTGTTTCTTCTCCGCTGCATCCAGGAGATGTCTTCTGGACTGTTGGCGAGCTGGATCTTCTCTGCTGGCTTGGCCTTCAGTGGTATCTGTAAGGCGTCCAGGATCCTGGTGACGTCATCACTCTGTGACGCCCTGGCGAAGCCAGGGGTCACAGGTCATCACACCAGCACACCCTACATCCCAGTTAGGAACACCAAAGCTACCAAAATCCTTGTTGCCTTCCTCCAGGGGCTGATGTTCACACCAGGGGGTGGGCCAGGCGGTTGGCTCCGCCCACCAAGGAGTACACAGCCCTGGAGGCGGGAGGAACCAGGCAGAACAGTGAGGGAAGTGAAAGTAGAAGGAAGTGGTTGAGGAGCTAAGTGAAAGTGAAGTGGTACTGGAGCAAAGAAGAAAAGGAACAAAAGGGAGCGTAGAAAGGCCTGAAGTGAGTCCAGCTAAGTGCAGGACAGGTCAGCAAGGTCAGCAACAGCGGTGATCGTCTGGAGGGGGGGCTGCTCGGAGGTTGCTGGAAGGACCGCGGTCGAGTAGTGGCCCGGCGGTCTGGAGCAGTATACGAAGGACAGTCAGCACGAGGGCAGGGGCCTCTCGGACCCCGGCAAGGCTAGGAGTCGCCATAATTTGCCGAATCCGTCAGTGAAGGGGACGTCGATCCCCCAACAACCAAGTCCCGATTGAAGACAACCGTCCAACCATTAGTGAGGAACACCGCCACCGCCAGGGCACCAGCTCCTCAGGGCCAGCGTCTGCGGGCAAAGTAGGGCTCCTCCGGCCCATATCCAAGCCGGGGAGCGGGTTACCGGTGGGAACCCATCGCTACCAACTTAGAAACATCAGGTGCAGGTCAGAGGGACATCACCGTTACCTGCTGGGAGAGCAAGTGCAGCCGTCCGTGGGAACCGTCTTTCCAGCCGTGTGGTTTACCGTAAAACTGTGTCAACGTCTCAGGCTGAGTGAGTACCACAGTGCCGCAAGGCACGGCGCTGCCCCCGCGTCCCTGCGCCCACCAGGCCCTGCACCCTTCCACCCCATCACCGGGCCCCGGGATCACCAACCCCTACCCACGGAGGGGCAACACAACACCTGGCTGCTCCGCATCACCACTCCCGGGATCCCCATATTGAGCTACAAATCACCACAACCGTGGATGGCGTCACGGACAATCTCCCCAACAAAATCCCCTTTTCACTCACGGGCGAGGAGTGCCACTCGAGAACCCCCGGGATCCGGCCCACCGCTCGAGCCACCACTGAGCAGCAGCAGCCGGACCCGAGCAGAGGGGTGAGCGCGGTGCCGGCACCCTCCTCCCCGCCCGCGACAACTCAGACGCTGAACTTGCGATAAGTCCTCCGGAGTCCCGGCTACTGCTGCGGGTGCCGGCAGGGCCAACAAGGGAGCCACTACTGAGACGTGCGCGGTGTCAGCCAGCCAAGATGGCAGGTCGGGGGCACTAGCTTCAGATGTCTATAACACTTTAATGGCCCGGTCTTTTAGGATCGCAAAGCTCAAGTCTGAATGTTCTAGGGACCACAGCCGCAGCTGCTTGTGGTCTTCAGCAGATCCTAGCCCCTGCAGGAACTGTTCCACCAGCATTTTGTTGCTCTCTGCCTCATGACGCTGTCGGCAATTATAAAAATGCATCTGCAATTCGGCTTCGGTACGGGTTTCGAAAGCGACCTGCAGTTTGTCAAATATGGCGGTTACCGAGGCCCGGTCGGCATTGGCCCAAGTCTCCACTTCCTGCTCAGCGGCACCGGTCAGCTGCCCGAGCACCACAGATGCACGCTGCTTGCCGGTCATGGCATACATATTAAGAACGGTACAGATTTTCTTCTTAAATACCTGCAGGGCATCGGGCTTCCTATCGTACTGAGGTAGCCAGGCAGCACCACTCACTTTGGGCAGGGTGATCGGCATGACTTGGGTGATCGCCAGGGCTACCGCTTCCCCCGCTCCTGCGACCGGAGCGAGAGCCACCACGTTTCCGTCATCTGCCACATCCGCAGGCGCCACCACTCCGGCGGCAGGCGCTACTCCCCCATCCGGATTAGGCGCGGACATCTTCCTGCTTCTCCCCCTTAAGGCTACTTTACACACTGCGATATCGGTCCCGATATCGCTAGTGTGGGTACCCGCCCCCATCTGTTGCGCGACACGGGCAAATCGCTGCCCGTGTCGCACAACAGCCGTCACACATACATACCTGTCCGGCGACGTCGCTGTGACGGGCGAACCTCCTCCTTTCTAAGGGGGCGGTCCGTGCGGCGTCACAGCGACGTCACTGAACCGCCGCCCAATAGCAGCGGAGGGGCGGAGCTGAGCGGGACGTAACATCCCGCCCACCTCCTTCCTTCCTCATAGCGGCCGGGAGGCAGGTAAGGGGAGCTTCCTCGTTCCTGCGGCGTCACACGCAGCGATGTGTGCTGCCGCAGGAACGAGGAACAACCTCGTTACTGCTGCAGTAACGAGATTTGAGAATGGACCCCCATGTCGCCGATTAGCGATTTTGCACGTTTTTGCAACGATGCAAAATCGCTTATCGGTGTCACACGCAACGGCATCTCTAATGCGGCCGGATGTGCGTCACGAATTCCATGACCCCAACGACTCCGCATTAGCGATGTCGCAGCGTGTAAAGCCCGCTTTAGTCTTTTGCAAGTACTCCTTTGTGCGGCTGGTCAGTTTCACTTTCGGCCTCAGGGTGTTGTTTTCTTCCGGCCTCATTCCCAGAGGGCGGGTCTTCACTTCGCACCCTTTCTCGGGGAAGAAGATGCTGGGCTGTTGTTTTTCGTGCCTAAAAATGGTGGCAAAATGGCGACTTCTAGAAATCTTGATCCTGAATCCCACGTCTGTGAGCTCGGCATAATAGTTATATAGTTAATAGTTAATAGTTAAATAGTAATCGATTGGTGGCAGCAAGTTTATGCCAAGGATCATTGTGGGGCGACCCGTGAGATCAGGGGCGGATTAGATATTTTCCGCTGCAGGAGTCGGGGGAATATATACCTTACTCTCACCGGGAACCCTTCAATCATCGGCATGGTAGAATAGCGGCCTCCTGGCTTATTGTCGGGCAATTCCATAATTGGCCTGACTATAAGAGGGGCGCTAGAGAGCGAGTCACGTGCTCTGTCTGGTGAAAAGGAGGGGTGTAACTTCCACTCCTCCCCCCTTTTCATGACATATTGGTGGCAGCAGTGGGATATCTGAGTGACCCCGCCCAGCTGTTCATGACAAATTGGTGGCATTTTCCATGCAGCCAATCAAATGCTATTACCATGCCACCGCATAACAGCTGAGTCCCAATCAAATTGCTGTTTGCATTACTAGGCTCCCAGACCATACACCTATACAACCTTTACCCAACAAGTTCCACTATACCATCCACAATAGCAACGAAATTGTCCAAGACCTGAAAGGGAAAACTAATAAAAATACAGGATTTCTAAGCAGTAACTGGAAACCATCAGCAAGTTGGTAACACAATTTACAATGCAAAAAATGTAGAAGAGTAAAGGAAAAAGACTCACAGGGGAGAGGAAAGGGGTTTGTAAAACCATGTCATCCCCATGCTAGCCGCTCTGGGGGCTATCTTTCCACTGTGCTCTGATTCTCTCGCATGTGAGAATTGAAGCACAGGTGAGGACAAGAAGGAGAGCTTAATCTCTCAATCTCTTACATTGCATGTCTCTGCGTATATCAGACTGCACTTAGATGACATCTGAGTGCAGTCCGATGTTTCACAGGCACCCATAAGGGTGCATTACATGCTGCGACATCGCTAATGATATATCGTCGGGGTCACGGTGTTTGTGACGCACATCTGGCGTCGTTAACGACATTATCGCTACGGCAGCGTCACACACACATACCTGTTCTGCGACGTTGCTGTTGATGCCGAACAATCCCTCTTTCAAGGGGGAGGTGCGTTTGACGTCACAACGACGTCACAAAGCGGCCGTCCAATAGAAGAGAAGGAGCAGAGTTGAGTGGCCGAAATATGCCGCCCATCTTCTTCCTTCCTCATTGCCGGTGGACGCAGGTAAGGAGATGTTCGTCGCTCCTGCAGTGTCACACATGGCGATGTGTGACGCCGCAGGAACGACAAACAACCTCACTACTGACCAGACAACGATTTTTGGTAAATGAACGATGTGTCACAGACCAACGATTTTTGCCTCTTTTGTGATCGTTTAAGGTCGCTCATAGGTGTTACATGCTACGATATCACTAACGATGCTGGATGTGCGTCACAAACACCGTGACCCCGACGATATATCGTCAGCGATGTCGCAGCGTGTAAATGGCCCTAAAGAGAGTGCGGCAACTCAGCAGTCTGATGCTCTTACGTAGGATTCTGATCAGCCAATCAGTCAAAGAGCCTTTCAATAAAGGAGCACAGTAATGGACTTGAGAAAAGTGTGAAGGAGGCTAATGGCAGCCCTTCTGGTAGTGAGAAATTCAAAAAGTTTTGTGATGCTAGCCATGGATTAGCAGAGCAGTAGTCTGTCACCAGTCAGGATTCTTGTGATGATGATGGTAAAAACAATACGCTATCAGAAGTTGAGCCATCTATAGAACAAGATGACAGGATGGCACTTGCCAAATCCCAAACAAAGACTGGTACTGTAAAAGATCTAGACTTTGACCTCTCTAGTGATAGTGACAGAGAGGCTGATGATAAAAAATCACCACTCCTGGGAGTGAAAGCGAATGTAAAAGAAGTTGGAGAAAGTAAAAAAAGCCAGAGCAGGGGTCTATAGGCCCAGTCACACACAACGACTTACCAGCGATCCCGAAAACGATCCGACCTGATAGGGATCGCAGGTAAGTCGCTGGGAGGTCGCAGGTGAGATGTCACACAGTCAGATCTTACCAGCGATGCAGGAACAATACAGGTCACAGTAGCGACCCATATAACGATCTCAGCAGTCAGGAATTCTCTTTTCTCATCTAGCCTTGAAGTCTTCAAGACTTAGATAAAAGAAAACTAATTCTATGCCCCTTACTTTAATTTGGACCTTAGGGGTGCTTTACACACAGCGAGATCGCTGCTGAGATCGCTGCTGAGTCACGGTTTTTGTGACGCAGCAGTGACCTCATTAGCGATCTCGCTGTGTGTGACACTGAGCAGCGATCTGGCCCCTGCTGTGAGATCGCTGCTCGTTACACACAGCCGTGGTTCGTTTTTTTATTGTTGCTCTCCCGCTGTGACGCACAGATCGCTGTGTGTGACAGCGAGAGAGCGACGAAATGAAGCGAGCAGAGAACAGGAGCCGGCATCTGGCAGCTGCGGTAAGCTTGTAACCAGGGTAAACATCGGGTAATCAAGGTGGTTACCCGATATTTACCTTGGTTACCAGCCTCCGCCGCTCTCACGCTGCCAGTGCCGGCTCCCTGCTCTCTGAACATGTAGCTGCAGTACACATCGGGTAATTAACCCGATGTGTACTGTAGCTAGGAGTGCAGGGAGCCTGTGCTAAGCAGTGTGCGCGGCTCCCTGCTCTCTGCACATGGACCTGCAGTACACATCGGGTAATTAACCCGATGTGTACTGTAGCTAGGAGTGCAGGGAGCCAGCGCTAAGCAGTGTGCGCGGCTCCCTGCTCTCTGCACATGTAGCTGCAGTACACATCGGGTGATTAACCCGATGTGTACTGTAGCTAGGAGCGCAGGGAGCCAGCGCTAAGCAGTGTGCGCGGCTCCCTGCTCTCTGCACATGTAGCGACATTATGATCACTTCTGCGTCGCTGTGTTTGACAGCTAAGCAGCGATCATAACAGCGACTTACAAGGTCGCTGTTACGTCACAGAAAATGGTGACGTAACAGTGATGTCGTTGTCGCTGTCGCTATGTGTGAACCCAGCCTTAGTTGGGCTACCACTAGATTTACTCATTTCATCTTGAAGATTATAGAACTCATCATCTGTTACATTTCTTTAGTACCCTCTTTGGACACGATATTAACCCATTTGAGATTTTATGCTTGAGCAGAGGAATCCTGAGGCCTATTTTATCAACTTCATACAAACTATTACAGTCCCACACATCTTCCCCCTCTGCCGCCCCTGCAGCGGATCGAACCGCTCGGGTTCCAGAGGTGGTGATTACTCGTGGCTCAAGGGTCTCCGGACCTGGGGGCTAGGGGCCACACTCAAATGGAAAAGGGGGGTATTTACAGGGGATTGGTATAGTTCGTGATGCCACCCGTGGTGTACGGTAATTGGGAGTACCGCCGCTGCCATTGGGAGTACCTGGGGTGATGGAGTGGGGCAGCAAGATGACGTTAACCTCCACGGGTAGGGGAAGGCCCTGGGACTCTGGATGGTGCTATGGGATGCAGGGGGGAGCGCAGGCTCGCTGGTTGCAGCGGTCAGTCAGGTACTCAGCAATAAAGCAGACGCTGACAACAGGGTAAGCCAAGTCTCTGACTGCCGCTGTCTCCTGAGGGGAGCTCGTCCGGGTCCCATCCCCTGCAGCATTGCCTGGTGGTCCGTGACCTGCCTCCTGGAGCAAATTTAGAATGTCCTATGTGGCCCGTCAGCTTGGAGCTTTCCGGGTCCCGCTCCCCACTATGGCTAAGTGAAGGAGCCTGCTCTCAGGAGCTCACGCTTGGGATTTCAGTGGGCTGCTTGTTTGGAAAGCCCTATCCCCCTCATTGCGCTAGTGCCCCCGATCTCTGAGCTTTGTGGGAACAGTCCATAAAGGCCCTGTCCTCCGCAGGTTAATTGCCGGGTCTCCTGAAGCTTCTCCCTGACCTAGGGTCCGTGTACCCCGACGTGCCTTCGGTCCCGGACTGGTGATTAGGCCCAGGCTGCTGACTGTCCTCCAAGACAGGTCCCAGGCACCTAGCCTTAATCCCCTGCGACGGTGGTCCGATTCCTATAGGTCCAGACCACCGTCTAAGACCTAATCTGATTCTCCCCAGGGAGCTACAACTCTCAGCTTCCTCAGAGCTTCTCACAGCTCGAGGGCTACCACTCAACTAACTTGACACCTCCCACCTCCCTGTCTGACCCCTTGGTGGGTGGCCCTATTCCTGCTTAAGCAGCCCACTGGTGTGCCTGACAGGTGTGGTGCAAATTGTATCTAGGATTTGTAAATGCTGGTGGAGACAGTACTGCAGGATGGAGACCCAGAAGCATGGGGGGTTGAATCCTGCACTGTAGAGAGAGAGCGTGCAGTACCCTGTGACGACCTGAATAGTCCAGGGGTGTCACATTCCCCCTTGGTTAAACGTAGCTCGTCCCCGAGATACAGGACATCCAGAGGTTTATTTTTGTTAACTGAAAAAGAGAAAAGTAACATTTTTATTAACACTTTTTCATCCCTCACAGGGGAGGCATATTACTTAAATGTTTCAACTATAAAAACCCTAAGGGCGGCTTTGCACGTTGCAACATCGCACGTGCGATGTCGGTGGGGTCAGATCGAAAGTGACGCACATCCGGCGTCACTTTCGACATCGTAGTGTGTAAATCCTAGATGATACGATTAACGAGTGCAAAAGCGTCGTTATCGTATCATCGGTGTAGGCTCCGACTTTTTCAAAATTACGCTGCCGCGACAGGTACGATGTTGTTCCTAGTTCCTGCGACAGCACACATCGCTGTGTATGAAGCCGCAGGAGCGAGGAACATCACCTTACCTGCCGCCGGCAGCTATACGGAAGGAAGAAGGTGGGCGGGATGTTTACATCCTGCTCATCTCCGCCCCTCCTCTTTGATTGGCCGCCTGCCGTGTGACGTCGCTCTGACGTTGTACGACCCGCCCCCTTAGGAAGGAGGCGGGACGCCGGCCAGAGCGACGTCACAGGACAGGTAAGTGCATGTGAAGCTGGCGTAGCGATAATGTTCGCTACGCCAGGAATCACAAGATATCGCTGCTGTGACGGGGGCGGGGACTATTGCGTGTGACATCGCAGCATCGGCTTGCGATGTTGCAACGTGCAAAGCCCGCCTTAGAGTTCATCTTTTGTAAAAAACCTGTGGAACGCTACGGGTTGTATTAACAGCGGGGGCTCAACCTGCTCCGTTGCAGCCCTTTCCTGCGACAGTCCAGTTCCAACATCCCGGATCCCATTAACCCGCTACCCAAACAAACGTGACCCGATGCATTCCTACTTGGGGTCTGTGACAGGGTTAAAGTCCCAAATTTAAAAGGACGACTCTGGTAGGCACAGGAGGTGCAACTTTTGCTGTTGTCATTCCCAGTAGGGGGTGTCAGCGTCCGGCCTCGCCTCCCTTACCGGTATGGGTCGTAAGTACACTTGTGCGGCCCCAGCAGCCACCGGGATGCCGCGCGGCGATGGATCTGGCAGCTCCACAGGCTCCGCCTTGGTAGACAAAGAAACCGACTGCTCCACAGCCGAGGATGCAGAGTCCGGGTGTTCCGTATCAGGGTACGGGCCCGGTGATGTGGCCGAGTCTGGTCAGGCCGGTGTTGGGGTAACTGCTGTCGTGGCCTGGTCGGGTGGTAGGGTCTGAGGCTCTGCAGCTCGTTCTTTGCAAATTGGGAGTGGAGGTTCCACTGCCGGTGTTGGGGTAGGCAGCTCGGTGTCCGCCGAGGACAAGGGTGATGGTGGCAGAGTGCTTGCAGCGGGTGGGGGCAGACTGGACCCCACAGCCATATAGGCCGGGTCAACCGGCACTGGGTAGCTGCTTACCCGCTCCTCGCATGGGACTGCTTGCACCGCCATTGCCAGGCTCCTCATCTCTTCCCTCCAAGGGTCCAGGATAAAGAGGAATTGCGTCCGCATCCTCCTGCAGAGTTGTTCAGTCTCCTGCTCGATCCAGGTCGTGGTCCCAGGAGCAGCGCGCTCTGGTGACCAGTCTCGTGCTTCCATCTTGCCTCTGCGGTGCACAGGAACGTTATAGTAGAGTCCTGGCGACTCTGCTCCACTTCCACTGCTACATGCCGTCATACCCCCTCGGTTTTCGCCAGCCACTCACTGTTGCACTGGGGCACTCTGGGAACTTCCGGTTCCGGCAAAACTCTCGGGACAAAGGGTGGGGCTTCATCTCCGTGCGCTTTTGGTCTGGAAGATGGCGTTTTGGCGCCAAATATGGCGGAAAATGGCAGGAATGGGATTTTGACACTGCAGCTTCGCTTTTCAAGGCGCATGTGACCCAGGTTAGTAGGCCCAGTCCGTATCCTATTCGTGATGCCAGAGGTTTGAGGTGTGATGCCCCTGCAGTGGATCGAACAGCTCGGATCCAGGGGTGGTGATTACTCGTGGCTCGAGGGTCTCTGGACCCGGGGGCTAGGGGCCACACTTAAATGGAAAAGGGGGGTATTTCCAGGGGATTGGTATAGTTCGTGACGCCACCCATGGTGTACGGTAATTGGGAGTACCGCCGCTGCCGTTGGGAGTACCCGGGATGATGGAGTGGGGCAGCAAGATGACGTTAACCTCCACGGGTAGGGGAAAGCCCCGGGACTCTGGATGGTGCTATAGGATGCAGGGGGGAGCGCAGGCTCGCTGGTTGCAGGGGTCAGTCAGGTACTCAGCAATAAAGCAGACACTGACAACAGGGTAAACCAAGTCTCTGACTGCCGCTGTCTCCTGAGGGGAGCTCGTCCGGGTCCCGTCCCATGCAGCACTGCCGCCTGGTGGTCCGTGACCTGCCTCCTGGCACAAATTTAGAGTGTCCTTTGTGGTCCGTCAGCTTGGAGCTTTCCGGGCCCCGCTCCCCACTATGGCTAAGTGAAGGAACCTGCTCTCAGGAGCTCATGCTTGGGATTTCAGTGGGCCGCTTGTTTGGAAAGCTCTATCCTCCTCGTTGCGCTAGTGCCCCCGATGTCTGAGCTTCGTGGCAACAGTCCATAAAGGCCCTGTCCTCCGCAGGTTAATTGCCGGGTCGCCTGAAGCTTCTCCCCGACCTAGGGTCAATGTACCCAACGTGCCTTGGGTCCCGGACCGGTGATTAGGCCCAGGCTGCTGACCGTTCTCCAAGACAGGTCCCAGGCACCCAGCCTCAATCCCCTGCGACCGGGGGTCCGATTCCTCTAGGTCCAGACCACCATCTGCAATCTAGTCTAATTCTCCCCAGGGAGCTACAACTCCCAGGTTCCTCAGAGCTTCTCACAGCTCGAGGGCTACCACTCAACTGACTTGACACCTCCCACTTCCCTGTCTGACCCCTAGGTGGGCGGCCCTATTCCTGCTTAAGCAGCCCTCTGGTGTGCCTGAAAGATGTGGTGCAAGGTGTATCTAGGATTTGTGAATGCTGGTGGAGGCAGTACTGCAGGATGGAGACCCAGAACCATGGGGGGTTGAATTCTGCACTGTAGAGAGAGAGCGTGCAGTACCCTGTGACGACCTGATTAGTCCAGGGGTGTCACACCCCTCCTAAATATATGGTGCAATGGACGAAGGATTTAGGGTTTTCGTTATCTGTGGCTCAGAAACAGGATATTTCTCCTAACTCACAAAAGTTCTATTAGGCTTTGAAACCAAGAGGCACATTTCAAACACCCTTTTTTGGTCTTGCATATGTAGCAGAGGTGAAGGTACCTCTGTAGTGCTCAGTTTAATAACGGTATGTGAGACAAGGTAACAGCTTTTTTATTAGACAGGAAAAAAGATGCAATTCAATGGTTAAGTCTGATATGTCAACAATAAAGATAACAAACTCTTGCATGTTCTAGCTGGGCCACACAACACAATGTCGTCCCAGCTATTCGACACAAGTACAGCACTAAAACTTTGGTACACAAATTAGACTACACACTACACTATGATAGCTAACTGGCCTCCGTTATTGAGGTCACGCAGCTACTATGCTCTGGCTACTGGAGCTTACACTACGCCTTATCGGAAGTGTGCACTGGTAACGGGACTCATGATACCGCTATGGAGGGCCAAGTCCACACTCAGAAGCTTGATTCTGCAGTATTTGGATGGCTTATCGGTGCACACTCTCCTTCCAGGGCAGGGGAGAACATCTCCTTGTTCGTGGACCCGTGGTGCTTGCCTCCTCCAGAGGGTGTCTCTTCTCACCTTCGGAATTGCTGACATCAGGAGCTTTCCAATCCAGTACTGGCTTGGCTCGCTCCAGGGTTCGATCACGTCCTGGCTTGCAATGTTTCTCGCAGCCTGGCACTGTGTCTGTCTCCCAACTGCCATTCTCGGTTATTTTCTCTGGCAAGTTCTCCTCTCTCGATGACCCGACTTCTCCTATTCCTGCCCTAAACTCTTCTCCCACTCATTTTCACCTTCCGGCACTTTTTGTTTTGGGCACAGTTAGAAATTCCCCTTTGTATTAATAAATGCTCTATTTTAAGACCTCTTGTATCTTATCATGAACAAAAAAAAATGTCTCACAGATTATGGCTTTATGGTTTTTAAACATAAACTTTGTGAAGCACATGTAGGACCTCTCCTCAACCTTACATGATTCATATGAGAAATTCTAGAACACATGGTTCTGTTGAATGGAATTCCATCACAGGACTACACAGAAATTTTGTGCAGTTCTGTTAGAGACCTCTAGGGAGTACACATAGTACGCAACCTGTTCAGGATGTTTCCTAAATGTTCTTTTATTGTATTATGCCTTAAGCAGGCTTTACATGCTGCGATATCGGTACCGATATCGCTAGCGTGGGTACCCGCCCCCATCTGTTGTGCGATACGGGCAAATCGCTGCCCGTGCGGAAAACATCGCCCAGACCTGTCACTTTGCTTACCTGACCGGCGAACTGCCTCCTTTCTAAGGGGGCGGTTCGTTCAGCGTCACAGCGACGTCACAGCAGCGTCACTGAACCGCCGCCCAATAGAAGCGGAGGGGCGGACATGAGCGGGGCGTAACATCCCGCCCACCTCCTTCCTTCCGCATTGTGGCCGGAAGGCAGGTAAGGAGAGCTTCCTCGTTCCTGCGGTGTCACACGGAGCGATGTGTGCTGCCGCAGGAAAGAGGAACAACTTCGGTACTGCTGCAGTAACGATATTTGAGAATGGACCCCCATGTCACCGATGAGCGATTTTGCACGTTTTTGCGACGATGCAAAATCGCTCATAGGTGTCACACGCAACGGCATCGCTAATGCGGCCGGATGTGCGTCACCAATTCTGTGACCCCAACGACTTCGCATTAGCGATGTCGTAGCATGTAAAGCCCCCTTAAGACCCTGTGCGCAATGGGAAATAACTTTTTCTTAAAGGGAACCTGTCATCAGAAATTTTGCTTTAAACCTCAAAGTTTCCCCCTCTGCAGCTCCTGGGCTGCATTCTAGCAAGGTTCCTGTACTTTTTGTGGCCCCTTTTAAACCAAATTAAATACTTTATAAACTTGTACCTTTTGCTATGTAAATTTTGTAAATCGTCCATGGGGGCGGGCTCTCTGCTGACCGTTGCTGTTCCTCCAGCACATTGACGCCGTCCCCCCACGCTCTATTTCATCCATCAGGACGCCGCCCAGTACACCCAAGGTGCCGCCCACGCCAGGATCGCTGGTGACGTGTGTCACAAGCACAAGATTATGGGCGGCGCTGTGATTGCATCGCAATTGCCTGCCCATAATCTCGTGGACGCGCTTTCCCCCACTGCCTCCAGCGTTCTGCGCAAGCGCTCACCGGCCAAATGACCCAATGTCACCTCCTTCCCATCTTATCCTGCAGCAGGGCAAGATGGGAAAGAGGTGACGTCGGGTCATCTGGCCAGCAAGCGCTTGCACAGAATGCTGGAGGAAGAGGGGAAAGTGCGGTCACGAGGTTATGGGCGGCACTTGCTGATGACACTCACAGCGCCGCCCATAACCTCGTGCCTGTGCAAAACGTCACCAGCGGTCACACGTTGACACAGTGCACAGTCCCGCTACAGTCGCACAGCGCATGCGCGGGACCATGGGCGCCCAGGGGCGGCGTCCTGAGATATGAAATTCAGTGTTGGGGGGCGGCGTAAATCTGCTGGAGGAACAGCAACTGTCACCAGAGAGCCCGCCCCCATTGACGATTTACAAAATTTGCATAGCAAATGGTACAAGTTTATAAAGTATTTAATATGGTTTAAAAGGGGCCACAAAAAGTACAGGAACCTTGCTAGAATGCAGCGCAGGAGCTGCAGAGGGGGAAACTTTTAGGTTTAAAGCAAAATTTCTGATGACAGGTTCCCTTTAAGAAAAATCCGCACTGTCTGGCAGAATACCGCAACCGTGGCAAAAACTGCAGTAATAATGTACCCGCGGTTTTGCCACGGTTTTTCCGTGGGTTGGTACCTGCGTATTTCGCAGGTACCTGCGGAAAAGAAGTGACATGCTCATTCTTTTTGCTGCAGAAATTCTGCAGCAAAACCTAGAGGTAAAGAAAACGCAGTGTGCGCACAGCATTTTTTTCCCCCATAGTTTTGCTGGGGAAGGACTGCAGCAAGGTTAGGAACAAAAACCAGCCCTTTTCTGCTTCGAAAACCACGGCAAATACCACAATGTGCGCACAGGGCCTAACTCCCTTTATACAAGGTTGTACGAACATACCCCACCACCCCTTTTTTCTTCCCCTTAATTTTTCCCTCTCTTCCCATCCTATATTGCTCACTCTCAATTTTTCTTTCTGTCTTTTGTGCTCTATATTACCTGAGAAACCTCTCACTTCCTAACATCTAACAAATACCCAGACGGGGTGTCAGAGAGGATTGGTTATAAGCGTACTAAGATGTACCTGAAATTCCACAATATGGTAGCTTTGCTAGTCATGTATTTAATCTCTCTGCTGACATATCTCATGAATAGTTAGTTCTATTGACAAGCTCGTTGCCATTTACCTGGAGGATCACCTGTTTCTCTGTGACTATGTGAGTATAAAATAAAGATATATTTAGCTTTTTCCTAAATCTGTTCACAGAATCCACAAGTATCTCTGTAAACCTGTTTTGCTTTATGAATTTCTCCAGTTAAGCTTTGTGCCCTTCCTTTCCTTAAGATGTTTTTTGTTTTCCTAGTAGATTTGCGGTCACCAGCCCAGTGTCTCTGTCTCACACCCTTTTAAAGTTATGTCCGTATGACAGGATCAGTACCACCTTACTGGGTGTGTCCATGTTACAGTAGGAGTCTATAATCCTCTACATAGCTATCGGTGAGAGAGACAATGCTTTGACTCAGTTACTCTGCTCACATCATTTACTCGCTCACCTGGGCACTTTGGTGCACTGAAAAATATTTCCGAAGGAGGCTGCTGTGAACCTGAGAAGCTTCACCACATAATTCCCTTTACTAGTCGAGAGTGAGGATCGCTGCATAGACACATCTCTAGCAAACCGTACAACCCCAAGGACTGAGAGATTGCTGTCCTTCAGAGGAACCAGAGTGCTCACAGACAGATTATTAGGGATAAAGCAACACATTTGTCTGTTGGAATGGTACTGCTTCCAATACAGATTTTGTGACAGGCAGGTGGGTTTTCGGAAACTCATTGAGACTTTTTTTAAGTGAAGTACATTGATCATTTTACCTGTTAAATTTGGGTATTTAACTAGAATATCTGCTCTGTGTCAAGTTCTAAAACTTTCAGCTTCAGTGACTTCTTGCACATTCTTTCAGGGACATATCTGCTTAGATTACATTTGAGTATACTAATGTTTTACCTTTTTTTTACTTCTTTCAGGGGAGAATTAAGGAACTAGAAAACCTTGTGACCCTTTTTTTGTAATACATCCATCTAATCGCGCAGTAGTAGTCTTCCCATTTTCACAATGGGGACTTTTATTGGACACATCTCCCCTGGGCTTGCATTTTTATCTTTTGGTTTGCTGTATGCTATTCGTTACTCCTGGATGGTGTTAAATGGATGTCGAGTTCAATATGGCCCTCGCAACAACAAAAATAAAAAATTCTGGAGGACATTGCCAATAGAAGCAATAATGAAGTTGCTTTATGGATTCACGGCTGTTATGGCAGAGTTTTTCTTTCCCCCAGGAGTCCAGAAATTACGCTTCTTCCGATCAGATGACCCTGAATATCGTTTTCAACACCCTAGTGAATGGCAACATGCCACCATGTATGGATACTTCTGTCTAAGTGGGATGTTAGACATTTTGAGTCAGTCCTGTCTCCAAAAACGTTGCCCATTGCTTGAACATGCTGGAGTGACCGCTGCGTTTTCCATCACAACGCTTCTCCTCAAGTTCCATGGTCATGGAAAAGAGGCAGTAGAGGTACAAGTCCACCATCTCCTACTTCTCACTACTGCTGTGACTAGTCTGATAATGATTTTTGAAATCTGGCAGCCAGACCACCGCCGACTCTGGTTTACTAAAGCTTGGCTAGTGACTATACAAGGGACATGGTTGCTTCATGCTGCCTTTATTTTATATTCTCCACCAACAGGCCATGCTTGGGACTCAGGAGACCCTGCAAATCTTATGTTTCTCACCACCTTTTACTGTTGGCACCTGGCACTGGATGCAGGGCTAATGGGTTTATTGTTTTGGATAACACTTATTGTACACAGGCGCTGGGGTAAGAGATTAGGAAAAGATTGTTACCAGCTAGCTGGAGATAAAGCAGAATTAGCAAAGCTCACTGGAGGGGAAGGAGAGGAAGAATTGTAATTTTACTGATTTGTTTAATCTACAGTATTAGACAGATTTAAGGAGGACCGTCACCAGGTCAAAAGTCACCAGTTTATGTAATGTTATTGTTACTTCTCCCCAGTATTCCGTTTATGTTTTTTCAATTCAGCATACAATTTCAGAAATAAAAACCTTTTACTTAGTGCATCCAATATGCTAATTTTTATGGTCTTTATAAGAGGGTAATTATGTAGAACAGCCTAGAGATACTACAGAATCCAATGAACAACGCCCACTTGGTAAAGATCACTACAGTATACTGTGTGAACTAAGTAAAAAGCCCATATCTCTGGAACCAAATGGCAAATTTAAAAAAGAAAAAGGAATACATAGGGCAGACGCAGGAATAAGAAAAAAATAAGAATAAAAACTGTCAACTTTTGACCTGGTTTTAATAATATCGTTTTTACATTAAATATTTTGTCAGTCTTGATGTTAATAGTAGAAAGCAGCAAATGGCAGATAAAAATTGTTAATGGAGTATTCCCATCTCCAAGATCCTATCCTAATATGTAGTTGGTGTAATAATATTAGCAAATACCTCCAATTAGAAATGTAGTATAGTTCTTCTGATTCACTATGTTGCTTACCACATGTTCAGGGCATTGCAGGATCTTAGGTATCCATGGTTATGATCACAAGCAAGTGATTAACTGTGACTCTATGTGTGGTTGTAACCATGGATACCTAAAGTCCTGCAATACCCTGAATATGAGGTAAGAGACATGGCTATATCAGAAGAACTATACTACATTTCTAAAGGAAGGTATTTGCTAATAGTATTATTATACCTATTACATAATGGGATAGGATCTCGGAGATGGGAATACCCCTTTAAGTCCCCCATACACAAGAGACTAATGTTGGCTGAAATCACCAATGTTGACAAGTTTGGCCTATGGTCACTGTGTATGACAGCATTCTTGGATCAGAAACCACACCTATTATCTTATCTCAGATGTGGACATGAACCTTGACATGAATTGTTGGAGGATGAAGTCAGATAAGATAATATCCCTGAGTGCAAACAGGTGCCAGTATCCTGAAATACACTCCCTGCATTAAGTGTAATGTTAGTGGCAGGGTGATATACTGTGTACATACTGTAAATCAATAACTGAATGGAAGAGATAGTAGTTGTGACTATGTTTTGTAATAAGAGACTACACTAAACACCTCCACCACTGAACAGATTAAGATGGAGAAGTAAATGCTTATCATTTGTTATAGTGCTGTTATAAAAAGGTGTGGTGATATCATCAACCAGGCTCTGGCTGCAGTCACACATTTCAATATACTGGCAAGAAAGCTTTATAATTTTGTAAATGACAAACCTTTAAAAGGTAAAGTATATTAGATATTTGGAGACACTCCATAATACAATGAATAAATGAATTTACACGAAACAAGAAACCCTCGTTAATATGTTTCCTGTGTGAAGCCCCACAGGTGTTGTATCGGTGCATACCTTCAGGGACTCCACGTAGCTGGTGCTGGTCACAGGTAAGGAATCTTCGGTTTTGATCGTGACGCCACTCTCAGTATTGCGGTCAGTAGGGACCGCCACTGCAGGTTGAGGGTCGCCTGGGGCTGATGGTGTGTGCAGTTAGTTGGAATAGCCTCCTGAGAGTGAGGCAAGCCCCAGGGCCCGGTGTAGGTTTGTAGTACCACAAGTCGCAGAATGACTCACACAGGCAGAACTGTCTTTCAAGGGCTTTACTCACATTTGATGGCAGGGTGAGTAGCCCGGGCGTAGCTGGGATGAACCAGATGGGAACCAGGTATCCTTCCGGCTGACTTTATGAGGGTGACTACTGACTCGCCTTCCTTAGCCCTTGGTGGTTTGGGGTGACCCCGACTTTGAGTCCCTATGGGGGTCACCCAGGGAAGATGCTGCAGCCTCTCTCCCCCTTTTGTTTGCCGTTTGCTTGTTCCCCGGACCAGGCCACTCCAGCTGCTTGCCTCCTGTGACCTATGGGCCCTCACTGCGGTTACGTGGCTGCGGCTTTTGTGGTGTTGTGGTGTGGGCTTTGAGAGCCCCACACCGGCAGGTTTAGCAGAAGAAAGCTGGATCTATCTTCGCTTCGGGATCTGCCGCCCGGTTGGGCCTGGTGCTCTCTAGCAGTCTCCTTACTTCCCACTCCGTGCTTTCTCTCTAGCTGAAGCTGGCTTTCAGGTAGCACTCCTAGTTGACCGTTCTCCCCCGTCAGTAGCCACTGCGCGGGCGCTGTTAGACAGCAACAGCCCCACAGGTCTGCTCCTCACTGAGCCCTCTGGAGTTCTCTGCTCTAACTGACTCACTGCTCCTCCTCTCCTGTTCTTGCCTACGCCACCTAGCAACCAGCCCCTGAACACACCCCTAGCTGGGAATTGAAAGTTAACTCCTTCTGGCTACTCAAGGGTCCCCTCTGGTGATGTGGGAGGCCTGGTCACTATGCGCCTGTGTTCCACACCCCGGTCAGCCTTCTGGATTACCTGTATTGTACTGTCCCCAGCATGGGTGCAGTACTCAGTGGTGCCTGACCAGGTCAGGGGCGCCACATTCCCCCTTAGTTATCACCAGCACGTCCTCGGGCTGCAAGACAACATTTTAAAATGCATAAAACATTAAAACATGTAAAACATTTTTAAAAGCACCAGGTACCATACATCACCACCCTCCACCCACAAGTCCGTTAACCCACCCAAAACCCTTTCACGTTGGCCGCGGCTTCAGCCACTTCTGGCAGGATGTAGAGGCGGCTTTCATGGGCTGGTGGTTTCAGGGTATACCTGGCCTGGTGGATCCGCGCCTTCAGCCTCTTCTGGCAGGATGCAGAGGCGGCCTCCACAGTTGGTGCTGACCAGGTACCCTCTTTGTGGTGGAGAGCCAGGCCCCATAAACAGGCATGCTCTCTGGTTGCAGGTGAGCCAAGGCCCTATATACGGACGGGCTCCTCCTGGTTGCAGACGAGCCAAGCCCCTAAACAGGCTGACTCTGGTGGTGGTGGTGCCCTTTGGTGTAACTATTTACACTGCGAGAGTTTGTGGCTATAGCCAGTTCATAGCCTTAAGGTTTATGGTTTTCTCACAATAGTTTTTGTGGGCACATGCTTAAACGTAAACGTTGCAAAACAAACTTTTCAAACTGGTCAAAACTTGCTGTACTTCTTTCTTTACTTTACTTTACTTTACTCCTCTTTACCAGGGCTTGAGCCTGTACGGCGGTGGCACCTGCTGCTTTCTTGGTCTCTGTCGTCGTCTGTGGTAGTTTCATCTGTAGGTTCCTTGTCTTTTCTCTCTTGTAGCATGGGGTGGCTGTAAGGTTTGCTGGTGCATAGTGCTACGTCAAGCGCGTACAGTCCTCTTTCGCCTTGATGCATAGTAAACTGGACTGAATCTCCCATCTTTAGATTTCTGCCAGGGTGTCCTCTAGGCAGATGAGCTCTCACATCTCTTCTGTTGACAAATATCCCTTCTTTGATACCAGGTGCTACGATGAATCCATATCCACTTCTCAGATTAAAATCCTCCACTACTCCTCTGAAAAGGGGTCCTCTGGCCTGGGCTTTGGACCTTCTCAGGGCTCGTTTTTCTTGCAGGTCTCTGGCGGTGACTTCTCTCTGCTCTGGAGATGACGGTGTAGAGGATAGTTGCGTTCTGTTGCGGTGTGTCTTACGGGCTGGATTCTGTAGGGTGCAGCTCACAAACTCCCAGGTAAGGCTTTTGGGCAGATCTTCTTCTGCAGATGGTGTCAGGTCTTCCTCATCCCAGCGGGAATAAGGCAGCATCTCTGGCTCTGGGTATGGCTCTGGAGTCAGCCCCTCAACCTCCTGGCCTCCTCCCCCCCTTAGTTCTTCCTGGCACTCCTTGGGTAGCAGTGCTGGGGATGGACTTCTTTCTGCCGGCCCAGGTGGGGAACTCTTTGCCGTGGTTGCTGCGGGAGCTGTCGGGATACTCTTTGGGGTGTGCGGAGGGAGCATGTACCGCTCCACCATCTCCCGTGGGAACTTAGCTTCCAGGTCGGCTTTTAGCTGCCAGTATGCGGAGTCCTCACCTACCAGGGATTGCCTAGCAGGGACTTCCTGAACCTGGGGAGCCTTGTCTGCTCTGGCCTTGCGGGCCGGGGTAAATGGTACGTCAGCCTTGTCTTGGCGGGCCGCGCCTGGCATGGCGGCGGCCTGGTCTTGGCGGGCCGCGCCTGGCATGGCGGCGGCCTGGTCTTGGCGGGCCGCGCCTGGCATGGCGGCGGCCTGGTCTTGGCGGGCCGCGCCTGGCATGGCGGCGGCCTGGTCTTGGCGGGCCGCGCCCTGTATGGCGGCGGCCTGGATCGGCGTCGCAGCTGCGATGGGGTCTGTGCAGGCTGGGCTGGGCATCGCTGCAGGAACCGGGTCTTGGTGGGCCGAGCAGGGCATCGCTGCGGCGGCCGGGGCTTGGCGGGCCGAGCAGGGCATCGCTGCGGCGGCCGGGGCTTGGCGGGCCGCACCTGGCGTGGCTGCGGCCTGGTTCAGCGTCGCCGCACCGGGCGCCTCTTCAGGGACCGCGGGCGTGGCAGCAGGGGTCGGGGCATCCGGGCCGGCAGGGGCAACACTGGACTCACCCATCGGTAGCAGCATCGGGGTCTGAGTCGTCACCGCCCGGTCTGGCACTCGGTGCGCGGCTCTCTCCTCGTAGGCCCGAACCGCCGCGGTCATCCATAGAAACTCCTCGCGTCCCTCTCTGATCAGCCTTCCGACCCTGGCTTCCAGTTGATCGCAGAACTCGGCGAGCTCCCGACACCACCAGGCAGCGGAGCCTGGCTCTGGGTCTCTGCACTCAGACGCCATTTTCTCTAGCAAGCTGCTGGCTTCTCTTCTGCTCCGCCGTCTCCGGACGCTTCCGCTCTCTTCGCTGGCAAGCTCAGAACCCTGCAGGGGATCTCTGGGTAGCCACACCTCTTCGTGGGCGGTAACTTCTTCCAGCGCGGGCTGCTGTTGTTTTTCAGCGCGCTTTTCATGGTGGCAATATGGCGGCGCTTCCAATTTTTCAAGCGGACCGCCCAGGCACATGGTCACCTGTCTGGACAGGTCTAGTCCTTATCCTGTTCGTGACGCCAGATGTGAAGCCCCACAGGTG
This sequence comes from Anomaloglossus baeobatrachus, assembly GCF_048569485.1. Taxonomy (NCBI): domain Eukaryota; kingdom Metazoa; phylum Chordata; class Amphibia; order Anura; family Aromobatidae; genus Anomaloglossus; species Anomaloglossus baeobatrachus. Next base: position 423,184,404 of record NC_134355.1, on the reverse strand, counting down.
TTGTATCGGTGCATACCTTCAGGGACTCCACGTAGCTGGTGCTGGTCACAGGTAAGGAATCTTCGGTTTTGATCGTGACGCCACTCTCAGTATTGCGGTCAGTAGGGACCGCCACTGCAGGTTGAGGGTCGCCTGGGGCTGATGGTGTGTGCAGTTAGTTGGAATAGCCTCCTGAGAGTGAGGCAAGCCCCAGGGCCCGGTGTAGGTTTGTAGTACCACAAGTCGCAGAATGACTCACACAGGCAGAACTGTCTTTCAAGGGCTTTACTCACATTTGATGGCAGGGTGAGTAGCCCGGGCGTAGCTGGGATGAACCAGATGGGAACCAGGTATCCTTCCGGCTGACTTTATGAGGGTGACTACTGACTCGCCTTCCTTAGCCCTTGGTGGTTTGGGGTGACCCCGACTTTGAGTCCCTATGGGGGTCACCCAGGGAAGATGCTGCAGCCTCTCTCCCCCTTTTGTTTGCCGTTTGCTTGTTCCCCGGACCAGGCCACTCCAGCTGCTTGCCTCCTGTGACCTATGGGCCCTCACTGCGGTTACGTGGCTGCGGCTTTTGTGGTGTTGTGGTGTGGGCTTTGAGAGCCCCACACCGGCAGGTTTAGCAGAAGAAAGCTGGATCTATCTTCGCTTCGGGATCTGCCGCCCGGTTGGGCCTGGTGCTCTCTAGCAGTCTCCTTACTTCCCACTCCGTGCTTTCTCTCTAGCTGAAGCTGGCTTTCAGGTAGCACTCCTAGTTGACCGTTCTCCCCCGTCAGTAGCCACTGCGCGGGCGCTGTTAGACAGCAACAGCCCCACAGGTCTGCTCCTCACTGAGCCCTCTGGAGTTCTCTGCTCTAACTGACTCACTGCTCCTCCTCTCCTGTTCTTGCCTACGCCACCTAGCAACCAGCCCCTGAACACACCCCTAGCTGGGAATTGAAAGTTAACTCCTTCTGGCTACTCAAGGGTCCCCTCTGGTGATGTGGGAGGCCTGGTCACTATGCGCCTGTGTTCCACACCCCGGTCAGCCTTCTGGATTACCTGTATTGTACTGTCCCCAGCATGGGTGCAGTACTCAGTGGTGCCTGACCAGGTCAGGGGCGCCACACCTGCTTTGGGTAATATTTTGGATTCCCGGCTCTTGAGGTCCTCTATGAATGCAGGTCAAATTTAGTAAGTTCACAAGTTGCTCGTTTGTTTGATGTCTTTCAATATTCTGTTCCGCAAGTGACTACTATGGATGATTACCCCTGTATCTTGTTTCCCCCCCATTTTTCCCTTATGTGCCATAAGGGAAAAATGGGGGGGAAACAAGATACAGGGGTAATCATCCAAGTTTTTCAGAATCCTACAAATCTGTATAGAGTTGCACAAGTGTAGTGAATTTCAGCAATACAACTAGTTAACTATAACCAAACAATCTAGGTGGTAATATTGTGAAAGAATGGGTGGCCATATTTCTTAGCACCCAGATTTTCAAGAAACAGATTAAGGCTATGTTCCCACGCTGCGGAAAATGCGCGGATTTTGCCGCGGATTTCTTGCGGAAAAGCCGCAGATTTCCCGAAAATCTGCAGCTCAGGCACTTCCCAGCCATTTCTATGGCATTTTGGAAATGCTGTGCCCACGCTGCGGATTTTTCTGCAGCGGATTTCGTGCGGATTTTGATCCGGAAAAATCTGCAACATGTCAATTATTGTTGTGGATTTTCATCCGGATTTTGGCTTTAAAATTGGGAAAAAAAAAAAATCCGCACCAAAATCCGCATCAAATCCGCGGCAATTTTGCGGTAAATCCGCGGCAAATCCGCACCTTTGAAAAGGTGCGGATTTTGCGGGAAAGCTGCGGATTTTGATGCAGAAAAATCCGCAGCTACATTCTCCCGTGGACATATAGCCTAAATGAAGATGTTGGTGGATAGACTATAAATAAATATTGTAACAACATGCTCGAAGTTATATTTCCTAACAGTTTTATATAATATTGAAATGTTTCAATCCAAGATATTTATCTTATCCACTGGAAGCTAAATGTTAGTTTCAGGGGGGGAATAATCACGGTCGCAGGGATCGCGACCTAGCCCTTGGGTTCTGGGCCCTGGTGACCTCAACACCTACTTCAGCTGGATGTGTGCCTGAGGGCAGCCGAGAAAAGCTGAGCATTACCTATCCTCCTCAGCACAGCCATCCCCTGCACTGCACTAACTGCTCCATAGCTGCAAAGCAGTAAGCCCCCCCTACCATCAGTAAGCCCTGCCCATCATCAGTAAGACTTGTCCACCATCAGTAAGTGCCAAACAAACCTCTTAAAAATGGCAAAACCCATGTACCATTAACAAAACAACTACCATTTTTATATGCAAAATGAATAAATCTATTATGTTATGTATAGCACAAACATTATGTACAGCAAAAACAAATGGATTGGGCCAAATACCAGGATGGGAACAAAAATACATGCATGGGATGGGAAAGCTGGGTGCTGAGGGAAAGATGTTCTATCCCTCAACACCCAGCTTTCTCATGAACTGCTATACATCTTTCCATCCTCACCCAGCTTTCCCATGCTCTGATATGAAGGGCAATTTGGGAGCTTAGGGAAATATGTACTGCAGAACATGGGAAAGTTAGGTGTTGAGTACAGATAAATATCAGAACATAGGAAAGCTGGGTGCTGAAGGAAAGAGGTATATGAGAGCATGGGAAAGCTGCATGCTGAGGGAAAGAGCCTAAAGGGGGGAGGTGAGAGTGGTTGAGGCGGGATTCCGAAGTACAAATTTTGCATCAGGGCCCATCAAACTCTAATTATGCCACTGGTTAAGTCAGCAGGTGTTCCAATTGCTGGGCTGCTATCTGATAGCTGATACTGGTGACTCAAGAAATCCCAGCTGGAAAGCTATAGTTAGGAGGAGTATGAAGATAGGCATGGTCAAGCATGCTAGTTAGGTAGGTGGGGGCCCAAAGATCAGACCTCCATGACCTACTGTAATATTTACAATTTTTCCAGTATATAGCTAATCAATGATGGAAGCTGAAATAACCTTTTAAAGGGAATCTGTCACCAGATTTTTGCTACCTCGTGTGATAGCAGCATAATGTAGGCAAAGAGACCCTGAATCCAATGATGCATCACTTAGATTATTGGGTGCAGTGGTTCTAGTACAATCAGAATTTTTAGATTTAGCCACGCCACATAGCTGAGAAAGCTGCCACTGCCCACACCAGGCTCTGTATAGACATTGTATATTGACAGTGAGGTTCGAAACAGAGGAGGGTGTGTGCCGGACAACATGGCACAATCCAGCAAGTCATATCAATGATAAGCTCATGCTGCTTAAACAAACATTGCAAATGCACAACAATATCAACCTTGAAGAGAGAGACATCCCTAAATTCTATGTTTTACATCTTAAAGCAAGCTGTTTTTAGATTACATAGCAAAAACCTGCTGATAAATTCCCTTTAATCTTTTCCAACATGTGATGTATTTGTATGATGCATGTGCAAGTTGAGCCCACTCCATACAGGGTGGAACGCCAAACTGTGTTAAACAAACAGCACTTGTATAGCATCCCTGAAACACTCAGGGCACTACAGGGAACTGCATCCTCATGGGGATGTAGGACCTACCCCCTGGGACCTGGAGTAACAGTGCCGATACCACCAAAGCACGACCAAAATCCTAGCTCTCCACTCCACACCGGGCATAGAGAGTTAACCATGGAAGGGGATGGTCACCATGGGATTGAGTCCCTGGGATTAGTCAGCCTGGTGGTAGGGGTCAGCAGTCAATCAGTGAGTTAGTTAGGAGAGTGTGGCACCCAGGAGAGGTGTGTGGATGTGCCTGAGCTGGGTCTGTGCAACGGTGACCCGGGGGCACAGGAGAGAGGTTGCCAGGATCGGTACCGGAGATACCGCTGGGACCGGAGCACGAACGGGGCACAGGGCTCTAGATCAGGCGCCAGTTTTATACGGCTTGGTAAATACCTGCCCGGTGAGGACACCTCCACGGACTTCATCGAACCAAATAATCAGGGGGCATCAGCAATAAAAGGATTGGGGTTCGGACACTTACCTCCCCACAGGGTCCGCACTGCCCGCCGTATGGAGAAGGAGACTGTACCCCAAAAGGGACAGTCAGGCCCCAAACGCTCCACGCTACGGGGACCCAACCAACAGAGAGTGTCGGGGACAGAGCAACCTGGGTCACTACATTGGCATCGATACTCCTGGGACCTGAACCAGCAACCCCTGGGTCCAAGTGAGTAGAGACTGTTAAAGACAACCTGGTGTGGTCTCTGTTATTACCCTGCAATATCTCCCAGGCATGGCCCTACCTGCAGAGGGCGTAACACCATTGCTGCAATCACCACCAGCTCTGGGAGTACCCACATTTAGCAGCGGTGGTCCTTCATCCTTAACCGCAACCCGCAGGTGGCGTCACATGACATTAACTCTTATCACCCCTGTAAATATCCCTCCTTACAAAAGGGGGCCAGGGCATGGAACCGGGCAACGGCCACAATAGTGACATTCCCAATTATAAGTACTGCCCAGGACCGAGTACCCCCTTCCCTGGGCGACACACTTGCATTATTATTATTATTATTATTTATTTATAGAGCACCATTAATTCCAAGGTGCTGTACATGAGAAGTGGGTTACATACAAAATACATATACAAGTTACAGTAGACAGACTAGTACAGAGGGAAGAGGGCCCTACCCTTGCGGGCTTACATTCTATAGGATTATGGGGAGGAGACAGTAGGTGGGGTGTAGATTGGGCGGCAGCTCCGCACGGTGGTCGGGCGGCAGCTCCGCACGGTGGTCGGGCGGCAGTGAGTTCATTGTAGATTGTAGGCATTTCTGAACAGGTGGGTTTTCAAGTTCCGTTTGAAGTTTGCAAGGGTAGGGGATAGTCTGACGTGTTGAGGCAGCGAGTTCCAGGAGACTGGGGATGCTCGGGAGAAGTCTTGGAGTCAGTTGCATGAGGAGAGAATGAGAGAGGAGGAGAGAAGGAGATCTTGGGAGGACCGGAGGTGACGTGTTGGAGTGTAGTGGGAGATTAGTTCAGAGATATATGGAGGAGATAGATTATGCACAGCTTTATAGGTCAGTGTTAGTAGTTTGAATTAGATACGGTGGAAGATTGGGAGCCAGTGGAGGGACATGCAGAGAGGAGAAGCGGGGTGGTATTGAGGAGAGAGGTGGATCAGTCGGGCAGCAGAATTAAGGATGGACTGGAGAGGGGCGAGCGTGTTGGCAGGGAGGCCAAGGAGGAGAATGTTACAGTAGTCGAGGCGGGAGATTATGAGGGCATGCACTAGCATTTTTGTAGATTGCGAATTGAGGAAAGGGCAGATTCTGGAAATATTTTTAAGTTGAAGACGGCAGGAGGTGGTGAGGGATTGGATGTGTGGTATGAAGGACAAGGCAGAGTCAAAGGTCTCTCCGAGGCAGCGAACTTTGGGTACTGGCGAGAGCCTGGTGTTATTTATTGTAATAGATAGATCAGGTGGAGAGTGTAGGTGAGACGGAGGAAAGATGATTAGTTCAATTTTGGCCACATTGAGCTTTAGGAAGCCAGAGGAGAAGAAGGAGGATATAGCAGATAGACATTTCGGGATTTTGGACAGTAGAGATGTGACATCTGGGCCAGAGAGCTAGATCTGGTTGTCATCGGCATATAGGTGGTATTGGAAGCCATGGGACTTTATGAGTTGTCCCAGGCCAAATGTGTAGATAGAAAAAAGTAAGGGTCCTAGGACAGAGCCTTAAGGGACGCCAACAGAGAGATGGCGGGATGAAGAGGTTGTGTGAGAGTGGGAGACACTGAAAGTGCGATTGGAAAGATATGAAGAGATCCAAGAGAGGGCAAGATCTCTGACACCAAGGGAAGAGAGAGTCTATAATAGGAGGGAGTGGTCGACAGTATCGAAGGCTGAGGACAGGTCTAGAAGTAGGAGTATGGAGAAGTGCTTGTTTGCTTTGGCAGTAAGTAAGTCATTCATGATTTTAGTCAGGGCAGTTTAGGTAAAATGATGTGGACGGAAGCCGGACTGTAGGTTGTCAAACAGAGAGTTAGAGGAGAGGTGGGAGGAAAGTTCAGCATGGACATGCTGTTCCAGGAGTTTTGAGGCAAGTGGGAGTAGTGATATGGGGCGATAGCTGGTAGTAGAGGTTGGATCGAGGGAAGGTTTCTTTAGGATGGGTGTGACTGTTGCATGTTTAAAGGCAGAGGGGAAGGTACTAGTCGTTAAAGATAGGTTAAAGAAATGGGTTAAGGCTTGAATAAAGATAGTGGTGAGGTTGGGGAGGAGGTGGGATGGGGTCAAGTGCGCAGGTGGTGAGGTGCGCTTTTGAGAGAAGACGTGCAGGCTCTCCTTCGGTGATGGTGGGGAGGAAGTTTATGGGGGAGGGGCAGTAGTCAGTTATGTGAAGGGGTTGTGGTGGTTGAGCAGAGAAGACTTGCCTTATTTGGTCGATTTTTTCTTTGAAATAAGTGGCAAAGTCTTCTGCAGAAATGAGGGAAGTTGGAGGGGGCAGTGGTTGGTGAAGGAGGGAGTTGAAAGTATTGAATAACTGTTTGGGGTTGTGTGTTAGAGAGGATATGAGGTTTCTGAAGTAATCGTGTTTAGCGGAGGTGAGGACTGAACGAAATGTGTGAATTGCATTTTTGAATGTGGTGAAGTCTTCCTGGGAGTGCGTTTTCTTACACCGCCGCTCTGCAGCCCTAGACACTTGCCGAAGTTTTTTAGTGAGGCTGTTGTGCCAGGGCTGTCTAGTGATTCGTCTCACTCTGCCGTGCACAAGAGGGGCGACTGAATAAATAGCTGATGTGAGAGTAGTGTTGTAGAAAGTGGTGGCACTGTCTGTGTCGTGGTGGGACGATATGGAGGACAGCGGAAGGATAGAGTCAGAGAGAGTGTGCATGTTGAGGTGTGCAAGGTTTCTGCGGGGATGTGCTAAGTGCTGGGCAGGGGGGGCAGGTGAGGAGGACAGGGCTGAAAAGGTCAGAAGATGGTGGTCAGATAGGGGGAGGGGGGAAGTTGTGAGGTCAGAAAGGGAACAGAGGCAGGTGAAGATAAGGTCTAGCGTGTGTCCATCTTTATGGGTGGCAGAGGTGGACCACTGAGTTAAACTAAAAGACGAAGCAAGGGAGAGGAGTTTGGAAGCAGCTGATTGGCGGGTGTCAGTGGGGATGTTGAAGTCACCCATGATGATGGTGGGAATGTCAGCAGAGAGAAAGTGTAGAAGCCAGGCAGAGAACTGGTCAATAAAGGCAGTGGTAGCGCCCGGGGGTCTGTATATGACGGCCACTTGGAGGTTGGAGGGAGAATAGATTCGGACAGAGTGCACTTCAAAGAAAGGCAGGACGAGGGAGGGCAGAGGTGGGATTGGGGTGAAGCTGCAGTTGTTAGAAAGAAGGAGGCCCACTCCTCCACCCTGTCTATTGCCAGGGCGAGGAGTGTGGGTAAAGTGGAGGCCGCCGTAGCATAGCGCAGCAGGGGAGGCAGTGTTGGAGGGTGTCATCCATGTTTCGGTGATGCCCATAAAGGATAGATTGCTGGAGGTAAAAAGATCATGAATGATGTGCAGTTTATTACACACTGAACGGGCATTCCAGAGCGCTCCAGAAAGAAGGGGCGGCGGAGTGGGTGAGAGGGGAATGGATTTTATGTTGGATAGATTGTGGTAGTTACTAGTATGTGGAGAGTGGTAGGTGGGTGATAAAGAGGGGTGTACCATCTGTGGGGGGCCAGGATTGGGAGATATGTCACCAGCAGTGAGAAGAAGTAGTGAAAGAGAGAGCAGATGGGAGAAGGAGAGGGGACGGCATGGTCTGCGTGATATTAGGAGCGATCTGAGGTTCAGGAGTAGGTCAGCAGATGAGGACAGATGAGAAGGCAGGAGGGAAGGGGAGATGAATATGTGGCACCCTGGACAAGCCAGGTCGTCACAGGTACTACACCAACACACCCCACACCCCGGTTAGGCACACCGAAGCCAAACACAAAATCCTTGTTGCCTTCCTCCAGGGGCTGATGTCCACACCAGGGGGTGGGCCAGGCAGTTGGTCACGCCCACCAAGGAGTTCACAGTCCTGGAGGCGGGAAAAGGAGTGAGATCAGTTTTTGAAGTTGAGGAGTGAGGAAGTAAAGTGGTAGAGGAGCAGTCTGACAGCGTCCGGGTGTGTGGTCCGGACAGTACAGCAAGGTTGGCAGACGGTGGTGACCGTCTGCAGGAGAGGCTAATTGGAGCGAACCGTAAGGACCGTGGACGGGCGGTGGCCCGGCGATACCGGATCGGAGAGTAAAGAAAAGCCAGCACCATCCGGCAGGGCTTACGGACCCCGACCAGGCTAGGAGTCGCCGTAAAACTGGTCAAATCCATTAGCAAAGGGAACCTCCGGGGTTTCCCAGCAGTCAAGACCTGATTGAAGACAACAGCTTACACCGTAGAGGGAAACACAGTCACCGCCAAGGCTACAGTTCCCAGGGCCAGAGCCTGCGGGCAAAAGGGGCTCCTTCAGCATCTATCCAAGCTGGGGAGCGGGTTACCGGTGGGAAGCCATTGGAACCGTAACACAACACAGGTGCAAGGAAAGGCAGTCACCATCAACCTGCCGGGAGGAGAAACACCGCAGCCGTCTGTGGGACCCATCGATCCAGCCGCTTGTTTTACCGGAGACTTTGCATTCGTCAATGGCTGAGTGAGTACCACCGTGCCGTGCGGCACAGCGCTGCCCCCGCGACCCTGCATCTCACCAGGCCCCGTAGCCCGCCTGCCATCCCTCCCTCACCAGGCCCCGGGACAACCAAACCCCCTACCCACGGAGGGGAGAAATAACATCCAAGCTGCTCCCTGTCATCCCTCCCGGGATCCCCGTCCAGAGCAGCGGTGGTGTCACAACCTCACCGCAACCGTGGGTGGCGTCACGGACAATATCCCTAAACCCAAACCACCCCCTTTTCACTCACGGGCGAGGAACGCCGCTCGAGTTCCCGGGATCCGGCCCACCGCTCGAGCCACCACCGAGCAGCAGCAGCCGGACCCGAGCAGTGGGTGAGCGCAGCGTCCCCTCCTCCACCCGCGACAACTTGGCGTCACGAACAGGATATTACCGCTCTGCCGTCTGGTAGAGGTGCGCCTTGTGACTGCCGGAGGTGACCGGCCGAAAATTTTGAGAAGCCGCCATTTTGGGCGCGAAAAATTCCTGCTCGAGCATCTCCTCGAGCAGTGGAGGCGCGAAAACCGAAACCCCGCCCCTGTAGAGGAGGAGCCGGAAAAAGACTAAGGGGGACGCGGATGGAGAGATGGCGGCGTCCTCAAATTGGAGCACGGGAGTGCCTGCCACCGGGGCGTCTAAGCTCTGGGGGAACTGAGGAGGAGTAGCCTTTGAAGACTGCGGCCCGGGTTAGCTCCCCGCCGGAAATGCTGCGTGGCTAGAGCGGGAGCTGGGCCGATTCTGCTTGAAGGTGAGGGCGCAGAGCCTGCCGCAGCTGCTGGATTGGACGGCGGAGATGCGCAGAATGGTTGCTGTGGTGGGGGCCCGTGAGCAAGGGGCCACTGCAGCCATGCCGCATCACGATCAGTCCACCCAAACTCCAGAACCAGCCCTGAATGCGTGGGAGCTGGGGGCCAGCACTGCAGCCGGAAGTCCAGAGAGAATGCCGCTGATAGAGGAGGGGGTCCTGAGTACGCTGCCCCCGCCACCGTTCCTAACGGCCGTCAGTGGTTCTGGGCTGAACTGCCTATGGAAGGAGAACCCAATGTACCGCCCGGTCCCCGAGTGGGCTGACCCCCTGCAGTGGTAACCGTCTCAAAGTCAGCGGAGCCCCGCTGCAAGTTGTCCCCGTTGGGACCACCAGTTTAAAAGTTGTGAATGATAAGATGAATCAACAGAAGATGTAACCTGATTATCACTTTGATTAAACCGGCCGTTGCCGGCAACCAGTTCCCGTAGGGACTTCCTGCAACCGTTGCGTAAGGGACTTCTTACGAACAAGCCCGAGAACTGGCAGGGCAACCACAAACTTAGTGGGATGTAAATAAAAATGTGTTTTGGCTTATACCGTTACCGCCTCCGGAGAGGCTGATTTGGGAGGATGGGCCTGGAGGAAAGGGATGGCCCAGGCCCGCCACTACTGTAACCGGTGGCGATTCTCCGGGGGTTCAGGGGTTCCCCATGGACGTTGCGTCACGGACAATATCCCTAAACCCAAACCACCCCCTTTTCACTTACGGGCGAGGAACGCCGCTCGAGTCCCCGGGATCCGGCCCACCGCTCGAGCCACCACCGAGCAGCAGCAGCCAGACCCGAGCAGTGGGTGAGCGCAGCGTCCCCTCCTCCGCCCGCGACAAATATTTGTTTAGAGGGTGCTGGGGTGTGGGGATATCTTGCATCTAACAGCAGCGATTGGAGCTAACTCTAATTGTTGCTATTTAACTAATTAAAAGTAGTCTGTCATCCCAGAAAAAGTATTAAAATAATGATACGGTCAAATAAGCAACTTAGTTTTTATAAATAGCATACCTCCGGTGAAATAAACATTGCCTTTTATGTGCATATGTGGCGCCCTGGCCTAGCCAGGTCGTCACAGATAACACACAAACACCCCCCACCCCCATTAGACAGGGACACCAGCCAAACAAAAACCCTTGTTGCCTCCCTCCAGGGTCTGATGTCCACACCAGGTGGGGCGGAGCCAAGCGGTTGGCCCCACCCGCCGAGGAGTTCACAGGCCTGGAGGCGGGAAAAGTGACAGAACAGCTTAGGAGTTTGAAGTGAGAGGAACAAGCACTTGGGTGTCTGGGTTTGTGGCCCAGGCACTGACAGCAAGGTTGGCATACGGTGGTGGCCGTCTGCAGGAGTGGTGGAGCAACGCGGAACCGTAGGACCGGGGTCGGGCGTTGGCCCGCCGGTACCGACCGGGGAGCGAAGTGAAGCCAGCACACACAGGCAGGGCCATCGGACCCCGACCAGGCTTGGAGCCGCCGTCAATAGTCAGATCCGAATGTGACTGGAACCCCAGGGGTTTCACAACAGCAAAAGTCCCGATTGAAGGCAACAGCCCACACCATGAGGGTATACAGCTACCGCCTAAGGCTAGAGACCCAAGGGCCAGCGCCTGTGGGAAAACGGACTCCTTCAGTACCCATACACCGGGGAGCGGACTACCGTTGGGAATCCATAGTAGTCAGAAGGAGAACATCAAGGTGCAGGGAAAGACAGCCGCCATCACCTGTCCGGGGAGAGACCCTGCAGCTGGCTGCGGGACCCGTCCATCCAGCTGTTTGGTTTACCAAGGACTTTGTACCTTTCTTGCTGAGTGAGTACACCTGTGCCATCCGGCACTGCGCCGCGCTGTCCCTGCAACCCTGCACCTCACCAACCCTGCCTCCCCGTCACATCATTGGGCCCCGGGACCACCAACCCCTACCTACGGAGGGGGAAAACAACATCCCAGCTGCTCCCTACCATCGCTCCCGGGATCCCCGTCACCAGCAGCGGTGGTGCCCATCTTCACCACGACCCGTGGGTGGCGTCACGGACTAAATTCCCCAAACCAACCACCCCTTTCACTCACGGGCGAGGAGCGCCGCTCGAGTCCCCGGATCCGTCCCACCGCTCGAGCCACCGAGCAGCAGCAGCAGCCGCAGCAGCGCCGGACCCGAGCGTTAGCGAGAGCGCAGCAGCGACGTCGTCCTCCCCGCCCGCGACACATAAAAAGCAGATTGTCCGATGAAGTTGTTAGGACTAGCCTTAGTATGGCCAAGCACTCTGGACCTTTCTAACCCAAAATTACCATGACTCCCTGCCTCACATGCTGATTGACAAAGGAGTTAAGATTGTGGCGCCCCTGAGGCTCCAGTCGCCACAGAGGTACTGCACCTCATCCAGAGGTGTGGTATTCCATCCTGGGTATGGAGGAGTGCATCCACTGGTTCACACAAAACCCAACACTCTCACTCAGTAACACCTCATCACACATGGCAGGGGCATGTTAAACCCAAAGCCATGCCAGGGGGTGGAGTCTTAGGAGTGGGTACACATGGTAGTGGAGTGTGGAGAAAGTCAGGGAGTTGGAAGGAGCAGTGAAGGAGGAAAGACCCGTGGTCTGGAGCTGGCGCAGCTCAACCAAGGCACAAGACAGAAGGGGTCCCAGAGACCACGGGAAGTGCAACATCGTCCTTGTTCCACATACAATCTTTTGGTGGAAGGACTTGGCCGTAAATCGGGGACTGGTCCCTAGGCTAGAGGAAAAAACCTACGTACTCCACTAGTAAAACCAGAGGCTGAGGTGACTGCAAGCACCGAGGCTACATCCACACACGAATTTGCTGTAAGGTGACCCCAAAGGACCAAGGGATAGAGCTTCACGCCACCCAAAAAGGTCCGCGGGCACCGGTTCAGGGCTCTGTGTGTGAGGGCACAAAGCAGGAGAGAGAAGCAAGCGCAGAAAGACAACCAGGGAAGGTACACATAAGAAAGGTGCACCGAACTCGACCTCCGAACTACTTGGGATCGGCTGGAGCCCTTCACAGTGGAACCCAGCACTCCAAAGGCGGTCATTGACATCGTGTTACCTTGGAACCTGCTACAGTGAGTAAAAATCTTGAACATAAGGATAAGGCTGCACATCAAAGTTTGATAATAGTATAATACTATAAGCATACCAAAAAACATTGAAGCATACAATGAAAAATGCCACTTGCTAACTTGAAAGTGTGAATAATGAAATGCATACCTGCCATGATTATTAGGAAAAAGGAGATATTTAGCAATCGCATTGATCAATGTAACTGAGCCCCAAAACCTCGTCAAGGTATATCTCTATATTGGGGTCCCTAGGTCTATGACCCTAACTGTGTGTCATCTCATTGCAATTAAAAACTGCTATGTGTGGAGAGGGGTAACCAAGGACTTTCTTATATAGGAGATGGAAAAACATGGCCGAAAGGGGCAAAGCTGTGTTCACCTTCAGGAAAAAAAACAAAACTTCATAATACTAAATAGGATAACTGAAGTGAGCACTAATATATATTCACGAATATATATTAGTGCTCACTTCAGTTATCCTATTTAGTATTATGAAGTTTTTTGTTTTTTTTTTCTGAATGTGAACACAGCTCCGCCCCTTTCGGCCATTTTTTTTCCATCTCCTATATAAGAAAGTCCTTGGTTACCCCTCTCCACACATAGCAGTTTTTAAATTGCAATGAGATGACACACAGTTAGGGTCATAGAGCTAGGGACCCCAATATAGAGATATACCTTGACGAGGTTTTGGGGCTCAGTTACATTGATCAATGCGATTGCTAAATATCTCCTTTTTTCTAATAATCATGGCAGGTATGCATTTCATTATTCACACTTTCAAGTTAGCAAGTGGCATTTTTCATTGTATGCTTCAATGTTTTTCGGTATACTTATAGCATTATACTATTATCAAACTTTGATGTGCAGCCTTATCCTTATGTACTATGTATTTTTTTGGCTTGCACTCAGAATATATATTACTGCTCACTTCAGTTATCCTATTTAGTAAAAATCTTGAGACTGCATCACTGTGTCGCTACCGTTATTCACTTGCGCCTCCTGCCCTGCAACCTCCACCATCGCCTACTACTACCCTCCTCCGCCCTGGGGCTCAACTCCACCTAGGGAGAGCTCCTACCATCTCAGCTGCATCACCTTCCCCCCCAGGGGCCCCCATCCCGCAGTGGTGGCACCTAACTTGATGCATACCACAGGTATGTTATCATCCCCTTCCTACTTACTAAACGACACCACCGGGGTCACGTAACCGGGCCTCACCACCATGGCGTCCCAGGAGCAGAACCGCGGCCCGGTAACGAGTCACCTCAGGCCCCGGTGCGGGCGTGTCAAGATCAGATTTTTTAAAAGAAATCTCAGGCACATAGAGTTAATACAGAAACAAATGCAGCCCTCTCTCCCCTCCTGCTCAGGCAACAGCTGAATTTCCTGTCTACAGCAGATATTTCAGTGCTTCACTTCTAAAGAGGGTACATCACCTTTTGAAACATGTAGTTAGTATAAAAGTATTTCTGGGGTGAGAGATTCCCTTTAAAGCCGTTGTCAATCTCTAAATGTCTTGATTCCATCGGGTGCCCATCGCCTTCCCCTGTGACATGATTGAAAGGTGTTGGTTGCTCTGGCAGTTGGGGGCACAATGAAGCATCCTGTCACCAACTTTTTGTATTCCTATGAAGCCCAGCCTGAAAAATTTTGCAATATACAGTGCAGGAAATAATTACTTGATCCCTTGCTGATTTTGTAAGTTTGCCCACTGACATAGACATGAACAGTCTATAATTTTAATTCTAGGTAATTTTAACAGTGAGAGATAGATTATCCAAAATAAAACCCAGAAAATCACATTGTATAAATTATGTAAATTTATTTGCATTTTGCAGAGAAAAATAAGTATTTGATCCCTCTGGCAAACAAGACTTAATACTTGGTGGCAAAACCCTTGTTGGCCAGCACAGCAGTCAGACATTTTATGTAGATGATGATGAGGTTTACGCACGTCAGAAAGGAATTTTGATCCACTCGTCTTTGCAGATCATCTCTAAATCATTAAGATTTTGAGGCTGTTGCTTGGCAACTCAGAGCTTCAGCTCCTTCCATAAGTTTTCTATGGGATTAACCCCTTCACCCCAGGTGATGTTAAGTTTTATTTTTACTCCCCTTCTTCCGAGAGCCGTAACTTTTTTATTTTTCTGTCAATCTTGCCATATCAGGGCTTGATTTTTGCAGGACAGATTGTACTTTTAAATGAAACCATAAGTTTTACCAAAGAATATACTGGAAAACAGCAAAAAAATTCCAAGTGCAGGAAAAAAATTGCAAAAACAGTGCGATTGCATGATTGTTTTTGGAATATTTTATTTACCGCGTTCACTATATTAAAACTGATCTGTCGGTACGAATTTGTAGACATATAACATGTATAGTTTTACTTTTATCTAAGAGGTTAAAAAAATTCAGAAGTTTGTCCAAAAAAAATGGCACACTTTTTGCTCCATTTTCCGTGACCTCTAGCATTCTCATTTTTCAGGATTTGGGGCTCAGTGGCAGATTATTTTTTTGCATCTTGAGCTGACATTTGTTTTTAATTGTAGCATTTCTGCTCAGATGCTACGTTTTGATCGTTTGTTATTGCATTTTGCACAAAATTTGCGAGGACCAAAAAACGTAATTTTGGTGTTTGGAATTTTTTTTGTTGCTATGCCACTTACCTATCAGGTTAATTGATTTTGATAGCTCAGGCGTTTCTGAAGGCGGTGATACCAAATGTGTGTATATTTTTTTATTTTTTTAACCCTTTAATTTTTAATGGGGCAAATGGGGGGTGATTGGAACTTTTTAGGATTTTTTAAAAAAAAAATAAAATAGTCCCCCTAGGGGACTATAAGGATCAGCAGTCTGATTGCTCATTTATTTTTCTTGATCAGAGCTGCACAGCTCAGACCAGGAGAAATGCTCATCTACTGTTAGAGGCAGCTCTCTGCTGGCAGTAACAGGAAGTGAGTCATGATAGTAACAGGAGTCATCACATGTCCCTGTGCTACCATGGCAACTATCACGGGGCTTTAGATGGCAGCGGGTAAGTGCTCGTTACCTGCTCCAGGCATTTAAATGGCATTGTTACATTTTGACAGCATGATTTAGGGGTTAACAGGTGCGAGTGGATCATAGATCCACCTGTGCCTGCAAGGCACACATGTCTGCTGCACAAATCAGCAGACACGTGCGGGGATTGCCGCACGCTCATCGCAGCAGCCGGTGGTGATTACCCCTTCATGATTTAGGACGTACGGATACATCCTTGGTCATGAAGGGGTTAAGATCTGGAGAACAAAGTGAAAGAAAATACAGCATCCGTATATAAAATTAAAACATGGCTTTATTGAAAAAGTTAAAAACTAAAAAAAAACATGGCAATAATCTAAGTAGACTAGATAGTCCGGCTACACGTTTCGAATAGTTAAGCTGTTCTTAGTCATGACTTGGTTAAGTTCTCAAGTTCTTAAGTTCTCAAGTTCCACCTGACTGCCGGTCAGGTTTCTGGGCACCGCACCCTTATTCAACAGTCTGGTGAGCTGTTCACATCTTTACGTTAAGATCTGGAGACTGGCTAGGCCACGCCATGACCTTAATGTGCTTCTTTATGAGCCACTCCTTTCTTCCCTTGGCTGTATGTTTTGGGTCATTTTCGTGACAGAAGACCCAGTCACGACCCATTTTTAATGTCCTGGCAGAGGGAAGGAGAAGGTCACTCAGGATTTTATGGTACATAGCATCATCCATTGTCCCATTTGATGCGGTGAAGTAGTCCTGTGCTCTTAGCAGAGAAACACCCCCAAAACATGTTTTCACCTCCATGCTTGACAGTGGGGACGGTGTTCTTTCTGTCATAGGCAGCATTTCTCTTCCGCCAAACATGACGAGTTGAGTTAATGCTAAAGAGCTCAATATTTGTCCCATCTGACCACAGCACCTTCTCCCAATCACTCTCAGAATCATCCAGGTGTTTATTGGCAAACTTCAGACAGGCCTGCACATGTGCAATCTCAAGGAGGATTACAAGGAAATGGACAGCATGTGACTTAAATATGAGTGCCTGAGCAAAGGGTCTGAATACTTATGACTATGTGATATATCATTTTTTCTTGTTTAACAAATTTGCAAAAACTTCTACATTTCTGTTTCTTTTCTGTCAAGTTGGGGTGCAGAGTGTACATTAATGAGAAAATAATTAACTTTTTTGAATTTACCAAATGGTTACAATGAAACAAACAGTGAAAATTTTAAAGGGGTCTGAATACTTTTCGTACCCACTGTAAAACTGCCCAATTTCATGTGCTAAGTATCTACATTTTTTATGCTTTTCATAGCAGTGATGCATGTCTATATTCCCATATTCATTGTTTACATATCTTAGCAGTCTAGAGTGCTACTGTCTCTTTTTTGTTAATTTATGGACAGCTATGGTTTGATTTATTGACTGTGTGGACTGAATGGGTTCTTACCGACATCTGATGAGAAATCCATGTCAATAACACCTTTAGAAATATATTTACCGTACTTTTCAGATTATGAGACGCACTTTTCCTCCCAAAAATGTGGGAGGAAAATAAGGGGTGCGTCTTAAAATCCAAATATAGCTTACCGGGAGGTGGAAAATTGCCGCGGGGGCTGCCTCTGCGGGTGGCCAGCTGCCTCTCTGTGCAGGCGGCTCTCTGTGCGGTCAGCTGTCTGTACGAGTGGCCAGGTGCCTCTCTGTGCGGGCAGGCGGCCAGCTGGCTCACAGTACGGGCAGTTGGCCGGCTTGTTGACTGTCTGTGCGGGCAGCCGGCTGACTGCCTCACTGTGCGGGTTGCCGGCTAGCTGCCTCTCTGTACAGGCAGCCGACTGACTGTGTGGGCTGCAGTGGCTGTGCGGCGGGTGTCCCAGACGCTCTGCCTTCAAATGATGGCACCCAGAGTCAGAGCGTGCGCAGATGGAGCCCTCAGCTGAGAGCTCTTTCTGTGCACGTGCCACTCGGGACACCATTTCTTTGAAGCCCAGACTGCCGACAGAGCATGTGGGACACCTGCCGCACCGGCCTGCTCCACAGAGCCACCGCAGCTTCCGCTGCCAGCACAGACTGACCGCTGCCAGCACAGACCCCACCTGCACCGCCACTGCCTCCTGTGACTCCACGCCACCACCGCTGCCGCCCTCTCTCCAGTAAGATAACACCGGAGTATAAGACGGACCCCATTTTTTTAATCTTTGTTTATCTCTAAATTTGGGGGTGCTTCTTATAATCCGGTGCGTCTTATAAAATAAAAAGACTGTACTTAGAAAATTGGTGACATGTTCAATACTTAATTTACCAGCTGTGTGTGTGTATATTATATAATGATACAAGCTTGGCATCAGTGCTGTCATACTTACATGAATAATCAAGTTGCTAGATCCCATGTACCACACACTGAAAGGCTAAATTTTTCACTATTTAATTGGGCCTAGATTTTTTTTTCAGTACATTATGATATGGTAAAAATGGATACAGTCATTCAAAGCTACAAGTCGTCCTGCAAAAAACAATCCCTTATATGACAATATGGACAGAAATATACAAATCTTATTGCCCTTGGAAGAAGGTGTCATAGTATTATCACTAAAAAATCATGTTTAATTTTGGATATTCCACAGCTGTAAAATTTATATAAAGAATTGTTTTTTATAAATGTACTAATCCAGTTATCAGTCTGAAGTTGAAATTCTGGTGAAAATCAACCAAAGAGCTGTAGATCTCTTCTGAACGCAGAGCACATAACGAGAGTTGAACTGTCATCTTCACTTTCATTGAGTGTTAAGAGGGTTTGATAGAGGTCTCATCTGAGATTGCTTTATATTAATCAGTGTTTAGAAAGCGACAATCAATGCTGTTCAGTTACCACAGCAACTACAGTGTTTGTAGCACTGAGAAACGGAAATCGAAGGTCTGTTCGCAGAGTAGTCATTGAACCACTTAGCTCCAAAAGTCCTTCTGGAATAATCGAAAGCTGCTCCACATTTCTGACAACAGATTGATGTGAAAGCCCTTCTACAGTACAGACGTTTATGTATTGTCTCCATGTTGTGGCTATGACCAGAGAATTGATGAAGTTAAAATTGGCTTAAAGGCTAACTGACATCAGAAAATTGCTTACAACTACCTAATTACATTCTAATTACAATGGTCTTTGTAGTTAACTATATGTTTAGAGGTTTTTCTTTAGTTATAAATTAAAAACTTGCCTCTACATGTAAAACAGTTACCCTATCAGGGCAGAACATTATTCTGGCCGAGTCACAGAGACATCTTTTGGGAAAACTCCCATTTCCTTTGACTGATTGCTCCAGTATTTTGACATCAGCGCCGATTTCTCTAAAATCAAGGTCACACATGTGCAGGATCCAGGCTCAGAACAACTCTGTCATGTGCAATGAGCCTAAGGTGAACTGAACAAAAATATAAACACAACACTTTTGTTTTTGTTCTTATTTTTCATGAGCTGAACTAAAAAATCTAAGACTTTTTCTATGTGCACAAAAGGCCTTTTTTCCCTCAAATATTGTTCACTAATTTGTCTTCTCATTTGCCGCGATACTCCATCCACCTCACAGGTGTGGCATATCAAGATGCTGATTAGACAGCATGATTATTGAACAGGTGTGTCTTAGGCTGGCCACAATAAAAGGCCACTCTAAAATGTGCAGTTTTATCACAGAGCACATTGCCACAGATATCACAAGTGTAACTGGCATGCTGACTGCAGGAATGTCCACCAGAGTTGTTGCCTGTGAATTGAAGAATCATTTCTGTACCATGCTGCCAAAATCGGTTTGCAAAACCAAAGAATTTCTGCACAATGTTTCAGAAACCGTCTTAGCTAAGCTCATCTGCATGTTCGTCGTTCTCATCTGAGTCTCCAACTGCCTGTAGTTCGTTGCTGTAACCAACTTCAGTGCTCACATAATATGGCATCTGGATTGATACTGAAAATACAAGAAGCGCAAATAGGGTCTTATCTGGGGAGAAATTAGGTATTGGAGTGGGATAACAGGCTCACGTGCAGTACTTGTGAGAGCCAAAACTACAATATGAGCATGGACACGGAGGCTGCAGCACCCTTGGAGTTGATGTAGACACTGAAGGAGCAATTGGCACAACGACTCGCTGAAATGAAAATAAACCTATCCAAGTAGAAAATTCAATAATTTTTATTTGCCTATGCGTTTCTGCGAATACTTTTGCCTTTTTCAGGACAAATAAAAGGTTAAAAAGATGCAGGTGATTATTTTGTCCTGAAGAAGGTGAAAATATTCACAGAAACGCGTTGATTAATAAAAATCACTGAATTTACTACGTGGATTGGTCTATTCCTATAAAGCAGCGTGGTGTTGTCCCAAATCCGACTCCAGCGTCCACATTCCATGGCATCTGGCTCATTGGAGAGGTATTCTTTTCACTTACAAATCCTAGTTTTCACTGTACAGGGCAGATGGCAGCCTGCATGTACGGCATTTTGTGGGTAAGCGGTTCTCTGACATCAACATTGTGAATAGAGTGGCCCATGGTGACGGGGTTATGTTATGGGCAGGTGTACGTTATGTACAGTGAACACATGTGCATTTTATTGATACCATTAAGAATGTACAGAGATCCTGGGGCCAATTGTTGTGCCATTCATCCACAACCATCACCTCATGTTGCAGCACGATAATGCACAGCCCCATCTTGGAAGGATATGTACACAAATCCTGGAAGCTGAAGACATCCCAGTTCTTGCATGGCCAGCAAACTCCCCAGACATGTCACCCATTGAGCATGGGATGCTCTGGATCGGCATATATTACAGTGTGTTAAGGTTCCTGCCAATATCCAGCAATTTCGCACAGCCATAGAGTGGAGCAACATTCCACAGTCCACAATCAACAACCTGATCAACTCTATATGAAGAAGATGTGCTGTGGTGGATGAGGCAAACGTTGGTCACATTCAATACTGACTAGTTTTCTGAACCCTCATCCCAGACACCCCAAAAACTGCACATTTTAGAGTGACTTTTTATTGTGGTCAGCCTAAGGCACATCTGTGCAATAATCATGCTGCATTTTGATATGCCGCAGCTACCAGATAGATGAATTATCGCAGCAAAGTATAGAACAACACATACCCATTACAATGTATGGTGCTATTCATGTCTGCATGATTTCATGGACCATGTGTCCGTGCAAAAATCTCGGAGACATGTCTGTTTTTTTCTGTTATCAAAGTCCTAGACAACCCCTTTAAATGGTTTTGCTGTGGACTGCAGCTTCCTCGTAAAGGGGGCTTTACACGCTACGATATCGTTAATGAATTATCATCGGGGTCACGTTGTTTGTGACGCACATCCGGCGTCATTAACGATATCGCAGTGTGTAAAACTTAAGAGCGATCTGAAACGATCGCAAAAGAGGGCAAAATCATTTGCTGCGGAGAGGTCATCCTGAAATAAAAAATCGTTTTCTGCTTTTTAGCGATGTTGTTCCTTGTTCCTGCGGCACCACACATCGCTGTGTGTGACAGCGCAGGAGCGACGAACATCTCCTTACCTGCCTCCACCGCCAATGCGGAAGGAAGGAGGTGGGCAGGATGTTTACGTCCCGCTCATCTCCGCCCCTCCGCTTCTATTGGACGGATGCCGTGTGACGTCGCTGTGACGCCGCACGACCCGTCCCCTTAGAAAGGAGGCGGTGTGCCGGCCAGAGTGACGTTGCAGAGCAGGTATGTGCTTGTGACGCTGCCGTAGCAATAATGTTCGCTACAGCAGTGCTCACCACATATCGGTCATATGACGGGGGCGGGTGTTATCGTGCTCGACATCACCAGCAATTGCTAGTGATGTCACAGCGTGTAAAGCCCACTTAAGTGTATTGGCTTAGCAAAGGCTTCCAGGTCAGTTGTCTCCTTGTAAACTTAAGTAAACTCCTGAAGCATCGGCTCTGGAATGCCGTGGAACTTGGCCACACGTAACAACGCTGACCCACAAGCATTAAATGAACACAGAATGGAAACATATGGCATTAATAGAACACTGTATTTCGACATTAGGTAATCAATGAATGTATGGGTGACTTTATATCTCATAACTAAACACAGCATGTCCCCTCCCCCTATAAGTATGTTAAAAAAATTAACACATTTATTGTTCAACTAACAATCATTGCAATTTTATAACATATCTTTATTGAGTCTGGTGCAAGTATTGTAGAAATATAGCCGTCACTGTGCAACATATTTTTCCATATGAACAGAGCTGGGAAACGTTGAACAGGTATTTTATAAATAAGATACTCAACCTGAACGTCACATTTTTAGTGTATGTACACTATACAACTCGTATAAATACATTAAAAACTGTTCCCCATACACCCGATCTGTCTTCCTTCAAACACGAGATGATAAAACTGGCTTCTTACAACCACCACTTCTCATGTTATATTAACAGATACTAGGGAACTGAATAGAAGCTGTAAAAATCTGTTTGCATTGAGCACCCCTCAGTGGTGGTTGTAAGAAAATGCTGTTTTGTGAGCGGCATGGCCCATTTTTAGGCTTGAGTCTTATGTAGCACACAGAAATTAATTACAAATGGTTTACTTATTTCATTAAAATTTTTCAGTCACTAACAGTAACCGATTTGCACTTAATTTAGAATTTTACGTATAGAAACGCTGTGGTTTGAGATCCCCCATCACAATCACATAGACTCTAGCTGTAATAACCCCCTCATGGTAAAATAATAAATCATATCCCAACCCACCCCCCATTATAAGTCTATACCCTTTTGCAGTGATAACTTGTAGTATAATAATCACCCAACCAGATTATACCATGCCCCCACCCTGCAGTTATCTGCCACCGCTTCCCTCATCCTATAATCATCACCATCACCACATACCACCTGATACATAACTAATGATGAGCGAGCGTGCGCAGCACTGCTCAATACTCAATCGAGCATTGAGGAGTTTCGATACTCGCTGGATACTCGCTGTCCTTGGCTGAGGATCGCGGGTGCTTGGACGTGTCGTTCGGGAAGCATCAAACACAAAGTACAGGTTTGCTTCATTGCATGATGGAAGTCGGCACCCCCGTGGAGCCACCTGCAACCTCTAAATGGCTCTCACTGGGGTAAGAGTGTCTGACCTGCTTGACTCGAGCAACGACCATCTGAACATCATGCTGTCCACTCATTATTTTGAGAACCGAGCATTGTACAGCTTGCCCATCAATAATAATAATTTGTAACTGTAACCTACCTGTAATAACTGTAACCTACCCCTGCAATATTCATTCACCCCCCTTGTGATAATAATCACACACCTCCTGCAACATATAAGTTATTCACAAAAAATGAAGTTAGGCCCTAATTATGGGACCAATAATAACATCAGAGGCCTATCCAAGGGGGGGGCTGGCGGGGCATCTGCCCCAGGCGCAACTGTCAGGGGGGTACTGTCGCGCTACCTGATGTATAGGGAGAGAGAGAATGAGGAGTGATGCATGTGGAGAGAGAGGATGAGGGCTGATGTATGGGGAGAGAGAGGATGAGGGGTGATGTATGGGGAGAGAGGATGAGGGGTGATGTATGGGGAGAGAGAGGGTGCGGGGTGATGTATGGGGAGAGAGAGGGTGAGGGGTGATGTATGGGGAGAGATAGGGTGAGGGGTGATGTATGAGGAGAGAGAGGGTGAGGGGTGATGTATAGGGAGGGAGAGGGTGAGGGGTGATGTATGGGGAGAGAGAGGGTGAGGGGTAATATATACAGTCATAGTATAGGGAGTGAGGGCTACTGTATACAGACATAGTATAGGGAGCGAGGGTGAGGGGGGAATGTATACAGACATGGTTTGGGGAGCAAATGGGAAAGAAATTTTGAGGGCACAGAATAAAGAGTGAGTCCCAGGAGATCAGAAGACAACAGCACAATCCATTCGATATCCAAAACGTGCTTAAGGCCGGTTTCACATTTGCGTTGTTTTAACGCAAACGGAATCTGTTGCTAATGAAGTACAGTTCATTTATTTACAGTGTAAGTGCGACACCATGTGGCACATGCGGGTAGTGCATGAGGCATGCTGTCGCGCTACCACTGTAAATAAATGAACTGTACTACATTAGTAACGGATTCCGTTTGCATCAAAACAACGCAAATGTGAAACTAGCCTTATTTAATCCAAGAAGTGCATTAAAAAGCGGGGAGAGAGCCGAGTGCAGGCCCCCAGGGGACAACGGCCGTTTCGTACCACCTAGTGCTTCCACATATGCGATTTACATAGATGAGGTCACGTGCTGAACAAACATGCATGGCCTCGCTCAATGAAAATGAATTGACTGAGGCTGGACACGTCAAATCAGAATGTGGCCAGAAGTACTCAAATCTCATACTTGTGCTCACATCATCGTCCACTCTCATCACTGGCACCGGAGAATTGTAAAAGTGTGCAGAGCATGCATTTAAAGAATTAAGAAGTGTGAAGTCACGAATAATGTCACTGCAGACTTTCATCTCTAATGTGGACAAGCCCTTTAATTACAAAATTAAGCAATGTAGTACCTCAGGTTTAACAGCGTGTATTATACCCACTGTCACAATTCAGCTCTGCTTGCTGGTTCCAGCAGTCATCACATGGCCACTCCACTCATATATGATTTTCATACTTCCATGTGACAATTAGCTTTTCTTCATATGTTTCTCATTGAACATTGAGAGAATTATGAAGAGAAGCTCGTCATCATGTGACTGTAAGTATTAGAGATGAGCGAACCTCTAGAGGCTCGAGTTCGGTTCGGTTCGTCGAACGGAGGCCGCGTTCGAGTTCGGTTCGGCGAGCCATTCGACGAATCTCTCGAGCCCCATTGAAACCAATGGGAGGCAATCACAAACACATAAAACACATTAAAAATTTACACATACAGTTAATAAACATTGCCATAACACTTACCTGTCCCCGCGATGCGTCTTGCACTCTGTCTCCTGCCGCTTTTCCTTCTGATAATCGCTGCGTCCTCCCGGTAACCAGCACTGATGATAGGACGTATCGTGACATCAAAATAGCCATGTTACCAGTCACGTGTCTATTATCTCATTGGCTACAGACTGGTCACATGGCTTTGACATCATGCTAGGTCCTGTCAGTGCATCTCTCCAGTACGCGGTGATCGTTTGTGTATCTCCGTGTACCAGCGACATGCTCTTGCACACGGTCGACTCCCCGTTCTGCTTCCCCGTTCCGTTATTCACCGGCTGCCACAGCCGGTCAATAACGGAGATCACCGTTGCTATAGCAAAGCGCCTGTGAGCGGTGACATTACTGCTTACAGGCAGCAGCTTCTGGTCACTCACAGAGTGAAAAGACTGCACGGGAACAGCAGCGTCTTCCCACATGCAGCGGCATCGGGAATCACGTGATCGAAGCACCGTTGCTATGGTAACCCGTCTGTCAGTGGTGACGTCACCGCTTACAGCCAGCACAGGAGCAGCAGCGTCTTTCTCCCATGTAGTGTTGCTGATGTAGCAGAGCTGCATGGGTTGAAAGAGAAAGAAGACAGAAGACCATGGATCGTGGAGGGATGCGAGGGAGTAATAAACATGGAGTCTCTAAGTGTGTCTGTGTATTTATTTCTATTAAAGTATTTTTTCTCTGTGTAGTGTGTTTTTTTTTAACCCTTTATTGGAGAATCTTAATGGCTGGGTCAAACTTGCCTGACATTAAGAATCTCTGGCTTAATACTAGCTAGTAAAACAAAGCTAGTATTAACTCATTATTACCTAGCGAGCCACCCGGCTTCAGGGCAGCTGGAAGAGTTGGATACAGCGCCAGATGATGGCGCTTCTATGAAAGCGCCATTTTCTGGTGCGGCTGCGGACTGCAATTCGCAGCAGAGATGCCCAGAAAGCTCGAACTAACCTGTGCTGCGGATCCAATCCCCAGCTGCCTAGTTGTACCTGGCTGGACACAAAAATAATTAAAAAAAGGGCTTCCCTATAATTTTAGTTCCCTGCCGGGTACAAATAGGCAGCTGGGGGTTGGGGGCAGCCGTACCTGCCTGCTGTACCTGGCTAGCATACAAAAATATAGCGATGCTCACGTAATTTTTTTTGGAGTTTTTTGGCAAAAAAAATAAAAAATGCTTCCGTGGATTTTCCATTGCCAGTGAAGGTAACACCAAGCAGTGGCGGTTAGCAGCCAGTGGCTGCTTGGATTAACCTTAGCTAGCAATACAAGAAATGCAGCGGGAGCCCATATATATTTTTTTTAATTATTTATTTAGGTAACTAAAAGGGCTTCCCTGTATTTTGATTGCCTGACATGACAGTGCTGTAAAAATAAATCATTAAAAAAAATGATGTAGCACTCCGCGGTATTTTTGATTCTCAGCGCAGATAAAGCAGACAGCTACGGGTTGCCACCCCCATCTGCCTGGTGTTACCTAGGCTGGCAATCAAAATACAGGGAAGCCCATTAATTTTTTTTATTTAAATGACATGGGGTCCCCCCATTTTTGATAGCCAGCTAGGGTAAAGCAGACGGCTGTAGCCTGAAAACCTCAGCTGGCAGCTTTACCGTGGTTGGTGATCCAATGCGGAGGTCACCCCAGGCTCTTTTTTTTATAATTATTTTATAAATATTAATAATTACAAAAAAAAAGAAGGGTCCCCCCCAAATTGGATCACCAGTAGAGATAAGCGAACTGGTCATGGTTCGGCTCGAGTTCGGTTCGTCGAACGGAGGTCTCGTTCGAGTTCAGTTCGGCGAACGTTCGACGAACCGAACTCGAACCGCATATGAAACAATGGCAGGCAATCACAAACACATAAAAACACCTAGAAAACACCCTCAAAGTTGTCCAAAAGGTGACAAACAACTCACAACACAACACAAACACATGGGAAAGTGACAAGGACATATACTCATGCGAAAACAAAAGAGCTGGACAAGGAAAAAGAGGAGGAGACACAGATATAGCCATGGCACGTCCTTCTAAAATCATGTAAAACACCGCAAGGTGACTCCAAGCGGAGTCTCCCTTTTTTCCAAAAATTGGGCGACACACACACCCACCCCTTCAGTGGCAGCAGTTGTGCCCCAGTTGTACACTTCACAGGTAGATTTGCATCAAGCACATTCAAAAATACGCCATAATTAACCGTCCCCAGCATGACACCGGGGTAGGTAGCTAAGTCT
This sequence comes from Anomaloglossus baeobatrachus, assembly GCF_048569485.1. Lineage (NCBI taxonomy): Eukaryota > Metazoa > Chordata > Amphibia > Anura > Aromobatidae > Anomaloglossus > Anomaloglossus baeobatrachus. The sequence continues at coordinate 423,157,615 of NC_134355.1, read as the reverse complement.
TTCCTGATCCCAGCTCTATTCATCTTGGATCATTTTTAAAAACAATGTAAGCAAGGGTTACTGCAAGTGGAGTCTCCCTTTTTTTCCAAAAATTGGGCCACACACACACCCATCCCTTCAGTGGCAGCACTTGTGCCCCAGTTGTACATTTCACAGGTAGATTTGCATCAAGCACATTCAAAAATACGCCATAATTAACCGTCCCCAGCATGACACCGGGGTAGGTAGCAAAGTCTTTGCTGAACCATGACTTGTTCATCTTGGCTCCTTTTTAAAAACACGGCAAGCAAGGGTTACTCCAAGCGAAGTCTCCCTTTTTTCCAAAAATTGGGCCACACAGACACCCCATCAGTGGCAGCACTTGTGCCCCAGTTGTACACTTTACAGCTAGATTTGCATCAAGCACATTCAAAAATATGCCATACTTAACCGTCCCCAGGATGACCCCGGGGTAGGTAGCAAAGTCTTTCCTGATCCCAGCTCTGTGCATCTTGGATCATTTTTAAAAACAATGTAAGCAAGGGTTACTCCAAGCGGAGTCTCCCTTTTTTCCAAAAATTGGGCCACACAGACACCCCATCAGTGGCAGCACTTGTGCCCTAGTTGTACACTTCACAGCTAGATTTGAATCAAGCACATTCAAAAATACGCCATCCTTAACCGTCCCCAGGATGACACCGGGGTAGGTAGCAAAGTCTTTCCTGATCCCAGCTCTGTTCATCTTGGATCATTTTTAAAAACAATGTAAGCAAGGGTTACTCCAAGCGGAGTCTCCCTTATTTCAAAAAATTGGGCCCCACACACACCCACCCCTTCAGTGGCAGCACTTGTGCCCCAGTTGTACACTTTACAGCTAGATTTGCATCAAGCACATTCAAAAATATGCCATGCTTAACTGTCCCCAGGATGACACCGGGGTAGGTAGCTAAGTCTTTCCTGATCCCAGCTCTGTTCATCTTGGATCATTTTTAAAAACAATGTAAGCAAGGGTTACTCCAAGCGGAGTCTCCCTTTTTTCCAAAAATTGGGCCCCACACACACCCACCCCTTCAGTGGCAGCACTTGTGCCCCAGTTGTACACTTCACAGCTAGATTTGCATCAAGCACATTCAAAAATATGCCATCCTTAACCGTCCCCAGGATGACACCGGGGTAGGTAGCTAAGTCTTTCCTGATCCCAGCTCTGTTCATCTTGGATCATTTTTAAAAACAATGTAAGCAAGGGTTACTCCAAGCGGAGTCTCCCTTTTTTCCAAAAATTGGGCCCCACACACACCCACCCCTTCAGTGGCGGCACTTGTGCCCCAGTTGTACACTTCACAGGTAGATTTGCATCAAGCACATTCAAAAATACGCCATAATTAACCGTCCCCAGCATGACACCGGGGTAGGTAGCAAAGTCTTTGCTGAACCATGACTTGTTCATCTTGGCTCCTTTTTAAAAACACGGCAAGCAAGGGTTACTCCAAGCGGAGTCTCCCTTTTTTCCAAAAATTGGGCCACACAGACACCCCATCAGTGGCAGCACTTGTACCCCAGTTGTACACTTCACAGCTAGCTTTGCATCAAGCACATTCAAAAATACGCCATCCTTAACCGTCCCCAGGATGACACCGGGGTAGGTAGCTAAGTCTTTCCTGATCCCAGCTCTGTGCATCTTGGATCATTTTTAAAAACAATGTAAGCAAGGGTTACTCCAAGCGGAGTCTCCCTTTTTTCCAAAAATTGGGCCCCACACACACCCACCCCTTCAGTGGCAGCACTTGTGCCCCAGTTGTACACTTCACAGCTAGATTTGCATCAAGCACATTCAAAAATACGCCATTCTTAACCGTCCCCAGGATGACACCGGGGTAGGTAGCAAAGTCTTTGCTGAACCATGACTTGTTCATCTTGGCTCCTTTTTAAAAACACGGCAAGCAAGGGTTACTCCAAGCGGAGTCTCCCTTTTTTCCAAAAATTGGGCCACACAGACACCCACCCCTTCAGTGGCAGCACTTGTGCCCCAGTTGTACACTTCACAGCTAGATTTGCATCAAGCACATTCAAAAATACGCCATTCTTAACCGTCCCCAGGATGACACCGGGGTAGGTAGCAAAGTCTTTGCTGAACCATGACTTGTTCATCTTGGCTCCTTTTTAAAAACACGGCAAGCAAGGGTTACTCCAAGCGGAGTCTCCCTTTTTTCCAAAAATTGGGCCACACAGACACCCACCCTTTCAGTGGCAGCACTTGTGCCCCAGTTGTACACTTCAAAGCTAGATTTGCATCAAGCACATTCAAAAATATGTCATACTTAACCGTCCCCAGGATGACCCCGGGGTAGGTAGCAAAGGCTTTCCTGATCCCAGCTCTGTGCATCTTGGATCATTTTTAAAAACAATGTAAGCAAGGGTTACTCCAAGCGGAGTCTCCCTTTTTTTCAAAAATTGGGCCACACAGACACCCCATCAGTGGCAGCACTTGTGCCCCAGTTGTAAACTTTACAGCTAGATTTGCATCAAGCACATTCAAAAATATGCCATACTTAACCGTCCCCAGGATGACCCCGGGGTAGGTAGCAAAGTCTTTCCTGATCCCAGCTCTGTGCATCTTGGATCATTTTTAAAAACAATGTAAGCAAGGGTTACTCCAAGCGGAGTCTCCCTTTTTTCCAAAAATTGGGCCACACAGACACCGCATCAGTGGCAGCACTTGTGCCCCAGTTGTACACTTCACAGCTAGATTTGCATCAAGCACATTCAAAAATATGCCATCCTTAACCGTCCCCAGCATGACACCGGGGTAGGTAGCTAAGTCTTTCCTGATCCCAGCTCTGTTCATCTTGGATCATTTTTAAAAACAATGTAAGCAAGGGTTACTCCAAGCGGAGTCTCCCTTTTTTCCAAAAATTGGGCCCCACACACACCCACCCCTTCAGTGGCGGCAGTTGTGCCCCAGTTGTACACTTCACAGCTAGATTTGCATCAAGCACATTCAAAAATATGCCATCCTTAACCGTCCCCAGGATGACACCGGGGTAGGTAGCAAAGGCTTTCCTGATCCCAGCTCTGTGCATCTTGGATCATTTTTAAAAACAATGTAAGCAAGGGTTACTCCAAGCGGAGTCTCCCTTTTTTTCAAAAATTGGGCCACACAGACACCCCATCAGTGGCAGCACTTGTGCCCCAGTTGTAAACTTTACAGCTAGATTTGCATCAAGCACATTCAAAAATATGCCATACTTAACCGTCCCCAGGATGACCCCGGGGTAGGTAGCAAAGTCTTTCCTGATCCCAGCTCTGTGCATCTTGGATCATTTTTAAAAACAATGTAAGCAAGGGTTACTCCAAGCGGAGTCTCCCTTTTTTCCAAAAATTGGGCCACACAGACACCCCATCAGTGGCAGCACTTGTGCCCCAGTTGTACACTTCACAGCTAGATTTGCATCAAGCACATTCAAAAATATGCCATCCTTAACCGTCCCCAGGATGACACCGGGGTGGGTAGCTAAGTCTTTCCTGATCCCAGCTCTGTTCATCTTGGATCATTTTTAAAAACAATGTAAGCAAGGGTTACTCCAAGCGGAGTCTCCCTTTTTTCCAAAAATTGGGCCCCACACACACCCACCCCTTCAGTGGCGGAAGTTGTGCCCCAGTTGTACACTTCACAGCTAGATTTGCATCAAGCACATTCAAAAATACGCCATCCTTAACCGTCCCCAGGATGACACCGGGGTAGGTAGCTAAGTCTTTCCTGATCCCAGCTCTGTGCATCTTGGATCATTTTTAAAAACAATGTAAGCAAGGGTTACTCCAAGCGGAGTCTCCCTTTTTTCCAAAAATTGGGCCACACAGACACCCCATCAGTGGCAGCACTTGTGCCCCAGTTGTACACTTTACAGCTAGATTTGCATCAAGCACATTCAAAAATATGCCATACTTAACCGTCTCCAGGATGACCCCGGGGTAGGTAGCAAAGTCTTTCCTGATCCCAGCTCTGTGCATCTTGGATCATTTTTAAAAACAATGAAAGCAAGGGTTACTCCAAGCGGAGTCTCCCTTTTTTCCAAAAATTGGGCCACACAGACACCCCATCAGTGGCAGCACTTGTGCCCTAGTTGTACACTTCACAGCTAGATTTGCATCAAGCACATTCAAAAATACGCCATCCTTAACCGTCCCCAGGATGACACCGGGGTAGGTAGCTAAGTCTTTCCTGATCCCAGCTCTGTTCATCTTGGATCATTTTTAAAAACAATGTAAGCAAGGGTTACTCCAAGCGGAGTCTCCCTTTTTTCAAAAAATTGGGCCCCACACACACCCACCCCTTCAGTGGCAGCACTTGTGCCCCAGTTGTACACTTTACACCTAGATTTGCATCAAGCACATTCAAAAATATGCCATGCTTAACTGTCCCCAGGATGACCCCGGGGTAGGTAGCTAAGTCTTTCCTGATCCCAGCTCTGTGCATCTTGGATCATTTTTAAAAACAATGTAAGCAAGGGTTACTCCAAACGGAGTCTCCCTTTTTTCCAAAAATTGGGCCACACAGACACCCCATCAGTGGCAGCAGTTGTGCCCCAGTTGTACACTTCACAGCTAGATTTGAATCAAGCACATTCAAAAATACGCCATCCTTAACCGTCCCCAGGATGACACCGGGGTAGGTAGCAAAGTCTTTCCTGATCCCAGCTCTGTTCATCTTGGATCATTTTTAAAAACAATGTAAGCAAGGGTTACTCCAAGCGGAGTCTCCCTTTTTTCAAAAAATTGGGCCCCACACACACCCACCCCTTCAGTGGCAGCACTTGTGCCCCAGTTGTACACTTTACAGCTAGATTTGCATCAAGCACATTCAAAAATATGCCATGCTTAACTGTCCCCAGGATGACACCGGGGTAGGTAGCTAAGTCTTTCCTGATCCCAGCTCTGTTCATCTTGGATCATTTTTAAAAACAATGTAAGCAAGGGTTACTCCAAGCGGAGTCTCCCTTTTTTCCAAAAATTGGGCCCCACACACACCCACCCCTTCAGTGGCGGCACTTGTGCCCCAGTTGTACACTTCACAGGTAGATTTGCATCAAGCACATTCAAAAATACGCCATAATTAACCGTCCCCAGCATGACACCGGGGTAGGTAGCAAAGTCTTTGCTGAACCATGACTTGTTCATCTTGGCTCCTTTTTAAAAACACGGCAAGCAAGGGTTACTCCAAGCGGAGTCTCCCTTTTTTCCAAAAATTGGGCCCCACACACACCCACCCCTTCAGTGGCAGCACTTGTGCCCCAGTTGTACACTTCACAGCTAGATTTGCATCAAGCACATTCAAAAATACGCCATTCTTAACCGTCCCCAGGATGACACCGGGGTAGGTAGCAAAGTCTTTGCTGAACCATGACTTGTTCATCTTGGCTCCTTTTTAAAAACACGGCAAGCAAGGGTTACTCCAAGCGGAGTCTCCCTTTTTTCCAAAAATTGGGCCACACAGACACCCACCCCTTCAGTGGCAGCACTTGTGCCCCAGTTGTACACTTCACAGCTAGATTTGCATCAAGCACATTCAAAAATACGCCATTCTTAACCGTCCCCAGGATGACACCGGGGTAGGTAGCAAAGTCTTTGCTGAACCATGAGTTGTTCATCTTGGCTCCTTTTTAAAAACACGGCAAGCAAGGGTTACTCCAAGCGGAGTCTCCCTTTTTTCCAAAAATTGGGCCACACAGACACCCACCCCTTCAGTGGCAGCACTTGTGCCCCAGTTGTACACTTCAAAGCTAGATTTGCATCAAGCACATTCAAAATTATGTCATACTTAACCGTCCCCAGGATGACCCCGGGGTAGGTAGCAAAGGCTTTCCTGATCCCAGCTCTGTGCATCTTGGATCATTTTTAAAAACAATGTAAGCAAAAGTTACTCCAAGCGGAGTCTCCCTTTTTTTAAAAAATTGGGCCACACAGACACCCCATCAGTGGCAGCACTTGTGCCCCAGTTGTAAACTTTACAGCTAGATTTGCATCAAGCACATTCAAAAATATGCCATACTTAACCGTCCCCAGGATGACCCCGGGGTAGGTAGCAAAGTCTTTCCTGATCCCAGCTCTGTGCATCTTGGATCATTTTTAAAAACAATGTAAGCAAGGGTTACTCCAAGCGGAGTCTCCCTTTTTTCCAAAAATTGGGCCACACAGACACCCCATCAGTGGCAGCACTTGTGCCCCAGTTGTACACTTCACAGCTAGATTTGCATCAAGCACATTCAAAAATATGCCATCCTTAACCGTCCCCAGCATGACACCGGGGTAGGTAGCTAAGTCTTTCCTGATCCCAGCTCTGTTCATCTTGGATCATTTTTAAAAACAATGTAAGCAAGGGTTACTCCAAGCGGAGTCTCCCTTTTTTCCAAAAATTGGGCCACACAGACACCCCATCAGTGGCAGCACTTGTGCCCCAGTTGTACACTTTACAGCTAGATTTGAATCAAGCACATTCAAAAATATGCCATACTTAACCGTCCCCAGGATGACACCGGGGTAGGTAGCTAAGTCTTTCCTGATCCCAGCTCTGTTCATCTTGGATCATTTTTAAAAACAATGTAAGCAAGGGTTACTCCAAGCGGAGTCTCCCTTTTTTCAAAAAATTGGGCCCCACACACACCCACCCCTTCAGTGGCAGCACTTGTGCCCCAGTTGTACACTTTACAGCTAGATCTGCATCAAGCACATTCAAAAATATGCCATGCTTAACTGTCCCCAGGATGACCCCGGGGTAGGTAGCTAAGTCTTTCCTGATCCCAGCTCTGTGCATCTTGGATCATTTTTAAAAACAATGTAAGCAAGGGTTACTCCAAACGGAGTCTCCCTTTTTTCCAAAAATTGGGCCACACAGACACCCCATCAGTGGCAGCAGTTGTGCCCCAGTTGTACACTTCACAGCTAGATTTGCATCAAGCACATTCAAAAATATGCCATACTTAACCGTCCCCAGGATGACCCCGGGGTAGGTAGCAAAGGCTTTCCTGATCCCAGCTCTGTGCATCTTGGATCATTTTTAAAAACAATGTAAGCAAGGGTTACTTCAAGCGGAGTCTCCCTTTTTTTCCAAAAATTGGGCCACACAGACACCCCATCAGTGGCAGCACTTGTGCCCCAGTTGTACACTTTACAGCTAGATTTGCATCAAGCACATTCAAAAATATGCCATACTTAACCGTCCCCAGGATGACCCCGGGGTAGGTAGCAAAGTCTTTCCTGATCCCAGCTCTGTGCATCTTGGATCATTTTTAAAAACAATGTAAGCAAGGGTTACTCCAAGCGGAGTGTCCCTTTTTTCCAAAAATTGGGCCACACAGACACCCCATCAGTGGCAGCACTTGTGCCCTAGTTGTACACTTCACAGCTAGATTTGAATCAAGCACATTCAAAAATACGCCATCCTTAACCGTCCCCAGGATGACACCGGGGTAGGTAGCAAAGTCTTTCCTGATCCCAGCTCTGTTCATCTTGGATCATTTTTAAAAACAATGTAAGCAAGGGTTACTCCAAGCGGAGTCTCCCTTTTTTCAAAAAATTGGGCCCCACACACACCCACCCCTTCAGTGGCAGCACTTGTGCCCCAGTTGTACACTTTACAGCTAGATTTGCATCAAGCACATTCAAAAATATGCCATGCTTAACTGTCCCCAGGATGACCCCGGGGTAGGTAGCAAAGTCTTTCCTGATCCCAGCTCTGTTCATCTTGGATCATTTTTAAAAACAATGTAAGCAAGGGTTACTCCAAGCGGAGTCTCCCTTTTTTAAAAAAATTGGGCCACACAGACACCCCATCAGTGGCAGCACTTGTGCCCCAGTTGCAAACAGGATGTTTTGATTTGCATCAAGCACATTCCAAATCCACAAGCATTTACTCTCCCCAGGATGACACAGGGGTAGTAAATTCCTTGTGGATCCATGACTTGTTCATTTTGATGAACGTTAGTCTGTCCACATTGTCACTGGACAGACGCGTGCGCTTATCTGTCAGCACACACCCAGCAGCACTGAAGACACGTTCAGAGACAATGCTGGCAGCTGGACACGACAAAATTTCCAAGGCGTAAGTTGAGAGTTCTGGCCATTTTTTAAGATTTGAAGCCCAAAATGAGCAAGGCTCCATTTGCAAAGTCATGGCATCAATGTTCATTTGGAGATACTCCTGTATCATCTTCTCCAGCCGTTGACTATGTGTCAGACTTGTTGTCTCTGGTGGCCTTGCAAAGGATGGTCTAAAAAAATTATGAAAAGATTCCATAAAATTGCTGTTACCAATACCAGATACGGTGCTACTGGTACGGGTAGACTGTTGAAGATGACGAGACCGTCCCATGTTTGTCAAGTTACAACTGGGAGATTCACTCCCTGCACCTGCACGGTTGTTTTGTGGAAAAGCCGAGCTAAGATCGAGTAACAGCTTCTGCTTATACTCCTGCATATGTGCGTCCCTTTCTATGGCTGGAATTATGTCACAAAATTTGGACTTGTACCGGGGATCTAATAGTGTGGCAAGCCAGTAGTCATCATCACTTCTAATTTTGACAATACGAGGGTCATGTTGGAGGTAGTGCAGCAAGAAGGCGCTCATGTGTCTTGCGCAGCCATGCGGACCAAGTCCATGCTGTGTTTGTGGCATAGAGGTGCTAACCATTCTTTCTTCCTCTGACATCTCCCACCAACCTCTTTCAACTGAAATTTGACCAAGGTCTCCCTCATCCGCTGAGTCTTCCATGTCCATGGACAGTTCGTCCTCCATTTCTTCATGTTCTCCTGCACCTTCCTCAACATTTCGCCTGCTACCATGCACCCTTGTTGATCCCTGTCCCCCATGGTCCCATGCCTGCTGCGTTGGTGATGATGAACGTCTGGACCTTGGTGATGTTGTTGTGTCTTGCGCATATGAATCCTCCTGTAGTTCCTCCCCTTCCTGTTGTCCCACCCCCTGACTCCGAATAGTGTTTAGCGTGTGCTTTAGCATGTAAATGACTGGAATTGTCATGCTGATAATGGCATTGTCAGCGCTAAACATATTCGTCGCCATGTCGAAACTGTGCAGAAGGGTGCATAGGTCCTTGATCTGAGACCACTCCATCAGGGTGATCTGCCCCACCTCTGCATCTCGTTGGCCCAGGCTATACGTCATGACGTATTGAACCAGGGCTCGGCGGTGCTGCCACAGTCGCTGTAACATGTGGAGAGTCGAATTCCAGCGTGTCACCACATCGCATTTCAGGCGATGAACCGGCAGGCCGAAAGACTTCTGGAGCGATGCAAGTCCCTCTGCTGCGGCGTTTGAACGGCGGAAGTGAGCAGACAGTTTTCGTGCCCTGGTCAGAAGGCCATCTAGGCCGGGATAGTGCGTTAAAAATTGCTGGACAACAAGGTTCAACACGTGAGCCATATAAGGCACGTGTGTCACCTTGCCCAGGCGAAGGGCCGCACCCAGGTTTGCAGCATTGTCGCACACAGCCTTACCAGGCTGCAGGTTGAGTGGAGACAACCATTTATTAAACTCAGTCTGCAGAGCTGCCCACAACTCAGCCGCTGTGTGAATCCTATTTCCAAGACATGTCAAGCTAAAGACCGCCTGATGCCGTTGCGCTCTGCTGTCAGCATAGTAATGAGGGGTGCGTGATTCCTTCTGCGCAGTGCGAACGCTGGTGGCCTGACCAGGCAGGCTTGGGGCGGAGGTGGAGGACACAGATGAGGTGGAGGAGGTAGAAGCAGTGGCGGAACTTGGACAGACAGAGGATTGACACACAAGTCGTGGGGATGGCAAGACTTGTGCAGCAGACCCTTCACCATCTATCACCATAGTTACCCAGTGCCCAGTCAGCTACATGTAACGTCCCTGTCCATGCTTACTGGTCCAAGTATCGATGGTGAAATGCACCCGTTGACACACAGAGTTTCTCAAGGAAGCAGTTTTGTTGTGTGTGACATGTTGGAGTAGCGCGGGCACACCTTTCTTAGAGAAGTAGTGGCGACTGGGCATCTGGTACTGGGGCACAGCGACAGACATAAGGTCTCTAAAATCCTGTGTGTCCACCAGGCGGAAAGGCAGCATTTCGGTAGCCAAGAGCTCACAGAGGGATAAAGTCAACCTCTTAGCTTTGTCATGGGTCGCAGGAAATGGCCTTTTATTTGTCCACATCTGAGGGACAGAGATCTGGCTGCTGTGTGGAGACGGTGTTGAGTAGGGTGTCCCTGGAAAAATGCAGCTTTGTGAGGAAAGTGCAGGCATAGACATGATGTTGCCTTCATCCAACGTTGGTGCTATCGATGTCTGAGAGAGCTGTACACACGTACTTGTTTCCCCTTCCAAACCAACTGACAACCTACCAAGCAAACTGCCTGTTGCGGTTACAGTGGTGGAAGTTGTGCGTGGAAAACCAGGTGTGACAGCTGTCCCCACAGTCCTAAAAGATGAGCGTGCGGATGCACTGGAAGGGGAAGGCGGTGGATGGTTCGCTCCGCTAGGCCGCATTGCAGCACGGTGAGCTTCCCACTGGGACATATGATATTTATTCATGTGACGATTCATGGAAGAAGTTGTCAAACTGCTGAGGTTTTGCCCTCTACTAACAGAATCATGACAAATTTTACAGATCAAATAATTTGGGCGATCTTTTGCTATGTCAAAAAAGGACCAGGCTAGGCAAGGCTTAGAGGGCATGCGACCTGCTGATCCACCCCGACTAGTGCTCAGAGGCACAGTGGTGGCTGAGGATGCAGTTGTAGACGTGCTACCAGTACTCCGACTCTGTCCAGGAAGGCGCAAGGTAGCTTCGTCGTCAGTTGCATCCTCCTCCACCATCTCTGTTGACCTCCTTGAGGGCCTGACTGTGGATTGACAGTACGTGGGATCTAGAACTTCCTCATCAATTGTTGTGTTTGCACTCCCCTCACCCTCAGACCGAGCCTCTTCTTGCCCTGACCGAATATTTAAGTTGTCATCCCAATCTGGTATCTGCGTCTCATCGTCATCAGTATGTTCCTCATTGTTTATTACCACAGGTGTTTCAGTTTGTGAATAAGGGTCAACATTATGCTCAGAAACTTGGTCATCACGGCCTGAATCTGAGTCACAAAGGTTCTGGGCATCACTGCAGACCATTTCCTGGTCTGTACTCACTGTAGCTTGGGAGCAGACCTCTGATTCCCAGGCTATAGTGTGACTAAACAGCTCTGCAGACTCAGCCATCTCAGTTCCACCATACTGTGCAGGGCAGATGGAGACTTCAGATCTGTGAGAATGCAAGTGTGATTGGGCTGACAACTCAGAGGACTGGTGTTTTTTGGATGCGGTAGTTGAGGTGGCGGAGAGGGCACTTGTTGGACCACTTGAGATCCATTCAAGCATTTTCCTTTTTTGGCCATCATCTACCTTTGTTCCAGTTGTTCTTGTCCGTAAAAAAGGGAGCACATCGGATTGTCCACGGTAAGTAGTAGACATCTTACTTTTGCTGGAAGATGGTCTATCTTCAGCAGATGTTAATGGAGCTTTGCCACCTTCCCCACGGACAAACCCTTTTTTTCCTTTTCCAACATGCCTCTTCCCCTATCCACCAGCATCTGTCATTTTGCCACTCATGTTGATTGCGACAAGATTGTGCACTTAAAATGTGGTAGTAAAAATTGAGAGGTGGTGTAGATTGCAGCGGTGGTCTAGCTTTATTAACAGCAGAAGAAACAACAATAATTATCCCTGACAATGCAACTATGGCCCTTAAACTGGCAGCAGTGTTTGCTAGTATAATGGCTTAGTAACAATGAGTTTGAGTGTGCAATGCAGGCAGACGTGCTGCAAATATCTTTGCACTAGTGGGACAATACAGAAGTCCAACAGACACTTTTAGGATGCCACTAAGTTTCCTCAGTGTTTGCTAGTATAATGGCTTAGTAACAATGAGTTTGAGAGTGCAATGCAGGCAGACGTGCTGCAAATATCTTTGCACTAGTGGGACAATACAGAAGTCCAACAGCCACGTTTAGGATGCCACTAAGTTTACTCAGTGTTTGCTAGTATAATGGCCTAGTAACAATGAGTTTGAGTGTGCAATGCAGGCAGACGTGCTGCAAATATCTTTGCACTAGTGGGACAATACAGAAGTCCAACAGCCACGTTTAGGATGCCACTAAGTTTACTCAGTGTTTGCTAGTATAATGGCTTAGTAACAATGAGTTTGAGTGTGCAATGCAGAGGTGCTGCACATAGGTTTGCACCAGTGGGACACTAATGGAAGTCCAACAGCCACGTTTAGGATGCCACTAAGTTTACTCAGTGTTTGCTAGTATAATGGCTTAGTAACAATGAGTTTGAGTGTGCAATGCAGGCAGACGTGCTGCAAATATCTTTGCACTAGTGGGACAATACAGAAGTCCAACAGCCACTTTTAGGATGCCACTAAGTTTACTCAGTGTTTGCTAGTATAATGGCTTAGTAACGATGAGTTTGAGTGTGCAATGCAGACAGACGTGCTGCAAATATCTTTGCACTAGTGGGACAATACAGAAGTCCAACAGCCACGTTTAGGATGCCACTAAGTTTACTCAGTGTTTGCTATTATAATGGCTTAGTAACAGTGAGTTTGAGTGTGCAATGCAGGCAGACGTGCTGCAAATATCTTTGCACTAGTGGGACAATACAGAAGTCCAACAGCCACGTTTAGGATGCCACTAAGTTTACTCAGTGTTTGCTACTATAATGGCTTAGTAACAATGAGTTTGAGTGTGCAATGCAGGCAGACGTGCTGCAAATATCTTTGCACTAGTGGGACAATACAGAAGTCCAACAGCCACTTTTAGGATGCCACTAAGTTTACTCAGTGTTTGCTAGTATAATGGCTTAGTAACAATGAGTTTGAGTGTGTAATGCAGGCAGACGTGCTGCAAATATCTTTGCACTAGTGGGACAATACAGAAGTCCAACAGCCACGTTTAGGATGCCACTAAGTTTACTCAGTGTTTGCTAGTATAATGGCTTAGTAACAATGAGTTTGAGTGTGCAATGCAGGCAGACGTGCTGCAAATATCTTTGCACTAGTGGGACAATACAGAAGTCCAACAGCCACGTTTAGGATGCCACTAAGTTTACTCAGTGTTTGCTAGTATAATGGCTTAGTAACAATGAGTTTGAGTGTGCAATGCAGGCAGACGTGCTGCAAATATCTTTGCACTAGTGGGACAATACAGAAGTCCAACTGCCACGTTTAGGATGCCACTAAGTTTACTCAGTGTTTGCTAGTATAATGGCTTAGTAACAATGAGTTTGAGTGTGCAATGCAGGCAGACGTGCTGCAAATATCTTTGCACTAGTGGGACAATACAGAAGTCCAACAGCCACGTTTAGGATGCCACAAAGTTTACTCAGTGTTTGCTAGTATAATGGCTTTGTAACAATGAGTTTGAGTGTGCAATGCAGGCAGACGTGCTGCAAATATCTTTGCACTAGTGGGACAATACAGAAGGCCAACAGCAACGTTTAGGATGCCACTAAGTTTACTCAGTGTTTGCTAGTGTAATGGCTTAGTAACAATGAGTTTGAGTGTGCAATGCAGGCAGACGTGCTGCAAATATCTTTGCACTAGTGGGACAATACAGAAGTCCAACAGACACTTTTAGGATGCCACTAAGTTTACTCAGTGTTTGCTAGTATAATGGCTTAGTAACAATGAGTTTGAGTGTGCAATGCAGGCAGGCGTGCTGCAAATATCTTTGCACTAGTGGGACAATACAGAAGTCCAATAGCCACGTCTAGGATGCCACTAAGTTTACTCAGTGTTTGCTAGTATAATGGCTTAGTAACAATGAGTTTGAGTGTGCAATGCAGGCAGACGTGCTGCAAATATCTTTGCACTAGTGGGACAATACAGAAGTCCAACAGCCACGTTTAGGATGCCACTAAGTTTACTCAGTGTTTGCTAGTATAATGGCTTAGTAACAATGAGTTTGAGTGTGCAATGCAGGCAGACGTGCTGCAAATATCTTTGCACTAGTGGGACAATACAGAAGTCCAACAGCCACGTTTAGGATGCCACTAAGTTTACTCAGTGTTTGCTAGTATAATGGCTTAGTAACAATGAGTTTGAGTGTGCAATGCAGGCAGACGTGCTGCAAATATCTTTGCACTATTGGGACAATACAGAAGTCCAACAGCCACGTTTAGGATGCCACTAAGTTTACTCAGTGTTTGCTAGTATAATGGCTTAGTAACAATGAGTTTGAGTGTGCAATGCAGGCAGACGTGCTGCAAATATCTTTGCACTAGTGGGACAATACAGAAGTCCAACAGCCACGTTTAGGATGCCACTAAGTTTACTCAGTGTTTGCTAGTATAATGGCTTAGTAACAATGAGTTTGAGTGTGCAATGCAGGCAGACGTGCTGCAAATATCTTTGCACTAGTGGGACAATACAGAAGTCCAACTGCCACGTTTAGGATGCCACTAAGTTTACTCAGTGTTTGCTAGTATAATGGCTTAGTAACAATGAGTTTGAGTGTGCAATGCAGGCAGACGTGCTGCAAATATCTTTGCACTAGTGGGACAATACAGAAGTCCAACAGCCACGTTTAGGATGCCACAAAGTTTACTCAGTGTTTGCTAGTATAATGGCTTTGTAACAATGAGTTTGAGTGTGCAATGCAGGCAGACGTGCTGCAAATATCTTTGCACTAGTGGGACAATACAGAAGGCCAACAGCAACGTTTAGGATGCCACTAAGTTTACTCAGTGTTTGCTAGTGTAATGGCTTAGTAACAATGAGTTTGAGTGTGCAATGCAGGCAGACGTGCTGCAAATATCTTTGCACTAGTGGGACAATACAGAAGTCCAACAGACACTTTTAGGATGCCACTAAGTTTACTCAGTGTTTGCTAGTATAATGGCTTAGTAACAATGAGTTTGAGTGTGCAATGCAGGCAGGCGTGCTGCAAATATCTTTGCACTAGTGGGACAATACAGAAGTCCAATAGCCACGTCTAGGATGCCACTAAGTTTACTCAGTGTTTGCTAGTATAATGGCTTAGTAACAATGAGTTTGAGTGTGCAATGCAGGCAGACGTGCTGCAAATATCTTTGCACTAGTGGGACAATACAGAAGTCCAACAGCCACGTTTAGGATGCCACTAAGTTTACTCAGTGTTTGCTAGTATAATGGCTTAGTAACAATGAGTTTGAGTGTGCAATGCAGGCAGACGTGCTGCAAATATCTTTGCACTAGTGGGACAATACAGAAGTCCAACAGCCACGTTTAGGATGCCACTAAGTTTACTCAGTGTTTGCTAGTATAATGGCTTAGTAACAATGAGTTTGAGTGTGCAATGCAGGCAGACGTGCTGCAAATATCTTTGCACTATTGGGACAATACAGAAGTCCAACAGCCACGTTTAGGATGCCACTAAGTTTACTCAGTGTTTGCTAGTATAATGGCTTAGTAACAATGAGTTTTAGTGTGCAAAGGGCAGGAGGGTACAGTGGCAGGGTTGTGGGTCTGGGTACAGGAAAGGAAGCCTCCCTTTCTATCCCTCCTAATGGGGAAATGCAGTGAGGAAATCCCTGACCTTAGCTACAGAGACGCTGTCATCTTGTGTAGCTGTTAAAATCTGTTTTCACTGCCCTGACTGTCACCTATGGCTCTGACCCTGCCGGTATTAGCCCTTAGAAGGGCTGAAAGAAACTTCCATCCCTACTCTGTATAGCGCTGTGTATAGAGCGTAACAGCAGTATCGGAGACAGGAGCTACGCCGGCGGTGACTGACACCCAGACGCAGAAGAGATAATGGCGTCTGGACGGGCAGATACTCGTTTTTATAATGCAGGGACATGTGACATGGACATCCTATCACACATGCCGTTGCTTCTCTGGCTAAAAGTCCACTTAGCTGTGTGTGTGTCTGGGATTGGCTGACATGCTGGCCCGCCCCACTACACGTGCGCGCTTAGGGAAGGAAGACAAGGAAAAAAAAAAATGGCAATCGCCATTATCCAAGCAGCAGTGATCTGAATGCGCTGTTCCCGCACACTATACACTGAAATTTCATAATAGTGTGAGTCACAGAGTGACTTACACTATTACAGCGGAAAGCCAGCTGGTAATTAGCTTGTCTTTTTGCTACTGGAACCATTCTCGAACGTATCTAGAACTATCGAGCTTTAGCAAAAAGCTCGAGTTCTAGTTCGATCTAGAACAGCCCCAAAAATCACTCGAGCCGCGAACGGACAGCTGTGGTCTGGTATTCTCAGGGTGGGAAGGTCCATAGTTATTGGCCATTCACAGCCTAAAAATAGAAGGCCCCAGGCGCCCCAGAAGTGGCTCATCTACTAGATGCGCCAATCCTGGTGCTTCATCCTAGCTCATCCTGTGCCCTGGTGCAGTGGCAAACGGGGTAATAAATGGGGTTGATACTAGCTGTAAGGTCACCTGACATCAAGCCCAGCAGTTTGTGATGTCATGCCGTCTATCAGATACCCGACATCACAAACTGTCAGTACTAACAAAACAAATAGACAAAAAAAAATGTATTTGAAAAAACACTCCCCAAAACATTCCCTCTTTCACCAATTTATTGTAAGGAAAAAAAATAAGGGGTTCCCACGATGACTCTGGACCATCTAGAATATGTGGGGACACGCTCAGGGAACGTATCCCCTATTTTCTAGGAGTGCAGACCCTCCATGTGAGGAGTGTGGGTGCAATAAATCTGCACCCATTCTCCCCGGGTCCACAGCAGCAGAGTCCATGTCGTAACTGTTGCTACCAAAGCTGCAATGCCCTCCTCATAAGGTAAGAGTATGCCTAATCAGGAGAACTATTCTACATTTCCAAATATTGGTATTTGCTGATATTATTACTATTCCACCTACTATATATTTGGGATAGGATCTTGGAGATGGAATACCCCTTTAAGTCCAGTTATCCAGCAGAATGAATACTAAACAACAGAGCTCGTTATTTAGATGTGTTTTCTTGTGGCGTATAATGGACTATCATGTTTGGTAGTCGTTCAGCAGGGCAACTATAAAATCAAATACCTCCATTTGGAAATGTAGTATAGCTCTCCTGATCAACTAGGTTCCTTACCTCATGAGCAGGGCATTGCAGTAGCTTACAGATGCATGGTTACCACCACTCACTGTGTCTGAACACAGGAAGCTGAGCTGACAGCCACTCTGTGCATGCAGCAGCGTCTATTGTGAAGGAGGGGGCTGCAAAGGATCAATGCTGCACAGGTACCGTGGGACACCGGGGAACACTGGTGGGGTTATAGGGGGTGACCTAGAAGGGCCTGGGGAGGAGTTTTCTGTCGCATGTGTCATGGCACATGCAACAGAAATCAGAGGAGAAGGGTGAATGCAGCCGGCGCACTGCTGTGCGCGCGGCAATCTTGGATTTCCAGGAGGGGGTCGGGGGGGCACTTTGGCGACACCGGGGGACCAGAGTGGACCGGGGAGGAGATTTATCTCCCATCTGACATCTTTGTTCATGTGAGCAGGGACTGGAAAAAACGGCCTGAATCATGATCTCCAGGGTCTCAGTTGCCCCCTGAAACCCCGGAGATTTTCTGACGCTGGGGGGCGCTATTCACTTATTTCTGCCTGCTGTTTATAAACGGCAGATCAGAATAAGGCTACATTAACATGAACGATCCGTTTTTGCGATCCGCAAAAAACGGTCCATTTTTTTCACAGGTGCATCCATGTGGCATCCGTTTCCA
Organism: Anomaloglossus baeobatrachus; assembly: GCF_048569485.1. NCBI lineage: Eukaryota > Metazoa > Chordata > Amphibia > Anura > Aromobatidae > Anomaloglossus > Anomaloglossus baeobatrachus. The sequence continues at coordinate 423,139,888 of NC_134355.1, read as the reverse complement.
TTCCATATACGGTCCGTATGTCATCCGTTTGTCATCCGTGTGCCTTCCTATTTTTTGCGTACTGCAAAAAAAACTGAAGGAGGGAAAATACATAAATTTACCCAGGATCCATAGCTTCAACCTACATGAGGCGGTCACATGTTCACTCCAGTGCCATTTTCTACTGCTTTTCACAGGGTAGAGCTCTCTGGTGATTTTCTTGTGCTTGTAGACTTCATATCAGTCTTTTCTGTCATTATAATGGCAGAAAGACACATAATGTCCCACTCTCCTGCATTTTGTAATTTTGCACCCTTTGGTGCCTTTCATGTGGCACTAAGGGGTGCTTAGCCTTGTATTTAGCCAAAAACATAAATAAATTTAAAAAAAAAATGACGTGGGGTTCCCCCTTTTTTTGATAGGCAGCCTGCAGACCACTGCTGGCAGATTCACCTTGGCTGGTAATCCAAAACTGAGGGCACCCCACACTGTTATTTTAAATTAAATAAATAATTAAAAAAAAAAACACGTGTGGGTCCCCCCAAAATTGGATCACCAGCCAAGGTAAAGCGGACAGCTGGGGTCTGATATTCTCAGACTAGGGAGGTCCATGGTTATTGGACTCTCCCCAGCCTAAAAGTAGCAGGCCGCAGCCGCCCCAGACGTGGCGCATACATTAGATGAGCCAATCCTGGTGCTTCGCTCCAGCTCATCCCGTTGCCCTGGTGCGGTGGCAAACGGGGTAATATATGAGGTTAATACCAAATGTGTAATGTCACCTGGCATCAAGCCCTGGGGTTTTGATGTCAGGCATCTATCAGATACCCGACATCACCAACCCAGTCAGTAATAAAAAAAAAAATAGATGACAAACACATTTTTATTTGAAAAAACACTCCCCAAAACATTCCCTCTTTCACCAATTTATTAGAAAGAAAAACAAATCCAGGTCTGGTGTAATTCAAGGCGGTCCCACGACGATCCATACCATAGTCAATGTCTCAGTCAATGAAGAACAGAATGTTCCATATTGACTGGGAGAGCAATGCAGTGACCTGAGCTAACATCAATAGGTCAGCCCAGGTCACTGCAGGGGATGACGTGTGCTGCTGTCAGGAGGTTAGCGAGGCACATTACCTGCGGTGATCGCTGCACTCCTGACAGCAGAGCTGTAACTGAGTTCAATGACCACCGCCTTCACAACCAAGTATCGCGGGAGCCCGTGATATCACCGCTAATCACAGTCTCGGGTCGGCAGCGAGAGGAGATGTGACAAGCGGCGGCCATGGAAAACAATGACAGCGCTGACATCGGGAGGGCAGGACTTCATCACTGCAGGTAAGGAACTTCACTAACCTCCTTACGGCAGTGCTTGTCATGCCCGCGGCTGCTGTCACTGTGTGGGCAGCTGTGGACAGCGTACAGTGCGGGCATATGCTGACACTGCAGTGACAGCAGCCGCGGACACCGTACAGTGCGGGCAAATGCTGACACTGCAGTGACAGCAGCTGCGGACACCGTATAGTGCGGGCACATGCTGACACTGCAGTGACAGCAGCCGCGGGCACCGTACAATGCGGGCATATGCTGACACTGCAGTGACAGCAGCCGCGGGCACCATACAGTCCGGACATATGCTGACACTGCAGTGACAGCAGCCGCGGACACCGTACAGTGCGGGCATATGCTGACACTGCAGTGACAGCAGCCGCGGGCACCGTACAGTGCGGTCACCGTACAGTGCAGGCATATGCTGACATTGCAGTGACAGCAGCCGCGGGTACCGTACAGTGCGGGCATATGCTGACACTGCAGTGACAGCAGCCGCGGGCACCGTACAGTGTGGGCTTCACTAACCTCCTGACGGCAGCGTTTGTCATGTTCGTGGCTGCTGCACTGCAGTGTGGGCAGCTGTGGACACCGTACAGTGCAGGCATATGCTGACACTGCAGTGACAGCAGCCGCACTGAGCGAGCAGACGTGGGGCTGGGGCTGGAGCTGGAGCGGGACACAGACTGCAGCGGCATCCCACAGAAGTGCTTCTGTGTGGCTTTTGGGGATTTTTGCACACGTAACCAGGGTAAACATCGGTTAACTAAGCAAAGCACTTTGCTTGGATACCCGATATTTACCTTGGTTACCAGCTTACCGCAGGCTGCCAGCGATGGCTCCCTGCACACTGTAGCTGTAAAATTTGCAAATTTGCACAGAATATTTTATACAGGATGCAGCCAGGCCTCTTTATGTTAGGCCTTGCATACTATACTCACTGTCCCTGAATGGAGCACATATATAGTACTAGCGCAGCCCGCTTGCATCTATTGTGATGAGGCGTACCTAATAGGCTGCATACCAGATACTGTGAACCTGCATGTGTGAACAGTGACCTATGCAAGCCACAAGTGTGCAATTTTACCATCTTCCTTTGTACCTGTGATGTCTCCATGTAATGGATGTCTTGCTGCATCCTGGTAGTGCATTAGTCTTTTTGGCCTGGGCAGTTTACATCTTCTGCCATTAGTCTGTGAGTGACTGCCTTCAAATCACTGTAATACCATAGCCATCCCACGACTGACACAACTTACGGGTCCTCTCATTAGATCATCTAATGGATGCAACAATTCTGGGCAGCTGCGGGCTGCTATTTTTAGTCTGGGGGGGCAATAACCATGGGCCTCTCCAGCCTGAGAATATCCACTACTTCCACTCCCCTGCTATCAGCTATAATAACAGCAGCACAGTTGGGTGTTATGATTCAGTGACAGAGGAGGATCAAAAAAAGGACAAAAATGTGGAAACCCAAAAAGTAACCAGAGTGGCTGGAACCTAAACGGACTGCAGACCTAATACTGACACACAAATAGAAGTAGCCGTGGGGCATGCCTACGATGACCTAGTCGCTTCGATACAGCCAGAGTACTAAATATTCTTACAGAGAGAAATATAAGAAAAGCAAATCTGCCTCGGAGCAATCCCCAAAGGTATAGAAAGCCCCCCACATGTAAAGACTACGGTGATATAGGAAAAACATAATACATAGCTAGAAAACAGATTCAGCACAGATGAGGCCCAAACTATCTCTTTAGGAACGGATAGGAAAGAGAACTGTCTGCAGCCATAAAAAACCCTAATATATCTCAGCACGCCTGATATGGAAAAGCCCAGAGCCCACACAAGCTCTCCCCCACTAAATCAGTACTCTGGTGTTACTGGGATCCAAATAACATTAATATAGATGAGGGACTGAATTTAATACGAAGCATGACAAAACACAATACATAGCAGAACATGGAGCTAGGTATACAGACACTCCAAGCAGGCAATGATCCAACTCCACCAAGAACTCCAAACAGACAAAATCAGGAATCAAGCATTAGTATCAAAACAGAAAAAAATACAAGAAAGTGGAAACAATAAGCAGAGGTACAAAGACCAGCTTATCTGAAAGGAGTTCTGGTAGAGAGAAGGGCTGGTTTCAGAATGTCCTTAGCACACAGGAGATACATTGAGCACCGGCAAGGAACAGGAGAAAACTGCTCAGTTATATAGGCCCAATCTGAATGACCTGATTGCCAGTCCTCCACAGGTGTCCGGCTCCCATTCAACAAGTCAACTGCATCACCAGCACTGACCACAAGAGGGAGCCCCAAACTGGAAAATGTATTCACATATTCACAACAGTTGGGACTTTGTAAAAAGAGTTTTTTCAGACCCCCCCACCTGTGGGCTCTCATGATTTAGAAACATTTATTTATTTTGTAGATTCCAAATTCCATAATCTGAGGAGAAACATATACACTGCCATATGAACCTGTCTAACACTGATAAACAAGCCCTAAGGGCATTAAAAGAAAATAAGGTGTTGGTCATTAAACCTGCGGACAAAGGTGGAGCCTTTGTGGTCATTGACTGTTCAGACTATTTAGAAGAAGCATTGAGACAATTGAGCGATCCCATCATTTATGATCCCACAATCCAACTAGACTGCAAAATAGATACTATTTTATCTAAATATTTACATGGTAACATCATTGAATAAAACATTGATGAGTATTTATGTAAGAAACATCCCATTATCCCTGTCTTTTACACCCTACCCAAAATTCAAGACTTGACAAGCCTCAACGGATTCTTTGCTATCACCTCTTTCAATTTTTCTTGAAAAAATCTTGACCCCCCCCACATCAAAACCACTACTTCTTTCATTGTAGACACTGGCACTTTTCTCCAAGGCATAGATGGGACACTAAACTCTGATCTTTTTGTTAAAGTAATGGACCAGAACACTCTCTTGCACTTTAATAGCCTTCATCAACTACCTATGAAACATGAAATACTCCAACCCTACATCCCAATTGCAGTGTGTCTCCAGAATAGTAAGTGATCCAGTGATACGCACATAACGCATGAGGGAGATGAAAGAGAAGTTTACCCAAAGGGGATACCCTATAAAAGTCCTATCCAAACCCACTGTGAACACTCGTCTCAAACCACGCCCTAAATATGAGAATTGTATCCCATTCGTGCATACATACCACCCATACGCTTACAAATTACATAGGGCTATAAGGAAGAACTGGAATATTCTTCAAACTGGTTACCCACGGGTGAAGGAATTTAAAACACCTTTTCTCCCATGATTTAAAAGGGCACCCAATTTAAGGGATAGATTGGTCAGGGCTGATCTGGGCCTTAGCTCCTCTCAACACAGACAATGGTTCCTCCAGAATCCAAAAATGGGGACTTTTCCATGTCTCCACTGCCATCAGTGCAACAATGTTCTGAAAGGCGACACTTTCCATCACCCACATACAGGCAAGAGTTACCCAATCACAGATTTTGTTCACCTGTGATACATCTTTTGTGATATACCTGATTAAAAGTCCTTGTGGTCTCATTTACATTGGTGAAACAATGCAACCCATCAGAGAGAGGATTTCTAAACACAAGTCCACAATCCATTGAAAAAATACTTTACTATCGGTTCTCCATCATTTTATTTCACTAGGACACAAAGTGGCTCAATTGAGATTTGAGTGGTGACTGAGTCCGACTATTAAAACGTATAGGCATATTGGATCCATGAATTACAGTCCCTACATCCCAAAGGTCTTCACAGGGAGTATGATCTCCAATCCTTCCTATAATGTAATTTACTTATGTTTTTATGCCATAACCTACCCTTTATTCATGCCTTATTCTCTTCTCCATCTACAATGGGTTTCCCATCATAGTTGCATTTATTTCATGTATATTGCATGCATTTTGGATGTCCCAACCATGGATGGATAACAATACATATGCTTCGGTTGACACAAGTGCGGCAAAAAGGCCTGTGGCTTATGTCCCTATATGTCTAATTCACAAAAAGGTATCTAATTTATTACCAATAAAGAATATTATGTCAAATAAATTCTAAATCGCAGTCATACTAACCTTATCTACAGTTAGGTCCAGAAATATTTGGACAGTGACACAAGTTTTGTTATTTTAGCTGTTTACAAAAACATGTTCAGAAATACAATTATATATATAATATGGGCTGAAAGTGCACACTCCCAGCTGCAATATGAGAGTTTTCACATCCAAATCGGAGAAAGGGTTTAGGAATCATAGCTCTGTAATGCATAGCCTCCTCTTTTTCAAGGGACCAAAAGTAATTGGACAAGGGACTCTAAGGGCTGCAATTAACTCTGAAGGCGTCTCCCTCGTTAACCTGTAATCAATGAAGTAGTTAAAAGGTCTGGTGTTGATTACAGGTGTGTGGTTTTGCATTTGGAAGCTGTTGCTGTGACCAGACAACATGCGGTCTAAGGAACTCTCAATTGAGGTGAAGCAGAACATCCTGAGGCTGAAAAAAAAGAAAAAATCTATCAGAGAGATAGCAGACATGCTTGGAGTAGCAAAATCAACAGTCGGGTACATTCTGAGAAAAAAGGAATTGACTGGTGAGCTTGGGAACTCAAAAAGGCCTGGGCGTCCACGGATGACAACAGTGGTGGATGATCGCCGCATACTTTCTTAGGTGAAGAAGAACCCGTTCACAACATCAACTGAAGTCCAGAACACTCTCAGTGAAGTAGGTGTATCTGTCTCTAAGTCAACAGTAAAGAGAAGACTCCATGAAAGTAAATACAAAGGGTTCACATCTAGATGCAAACCATTCATCAATTCCAAAAATAGACAGGCCAGAGTTAAATTTGCTGAAAAACACCTCATGAAGCCAGCTCAGTTCTGGAAAAGTATTCTATGGACAGATGAGACAAAGATCAACCTGTACCAGAATGATGGGAAGAAAAAAGTTTGGAGAAGAAAGGGAACGGCACATGATCCAAGGCACACCACATCCTCTGTAAAACATGGTGGAGGCAACGTGATGGCATGGGCATGCATGGCTTTCAATGGCACTGGGTCACTTGTGTTTATTGATGACATAACAGCAGACAAGAGTAGCCGGATGAATTCTGAAGTGTACCGGGATATACTTTCAGCCCAGATTCAGCCAAATGCCACAAAGTTGATCGGACGGCGCTTCATAGTACAGATGGACAATGACCTCAAGCATACAGCCAAAGCTACCCAGGAGTTCATGAGTGCAAAAAAGTGGAACATTCTGCAATGGCCAAGTCAATCACCAGATCTTAACCCAATTGAGCATGCATTTCACTTGCTCAAATCCAGACTTATGACAGAAAGACCCACAAACAAGCAAGACCTAAAGGCTGCGGCTGTAAAGGCCTGGCAAAGCATTAAGAAGGAGGAAACCCAGCGTTTGGTGATGTCCATGGGTTCCAGACTTAAGGCAGTGATTGCCTCCAAAGGATTCGCAACAAAATATTGAAAATAAAAATATTTTTTTGGGTTTGATTTATTTGTCCAATTACTTTTGACCTCCTAAAATGTGGAGTGTTTGTAAAGAAATGTGTACAATTCCTACAATTTCTATCAGATATTTTTGTTCAAACCTTCAAATTAAACGTTACAATTTGCACTTGAATGCTGTTGTAGAGGTTTCATTTCATATCCAATGCGGTGGCATGCAGAGCCCAACTCGCGAAAATTCTGTCACTGTCCAAATATTTCTGGACCTAACTGTATATGATTTCATGTAATTCCTGCAAAATTCAGTATATTAGCTGTACTACCCGCACGCTGGGGAGACAAATTTCAGAGCACCACTATGAGGTGCTCAATGAAAAAAACACCTAGTCTATCTGGAGCTTCTCAGCATTTTCTAAATGTTCATAAAGGGGATTTAAGGTCTTTTGGGTACATGTCATAGAAAAAATCATATTACCAAAATGGGGTGGTGATTTACAGAAAGTTTTACATTGCAGAGAGCCAAGGTAGATTTTCACATTAAAAACTGGAAATCCTATGGGCATGAACATAAAAAATGATCAGTTCTATTTGTATTAATTAACTGCATTTTTTCTCATGTTTTACCACAGCTGTGATTGTGTAGACTGTTGCATCATTTCCTGTCTTTGACTATTTAATCATGGATTGTCATTGTAAATGTAGATCATGACTAAGGACAGCAGTGTCCGAAATGCGTAGTTTCTACTTGGTTTATCCGCCATGTGTTTTTTCATACATTGATTTTTTTGAGTTTTAATGGAATCAATAAGTCTTTGGTTTTACCTTGGTTTTCTCCTGTAGACGTTGATGCCGAACCCACCCTCTTTTTATATGCTACACCCTGTATTTTTTAACTGGTCTATATCACCACAGTGTTTGATATATGTTTGATATATCACTCCTTATGTTCTCTTTCATGTATGTATACTCAGGATATATGGTTTCCTTAATTACTGCCTGCTCTCATTGATCCTCTATTTTATTCCTAGAGTCACACCTAATATGATCTCCATTCCCTCATGAATCCTTGAGACACACGCCCATCACCAGCATTAACATGACATCCAATGGAAACACCCATTGGGACAAGCCCCTAACGCTGACATCATCCCCAATGTCAGCACCTGATACTTCCTGCTTCATTCCCACAGGCCAATGCCATGCCTTTATCCCACCCCCTTTCCACATATCTCTGCTCTGCTTCAGTTTGCACAGTGCTTCTGCCACACAGTGGTGGACACTCACCAGCACTACTTTCACTCATAAGCTGAGCAGACCATCTACACTGGTAAGAGTTCCCACTCCTGTAGCTTATATACCAAGTTTATTACAGGACACATGCACTTTTGTCAAGTCGTTAGCCTCCATGATTCTCTAGCTACAATCACTCCCCCCTATTATCTCACATCCATTGTTTGCTTCCCTCCAGTGTTATATTTTTTACCTTATGACATGATACTCTACTATATTTTTTAATCACATGGATTTTATTACTTATTTTTCTCAGCACACTGATTAACTTCTATGTTAGACTAAAACGTCTGTATTGTATCTGGCAATAAAATAGCAGTTTATTCAACTATTTGAGTGCCAAGTATTTGCTCTTTGGTGCATATGGGACTGGATTCTACTTGATCACCTACCACATAGAAGTGCCGTGTTTATCCACAATATTGCGAGCGCCTTGCTACCTGTCTGCGGTTTACAGGAAGTGCCCTATCTGCCTATGGCTTCCAGAACCTCTGCTAACTGCTTTCAGTTTACCGAAACCTCTGCTACCTGTCTGCAGACTCCAGGACATCTCTTGTCTGTCTGTGGCTTTGAGTACATGGCTACCTGTTTCTGGACTTCCAGAACGTTTGCAACATGTCTGTGGTCTAAGGAAACGACTCCTGTCTGCCTGAGGCTTCCAGTACATTTGCTACCTGTTTCCAGGCTTCCAAGACCTCTGCTAACTGTCTGTGGTTTCCAGGGATTCTGATACCCGTTTCTGGGTGCATCGACTGCCTGCTACACCGATGCCTTTGTTCCCACCCAGACCTTGGGCTTTGAGATCCATGTCACTTAGTGAGCCTAACAGCTTTTCACAGTGCTGAACCATTTCCCCCATTTGTCTACCAACCCTACCACTACTCTATAATCGACTAATGATCTAAGACCAACATTCTCCATAATCAAACTTCTCTCTGCCATTTCCAAAACTTTTCTCATTTTGCAATATAAAATATTAATCTGGCACTCAAAAAATGTATTCATCAGATGCACACTACTGACCAAATAAACGAAAACTGTAGCATTTTAGACAAAATAGAAAACCTATACGAAAGAGAAAAGTATACAACAAAATCATGTACAAAAAAATATATAAACAAAATTATGTATACATTGAGGCACTAAATATGCATCACATGGTAAATGGGAATATAGCGGACTTTACACACTACAAGATCGCTACAACGATCTCGTTGGGGTCACGGATTTTGTGACGCACATCTGGTCACTTTAGCAATGCCGTTGCGTGTGACACCTATGAGCGATTTTGCATCGTCGCAAAAACGTGCAAAATTGCTCATCGGCGACATGTGGGTCCATTCTCAAATATCGTTACTGCAGCAGTATCGAAGTTGTTCCTCGTTCCTGTGGCAGCACACATCGCTCCGTGTGATACCGCAGGAACGAGGAACCTCTCCTTACCTGCCTTCCGGCCACAATGCGGAAGGAAGGAGGTGGGCGGGATGTTCGTCCCGCTCATCTCCGCCCCTCCGCTTCTATTGGACGGCGGTTCAGTGACGCTGCTGTGATGTTGCTGTGACGCTGAATGAACCGCCCCCTTAGAAAGGAGGCGGTTCGCCGGTCACAGCGACGTCGCAGGGAAGGTAAGTAGTGTGACGGGTCCGGGCGATGTTGTGCGACACGGGCAGAGATTTGCCCGTGTCGCCCAACCAAAGGGGGCGGGTACGCACGATGGTGATATCGGTACCGATATCGCAGTGTGTAAAGCGGGCTTAAGTCTTGGAGCCCATATGTGGGAATCAGATACAGACATAATTACTGGCATAGGATAACATTTATAGTAGTGACATTCAGGAATTTAAGCCCGCAAGGGCAGGGCCCTCCACCCTCTCTACCAGTCTGTCTATTGTAACTTTTATATGTATTCTCTATGCAACCCCTTCTCATGTACAGCACCATGGAATCAATGGTGCTCTATAAATAATAATAATAATAATCATTATTTATAATATAATTCAGGAAACAGGTATTATCTGTTAGGAGAGAGAAAAAATGAACCACACAAGAATGTATTTAGAAGTATGTCCCAATATAGAGTATGGCAAAAAATACCAAAAGGAATGACCATGTGATACGTAATACAAACTCCAACGTGGATATCAAAATAATACTAATAATAAGAATAATAATAATGGTATGTGTTTTTTCAATATCACAGTAAATGGCACAGTGCTTTTGATAAACACATGTTTTTTATTTTGATATCCATGTTGGGGTTTGTACTACGTATCTCATGGTCATTCCTTTTGGTATTTTTTGCCATCTCTATATTGTGACATACTTGTGAAAACATTCTTGTGTGGTCCCTTTTTTTTCTCTCCTAACAGGTAATACCAGTTTCCTGAATGTCATTCCTATAAATGTTATCCTATGCCAGTAATTATGTCTGTATCTGCTTCCCACATATGGGCTCCAAGACTTATTCTCATCTACCTTGTTACGCACATTTAGTGCCACTACTTATCCATATTTTTGTTTACATATTTTGTTTCTAGATTTTTTGTACATGCTTTTGAATATATAATTTTCTCCTTCGTATAGGATTTCCATTTTGTCTAAATGGTCCTTGGTGTGCATCTGATGAAGGTCCATGGGACCGAAACGTTATTTATTGTCTCACAGATATCCTGCCTGTAAACATGCTTTCGTGGAATCCCTTTTTTGAGTTCTGGATTAATATTTTACATTGCACAAATGGGTCTGGACCCTATCCGGGCATCAGTCTATATGATCAGTAGAGCCGCACTTCCATGATAAATATTTTCTCATTTTGGACCAGTTCAACCTTACAAAAGACTGTTACTTGCCAATATAGATTGTACGTTTGTGAGCAGGAATCTCACTCCTCTTAGTTAAATTACTGCTTTATTTGTAACTATGCAATGTCTGATATTGTTTTTACATATACAGTGTTTCACCAAAAATAAGACAGGGGCTTATATTATTTTCTGCTTTAAAAAATGCGCAAGGTTTTATTTGCAGGGGGTAGCTAATATTTGAGTCCCCGATACCTGCATTAGTGGCCAAGGATTGCCCGATAATCCTTGATATCTCTCCTGAACTGACAGTGACAGCTGCATAAAAATACACGCTGTCACTCTCAGCAGTGTTATGAGGATCGCAGTGAGCATGTGGTGGCTAATTAAGTGAATGCATATTCCACCTCATTCCCCCATAATCCTGCCTGAGAACCACATGAGCGAAAGTTAGAGGATCATGAGACGTCCCAGCTGCTTGTTACGGTTTCCTGTGAAACAGAAAACCAATGCATTTTGAAGAATAATGGTTCCTATTCATCAGGGTCTGATGAAAAGGAACCGCGATTCCTTGACACGCGTAAGTTGACGTCACATGCTCCTCCAACTTCCGCTCATGTGGTTCCCAGAGATGTTTCTCACCGGAGCACCCCCTGCTTTACAACTATTGGAGGGCTTTTTCCAGCTCTATACAAAGAGGATTAGACATTTGTATTATCTACATAACGGACATTTGCACAGCGGCAGCAACACTCTACATTTATCATTTAGGACTTCAGGTGAAGTAAGTGTTTTATCACATTACATTTCATCATATGGACTGAATAGTTCATTTTGCTGTGTGGCCTTTTATCTCCTGTGTATGTACTATTCAATATATGGCGACAGATTTTGTTATTTGTTTGTACAGATTTGGCTGCACATGGCCTTTTCAATAGTGGTTTCTTGCTCCTTTGTCCACTTAGTCCATCATATATTGTATAGGCTATTCATTAGGTATTCATTATTATACACATACTTATTTGTATCAGTTACTTAATTCTGTATCAAGGCAGAACTATATTCTTTTTATGTGTCAGGGCTTGTTTTTTTGCTTGGTGGGCTAACATTTTTATTTATTCCATTTTGGTGTACATACAGGTCTCAAATCACTATTGCCCTTGCGCTGTATTTTTTCTTTAGTTTGGAGCCTTTTTTGTTGTTTACAACCAACTCATTATTGTAGGTGTGCCTTTTTTAAGTCTATTTCAAAGATGCCCACTAGTGATGGGTGAATACTAAAATATTCGGGTTCGGATTATTCGTCTCTATATTTCGTACTACTCATGTATTTGTCACGAATAATGATTCTAATGCAAATAAATGGGAAACGAGAATAATTTTCCTGCGAACCCTGGCGGGGCTGTAAAATGCTGAAATGGATGGGAAAGTGCGAAATTGAATGAGAACAACGTTTATGAGATGCCTGGATGCATCTCTGATAACAGAGAAGAGTACTCTTCTCTGTTATCTGCCATCGGGTGGCTGCAGCCTGGATCAGAGTTTTACACGCGAGTAAAGGAGTTGTGACTTGCACAACTGCATCTGGTGAGTTTTTACTCCCCCCCCCTCACCCCATATTATTGGGGTAATACCCTATCTGCGCTTTTATTTCCACAGCTCTATTTATTGGATGTATCCCTGAAACATAGGTAGGTTCTGGGAACAATGTTGTCAGAATAATATGCCACTTTTATATGCGGTCCCTTGCCTCTTTGTGATAATCAACACTGGTAAAGTAGACAGCTGTAGTATGCAGCCCCAACTGTGTGCTTTATCTTGGCAGGTTATCAGAAATAGAGGCTCCCCACGCTGTTTTTTTGGGGTTTTTTTTTAAATAAATAATTTAAAAAAACCGACGATGGCTCTTGCCCATTTTTGACAACCAGCACAGAAAAGCAAACAGTTTGGGACTAGTGTTCTCAGGCTGGAAAGGTTCATAGTTATTGGACCCTCAGGAGCCTAAAAATAGCAGCCCTCAGCTGCCCTAGAATTGGCACATCCATTAGATGCACCAATTGCGTCTCTTTACCCAGCTCATCCTGATTGCCCTGGTGCAGTGGCAATCGGGGTAATATATGGGGTTGATGTCAGCTGTGATTTGTCACAAATCACAGCTGCCATCAAGTCCTGGGTGGTAGTGCAGACATGTCTATAAGACCCCCCCATTACCAACTCTGTAAGTAAGAATAAAAAAACTCCACAAACACAAAAATCCTTTTTTTAATAAAAAAATTTCCTCTTTCATCAGTTTATTAACCCCCAAAACACCCCCACAGGTCTGACCTAATCCATATGACATCCCACGATGATCCTGGCTCTGCTACATTGAAAAGCTGCAGTGATACAAAACGCGACTGATCACTGCAGCTTCTGAGACACACCAAGGGCAGCGGAGGACACGATTGTGAGAAGCAGTGATGTCAGTACACCAAGATAATCAGTATGAGCTGGGTAAAGCGCGATAATTGGCGCATCTAATGGATGCGCCAATTGGGGGGTGGCTGTGGGCTGCTATTTTTAGGTTGTGATAAAGATGATAAGCTGCACACTAACCACTATAAAAATATAAATATGAAAAATGTTAACGCATTACTCATACAGGGATACTATAAACAATGAAAAATAAATTTAATTATCTGGAAAAAATGAAATCTGAAGTCTGGTAATAGGGCGGGGTTCTGGGTTTTCAGTCAGAAGAAACTGCATGCTAAGCAGAAAAAAACCCCACCCTATTACCAGACTCTATTCATGATCCTATAGCCAAGAGCCTGTCTGCCCATAATTGCAGATTTTTAATAGCAGATAGAGAGGCATTAAGGTTAGGTTCCAGAAAAATTAGAGATTACTGTTACGTTATCACCGGAGTCCGCTCCATCGACTTCTACTCCAATCGCCAGGCGATGCCGTGTTCCTGCCGTGGATAGTGCTGGTAATGGGAGAGGAGTCGATGCCAGCGGCACTGGTAGGCGCAGGCTCTGCTCATCCACTGGTCTGCGTTTCCTGGGGATCTGCAGTGCCACTGGCTGACTGTAGGTGGCGGGTGTCTCCCAGCTGAAGTACCATCATTCAGCTACAGCCTATGGGAAGACACCACACCCTTTTTAATGCCACTCCTGTCTGCTGACCTCTGCCAGAGATAGTTCTGACAATTCTGGCTCCTGTTTCGTCCTGTTCTGTGATTTCGTGTGTTGATTACCACTTGTTTACTGACTACCCTTCTGCCTGCTGTTTTTGTACCAAGCTGCCCGATCCGGTTTTGACCTCTGCTTGTTTCTGATTACGTCCTTGCCTGCTGATTCTGTCCCTGTTCTGCAATTCCTGGTTTGACCCTGCCTGACGACTACTCTCTCAGACTGCAGCCTTCCACAGTTAGTGATCTCTAGGACCCTGTGTAATTCCAAATCCCTGTATAGGGATTAAAGGGTTTCAGGGTTCTGGAGGTCCTGCTTGGTGAGTGGCTTCCCTCTAGCCTGTCCATTACAGCCCATCTGAGTCTGTGGATGCAGGCAAGCGTTACAATTACCTTATCGTTGGTTTCGGGCTCATTTGCATTGATCAATACATTTGCTAAACATCTCTACTACTTTCAAATATTCATAGCAGTTTTGCAATACCATTTTTCATGTATTTCATTTTTTCCAGATAGTTAAATGTATTTTTCATTGTTTATAGTATCCCTATAGCAGTAATGCTTTACCATTTTTCATGTTTATATTTTTATAGTGGTTAGTGTGCAGCTTATTATGTTTATTATAGTCATGTATTTTTAAGCTAGCACCTAAATTACACATATAGGTGTTCCAGTCAGTCTTTTTTCTGATTAGCATGCTATTTTTAGGCTGGGGAGGACCCAATAATCATGGATCTTCCCAGCATGAGAATACCAGTCCACAGCTGTCTGCTTTATCTGCGCTGGTTATCAAATATAGGCGGAGGACCGCAGGTCAGTTTTTATTTTCACTGCGCCTGCCAATCACAGTAATGCCAGTAGCAAAGATAGCTACTGCATTACTGGGATTGGCAGGCAATTGGCATGTTTAGTGGCTAAAAATCAGGTGCCAAACATGCAGAGAAGGGACCTGAAACTCATGACGCGAGGAGCAAAATACTTGGTGAGTAATGGATATCGCAAATACCTTAATATTCATTCGAGTAACAAATAGTGCCCAGTATATTCGCTCATCACTAGTGTTCACCTGTTTATTTTTGTATTATTTTCTGCTTTGTGAATGGAGTCTAGCAATTGAAGATGTTTCAGCCTGAATAATCAATTGCAACTTTTTAAAAGATTCAAAATTTGTCATGGCTTCATTCCAATCCCATCCTGGTGTATTTTAGAGTTTGTGCAATTTTATTGACTATTGGCATCAAGAATCCCAAAAACAGTTTAACTCCTTCACGACCGTGGGCAGTAAAGTTACGTCCTATTTTTACATGACTTAACAACCAGAGACGTAACTTTACTGCCTAAAGTTCATTTGATTGCCATGGCCATAGCAACAGCTTTCAAATGATGTCCCCTGCTGTTTCTTACAGCAGGGGACCTTTATTTGACCCCATGGGCAGTTGCATTGCCAGCCCCATCGACGATTGTTGTGTTTGGCTGTTCAATTCTGAACCACCAACCACATCGATCGCACTGGTTTCAGCTAAAACAATGCCTGAATCAGTGCGATCCTGTGAGATCCTGCTATGAGGTGCTGCAGCAGATCAGAGCTGGAGATCAAACATGGCACCCCCCACCCACCGTAGCACTGATTGGAGCGATCGTGCTATGATGCGCAATCGCTCCAATCAGCATGCAGTGGGGCGGTCTGATCTGAAGATGACCGCCCTCCCCAGGCTTGTGTTGGCCTGGGGAGCCCTCCCCCAGCATGTCTGCAGCGTGAACTGGCTGGAACTTGTAGTACCACACCGCCGCTGCCATCGCTGCTGCTGCTTTCTGGTTGACGCTACTGCTACCCCTGTTAGTATTGCGCACTCCCGTGATGCCCCTGCATACTCACGTGATGCCCCTGCCGATGTGTCCCCCTGCCGATGTATCCCCCTGTCCCCCTGCCGATGTGCCCCCCCGCGATCTTTATTCGCCTCCCATTCTTCTGCCTCTGTTTCTCCGGTCTCCCCCTCTCCCCTCGCCATCTGCTGTTCCTCTGACGTCCCCTAACTGCTGTCACCGGGTTGTCTGAGCTCTTCATTGGTCCAATCACATCTGCCTCCATCACTGGGTCCTTCCTGGGTCTTCACAAATGAGCTTCCTGACTGCTGCTCCTGTAATAAACTGTCCATCTTGCTGCCTTCCATTCCTCCTGCAGTTCCTCTGGTCAATGATCCTCCTGCTAATCCTCTGGGTACTGTGAGTATAACTTTTTTTTTTCTGTATCCCCTGTCCACTTTTATACCTCATTCGTCCGTGCATCCCGCCGAGCGCTAATCAGTGATACACATAACATATCTGCATCCGTTCTCAAATTTCGGCAGGATTTTTTTTTGTCCGTATCTTGCGTCTTTTTTTCCGTGTGTGTGTGTCCTGCAGCGCCCGAGTGCTGATCAGGGATGCACATAATGGATCGGCATCCTTGCTTAATTTTCGGCATGACTTTTTTTTTCGTATCCCCGTCGCTTTTTGTATCTCATCCGTCCGTGCCTCCTGCAGCGGCCGATCAGTGATGCACGGCGTCTGTGCGTTTGAAAAGTCAAATGGCGCACCTTCTCTTCTGAGCCTTGCCATGCGCCCAAACAATTGAATTCCACCACATATGAGCTATCTGCGTACTAAGGAGAAATTGCACAATAAATTTTATGGTGCTTTTTTTCCTGATACCCTTGTAAAAAAAAAGCTACCTGGTTGAAGCAAAAATTTTGTGGTTAAAAAAAAATAAATAATTTTCATGGCTCAACGTTATCACCTTCTGTGGAGCCCCTGGGGGAACAAGGGGCTCACCAAACATCTAGATAAATTCCTTGAGGGGTCTAGTTCCAAAATGGGGTCACTTGTGGGGGAGCTCCACTGTTTAGGCACCATAGGGGGTCTCAAAACGTGACATGGCGTCCGCTAATGACTCCAACCAATATTGCTGTGAAATGGCGCTCCTTCCCATCTGAGCCCCACCATGCGCCCAAACAATTACTTTCTACCACATATGAGGTATCTGCGTACTCAGGAGAAATTGCACAATACTTTTTATGGCGCATTTTTTCCTGATACCCTTGTGAAAAAAAAGCTATCTGGTTCAAGTAACAGTTTTGTGCTAAAAAAAAAATATATATTTTCACGGCTAAATGTTATCAACTTCTATGACGCCCCCGGGGGAGCCGCGGACCGCCCGGAGGTGGCTTGGCAATTAGGAGTTAAGGGGGTTATATTATTAAAAAACTAACAAAAGAAACAAAAGAGTATACAGACAGTACACCATGGGATCACAAGGGCATTTATGGGGTTAGCAGCAGTAGTGATCGAAACTAGATTACGGGCATCTGCTGAGTACAGTGCGGACTTAACTCCATACACCCAAGCTTGTCATGCACAATATTTCAGAGACCAAGCTGCATATATTATTATTTATTTTAGACAGAAGGAGTCTGATGTATTGAATTTGCATGTCAGAATTGCTGTATAATCATATTTAAATGTTTTCATGCCTTATAGTAAAATGAACATTTTATTATATATACTGCCTTGTTCATACCCCGTGAACCTTTCTACCTTTTCTCATGTTATACACACAAACTTAAATGTATTTTATTGGGATTTTATGTGATATATCAACTTTAAGTAGCAAGTATTTGTGAAGAGTAAGTATTTAACAGATATAAATCTGAAAATTGTGTCGTTTATTTGTATTCAGCCTCATTGAGACAATACATTGCGGGACCACCTTTCATTACTTCTCATTTACATGTCCATGTGGCATGTACCCGTTATAACCTATGGTGCTATTCACATGTCCGTTTTTTTGGCAGCACAGATGATAAGGGCCAATACAGCATGGTCAGCATACAGATGGCATCCAAGTGTTGTATGTAATTAACACTGTAAAGTATAGGAAAAGCTTTAAAGTTTATTTAGTTAATTATCCGTCTGTGAAAAACACTGATGACAATAATGGTAAAAGATAACAAATGGACCGTACACAGATAACACCCTGATCCAAAACACTGATGACACCCGTACCTTTTTCACAAAGATGTGTGAATGAGGCCTTATAGTGTATGCAGTTTGTATTGTGAAAATTGGTGACAGATCTAAATCTAAAAAATTGTTTAAAAAACTGAAGTCCTCAGTGGTTGATCCCTTTTAATGGCTAACTGAAAAGATAGTAATATATAGCAAGCTTTCAAGACTCCTCAGGTCTCTTCTTCAGGCTCAATATAACACAATATCTGAAGAGTCACATATTTATACACAACAGGACATAGAATGGGGCAGTAAATAAAACAAGTTATGTGAAGCATAACTATCAGTATGGCAAGAGGACAAACTGTTGTAGCCATAAATATTGCTGCAGTTCAGTGTGAAAGTTTTATTGTCCTCTGATTAGAGTCTGGTCCAGGCTGTGATGCCCCCGGATGACCTGAGGAGCACATCTCTTAATTGATGTAAAAAGACATGAATCTATGAGACACACTCATTCCTGCTCTGTATGTGTCAAAGGTCATCATAAGTTTGTACTCCCATAGTCTCCTATCTCTCTGGGACTTGAAGTTTCCATTCAATACCAGCATTTTCATGTCCATGATGCTGTGGTTTGGGTTACAAAAATGTTTGGCCACAGGTAGATCTATTCTTTTGTCCTTAATTGTGTGGCAGTGAGAATTCATCCTTGTCCTGAGCTGTTGTCCTGTCTTCCCTACATACAGACCCCCAGTTGGACATTTGGTACATATAATTAAGTACACCACATTAGTTGTGGTGCAGCTGAAGGTACCTGGGATCTTGTAGTCCTGATGTGCAGGGCTGTGGAGTCGGAGTCGTGGAGTCTGAGTTGGAGCTCATTTTGGTGTAGTCGGAGTCGGTATAAAATGCACTGACTCCGACTCCTTATGCGTGCGCCGCATCCGCCAAACCGGCGAAAAGCCGGATGTGTGAAACTGGGCGGACATGCTGGAAATCTAATTGGAAAAGTGAGGAAGTTGGTTATTGCTGCCAGAACCCCTAAAATTGATTCCATCTTGAAGAGACGTGCTAGGAAAGGGGCAATTGTTGATCAAGCCACCGGTGAGGCAGCACTTATTTAATGCCTGAGTGATTGCTTGAACTAAAATCGTTTCTTATAGATATGGTGAACCCTCAAGTAACTTTAAATGAAGGTCAATGGACACAGGTGGCTGAATTGAAGGAATTGCTTAATCACCCATTTACCGTGACTAAAAAATTACAAGCTGAGGATTTAACTCCTGGCATTTTCATAAGGGAGTGGAAGAGCTTGCTATTTTGCCTGTCCCAAAGAGGAGGTTTAATCGCAGATGGCTTTTCTGCTTCAATGAAACAGAGAGAGACACAGCTATTGGAAAATAAAATTCTTCTGGCAGCTGTTTATGTGGACCCAAGTCATCGTATACTGCTTGATGATCAACATCTTACTAAAGGAAAATAAGCTTTGAGTGAGGTAGCAGTTAGGATGAGCGGCTACAGGACTGCCAGGCGGAAGAGGACTTGGGGCCTGACAGTGCTACTGCTGCCATATCTTCATCCTCATCAGATGAGGAGTTTAACTTTGACAAGTATTTGGATGACATGGAGCAGGCAAAGCGTTGCCGCAAGGAAAAAGATTTCACTCCGTCTCCTATAGCAAGCAGATTGACCAGATTTGAGTAAAATTTTTCACTTGCTCTCAAAGAAATAGAAAAATTCAACCGTTCATCGAAACTGACTGTGCATGAGGCAATTCCTTTATACCCGTAAATTGTTAGAGATGTTGCCCATGTGGTTACGGCTTTGCCTCCATCCCAAGTTACTGTAGAGAAGTTGTTCTCTAGCCTTAAAATTATTAGGTCAGATTTGAGGTCATCTGCGAAGGAGGATCTGCTGGAGGCAATTCTATTTCTTACAACAAATTCATAGACTGCACAAATGTTATTTAGTATGTTTTTGTTGAAAACTGTTTTTTGCCACTTACATAGTGTATTATATAGTGTTATATATAACACTATGTAATGCACTATGTAAGTGGCAAAAAACAGTTTTCAACAAAAACATACTAAATAATAACATTTGCTTATATTGGAGTGAAAAATTTATTGTAGTACAATGTGAACATCAGACATTAAATAATTTTTATGATGCAATAATCAAGATATTTAGATAGAACATGAAATATATTTATTGGAATACAACTTTAGAACACAAAAAAACTGTAATAAATTGTAAATATGTAATACAATATGTAATATATATATATATATATATATATATATATATATATATGTGTATATATAAATATAAATATATATATACATACACACACAAGATATATATGTAATCTACTGTATATTACATAGTGTATTACATATTTACAACTTATTACAGTTTTTTGTGTTCTTAAGTTGTATTCCAATAAATATATTTTATGTTCTATCCAAATATCTTGATTATTGTATCATAAAAAATATTAAATGTCTGATGTTCACATACCATGTTCATGTACTACAATAAATTTTTCCCCTAACTATAAGCAATATATGTAGGAGTCAGAGTTGTGGAGTCGGAGTGGGAGTCGGTGCAGGGGAAATTGAGGAGTTGGAGTTGGAGTCGAAGGTTTGGCTTACCGACTCCACAGCCCTGCTGATGTGATCTGGGAATTTTTATCTTGTCCGTTGTCAGTATAAATGGACAGGTCTTACATTTTTTCTGGTTGCAGGGAAGTGTTCCTGTTGTTGTTGAAGAGGACAGGGAACTTCTGACAATGATGCTTCTTAGATTTGGGGGTTCTCTAAAACACAAAAGTGGGGGGTCTGGAAAAATAGATTTTAACCGGGCATCTTTTTGCAGTAATGGTTGTAGTTTCCGTGTAGCTCTTCTTAACACCTCCAGATTTGGATTGTAAGTGATTACAAGAGGGACCTGGTTGTTTTCTTCTTTAGTTTTATAATGTAGGAGATGGTTTCTTGATGTTCTGGTGGCTCTTGCAATCTGGTTTTCAATTGTTCTTGGGTGGTAGCCTTGATTCCGAAAGGTCTTTCTGAGGCCCTCAAGGTGATTAGATCTAAATCTAAAAATTATTTCTTTTCATGTGGGGTAATTAATTAAATTATACAAAAACATTATAAACTGTCATTACCTATGTTAGGACAAATATAAGAATTGTAATTTATGCATTGTATTATGCTTACAAATAAAGAAACAAAGAAACATTGATTTTACAGTCTCAAAGTGGTTATCTACATAAAATGTCTGCATTGTGTTTTTAGAATCATATGCTGCCCCCTTGTGGTTCTTTAAAAGGTTTACATTAATTAGAGCACAAAATATTTGACTTGCAAAACATTTCAGTAGTCTTTAAAAAGCACTTCCATGTACATGTTTTTAATTGTATGTATATGTGCATGTAGTGTAGATAGTGTACATATATTTGTGTACATATATTTGTGTACATATATGTATATATATGTATATATGTATATATATATATATATATATATATATATATATATATATATATGTGTTTCACACTCACCTACCACTGCCTTGCTCTATGTATTAGCTGGAAGTTTCTCTTCACATGTCCGTGTTTCCGGTACGTGTGATGTCAGTTTCCACATGTACTGGAGACACGAACACACGTAGACCCATTAAATTAAATGGGTTTGCGCACACATCCAAGTTTTCACACAGACCGTGTGTATGACACGTGTCGATGTGCTCCACATGGTGTCATGAGCGTTTTCTGCCAGCTGTACAGGTATTCAAAGCAGGAGAGAAGAAGGGGTTAACGCCGCGCATTGGCCAGAAAAGATGTAGAATTGTTGATTAATTTATAATTATTTTATTCCATAGGTCTACGCATTTCGAGGTATGGATCCTCTTCCTCAGGACCAAAATATCAACAATACATGAAACAGAGAGAGATGACTTATATATGGTATATAAAGAAGACCGCCTACTGACAGTTTGAAAAAAATCGGCGGGCAAACACATCTGCTTCCATGACACAGCATTTATTAGTAACACAGTAATTTTTTAGCTGCACAGGTATCACACAGACCGCCCATTGATGGGATCCATGTAACATCAGTGTGACACGTACCGGAGAAAACACAGGTCACATAAAAATAAAGAATTTTTATTATTTCCTGTCTCCTGCATTGCTCTCTCCGGCAATCTCCGGCTGTGTAAAAGAGGTCTAATGCGGGCGTCACACGAGACGATATATCGTGCGATATGTCGGCAGGGTCACATCGTAAGTGACGCACATCCGGCATCGTTTGATATATCATAGCGTGCGACAGCTACGAGCGACACGTTGACATGTCACTCATTTTCAAAAAGTCGTTTCTTCTTCTCTGCGCCGGTTGTTCATCATACTCGGGGTAGCACACATCGCTCCGTGTGACACAGCTTACGTGCGTCCCACCGGCTATGCGGAAGGAAGGAGGTGGGTGCGATGTTTACGTCCCGCTCATCTCCGCCCCTCCGCTTCTATTGGCCGGCCGCTGTGTGACGTCGCTGTGACGCTGAACGTCCCACCCCCTTCAGGAAGTGGATGTTCGCCGCCGACAGCGACATCGCTCAGCAGGTAAGTGCGTGTGACGGGAGTTTAACGACTTTGTGCGACACGGGCAACTAATTGTCCGTGACGCACAAACGACGGGGGCAGGTGTGATCGCTCGTGCGATCGCATGATAGATCGTCTCGTGTGAGGCCCGCATTAGAATGAAACCTATGGACCCATCTTCTGACGCTCCATAGAATTACATAGTAAAGGCCTTTTCCGGGTCACGCAGAGCGCAGTATGACCCAGAGAGTCTAAAGAAGGTTGACGGTTAACATCATGGAGAAGAGGTGAACAATGCGGGACACCGGAGATCGCAGCGGTAGCTGAGCACATTAATACATACACTACATTATCTACATTACACACATTTAATAAAAAAAAACCCATGAGACTAATTCTTTAAGCCTTTAAAAACAGAGCAATTTTTCTATTTTGTGCTTTCGTCCCCCCCCCTCCCCCCTTTATCCAAGAGCCATAAATGTTTATATTTTTCCATCAACTGACATATGAAGGCTTGTTTCTTGCTGGACAAGTTTAACTTTTCAATGACAACAACCATTTTATAATGTGATGTGATGTAAGGTGGGGAAAAAAATTCCAGGTGGGGTAAAATGGCAAAAAATGCAATTCCACAATTAGTTTATTTTATATTTTGATAGTTCAAAAGTTTACAAATTCAGAGATACCAAATATGTGCATTTTTCTTATTTATTATTTTTTAATGTGGGAAAAGGGGGGTGATTTGAACTTTTATTTTTTTTATTTTTAAAAACATTTTATTTTACTTTTCACTGAATTTGTTAGTCCCCTTAGGGGACTTGAAGCTACTAT
This sequence comes from Anomaloglossus baeobatrachus, assembly GCF_048569485.1. Taxonomy (NCBI): domain Eukaryota; kingdom Metazoa; phylum Chordata; class Amphibia; order Anura; family Aromobatidae; genus Anomaloglossus; species Anomaloglossus baeobatrachus. The sequence goes on along the minus strand of NC_134355.1, from coordinate 423,116,415 downwards.
CATCCAATCACTTGTGCTATATACAGCAGTGCCACAGTATTGCCCCATAGGCTGGCTTTCACAGGAGTACAATCATAACAGGCATGGGGGTTTTCAGCAGGACCCTGGCTGTCATGTCAATCCACGTCAAGGAGCTCTTTTCGGTGTAGAGAATGATGATCCCCTCTGCTGGTGCGCTGTAAATGTTAACATCCCAGATTAACAGTGGTATTTAACTGGTTAACAATAGCGGTCATAGCTCCACTTGCGACTCTTAAGGGGGCTTTACACGCAGCGATATCACTAGCGATATCGCTGGTGAAAGCAGCCGCCCCCGTCGTTTGTGCGTCACGGGCAAATCGCTGCCCGTGGTGCACAAAATCGTTTGGAGCCGTCACATGGACTTTCCTGCCTAGCAACGTCGCTGTTGCCTGTGCACCACCACGTTTGTAAGGGGGCGGTTCGTGCGGCGTCACAGCGGCGTCACTAAGCGGTCGCCCAATAGAAGTGCAGGGGCGGAGATGAGCGGCCTTAACATCCCGCCCACCTCCTTCCTTCCTCATTGCCGGCGGATGCAGGCAAGCTGTAGTTTGTCGTTCCCGAGGTGTTACACGTAGCGATGTGTGCTGCCTCTTGAACGACAAACAACCTCCGTCCTCCAACAATCAACGATTTTTTGAAAATGAATGACGTGTCAACAATCAACGATAAGTTGAGTATTTTTGATCATTAACGGCCGTTTGTTGGTGTCACACGCAACAACGTCGCTAACGATGCCAGATGTGCGTCACGGAATCAGTGACCCAAGCGATATATCGTTAGATACGTCGTTGCGTTTAACGGGGCCTTTAGAGTCACATGATAGCTGATTATCCCAACCATCATCTGCAGGCGAAGATGCGGGCTTGGTTTGTGAAGCCAAATCAAAGACAGGGAGCCGGTGTATAACCTACCCAGTTGGTGAGGAAGGGTTATCCAGTCTAATGATATTGATGACCTACCGGATGTAAACAGAGCAGCGCAGTTGCTGGAGTTCGGAAAGTACACCCCTCAAGGAATTCATGTCAGAGTTGTAGTGAGCATATTATTCCCATGGGTACTTCACAGAATTTGAAACACAGTTTATCCTGAATGCAGCAACACCCTTGTAGCCAGAAACTACTGTTTGGGCAAACGGCAGGATTGGACTCCAAATGGCCTCCATTTTGGCAGTGTCAATCTTTTTGGAGGTGCACAAGAGCGTCGTCTAGGTATTTTATTTTCAATTAGTCTGACAAAATGGGCAAAAATTATGGAAATATTTTTATTTTTTTTTCAATCTGATGTTTGATTCCACCCTCTAACCTATACACATATGGGTATAGTTTTCCCTTTGACCCTTTAGCTTTACATAATAATAAAGCCTCACAGAGACATGCCTGTAACACGGTTGGTGTATGGATCGTGACTAGAGTTGAGCGAGTACCTAACTATTCGTACTCGCTATACTCATAACAAGTACTGTCTAATACTCGCGTATTCATTTCAAATAGCGTGTGCAATGCAAGTCAATGGAGAATACTTGCAATGTAACAAGTAACCCGAATGTCGTACTATTTGCTACTCGCGCGAATAGTACGGCATTCGAGTTACTCGTTACTTTGCGAATTTTTCCCCATTGACTTGCATTGCACATGCTATTCGGGATAAACACACTCAACTCTAATCGTGATTCAAAGACTCCTAACCCGAATTTGGCAGCTGCCTTGAAATAAATGAGGCTATCAAATTCAGGTCAGGAGACCTGCGGCCAGTCCTTGCATCACAGTTACATGGACATCTGAGTGAGGCTTTACTATTAAGTAAAGCTAGAGGGTCAAAGGGACATTATACCTATATGTGCATAAGTTAAGGTGTGTAATTGGACATGAAATTACTCAATTACTGAAACAATATTTGTTTCAGTAATTGAGGCCAAGAATTCACGAGGGAGGAAGGGTTTTCAGATTATGCAATGTTGCAATCATTTTTTACAGTTATAATATGCATAAAATATGCTGTTGAATGTTACTGCTTTCTCACCTTTTTCATCCCAATTAGTTCTGATCTTAAAAAATCAGTGACCTAAAGTAACTTTAAACAACCACCAAAATATTGAAATAAAAGCTTATTAGGTCAACATAGACCCATCATGTTAGTATTAGATCTGGCTTAGGCCTAAACTGGCTGTATGTGGAAGGGAAGGGGCCTTATAGGAGAATAAATAGGACTGGTGGGTTGTATGCTGCACTAATTGGCACACCATGCAGCCACTATAGGACCCATGAGTTGGGTAAGCCATGGTGTTGAAAGGTACTGCCCAGTCTCTCCATTTCAATGGTATAAGCATTAGAATACTAAAGTCCCTCATACGCTTTAACTATCTCTGCAGCTATCTCGCCCAACTCTTCCATACACATGAGCGCTTGCTTGGTTGAGTACTCCTGTGTTCTCAATGAGACATCTCTGGCAGCAGCTTAACTCTTAGAGAAAACAATCCCAAATCAGACATGCTGAATCCTGATCTCCCCCAACAATCATCTAACAGACTTGAGGGGACTATATTGTCATCCGAAGGCATCTGTGAGCTTGCCTCATGCCCACTACTGGCCCCTCCATAAATAATGGCCTTTGCCGAGCATGTCCACTTTCCCCCCTTTTACATGTACTTAGCATTGAACCCTTAGCATCACAAATAAGGATTAATCCAGATATAAAAGGGGATACAAACCTGGGACAGATCTTTCAAGACCGCGTTGTTTGCCAATGACGTAATGCTTTCATTAACAATATCCCCATTTCTCGCCCTAACTTACTCTTAACCTTAAACTGCTACAGCAGACTATTTGGTTATTAACTTAATACTAGTAAAACAGAAGCGTTGGCACTTAAACATCCAAAATGTCAATACTTAAAAAGGTCCTATAATCAATATTACTTCTACATATCACTCACTTACTACCATGAGTAACTAACTATGACTACAGTGCCTACAAGTAGTATTCAACCCCCTGCAGATTTAGCAGGTTTGATAAGATGCAAATAAGTTAGAGCCTGTAAACTTCAAACAAGAGCAGGATTTATTAACAGATGCATAAATCTTACAAACCAACAAGTTATGTTGCGCAGTAAAATTGTAATAAATTTTCAACATAAAAGTGTGGGTCAATTATTATTCAACCCCTAGGTTTAATATTTTGTGGAATAATCCTTGTTTGTGTGGCGCCCCAGGACCTGGTCGCCACAACAGCATTGCCCTCCCAAAAGGGTTAATGCTGAGCCTGGAGGTAATTGGGAGATCTATTGGCCAGTAAGTTAACACTCAACACAGTTCTCCCTCCGGCCAGCAGGGGGAGCTCTGAACCTGGAACTTCAGGGAGCATTCCTTAAGTCTGGCTGGAAGGAGGAAGTGGTGGTTAGTCTGGAGACAGGAGTGAAAGAGTGCAGACGCAGAGTAGTGCTGCCTTGTAAACTGGGGCCTAGAGCTGGGATAGCTTGGCCCAGTGAAGCAAGGGGAGCAGAGAGGCACAGCAGGGACTCGGACATCGGAGTCTGTAGTTGCCAGGGCATAAAATCCATCCCTGGTAGCTGAATCCGGAGGGCAGGAGAGCTGTAAGCCCCCTGTCCCAGAAGCAATCTGAAGGTACAGCTGCATCCCAAGGGCCCGGTGTAGACTCCAGCAGAGAAGCACCAGAGAGGGCCTGCGCAGTCTACCACACAGAAAAGGGGACGAACAACAAGTCCCAGCAGCAAGAGGGCAATTGCAAACCCAAAGTGCAGTGTCCTAACACAGCAGAGAAAGATTAAGGAGTAGGCCTCATACTCAACTGGCCAAAGATCACCCCAGGCACTTCCAGGCCGGCCGGATCATCTTTACCATCTGTGACGGTCTCCCTGGACTAAGTTTCTGCCGAGTAAAAGAGGAAAAGGTAAAGAGACTACTGTTTGTGCCTGTTTCTTTCATTGCTGGTCGGCCCTGCACCGTGTTAGTCACGCAGCACCATAGACTTCCACAAACACCAACCGTGCCCCGGGCATTGCTCCACCTGTGGGGAGCAGTACTACCATTGCTGCCATAACATCATCCCGGAGGCCTCACACAGCAGCGGCGGCTTAGTAGCCGCATACCACAGGTGGCGTCACGAACACAAACTTTAATTCAAGCCACATATTCAACTGACACCCACCAGGGCTACGGAGCCGGGCCCAGCCACCACTGACTACCACCGGACTAGTCCGGTCCGGCACCGGGTGTCCCATAGCCCTGGGGTGGGCGAGTCAACTTTGGCGTCACGAACAGGATTTCGTGCCCGGTCACACCGGGTACTGTGCGCCTGAAGAACTGTGTAAAAGACTGTGTACTGGTTGTAAATTGCCGCCGCCATTAGCCGCGCCGAGCGCAGGAAGAAGGGGGGCATGCCTGACAAAGAGCGCGAAGGGAGCGCGCCATCAGAGCAGAGCGCTGTTAACCCCGCGCGACCCGGAAGAAAATTTGAAAAGTGAACGGAGCCTGGTAAGGTTCACTAAGGGGGAGGAAGATGTCCGACTCCGAGGGAGAGCAGGTGGCTGCCATCGCCCAGAGCGCCGCAGCACCGGCCGAAGTAGTCCCAGTCGCCGTCGCCCCAGCCCCCACTGTAGCGCCGGTAATGCCGATCACCATGCCGTACATACCAGGAGCAGAATGGCTGCCGCAGTACTCCGGGGAGTCCCATACCTTGAGTGACTTCAGAGAAAGCCTGCACAGCTTGTTCCGGGTGTATCCTCTGACTGAGAGCCAGAAGGTGGGCATAGTAATGGGACAGCTAGCCGGCGCCGCCCAGCGTGAAGCGAAGTCCTGGCCTGATACAGATAAAGGGACAGCAGCCCAGATACTGGCCAAGCTAAAGAGTACTTTTGACACCCGCACCGCAGCAGAGAAAAAGATGAGATTCTTTGGGTGCAAGCAACGGGCCACGGACAGCATAAGGGACTATGCCTTAAACTTGCAGGAGGCCCTGAAAGCAGTTAAACAGGTGGACCCAGAGAGTGTACGTGAAGAAGACAAACTCCTAACTGAGCAGTTCATAGAGGGGCTCCTGTCAGATGCCCACAGGACCCAGCTGCGTATCCTGGTCCTGCAGAACCCTGCTCTGGACTTTGCCAAGTTTAAGGACCAGGCCATCAGGGTACTGAGAGAATCTACACCGAATGACCCAGTACCCCTCCGGCCTCTTGCTATCACGTACCCCGGGGTGGTGCCTGCAACACGAGCCACTGCAGGGGCTGAGGCGCAGTCCCTGGATAAGGATCCCACTGCAGAGCTCAGACAGCAGTTCCAGGAGCTGACCAAGACTGTGGCTGCCCTTGCCAAGACCGTGCAGTCTCTACAAATGACCCCCTCGCCTGCAAAAATCGAGTTGGCCTCCAGCCCAGAAGACGTCCCATGGATGCGACAGAGGAGGATTCCGCCGACCCGAGGCAGAGACACAGACCGGTATGATTCAACAGGACAACCGATCTGCCGCCACTGCAACCAGGCGGGCCACATTGCACGACGCTGTCCTTTAAACGGGCCGAGCCTGGGGCCAGGAGCCAACCCCCAGGTGTGAGGAAGCCCGGCTCAAACCCCAGCCGCAGCAAGTATGTGGGAGGACGCCCGGTCCTTCCCATTGTGCTGGATGGGATCCCTTTGAATGCCCTCCTGGATACGGGGTCCCAGGTAACAACCATCCCCCACAAACTGTACAAAAGATATTGGGCTGATTCAGACATTGACCATGGCCCAGATGATGATTTAACGATTGTGGCCAGTAATGGTCAGCCCTTACCTCAAATTGGGTACAAAGAAGTAACCATTAAAGTGGGGCGGGTGGAATTGCCATGTCAGGGGATGATAATTGTAGATATAGATCGCAAAGAATCTGACCCACTGCTAACCCTTGGTACAAATGTGATAGAAAATTGTATTGCCGAAGTGATAATTTTGTTGCAACAGGCGTCTGAAACTGCCAGCTCCGGGCAGCAGCGTGTCCTACAGAGGGAGATCAGAGCCCTGATGAGGAGGCAGCAAGTAGAGCTAGCCGGAGGAGAAATTGGCAGTGTGAGGGTAAGTGACCCCCTCCCCATTGTAATACCCCCAAGAAGTGAAATGTTGATATGGTGTCGGGCAGCAATAGGCCTCAAGGGTCAGGATTACCATGCCTTGGTAGAACCAGTGTATTCAGACAGTAGGCCTGGAGTCCTGATAGCCAGAGGGGTAGCGGACGTCCGCAAGGGGAGAGTGCCCGTCCGTGTCCTGAATTGTGGGGAGGAGGAGGCCAAATTGCCCCGGTACGCCACTGTAGCAAAACTGTACACTGTCAGTAACAATACCATTAAAGCAGTGGAACCCTTGATCCCGTCCGACCAGGCGGAAGACAATGGCTCCAAGGGGCAGCCGGAAGACTGGTGCCAAAAATTACATGTAGGCACCGACTCCACCCCCTCGCACCAAAAGCATGGGGTTTACCGGGTGGTACAGGAGTACGAGCGGGTCTTCAGCAAACACCCCCTAGATTTTGGGCAGGTGAAAGGGGTTAAACATCAAATCCCCACGGGTGATCATCATCCCATTAAAGAGAGATACCGCCCTGTACCCCCCGCACAGTATCAGTGTGCCAAGGAAATGTTACGGGAAATGAAGGAGGCTGGGGTTATCAGAGATAGTTGTAGCCCCTGGGCAGCTCCACTAGTGCTCGTAAAGAAAAAAGATGGTACAATGAGAATGTGTGTAGATTACAGGCAAATTAACCGCATTACACATAAAGATGCTTATCCACTGCCCAGAATAGAGGAGTCACTAACAGCCTTAAAGTCAGCTAACTATTTCTCCACCTTGGATCTCACCAGTGGGTATTGGCAGGTTCCCGTGGCAGAGGCGGACAAGGAGAAGACTGCATTCACGACACCAATGGGCCTCTGTGAGTTCAATTGTATGCCATTCGGGCTCTGCAACGCCCCAGGGACATTCCAAAGGTTGATGGAGTGCTGCTTGGGCCACCACAACTTTGAAACCGTGCTGTTGTACCTGGATGACGTAATAGTCTACTCCAAGACTTATGAGGACCACCTGAAGCACTTAGCAGAAGTGTTTGAATCCTTGTCGAAATATGGCCTGAAGATCAAGCCGTCCAAATGTCACCTCTTGAAGCCAAAGGTACAGTACCTGGGTCATGTGGTCAGCGCAGAAGGTGTGGCACCTGATCCGGAGAAAGTCACTGTAATCAAGGACTGGCCAAGACCCACCACAGTGAAGGAGGTGCGGCAGTTCCTTGGACTGGTGGGCTACTACCGAAGGTTCATTGATGGTTTCACCAAGATAGCAGCGCCCCTTCAAGATCTCCTGGTGGGCCAGCCAAAGCAGGCTAAGAAGCAGAGCCCTCCATTTGAATGGAGCAGCCAACTGGAAACATCCTTTGTCCGGCTGAAAGGGGCTCTCACGGGAGAAGAAATTCTGGCCTACCCTGACTACAGCCAACCGTTTGTACTGTATACAGACGCCAGCAACGTGGGACTGGGAGCAGTTCTGTCCCAGGTACAGGGAGGCAGAGAGAGGGTGATAGCGTACGCCAGTAGGAAGCTTCGGCCCACAGAAAGGAATCCAGAAAACTACAGTTCCTTCAAGCTGGAGTTCCTCGCTATTGTTTGGGCAGTGACTGAACGCTTCAAGCACTATCTGGCATCGGCCAAGTTCACCATCTTCACGGACAACAATCCGTTGACACACCTGGAAACAGCCAAGTTAGGTGCGATGGAACAGCGATGGATGGCCCGGCTGTCTAACTTTGACTTTACCATCAAGTATCGGGCTGGCAAGAAGAATAACAATGCTGATGCGCTGTCCAGAATGCCTCACTTGCCCGAGTCTGGAGAAGACATGGATGAACTCGAAGAGATAGAGTTACCGGCTTTCCATCACCAAGGTGTGTCCCAGTGTGAGCATGCTGTGGGAGTGAAGCGCTCAAGCCAGCACGGGGTCTCGGTCAACCCCTTACTCCACCATAATTGGGAAGAAACACAGAACGGTGACCTGGCCGTGCGATTGGTCAAAGAGAAGCTAGCGCAAGCTGAGACCCATCTTGGCCCAGACGCTCCAGAGGAAGCCCAGCAGCTGTGGAAGGAGAGGGGACGACTGTTCACCTACCAAGGCAAGCTCTGCAAGAGATATGTCAACTATCGAACAAATGAACTTGTCTGGCAGATAGTGGTTCCGCAGAGAGATGCTCCAATGGTCCTAGCAGCGTATCATGATAACGCAGGACACTTCGGGTGGAAGAAGTTGGAGGCCCTACTCCGTGATCGGTTCTATTGGGTGCACATGAGAAAGATGATCGAGAAGTGGTGCCGAGACTGTGGCCCATGTAACCTGAGGCGGAAAGACGATGCCAGCCAAAGGTCTCCCTTGCAGCCAATTGTCACAAAGCAGCCCCTGGAGTTGGTGGCCCTGGACCACGTGAAGTTAACACCAAGCCGGTCAGGCTATGTGTACGCCCTCACCATTGTGGACCATTACTCTCGTTTCCTGGTAGTAGTGCCTGTGAAGGACCAGACAGCCAGGACAGCAGCTAGAGCGTTCCAGGCATCCTTTTGCCGACCTCACGGCTATCCGGAAAGGGTACTGACTGATCAGGGTCCTGCATTCGAGGCTGAAGTGTTCCAAGAGTTCTGTAACATGTACGGTTGTAAGAAAATCCGAACCACACCGTACCACCCCCAAACCAATGGACTGTGCGAGAAAATGAACCATGTGGTTATTGATATGCTGAAGACCCTACCGCTGGAGGAAAGGAACCAATGGCCAGAAAAGTTGCCAGATCTGGTAGACCTGTACAACCACATCCCAGTGAATTCGACCAACTGCAGCCCCGCTTACCTGATGCGAGCCAGACCAGGCAAGTTGCCTGTAGACTTTGAGATGGGGACTGTGTCGCCTGAGGCGGTTCAAGAAATAGAGGATTGGGATACAGAACGGCAGCAGCGGTACCGTAAGGTCCAGGAGTGCGTAGAGAGGAGCCTGTCTCAAGCAAGAACGAGACAAGAACAGCATTACAATCAAACAGCCCCAGCAACTCCCTTAGCACCTGGAGAACAAGTCCTCAAGAAGAAGCGGAAGGCGCATAAATTGGATGATCAGTGGGAAAGCGAGCCCTACACCATTATCCCCTCCAACTTTGACAATAGTAAGGTATGCCTCATAAGCAAAGATGAAGGCAAGACCTATCAAGCAATTTCCCGAGACCGCCTGAAAGCGTGCCCTGAACGGTGCAGAATCCAAAGAGAAATGGAAGGAGTACAAGGAAGTCCCCAAAGTCAAGAGAAAGAAGGGGAGATGATTCAAACCATCCTTGGAAAGTTCCCCAAAACTTGGACCCGAATAAACAATGCCATAGTGGTACCAGTTTTGACGTTTCCGCAGTTGGTCGAGCCAGAAACGGAAAAGGTTCCGGATCCACCTAAAGAATCGTCCGCTCCAGCACGAGATGACACGCCAGCAGTGGAACAGGAGGATCAACCCCCTGTCAGTGGTGAACCTGTCATACCCTTGGCGACTCTTAGATCACAAAGGCAACCATCACGCTTACCTATGGGGGTTAGGCCCACCTGTAGTGCTGAGATAGAAGACGCACCACGTAGTCAGGGGCAAACACCAGAGCTACGTAGGTCCCAGCGCAGCACTCGGGGACAACCCCCTCTAAGGTATAGGGAGTCAACTGTATAAGGGAAAGAGTACTTATTAGAATGTAAATAGTTATGCAAAATGTCTGTCATGTTGTGTACAAAATGTTTTCTTTTTCTTTGATTGCGAAAATGGACAATTGGGCCACTGGACTATGGGTGGCCAACACCTAAATTGTTCATAGTTAGCACCAGTGTGCTCAACACCCCTGAAGAAAAACCCGTCCGGCGTGCATAGAGTGGGGTCATCAATGCTCTGACGCACGCCCAGAGCCTACATTGGGGGTTTGAACGCGGCGGGTCCCCCATGGAGCAGTGTAATGGACACCCGGCAGGGAGCCACACTGGACTCTTATAGTAATGTTTAAGGTTGTAACGTTAAAGTATTTGCGCCTCCCATAATGGGATGAAATGTTCTAACATGTCATGTTTGTTTCTACAGTCCGGGAGTACTGAATTTAACTAAGGGGGAGTGTGGCGCCCCAGGACCTGGTCGCCACAACAGCATTGCCCTCCCAAAAGGGTTAATGCTGAGCCTGGAGGTAATTGGGAGATCTATTGGCCAGTAAGTTAACACTCAACACAGTTCTCCCTCCGGCCAGCAGGGGGAGCTCTGAACCTGGAACTTCAGGGAGCATTCCTTAAGTCTGGCTGGAAGGAGGAAGTGGTGGTTAGTCTGGAGACAGGAGTGAAAGAGTGCAGACGCAGAGTAGTGCTGCCTTGTAAACTGGGGCCTAGAGCTGGGATAGCTTGGCCCAGTGAAGCAAGGGGAGCAGAGAGGCACAGCAGGGACTCGGACATCGGAGTCTGTAGTTGCCAGGGCATAAAATCCATCCCTGGTAGCTGAATCCGGAGGGCAGGAGAGCTGTAAGCCCCCTGTCCCAGAAGCAATCTGAAGGTACAGCTGCATCCCAAGGGCCCGGTGTAGACTCCAGCAGAGAAGCACCAGAGAGGGCCTGTGCAGTCTACCACACAGAAAAGGGGACGAACAACAAGTCCCAGCAGCAAGAGGGCAATTGCAAACCCAAAGTGCAGTGTCCTAACACAGCAGAGAAAGATTAAGGAGTAGGCCTCATACTCAACTGGCCAAAGATCACCCCAGGCACTTCCAGGCCGGCCGGATCATCTTTACCATCTGTGACGGTCTCCCTGGACTAAGTTTCTGCCGAGTAAAAGAGGAAAAGGTAAAGAGACTACTGTTTGTGCCTGTTTCTTTCATTGCTGGTCGGCCCTGCACCGTGTTAGTCACGCAGCACCATAGACTTCCACAAACACCAACCGTGCCCCGGGCATTGCTCCACCTGTGGGGAGCAGTACTACCATTGCTGCCATAACATCATCCCGGAGGCCTCACACAGCAGCGGCGGCTTAGTAGCCGCATACCACAGGTGGCGTCACGAACACAAACTTTAATTCAAGCCACATATTCAACTGACACCCACCAGGGCTACGGAGCCGGGCCCAGCCACCACTGACTACCACCGGACTAGTCCGGTCCGGCACCGGGTGTCCCATAGCCCTGGGGTGGGCGAGTCATTTGCAATTACAGCTAATAATCGTCTTTTATAAGACCTGATCAGGCCGGCACAGGTCTCTGGAGTTATCTTGGCCCACTCCTCCATGCAGATCTTCTCCAAGTTATCTAGGTTCTTTGGGTGTCTCATGTGGACTTTAATCTTGAGCTCCTTCCACAAGATTTCAATTGGGTTAAGGTCAGGAGACTGACTAGGCCACTGCAACACCTTGATTTTTTCCCTCTTGAACCAGGCCTTGGTTTTCTTGGCTGTGTGCTTTGGGTCGTTGTCTTGTTGGAAGATGAAATGACGACCCATCTTAAGATCCTTGATGGAGGAGCGGAGGTTCTTGGCCAAAATCTCCAGGTAGGCCGTGCTATCCATCTTCCCATGGATGCGGACCAGATGGCCAGGCCCCTTGGCTGAGAAACAGCCCCACAGCATGATGCTGCCACCACCATGCTTGACTGTAGGGATGGTATTCTTGGGGTCGTATGCAGTGCCATCCAGTCTCCAAACGTCACGTGTGTGGTTGGCACCAAAGATCTCGATCTTGGTCTCATCAGACCAGAGAACCTTGAACCAGTCTGTCTCAGAGTCCTCCAAGTGATCATGAGCAAACTGTAGACGAGCCTTGAAAGTAAAGGTACCTTACGGGCTCATCTGGAACGGAGACCATTGCGGTGGAGTACGTTACTTATGGTATTGACTGAAACCAATGTCCCCACTGCCATGAGATCTTCCCGGAGCTCCTTCCTTGTTGTCCTTGGGTTAGCATTGACTCTTCGGACAAGCCTGGCCTCGGCACGGGTGGAAACTTTCAAAGGCTGTCCAGGTCGTGGAAGGCTAACAGTAGTTCCATAAGCCTTCCACTTCCGGATGATGCTCCCAACAGTGGAGACAGGTAGGCCCAACTCCTTGGAAAGGGTTTTGTACCCCTTGCCAGCCTTGTGACCCTCCACGATCTTGTCTCTGATGGTCTTGGAATGCTCCTTTGTCTTTCCCATGTTGACCAAGTATGAGTGCTGTTCACAAGTTTGGGGAGGGTCTTAATTAGTCAGAAAAGGCTGGAAAAAGAGATAATTAATCCAAACATGTGAAGCTCATTGTTCTTTGTGCCTGAAATACTTCTTAATACTTTAGGGGAACCAAACAGAATTCTTGTGGTTTGAGGGGTTGAATAATAAATGACCCTCTGAATAAACTTTTCACAATTTAAAAAAAAATAAATAAAAAAAGAAATAACATTCTTTTTTGCTGCAGTGCATTTCACACTTCCAGGCTGATCTACAGTCCAAATGTCACAATGCCAAGTTAATTCCGAATGTGTAAACCTGCTAAATCTGCAGGGGGTTGAATACTACTTGTAGGCACTGTATATGCGTGGTGATGACTTTGACTATATGCGTGACCATGGATACCTAAGGTCTTACAATGCCCTGAACATGAGGTAAGCGACATAGTGAATGAGAACTATACTACATTTCTAATTGGAGGTATTTGCTAATATTATTATTATATCTACTACATATTGGGATAGGATCTTGGAGATGGGAACACCCCTTTAAGTTCAACAGAAAAAAAAAATCTAAAATGTGGACCTATGATGTCCACAACTACCTTCATGACCACTGCAGCTAATCATTTTACTATCTAATCATCTTAGAAAGCTTGTGGTGTCTACCCTGGCTGTCATGTCCCACGACTTGGGAATCATTCATTGTTTTGCATTACTGTATGTTGTACTTCTGTTCCCACGCTGAAACTTTGCTTTTCCTTGTATTTGACACTTCACACTCCTTGTAGCCCTGTGATGTCAGTTTTTCCCCACCCCTCTTCTCCAATTTGAGTATGTTCCTTCATTCTCATGTTACATGCTAATGCTCTCTGGGGAGAATTATTCCTTTTTACCTGCTACTTTTAATACAATAATTTCAGTTAAAACCAATCCTCTTTTCTTGGAGTCTTCTTACATGAGATTGTGGTTGAGTTTAAGCTATCTGAGGAGCCATTATGAACGTGAGTACTGGTCGACACGAAAGGCCCAGAGCGGTCTGTTCAGGCACCATTACGTTTCACATACCCGTGAGTCTGAATACTAGCCCATTAATCTGATTTCATTTACAGCAGATTTCTGATGTGGGGTTTTGTTTATTGTTTACGCTGGAGTTAGGTGAAGAAATGAGGGGCCAAAAATGTCTGGACTTAGTGAGAAGTCTTCTGTCTCTTTTATGCTGATCCAAGCCATAATACGACTGCTGATATTTACTGTTTTGTTTAGAATTATGAACCTTTTATGAGCGCAGAACAATCACTAATACGATCAGTATGTGTGCCTAGAATATCGTATTATCCACAGCACATCACCTGTTTACACAGGATGATGTCCGGGCAACAACGGTGATTTTTATGTATGCACAGTGCTGTACACTCCCTATGTGTGATTAATGTAAAAATGTCCAGTCCAGAAGATAAAGTGAAGTCACTGAATTTATTATTCTTTGGGACCGTGACTACAAGCAAGGTGTCATCTCCTCTATGAAGGCCATGGAATTTGGCTCCTTAGAGGAGCTGAAATGTTTCCTTGAGATTTTGAGGTAATGAATTCTGCGGCCTGACTTTATAAAATGGATTACTGCTTCTTCATTTTTACATTGGTGAGATTGAAGGGCCCTGAGTCATGACCAGCTGAGGGAGGATTCTCCGGTCGTGATGTCTGTGTAACCAAACCCCCTTATCCTCTAAGAATAAACACACGGACTGCATGCGACTTGGTTCAAAATGGCCACAGCAGCCTTTTATTGCCTATTGTTTTACAGACTAGCACCTTAGGGACGCCGTCCAACGGGCGACCCAAAACAACCACATAACGGTAACAATAGACAATAACATTTACAATACCCCCCGGGGTAGGCCCAGTCCACTAACTACTACTCCCCCTGTCCCCGGCCGCAACACACCGACCCAGAGACGAGGTGCCAATCACCCACGGATTGACCCCCACACTTTGGCAGAACCCCGTGCCTGCCACATCCCGGAAACCGAGAGCCACCATACCAAGACAATGACTCCCGGTCCAGCCACCAATCACTTCCAAACCTCTGGACCAGACCTACCCCCACCGCTGCTGTGACAAAGGGTATCCCAACTACCCAAAAAACATCCCCCACATGACAACACAAAGGGAGGGTGGGCGGGGATCGTTCGGCGTCCGGAAACAGAAGAGGAGGTAACTCTTTCCTCTCCCAGACTAACCCTTTCCCTGCTCCTCCTCTTCCTCCCCGGCTAAGACCATCCCCCAATGCCATATTAGGCATACACACCACTGTCCCTATTAACCCCATCACTCCCTACCTCCCCCTTGGTCATGTCGCCCCTCCCCCCCCAAGTGGGTCCGTGGCTTTCTTGACCAGCTGAGGGAGGATTCTCCGGTCGTGATGTCTGTGTAACCAAACCCCCTTATCCTCTAAGAATAAACACACGGACTGCATGCGACTTGGTTCAAAATGGCCACAGCAGCCTTTTATTGCCTATTGTTTTACAGACTAGCACCTTAGGGACGCCGTCCAACGGGCGACCCAAAACAACCACATAACGGTAACAATAGACAATAACATTTACAATACCCCCCGGGGTAGGCCCAGTCCACTAACTACTACTCCCCCTGTCCCCGGCCGCAACACACCGACCCAGAGACGAGGTGCCAATCACCCACGGATTGACCCCCACACTTTGGCAGAACCCCGTGCCTGCCACATCCCGGAAACCGAGAGCCACCATACCAAGACAATGACTCCCGGTCCAGCCACCAATCACTTCCAAACCTCTGGACCAGACCTACCCCCACCGCCACAGGACAGACCACGTGACACCTTACGTGGCCTGGACCCGCCACACACCAAAAGCACGCTCCACACCATCCTGCAGACCCAACGCCCATAAATCCAGACCGACCTCGTTGAGGTGCACACCATCACCCCTCCGAAATCGCCAATCTGCCGGCTCCAAATCCCTGTGCCGTACCACAATCCCACCATTCCTGGTCACAAACCTAGCCAGTACCCTATTCACCTGGGCCCTGGCCTTATTAACCTTCTCCACCGACCGAGCCCCTCTCCATGCCAACCTGGTCACTATGTCAGACCATACGACCAGCAAACCAGGATACCGCTTCCACAACTGCAGTAAGTCAATCTTTATGTCTCGGATCAAATCCCGCGACGCCCTGGCACCAAGATCATTACCCCCCACATGTAATACCAGCACATTCGGGGGCCGCTCCACTTTACAATGGAAACGAAATTCCGGGACCACCCTGCCCCACTCCATGCCCCGAACTCCGATCCATCGAACAGTCGCCTGCGCACGATCCAAACCCAGCTGTCGACCATTCGGGCGGACCTCAGCCCGACGGGCACCCCAAAATACGAAGGAGTGCCCCAAGATCCAGATCAGGCACTTCCCTATAACAAATAAACAAAACGAAAATATCAAAACCAATAACAGCACAACCACCAACACATCTAGAAACACCCCTTTCCTCAAACCTACCGCACGTAACCAAAGTACCATGATGCTACAACAACTGCAGTCTCACATACCGCCGAAAACAAGAAGATTCCCATCTACCAATACGCTTTACCACCTCATCTCCAAGCCCCCAACGAGCTGCCTCCGTTGCTGCACCAATTCGGAATGAATGCGACCCGAATTCCTCCGGGCGCTCCCCCGTGTTACGTAGACTTAGCCGCAGCACCGCCACAAACTGAAACCTCGACAAAAACGACCCATTCAAATGCCGCAACAACGGGCCAGGTAAGCCTCCCCTCACGGCCATAAATCTCTCGACTAAACGCACAGGGCACAATTCCTCTCCTGGAACCGCATATAACACCACCAATCTACCACGGCCCAGCTGATCCATTTTTGACCGGCGAATCCGGCACTCCACCTGACTACTGCTCACTCGCACGTCCTCAAACATCAAACCACCACCCGTCACCCTGGACGGGCTTACCAGCTCGCCTATCCGGAACGCCCCATAAAAAGCGAGACCGAAAGCCGTTGTAAACAGAACCGTCTCGTACACAGACTCACAAATGCCGCTCAGGCCACCCACCATCCGTCTCAACAAACCGAACGATACAGGACGCCTCTTGTCCCTCTCCCGTACGCCGCGGCGAAAACCCCGCAAAGCCTGACGAACCCGAAAATCCTGTGAAACATCACGCTCCCCTCTCATTTTTAACCAAAATGCCACTGCCGACACCCGATGTGCCACAGCCGATGCCGATCGCCCGGCTGAAAAATCCGTACTCACCAATGACAACAAAGCCACCAAGTAATCCACGCTCTCCCCACCAAACATCAGACACAACAACTCCTCCCATTCAGCCCACACCTTAGCATACCGGCACCAAGTCACCTCGGTCACCGAGTTCCGAATCAAGTCTGAGATCACCGCCTCACCAGATGCCACAAATCCTCGGGACACTCCACACCAACTTCGTCCGCCCACGGCAACAGCGCCCGAAACCTGCTGAACTGAAAACGAGACAAAGCATCAGCCACCTCGTTGTCAACACCCGGAACGTGCCTTGCCACTACCTGCACATTCAACTGCAGACATCTCAACAGTAAATGCCGCAAATACACCACCACCGGCTCCGACTTAGCAGACAAGTTGTTAATCGCGTGCACCACCGCCTGGTTATCACAATGAAAACACACTTTCCTTCCGGCAAAGTGCGACCCCCATAGCTCCACTGCCACTACAATGGGGAATAGCTCTAACAGAGCCAAATTCCTAACCAAGCCGCTCTCCCGCCACGCCTGTGGCCACTGCCCGACACACCAATGACCTCTGAAGACAGCCCCAAACCCGGCCGACCCCGCCGCATCCGTAAACAGCTGCAACGCCCCGTTAGACGCCACCCTCTCCATCACCAGCGTCCGGCCGTTGAAATGCTGCAAAAATTGATCCCATACTTCCAAATCGTCCCTGATCGCCTTTGTGATCCGCACAAAATGCGCCGGCAACCTTACCCCGGCCGTCGCCGTCGCCAAACGCCTCGCAAACACTCTCCCCATTGGCACAATTCTGCAAGCAAAATTCAATTTTCCAAGCAAGGACTGCACCGCCTTAAGCCGCACCTTCTTCGCCGCTTTTACCCCCGTCACTGCGGTCCTCAAATCACGGACCTTCTCCGCCGGCAACCTGCATTCCATAGCAACGGTGTCAATTTCAATTCCCAGAAAACACATCACCGGCGCCGGGCCTTCCGTCTTATCCGGCGCCAAAGGAATCCCGAAGCTGGCCGCAACTTTTTGCAACGCAAATAGCAAACCCGCACAAACCATCGAACCCGCCGGCCCGACACACAGGAAATCGTCCAAGTAATGAATGATGGACGTAAGCCCGGACACGTCCCGAACCACCCACTCAACAAACGAACTAAATGCCTCAAAGTACGAACACGAAATGGAACAGCCCATTGGCAAACAACGATCAACATAATAACTGCCATCCCACCAGCAACCCAACAAATGCTGACTATCTGGATGAACCGGTAACAACCGAAACGCCGCTTCCACATCCGCCTTTGCCATCAATGCACCCCGCCCCGCCGCCCTAACCAGGTCCAATGCCTTATCGAACGACACATAATATACCGCCGACAACTCCGGTGCAATGCCATCATTCACCGATAACCCTTCCGGGTAAGACAAATGATGAATCAGCCGAAATTTATTCCGCTCCTTCTTTGGTACCACCCCCAACGGTGAAACCACCAAATTCCCGCACGGCGGGGCGACATAAGGACCGCCCATCCTGCCCAAAGCCACCTCCTTTTCCAGCTTCTCATCCACCACTTCCGGGTGATCCCGAGCGGAACGCAAATTACGATACGGCGGGCCCGACGCATTAACAACCGACGGAATATGAAAACCATCGGAAAAACCAGAACATAACAACGCTGCAGCTTCCTCGTCCGGATACCTATTTAAAAACGGAACCATCACTTCTACCTTCACCGGCGTCGTCCCTCTTACCAGCCCCGTCACCAGCCTTTCCTTTTCCTTTTTTAAAACATTTGGACAAGCTATGTCCCCCCCCACATCCGGAGCATTCATGCTTAAAACGGCACGCCGCTCCAAACCTGCACTGTCCTTCATTGTACTGCCAACACAAACCTTTTTTGAAACTTGCCGGGGACCCGGCCCCCGAACCCCGGCGCCCCCCCCGAAAGGGCTGAGCCGGTGCCGACATCAGTCGCATCCATAAGGAAATATCCTTATGGTCCCAACGCATATCTGGCCGCAATGCCTTCCGCTGCCTAAATTGCTCGTCGTAGCGCAGCCACGCCAGCCCGCCATAAACTCGATAAGCCTCCCCTATCGCATCCATGTAGCCGAACAAAGCCGAACAATGCTCCGGCTCCTTCTCCCCGACCACGCTCGCCAAAATCGCAAATGCCTGTAGCCAGTTGGCAAAAGTCCGAGGAATAAGCCTATAACGGCGCTTTTCCTCCTCGTCCTTCTCCTTTTTGGAGTCACTCGGCTTAACCCTATCCAAATTAAATTTCTCCAGGGGAAGCAGAGAAAATATCTCTACATATTCCCCTTTCCAAATTTTTTCCCGCACCTCCTTCTTTAAATGGGCCCCCAGCGGGCCTTCAAAACAAACATAAACTTCGCTTTTAGCCCTATCATCTAAGCGCACCACCTCATCCTCCTTCTCCTTTTCCTTCTCCTTTTCCTTCTCCTTTCCCCCCCCGTCTCACTCCCCCCTTCGCCCCCCCCTTTACTCGCACCCGCTCCGTCACCCCCCGCCACCGACGAGGCCCCTAAACCGGCTGCACCCACCCACGCCGCCACCGGCGCCTGAGCCCCCTCCCCCACCGCTCCCGAAGCCGCCGCCAGCCCCTGCAACAGCCCCAACAATTGACTCCACACAGCTAAACCAGCGGGCGCTGCCGTAGCCGCAGCCGCCCCCCCCCGAAGCCCCCCGCCAGCGCAGCCCCTGCCGCCTCCGCGGCCGTCTCACCCGACCGCCGCTCGGCGTCCCCCGAGACCGCCGCCTCGCTGTCCTCCGTCTGTCGTCCATCCGACTCCTCCGAAACGAAAGCCTCTTCCCCCTCCTCGCCGCTGGCCTCATCTTCCATCCGACATCCGGGGGGCGCCGCCGCAGCACCCCCCCCACCACGGCCGCCAGACAGGGCCGCCGTGTGGGCAGAGTCATCCCCGCTCCATCTCTTGCCCCGGGGTGACAACCCAGGAGACCGTCCTGTCCCCCGCGCCGGCACCCCGGGCCTCGACCTCTTGCGCCCGCCCCCCTGCCGACTGCAAGGGGCCTCTGGGCGCGGACGAACAGACGCCCGGCTCCGGGTCTCAGCCGTCGTCGCCTCTGGCCCTCCTGGGCTATTGCAGGCCTCCGTCCGCCGAGTCCTCCCGCTCCCACGGGAGACTGCCACATCCGGGGGCTGCACAGCGGTACTGAGTGACCCCGCGGTCGCCGCAGGGCTCCCGCCGTCACTCCTTCTCTCAGCCGCACCGGGGTCAGGCACCGCAGACCTCCCCCCGGCGCCGAACCTACCGCCACGTGCAGCCCCGCGGTCCCCCCGCCGACTGCAGGGGGATCTGCTGGCCTCTCTCCTGCGCCGAGCGCGCTCCCGGCCTGGAGCCGCTGCACTCACAGTAACTCCAGCCCGGAGGCCGGGACCGGAAGCAGGCCCCGTGCTGGCCACTCCCACCTCCCGACCGCCGCGGCTGGAACGAAGATTCCTCCCGCCGGCCTCTGCAGCAGCCAGACGCTGCTGCTGCGCTGCACTCTGCGGAGGGTCCCTGGAGGGGCTCTTACATCTCCTCCTCGCCCCCCCCGCGCCCGGGGAATACCTGCGGGGGGGCCGCGACTGGCGCCCGCCGCTGCTGGGGGGACGAGGGGCAAGCGCCGACGGGTTAACCCCGGCAGCCCTGATGTGAGTCTGCACTGCCAGGGGCCCGTGCGCTGCGACCGCAGCCTGAATCATACGCTGGAGCTCCTGAAGATCTGCCATGGAGGTGCACGTCCAGATCGTTCGGCGTCCGGAAACAGAAGAGGAGGTAACTCTTTCCTCTCCCAGACTAACCCTTTCCCTGCTCCTCCTCTTCCTCCCCGGCTAAGACCATCCCCCAATGCCATATTAGGCATACACACCACTGTCCCTATTAACCCCATCACTCCCTACCTCCCCCTTGGTCATGTCGCCCCTCCCCCCCCAAGTGGGTCCGTGGCTTTCTTGTCCATGGAAGCGTATTTAATCTTTATTTGTTATCAAGCGTCATGCTTCAATGCGGCTCAATTTTCTCACAATTTGTGGTGATCGTGTAATTAGGTATTTTTGTGTTCCACTTTTATTTTTCTTCCTGTGTTGATGTTGTGGCTTACGTATTTAAAGGATTAGTGAAGGCGTGACCAAACAGAGAAAATTAGCTGCATGTGAGTAGGACTGGCATAACTTGAAAGAGGGCATTTGTGAGAAACAGCTGGAAAATATACAAATTTACAATATAAATTGGGTATCACTGTGGTTGTTTTGATCTGCAGAATAAAGTTATCACTTCAATTTTAAACAATTTATAAAAATACAATTAAAGTGAATTATAGATTTATTGGTTATTTTGTTCATCAACCAGCCAGAAAATAAAATAAAAAGTTATCAAAAAGTCATAGGTGACCAAAAATGGTACTAGTGAAAACTGCAGCTTGTCCCTCAAAACACAGGCCTTCACACTGCTCTGCTTACAGAAAAAATAAATCAGAATATGGAGAAAAAAATATTTTTTTCTAAAAAGTAATTTTTATACATAAGTAGCAAAACACTTAATATAATATAATATATATATATACATCTGATGTAATTATAGCATTAACTTGCAGAATAAAGATAACATTAATTACCGTATATCTTAAGCTGGGTTTACACGCTGCAACATTGCAAAGGACATCGCTGTAACGTCACCGGTTTGGTGACGCAATAGTGACCTCCCTAAGTCTCTGCTAAGTCTCTGGTGAGTGTTCAAACAGGCAAACCTGGCCAACAACTCAACAGCGATCCGGACCTGCAGAGCGACCTAGCTGGTTGTTGGAGACGTTGATAAGCAGCCTTTAGAAAGGGAAGTTGCTAACAAAGTCGCTGAAAAGGCTTCACACACTGAAACTTCATGCTGCACAGCGGGAAACAAAGGACCTAGGAATGGTCCTGAAC
The DNA here is from genome assembly GCF_048569485.1 of Anomaloglossus baeobatrachus. Taxonomy (NCBI): domain Eukaryota; kingdom Metazoa; phylum Chordata; class Amphibia; order Anura; family Aromobatidae; genus Anomaloglossus; species Anomaloglossus baeobatrachus. The sequence goes on along the minus strand of NC_134355.1, from coordinate 423,094,964 downwards.
GATTTGTAACGATTACAACTTCACAGCAGGGGCCAGGTCGCTGATAGGATTCACACACTGCAACATCGCAAACAACATCGCTATTGCGTCACAAAACCGGTGACGTTACAGCGATGTCGTTTGAGATGTTGCAGTGTGTAAACCCAGCTTTACAGTGAATGGTGTTAACTTCATTAGCATACAATTACGTACAGACACATCACTGTGTGGCCCTCCATACATGGTAGGCGCCAGTAGCTATCCCTAAAGTGGCCAAAGATCAGATTGCTGCTGTTAACAATTTAGCTGCTGCTCTTAATCTCTGACAGAAGCATTTAAATGCCAGTACGTGAGTAATCAGTCTGTTGTGATGCATCACTGGGCACCGATGTACTAGCTTGGCAGCTTGGGACCAAACTAAAAGCTCCAGTCGTAGCCATCTTGATACTCCTCTGAAGCTAAGCTACATGCTGAGCTTCATAGGAGATCTCTATTTCCCCCCATTAAAAATATAGAAATACGAATAAAAATACATATATTTGGAATTACTGCTCCCTTTAAAGTCCGGTCTATCAAAATATAAAATTAACTAACACGTACAACTGTAGACATAAGGAGACAAAAAAATTAAATCACAAGAATTGCTGTTTTTCAGTCACCACACTTCCCTAAATGCTATAAAAATTGGACAAAATGTCGTATATACCCCAGATTGGTATCAATAAAACCATCATCCCTCCATGAGAAAAAACAAGCCCTTACACAGCTCTGTTAGCTGATGTCATTAAAAAATATAATTCGTTCTGTTAAAAACAAGCCATTATATGACTATGTTGATGGAAAAATAAAAACTTTATGGCTTCTGGAAGAATGGGAGGAAAAATGCAAATAGAATACAGTGAACAATTTATTTGTACAGCATGGTAAATAGCATAAAACTTAAAATGAAGAAAAACAATGGTAGAATTGCTGTTCTGTTTACATCTATTTTATCCCCTTAAGGACACAGCCAATTTTGTACTTAATGACCAGGCCATTTATTGCAATTCTGACCAGTGTCACTTTCACAGGTTATAACTCTAGAACACTTCAACGGATTCCCAAGATGCTGACATATTTTTTTCATGACATATTGTAGTTCAGAATAGTTATACATTTAGGATGATATTTTTTGCTTTTATTTGTGAAAAAATTGAAAATTTGACAAAAATTTTGAAAATTTTGAAAATTTTCCAACTTTTAATATTTATGCCCTTAAACCAGAGAGGTATGTCACACAAAATAGTTAATAAATTATATTTCCCACATGTCTATTTTATATCAGCGCAATTTTTGAAACAACATTTTTTGGAGTTAGGAAGTTAGAAGGGTTCAAAGTTCATTAGCAATTTCTCATTCTTTCAACAAAATTTACAAAACCATTTTATTACAGACCACATCACATTTAAAGTGACTTTAACAGACTTAGGTGATAGAAAATACCCAAAAGTAACACAATCCTAAAAACTGCACCCCTCAAAGTACTCAAAATCACACCCAAGAAGTTTATTAACCCTTCAGGTGTTTCACAGGAGCTAAAGCAATGTGGAATGAAGAAAAACAAAAATTATCATTTTACCTAAAAATATTGCTCTAGCCCCAATTTATTCACTTTTAGAAGAAATAACACACTAATATGGACCAAAAAATTTGTTACCCAGTACTTCTGAGTGCGCTGATGGTCAGAAACCTCTGTTTGGACATTTGGAACAGAAGGAGCAATATTTGAATTTTGGAAAACAAATTTGGCTGAAATAGATTGAGAGCACCATGTTGCATTTGCACCCACAAGTGACCCCATTTTGCAAACTAGACCCCTCAAGTATTTTATCTAGGTATCAGTATAGTGAGCATTTTGAACCCACAGGTACTTCACAGAATTTGAAAACATTAGGCCGTCATACGGAAAATTTTCATTTTTTTCACAAACATTTTGCTTTAGCACCAAATTTCTCACTTTTTCAAGAGGTATCGCCAAAAAGTGGACCCCATGGTTTGTTACCCACTTTCTTATGAGCGCGGTGATACTCCACATGTAGTCAGGTTTAGACAAATGGGAGGGCTCGAAACGGAAGGAGCAATATTTGAATTTTGGAAAGCAAATTTGACTGGAAAAGATTGCAGGTACCATGTTGTATTTGTAGGGCCCCTAAGGTACCTAAACATCAGAAACCCCCCATATGTGACCCCATTTTAGAAACTAGACCCCTCAAGGAATTTATCTAGATGTTTAAGGGTACCCTGAGCCCTCTCATGCTTCACAGAAGTTTATAACATTGAGACGTGAAAATAAAAAAATATATATTTTTACCACAAAATTGTTATTTCCACCAGATAGCTTTTTTTTCACAAAGGTAACAGGAAAAAAAATGCACCATAAAATTGATTGTGCAATTTCTCATGAATACACAGATAACTCATATGTGATGGAAATCAACACATGGCAATTCTCAAAAGGGAAGGAGTGCCATTTGACTGTAAAATTGGCTGGAATCATTAGTGGACGTTATGTCGCATTTTGGGAGTCCCTGAAGTACCTAAACAGTGGAGCTACCCCACATGTGACCCCATTTTGTAAACTAGACCACACAGGGAATTTATCTAGATGTTTGGTGAGAACTTTGGACCCCCGGGGGCTTCACAGAATTTTATAACCATGAGCCATGAAAATAGAAAAAAAATGTTGTCAAAAAATTGCTACATCAACTAGATAGGTTTTTTTTTCTTCACAATTTTCTCTGAGGAAAGCTATTCACTTTTTTTCTTGCTCCTGTTTTAAAACATAGGTATGGAAGAAGTACCCTTTAATACCGCTGTTTTAATCTGTACGGCTGTCATAAAGGGGTTATAGAAATCCATTGGCAAGTATTTATCAATTGAGCCCCAAGTGCAGTGGGCTTGACCCTGCATTTGGGGCTCTCCGGACTCTCTCTCTTTCTTTTATAAAACTAAGGTATGGACGTAATCACTATTACAAGAACTTTACATAGATGACACTAGTTTGGTCTCTAATAATCTGCTAACAATTTCCCTTTAAGAATTGATCAGTAAGAACAAATGAAACACAGATGGAATACTGAAGTAAAAAGGATGGCTTCCGTTTTTAATCTGTTTTTAACAGATGCCCATAAACGTTAGTGGTGGAGATTGATTATCAAAATGGATAAGAATAAGACATGTTCTGTGACTCATGGATCAGACACATAGATCCATTTTAAAAGCGATACATGTATGAATCAATTACACTCTACTTATAAAAATTGGTAGCATATGTAGGTGTGCAATGGAGGGTGTGAATATTTTCTAAAGCTGGTTTTACACATCCATGAAATATGGACGATTCTCTCATTGGAACACTCGGCCCAAATGCCAGGACTCTTGACCTGAGCCAACTGTTTCAAAGGCATATAGCCAGTTGGGCTACGTTTTTGCCATGTGAGAACGGTAAATGTTTCAGGACTATGTGAAACCAACCTTAAATTGCATTTACATTACCCGCTTATCAGGGAAAATGTGTTCCTAGGAATGATTTTTTCCCCCCCATAATTACCCTATCTAAATACGGTGTTAATCAACTGAAAAGTTCATTGGGTAAAATTATATTTGAGGTGGCCTAAAAATCATCATTCTCGTAAGCAGATCTTCCCGTGTAAACAAGAACAGGTGCTGTCAATCACAGTAGTCTTGTTTACATACAGAACGATCATGTTAATGATCATTCTGTGCGCATGGAAGTACCTGTTAAATGAACTATTAAATGAACATTTGAACAATGTAATCATCATTAGTGGTGGACGATAATGCAATATTTTCATGGAATACAGTAGGACAAGCAGAAAATGCAAGTAGCAATTGCAATCAGTAGACTTACCAAAGCAAAAAGGAAAAAGGCCTGATGTTTCTAACATACTCACTTATATTACTGGTCAACAAGGGAATTTGAAATCAAATTATATAAATTTTGTAATTAAATTATTCAAAATGATTCAAGCCACTTACCATTATGTGCCTTTATCATACCAGCTCCCATATGTGAAAAAGAAGGGGAGCCAGCACTGCTTGTGAATGACTTGCAACAATGGAGAAATAAAAAGTGTAATATTCACAAATTCGTTCCTACTGTAAAATTCAATGAGATTTTTTGCAAATGATTGATCAATGATTTGAGCCCCCCTGCCCCGTCACGGCAAATCTCTATAGGGGGGTCCCTAACGCTATATTATAAATCTGGCACTGTGTGGCACTGTGAGGGCCAGTTCTGACATTGTGCTGGTGTGTGTGGTTCTGCCACACACACTGGCACCTGGGCTGCCTTTTTTCGCGGTTGTCAGTCCTAGCAGCATGGGAGCGGTTCAGACATGTCTCAGGTAAGTGGTGTCTTCATATGGTCCTGCTCATTATATGAGACCTTTTGGTACATAATAATTTATAATATAGCGTTAGGGACCCCCCTATAGAGATTTGCCGTGACGGGGCAGGGGGGCTCAAATCATTGATCAATCATTTGCAAAAAATCTCATTGAATTTTACAGTAGGAACGAATTTGTGAATATTACACTTTTTATTTCTCCATTGTTGCAAGCCATTCACAAGCAGTGCTGGCTCCCCTTCTTTTTCGTTTACTGGTCAGGTGGTCGACCGCCACCATGCCGTGCACGCCCAGTGTGGTTTGCAAATTCCTTCTGTAGCCATCAAAATCCAGTCTGGTGCTTGTTCACACACAGCCACCACCTCCTGCTCCAAGGCATCATTATTTAAACACCACCTGCCTGAACCTTGTTCCGCCCTCATCCATGCTTGCTGGTCTGGCACTGTGAGGGCCAGTTCTGACATTGTGCTGGTGTGTGTGGTTCTGCCACACACACTGGCACCTGGGCTGCCTTTATTCGCGGTTGTCAGTCCTAGCAGCATGGGAGCGGTTCAGACATGTCTCAGGTAAGTGGTGTCTTCATATGGTCCTGCTCATTATATGAGACCTTTTGGTACATAATAATTTATAATATAGCGTTAGGGACCCCCCTATAGAGATTTGCCGTGACGGGGCAGGGGGGCTCAAATCATTGATCAATCATTTGCAAAAAATCTCATTGAATTTTACAGTAGGAACGAATTTGTGAATATTACACTTTTTATTTCTCCATTGTTGCAAGCCATTCACAAGCAGTGCTGGCTCCCCTTCTTTTTCGTTTACTGGTCAGGTGGTCGACCGCCACCATGCCGTGCACGCCCAGTGTGGTTTGCAAATTCCTTCTGTAGCCATCAAAATCCAGTCTGGTGCTTGTTCACACACAGCCACCACCTCCTGCTCCAAGGCATCATTATTTAAACACCACCTGCCTGAACCTTGTTCCGCCCTCATCCATGCTTGCTGGTCTGGCACTGTGAGGGCCAGTTCTGACATTGTGCTGGTGTGTGTGGTTCTGCCACACACACTGGCACCTGGGCTGCCTTATTTCGCGGTTGTCAGTCCTAGCAGCATGGGAGCGGTTCAGACATGTCTCAGGTAAGTGGTGTCTTCATATGGTCCTGCTCATTATATGAGACCTTTTGGTACATAATAATTTATAATATAGCGTTAGGGACCCCCCTATAGAGATTTGCCGTGACGGGGCAGGGGGGCTCAAATCATTGATCAATCATTTGCAAAAAATCTCATTGAATTTTACAGTAGGAACGAATTTGTGAATATTACACTTTTTATTTCTCCATTGTTGCAAGCCATTCACAAGCAGTGCTGGCTCCCCTTCTTTTTCGTTTACTGGTCAGGTGGTCGACCGCCACCATGCCGTGCACGCCCAGTGTGGTTTGCAAATTCCTTCTGTAGCCATCAAAATCCAGTCTGGTGCTTGTTCACACACAGCCACCACCTCCTGCTCCAAGGCATCATTATTTAAACACCACCTGCCTGAACCTTGTTCCGCCCTCATCCATGCTTGCTGGTCTGGCACTGTGAGGGCCAGTTCTGACATTGTGCTGGTGTGTGTGGTTCTGCCACACACACTGGCACCTGGGCTGCCTTTATTCGCGGTTGTCAGTCCTAGCAGCATGGGAGCGGTTCAGACATGTCTCAGGTAAGTGGTGTCTTCATATGGTCCTGCTCATTATATGAGACCTTTTGGTACATAATAATTTATAATATAGCGTTAGGGACCCCCCTATAGAGATTTGCCGTGACGGGGCAGGGGGGCTCAAATCATTGATCAATCATTTGCAAAAAATCTCATTGAATTTTACAGTAGGAACGAATTTGTGAATATTACACTTTTTATTTCTCCATTGTTGCAAGCCATTCACAAGCAGTGCTGGCTCCCCTTCTTTTTAGCTCCCATATGTGCGTACAAGAAATTCTGTAAATCGCTAATTGAATAATAATCTGGTGACAACCAAAAACACAATATAAACATATTTATGCAGTAAATTAGATATGGTGTTGCAAAGTAATTGCACATGAAAGCTATCAATAAATAAATATCTAGGTGCAAATGTAGCGCCCCTGACTATATCAGGGTGCTACAGGGAAATGCATCATGTCCCCCAGGGTGCAGGAACCAACCCCATGGTTCCAGGTTCCCAATAACCGGTTTCACACCATCAGCACTACAAATCCCAACCACACTTCACATCAAACCCGTCAGACACACCAGTGGGATGGTCAAGCTGGAGTAGGGCCACCCATCTAGGGGTCGGGCAGACTGGTGGGAGGGAGAAAGTGAGTTTAGAGTCAGCTCTCAAGGTGAGAGGAGAGTTGAGAGTAGCCCTCAAAGAGTGAGGAGCTGGGAGTAGTAGCTCCCCGGGGAGCCAGACCAAGGTTGGGTCATAGACGGTGGTCCAGGACCACAGGAGTCGGGGACCAGTGGCAGTGACATTGGAAAGGGTGTGACGGACATAGTCTAGGAGGACTGTCGGCATCAGATCCCCAAAAGAACTGACCGGTACTGAGCACGGCGGGGTACAGGACCCTAGGTTAGGAGCAGGATCATCCGTCCTGATATACCTGGGAGGGAGAGTATCTTCATGAACTTCCCTAAGAGCTCAGAAACTGAAGGCATCAGCACAACGCGGGGGATATGGTTCTCCATATAAAGCAGCCCAACTGAAATCCCAAGTGCCAGCCATCAAGAGCACAGCTGCCCTACACACAGGTAGCTGGGCCCTAACAGCTTCATGCCAAGGGGCCACAACAAACAACTAAAATTGTGCACGGAGGCAGAGGCAAGGTCCGGACTATCAAGTGACACCGGTGGGAGCAGACACCTGGACTGGCTCCCCTGTAGTGACTGGATGCACAGAGACTTTGGTTTATCTTCAGTGTGAGTGTCTGCTTTATATTCCTCATCCTGCACCACGACTACCCACAGTGAGTACTCTGTTCCCCTGCACCCTGTGCTCCCAAATATCCCACACCAATTCCTCAGAGGCCGGGGCTTCCCTACCTGCAGAGGGACCAACACCTAGCTGCCCCCACACCATCTGCCCCGGTACTCCTTCCAGCAGTGGCGGTACTCCAATTACCGCAACCCGCAGGTGGCGTCACAAACTTCTCCCCTGCAAATATTCTCTTTCAAGGATCGGTGTGTTAGTCGAGCCCGGGTCTGGACCCCTTGAGCCACGACCACCCTGGATCCAAGCACCCCGGTCTGCGCCGGGGCGGCACACCTCAACAATGCGGCTAGTTAGAAATACACCTTGCTAGAGTTATGCAACGTACCTGGAATTGTAATTAAGAGATGTGACAAGGGAAGCAATGTGGTTTTCTGGAGAGAAGAGGACTACATTGTCAAGGCTAGACAGTTCCTAGGAACTAATGCATATGGCTAACTGGAGCCAGCAGGTGACGTCACTTGCGGTGGCCTTGCAGGTCTCTGCTCGCTTGTTCTTTACTTGCAATGTGCAATGACAGTGCACTATGTTGTCAGCTAGTAACTTCTGATCAGAGCTATCAAGAGAGCGCTGAATAGGGCACAGCAACAAGATTCTACTGAACATCTGTCACACAGAGTTTTGCACAAATCACATTGCAGGGTCTGACACTCCATTTGATAGTTTGTCTAGTGTTTCTGATCAACTCAGGTAGACTCAGGTGTTGACCTGCTGTCTACTCATTTATAGACAGGCTAGCAAGAGATAACCTCTGCTATCCTGCTCATTGGGCTGCTTTGATCGAATGTTGTAAGGAAACCAATCACTTTAAGCTGGAGGAAATCTCCCTATGCCAACTATAGCTTATGCTATATTTGTCTGTGAGTTGTGGAATCCCATGCTTGCTGGAGAAAGAGTTGCTTTGTGCTTGGTGTTGTTGTGGAGTTATCCATTGTCTTGTTGTTTCCACCCTGCTCTTGTGTTCCTCCTAGTCTCTTATAGTCTCATACCTCTGTGAGCACGTATTGTGTGACAAAGTTTTGGTATCCCCTGTTTGTCTATATCTGTGGATCGTATCACACTCTTGCTCCAGCCCCTCCTGGGGGAGGGGGGTTATAAGATCATGGCTGTTCAGGAGCAGGGTCAGGAAGACTCAGACATCCCCACCATTAGGGGTATCTCTGCGAATAGGGATAGCACAAGGCCCCCTAGTCTGAGGGTCAGCTTAGGTGCCCCAGTTTCTCGCTATGCCCATAGTCCTTCGTGACAGCATCAGTCATAATTTAGAACTGATATATGCTCAATAGAGAAGGGACTATCCCAGCCCCTGAAACGGAATACAATGATGACACTTTGTTTCAGGGAGGGGGCAAAGACTGTGTCACACCCGCAACATCCGTTTTTTTTGTACGTGTGCAGTACGTATTTGCACGTACCGAAGACACGGAGACAGGAGACCCATGTTATTCAATGGTAGATGGCACACACACGTAAAATCACACGGAACGTGTGTCCGTGTGGTAAGTACGTGTGTGCGCTTTTCGACACGGACAACATGTCCGTTTTTGGCCAGCATCACGCAGGCACGGACCCGCTAAAGTCTATGGGTCCGTGCCTGCACGGACCGCACACGGAGTATGTCCGTGTTCAGCACGTTTCGTCCGTGTGCGTTTTTAAACGAACGATGTTATTTTTTTTTTTTTGTTAAATTCAGTATACTTACCTTTTTTCATGATGTTCTCAGTCATACTTACATTGGTGCTCGGTCTGTCTCTTCCCCCGGCTCATACTTACCGCTCCCCGATCACCAGCGCTGCGAGGAACAGCTGTGCAGAGAATGCGTGGCAACAATTACTTTGAAAAAGCCGGCCGCTCATTAATCAATCTCGTATTCCCTGCTTTCCCCGCCCACAAGCGCCTGTGATTGGTTGCAGTCAGACACGCCCCCCACGCTGAGTGACAGCTGTGTCACTGCACCCAATCACAGCAGCCGGTGGGTGTGTCTATACTGTGCAGTAAAATAAATAAATAAATAATTAAAAAAAAACGGCGTGCGGTCCCCCACAAATTTTAATACCAGCCAGATAAAGCCATATGGCTGAAGGCTGGTATTCTCAGGATGGGGAGCCCCACGTTATGGGGAGCCCCCCAAACTAACAATATCAGTCAGCAGCCGCCCAGAATTACCGCATACATTATATGCAACAGTTCTGGGACAGTGCCCAGCTCTTCCTGATTTGCCCTGGTGCATTAGCAAATCGGGGTAATAAGGAGTTAATGGCAGCCCATAGCTGCCACTAAATCCTAGATTAATCATGTCAGGCATCTCCCCGAGATACCTTCCATGATTAATCTGTAAGTTTCAGTAAATAAACACACACACCCGAACAAATCCTTTATTAGAAATAAAAAACACAAACACATTCCCTGGTTCACCAATTTAATCAGCCCCAAAAAGCCCTCCATGTCCGGCGTAATCCAGGATGGTCCAGTGTCGCTTCCAGCTCTGCTGCATGAAGGTGACCGGAGCAGGAGCAGACACCGCCGCTCCTGTCAGCTCCACGCGGCAACTGAAGACAGCCGCGCGATCAGCTGAGCTGTCACTGAGGTTACCCACGGCCACCGCTAGATACAGCTGATCGCGCTGCTCACCTCAGTTGCCGCGTGGAGCTGTCAGGAGCGGCGGTGTCTGCTGCTGCTCCAGTCACCTTCATGCAGCAGAGCTGGAAGCGACGCTGGACCATCCTGGATTACGCCGGACATGGAGGGCTTTTTGGGGCTGATTAAATTGGTGAACCAGGGAATGTGTTTGTGTTTTTTATTTCTAATAAAGGATTTGTTCGGGTGTGTGTGTTTATTTACTGAAACTTACAGATTTATCATGGAAGGTATCTCGGGGAGACGCCTGACATGATTAATCTAGGATTTAGTGGCAGCTATGGGCTGCCATTAACTTCTTATTACCCCGATTGCCAATGCACCAGGGCAAATCGGGAAGAGAACATATAATGTATGCGGCAATTCTGGGCGGCTGCTGACTGATATTGTTAGGCTGGGGGGGCTCCCCATAACGTGGGGCTCCCCATCCTGAGAATACCAGCCTTCAGCCGTATGGCTTTATGTGGCTGGTATTAAAATTGTGGGGGACCGCACGCCGTTTTTTTTAATTATTTATTTATTTATTTTACTGCACAGTATAGACACGCCCACCGGCTGCTGTGATTGGGTGCAGTGACACAGCTGTCACTCAGCGTGGGGGGCGTGTCTGACTGCAACCAATCACAGGCGCCTGTGGGCGGGGAAAGTAGGGAATACGAGATTGATTAATGAGCGGCCGGCTTTTTCAAAATAGTTAAAGCCGCCGGAGTTTTAATAACAGCTGAGCAGCGCCGCACCGGAGATCGGGGATTGGTAAGTATGAGAGAGGGCTGCTCACTTTAGTCACTCAGGGGATTAGCGGTCACCGGTGAATCCTGCACAGGTGACCACTAATCAGGACGCGACACAGACAGAGCCGCGGCATGACAATGAAGTCGGGTGAAGTTCACCCGAGTTCATTCTCATCGCGCAACTATGTCTGCTGTCAGCCGACATCTATAAACGACATTGTGCATCACAAACACGGACATTCCACGTACACATACACGTTCATGCCACACGCACACACGGTCATTCCACACGCACACACGGTCATTCCACAAGCACACACGGACAGCATACGCCATCAACACGGATGTCATACGTACCAGAGAAACGCCCCTAAAAAATGGAACACGGACCCGAAAAACGGACCGTAAGACACGTACGTTTTTTTTTGCGGAAGTATGTTTTAGGCCTTAGTGACTGCAGCCTCTGTTCCTGATAACAAATCATGTGAGTATCCCAGCATGCATTGGGATTCTCAAATGAAGCGTCATCAAAGAGGAAGTAGTAAAGAGAAAAAATAAAGCAGTTAAAGTATTGATGGAAGGATAGGGAATTTTTAATAAAAGTATATTAGAAAAAAAAATATTAGATTATGAATATAAAGTGATTTTTATTTTACTACTAAATCTGTTTCAGACCACTCTTTAACCCCTTCACTACCTGGTGATTTTCCATGTTTCGTTTTTTCTCCCTTTTTTCCAAGAGCCATAACTTTTTTATTTGTCTGTCAATATAGCCGTATGAGGGTTTGTTTTTACGGGATGAGTTGTTCTTTTGAATGAAAGGAAAAAATTCCAAGTGCAGTGAAACTGTCAAAAAAAGTGAAAAATTCTATGATTTTTTTCTTTTATTTACCATGCTCATTACATTGTAAAAAAATACTTGGCAGTATGATTTCCCAGGTCAGTACCAGTTCATAGATACCAAACGTATAGTATTTATTTTAAGTGGTGAAAAAAAATCTGAAATTTGTCAAAAAAAATAATTGCACTTTTGTTGTCATTTTCTGATTTTTTGCATCCTAAGTTGACACTTTTACTGATACCATTTTTGGGTAGATGCGACATTTTGATCACCTCTTGTTGCATTTTATTGCAATGTTGCAGCGACCAAAGAAACATAATTCTGGAATTTTGTTTTTTTTATAGATTGGACATTTCTGAAAGCGGTGATGCCAAATATATGTATTTTTTATTGTTTTATTTTTAATGGGGCAAAAGGTTGGTGATTTAATTTTTTATGTTTTATTAGTTTTTTATATTTTTAAAAACGTTTTTTCGTTCCATATTCGTTTTACTAATCCATATAGGGGACTTGTAGCTGAAATACTCAGATCGCTTCTGCTGTACAGAGCGATGCTTCAGCACCACTCTGTACAGCAGAAATGCTGATGTCCTGTGAGTGCCAGCGCTCAGCCGGCATTCACAGGAACTACGTCATGGCAATGACAGAGGTCATCACCTGTCCCCCAGCTGTCATGTTAACCAATAGGCACCCAATGATCACATCACAGGGTCACCGATGGGGGCGCTTAATGAAGCACTCCCCACCAGCGCAAGTTAAATCCCACTATGAGATTGAGCGCATGATTTAACTGGTTAACAGGTAGCTGCACATGTCAGCTGATCAGAGCAGCCAACATGTGCGAGGAAACATGCAGGCTCGCCGTGGAAGCCCACATTAAAGGGACAGACACAACCTTGGAAGTATCAGTACGCCCAAGGTCGTGAAGGGGTTAATTTTGTTGTGAGCCTACAACCTGAGGAGGTCCTGATAGGATGAAACATATTGGTGTGATGTAGGATGTTTATTCTTACCTATCTTGCCATGTTGGCTGCTTAGAGAGATGTGGACATCTTATAATGACCGATGGATATTCTCAAAATGTGTAAAAAAACACGTGGAGTACCATATTCACATCAATTTGATCATTTATTGAGTACAAAAACATACAAAAATGACTTAAAATATCATCATGGTGATATACAATCAATGGAAGACTCCTGGAAGGGAGAACGTTTCCATGTGTCGAATGGCAGCATATAAGGATAGTTTATTTAAAGGTATATAACCAAAATAAAGGCGTCTGTTATATACAATGTGTCCACCAATGTCCTGTCCACCGCCTTTAACTTGAGAATGGCGGCAGCTATAGGCATAGAAGTGGTGTCTAGGTATAGTAAAGTAGCCAGGCGCTATGCAATGAAACCACCTATAGCGCCACCTGGTGGAAAACAAAGGAGTTAGCATTTTTATCTCAAAAACGGAACGAGATAGAGAAAAAAATGTGAATTAAGAAATTGTAGGGCATCATCAATTCAATACAAATCGACACCTTGCATACAGAAATGCTATGATATGAAACCTATGACACCCCAAAACATTGAATGCTGGTCACGCATATGGTGCTCATTTAACTTTGATGCTCAAAGTGGCCACCGTCAGCTGCAATGCACATCTGGACTCTGGACAGCATACTGTATCTTGCTGCACGTTCTGCAATATGGTGGGTGACACGTTTGCACAAGCATTTGTGATACGTCGTCGTAGGTCCTGCAATAGGGTGGAGGAGTCGCATACACCTGCTGTTTGATGTGACCTCACAGAAAGAAGTCCAATGGGGTCAGGTCAGGTGAGCATGGAGACCACTCCACGCAGCCACCATACCCAATGACTTGTAGGAAGGTCTCCATGAGGTATCGCTTCACGTCCGCAGCCTTGTGAGTTTTACACGTTCTAATCATAGCGTTTCTGTATGCAAGGTGTCGATTTGTATTGAATTAATGATGCCCTACACCTTTGTAATTCACTATTTTTCTCTATCTCGTTCCGTTTTCGAGATAAAAATGCTAACTCCATTGTTTTCCACCAGGTGGCGCTATAGGTGGTTTCATTGCGTAGCGCATGGCTACTTTACTATACCTAGACACCACTTCTATGCCTATAGCTGCCGCCGTTCTCAAGTTAATGGCGGTGGACAGGACATTGGTGGACACACTGTATAAATATATATTTCAAAGTGCATCATCCCATGAAATCATATCCAGATTGGGACTAAAATGGGAAGCACATAGTAATAATGTACAGGGCAAAGCAATTACATGTATGATGTATCCAGGTCAAATATTATATGCAGGTAGCTTACCCATGAAAAAAAACCTGACTGGTTTGCTGCCACTGGACACTTAAGGAGAGCACACAACTCCCCACTTCTGTCCTAAACGTGCATATCGCGTTAGCTTCTTCAGCCTGCTAGATGCTTGAGGGGCAACGGTACCATCTGAAGACGATCTTATATCCCCTCTTCTGTGATACTACGTTCGATGACGACTCATTAGTAAATAGGAGAGATTTTGTGTATTCTTCAGATGTAAGCGCTCTTCCCAGATCCCCCTCCCATTTCAAGAAAAAGGAGAGATCACGATCTGAGTCAAATAGCTCGGATTGGAACATCTTGTATAACAAGGAGATAGTGTGCTCCAGAGGATTCTTGCCCAGACACAGAGTTTCAAATGGGGTCAAAGTTCTGTAAATGTTCATTTGCGGGGTGAAGGAGCTGAGGAAACTCTTCAATTGCTTGTAGTGGAACCATGCACCTGTTGGGGCAATGTTGTTTGGAAAGAGGGAGTGAAGGGGCCTAATACCTGCGCAAGAAACGTAATAGTTTATTGACACTTTTTCTCCATTGTCCTTTAGAAAAGTGTCTGGATAAGCCTGTGGGGAATAAGGGATTGTTACATACTGGCATAAGTGGGCCGGGAATTGTGGAAATGCCCAGGCACGGGACGGCCTTCCTAAGAAAGATGGCCAGGTTTTTGGTAAGAAACGGCCATGCGTGAGTATATAGCTGTGTGGGCACTGTCCACCACACCGCCACCAAAGGGTCGTGATCTGTCTGTGTCATCTCCACATCAACCCACCTTTTGGAGTCCCTGTGGTGATATAGATCCAGGAGGCATGTCCCGAGAAAGGCGTAGTTATGTAACGCGAAGTCCGGGAGACTGGTCTCTCCAACGTTCTTGAGTTTTCTTAGTCTATTGTAAGCTATTCAGGGTCCTTTTTGTGCCCAAATAAATCTAGTTATAGCTGTCTTTAATTATGAGAAAAAGGATACCGGAAATGGGATAAGTATGTGGAAGAAGTGTAATAAACGAGACAGGATATCCATCTTTATTGTATAAATTCTACTAAACCAGTATATTGGTATTTTGTTCGACCTCTGGAGGTCAAGTTCGACCCTCAACAGAATTTTGAGGAAGTTGGCTCCGTACAGGGAAGCAATATCTGCTGTCAATTCAATGCCAAGATATGGCAGTGATTTCTCCTGCCAATGAAAGGGGAAAGACTCATGAAGCTGTTCAATCCCCTCCCGCGGGAGGCAAATATTAAGTGCCTCTGACTTGTGTGTGTTAATTTTGCAGTTACTTAATGCCCCAAACCAAAACTAACTAAAGAATTCATGTCTGGAACACCAATGGTGTGAATATGGTGCAAGACTGAAAAACATAACTATACAATAGGATAAAGAGTTGCACACAAGTCACAATGTATATGGGAATGATGAAAAGCAAAATTGCTATGGCAATACTAGACTGAAAAATACAATGAACTATCTGAAAAAGTGAAAAACATGAAAATGGAATATGCATAACTATTATGAATAATAGGAATATAAGAGATGTTTAGCTATTGTATTGATCAATGGAAAAGAGCCCCAAACCAACGCCAAGGTAATCTCTATTTTTGGGGTCCCTAGCCTATATGTAACCTCACCTGCAGTTAAAAAACTTGCTCTGTATGGGAAGCAAAGGACCAAGCTATATATGTGAAGTGAAACAAATGGCTGTGGTGGGGCAGGGTTCTCAGACAAAACCCCAAAAAATAGAGATTACCTTGGCGTTGGTTTTGGGGCTCTTTTGAATTGATCAATACAATGGCTAAACATCTCTTATATTCCTATTATTCATAGCAGTTATGCATATTCCATTTTCATGTTTTTCACTTTTTTAGATAGTTCATTGTATTTTTCAGTCTAGTATTCCCATAGCAATTTTGCTTTTCATCATTCCCATATACATTGTGACTTGTGTGCAACTCTTTATCCTATTACAAACCTAGCAAAAGGTTGTCGGCAAAAAGAGCCAGTTTGTCTTACCTGCCTGCAGCCGGAACACCCCTGATTGAGCCGTTCTGTCTTATTGCTACCGCAAGATGCTCCATAATCAAAACATAGAGCAGGGGGATAACGGACACCCCTGGCGCATTCCATTTTTATGTCAAATGGTTGAGAGATGTATCCATTAATCTTAATCTGGGCTGTCGGGAATGAGTATATGGCTGAGATCCTATACAACATGGTCCTCTGGAAGCCGACCATCTCCAGGGCCTGAAACATGAAGTCCCAGTGCACCCTGTCAAAGGCCTTCTCAGTGTTGACTGACAGGATGCACATGGGTGTCCCCATTCTCTTTACTGTATCGATCAGGGAAATGGTGCGTATGGTGTTGTCTCTTGATTCGCATCCAGTAACAAACCCCACGTAGTTATTATTATTATTTATTATTATAGCGCCATCAATTCCATGGCACTTTACATGTGAAAGGGGTGTACATAATAGGGACAAGTACAATAATCATAAACAATACAAGATACAGACAGGTACAGGAGAATAGAGGTCCTGCCCGCGAGGGCTCACAGTCTACAAGGGATAGCTGAGGATACGGTAGGTTAGGGTAGAGTTGATTGTGCGGCGCTGTATCAGACTGAGGGTTACGGCAGGTTGTAAGCTTGTCGGAAGAGGTGGGTCTTCAGGTTCCTTTTGAAGCTTGTCAAGGTAGGCGAGAGTCTGATGTGTTGAGTCAGAGCATTCCAGAGTACGGGGGAGGCACGGGAGAAATCTTGGATGCGATGGTGGGAAGAGGAGATGAGAGGGGAGTAGAGAAGGAGGTCTTGTGAGGATCGAAGGTTACGTGCAGGTAAGTACCGGGAGACTAGGTCAGAGATGTAGGGAGGAGACAGGTTGTGGATGGCTTTGTATGTCATGGTTAGTGTTTTGAACTGCAGTCGTTGGGCAATGGGAAGCCAGTGAAGGTATTGGCAGAGAGGAGAGGTCGGAAAGTAGCGGGGGGACAGGTGAATGAGCCGGGCAGCATAGTTTAGAATAGATTGTACTAGTCATTCCTTATCAGCTGAGGAAGGAGCAGCCTCAACCTATTTTAAATGAGCTTGGCGTACATTTTAAAGGGAACCTGTCATCAGAAATTTAGCTATAAACCTAAAAGTTTCCCCCTCTGCAGCTCCTGGGCTGCATTCTAGGAAGCTTCCTATAGTTTTTGTGGCCCCTTTTATTCCAAAATAAATACTTTATAAACTTGTACCTTTTCGTATGCAAATTTCTTAAATCGTCCATGGGGGCGGGCTGCCTGATGTACGTTGCTGTCCTCCTGCCGATTTACGCCGCCCCCGAACGCTGAATTTCAAACCCCAGGACGCCGCCCCTGGGCGCCCGTGGTCCCGCGCATGCGCTGTGCTACTGTAGCGGTGCCGTGCACTGCGTGCACGTGTGACCGCTGGTGACGCTTTGCGCGGGCACCGACTGCTCCGTCCGCTCCTCCCATCTATTTCCTGCTGCTGAGCAGGATGGGAAGGAGGTGACGTCCGGTCATCTGGCCAGCGAGCAGAACGCTGGAGGAATAGGCGAAAGTGCGGTCACGAGGTTATGGGCGGCACTTGCTGATGACACTCACAGTGCCGCCCATAACCTCGTGCCCGCGCAAAGAGTCACCAGCGGTCACACGTGCATGCAGTGCACGGCACCACTACAGTAGCACAGCGCATGCGCAGGACCACGGGCGCCCAGGGGCGGCATCCTGGGGTTTGAAATTCAGCGTTCGGGGGCGGCGTAAATCGGCAGGAGGACAGCAACGTACATCAGGCAGGTCGCCCCCATGGATGATTTAAGAAATTTGCATACGAAAAGGTACAAGTTTATAAAGTATTTATTTTGTAATAAAAGGGGCCACAAAAACTATAGGAAGCTTCCTAGAATGCAGCCCAGGAGCTGCAGAGGGGGAAACTTTTAGGTTTATAGCTAAATTTCTGATGACAGGTTCACTTTAAGCCCTTCACGACCGGACGATTTTGTGCTTTCCGTTTTTTTTTCGCCATTCTTCTATGTTGTTATACGTATAAGGAAGTAATGTGTTAAGTGCTCTGGGCATAACAAAGCACTTAAGTAGCCTTTGCCTCCTGTCAAGAACACGAGTTGCTCATGACACATGTGCCTCGAATGCTACTGTAAAGGGGCACTACGCTGCCCACACTAACTTGTCCATTTACCTATTGTAATAGGCTGCCAATGAGCTAAATGCATCACATAGCCAGTTCACACACCAACACCACACGTTTCGCTGCCACCACCCGCTGTTTTGATAGACCAGCGAGACGTGCACTTGGTCACACACTACCATACACGCTACTTAGCTTTTCTAGGCACCTGGTACTTTCATTGAACTCTGACATACACACAGTAACACAAACAAGCTATGCTTACCCCCTTCAGGGTTTGTGGGTCCATATAGAGCAGTAGGGAACAAAATTAAAACATTTTAGATTTAATACACAAAAAAATGTCCAGTGCTTAAAAAGTTTACAATAGATGAAATAATAAAAAAGACACACATGCAAGCAAAAACAGTATGTAATAAAAGGGAAAAAAATAGATAAGTCTTACGAATTAGCTCCATGATTGTTTCTGGTGGAGAACACTGCAGGAAATATGGACAGATCTTCTATACACGTTGCTTCTCCTTGAGTCAGACGCTGATATTCAGTGGAGATGTTATAAATAGTTTCATCAGACTCCTCAGTCCGCCCTTTCCCGAGATAAAAGAATGGCTGAAAGATGAGATTAAGGGCTTTTTTCCACTTGTGTACCACTTCTGATGCAAGAGCATCATGGGGGTGCATGAGCCGAGACTTGCTGCAAAACGCAGCATGCTGCAATTGCACAAAGACCACAATTTGTGTTGAGAAATAACAGGAAAGAGGAAACTGTCTCATTGATTAACACTGGTGCGAGTGTGATACGATTTTTTATTGGATTGCACTTGCACATGAAAATCGCAGGTGTAAAAGAGCCCTAAAACACAGGTTTTGCTGTAATTTCTACTGTGGGTGATATTTTCCTCCAGGAAAATAGCTGTCATCTAACCAAACATATATTCAGCATTATAGTGAAGACAGAAAAAACATTAAGTGACAGGCAGGGGAAACAGACAGGGAGCTATTACTCAAGCTCAATAGGCTGGTACTAGATGAGGAAAATACCAGGGGAGGCAGTGACTCCTTTAGTGTTTTGTTATCTACACTGCACTTAATGTATCTTTTGCATTTTAATAAAATGCTAATAAATTGGGAATGCAGCAACAGATAAAGGATATAAAGATGTCCATGGATCTACATTTGAAAGACATGCATGCTCATATATGAAGTTTCTGGGGGGTTGATATTAGTGACAGATTCTCTTTAAAGCAGTGTTTCTCAACTCCAGTCCTCAAGACCCACCAACAGATCATGTTTTAAGATTTTTCTAAAGCGGGCTTTACACGCTGCAACATCGCCCGAGCTATCTCGTTGGGGTCACGGAATTTGTGACGCACATCCGGTCGCTTTAGCGATGTCTTTGCGTGTGACACCTATGAGCGATTTTGAATCGTCGCAAAAACGTTCAAAATCGCTCATCGGTGACATGGGGGTCCATTCTCAAATATCGCTGCTGATCGGTGTACGAAGTAGTTCGTCGCTCCTGCGGCAGCACACATCGCTATGTGTGACACCGCAGGAACGAGGAACCTCACCTTACCTGCGGCCGCCGGCAATGAGGAAGGAAGAAGGTGGGCGGGATGTTACGTCCCGCTAATCTCCGCCCCTCCGCTTCTATTGGGCGGCGGTTCAGTGACACTGCTGTGACGTCGCTGTGATGCTGAACGAACCGCCCCCTTAGGAAGGAGGCGGTTCGCCGGTCACAGCGACGTCGGTAGGCAGGTAAGTAGTGTGACGGGTCCGCGCGATGTTGTGTGCCACGGGCAGCGATTTGCCCGTGTCGCAAAACCGATGGGGGCAGGTACGCACGCTAGCGATATTGGTCACGATATCGCCGTGTGTAAAGCGGCCTTTAATCAGGTTTTCAGGATTTCCTTAACATTGCACAGGAATTATTCCCTGTCTAATATTGAGGAAAACTTGAAAACATGACCTGTTGGTGGGTCTTGAGGACTGGAGTTGAGAAACACTGCTTTAAAGTATATAAAGAATTAGTTATTGATATCTTATTTTACCAAATAAGTAAAATATATGTCGGTTATGAGCAATGAGCTTATTAGCTGATATGAGCAAGGTACAGTAATATTGGGTCCTTTCCCAGTTTGGGATACAATTTTGTTAACTGAGGGGTAGAGAGAAACTAAAGGGGGCTTTACACGCTGCGACATCGCTAATGCGGAGTCGTTGGGGTCACGGAATTTGTGACGCACATCCGGCCGCATTAGCGATGTTGCTGCGTGTGACACCGATGAGCGATTTTGCATCGTTGCAAAAACGTGCAAAATCGCTCATCGGTGACATGGGGGTCCATTCTCGATTATCGTTACTGCAGCAGTAACGATGTAGTTCGTCGCTCCTGCAGCAGCACACATCGCTATGTGTGACGCCGCAGGAACGAGGAAGCTCTCCTTACCTGCCTTCCGGCTTCTATGCGGAAGGAAGGAGGTGGGCGGGATGTTCCGGCCACTCATCTACACCCCTCCGCTTCTATTGGGCGGCCGCTCAGTGACGTCGCTGTGACGCCGCACGGACCGCCCCCTTAGAAAGGAGGCGGTTCGCCGGTCACAGCGACGTCGCCGGGCAGGTAAGTATGTGTGACGGGTCTGCGCGATGTTGTGCGGAACGGGCAGCGATTTGCCCGTGTCGCACAACAGATGGGGGCGGGTACCCACGCTAGCGATATCGGTACCGATATCGCAGCGTGTAAAGTAGCCTTAACTTTACACAGCATTCCTTGCCTGTGTTATTTGTGGTGTGACTTGCTCAACCAGAGCATTTAGCCTTCTTGACATTTGATAAATGTAGCTCATGACTGGAAAGGTGTTACGCTAAATTAATGAACAGTTACCTAATGGGAAAAGATGACCAGCATGTCTTTGGAGACGGTGATTGAGTAAAGATGGCTGCTAACAGTAGGGCATCTGAACTCGTGGGTGCGATTGACCAGTCAACTGTAACCAGCAATTTAAAGTACAAAACCAATAAAAAATTAATTACACAATGATGGTCAACAGTGATGAATGCTGTGGCAGCACCGTTCATAGACTTCTGCCAGGATATGGCAGTGTTGGTGCCCAGGTGCTGAGAGGTGCGATTGGACAGTGAGGTCCAACTGACCAATCGCAGTGCCAAAGATCAGTTTAAACGCTATGTGACTGCTTTGCACCACCTCATTCTAATATGGAAAAAGAATGCAGAGTGGTTATTGTGTTGAGTTGCTGCCATCTTCAGAGTAGTCATTGTGCTGAGCTGCTGTCTTCCTGCTGGAACTTCTGGTGCCATCACTGCTTACTGTGTGGAGCCTCCAACTTTGATTAATTGTGAATTGTGGAAAATCACTAAAGTAATCATCACACTACATTTTTTTTTTTTCATCAAACGGGTGCAATTAATACAGGCAATGA
The DNA here is from genome assembly GCF_048569485.1 of Anomaloglossus baeobatrachus. Classification (NCBI taxonomy): domain Eukaryota; kingdom Metazoa; phylum Chordata; class Amphibia; order Anura; family Aromobatidae; genus Anomaloglossus; species Anomaloglossus baeobatrachus. The sequence continues at coordinate 423,073,434 of NC_134355.1, read as the reverse complement.
GTAGAGATTGGCGGACCCGGACTGTAAAAGTCCAGATTTGCATGGTTTCAAAGGTATCCGGAGTTCTCATGGAACTCTGACTAATGATCTGGATCTGGCAACTCGGGAAATAAAATAAAGGAAAAATAAAACTAAAGCAAACACACTATACTTACCGAGTCTCCGGCGTGGCTGTAACTGCTTCCAGTCTGCTCACTCTTCTTCTCAGGATGCTCATTTACCTTCATGCATATTCATTGCTTCCCCACTGCCAGTTCTGGCATCTGTGATTGGTTGCAGTCACACAGCGTCCCCAGCCTGTGTTACACAGTATCTGGCTACTTGCAATCACAGACCTCGTCTGTGGTTCCAGTTCTGCTACATTTGAAGGGACAGAGAGCATTCATAGAATGTGACCACCCGCTGTGAGCTTCAGGCAGAGAATGAGCCCTGCAATGAGCTGTGACGTCCCTCAGGTTATTTGTGGTCACAGCTGGAGGTTCCCACAGTTCTCCACCGGTGATTGCAGGTAAACAGACCTCAGGTGAGGTCCCTGCATTCACAGACCTACATCTCTTAGAAGAAAACCACATTTTTTTGCCAAGAGATGCAGAATCGGTGCTGAAATTTCAACAGCATATTCCTCCACCCAATCCACACATCCTGGTAAAAAAAACCTGCATCACTGCAAGCAGTATGAAGTGGTAGTGAAGCAATTTTTTTGCCAGGAGGTGTATTGGGTGCAGGAATATGGTGTAAAAATGTCATCACCTAATTTGCATCTCTTGGCCCAAAAATGTAAAAAATGGTTTTGAAACCATTTCGGTGCAGTTTTCTACCAGCAGGCACAAAATTAGTGCTGAAATCTGGTGCAGAAGTTTCAGCATCAAATTTGCACATCCTTGCAGAAAACTCCACTGAAACGGCATCAAAACTGGGGTTTTTTTTGCATTTTTGGGCCAAGAGATGAAAATTTGTTGATGACAATTTTACACCATATTCCTGCACCCAATCTACACCTCCTGCCAAAAAAAAAGCATCAAAACCGCATGTGGTTTGATGTGGTAGTGATGGTGATTTTTTTGCCAGGGAGGTGTAGATTGGGTGCAGGAATATGGTGTAAACATTTCGGCAACAAATTGCATTTCTTGGGGAAAAAAACAGTGTTTGCCAGGAGATAAAGGTCTGTGAACTCAGTGACCTCAACTGAGGTGAGGTCACTGAGTTTACTGAGGTCACCAGAGGTCAAGTTACCTGTGACCATAAATAACCTGAGTGATGGTACCACTCATCACTGTGGCTCATTCTCTGTCTGAAGCTCACAGCAGGCGGTCATATTCTATGGCTGTGTGCTGTGCCTTTAGATGTAGCAGAGGTGGAACTGTTGTGGGACCTCGTGTGAATTACATTGAACCTGGGTGTTTTGGGGGTTAATAAATTGGTGAAAGAGGGTTTGTTTTATATTTTATTTCCAATAAAGGATTTTTTGGGTGTTTGTGTTTATATATTTTCTCTTACATATTAGTAATGGGGGGGTCTCATAGGTGTCTCCCATTACTAATCCTGGGCTTTGTGGCAGCTGTGAGCTGTTATTAACCCCTTATTACACTGATTGCCACCGCACCAGGGGAATCAGGGCCCAACAAGCACATTGGCTTTATCATGGCTGGGTATCAAAAGTGTGGGGGGGGACCGTGCGCCTTTTTAAAAATTATTTAAATATTTTTTTAAAAAGCCACATGCAGGGAGAAGGTGGAGCCTGGACCGGGATGTGAACACACACAGGGAGACACTCTCCTGCTGACTCACCGTGATACCGCTGGAGCCGCTGCACGGCTGACGATTATAGTGACACCGGAGGGCAGGGGAAGGTCCCGGCATCCAGCAGGAGAAGTCTCAGCTCCTGAACCGGCAGCATGTCCAGGCGGCAACAGAGGGAAATTAGAGCAGGCAGAAGGCCTGGATCACAAAATGGCACCGAGGTCAGAGAGGAGGCGGAGAAAGCAAACACAGCCTGCCAGCATCGCATGGAAGCAGCTGCAAAGCTGGCACAGTTTGAAAGACAATCAGAGGAATCTCTGGAGGGGCCCAGTAAGATGGTAAAGGAGAAAGGGGAGGAGGAGGAGGAAGATCTGGAGGAGGCTGAAGGAATAGAGGGAAAACCAGGAGAAGATAAACAGGAGGAGAATTCAGGAGAGCAGCAGGCAGCAGAGGAAATACAGCAGAACCCCACTATTAAGGATGTGTTTCAGGTGGTCTCCTTTTGCAAACAGGCCCTCACAACATTAACCCAGCAGGTGCTAGGAATAAAGGGAGATATAGCTACTCTCAAAAAAGATCAGAAGAAAACTGATATGAGAACCAGTGCTGTGGAGGAAAGAGTGGGGGCAGCTGAAGATCATATAGTTACACTGCAAAAAGCAGAGAAAAAGCTCATGCAGAAAATATCTTGTTGTCCGCAAAAACGGATGACTTGGAGAACCGTTCCAGGAGGAACAATATAAGACTGGTGGGCATCCCAGAAAAAGTAGAGGGAAGAAATCCTACTGAATTCATAGAAATGTGGCTTAAAGAAAAGATTGGCGCTGACAATTTGACCAAGTTATATGCAATTGAGAGGGCGCACAGAGTCCCACCTGGCAAGGGGCCCCGTATGATGCTGGCGAAACTGCTTAACTACAGGGACCGGGAAATTATTCTACGCAAAGCACGGGATCTGGAGAACCTGACAATTGATGGACACCAAGTGGCTATATACCCTGACTACTCAGTACCAGTACAGAAGCAAAAAATGCAATTTACAGGGGTAAAGAGACGACTCCGTGAGCTGGGGGTTAAATATTCCATGATGTTCCCAGCAAAACTTTGAGTAGCAGCACTGGAGAAGGTGCACTTTTTTCTTGATCCAGAGGAGGCCATGAAATGGATAGACACCAATGCAAGAAAGCTGCAACCAACAGGAGAAGGATAGAAGGTGGCTATGAGTGACACTGCAATTTCGTGTTTTTTCTGGACTACAAGACTGGCTACTCATAAGCATTTGCATATGCTAGAGGAGAAGGAGACTTCATAAGCCCATTTTTATGGCAGTGACGGTACACTTCTTTTTTTTCCCCCTTCTCTTCCAGGTTATTGTTGTTTTGTTGTTGATCTCTTGCTCCTGTCCCTGAGTGTTAGATGGGGCAGGGAGAAGTTTCCTAACACTAAGCTGGACAATGACAGGAGGAGGATAATAATTCCCCCCCCTTTTTTTTTTTCTCTCTTCTGGCCGTGCGGCGGCGATTGATAACTGTTTAAGTTTTCAAAAATTCATATGTTAGTAGTTTACATTATATGATATATGCAAATGAAAACGAATATGGTGAAGGTGGGAGGTGAGTTAGGGGGTTCTGCTCACTGGGATGAGACATGTTTGGTATGAGAGAAAAGGAGGAAGGAGGTTGACCGGTCTGGGGGAGACAGACCTCATTCCCTATAAGGGAGTTAAAGATGTAAATCGGAGGTGGAGGAGTTTTGTTGGGGTGGTTCTAAGGGGTGGGTTAGGGACGAGAAAGACTCAGTGTACAAAGGGACAGGATGTTTGTTTAAAGATAACCAGTAATTTTCAACATGGGAGAGAAGATTAAAATATTATGTTGGAATGTAAGGGGACTGTCAGATAGAGGTAGAAGAGACGCTATGATAAAATATATGCTAGACCAGAGACCATCAATAATGTGTTTATTGGAGACGCATTTGACGAGCGAAACGACAAATGTACTGAACAAGCGATGGGTGCAAAAGGCGTATCACTCTACTTTTTCTACTTATGCTAGAGGGGTCTCTGTGTTAGTCCATAGATCCGCCCTATATGAAGAAGTGGAGACATGGATAGATACAGAGGGACAATATGTAATGGTGATCTGTAAGTTGTATGGACAATTATTATGCATTACTGCTATATATGTTCCACCGCCTTACACTAGTGTCAAAATTAGAGAGGTGAGAGAGCGTTCGGCTAAATGGGGGAATTTGCCATTCTTGTTGGTCGGTGACTTTAATAATGTCATAAATGCATATTGGGACAGGAGCAGAAACTCACGGGAGGCGAGGAGGGACGGAGCGACAGCATTTGGTATCTTTATTCAAGAATTGGGGTTGGTAGACGTTTGGAGGATAAGGAATTTAGGGGTGACCTGTTTTTCCTGTCACTCAGCGACCCATGGTATGCTTTCCCGTATAGACCTGGCCTTGGGAAATGAAATGATGGATTCTGGAATTTCAAACGTTGAATATTTGGCTAGAGTAATATCGGATCATAGTCCAATACTGGTATCTATTAAAAAACGGGGAGTGGGGGAGAGGCTGACAAGAGAATGGAAACTACATCCGGATTGGGTAAAAAGTATTGACATGGACGGTATAGCCAGTTAGATTCTGGAATATTTTGCCCTTAATAGAGGTAGTGCGGATCCATTGGTAGTTTGGGACGCCATGAAGGCATACCTGAGAGGCCTTTTATTTAGAGACGTTTGCCGGTGTAAGTCTCGTAGTAGACAAGGGGAAATTGATTGCTTAGAGGTCTTGAAGGGAACAGAAGCAGAGATGGTAACACAGCCCACACCAGAGAATAGGCAGAAGCTAAAAGCCGCTCAGGAAGAAGTTAATAAGGTGCTATTGGAGAAAGTAGCTAGAAAGCAGGCTTTTCAAAAACAGAACTTTTATGTGGAGGGAGAAAAGGTGGGACATCTGTTGTCGGTGATGACGGCAGCCCAGAGACAATCATCCTTTGTGCATTGCATTCGCACCACAACAGGAGATTTGGTTATGGAGGAGATAGATATTCTGGACACGTTTGCAGCCTTTTATGAGGAGTTATATTCCACTAGAGGGGAGACGAGACAGAGCGACCTAGAGGCTTTCTTAGGTACAATGACATTACCCAAAATTACAGAGACAGAGAAACACAGTCTAGAGGACCCTATCACACTTGAGGAGATAGAGAGAGCTTTGCATGGCATGGCAAATGAAAAAGCCCCGAATTCATGGTCTACCGATGGAGGTATACAAATCTTTGGAAGAAATACTCTTACCCAATTTGCTGAGTGTCTTGGAGGAAGCAAGGGAGAGGGGGATACTGCCAGAGTCTATGAGGGAGGCGATAACAGTAATACCTTAAGAGGTTAAGGATCCAAAACTCCCCGAATCATACAGGCCCATCTCACTGTTAACGACGGATGTAAAAATTTTGGCCAAAGTACTCTCTAATCGATTAACAGAAGTGATATCTACCCTAATCCACCAGGATCAGTCGGGTTTTATGCCTAATAGATCTACGGCAAAAATATACGACGATTATACCTTAACATGCAACTGCCGGTGGACAATCCGAGACAGAGAGTAATAGCTTCATTAGATGCTCATAAAGCATTTGACAGTGTGGAATGGGGTACGCATGCTAACAATATCAGTAACGATATTGCAGTGTGTAAAGCGGCCTTTAGGCTATGTGCGCACTTTGCGTTTTTACCTGCGTTTCCGCAGCGCTTTCAACTGCAGCGTTTTCATACCAAAATGCATGCGTTTTGATTTTCCAGCAAAGTCAATGGGAAATAGGGATTTCTTGTGCGCACTTTGCTGTTTGAAATGCTGCGTTTAATTTGCATATTTTTGAGCAAAAACTCAGCGTTCAAAGAAGCAGCATGTCAATTGTTTTTGCCATTTTGGCTGCGTTTTGCTAACATTAGAGGCAATGAGAAATTTCAAAACGCAGTTTGATTCAAAATACCAGCGTTTTCCATGCTTTTTTGATGCAGAAAACATGCGTTTTGGACAAAATTAAAGCATGCATTTATGCCTCTATAATAATGATATGATATGTCCCTTTACACACACACATAGTCCGACAATTAAATTAATGAAAAACCATAATTTTACTTTATTTTATGCATGAATATAATAAAATAGTTAAAATTTCAATTAAATTATCTATTTTGTGCATGATTTTAAATATTATATTTGTTAGAATTTTTTCTTTTTTTTTTCATAGTGTTTGACTGTTTAAACTTTATTTAGCATGTCTTCATGTTCAAATCGCATCTGTCTTTATGCAATGGAAACGCATGTAAAAAGTGCTAAAAACGCGGCTAAAATGCGGTAAAAACGCAAGCGCATTTATCGCGTTTTTGTGGTCAAAACCAACTTTGGCAAAAACCATTTCTGCCAGAGGATGCGTTTAGAACTGCAACTACGTTGACGCAAAATGCGGACATAGCCTTAGATTTCAGCTCATGAAAATGTGAACAAAAACAAGTGTTGCGTTTATATTTTTGTTCACTGTATAATGACCTACCCATCACAAAGGTTGTATTCAGTGAACAACGTATACACTTTCCTTTTCTCAGACACTGAGTGGGGAAGAGTATGCCGAATTCCATTTAGATGTCCCAGGACTGTACCTGATTCATGACCCCTTTGGACCCCACCCCCTGAAGATTATGAGTCTCCCATTCCTAAATTTATTGCCCGCTCAGGAGTCCAATTTGAAATTACAAACCTCACAGAAAGTAATTATTTCAAAGTCTTTTCCTATAAGGATTTTGAAAATTACATGATGCTCCAAACAAATTTACATGCCCAATAATTTATTGTCCAAATCCATAATTCTTCTCTAATTGGACCTCATGAGGTAGAAATGATAATGTTTTAGGGTCGTGGCTTTACATGTGGATAGTGAAGGACATTTGGTAGTATTGGAGTGTGGAAAATTGAAATAACACTCTAGTTTTCCACATGCATAAGAGCTTGGCACACTTTGAAGCCCTATGCAAGTTTTTGCATTTTAATGATAATACACATTATCCACCTAGAGTTGACCACAACTTTTAGGCTATGTGCGCACTTTCCGTCGTCCTGCTTGCAGTTGTAAACGCACGTTTTAGCCTTAATTGATTTAGCCAAAGTTGCCTTTTTCAGAAATTTAGCGCTGAAAATGCATGTGTATTTACCACGTTTTAGATGCGTTTTCAGCGCTTTTGGCATGCTTTTTCACCTGCGTTTTGACAGATGCGTTTTGAACATCAAGACACTGCTAAATAAAGTTTAAACAGTCAAACAGAATGAAAAAAGAGAAAAAAAAGGGACAAATCTATATTAATGGGAAAAATAATGGAAAAAGATATATTTAATAAAATTATAGCGGTAATATACATTTTATCGGTAAAATAGCAATAAATGCATATTTTTCTTAAATTTAATTGTCGGACTATGTGTGTGTGTAAAGGGACATGTCAAATCATTATTTTGATGTCCAAAAAGCATGCATTTTGGTAGTCAAAAACGCATGTTTTCTGCACTGAAAAAGCAGGTTAAACGCTGGAATTTTGATTTTGCATGCGTTTTGCTACTTCTCATTCACTTCAATGTTAACAAAACGCACCAAAAATGGCAAAAACAATTGACAGGGTCCTTTTCTGAATGCATGGTTTTTGACCAAACTTATGCAAATTTGGAGATGTGTTTTGAAACGCAAAGTGTGCACAAGAAATCATGAATTCTCATTGTCTTTAATAGAAAACCAAAACACATGCATTTGGGCACAAAAACACTGCAGTTTAAGGCTATGTGCGCACTAGAGCTTTTTACCCGCGGATTTACCCGCGGATTTGCCGCGGAAATTTCATGAGAAATGTCTGCAATCTTTGTGCAGACATTTCCCAGCAAATTCTATGGTAAAAAAAAATAGCTGTGCGCACTGGTGCGGATTTTTCTCAAGAAATTTCCTTGAGAAGAATTTCTCGAGAAACTTTCTTGAGAACATGAACATGTCCATTATTTCCGCAGGTACCCTGCGGATTTCGGCAGTACAGCCTGCAAAAATCCGCAGGGAACCACCCGCGGGAAAATCGCGGCAATTCCGCGGCTATTCCGCGGCTAATCCGCGGCAAATCCGCGGCAAATCCGCATGCGGATTTGGTGCGGATTTTTTCCGGATGTCCGGAAATCTTTCACTCCCAGAAGTTTCTCAAGAAATTTTCTTGAGAAACTTCACATTTCTAGTGCGCACATAGCCTAAAACGGACCCAAAACGCACCTGAAACATAGGTAAAAATGGAAAGTGCGCACATAGCCTTACAGCTTCCAAAATGAGGTCACTTGTGGGTGATTTATAAATATCTGGGACTTCAAGGAATTTGCAAATGTAACATGATGCCAGAAAACCATTCCAGCAAAGTCCCTGTTCCAAAACAGCACTCCTTCCTTTCAGATCTCTACAGTGAACCTGAACAGTAGCTTTCCTTCCTTTCAGATCTCTACAGTGAACCTGAACAGTAGCTTTCCTTCCTTTCAGATCTCTACAGTGAACCTGAACAGTAGCTTTCGACCACATATGAGGTATTGGTGAACTGAGGAGAAGTTGCACAACAATTTATGAGGTTAAATTTCTTGTTACTCTCATGAAAATAAAAAATTTGGGGCTACAGCAACATTGTTTTTGGAAAAATGTTATGTTTCTTGCCATGACCAAAAGTTTTGTGAAGTAGCAGAAGGTTCAAAATATTCACCACACTCATAAGCATCTTCCCGGAGAGTTGCAGTTCCCAAAATTGGGTCTCTTGTTAGGTGTTTCTGCATGACAGGGATTTCTGCAAATTTAACATGGGCTCCGCAAACTATTTAAGCTTCAAAAGTAACATAGCGTTCCATACATGCCGAGTCCAGCTGAGTGGCTGAAGAGTATTTATGACCACATATGGGGTACTGGCGTACTCAGGAGAAATTGCACAAGACATAGTGGAACCTATTTTCTCTTGTGGATCTAAAGGGGGCTTTACACGCTACGACATCGCTAATGCGAACTCGTTGGGGTCACGGAATTGATGACGCACATCCGGCCGCATTAGCGATGTTGCTGCGTGTGACACCTATGAGCGATTTTGCATCGTTGCAAAAACGTGCAAAATTGCTCATCGGTGACATGGGGGTCCATTCTCAAAAATCGTTACTGCAGCAGTAACGAGGTTGTTCCTCATTCCTGCGGCAGCACACATCGCTCCGTGTGACACCGCAGGAACGAGGAACCTCTCCTTACCTGCCTCCCGGCCGCTATGCGGAAGGAGGGAGGTGGGCGGGATGTTACATCCCGCTCATCTCCGCCCCTCCACTTCTATTGGGCGGCGGTTCAGTGACGCAGCTGTGACGTCGCTGTGACGCAGAACGAACCGCCCCCTAAGAAAGGAGGCGGTTCACCGGTCACAGCGACGTCGCCAGGCAGGTAAGTAGTGTGACGGGTCCGGGCGATGTTGTGCGGCACGGGCAGCGATTTGCCCGTGTCGCACAACAGATGGGGGCGGGTACCCATGCTAGCGATATCAGTACCGATATCGCAGCGTGTAAAGCGGCCTTTAGGCTGTGTACGCATTTTGCTTTTTTTCATACGTTTTCGCAGCTTTTTCAACTGCAGCGTTTTAATGCAAAAATGCATGCGTTTTGATTTCCAAGCAAAGTCTATGGGAAATAGGGCTTTCTTGTGCGCACAATGCTGTTAAAAACGCAGCGTTTTAGTTGAAGAAAATTTGTCAAAATCTTTGCTTAAAGAAGCAGCATGTCAATTGTTTTTGCCATTTTGGCAGCGTTTTGCTAACATTAAAGTCAATGAGAACTTTGAAAACGCATCCTAAATCAAAATCCTAGCGTTTAACATGCTTTATTGATGCGAAACGCATGCTTTTTTGACAACATAAACGCATGCGTTTTTGTTGTTATATTGAGGTCATGATATGTCCCTTTGCACACACACAGATAGTCCGACAATTAAATTAATGAAAATCAATATTTTAACGTTATTTGAAACATAACTATTAGATCACAGTTAACATTTTATCAAAAATAGCTATTTTGTGTACGATTTTAAGCATGATATTTATAATTTTTTTCTATTGTTTTCATAGTGTTTGAATGTTTAAACTTTATTTAGTAGTGTATTTGTATTGAAAACGCATCTGACTTTAAGCAATGAAAAAGCATGTAAAACGTGGTAAAAACGCGGTCAAAACATTGTAAAAACGCAAGCGTATTTTTAGCGATTTTGTGGTCAAAACCAAATTTGACAAAGACAATTTCTGCCAGAGGATGCGTTTACAACTGCAAGTAACTGAACACAACGTGCGCACACAGCCTAAGGCCCCCTTCACACGTCCGTGAAAAAACACGCACATGTGTTACGTCCGTTTTTCGGGTCCGTTTTCCATTTTTGTGTCCTTTTTTTGTGTCCGTGTGCCATCTGTGTGAATGCCGTATGCTAGCCGTGTGTGCGTGTTGATTGTCCGTTTATGCGTGAGAGAAATAACTGACATGTGTATGTGTTGTCCGTGTGAATTTATGCGTGTTTGTGATGCACAATGTCGTAGATACAGTGGTGTTCATAAGTCCTGCATAGGCTTAAAGAAAACTATATATTTCATACTTCTGCATCTCTACAGTGAAACTGGTGGAACATATATGTTTTTGTAATCCCTCATTGTATGCCATACTCATTTTTGAATGTCCTAATGTATAGATTGTTAAGATATGTGCATTTTTTATATTCTTTTACAGCATAACCATACCTACACCAGTACAGTGTGTAGAATGGTGAACAGGTTTCTAAGTTCATTACCTTCCAATGCAAGTTCACACAGACTTAAATTTTACTTTTTAAGATTTATTATTTTTTATGTAATTCAGAGTCCTGAAAAGGGCCTTTTGAGTGCATCTTTAGCTTCTAATACTTTATTGGCCAGCCTTTGCTCTTGAGCACCAACTTGCATCTCTGTGGCATTGAGTGAACAAGCTTCTGCAGATGGTCACGAGTGATGATGTGGTTCCAGGCCTGTATCGGAGCCTCAATCAACTCTCTCTTGGTCCTTGGCTATTTTTTAGATATCTCTATTGATACCTTGTGCCACAAATTTTCAACTGGGTTGAGGTCCGGGGACTGGGCTGGCCAGTCAGTAGTAGCCACCTTGTTCTTTTTTTTCCATTCCGTTATTGTCTTAGCTCTGTGACAAGGAGCATTATCATCCTGGAAGATATAATCCCGTGAAAACAGGTGTTGAGCAGAAGGCAGCATTTTCTTATTAAGGATGTCTATGTATTTTTTTGCATTAACCATACCCTCCACAATATGAAGCCTTCCAGCACCATTGGCTGCCATACAGCCCCAGACCATTACTTTCATCGGATGTTTCACAGCTCAAACACTCTGGCTTGTACTCTTCATGTGGAAACCTTCTCACATAAGACTTGCCATCATTTCCTAAAATGCAAAAAGTGCTTTCATCACTAAATAGCACTTTTTCCCACTCCTCCTTCCTCTATTTTGAATATTTCTATGCCCACAGTTTTCACCTTTGTCTTTGTATGGCTGTCATCAATGGCTTCTTTCGGGCCTTGCACCCTCTCAATCCTGCTTCCAAACATCTCTTCCTAACAGTTGATGTTGCTACCTCAATATTGCACTTTTCTTGCCATTCTCGCAGAAGCTGAGAAGAGGTGAGCTTTCCATTGGCAAGGGATGTTCTTATCAGTACTCTATCCTCCCTTTTAGTTGACTTTCTGGGCCGACCAGATCTGGGCCTGTCCTGGGTAATTCCAAGCTGCTTATGTTTCTGCAAAATTCTTACAACTGTCCTCTGATTACAGCCAATCTTCCTTGCGATTTGGGGGCCAGTATAACCCTCTTCATGTAGCACCACAACTCGCACACGATCCTCCGCTGACAAAAATCTGAAGGCTCCCATCATAAAGCTCTACAGTATGATTCACTAGAGAGACCTACAGATAAAACAAACAAACTAAGCAGCAGATGTGAGGCAATGTAATGGAATGTGATTGGCTGCCATATCCAGGTTATGATTGGTCACAAGAACCTCATCTGTGATTGGCTAATTTTGGATCTGAAGCTGTACAATATTTAGTTGTGCTTTCAATTCCCATATTGTTGCAATAATTTCAGGCAAAACTGCTTCAAAAGCTAAAAATATTACAGGGAGAGAATGCAAAATTGTTTTCTGAACAAAACCATATATAATATGTCATATTAGCATTGTAGCATCGAAGATATTCGACAGAAAACGTTTAAAACTTGAAAAATCAATTTATCCTATGCAGGACTTATGAACAACACTGTACATACCCGCTGACAGCAGACAGAGTCGCGCGTAGAGAATGACCTGGGGTGAACTTCACCCGACTTCATTATCATACCGCGGCTCTGTCTGTGTCGCGTCCTGATTAGCGGTCACCCGTGAAGGACTCACCGGTGACCGCTAATCACCAGAGTGACTGAATGGAGTACCCCTCTCGCATACTCACCGTTCCCCGATCTCCGGCGTGGCGCTGCACGGCTGTTCTCTAAACTCCGGCGGCTTTTCCTCTTTTGAAAAAGCCGGCCACTCATTAATCAATCTCGTATTCCCTGCTTTCCCCGCCCACCAGCAAATATGATTGGTTGCAGTGAGACACGCCCACACACTGAGTGACAGCTGTGTAACTGCAACCAATCACAGCCGCCGGTGGGCGTGTCACTATGGAGCAGAGAAATAAATAAATAATTAAAAAAAACGGCGTGCGGTCCCCCCTTATTTTAATACCAGCCAGATAAAGCCATACGGCTGCAGGCTGGTATTCTCAGGATGGGGAGCCCCACGTTATGGGGAGCCCCCCAGCTTAACAATCTCAGACAGCAGACGCCCAGAATTGCCGCATACATTAGATGCGACAGTTCTGGGACTCTACCCGGCTCTTCCTGATTTGCCCTGGTGCATTGGCAATCGGGGTAATAAGGAGTTAATGGCAGCCCATAGCTGCCACTAAATCCTAGATTAATCATGTCAGGCATCTCCCCAAGATACCTTCCATGATTAATCTGTAAGTTACAGTTAAAAAACAGACACACCCGAAAAATCCTTTATTAGAATAAAAAAACACTAACAAATTCCCTCCTCACCAATTTATTAACCCCAACAAAGCCCTCCATGTCCGGCGTAATCCACGGACCTCCAGCGTCGCATCCAGCTCTGCTGCATGAAGGTGACAGGAGCAGCAGTATACACCGCCACTCCTGTCAGCTCCACGCAGCAAATGAGGTGAGTAGCGCGATCAACTGCTGTCAGTCAGGTAACTCATGGCCACCGCTGATCGCGCTACTCAGCTCATTTGCTACGTGGAGCTGAGCTGTCACTGAGGTTTGCAGAGCCCCAAGTATGCCAGAACATAAAAAAAGTGACCACATTTTACAAATTGCACCCCTCGATGAATTTATCTATGGGTTCAGAGACTATTTTGATCCCACAGGTATTTTGCAGAGAAAAGAATGCAGTTGATGTTAAAGAGTGAAAATTACCAATATGACAGTTTAGGGCTCATACATTGCTTCTGGAGACCAACACCACAAAAATTGTTAAATGGGTTCTTCCGACAACTACCGTATTTACATGGACACTTACTGCGGCTTCAACACACAGTGGGACTTTACACGTATGGGGCCATTTTGATTTGGTAGCACAGATGTCATTGGATCATATTTGGCAGGGTGGAACCGTGATGCTTTTTCAGAGCCACTGAGTTACCTATGATATGGAAACCTCCTTTTATACATTCATAGATGACAGACCTGAGCTGAGATTTGTCTTTTTTCTATGGGACGAGTTGAAGTGTTTATTGGTAGCAGTTTTTGGGTACATAACATTTTTTTTATAACTTTAAGTCTAGTTTCACATTTATGCTGTACGATAAGCGTTTACATTAGGACACCCATCTAAATCTCCCAAAGATGAAATTCAGACATAACACATGTCGGAACTATTCACTATGAGGCAGATGGAGACATTTTGAACTCTGTCCAGCCATTTTTCCTAGTGTCTTTTTAGGCGTACACATACACACTGTGTTAATCCTCACTTTTGGGCCCCGTTCACACATCCGTGATTCCGGTATGTATGACATCTGTTTCCATACGTACCGGAGACACAGACATACGTAGACCCATTAAAATCAATGGGTCTGCACACCCATCTGTGTTTTTCTCCGGCAGTACTGATGTCACACAGACCACACACTGATTTGATCCATATGACATCAGTGTGACACGTACCAGAGAAAACACGTGTCTTTGAAATAAAATTATTTTCTATACTCACCTGTCTTCAGCCCTACTGTCTTTGGCTCTGCTGTCACTTGCTTCCAGGCCCACTCATTATACTCATGAATATCCCCTGCACCGTGGACCTAGAGGCAGCATCGCCGGAGACAGAAGCGCCGGGGACAAGTGAGTAAAAAGTTCTCAATCTCACAGATAGCACACGTGTGCCAAAATCACGGCACAAGGATAGCCATATGCATCTTCAACACGGAGCGTGGAAAATGTGCATTTTTAAGATGGACATGTGAAGGGAACCTTGTGCAGTAAAGATGCTTAAAAAATAATCACTGTCAGAACAAAGGCAAAAAGTCCAAAGTGATTTCATCTATCTACCTCATGAATAGTTCCATCATGGTTTTGCTTAAATTGCATTTTTGAGGGATTTTAAGGGTATGTGCACACACTGCAGATTTGGTGTAGACATTTTCTGCATGAAATCTGCACCTTCTGACAGAAAAGCGCTCCAAAAAAATGCATGTGTATTTGGTGCATTTTTTTCCCATGCACCTTTTTAGGAAAGTGAATTAGCTGGATGGGCTAAAAAACACAGTTAGGCTATGTTCGCACGTTGCGTTTTTTACCGCGTTTCTGCAGCGTTTTTAGCAGCAGCGTTTTTGTGCAAAAACGCATGCGTTTTTGTTTTCCAGCAAAGTCTATGGGAAAAGCATAAATCCTGTCTGCACTTTGCTTTTTTTTCTGCAGCGTTTAATTTGCATATTTGTGGTCAAAAACCATGCTGAAAAAGAAGCAGCATGTCAGTTGTTTTTGCCATTTCTGCAGCGTTTCCTTAACATTGGAGTCAATGAGAAATGGCAAAATGCAACCAAAAGCACAATTCCTGCGTTTTTCATGCTTTTTACCTGCGTTTCCACTGCGTTTTTGGCTCCAAAAACGCATGCTTTTCTGGCCAAAAAATAATGGGTTCTAATGTTCCTTTACACACACACAATAACCAAAAATTTAAATGTTAAAAAATAATAAACTTCACCTACTTTTCTGTTAAAATGTGCATAACCACTATTTTTTCATTAAAATTGATAATTTCCCATATATTTTTATTAAAAGTTAACTTTATATTTTTTTTCTCTTTTTTCATTCTTTTTGACTATTTCAACTTTATTTCTCAGTGTCTTGATCTACAAAACGCATCTGCAGAAACGCAGGTGAAAACACAGGTAAAAAGCGCTAAAAACGCACTAAAAACGCGGTAAAAACGCATGCGTTTTTAGCGCTAAAAAATGGTCAAAAGCCATTTGGTCAAAAACCAAGGGAAGGAAAACGTGCAGAATAAACTGCAGGTACTCCGACGCAACGTGCGGACATAGCCTTAGAGTATGTGAGCACACTGCAGTTTTGTTTCTCCAGCGAAAAACGCACCCTCTGGCCGAAAAAAACGCATAAAACACGCATGTGTTTTCGGTGTATTTTCAGTGTGTTTTGGCCGCATTTTGGTGTGTTTTTGCCACTGCATTTTTTTAATATTGTCAAGGGCAAAATGCAGGGATAAACGCAGAAAAGTGACATCCTGCTTCTTTTTTCTGCACCCAAAACTGCAGACAATAAAAAAAGCAATGTGTGCACAGTCTTTTCTAAGGCTAAGACCCCACTTTGCGTTCACTTACTTGCAGTTCTAAACGCACGTTTTGGGCTTAATTGATTTGACCAAAGTTTCCTTTTCCAGAAATTTAGCGCTGAAAACGCATGCGTATTTACCGCGTTTTAGATGCGTTTTCAGCGCTTTTTACATGCTTTTTCATCTGCATTTTGACAGATGCGTTTTGAACATCAAGACACTGTTAAATAAAGTTTAATCTGTCAAACACAATGAAAAAAGAGAAAAAAAGGAACACAGATTTTTAGAAATAATAAAGAAAATAGAAATATTGAATACAATTATAGCGGTAATATACTATTTATTGCAAAAATAGCAATAAATTATAATTTTTTTTATAATTTAATTGTCGGACTATGTGTGTGTGTAAAGGGACATATGAAATCATTATTTTAATGTCCAAAAAGCATGCGTTTTGGTAGTCCAAAACGCATGTTTTCTGCACATAAAAAGCAGGTAAAACGCAGGAATTTGAAGGAATCTTGGTTTTTGCCATTTCTCATTGACTTCAATGTTAGTAAAACGCACTTAAAATGGCAAAAACAATTGACATGCTGCTTCTTTGAATGCATGGTTTTTGCCACAAAATATGCAAATTAAACGCAGCGTTTAGAAACGCAAAGTGCGGTCTAGAAATCCCCATTTTCCATAGACTTTGCTGTGAAATCAAAACGCATGCCTTTTGGCATGAAAAAGGTGCTTCTCAAAACGGACCTAAAAAGCATGTGAAACGCAAGTGGAAACGCAAAGTGGGGCCTTAGTCTTAGGCTATGTGCGCACTAGAAAGTGCCTTTTTCTTAAGGAAAATCCGGACCCTCTTAAAGAATCCCGCACCCCCGGTAAAAAACGCACCAAAACTTCAACGAAATCCGTATGAGGTTTTACTGCGGATTTACCGCGGATTTATCGTGGATTTTCCGCAAGTTGGTTCCTGCGGATTTTTACCATTATCTATGGCAAAAAACGCAGGTTCCTGCGGAAAGAAGTGACATGCTTATTAATTCCACAGCAGAAAATCTGCGGGTAAATCCATAGGTATAAAAGAATGCAGTGTGAGCACAGCATTTTTGAAAACCTATAGGATTTGCTGGGGAATGACTGAAACAATGTTAGACACCTTTTCTGCAGCAATTCCGCTGCAAATTAACGGCAAAATCCGCAGAGTGCGCACAGGGCCTTAGACAGATTTCTCGTAAACTTTGCTGGGGAAGGTCAAACAAGTAGTTTAGGACCACAATGTGCACCCAAAACTGCATAAAAAAAAGCAGCAACAAAATCAGCGTGCGTACAAGGCCTTAATACGCACCAACAATTGACATGCTGCAGATTTTTTCTGCACCAAAATCTGCACCAAATTTGCATGGAAAAAAGCAACGTGCACACAATACTTCAGAAATCTCCTAGACTTTTCTGGCTTCAGAATAGTCATGCAGATTTTGGTGTAGATTTCTCAAACAACGCATCAAAAAACACCGTCTGCACAGGGCCTAAAACGCAGAGGTAAATCAGCCTGGAGCACAGAATAAATGTGAACCTTGCCTCAGTAATTTTTGGGAGGCAGAGAACAAATAAACAACAGTTCAAGATTTTTTTTTCTTTTGTACTCTATGCACAATGTGCTATAAGTGATGAGACAGCTGTAGTCTTTGGGAAAGTATGATTAAAGGAATGCCAGATTTATACAGCTTTTCTGTTTTTTTTCACAATATTCTGAGAGTTATAACATCTTTTCTTTTTGGCAGGCAAAGTTTTATGAGAGTTTGTTTTCGAAGGATGAGTTGAAGCTCTTATTGTTACTATTTTGGGGGACTTTTTATTCAGAATTATCAGGAGCCGAATGAATAAAACACAGTAATTTATGTTTTCACACTGTTTACTGTATGGTGAAAGGGATAACATAACTTTCTTCTTTATGATTACAGTGATAATGCAGTAAAATAGTTATAGACTGTGTGGCACGATGAGATTTTGACATTGAGTATTTTCACTGTGTCAGAAACACAGCATCTTAGGCCAGAGTCACACTTGCGAGTAGAGATGAGTGAACCGGTTGTGGTTCGGCTCGAGTTCGGTTCGTCGAACGGAGGTCCCGTTCGAGTTCGGTTCGTCGAACGTTCGACGAACCAAACTCGAACCTATAGGATATAATAGGAGGCAATCACAAACACATAAAAATGCATGATAAATGTACACAAACAGGTAATAAACATTGCCATAACACTTACCGGTCCCCGCGATCCCTCCTGCACTCTGTCGCCTGCCGCTATTCCATCCGATGATCGCTGAATCCTCCCGGTGACCAGCACTGCAAGCAGTGATGCAGGACCTATCGTGACGTCAAAATAGCCATGTGACCAGTCACGTGGCTATTATCTCATTGGCTACAGACTGGTCACATGACTATGACGCGTCATATAGGACCTGCGAGTGCATCTCTCCGGTACACGGTGCACATTTGTGTATCGCCGTGTACCGGCGACATGCTCTAGCACACGGTCGACTCCCCGTTCCGTTAGGGACCGGTTGACACAGCCGGTCATTAACGGAGATCACCGTTGCCATAGCAATGCAGTTAGCGGTGACGTCACCGCTAACCGCGGCTCCGGGAGCACCGTTGCTATGGTAACGCGTCTGTCAGCGTTACCGCTGACAGCCAGCAGCACTGATCACTCACGGAGTGAAGGCTGCACGCTGCTTCCCGTGCAGCCTTCATGGAGTGAAGGCTGCACGGAGAGCAGCAGCGTCTTCCCCCATGCAGTAGTGATGGAGCAGAGCTGCATTTGTTGAACGAGAAAGACAGAAGACCATGGATCGTGGAGGGCTGACAGGGGGTAATAAACATGGAGTCTCTAATGTGTCTGTGTATTTATTTTTATTAAAGTATTTTTTCTCTGTGTGGTGTTTTTTTTTAACCCTTTATTGGAGATTCTTAATGGCCGGGTCAAACGTGCGTGACATTAAGAATCTCTGGCTTAATACTGGCTAGTAAAACAAAGCCAGTATTAACTCATGATTACCCAACAAGCCACCCGGCTCCAGGGCTGTTGGAAGAGTTGGATACAGCGCCAGATGATGGCGCTTCTATGAGAGCGCCATTTTCTGGGGCGGCTGCGGACTGCAATTCGCAGCAGAGGCGCCCAGAAACCTCGGGCTAACCTGTGCTGCGGATTCCAATCCCCAGCTGCCTAGTTGTACCTGGCTGGATACAAAAATGGGGCGAAGCCCACGTCATTTGTTTTTTAATTATTTCATGAAATAAGTGAAATAATTAAAAAAAACGGGCTTCCCTATATTTTTGGTTCCCAGCCGGGTACAAATAGGCAACTAAGGGTTGGAGGCAGCCCGTGGCTGCCTGCTGTACCTGGCTAGCATACAAAAATATGGCGAAGCCCACGTCATATTTTTGGTGGGCAAAAAACTTCTGCATACAGTCCTGGATGGATATACCAAGTAGTCTACAGACAATTGTTAGCGCTTGGCCCCCAATAACCATTAAATCTGCAGCTAGGTTTGTAGGCAAAAAATCCCCTTTAATTTGCCTGGAATCAGAAATGAATTTTAATTGAGATTTTTTAAAATAAAAAATCCCCAATAAACCAGCGCTGATAAGAGGTTTTTTTTATTAATATTTTATACTTTTTATTGCTATCCTTGTTTTAGACACAAATTTATTCAAAACAATTCACAGAATAGAACAAGGAAAAAGAAAGAAGAATAAACCACATATGGTAGAAATAAAAATAAAAGTAAAAATAAAGAATAAGTAATTGATAGTGCAGCAAATAGATACCAGGTGTCTGGTTGCAGTACCCCGGCCGGTAGTAGAGCAATTATTAAATCTAGTATAGTATATTAAGTGATGCTTCAAGGCATATGATATTTAATGCCAATTGAAACTATCACTGCAATATGATTTTTCAGATACCTGGAGAGTTTTTTTCAATCCATAAGCAAAAAGGTTTTTAATAGAGGCTTAAATTCTAAGCAGCAATTTCAGCGTTCCAAGTGCCTTTAAATGAATTTAAAGAAACTGCACTTCAGGATTGTAGTGAGGATAAGGTGCCCCAGCTCATCAAGTGTTCCAATAGGAGTTTACCTCATCCTCACTACAATCCTGAAGTGCAGTTTCTTCAAACTCATTTAAAGGCACTTGGAACGCTGAAATTGCTGCCTGAACTTGACTGCAGGTAAACTCCTATTGGAACACTTGATGAGCTGGGGCACCTCATCCTCACTACAATCCTGAAGTGCAGTTTCTTCAAATTCATTTAAAGGCACTTGGAACGCTGAAATTGCTGCCTGAACTCTAAAATATTAATAAAAAAACCTCTTATCAGCGCTGGTTTATTGGGGATTTTTTATTTTAAAAAATCTCAATTAAAATTCAGTCCTGGATGGAGTATGCTGAGCCTTGTAGTTCTGCAGCTGCTGTCTGCTCTTCTCCATACATACAGACAGACAGCAGCTGCAGAACTACAAGGCTCAGCATACTCCATCCAGGACTGTATGCAGAAGTTTTTTGCCCCCTGAAAAAATTATGTGGGCTTCGCCATATTTTTGTATGCTAGCCAGGTACAGCAGGCAGGCCCCCAACCCTCAGTTGCCTATTTGTACCCGGCTGGGAACCAAAAATAAAGGGAAGCCCTTTTTTTATTATTTCATGAATTTCATGAAATAATTAGAAAACAAATGACGTAGGCTTCGCCCCATTTTTGTGTCCAGCCAGGTACAACTAGGCAGCTGGGGATTGGAATCCGCAGCACAGGTTGGCCTGAGCTTTCTGGGCCCCACTGCTGCGAATTGCAGTCTGCAGCCACCTCAGAAAATGGCACTTTCATAGAAGCGCCATCTTCTGGCGCTGTATCCAACTCTTCCAGCACCTGCCTGCTATACCTGGCTAGCATACAAAAATATGGCGAAGCTCACGTCCTTTTTTTGTAGTTTTTTGGCAAAAAAAATAAAAAATGCTTCCCTGGATTTTCCATTGCCAGCGAAGGTAACACCAAGCAGTGGGGGTTAGCAGCCAGTAGCTGCTTGGATTACCCTTAGCTAGCAATACAAAAAATGCAGCGGGAGCCCATATATATTTTTTTAATTATTTATTTAAATAATTAAAAACAAAATGGGCTTCCCTGTATTTTGATTGCTGGACATCACAGTGCTGTAAAAATAAATCTTTAAAAAAAATGACGTAGCACTCCGCGGTATTTTTGATTCTCAGCGCAGATAAAGCAGACAGCTATGGGTTGCCACCCCCATCTGCCTGCCGTTACCTTGGTTGGCAATCAAAATACAGGGAAGCCCATTAATTTTTTCTATTTAAAAAATAGTTAAAAAAAAAATGACGTTGGGTCCCCCCATTTTTGATAGCCAGCTAGGGTAAAGCAGACGGCTGTAGCCTGAAAACCACAGCTGGCAGCTTTACCGTGGTTGGGGATCCAATGTGGAGGTCCCCCCAGGCTCTTTTTTTATAATTATTTTATAAATATTAATAATTACACAAAAAAAGTAGGGTCCCCCCAAATTGGATCACCAGCCAAGGTAAAGCGGACAGCTGTGGTCTGGTATTCTCAGGGTGGGAAGGTCCATAGTTATTGGGCCTTCACAGCCTAAAAATAGCAGGCCGCAGGCACCCCAGATGTGGCGCATCCACTAGATGCGCCAATACTGGCGCTTCACCTCAGCTCATCCCGTGCCCTGGTGCAGTGGCAAACGGGGTAATAAATCGGGTTGATACTAGCTGTAAGGTCACCTGACATCAAGCCCAGCAGTTTGTGATGTCATGGCGTCTATTAGATACCCAACATCATAAACTGTCAGTACTAACAAAAGAAAAATCGACAAAAGAAATTTATTTGAAAAAACAGTCCCCAAAACATTTCCTCTTTCACCAATTTCTTGTAAGAAAAAAAATAAAGGGGTCCCACGACGACTCTGGACCGTCTAGAATATGGGGGGGAGACACTCAGGGAACGTATCCCCCATTTTCTAGGAGTGCAGACCCTTCATGTGAGGAGTGTGGGTGCAATGAATCTGCACTCACTCTCCCCGGGTCCACAGCAGCAGAGTCCATGTCGTAATGGTTGCTACCAAAGCTGCAATGCCCTGCTCATGAGGTAAGGGCATGCCTAATCAGAACTATTCTACATTTCCAAATATTGGTATTTGCTGATATTATTGCTATTCCACCTACTATATATTGGGGATAGGATCTTGGAGATGGAATACCCCTTTAAGTCCAGTTATCCAGCTGAATGAATACTTAACAACAGAGCTCGCTATTTAGATGTGTTTTCTTGTGGCGTATAACGGACTCTCATGTTTGGTAGTCGTTCAGCAGGGAAACCATAAAAGCAAATCCCTCCATTTGGAAATGTAGTATATAGCTCTCCTGATCAATTATGTTCCTTACCTCATGAGCAGGGCATTGCAGTAATAATAATAATTTATTCAGCGTTATTAATTCCATAGCGCTGTATGTCTTTGGAGTGTGGGAGAAAACCAGAGTACCCGGAGGAAACCCACGCAAACACGAGGAGAACATACAAACTCCTTGCAGATGGTGTCCTTGGTGAGAATTGAACCCAGGACCTCAGCGCTGCAAGACTGCAGTGCTAACCACTGAGCCACCGTGCCACCCATTTAGCTTACAGATGCATAACCACCACTCACTGTGTCTGAACACAGGAAGCTGAGCTGACAGCCGCTCTGTGCACGCGGCAGCGTCTATTGTGAAGGAGAGGGCCGTGGGGGGATCAACGCTGCACAGGTACCGTGGGACACCGGGGAACACCGGTGGGGTTATAGGTGGTGACCTGGCAGGGCCTGGGGAGGAGTTTTCTGTCGCATGTGTCATGGCACATGCGACAGAAATCAGAGGAGTAGGGTGAATGCGGCCGGCGCGCTGCTGTGCGCGCGTCCATCTTGGATTTCTGGGAGGGCATCAGGGGGGGCACTTTGGCGACACCGCGGGGACCGGGGAGGAGATTTATCATGTTTGTTCATGCCAGATGGGAGATAAATAATTTTTTACCGGCGCTGTCATTTACTGTAACGTGATCATCGGTGTACGGTGTATACCTGTGATCACGTGAGCGGGGACCGGAAAAAACGTCCTGAATCATGATCTCCAGGGTCTCCGCTAGCCCTGAAACCCCGGAGATTTTCTGGCGCTGGGGGGCGCTATTCACTTATTTCTGCCTGCTGTTTGTAAACGGCAGATCAGAATAAGGCTACATTAACACGACCGATCCATTTTTGCGGTCTGCAAAAAATAGTCCGTTTTTTTTCACGGGTGCATCCATGTGGCATCTGTTACCGTTCCGTAGACGGTCCGTATGTCATCTGTTTGTCATCCGTGTGCCTTCCGTTTTTTTTTGTGTACTGCAAAAAAACTGAAGGAGGGTAAATGCATAAATTAACCCAGGATCCATAGCTTCATCCTACATGAGACGGTCACATGTTCCCTCCAGTGCCATTTTCTACTGCTTTTCACAGCGTAGAGCACTCTGGTGATTTTCTTGTGCTTGTGCACTTCATATCAGTCTTTTCTGTCATTATAATGGCAGAAAGACACATAATGTCCCACTCTCCTGCATTTTGTAATTTTGCACCCTTTGGTGCCTTTCATGTGGCACTAAGGGGTGCTTAGCTTTGTATTTAGCTAAAAAAATGAAAAAAAAAAAATGACGTAGGGTTCCCCCTAGTTTTGTAGCCAGCTAGGGTAAAGCAGATGGCTGCAGCCTGCAGACCACAGCTGGCAACCTCACCTAAATAAATAATTAAAAAAAAACAACACGTAGGGGTCCCCCCAAAATTGGATCACCAGCCAAGGTAAAGCAGACAGCTGGGGTCTGATATTCTCAGACTAGGGAGGTCCATGGTTATTGGACTCTCCCCAGCCTAAAAATAGCAGGCCGCAGCCGCCCCAGAAGTGGCGCATCCATTAGATGTGCCAATCCTGGTGCTTCGCCCCAGCTCATCCCGCGCCCTGGTGCGGTGGCAAACGGGGTAATATATGGGGTTAATACCAGATGTGTATTGTC
Source organism: Anomaloglossus baeobatrachus (assembly GCF_048569485.1). NCBI lineage: Eukaryota > Metazoa > Chordata > Amphibia > Anura > Aromobatidae > Anomaloglossus > Anomaloglossus baeobatrachus. The sequence continues at coordinate 423,049,637 of NC_134355.1, read as the reverse complement.
ACCTGGCATCAAGCCCTGGGGTTGGTGAGGTCAGGCATCTATCAGATACCCGACATCACCAACCCAGTCAGTAATAAAAAAAAATAGACGACAAACACATTTTTATTTGAAAAAATACTCCCCAATACATTCCCTCTTTAACAAATTTAATAGAAAGAAAAACAAATCCAGGTCTGGTGTAATCCATGGGGTTGCCATGACGATCCACACTGTCCCAGTCAATGAAGAGCAGGATGTTCCCCATTGGCTGGAAGAGCAGTGCAGTGACCTGAGCTAACATCAATGGGTCAGCCCAGGTCACAGCAGGGGATGACAAGTGCTGCTGTCAGCGAGGTACATTACCTGCGCTGATCTCCTGCACTGCTGACAGCACCTGTCACTGAGTTCAATGACCTTCACAGCCAAGTATCGCGAGAGGCCCGTGACGTCACCGCTAGTTAGTCTCGGGTCGGAAGCGAGAGAAGGTGATGTGACAAGCGGCGGCCATGGAGGACAGTGACAGCGCTGAGGTCGGGACTTCATCACCGCAGGTAAGCCGAGCGGGACCATGTGTGCAGAGTGCCAGGAGGACGTCAGTGTCGTGGACTGCATGGCTGGGGACGTGTGTGTGTGTGTGTCTGTATGTGTAAATGCCACGTGCAGGAGGGGGTGGAGCGAGCTGAGCGGGGAAGTGTGGGCTTCCTGCACGTAACTAGGATAAACATCGGGTTACTAACCAAAGCGTTTTGCTTGGATACCCGATGTTTATCTTGGTTACCAGCTTCTGGCAGGCTGCCAGCGATGGCTCCTGCACACTGTAGCTGTAAAAAGCCCTGCTTTTTGCTGCTAGAACCGTTCTCGAACGTATCTAGAACTATCGAGCTTTAGAAAAAACCTCGAGTTCTAGTTCTATCTAGAACAGCCCCCAAAATCACTCGAACCGCGAACTGGAGAACCTCGAACCGGGAACCGCGCTCAACTCTACTTGCGAGTGCCTCGTGTGTAACTCGCACGAGTCTCTCATTGTATCATCCGGCACGGAGTCGCACTCTCCTGACAGGAGCGGGTCGGTTGCATATATGTCTATGCAGCTGAGATGCTCCTGTCCTGAGAGTGTGAGTCCATGCCAGGTGATTCAATGAGAGACTCGCGCGAGTTACACGCGAGGCACTCGCAAGTGTGACTCTGGCTTTACAGTTCCAGCAAAGGGGATGGGATTTATAGAATTCTCTTGCCCACATGCTTCTTTTTTACTTAGCGTTAACTGACTTGCAGTGCGGCTTTCAAATCTACATGTCAACTTCTTTTGCGGGCACGTTGAGTTTAAAGTGCAAATTTTCCCAATAGAATTGCGTTAGATGCAGGAAAAAAACGCTCATGGATTTTTAGTGCGTTTCCATGGTGGAAATGCATAAAAAAATACAAAATCCACATAAATATATATATTAATACAGTTTTGTCAGAACCAAATACCAGGAAGTATTAAAAACAACGTAGCTTTATTTAAAACATGACATACCAACAAAAAATAGACACCGCAAAGTCAAATATGTGAGAAAAATGCATATAGAAAAATGCACGCAAAAATACATGGAAAAAACCCCACAAGTAACGTAGTTTGCATAATAGGTGCAGAAATGCTGCAGAAATTCTGCAAAATTAAAAACTCACCAAAAGCTCATAGTGGGAACAACATATTGTGTGAGCAGTAACTTTTATATTTTTCTGCTGACAGAGCCATGTATTGGCTTGTTTTTGCAGCTAACGTTTTCAGTGATACAATTCCTTTTTTATATACAACTCTTTCATTGCTATTTATTCCATTGTTTGTGTGCCAATATGATAAATAAAACCACATTTTTGTCATGTTTTTTATTTTTTTATGGTGTTCACTAGTGATGGGCGAACGTGCTCGGCACTGCTTAGTACTCAATCGAGCATAGAAGTGCTCGAGATGCTCTATACTTCATCGAGTTTCCTGTTACTCGGGTACCATGCTTGAGTCCCCGCCCTGCATGTGTCATGGCTGATTTTCAGCCACTAAACATTTGAGGATTGCCTGACACTCACCGTAATGCCATAACCATGTTTGGCTACTGGTATTACTGTGATTGGCTGGCCACATAGCGTCATGGGGTCTATATAAGAACCGGTGATGTCATGCTTGGCTCACTCTACCAGGAAATAGTGTAGGGAGCATTTCTGCTTGAGAAAGGGCTGTGTGTTATAGCATCACAGTACCTGATGGTGCAACATTAAACCATCAGTCCTTTCAGGGCTAATTCAAATAGATGCTATTCTACACTAATACTGCTCTTAGCTGTTAATTAGAGTAAAGTCGTTTCTGGAATAGGGATACTGTATTACAAGCATTTAGGCAGGGTTCATTGCGATACTGACATTGGTGCTGCCACTTACAAGCAAAGGTTCTTTCAGAGCCAATTTAAATAGATTTTATTCTCTAATAACACTGCTCTGTGTCTGCAAATTGTGTAGAGTTAATTTCTGGAGTAGGGATAGTGTATTCGAGGCATTTAGGCAGGGTTCATTGAGGTACAGTCCTTGGTGCTGCCACATACAAGCAAAAGTCTCTTCACTGATAATTTACATACATTCTTATCTCTAATAATACCGCTCTAAACTGTTACAGTGTAGGGTTAGTTTCTAGAGTGGGCATATTGTATTAGAGGCATCTAGGCAAGGTTCATTGAGGTACAGTCTTTGGTGCTGCCACGTACAAGCAAAGTAATTTCAGGGACAATTTAAATGGATTCTATTCTCTAATAATACTGAGTTTGCAAGTAGTGCAGGGTTAAGGCTACTTTACACACTGCGATATCGGTCCCGATATCGCTAGTGTGGGTACCCGCCCCCATCTGTTGCGCGACACGGGCATATCGCTGCCCGTGCCGCACAACATCGCCCAGAGCCGTCACACATACTTACCTGTCCGGCGACGTCGCTGTGACGGGCGAACCGCCTCCTTTCTAAGGGGGCGGTCCATGCGGCGTCACAGCGACGTCACTGAAACGTCACTGAACCGCCGCCCAATCGCAGCGGAGGGGCAGAGATGAGCGGGACGTAACATCCCGCCCACCTCCTTCCTTCCGCATAGCGGCCGGGAGGCAGGTAGGGAGAGCTTCCTCGCTCCTGCGGCGTCACACGCAGCGATGTGTGCTGCCGCAGGAACGAGGAACAACCTCGTTACTGCTGAAGTAACGATAATTGGGAATGGACCCCCGTGTCGCCGATTAGCGATTTTTCACTGTTTTGCAACGATGCAAAATCGCTATCGATGTCACACGCAACGGCATCGCTAATGCGGCCGGATGTGCGTCACGAATTCCGTGACCCCAACGACTCCGCATTAGCGATGTCGTAGCGTGTAAAGCCCGCTTTAGTTTCGTGAGTAGGGATAATATACTAGAGGCATTTAGGCAGGGTTCATTGAGGTACAGTTCTTAGTGCTGCCACATAGATGCAAAAGTCCTTTCAGGGATAATTTACACATATTTTTATCTCTAATAATACTGCCCTGAGTCTGCAATCAATGTAGGGATAACTTCTGGAGAACACATATGTGTATTAGAGGCATTTAGGCAGGGTTAATTTCCCTTCTGTATGTTGTTGCTGCCATGTACAACCAACAGTCCTTTTCAGGGCAAATTTAAATACATTGTAGTTTCTAATAACATTGGTCTTATCTGTGTACATAATTTAAAATGAGCAAGGCATGGGGAAGGGGAAGTGGATATTCTGCTGATGGTGATGCACAGAGGCCATGGGCCACGGCAAACTGGGCCTGCTGCAAGAGCACACCAAACAAACTTATCATCTAGGCCTAGCTTCCTGTCTCACTTTTGCAGGGGGGAACAGAACACCACTTTTGAGGCCAGAACAGTGTGCGCAGGTTGTGAGCTGGATGGCAGATAATGCTTCCAGTTTGCTTCCCAGCATCACCCTGTCTTCCACACAGTCTAGTCTGACTAGTCAAGAGTCTGGATCACATAATCCTCATCCTAATCCTCCTTCCTCCCACCATGGCGAATCTCAGGAGTCAAGTGAGCCCACACTTGGACACTCTGAGGATTTCTTTACTAGAGCTGATTGAACTGGCCAAAAACCGGGACCGGCAGATCACCGACGGATTAAAAAAAAAAGTCCGATCCACTCTGGAATCCGGTGACTATATAAGTCAATGGGGACCAGAATCCAGAGATTAAAAACATTGGTGGAAGGGATAGAGGGATAGGTGGCCGTCCCTTGGAACTCGGTTCTCAGCCACCACTATTTCTCTCAGTGTACCATCCCAGCCTTACACAAGCAATTGTCCCATAAGATCACCTGTGTCCTGACTATTGTAGATAATGGGAAGGTCCACTTAACCACCGACACGTAGACAAGTGTTTGTAACTAGGGACGCTATATGTGGAGGTGGCCAGGACCAAGTCGGAGCCTGCTTCTGATGCCTAGAATTGCAAGCCCTAGTTCTATCATGGATTCCCCCACCTCCTACACCAGTTCCTGCACCTACTCCTCCTCCCTATTTTTCATCTCCAAATAGTCACCCATATCAGCCGCAAGCTGGAATTTCTGCAGTACTGCCTCAGTGAGGCAGTAATAGGCTCTGCTAAAGCTGCTATGTTTAGGTGACAAACAACACACCGCCGCAGAATTGTTAAAACAGACCAGACAATTTGTAACTGTCACCACTGAACTACCATCCTGGCATGGTCGTGTGTGATAATTGCCGGAACCTGTTGTGGCTCTGAAGCTTGGCAAGCTGCCACATGTACCATGTCTGGCCCATTTGCTCAACTTAGGGTACCGTCACACTTTAGTGATGCAGCAGCGATCCCACCAGCGATCTGACCTGGTCAGGATCACTGCTGCATCGCTACATGGTCGCTGGTGAGCTGTCAAACAGGCAGATCTCACCAGCGACCAGTGACCAGCCCCCAGCCAGCAGCGATGTGGAAGCGACGCTGCGCTTGCACGGAGCCGGCGTCTGGAAGCTGCGGACACTGGTAACTAAGGTAAACATCGGGTATGGTTACCCAATGTTTACCTTAGTTACCAGTGCACATCGCTTAGCGCTGGCTCCCTGCACTCGTAGCCACAGCACACATCGGGTTGATAAGCAAACCTTTGCCTATTTACCCGATGTGTCCTGCCGGCTCGTGTGCAGGGAGCAGGGAGCCGTCACTGGCAGCGTGAGAGCTGCAGATGCTGGTAACGAAGGTAAATATCGGGTAACCACCTTGGTTACCCGATGTTTACCTTGGTTACTGCTTACCGCAGGCTGTCAGATGCCAGCTCCTGCTCCCTGCACATTCAGGATTGTTGCTCTCTCGCTGTCACACACAGCGATGTGTGCTTATCAGCGGGAGAGCAACAATAAAAAAATGAACCAGGGCTGTGTGTAACGAGCAGCGATCTCACAGCAGTGGCCAGATCACTGCTCAGTGTCACACACAGCGAGATCGCTAATGAGGTCACTGCTGCGTCACAAAAACCGTGACTCAGCAGCGATCTCAGCAGCGATCTCGCTGTGTGTGAAGCACCCCTTAGTGGTTCAGTGCTTTCTGAAAACCTAACCATATTTTCCTCAGATATTTGTAAAGGTATGCTGCTTATGCACCCATTTCCGCAAGTCAGTGACAGCTGCTGCCACTCTGTCTGTCCTGCAGCAGCGCTTGCAAGTGTCAACTCACCAAACAGTTTGCGACCTGTCCGAGTGCTGGAACTAAACATTTCATATGTTGGCAAGGCGTTGAGAGCAGCATAGGGCAGTAGTTGAATATCAACTACAACATGCTCATCGGTTTTTCTGTCAGCCTCCACACATAAGAACCAACGAGTGGCCATGCATGTCTGACATCTGTTAGTTTCTCCAAAACTTTGAGGAATCAACCAAGATAGTGAGTGGCAATGATGCCATAATGAGCATAACCCGTTACTGTGTCTACTCAAATGCTCGCTGCTCACAATTAAAGAGGAAGCTTTGCATGCTAACCAGGTGGAAATGGAGGAAGAAAGTTCACAGGTTGATACTGATACTACCAAGCCCAGCCTGATCCCATCTTCTCAGTACAGATGGGGTTATAATGAGGAGGAGAAGGCTAAGTAGGAGGAGGAACAGGAGATGGTTGCCTGAGCTATAGTGGATACTACTCAGAACTTCATGCCGTCTGTTCAGCGTCGATGGCCGGAAGCGGAAGGAGCAGGAGGAGGAGAAGGAGAAGGAGGACATGGAGCATCATCCTCCTGCTGGGAACAGGGAAGTCTTGCCTTTTGGGAGTCTGGCATACATGGCTGACTTAATGTTCTGCTACCTTTCCCGGGACCCTCATGTTATATGCATTCTGGCCAATGCCGATTACTGGTTGTTCATCCTTCTCGACCTACACTACAATGAGAACTTTCCATCTCACCTTCCTGCGGTGGAGAAGGCTACTAAAAAGGTGCAATACCAAAAGTTCATAGTTAAAGAATTAGTAAAAAAAATTCCCATCTAATAACATTGGAGGCAGAGTTGATAGTTTCTTAGTCAACCAAAGAGGAGAGACCAGGACCATCAGGAGCAGGGGAACACAATCAATTATCTGGGACAGTTTCAATAGACACCCCCCTGCAGCCAGGCCCTGATGAGCGGGGTACTCTGACAAGGAGGGAAAAGTTTGGGAAAATGGTGAAGGAGTACCTAACTGACCGTACCACCAAGCTTCGTGATTCCTCTGTGCTGTAACAGGTATTGGGTATCCAGCTGAACATGTTGCATGAACTATCCCTAGCATTTTGCCAGAGCGGGTTTTTAGTGCCACTGTGGGAGTAGTAACTGATAGGCGCATCCGTCAGTCAACTGATATTGCCCACAGGCTGACTCTTCTCAAAATGAACAAGGATTAACCCAGACTTCTGAACCCCACCAGACAACAGCAGCCGAACATAAAGTCAACTAAAATGTTTCTTATATTGTGTCAAATTCCCATGGCTACTTTCCATCTAAACAAGGGTATACAGTTCTTACTTTCATCTTTTTTTGTGTCCTCCTTATCCTACTCATCCACCATATCAAGAGCGTAATGATGCGACTCTCACTCTTACATTTTCCAGAATGTGTGCATTGCCCTACTACACAATTTTTAGAGGTCTATCTCCAATATTCTACACTCCCTGAAAGAAGCTCTGTCACTTTTACATGTTATGTAAATAAAAGCTTATAACCTGAGTTTAAATTCATCCATTGGTTTTATAAATTATTCTTTTGAAAGCTGAAACCCTCCCAAATTTTATTTAGGTTATGAAAATAAAATTGCTGCAAAGCTGAAATAGTGATCATTTAATGAACACAGAAAAGTCAGATTTTGGCAAGACAAAAGTTTTGTCGCCTTGTCATATAATGCACCCAATCCAAGTTTACATCCTCAACTGTGCTAACTAAATGATCGGTTAATTAGTGGGTGTGTATAAAAAGAAACCCAGGACCCCAGACCTTCACTTGAACTGCCACCTGACCTCTGACAATATGCCAAAAATTCACCCTGCGACCAAAGCCTTGATTATCAAGAGGCTGAAGACCAGATTCACTGCAGAGGTGGCTGGCACCTTTAATGTGTCTCAGCGTCAAGTACAAAGAATTAAAAAAAGATTTGAAGAGACTGGAGATGTTTTTGACAAGCCCAGGTCCGGCAGACCCAGCAAGACAACTGCTCAGGAGGAACGTTGATTGGTTAGAAAATCCAAAGCCAGCCCCTCTTCCACTGCAGCAGACCTCCAACAGGCCTGGTTACCTCAAGTCCCTGTGTCAACTAGAACAGTTTGTAGGATTATGTCTCGAAATGGCCTCCATGGTCAAATCAGTGCCCAGAAGCCAGCGCTAAACAAAAGGCAATTAAAAAACTGTACAAGATAGGAGGACAAAGGAGATCGGGCAACGACGTGCACATAAAAATTCAATTTTATTAGATAAAATCATGTGAAGACAACTAGTACAAAAGACATATAAAAAGACAAGTCATACCAGGATGACCTCCTTTCGATAAAGCCATAGGCGAAACAGCTGTCAAGGAGGCTTTTCATCCCCACAACCTGCCCTGCTACACTTCAGGTATTGTTCACGCTCCCTGTGTTGCTCTGATAGCTGGGTCACCCATGCTGGGACATATCCTTTTGCGTACACTTATGCTGGGATACATATTCCCTTATGTCCTAGCCTGAGTGCCCCTGCGACGTGGTGCCATTACTGTTTGGATGTGCCTATATGGAGATAATATATTTTAACATTAGTCTGTTACACTCAAGACTTTAATACATAGCTCGCCACTTTATGCCTGCTATTGTTTTCTCTCCATGAGCCCGTCACTTTATTACTTTATCACCACGCCATATAACTGTGGAGTGTGACGCCCTCTTATATACCTACCCCTGTACAGCATATGGGCAGGCTGTGTGGCATTGATCTGCCCACTCATTTTTACCACTTTTTCCAATTGTTCCTCATCCTGGTATGACTTGTCTTTTTATATGTCTTTTGTACTAGTTGTCTTCACATGATTTTATCTAATAAAATTGAATTTTTATGTGCACGTCGTTGCCCGATCTCCTTTGTCCTCCTATCTTGTATGCCATTTGGAGTAGGCTCTTGCCCTAGGGGGTCCCCATTTGTGGCCTCCATGGAGTTATAAGTATCATGGCGATATTGTTATATCTAATTAAAAAACTGTGTGGCATGTGCCAAGTCCCACAGCCTGCTAAACAGATGGACACTGGAAAAGTGGCAGATGGTGGATTTCTCTGATGAATCTTCAATTGAATTACACAACAACCGCCTCAAATACTGCAGGAGACCTATTGGAGCCCGTATGGATCCAAAATTCACCCAGAAAACAGTTAAGTTTGGTGGTGGAAAGATCATGGTCTGGGGTTACATTCAGTATGGGGGTGTGCGAAACATTTGCAAGGTGGAAGGCGATATCAATAGCCTAACATATCAAGAAGTATTATCTACCTCTTACATTCCCAATCATAAAAGGGGTCAAATTCTGCAGCAGGATGGTGCTCCATCTCATACATCTATCTCTACAACAAAGTTCCTCCTGTCAAAGAAGATCAAGGTGCTCAAGGACTGCCCAGCCCAGTCACCAGACATGAACATCATTGAGCATGTTTGGGGTAGGATGAAAGAGGAAGCTTGGAAGACAAAACCAAAGAATCTAAATGAACTTTGGGAGGCATGCAAGACTGCATTCTTTGCTATTCCTGATGACTTCATCAATAAATTGTATGACTCATTGTTGAACCGCATAGGATGCAGTCCTTCAAGCTCATGGAAGTCACACAAAATATTAAATATGTCTCTAATAGCACCACAACTTCATTCACCAATGTTATGCAACATATGTTTGTATTAGAAGTTAATTATTTGTTTGAATTTCACATTACTTTCTGTGGGCGACAAAACTTTAGTCTTGCCAAAATCTGACCTTTCTGTGTTCATTAAATGATCAATATTTTAGCTTTGCAGCAAATTTATTTTCAGAACCTAAATAAAATTTGGGAGGGTTTCAGCTTTCAAAAGAGTAATTTATAACACCAATGGAATTATTTAAAGTCAGGTTATAAGCTTTTATTTACATAACATGGATAAGTAACAGAACTTCTGTCAGGGATGTATTATATCGTATATACCCCCAGGGATAAATATTTTTCAGCCCCTGACCATACTGCATAGGGTTACCAGTTTTAGAGTCCCACTCCTCACCAATTGTTAATTAAATGTTTTCAGAGGCCCTCCTCTATATCTCTTCCAGGGTGTATTGGAGTACATTCTTCTAATTTTTTGCAGCCTTTGTACATAGTGCATATGCTTTACCAGTCTAGGAGTTTCACTCTTTCCAAATGGGAAAAAAAGATTTTCAGAGGCCCTTTTCTACGTCTCTTTCAGAATGTATCAGAGTGCCTCCTTCTCATTTTTGGCAGCGCTTGCACATAGTGCATACACTTTATGAGTCTAGGAGTCCCACTGCTTCCAAATGGAAAAAAAGAAGGTTTTCAGATAACCTCCTCTAAGTCTCTTCCAGGGTGTACTGCAATCCCTCTTTTACATTTTTCCTAGGCCTTGCACTAAGTTTCATAGGCTTTATCAATTTAGAAGTCACATTGGTCACACTTCATGTGAGCACAGGTGTGCCTCTTTTGGGTGCTCCCTGCCTAGTAAAGGTTTTTCAGTGAGTGCATCAGCTGTTTTAAAATTGTACTAGAATTTAATCAGAGTACCCCCTTTTACGTCTCTTGCTGACTCTACTGCAATGCTTCCTTGTAATTTTAGCTAGGCCTTCCACTGAGTGCATAGTCTTTGTGCAAATTATTTGTAATATTGTACCAAAATTCAGTGTCTCACCCCTACATCTCTTGCTGGCTATATTGCAGTACCTCCTTCAAATTTTTTTGCAACCCTTGCACTTAGTGCATAGGTTTTACCAGTCTAGGAGTCACAATCCTTAAAAATGAACAAAAAATGTTATCTGAGGTCCTCCTCCTTGTATCATCAAAGGGGTATAGTAGTCCCTCGTTCTGAGTGCATAGCCATTATGAGTGTAGCAGTCCTACTGCCTAACAATTTTAACAGAATGTGTATGAGGCCATACTTTATGTCCAATATAGGGTCTAGCAGTGTCTTTCTTCCTTCTAATTTTTGGCAATTCTTGCATTGTTTGCATAGTCTTTGTGACCTTCAGAGTCCTCGATAAATTGAACAGAATGTGTCTGACCATGTCACCATAAGGCGGTAAAATGTTAAAATTATATTTACTAGTGATTACCGATAGGTGTAGTTTTATTTACCCCTATACTATGTCATCTACTGTAGTTCTAAGCGACAGGGAAATACGGTGAGAGATGGCCTGGCTATTAAGGCTTTGTTCACACTTTGCATTTTTGCAGTTTGTAATGAGCTTTATGCAAATTAAAATCAGATTTTTACACTAACAGCAAAAGCGATGAGATTTCATAAATGTAATGCACACAAATTTTTTTTTTGCATGACTGAAATGTAAATCTGCTGCGTTTTTGAAAGAACCAGTAGGTCAATTCTTTGAACATTTTTTCACTGTTTTTTTCAACATTAAAAGCAATGCAAAAATCCTGTAAGTGAATATAGCCTAAGAAGTGCAGGAGGCGTTTTTTTTTCTCTTTGTTATTTTGCCTTATATACAAGTCATTATACAGGAAAGAATGTCTCTTAACAGTTTTTTTCTAATGAAATCTATTTTATCTTCAGTTTTCTATGATTTATTGTCAGTCCTTCAAAGTGGAGTAATACTTTGACAACATTGTTTTCAGCAGCGACCTGGGAGTCAGAGATATATCCAGGTGTCTTCCTCATGCTGTTCTTATTCCATTTCAGCTGCGTTTCCATCCATTTCAGTGATTTTCAGGCCCCCCAAATATCCTGTTAGGCTGCTTTCACACATCCGGTTTTGGCAGTGCGTCTCAATCCGGCTCAAAAACCTATGTAACGGATGCGGCGGAAAAAACGGATCCGTTGCATACGTTTTTCCATGCGGCCCGTCTGTTTTTTGACGGATGTGGCTTGATACTGAGCATGCGCAGTTCAAAAAACCGCATCCGGCGGCCGGTGCGGTTTTTGCAGCAAGATGCCGCATCTGACGTCCATAGGCTTGCATTGTAAATCGCGCCACATCGCGCCGGATCGATGCGTTTTTTTCGCTGCACAAAAAACGTGCAGGTAATGTTTCATCCAGCCGCCACATGGGCTAAATATGCAGCATCCGGCAAAAACCGGACGCAACGCAAGGCCGTGCGGCACAATATGGCGCTAATGCAAGTCTATGCGGGAAAAAACGCAACCAGCAGCAAAAAGAAAACGGTTGCGTTTTTTCTGCAAAGCGCCGTATTGTGCCGCTCAGCAAAAACCGGATGTGTGAACGCAGCCTTAGGGTCTACCAGAAAAATGCTTGAGTTTTCATGGACTTCTATTATGCTTGTTACTCGAGATGAGCACTCGAGCATTACAAGTTACTCGACTGAAGTAATCAGCACCGGAGCATTTTAGTGCTCTCCCATCACTATTGTTCACCAATAAATTATGTACCAGTTTTGTAGTTTAGGTCACTCCAGACACCGCAATATCAAATATGTGCTGTTTATTATTTTTAGTTCACAAAACCAATAAATCTGGAATAGTCTCAAACCAAGTTAACAATAATCCAATACATATTCCTATAAAAACATTCTTTATTGAAATACACTTAAAATCACCAGGGTAAACAGATAAGTACCAAAAATTTAAAGGGGACACAATGTTAGGTGAGGGGTAGCCGTATACCTTCTAAGGCTGAGGCAGTAGTGTAAGGAGCCAAATGATATTAAGATTACCGCTGCCTTATTGATTCCCTTATTACTGCCCCTGCCTACCAACGGAAAGTATGACACCCTAACTTAGCTGGGCGCCCCCGTTCGTCGTCGGCTCACCCTCACTCACCCTTGGATCACCCTACCAAACCAATAATTGAAAAACACCAAACACATACACAATGGTGAAGAATAATAAAATATTCTGAGATGGAGTTATTATGCCTCCTATACTGAACTATTTGCTAATGTCAATGCATAATAATAAACCTGTCACTTTAAGATGCAATTCAGGTCCCAGTCCACTGATTCCTATTTAACCTCTTAGGATTTTGATACGTGTCACACACACTATGTCATATTACACAGCATTAAAGTCACCAAGTTGTAATATCTTACAACAGCTTTTAATTCTGGTAGTATGAACCAGAATGGCACCTGAATCTTCCTTTTTTCTTCTTGTCCCCTGGGTCTCCTAATGATCCGAGAACAGGCGGGGAAACGCGTCGAGGCCATGCTTGTAGCACCTATTTCAAGGAAAGTGATTTTGTTTTGTACCTCCCCCGGGTCTCGCAACCACTCGAATAGAAAAAGAGGGTATTTACAAGGGAGTATTGTATGGAATAGTTCGTGACACCACCCGTGGTGTGTGGTAAGGTGGAGTACCACCGCTGCGGCTGGGAGTACCCGGGGGCGATGGAGTGGGCAGCCAGGTGTTTAACCCCTCCACGGGTAGGGGAATGTCCCGGGGCTCGGTGATGATGACAGGGAGATGCCGTTGGGGAGGTAAGGGTCACTTGTGTACTCACTCAGTCCAATAACGCTGACACCGACAACTGTGGTAAACCAAAGTTCTGGACACTGCTGCCGCTGAGGGGGAGCACGCCTGGGTCTCGTTGCCGTTGGTGTTGCCTGTTGCTCTGTGACCTTTCCCTTGGCACCTTGTTTTTCTCTGGTTGGTCCCTGTAGCCTGAAACTAGTCGGGTCACGCTCCCCAGTATGGCTAACTGAGGGAGCTTGCTCTCAGGAATCACGCTTGGGATTTCTTGGACCATATTTGTGGAAAGTCCTATCCCCCTCGTTGCGCTAGTACCCCGATTTTGGAGCGGGTGGAGAGCGGATCTTGAAGGCTCCGTTTTCGTCAGGTGAATTGTCAGGTTACCTGAAGCTACTCCCTGACCTAGGGTCCACGTACCCAGTCGTGCCCTGGTCCCAGCCCGGTGATGGTACAAGGCCACCAGCTGTCCTCCACGACAATCCCGTGCCCCTTGTCATGATCCCCTGCAACCGGGGGTCCAGCTCCTACCAGGCCCAGATCAACGTCTGCTACCTAGTTCTTCACGGAGCCCAGCTCCTGACCTTCTCTCACTTTCACCTCCAACACTGCTCTCTCCTTTTTCTGACTGACTCTCCTGACACTCCTGACCTCCCCTTAACCAACCCCCCACGTGGGCGACCCTATTCCACTCAGGCCGTCCACTGGTGTGTCTGGCACGCTTAGGCCAGGGCGTCACATTCCCCCTTGGTTAAACATAGCTCGTCCCCGAGCTGCAGGACATCAGAGGTTTATTTATTTATTTATTTATTTTCAAACTGTGTAAAATAGAAAAAGGAACATTTTTATTTACACGGGTTTATCCCACAATAGGGAGGCTTGTTACTTAAATGTTACTTAACACTTTAAAGTTCATCTTTTTCGATGGTGGGACGCTACCGGTTTCAGTAGTAGCGGAGGCTCAACCTGCTTTGTTGCAGCCCCTTCCCCCGACAGTCCAGTCCCAAGGTCCCGGATCCCATTAACCCGCCACCCAAACAACCTGACCCCCTGGAAACCTATGGTGGGTCCGTGACCAGGTTAAGGTCCCGGGCGTTGCAATAGACGACTCTGGTGGGCACAGGAGGTGCAACTATTTACAAAACACCAGTTCGTGTTGGTCACGCCAGTCCTGTGACCGTAGTCCATTTTTACTATAGAAAATTAACAAAGTCCATGTACCGGCTGTACACACTGTAAAGAATCGCTTTGCAAATAAAGTAACTTCTTCGTTCATTTAACTCTTATTAATTAGGCACTCAATCTCTAACATTTTCTATGTGAAAAATAATAAACTTTGAAAAACAACAAACGAAACACAGATACCTAACGGTTTTACTCTTAAACAGCCTAGTACCGCTACCATCATCACGGACGCCCGGCTGCAGAGGCCGGCATGACTTTGCCATCACTCAAAACAAGCCGCTCTACCTCCAGGGCATACCAACCCTACTCTTTCAACTTCTCTTGGTTAGTGCGGGCAGCAATCTCCCGTCGTTGCTGGTTCTGTGTCGCCATCTCCATCTGTAACTTCTGGTGGTGTCGTTCCCAGTAGGCGGCGTCAGCTTCCGGCCTTGGCTCCCTAGCTGGCTCTGGCTGTAAATATGCTGTTGCGGCCCCAACTGCCATTGGGATGCCGCGCGGCGGTGGAACTGGCAGCCCTCCGAGTTCCACTTCTACCTTAGGTAGTAAAAGGACCGACTGCTCCGCAGCCGGGGTTGCAGGGTCCGGGTGCTCCGCCTCAGAGGATGGACCCGGTGGTGCGGCCGGGTCTGGTCTGGCTGGGGTCGGAGTGACCGCTGACGTGACCGGGTCGAGGGATAGAGCAGGGGTTTCTGCAGCTGGGGTTTTACTTAAAGGCACCGAAGGTTCCGCTGCCGGGGTAGAAGTGGGCAGCTCGGCACCCGCCGAGGACGGGGTTGGTGGCAATGGAGTGCTCACCGAGAGCAGGGGTGGTCTGGATCCCACAGCCGCATTGGCCGGATTAGGGTAATCATAAGGGACTGGGTAATCGCTTACCCTCTCTTCACGTGGGATCTCTATCTCACGGGCTCACACCGCCATCGCCAGGCTCCTCATCTCTTCTCTCGAGTGATACAAGATGAACAAGAACTGCATCCGCATCCTCCTTCACAGCTGCTCTGTCTCCTCCTCGATCCAGGTCCCGGTCCCGGGAACAGCACGTTCCGGTGACCAGCTACGCTCTGCCATCTTGCCTCTGCGCTGTCCAGGAATGTTATGGCAGAGTCCTGGAGTCCCTGCCTCTTTTCCGCTGCTGCTACATTCTGTCACCCTGGTCGGGTGGAGGCAGTGCCACCACACTTCCATCGTCTGGCGCCGACATTCTCGCATGCCCCCTCGGTTTTCACTCAGCACCCCTCTTGATGCTGTGGCCCTCTGGGAACTTCCGGTTCCGGTCTCACACGCAGGACGAAGGACGGGACTTAGGCTTCGCGCGCTTTCCCGGGGAAGATGGATTTTTGGCGTTAAAAGATGGTGGAAGATGGTGGAATTGGCGGGAATGGGATTTTGAGTCGCGGTTTTCGGTCTTCAAGGCACACGTCACCCAGGTAAGTGGGTCCTGTTTGTATCCTGTTCGTGACGCCAGGTTTTTAGAGGTGTACCGCTACCGTGTCAGCAGCCGGGCTGCTCAGATCCTGATCCGCGGTGGCTCAAGGGGCGTCTGGACCCGAGGGTCTCGTGGCCACTCGAATAGAAAAAGAGAGTATTTACAGGGGAATATTGTATGGAATAGTTCGTGAGTACTCGGGAGCGATGGAGTGGGCAGCCAGGTGTTTAACCCCTCCACGGGTAGGGAAATGCCCCGTGGCTCGGTGATGATGACAGGGAGATGCCGTTGGGGAGGTAAGGGTCACTTGCGTACTCACTCAGTCCAATAACGCTGACATCGACAACTGTGGTAAACCAAAGTTCTGGACACCGCTGCCGCTGAGGGGGAGCACGCCTGGGTCCCGTTGCCGTTGGTGTTGCCTGTTGATCTGTGACATTTCCCTTGGCACCTTGTTTCTCTCTGGTTGGTCCCTGCAGCCTGAAACTAGTCGGGTCCCGCTCCCCAGTATGGCTAACTGAGGGAGCTTGCTCTCAAGGGTTCACGCTTGGGATTTCTTGGACCATATTTGTGGAAAGTCCTATCCCCCTCGTTGCGCTAGTACCCCGATTTTGGAGCAGGTGGAGAGCGGATCTTGAAGGCTTCGTTCACGTCGGGTGAATTATCAGGTTACCTGAAGTTACTCCCTGAGCTAGGGTCCACGTACCCCGTCGTGCCCTGGTCCCAGCCCAGTGATGGTACAAGGCCACCGGCTGTCCTCTACGACAATCCCGTGACCCTTGTCATGATCCCCTGCGACTGGGGGTCCAGCTCCAACCAGGCCAAGACCAACGTCTGCTACCTAGTACTTCACGGAGCCCAGCTCCTGACCTTCTCTCACTTTCACCTCCAACACTGCACTCTCCTTTTTCTTACTGACTCTCCTGACACTCCTGACCTCCCCTTAATCAACCTCCCACGTGGGCGACCCTATTCCACTCAGGCCGTCCACTGGTGTGTCTGGTGGGTGTGGTGCAGAGTGTTCATATGATTTTGATTAGCTGGTCTTTGGCAACACCATTTGGTTAGGGACCCGTAACCAAGGAGGAGGTGGATATTGCACATAAGGGCAGATTGCACAATAGCATGTGACAACCTGATAGGCCAGGGCGTCACAGTTTCATACTCATGGTCTATTATTACTAATATGTATATCTGGCTTAATGCTGGTTATGTATTCTGGATTTGAATTGGGGGGATTATTATGAGCTAATGTATTGTCTGTTACTAATAGTACGGACTTTAAAAAATCTTTATTTTTTATAAAGCGCTAAAATATTCCGCAGCGCTTTACATATGTACATCAGGAACACTGTCCCCATTGGGGCTCACAATCTAAATTCCCTATCTGTATGTCTTTGGAGTGTGGGAGGAAACCGGAGTACCCGGACGAAACCCACGCAAACATGGAGAGAACATATAAATTCCTTGCAGATGTTGTCCGTGGTGGGATTTGAACCCAGGACCCCAGCGCTGCAAGACTGCAGTGCTAACCACTGAGCCACAATGCCACCCATACCCAGTTCCAGGACCCAGTCACTTTGCCCCTGTGTGTAGTATACAGCATTTATTAAAAGCTGTTGGAAAATATTACAACTTGGTCACATTAATGCTGTGTAATATCACATAGTGTGTGTGACACGTATCGAAATCCTAAGGGGTTAAATAGGAATCAGTTGACAGGAACCTGAATTGCATCTTATAAGGTGACAGGTTTATTATTATGCATTGACATTATCAAATAGTTCCGTATAGGAGGCATAATAACTCCATCCCAGAATATTTTATTATTCTTCACCATTGTGTATGTGTTTGGTGTGTTTTTCAAAAAGGGAATCAATAGGGCAGCGGTAATCTTAATATCATTTGGCTCCTTACCCTACTGCCTCAGCCTTAGGCCTCTTTCACACGTCCGTGTCTCCGGTACGTGTTTGGTCCGTTTCCTCACGTACCGGAGACACGGGCACACGTAGACCCATTAAAATCAATGGGTCTGTGCTCACGTGCGTGTTCTGCTATGGACCGTGTGTACATGTGGAGTATACGTGTGTCTGTGTGCTCCACACGTCAACATGTCCGTTTTTCTCCGGCATCACGGGTGTCACACGGATCGCGAACGGACCACACGGAGGTGTACCGGGTGACACGCGCCGGAGAAAACACATGTGTTTGAGAAAAAGAAAAAAACTTTACTCACCTTCTCCAGCCAACTCTGCCGCTGCTGTCACTTGCTTCTGACCGCCGCTCATTATGCTCATTGAACACTTCACTGCGGCCGGAAGCTGCAACAGCGGGGAGTCGGCAGGACCGGAGACCGAAGATCAGCACCACGGGCAGCGACGCCAGGGACAGGTGAGCAGAAAGTTCCCATTCTCCGTATGTTATCACGGATAATACACGGAGAACACACGTGTGCCATAAACACGGCTCACGGAGGGCAAAACGCACCTCTGACACGTCCGTGAAAAACGTGTGTGGTTTTTCACGGATGTGTGAAAGAGGTCTTAGAAGGTATATGGCTACCCCTCACCTAACATTGTGTCCCCTTTACATTTTTGGTACTTATCTGTTTACCCGGGCGACAATTTCAAGTATATATCAATAAAGAATGTTTTTATAAGGATATGTATTGGATTATTGTTTAATTTGTTTTTTTGTTTTTACACAAAAGCTCTGATTTTAGAAATCAAACCATTTTTTGAGATTTTTTTTTTTAATTTTATTAAATGGGTTTTTTTTTTACATTTCTCCTTAGTCCTTCTGTGGACACTGCAATTCAACTGTACTACAGTGCATGAGACCCCAGTTTCACACTAACACAGCCTGTTAGACCCTGCTTTTGGCAGAGTCTAACAGGTCAGTGAACCCATAGGCCATTACCTGACCTCAAGTTGCCATTGCAATTATCAGGACCCATGGTCATTGAGCCCTCTTCCTCTGTTAAATAATCATATACTGCTTTTGCTATTGATACCAACATCTAGGGAGCTAAATAGCCAGGATTGATGCTATAACCAGGAGGTATGTGGCATTTTAATTTTACATTAGGCACTGTTGCATTTAACAAGGAGCTATCCGAGTAGTGGATAACCAGTTTAAGTATTTAACCTACTTGTGTTATAGCCACTGTGCCTCCCCCGTGCCAGCAGCCGACGCTGCTCGGGTCCGGACCTTCAGGGGTGGTGGCTCGAGGGTCTCCGGACCCGGGGGTCTCGCGGACACGCCGAATAAAAGGGGGGTTTGTAGTGGGGGATGTAGGACGTATATGTACGGGCTGAGCCGTGTTAAGTTCGTGACACCACCCATGGTATGTGGTGAGGTTGGACACCACCGCTGCAGTTATGGGGCGCCTGGGGGAGATGTTATGCAGCAAGTTGTTAACCCCTCCGTGGGCAGGGATGGTGGCCCCGGGACCAGTTGGGGATTTTGGTGCAGGGAGATGGGTGACCGCAGGGTGCTGGTGTACTCACTGCTGAAGGAAACACACGAGTCTCTGGTAAACCAAGGTGATGGTCGGTGCCCGCAGCCGGCTGCGTTCTGGTCCCCCACTTGGCTGGTGGTCTCTGTCTTTCTCCTGCACCTCTGTAAGATGGTGGACTGCCTGTGCTTGCAACTGCAGGAGTCCGCTCCCGGCTGGATGTGGCCTAAGGAGCCCTTGCCCGCAGACGCTGGCCCGTGGGATCTCTGAGCCCTGGCCTTCTATCCCCCTTGGTGGGCTGTTGTCTTCAATTGGGACTTTGGGAGGGACAGGACCTCTAGTCCTGGCCTCAATCGGTAAATTAGCTGGTTCCAGTCGCTTCTGGTCCCGGCTTCAGGGTCCGAGTACCCCCTTGTGTGCTCCGGTTTCCGAGTCGGTTCCCCGGGTCGGTAACGGCGGGCCACTACCCTGTCCCGGTCCACCTAGGTTCCACCGAGTCATCTTCCCAGCTCCTGCAGATGGAGACCACCGTCTGCCTCCTAGCCACTGGCACCAGGGCTCCTACCCTGATGCCGTTCAATTTGGGGTATTCGCCTCTGCTGGAGCTGCACCCAGCTCCAACCCACACTCCTCTCCAACTTGAACTCTAAACTGAACTGAACTCAACTGCTTACTTTCCCCGCCCTGGGCTATCTAGACTCCATGGTGGGCGTGTTCCAACCGCCTGGTTCCGCCCCCTGGTGTGTCTATCTAGCCCTGAGGGGGGTGACTAGGGTTTTAAAGGTTGGCTGATGTTACCTGTGAGGGAAAGGTGTCTTGCAGGGGCCTATCTGTGACTACCTGGCCCCACACTCCCCCCTTGGTTAAACACAGACCGTCTGTGGGCTGTCCGACCACCACCGGTATATTTTGTAACTGCAAAAAGGGGATAAAAGGGGATAAAACATTTACAAGCATAATAACATATTTACATTCACGGATACTTTGGTTTCTTCCCTTAACGGGAGGCATTTTACTTTAACGTTGCATGAAAATTTTTTATTAACCGGGACGGGACGGAACCATGTCCTTTTCACCTTAACCTACCCAAGCAAACCTAGCCCTGGTGCCACCACTAAGCACTGGTGCGCACCCCTTTTCCCCAGTCCAGGAAACGGGTTCGGGTCCGGGTGGTGGGCCGGGTAATAAGTTCCTTACCGGGCAGTCTCTCTCAGAAGCCCCACGTCCAGGGGACCCCTGAGCCGGAGGGTAGTCACCGATTTCCATGGTGATGGGACCTCGGCCTACTCTGCCACAGGCCCTTCCTCCAACCAGCCTCTCCGGAGAGGCATGATGAAAAGGGTGGTCTGGGGCTATTCACAAGACCCAATAGTTTATGGGTTGGCCTGCAAGTTCTCAGCCGTGTCTCTTTACAAGTGCAATTAATGGGAAAACATCAAAGGGTCCCAATGGGGAACTAAACTTGTTGGTAGCCGGGAACCACTACCTCTTTAATACTCTTAATCAGGTGAGAATCTCGGGTAATTGGCATTCATTCATACATCTATTTACATGATCAACATGCAACACCCCTAGATTGCGGTCTCCTTGTATCTAAGTGGGGGCTGACCGAAGTTAGGGCATGTGGACCTTCTGGGCCCAATACTCTCGTGTGGGGCTAGTGGAGGAGAGGGGACGACAAGTCCCTCTTCTCGAGTGTCAGGTATGGCTGGCAGAGACCTGCGGGGACGTGGTGTAGGTGCATCCCTGGGCGCTCGTTCTGGTAGCTCGCTGACAGACCTCTCTGGCTCTATATCTTCCACGGGTCGTGGGAACATTATAACGGGGACAATCACCGCGCCATTCTGCATAGGCCAATCAGCTGGAAAATCACCCATCACTCTGTGGATCACCTCTTTCTTCTTTTCCACGCTCGGCGTAGGAGTGGGAACTTCTTCTACCAACTTCAGGGGCTCTGGATACTTCTTCAGGTGGTCCCTGGAAACAGTGGCCGTGGTCTTCCCCTGGTCACGACTGATTAGATACGTCTTCCTATTCTCCCATCCGGTAGATTGGATGACATAGGGGGTCCTTTTCCACTGATCATCGAGCTTGTGCGTACTCCTTTTCCTCTTCAGCACCACATCTCCGGGTCCGAAAGGGGCAGCCTGAGCCTGTTTGATGAAGCGTTGCTCTTGCCTCTCCTGACTCTGGCACAGGTTCCTTTCCACATACTCTTGGATCTGCCAGTACTGCTTCTGTCGCTTGATATCCCAATTGGCAGTGGGGGGGAAGAGTCTCAGGTACCTCGACATCCAACTCTAGATCCACCGGCAGCCTTCCAGGCCGGCCTCTTATCAGGTACGCAGGCGTGCACTTGGTGGAGCTGCAGGGGATATTATTGTACATGTCCACCAAGTCGGGTAGCTTCTCGGGCCACAAGTTCCGTTCCTCCAGGGGCAGGGTCTTGAGGAGGTTAAGGACCAGATGGTTCATCTTCTCACACATCCCGTTAGTCTGGGCATGGTAGGCCGTGGTCCGGATTTTCTTGCATCCGTACAGGTTGCAGAACTCCTGAAACACCTCTGCTTCGAAGGCCGGGCCCTGGTCCGTGAGCACCTTCTCCGGGTAGCCATGCGGCCGGCAGAAGTACGCCTGAAAGACTCTGGCTGCAGTGCGGCCCGTTAAATCCTCGACGGGGACCACCCCCATGAATCTTGAGTAGTGGTCTACGATGGTCAGGGCATATGTATACCCACTTCGGCTAGGCGTGAGCTTGACATGGTCCAGAGCAACCAACTCCAATGGCTGGCGGGTGACAATCGGCTGCAGCGAGGCTTTCTGACTGGTTTCATCCCGTCTTCTCAGCGCGCAGGGGCCACACTCTCTGCACCAGGCCTCTACGGACTCTCGCATCCCACTCCAGTAGAAGCGCTCCCTCAGCAGCATCTCTAACTTCTTCCAGCCAAAGTGTCCAGCTCCGTCATGGTAAGCCTGCAGGACCTTGGGTACGCACGCCTGTGGCACCACCAGCTGGCGGACCTTCTCGTGCGTTTTCGGGTTGATGAATCCCCTGTACAGCTTTCCTTGCTGCAGGTAAAGGCGGACCTTCTCTTTCCACAACCGTTGAGCTTCGAGTGGGGCTGTAGGTTCTAGTCGAGAAGCACCTTGGGCAATCATCAGTTTGACAAGCTTGACTGCAGGTTCCTCATCTTGAGCTTCCTGCCACCCTTGGCAGGGTAACGGGTCAAAGTTCGCTTGCTGCTGGCCAACATAGGGCTTTTCGTCCCTCGGCTGATGGAACGCGGGCAGCTCGATCTCTTCCAAACCATCTTCCTCCACCCCTTCATTGGGTAGGTGCGGCATTCGGGGCAATGCATCCACGTTGGTGTTCTTGCGGCTGGCCCTGTACTTAATGGTGAAGTCATAGTTGGCTAGCCGGGCCACCCATCGCTGCTCCAGGGCCCCCAGTTTTGCCGTGTCCAGATGCGACAAAGAGTTGTTGTCCATGTAAGTGGTGAACTTCGCCGATGCCAGGTAATGTTTGAACCTTTCTGTTATTGCCCAGACGAGTGCTAAGAACTCGAACTTGAAAGAGCTGCAATTCTCGGGATTTCTCTCTGTCAGCCGAAGCTTCCTGCTCACGTAGGCGATCACCTTCTCCCTGCCATCCTGCATTTGGGACAGGACAGCATCTAAGGCCACGTTGCTGGCGTCTGTGTAAAGAATGAACAGGAGTCCATAGTCGGGATAGGCCAGGATTTCCTCCCCCGTCAGGGCCGACTTCAGTTGCTGGAAGGACTCCTCGTGCTTCTCGCCCCAGGCAAACGGGGGTCCGGGCGTTCTGCCATTCGTGGTCTGTCCCACGAGGAGGTCTTGCATGGGCGCAGCCATCTTGGTGTACCCCTTGATAAAGAGACAGTAGTAGCCCACTAGGTCCAGGAACTGCCTCACCTCTTTTACCGTGGTAGGTTGCGGCCAACTCTGGATGGCGGTGATCTTCTCAGGGTCCGGGGCCACTCCTTCAGCGCTCACCACATGCCCGAGGTACTGCACTTTGGGTTTCAACAGGTCGCACTTAGAGGGCTTTAACTTCATCCCGTACTTGGAGAGGGCTGCAAACACTTCTGCCAGGTGCTCCAGATGGGCTTCATATGTCTTGGAATAAATGATCACATCATCCAGGTACAGCAGAACAGTCTCGAAGTTGAGATGCCCCAAGCAGCACTCCATGAGCTTCTGGAAGGTTCCCGGGGGATTGCACAGCCCAAAAGGCATACTGTTGAACTCGCAGAGTCCCATTGGGGTAGCGAACGCAGTCTTCTCGCGGTCTTCCTCCACAACTGCCACCTGCCAGTAGCCACTAGTGAGGTCAAGGGTAGAGAAATAATTAGCAGTCTTCAACGACTCTTCAATGCGAGGAAGAGGGTATGCATCCTTATGCGTTATCTGATTAATCTTCCGGTAATCCACACACATTCTCATGGTACCATCTTTCTTCTCTACCAGGACCAATGGGGCTGCCCAGGGACTACAACTATCATGGATGACCCCTGCCTCCTTCATGTTCCTCAACATATCTTTGGCGCACTGGTAGTGTGCAGGTGGGATCGGTCTGTACCTCTCTTTAATAGGTGGATGTGTGCCTGTGGGGATATGGTGCTGAATCCCTTTAATCCTTCCGAAATCTAACGGATGTTTACTGAATACCTGCCCGTACTCCTGCACTACCCGATACACCACCTCTTTGGCACCACTGGAGGTGCCGCATCCATCACTCGCACACCACCGATCTCTCCACCTGTCATGCTCACCTGTTGCCGCTGCAGGAGGGCCCAGATTTCACGTTACAGAGCCCTCTGCCGGCCCCCTCCCGCAGTGACAGACAATTGTTGCAACAGATGCAGTACCTCTCCCATGCAGTTCTCAATCACGTTGGTCCCAAGGACCACCTTTGGGTTATGGTCACTGGGGTCATTCTGTACCACAATCATCCCCTGGTGTTTCAGCTCCACTCGCCCCACGGTCAAAGTCACCTCCTTGAACCCCACTTGGGTCTTAGGGAGTCCATTGGCCGCAATGATGGTTAAACTGTCGTCCGGAGGGGCAAGTTCACTATCAGACCAATAACGTTGGTACAACACATAAGGTATAGTCGTTACCTGCGATCCGGTGTCGAGAAGGGCTAACGTCGGGATACCGTCCACCGCCAGGGAGATGATGGGGCAACCTCTAACATTCCGGTACCGCCAATCAGCTGGGCCTTGAGGGTCTATTCCTGAGGATTGGCCCTTGGCCTCAGGGGTTGCTCGTTTAAAGGACACCATCGGGAGTAGTGATCAGTTACATTTGTAGCAGACAGGTGGCCCATACCGGTTGTCATTGTTCCTCCTCCGCTGCATCCACGGAACGTCCTCTGGGCTGTCGGCGAGCTGTATCTTCTCCGCTGGCTTGACTTTTGTCGGTAGCTGCAGAGCGGCGAGGATCCTGGCGACGTCATCACTCAGGCACTAGACTTGCGATAACAGATCTTCCGGAGCTCCGGTGGCTGCTGTAGGGGCCGGCAGGGCCAACAGGGGGGCTGCTACCGAGACGGGAGCGGTGTCAGCCGGCCAAGATGGCGGGTCAGAAGCACCAGCATCCACCATCTGTAGTGCTTTAATAGCCTGCTCCTTTAGGACTGCAAAGTTCAAGTCTGTGTGTTCCAGAGACCACAGCCGTAGTTGCTTACGATCTTCAGCGGACCCCAGCTCCTGCAGGAACTGTTCTACCAGAATTTTGTTACTGTCAACCTCATTGATGGGGTCCACCCGCCTCAGCGTATGCAAGGCCGTCTGTAGCCGCAAGGCATAGTCTCGGATACTGTCCCGTGGCCGCTGTCGGCAGTTATAGAACTGCATCCGTAACTCAGATTCTGTACGGGTCTCAAAAGCAATCTGGAGTTTCTCAAAAATAGCGGTTACCGAGACCCAGTCCACATCTACCCAAGTCTCCACCTCCTGCTCAGCGGCGCCGGTCAGCTGCCCAAGTACTACCGCTGCACGCTGCTTGCCAGTCATGGCGTACAAATCGAGAATCATGCATATTTTCTTCCGGAACACCTGCAAGGCATCAGGCTTCCCATCGTACTGGGGTAGCCAGGCAGCACCGGGCACGTAGGGCAAGGAGATTGGCATTACCTGGGTGATCGTTGGGGCCGCAGCTCCCCCCACTCCTGCGACCGGAGCGAGAGCCGCCACATTCCCGTCATCAGGCGCATCTGCAGGCGCCGCCATTCCAGTGGCTGGCGCCACTCCGCCGTCTGGGTTAGGTGCCGACATCTTCCCGCTTCTCCCCCTTGGTCTTTTTCTGGCACTCCTCTGTTAGGCTGGTAAGTTTCGTTTTGCGACTTCCGGCCTTGCTTTCCGGCCGTGTTCCCAGGGGGCGGGGCTTCGGCTTTCGCGCCCTTTTCTCGGGGAAGAAGACTTTGGGCGGGAATCTTTTTGCCAAAAAAAAAAAATGGTGGCAAGATGGCGGTTTCTGGAATCTCTGCAACGGATCATCGCCGACTCCAACACAAGGCGCACATCCACAAGGTAAGTGGATGAGTATCTATCCTGTTCGTGACGCCAGGTTTTGGGGTGTGCCGCCCCCATGCCAGCAGCCGACGCTGCTCGGGTCCGGACCTCGAGTTGCAATTGTAATTATCAGGACCCATGGTCACTGAGCCCTCTTCCTCTGTTAAATAATCATATACTGCTTTTGCTATTGATACCAACATCTAGGGAGCTAAACAGCCAGGATTGATGCTATAACCAGGAGGTATGTGGCATTTTAATTTTACATTAGGCACTGTTGCATTTAACAAGGAGCTATCCGAGTAGTGGATAACCAGTTTAAGTATTTAACCTACTTGTGTTATAGCCACTGTGCCGCCCCCGTGCCAGCAGCCGACGCTGCTCGGGTCCGGACCTTTAGGGGTGGTGGCTCGAGGATCTCCGGACCCGGGGGTCTCGCGGACATGCCGAATAAAAGGGGGGTTTGTAGTGGGGGATGTAGGACGTATATGTACGAGCTGAGCCATGTTAAGTTTGTGACGCCACCCACGGTATGTGGTGAGGTTGGACACCACCGCTGCAGTTACAGGCGCCCGGGGGAGATGTTATGCTGCAAGTTGTTAACCCCTCCGTGGGCAGGGATGGAGGCCCCGGGACCCGTTGGGGATTTTGGTGCAGGGAGATGGGTGACCGCAGGGTGCTGGTGTACTCACTACTGAAGGAAACACACGAGTCTCTGGTAAACCAAGGTGATGGTGGTCGGTGCCCGCAGCCGGCTGTGTTCTAGTTTCCCACCCGGCTGGTGGTCTCTGTCTTTCTCCTGCACCTTTGTGAGATGGTGGACTGCCTGTGCTTGCAACTTCAGGAGTCCGCTCCCGGCTGGATGTGGCCTAAGGAGCCCTTGCCCGCACACGCTGGCCCATGGGATCTCTGAGCCCTGTCGGTGGCCTTCTATCCCCCTCGGTGTGCTGTTGTCTTCATTTGGGACTTTGGGTGGGACAGGACCTCTAGTCCTGGCCTCAATCGGTAAATTAGCTGGTTCCAGTTGCTTCTGGTCCCGGCTTCAGGGTCCAAGTACCCCCTGTGTGCTCCGGTTTCCGAGTCGGTTCCCCGCGTCGGTACCAGCGGACCACTACCCTGTCCCGGTCCACCTCGGTTCCACCAAGTGGTCTTCCCGGCTCCTGCAGACGGAGACTGCCGTCTGCCTCCTAGTCACTGGCACCAGGGCTCCTACCCTGATGTCGTTCAATTTGGGGTATTCGCCTCTGCTGGAGCTGCACCCAGCTCCAGCCCACACTCCTCTCCAACTTGAACTCTAAACTGAACTGAACTGAACTCAACTGCTTACGTTCCCCGCCCCGGGCTGTCTAGACTCCATGATGGGTGTGTTCCAACCGTCTGGTTCCGCCCCCTGGTGTGTCTATCTAGCCCTGAGGGGGGTAACTAGGGTTTTAAAGGTTGGCTGATGTTACCTGTGAGGGAAAGGTGTAGTGCAGGGGCATATCTGTGACTACCTGGCCCGGCCAGGGCATCACAGCCACCATTCCATGCAAATTTATAAATAATCTCAATGATAGCTCTTAAAGGTCCATACTATAATAAATCAGTTGTTAAGCAATTAAAAAATCAAATATTGATACATGCAGAATTTTATTTTTAGTACTAAATTATTATTTTTTTACGTGACACAATATATATATGCGAGAAACCAAAGCCATAGCATAATTGGTATGGATACTATTTTTGTGAATACTTAGAATTCCCAAAAACCATCAACACAGCATATTAAATACCAAATTCTTTAAGAATGGGAAACAGAAAAAAGGTGAAATAAAATGAGGGTCATTACTGAATGCAACCAGATGTGCACCAAAGTTGCCCAAACCATCCAGCAGAGAAATGAAAAAAAAAAGTGAAATTCAGTAGGGGGTGGCCTCAGTAAAAATATTTTTACTTGAAAGAATGCCTTATTGACTCTATTATTTAGATAAAATCTAAGGTTCCTTTTTTTTTTAACAGATGAGAGAGCTCTAGATGTGATTCCTATTTACTCATTTACATTGGCCAATGGCAATCTGAACACAATTACTAAAGATAATAAAATGTTGAATTAAAGTAATAAATTGTTAGCAGCAGATCTGTGTTAATAGTTTCTGGGTAAATTACCTTATATATGTAGTGTGCCACCCCTGCAGCAGTCGGGCTGCTCGGATCCGGGGGTTTTGCTGTGACTTGAGTGTCCCTGGACCCGGGGCTCAGCGGCCACTCGAATAAAAGGGGGGGGGGATATTTACAAGGGGACAGTTCCTGATGCCACCCATGGTGTGCGGTAAGGGAGTACCGCCGCTGCCAATGGGAGTACCCGGGATGGAGCGGGGGCAGCGAGATGGTGGTCCCTCCACAGGTAGGGAAGGCCTCAGGACTCCATAGGGATGGTGAATGGGATGGTGGAGGTGATTTGGGCAGGTCAGGACCCTGGGAGGCAAGTGTACTCCCTCAGACGGTGCAGTTGTTAGTGCGGCCAATAAGCACACTCTGACACAGAAGTAAACCAAGTCTCTTTGTGCCGTTGCCACTCTGGGGAGCTCGTCCGGGTGTCCGTCCCCAGTATTGCATAGTGGTCCAGAGCCTGCCTCCATGCACAATTATGTAGATGTTCCTGAGTGACCCTTCGGCCTGAAGCTGTCAGGGTCCCGCTCCCTATATTGAAATAATGGAGCTGTGCTCTTGATGGCTGACGCTTGGGATTTCAGTGGGCTGCATAAGCTGGAAAGCCCTATCCCCCTCATTGTGTTGATGACTTCGATCTCTGAGCTCTTGGGGAAAGTTCATAAAGAGACTATCCTTCACAGGTGAATTATCAGGGTGCGTGAAGCTACTCCCTGATCCAGGGTCCTGTACCCCACCGTGCTCGGTACCGGTCTGGTTACTGGACTTCTAGTGCCGACCGTTCTCCAAAACTAAGTCTGGGCACCCTCTCCCAATACCCTGCGACTGGGTCTCTGACTCCTCTGGTCCTAGACCACCGTCTGCAACCTAACCAAAGTCACACAGGGAGCTACAACTCCCTCAGCTCCTCACTCTCTGAGGGCTACTACAGTTTGTGTTGGCTGCTGCCAGTCCTGCAGCTGGGGTCCATGTTTAACTTTAACTTTTGAGAATTCGGTTACTTTTCCAGAAATTATTAAAAGTTTTCAAAACATTCTTAGATTATTATGCAGATGTTTAGCAGATTATTGTAACAACACAAACATAAAACAACATCAACATTATAACATTAAGTGCTGTATATTCCTCCTAGTCTCTATACCTGAGTGGGGATTGCCCAAAATTGCTACGGGTAGACCTAAGTAACTCTGGTCCTTCCTCTAACCCCTGTTGTGTTCTGATGTCTAGAGCAGGTGTCTCCCGAGTCCCTACTGTCTGCAGGTGGACTAGGCAATTGTGTACGTGTTCTTCGTAAGGCTACCAATGTATGGTCTGAGGGCTTCTCTGGAACTGGTTCCTCCGCAACCTGTAGAAATGTTAAAACTGGCGCAATGACAGCTCCATTATACTGGAGCCAGTTTTCTGGAAAGTCTCCCAAGATAGTATGTATCACTTTTTCTTCCGTTTCTTTGATTTGAGGTGGATGTGATACCTCTTCTCTTGGTTTCAGTGGTTCTGGAAATTTCTTCAAGTGGTCACGTGAGACAGTAGATGTTGTTCTCCCTGCTCTTTGCTGATGAGACAGGTTTTCTGATTCAAAGTTTGAAGGTAGTACAACATAAGGTTCCCTCTCCCACTGATCATCAAGTTTGTGAAGTCTCCTTTTCCTTTTGAGAACTGTTTCTCCAGGCGTGAGAGGGTTAGCTTGTGCTTTCTTGCTGATGTATTTTTCTTGTTTTTCTCGACTGCGGATCAAGTTCTGCTCAACATAGTCTTGTATTCTTCTATACTGGGTTTGGCGGTGGGAACCCCAGTCTTCATCTGGTGAGCTGTGTTCTGGTATTTCAACCTCCATTTCAAGATCTACTGGTAATCTCCCAGGTCTCGCTCTCATGAGATAGGCGGGGGTAGGTCCTGCATCCCCAAGAGGATGAAGTTCCCTGTAGTGCCTTGAGGTAAGGTTAAGCAGAACGCAATGTGAAAGAGGCCTAAGGGTATCCATTAATATTGGATATTTGTAACAAAATTCAACCAATGTTAAAATTCTGGCCTGCCACAAAAAGCACCAATAAAATTCAGTACAACTGCCAACAAATACAGTAGATACATATCTAAAGCTGATGGCTACTTTAACCCCTTCACGACTGCGGGCAGTAAAGTTACGTCCTATTTTTCGCGACTTAACGACCAGGGACGTAACTTTACTGCCTAAAATGCATTTGATTGCCGTGGCCATAGCAACGGCTTTCAAATGATGTCCCCTGCTGTTTCTTACAGCAGGAGACCTTTGCTTGACCTCGAGGGGGTGGCATCGCCACCCCCCATCGACTATCGTTGTGATTGGCTGTTCAAATCTGAACCGCCAACCACATCGTTCGCACTGGTTTCGGCTATAAAAATGCCTGAAACAGTGAGATACTGTGAGATCCTGCTATGAGGTGTCGCATCAGCTGCAGCACATCATAGCACAAATAAACGCAAAAAATATCGGCCTAAATTTACCACTGACATGAAGTGCAATATGTCACGAGAAAACAATGTCAGAATCGCCAGGATCCGTTGAAGCGTTTCAGAGTTATAACCTTTCAAAGTGACACTGGTCAGAATTGAAAAAAATGGTCCGGTCATTAGGGTGTTATAGTGGCCAGGGGTGAATGGGTTAAAGTATGGTAGCCAGAATTGAAGGTAAAATATCTAATAGACATTGCACAACAAAGGGCTTTTCTGACATTGTGGCGGCAATGGAAAGGCCTTCGACTTTCTGCCAACAGTTCTACATTTCGGTTAGAGCTGAGATATCACCGTGAGTACTTGACTACACACACTAAGGACTCATTCAGACATCCGTGATTTTTCACATATGCAAAAAAGTCAGTCCCAGGTCTTTGATGTTTTGAATCCGAGTTTCACCAGTGTTCAGTCAATGTGTCAGTTTTTACTGCCAATATTTCATCAGGGACTTTTTCAGATGAAAAAAAAAATTGCAAAGCTTCTCCTGTACATTGCCATGTTAATCGCAGACAGCACAGGACTGCACACTGATGCATCTTTATGCTGACAGAGGTTTTCATTTATAATAATAATTTTTATTTATATAGCACCAACATATTCCACAGCGCTTTAAAATTCAGAGGGGACATGTACAGACAATATGAGACAATGCAAAATAACAAAACTTAGCTCAGTAGTTTTTTTGCAGACACACGGTCCTCGACAAACATTAACAAGTGGATAGCTCCATAGACTATGGAACGCATAGAACACGAAGGTGGTTCACAGGCGCCAAAATGAGACCTTTTAAATAGTCTTTGTACAGTGTCTGCACAGTTTAGTCTGAGTGCTGTCAATCACGAGCTGGAGGATGGGGTTAGCCAGCAGTTCATGAACATCGAGTAATCACCAATGTAGGTATTATAGCACAAAGAGAAAAAAACATGCATCAGCTCACCAATTCAATCATTTGGGACATTCCAAGGAAAAGCAGTGCGCAGAAACAGGCCTGCTCCTGGTCACATTAATCCAAACAGAAAAACCAGCCTCCGCAAACTTTCATAACATCTTCATTTTATTTGATTCCATAAAAAAATGAGAAACATAGACACAGGTCGGTCCCCGTCTACGCGTTTCAAGCGATAGGGCTCTTAATCAAGGTGTCATGATTAAGAGCGTTATCGCTTGAAACGCGTAGACTCGTACTAACCTTTGTCTATGTTTTTACTTTTCTATGGAATCAAATAAAATGAAGATGTTATGAAAGTTTGCGGATGCTGTTTTTTTTATTTGAATGTATGCATTATACTGAGAACACTCCAGTCATTGCACGTCACTCAATGCAGCTCATAAACAAACTGAGTGACCCAGTTTTGGAAGCAGGATTTTGGTCACTACTTTAGGCCTTGAAAACATGGGCTGTTCTACCATCAGTGTTTCATCAGTGATTTTCATGTAAGAAAAAGTAAATTTCAAAGCTTCCCCTGTCCATTATAATGTTTATCGTGGACAGCACATGGATATCAGGTCCGTGATTTTCATGGACCCATACATACATTTGCAGAGGTCATTTAGATTCGTGACTCCTATCAAAAACGGACATGTGCCCATGATTTTTTTTATGCAGATAAAATTCTCAAAAAATATGGACATGTGAATAGCACCATACACTTTAATGTGTATATGTTCTATCCGTGAAGATCACATGTATGTGAATAGACATCTGAATGGGGCCTTAGAGCAGCAGATGAGCTCTAGTGTACTCATGCTGGTGGTCTAAAGTGGAAGCTATTTGCCTTGCAGAGACCGACACACCATTCTAGCATGCCAGTGGTGAGGAGACTTTAAGCCACAATACTCCTCTGGGAAATATGCAAATTGTCTCTTCAGTGAGGAAGTAGTTGAACTCTAGTGCCACCTATTGGAGGTAGCAATCCTAAAAGTCAAAAGTGACCCTTTAATGAGTCTTGTCATATGACTTAGGATTTATGCCAGATCAGAACCTCAATTTGCAGAAACGATGTTTCTGGATGGTTGTCCCTTGTCAGCACTTTGCACTGACAAGGGATAACCATCCCAAAACACCATGTCTGTAAATTGAGGTTCTGATCTGGCATAAATCCTAAGTCATATGAGAAGGCTCGTTAAAGGGTCACTTTTGACTTATAGGATTGCTACCTCCAATAGGTGGCACTAGAGTTTGTCTACTTCGTCCCTGAAGAAACAATTTGCATGCTGGTGGTGATACATTACATTCTTTCAGTATATTATATATAGTCTCTTATCTTCCTAGAGGAAAGTCCTAAACATTTCATTAGCAAGTCAACTTTAGTACACTGTGAAGTTTTACTTTTGAGTCCATCTTGTCTACCATATCTTCATCTAGTCTATTAAACATGACTTTGCTAATAAAAGTCACTTGACCTCACATTTTCTCCATCTTAATTGATGGGACTCCATGCTGTGCTTGTTTACTTTCTTTTCAGGGAGGGAGATAATGAAGTGACCTTTTAGCTGCCATAATAAAATCTTGTTAAAGGCTGGAAAATATTTTTTTTAGAACAATGTTAAGCATTATGGTTATTTATTCAATAAATCTCTTTATTCTCAAAAAAAATTCCATTCTTAAATAAGGAGCTACCTTGTATGAAAAACATATTCTTTTTAACGCATTTGCGTTGATTGATGTTTTTACGGCATTGACAGAAATTCCTTTTACAGTTCTCACTTCTAGTCTCGAGGGTGATGGTGCTGACTGTGGGAGGCTTGTGCATCTGGACCTAACCTGTTTCTAATTTGTTGGCTCCCATTAAGTCATATATACATATTTATGAATGTAAATATTCAGAGGAAGCCATCATTTGTGCCATATATTTTACTGCAGGTTAAGGTGACATAATCCTCATAATTATGGTAATTGTTTTCCCTTTAATAGCTTTCCAGTATGCTGAATTCTGTACAGCAATGTTTTCAATAGGGAGCTTCTGAGAACATAAGAAGGGAGGTGGGATGGCGGGGCCCATTTTGACAGCTGTTTAATGCTAAAGTATGTTCTCTCAAGGAGGTGACATATGCAGGAAAGAGGACCTAGGGTGTCAGGGGAGAGTACGCTTTCCTGTTAAAGAAGTGCATAATTCATGTAAATGTCTTATCACAGAAAAGAGCACAGGAGACAGGAGGCCACTTCAAGGAGATCCACACATAAATATAGTGAAGTCCCGAAGAACTGGTCTGGTCTCTTAAATATGTGCTAAGACATTCTGGGAACAAAAATCCTGAAAATTTCTGTAGATGACATAAGAACATTGCTTTTACCCCAATTCTCGCTTTACCTTATCTTACTCTCTGTGTGTTTAGTTTCTGAACTCATTAATACAATATAATTATCAGAAAAGAGTATTTGTTTGAAGAGATCACTTGGCTGAGAAGAATAGATGAGGCCACTAGGTGGCTCTATATGATTACGCATACCCACAGAACTTTTCAATGTGTTTTTTTATCTTTAAAACAGTTTCAGCCTCCAAACCTAATCTACAATAAATAACTCTAAATGAAAAAAGTAAAACAAAATATCCTGCGACCAGACATATCTCAAATACATTTAACATAAGTACATGTTGTTCTGCCAAAGCTCGAAATAAAAGGTTTCCCTGAGAATCCTCCCAAAATTGCCCTATTACCGAAAATATATATTCCCACAATCATTCTCTTCACATTCTGTGGGGATAAGAATGTAAGCCTATGGATCATACACCAATATTGAGATGTGAGTTTGTGTTTAATATCTAGTAATAATACAAAAACTCAGTCAGTGAATTGGGAAATCATACTTTGTGGACACCACATACATTGTTAGAATACATTTTTTCATTTTTTAGAAACGCAATTATGGTTTTGTTGAAACTCACTTATCTAAATGTCTATAACAGAAGTACAAACAGTTATTCTGAAGGCTATATGTATTCCCTTAGGCACTACTATGTGTTTTCCATTCATCCCTTTTTAATACATTGGGACAGATTTACTAATCCTGTCTGATATACAGAACATATAAACGTAGGGTACATATACTAGCAGATTATTGGGAATAAGCATTCACAATTACTGACCTGTCTAAACAAAGTGCTTATAACTATTTGCGGACCGCCAATAGACTTTAAACTTATGGCCCGAGCCGGCTCCAACTCTACAGTGATGATCTAAAAGGCTACTGCTTAGTAGCCCAGCAATTATTATTATTTTTATTATTTATTATTATAGCGCCATTTATTCCATGGGGTATACATAATAGGGACAAGTACAATAATCATAAACAATACAAGGCACAGACAGGTACAGGAGGATAGAGGTCCATACTCGATTGTGTAGCTGTGGGGATCCGGCTGTCAGAGACAGGCCAAATCATCATAGAGACTCCACAGAAGGTTTATTACCGTTTGTGCTTTGTCTATCGCTTTATATGCAGCGCTACATAAGTGCAATCTATACAGCAATAGAAAGCGCTGATGGTGCTTCTTCCTCCATACACAGCGCTCATGAAATCGCTGTGTATCAGGGTGGAAAAAGATCTGCTGGGAGGTAGGAGACCTAGACAGCTCTGGAATACAGCGATGAGGCTACATTTACCTTATAACTAGTGCTAATATACCAGCCCCAATTAAAAGGGAATTATGACCTTATGTTAAAAGGGGCATAATGTGTAAAATAAATGACAAATAAAATTAATAAATTAGTAAATAAAGAATAAATAAGTAAAATAAAATGCCACTGTCATGGGAACTTAGCCAAAGATAATGGATTGCTGCTGGATCCATTTCCAATGGATGATTACTGGACTGACCTGTGAACTCAGCCTTAGTTCACATGTCAAATAATCATCCATTTTAAACAGATCCAAGAGCAAATAGTTATCTTAGGAGGACAAAAAAGTTCTGCAGACACAACTTTTTTTGTCCCACATAAAATCATATTACAACTGGATCCGTTTTTTTAACATTGAAGTCAGATCCGTTAACTAACCATCCGTTTTTCTTCCATTTGAAATGCATCAGCTTTTTGAATACTGGATTGATTTCATATGGATGATTACTGGACACGTGAACTTCCCTATTGAGTTTGATTTCCAGATAAATCTCAATTGGCTAGCTGACATAGTAAAATATGGAGATTTGGGAAACAAGCTAATACTCTATATTTCTTGCTTGGTTTTTGATCCAAATAGGGGAAAACATAATCTGTTTCTCATACTAGAATTCAAAATTCTACATAAAGTCATAGAGGTAAAAGTATAAAACTCTTGCAAACTCATAGAAGTGCAGAGACGATCTGTCAGCTCCCGATAAGGACCCCTTAGGCTAAGTTCACACAGGGCATCTTTTGCTGCGTTTTTGGTACATTTTTGAAGTCAGAAAGATGCATCAAAATGCATGCATTTCCTTCTCCCAGCAAAGTCTATGAGATTTTGATTTTGCTGTCCACACTGGGCATCTTTTATTGGCAATGCTTCTATAGGATCACCAGATCCTATAGAAGCATTGCCACTGCCGATGCTACTTAAACTATATAGAGCAAATTAAATTATTTAGAATTACCTCTGCGAGCACCTGCTTTTCTTAGTATTTTAGGCTTTTTACAGGCTCTGGGTTCCACTTTCCTGAAAGCGAAAAATTCCTCTAAGGCCTCTGCCACACTCACGTGAAAATCATGCACGTGCCGCGAGACACGTATTTTCCCTGCATGTTGCATGTAGGTAAGTACGTGTCTCCAGTACGAGCGGACTACGTGTGTTCTTCGTGTGCTATCCGGAATAACACACGGAGAACTGGTAATTTGCATACTCACGTGGTCCTTCCTGCTGTCCAGGGTACTGATCTTCGGTCTCCAGCCCTGCCGACTCCCCGCTGCTGCTGCTGCTGACCGCAGTGAAGTGAATATTAAATGAGCATAATGAGTGGCAGTCAGCAGCAAGTGACAGCAGCGGCAGAGACAGGAGGGCTGGAGAAGGTGAGTAAAGATTTGTTATTTTTTTCTCTGACACGTGAGTTTTCTCCGGTGCGTGTCACACATGACCGCATCCACACTACATCCGTGTGGTACGGGTGCGGGCCGTGTGACACCCGTGATGCCGGAGAAAACGTGGACATGTCAGTGTGTTGGAAAACGCACACATGTACAAACGGACACACGTTCCGTGTGGTTTTACGTGTACAGTTAGGTCCAGAAATATTTGGACAGTGACACAATTTTCGCGAGTTGGGCTTTGCATGCCACCACATTGGATTTGAAATGAAACCTCTACAACCGAATTCAAGTGCAGATTGTAACGTTTAATTTGAAGGTTTGAACAAAAATATCTGATAGAAATTGTAGGAATTGTACACATTTCTTTACAAACACTCCACATTTTAGGAGGTCAAAAGTAATTGGACAAATAAACCAAACCCAAACAAAATATTTTTATTTTCAATATTTTGTTGCGAATCCTTTGGAGGCAATCACTGCCTTAAGTCTGGAACCCATGGACATCACCAAACGCTGGGTTTCCTCCTTCTTAATGCTTTGCCAGGCCTTTACAGCCGCAGCCTTCAGGTCTTGCTTGTTTGTGGGTCTTTCCGTCTTAAGTCTGGATTTGAGCAAGTGAAATGCATGCTCAATTGGGTTAAGATCTGGTGATTGACTTGGCCATTGCAGAATGTTCCACTTTTTTGCACTCATGAACTCCTGGGTAGCTTTGGCTGTATGCTTGGGGTCATTGTCCATCTGTACTATGAAGCGCCGTCCGATCAACTTTGCGGCATTTGGCTGAATCTGGGCTGAAAGTATATCCCGGTACACTTCAGAATTCATCCGGCTACTCTTGTCTGCTGTTATGTCATCAATAAACACAAGTGACCCAGTGCCATTGAAAGCCATGCATGCCCATGCCATCACGTTGCCTCCACCATGTTTTACAGAGGATGTGGTGTGCCTTAGATCATGTGCCGTTCCCTTTCTTCTCCAAACTTTTTTCTTCCCATCATTCTGGTACAGGTTGATCTTTGTCTCATCTGTCCATAGAATACTTTTCCAGAACTGAGCTGGCTTCATGAGGTGTTTTTCAGCAAATTTAACTCTGGCCTGTCTATTTTTGGAATTGATGAATGGTTTGCATCTAGATGTGAACCCTTTGTATTTACTTTCATGGAGTCTTCTCTTTACTGTTGACTTAGAAACAGATACACCTACTTCACTGAGAGTGTTCTGGACTTCAGTTGATGTTGTGAATGGGTTCTTCTTCACCAAAGAAAGTATGCGGCGATCATCCATCACTGTTGTCATCCGTGGACGCCCAGGCCTTTTTGAGTTCCCAAGCTCACCAGTCAATTCCTTTTTTCTCAGAATGTACCGACTGTTGATTTTGCTACTCCAAGCATGTCTGCTATCTCTCTGATGGATTTTTTCTTTTTTTTCAGCCTCAGGATGTTCTGCTTCACCTCAATTGAGAGTTCCTTAGACCGCATGTTGTCTGGTCACAGCAACAGCTTCCAAATGCAAAAGCACACACCTGTAATCAACCCCAGACCTTTTAACTACTTCATTGATTACAGGTTAACGAGGGAGACGCCTTCAGAGTTAATTGCAGCCCTTAGAGTCCCTTGTCCAATTACTTTTGGTCCCTTTAAAAAGAGGAGGCTATGCATTACAGAGCTATGATTCCTAAACCCTTTCTCCGATTTGGATGTGAAAACTCTCATATTGCAGCTGGGAGTGTGCACTTTCAGCCCATATTATATATATAATTGTATTTCTGAACATGTTTTTGTAAACAGCTAAAATAACAAAACTTGTGTCACTGTCCAAATATTTCTGGACCTAACTGTATGTGCCTGCTACCATAGGGTAGCATTGGTGTACGTGTCTCTGTGCCACCGGTACGTGCAAAAACGTACCAAACACATACCGGCGGCACGGATGTGTGTCGGAGGCCTAATGGGAATCTGTCAGTAGGAACAACTCTCTTTAGCCATCTATATGAGCATGTAGGTTATTGGAAGCTGAATAACATGATATCTTGCTATTATGCTATTCCAGGTCATGGGCCATGAGAATCTGCCACCAGAGCTTATTTCATATATAAGAGGGAGTTTTCAGTGTGATGTGTGATGGCCACTCTCTGATCTCCTGATCTCACCTCAGAACTGAGGTGATTATAACTGACACATCTGCATGTTTTTCCTAGCTTCAGCCTCCATTTCACAGGCAGGCAGGGTTGCAATATTGTTGCAATATATTGTTTATAACAAGGCAAAGTTCTACTGTTCTGTATTAGTACATGTCTCACAATGATTATGCCCCAGGCTATGGGGCGGAGTTTTCTTCTGGGCAACGTCCTCCCCATAGCCTGGAAGAGCTCATTTACATATAAGAAAACCCATGCATTTCTCTGGAGGAAGTCATTAGATTGCAAATATGAAGGTATCACTGTATTCACCTTCGTATAGCCTGCAAGCCGATAAAAACATTACACTCCAAAAATGTACAATTTAATTTTGCAAAGGAAGATGCTGGATCTATTGAATCTAATAACAAAAGTGTTAAATACTATCCACATAAAAATATAGCGTCCAAAAGAATTTGTAAATGTCGCTTGAAAAGGATTGCCTAGACTGGTTACATTTTTAGCAAACCCTCAGTATTAGGTCTGTATGGTTTTAACGACTAACTGTAATAATAATGTTCCCATTGTTCAAATCGAAAATGGTCACGGGAATTAAAACGCAAAGTACATTACAGGCTACACAACTTTTCATTACATTATTATGAAGCTATAGTTATATACAACTGAAAACCTCAAATATGGACAAAGTACTATCTTTATATCACAATGTATAATCTATCTTGATTTTCTTAGAGGTATTATTCTTATCCCTTGCTCCTGGTACTCATTTATAAAGGTTTAGAGTTGTTAAATGTATATATGACACTTTTTTTTGCAGAAACCTGCAATTCCTTCACACAGGCACTGACTGGTGAGGTTAATCTCAAGCCTAGATCTACAATAATAAACAGCTGTATATAAAAAGGTCATGGAATTGCTTTGCAGGGCAGTTCATGAAAAGAAATAATCAGGGTTTTTTTCCTGCCAGGAGACACACGTTACCCAATACCCTGTTACTTGTAAAAGTTATTTGTGCAATCTAAAACTTATTTTTTTCTTAAATGTATAAAAAAAATATCTGACATATTATCATACATTTCTACCATATAAAGGTTATAAACTACAATATACTATAGTATAATTTTTGAAGCAGAAATCAAATATGTAACCATGATGGCACATTATATCTCAAGGTACTGAGATATAAGTATTAGCATGAGCAAACAAATGCTTTATATGTATACTTTATAAAGTAAAAATGTTTATAATGTCACCA
This sequence comes from Anomaloglossus baeobatrachus, assembly GCF_048569485.1. Classification (NCBI taxonomy): domain Eukaryota; kingdom Metazoa; phylum Chordata; class Amphibia; order Anura; family Aromobatidae; genus Anomaloglossus; species Anomaloglossus baeobatrachus. The sequence continues at coordinate 423,009,877 of NC_134355.1, read as the reverse complement.
TGAATAGTACCATGGTGCCTCCCAGCATTTTTCAAAGCGACAGAAGGTGACACTACTTGTACTGTATGGTTCTATATTCACAGTGTGGCCACTCTAGATTATATAGATTTAATAGAAAAATATATGAACTTCTTAAAACCTTGTAGATTACATGTAACATACAGTGGATATAAAATGTCTACATAACCCTGTTAAAATGTCAGGTTTTTGTCATGTAAAAAATTTATACCAAAAATAATAATTTCAGAATCTTTTACACCTTTAATGTCACCCATAATCTGTATAAAGCCATTGAGAAACAAACTAAAATCATTTGATGGGGAGGGGAGTAAAAATTACATAACTAAAATAATGTGGTGTCATAATTATGAACACCGCCTTAAACGGGAGTGTGGTTATGTTAAGAAATAGCCAAGCACATTTAATCTCATGTTTAATAGTACAGGGGAACCTTGGTTTACGAGAAAAATCTGTTCTGGGAGTGTGCTTGTCAACCAAGTTACTCGTCTAGCAAAGCAAAATTTCCCATAGGAAATAATGCAAGCTCAGACAATTCATTCCACAACTTGTGCAATGTCCCATCCTGGTCTCCTATTGTGCCATTCCACACATCCACAAACATGCACATGTTGCGGGCGGAGGAGGGGACGCTGCGCTCTCCCACTGCTCGGGTCCGGCTGCCGCTGCTGCTGCGCGGTGGTGGCTCGAGCGCTGGGCCGGATCCCGGGGACTCGAGCGGCGCTCCTCGCCCGTGAGTGAAAAGGGGGGTGATTGGTTGTGGGGGTTTTGATTATGGATATTGTCCGTGACGCCACCCACGGTTGTGGTGATTTTGGTGACACCACCGCTGCTCTAGACGGGGATCCCGGGAGCGGTGACTGGGAGCAGCTTTGTTGTTAGTTCTCCCCTCCGTAGGTAGGGGGTTTGGTTGTCCCGGGGCCCGGTGATGGGGTAGGAATGGATGGCAGGCAGGTTACGGGGCCTGGGGAGGTGCAGGGTCGCGGGGGCAGCGCTGTGCCGCACGGCACGGTGGTACTCACTCAGCCCAATGATGAAGACACAGTTCTCGGTAAAACACACGGCTGGATGGACGGGTCCCACAGACGGCTGCGGTGTTGTTGCTCCCAGCAGGTTGGTGGCAACTGCCTTTCCCTGCACCTAAGATGTCTGTACGGTTCCAATGGGTTCCCACCGGTAACCCGCTCCCCGGCTTGGATATTGGCTGGAGGAGCCCCTTTTGCCCGCAGGCGCTGGCCCTGAGAAACGGTTGTCTTGGCGGTGGCGGTGTCTCCCTCGGTTGGTTGGACTGTTGCCTTCTGTCGGGACTTGACTGTTTGGAAACCCAGGAGGTCCCCTTCACTAACGGATTCGGCAAATTCACGGCGACTCCTAGCCTTGCCGGGGTCCGAAAAGCCCCTGCCAGATGGTGCTGGCTTCTCTTTGTGTACTGGTCCGGTACCGCCGGGCCACCGTCCGTCCATGGTCCTTACGGCAGACTCCGATAGGCCACTCCTGCAGACGGTCACCACCGTCTGCCAACCTTGCTGATCTGTCCGGGCTCCAACCCGGACACCTGCAGTAGCTCAGCACACTTTTGCTCGCTGCACTTAACTCTGCTCTGCTCTCAAGCTCTGCCTGAGCTAAACTGCCTGGTTTTCCCTCCTCCAGGACTGTGAACTCCTCGGTGGGCGGGACCAACCGCCTGGCCCACCCCCTGGTGTGATCATCAGCCCCTGGAGGAAGGCAACAAGGGTTTTGTGTTCTGGCTTTGGTGTGCCTGCTGGGAGTGTGGGGTGTGTGGGTGTTGTGCTCTGTGGCCCCTGGCTTGTCCAGGGTGACACACACACACACACACACACACACACACACACACATACACATTATGCTCATCTTACCTTCCGTTCCATCGCCGGCCTCCCGGTTCTTGTAGTTCTTCGGTACAGGATGTGTATCAGGTAACCATTGCGACCGATGCCGGAGCTTCCGCTGCCAGAGTGCTGACATCAAAGGCAGGAGTCGCTTGCCTCTGATTGTTCAGCGCGCTGCCTTTGAGAAGCGGCTGACAGCGAAGTTCATCCATTGTCGCGATGGTTACCCGATAAACATCCTGTACCAGCGAACTACAAGAACTGGGAGGCTTTTAAGGGAACGGAAGGTAAGGTGAGCATAATATGTGTGTGTGCGTGTTTGTGTGTGTTTGTGCGTGTTTATGCGGACTGCAAGAGCGGGTCAGAGTGCGGAACCGGAAGTGTGTGCGGTGAGTATTTGCTCGTACTGCAAAGCATGCTCATAAACTGAGTTACAAATTTACAGCAAGCCTTGCTCATATAGCGAAATACGCGCACACCAAGTTACTCATAAACCGAGGTTCCACTATATAGCAAAACACCAGGTCATAATACTAATGCACTGTAGGATGCAGCAAGTCCCCATGATAAAGTCAGAGGCACCAAAGATTCAAAATACTAATGAAACAACCACTTAGATACCTACCATTCCATACCCAAAATTGCCCCAGCCAACACTGGACGTAAAAACTCATTTTATATATTAATCAGTACATACCGTGTTTTTCCAAAAATAAGACACTGTCTTATATTTTTTTTGCCCCCAAAAAAGCGCTAGGGCTTATTTTTGGAGGAGGTTTTATTCTTGGAGAAACACGGTTGGGGATAAGTTTACCCCCCAAAAAAGCAGACCCCCCACTTCCCAGGAGACTCATACTCACCAGACCAGGACATCTGCGTGGTTCCCAGGTCCTCCTGTGATCTCCGGTCGGTGCTGCACGCCGTCCTACCCTGCTGCTAGCTGACACGCTGACACACACAGAAGATCCCAGACACACACAACAGATCACACACAGACACACAGCAGTTCACAGATATACACAGCAGATCATACACAGATCGCAGGCACACACAGCCGATCACAGATACACACAGCCGATCACAGATACACACACAGCAGATCGCAGATATACACAGCAGATCAGACACAGCAGATCGCAGGCACACACAGCTGATCACAGATACACACATCCGATCACAGGCACACACAGCCGATCACAGATACACACAGCCGATCACAGATACACACACAGCAGATCACAGATACACACACAGCAGATCACACACAGCAGATCTCAGGCACACACAGCCATCACAGATACACACATCCGATCGCAGACACACACAGCCGATCACAGATACACACAGCAGATCACACACAGACACACAGCAGATCACAGATATACACAGCAGATCACACACAGCAGATCTCAGGCACACACAGCCATCACAGATACACACATCCGATCGCAGACACACACAGCCGATCATAGATACACACAGCAGATCACACACAGACACACAGCAGATCACAGATATACACAGCAGATCACACACAGCAGATCTCAGGCACACACAGCAATCACAGATACACACATCCGATCGCAGACACACACAGCCGATCACAGATACACACAGCAGATCACACACAGACACACAGCAGATCACAGATATACACAGCAGATCACACACAGCAGATCGTAGGCACACACAGCCGATCACAGATACACACAGATCGCAGATATACACAGCAGATCACACACAGCCATCACAGATACACACATCCGATCGCAGACACACACAGCCGATCACAGATACACACAGCACATCGCAGGCATGCACAGCTATCACAGGTAGACACATCCGATCGCAGGCACACACAGCCGATCACAGATACACACATCCGAACGCAGACACACACAACCGATCGCAGAAAAACACAGCCGATCGCAGACACACACACACACACAGCCGATTGCAGACACACACACACACATCACATCCAGCACTTACGGCAGCAGAGAATGAGAGCAAGTCACGTGTTCGGATTCTCCCGGCGAGAAGAGATCGGTGTCACTGGATGAGGTGAGTATGTATGCGATCCGATGTGTGTGCGATCCGATATTTGTGAGTGTGTGCGTGTGATTTGTTGTTTGCGTGTGAGCCGATGTTTGTGTGTGCGATCTGATTATGTGTGCGATCTGACTGTGTGTGCGATCCGATGTTTGTGTGTGAGATCTGGTGTGTGTGTGAGATCTGATTGTGTGTGTGTGTGTGTGTGTGTGAGCTGATGTGTGCGGGGGTGTGATCACTGCAGGGCCTCTGCTCGGCGTCTGGTGAGTTTGATTGCCGGGTGCCGCTGTCTATAATGAAGTGTCCTGCAGTATCTGTATCTTTTTTAGCTGCACGGACACTTCATTATTGATCCGGGACTAGGGCTTATTTTCGGGGAGAGGGCTTATATTTAAGCCTTTCTCCGAAAATGCTGAAAATCCCTGCTAGGGCTTATTTTTGGGGGAGGTCTTATTTTTGGAAAAACACGGTAGCTGCCATAATTTAAAATGATTTTGATTAACCTCATTTAAAAATTAGCTGTTCTTGCCAAATTTTCCTGACATTTTCTTAGTTGCATTTTAGAGCAAAAGCCATGGTCCATAAACAGCTTCCAACATAACAAAGGGATCTATATCATTGTTGAAAATTATCAGTCAGGAAAAGGGTACAAACGTTTTTGAAAGATATTAAATATACCATAGAACACTATAAAGATGCTCATCAAGAAATTGATTAAATTTGCCACAACAGTGACATTACCTCTGGACGTCCCTCAAAAATTCATGAAAAGAGAAGAACATTTTTGGTTGGGCTGCTAAGTGATCTATAGCAACATTAAAGGAGCTGCATTTATTTCTGGCAGGTGCTGATTGTATACTGCATGTGGCAACAATCTACCGAATTCTTCATACAAAGTGCAAAATAATAATATGCTCCCCTGAAGAAATTACAATGAAACGCGTGTCAGGAGCATCCAGCTGATACCTAAGGTAATTACATTGGATATACTTGAAGCACCTTATTATACTGCATTTTTTCTGCATTTGTATACTCACTACACATTTAAAAACTGGCCACCTAGCTGTTTGTCTGTATATTCTTTGTATATTTTATTGAATAAAATGAATTGATTTAAAATTGCACTTGTCACTGTATTTCCTTTGTGAGCGTAGATTGTCATTTTTAAACTATTGAGGCTTGAGAGTGTGAAATAAGTATTGAACACATCACCAATTTTCTAAGTAAATATATTTCTAAAGGTGCTAGTGATAACAATTTCTCATCAGATGTCGGTAACAACACATCAATCCACACAGGTTTGGATAACAAAAAATTGAACAAATCTTCATAAATGAAGTTATGTGTAATATCATTATATGACAAAGAGAAAAAGTAATGAACACATGAAGAGCTGACACCAGCTGAAATCTATCAGTAATTGGCATGCATTTGTCATGCCTCGGATTTGATTCAGAAGACTCCTGTGCTGTGGTCCGTTTTCCTCTCCACTGAGTCACAGTCAAGTTCAGACACTGTCTTGGTTCTGAACACTTTGTTTGTGTTCATTGCCTTTCTGCTAACAAGTGTTCACAATGCTGTAATTCAGTCTGCCCTATCACCTAGTGGGTGTAACTATTTAAAGCTTCCCCGAGCTTGCATTTCCCGCTGGTGATATTTTTGAAGTGGACCCTGCTTGGAATTGCAGCCTGTCTGCCAAGTGCTTTCCTGACAAATTGTTACTTTTGGTTTACCTTATTTTTTACTGTGCACCTTTCTCAGGATTCTTAAGGAGGTACGTGATATCCTTGATGGCCACTTAGGAAGAAAAGGTCTGAGTTGTCATCTTAGACATCCAGTTAGGGTTGTTTCAGTCTGCACAGCTGGGACCTCTAGTCTGTACAAGAACTGGAAGGGTCAGGGGGAGGAATTTTAAGTTAGACCTTTATTTTATTTTCCATGTGTGCACTATAGTGTGCATTACAGCATTCCTGTCACTTAGTTAAACATATCAGCTGGTTCAACTGATGGCCTATAAAAAGGTGTCTCATTATCAAGGTGCAACAGGAGAAACATCTTATGATGGGTAAAACCAGTGAGGTGTCTCAAGACCTTTGCAACCTTGTTTTTGCAAAACATACTGATGTCATTGGTTACAGAAGAATTTCTAAACTCCTGAAGGCTCCAGTACCCACTGCTGGGGCCATAATATGGAAGCAGAAAGAGCATCATTTCACCATAAACTAACCATGAAAAGGTGCTCGCCGCAAGATTTCAGACAAAGGGGTGCAAAGAAGTACACGGGTCTGTAATGGAAAATAGTTTGAAAAGTAAGAGGTGACCGTTATATACTTTTGATTGCTGAACTCAGTAAAAATCTAGCAAAAATTCCATCATGTACAATTTTTTCACAAACATAACTCCATAGGCTTCCAAAAGAATAAACTTCCATAGAATTCCATATCTAATTTGTTCCATACTTTTCTCAAGATGATGTTTTAGTGTATTGTAGTGATATTCCAGGGCTGATGGAAAAATTTAACATTGAATACAATATGGTTGAAGCTCTTTATTGATTTGTCCCAAAAAGATCTGAAAGCTGAGCTACTGCTTCAGGACCTGCTGTCAGTCCTGTCTCTAGCCCATTGTCCTCCACCGTGCGGAGCTTCCGCCCGACCCCCCCACCCCACCTACTGTCTCCTCCCCAAAATCCTTTAGAATGTAAGCCTGCAAGGGCAGGGCCCTCTTCCCTCTGTACTAGTCTGTCTATTGTAACTTGTATATGTGTTCTGTATGTAACCCCCTTCTCATATACAGCACCATGGAATCAATGGTGCTCTATAAATAAATAATAATAATAATAATAATAATTGTCCTGAGTCAGTGCTGTCTGCCATCATACTGGTAAGCTGCTGCAGACATGGGGACTGCCTTGGAGTGGTACATGGTGGCTATCTGCAGCACAAGCCTAACCTCACCAATAGAAGCTTTAGGGAAGACCAGGTTGTCGCTTAGTCATGCCCCTCCAAGGAAAGCCCAAGCTCTGTGGCCCAGTGGCTTCACTCAATCATTCTGTTACACATCCGCCTCTGCGGTCGTAACATCTGGTCTGTGGTGGAGGGTCATACATTAAAAGTGTATTTCAACAAAGTATTAGTTTAAGAGTATGCATATTTATGCAACCACATTTTTTTTATAGTATATTTTTTCTTTTTCCACCCAAAATGATTTTTTTTTCAAATGAATTTTGCAGATTAAAGGTCACATAGAATGAGGGGTGTGTTTTGCAAGACAAATTGTACTTTCACTTACATTCATTTTCCCACATAGTTTACTATAAAAACTGTAAAATAATTGCAAGTACTGTGACAATTGCGAACCCCACCCAATTCTGACATTACTTTTTGGGAAGTGTATAATTTGAGGTAAAAATGATCAGGTATCGTGATTGTCGTAGTCAGTACAATTATGTCAATCACAAACGTCTCCAGTTTTTAGATTTTGAATTATTTTGCACACCATTCAATGTAAACACAACCTGCAATAAGTTATTTGCACTAAAAGACTACTGAGAAAGCATAACTGGGTACGACTTTAATATTAATAACCCTGATAAATGAAATATGTCCACACCTTCTAAACATCTTTTTAGATGAACATGGGGGTATTACAGAATGGCATGAGTCAGTTCCCACATCATGATGTGCTATGCACGTCATGAATTTAAACTGTGATTATGTGAACACACTCTGTGACAGCTCCGTGGTGACAGCTCCAGGCCGACAGCGATCACTGACAGCTGACAGGCACAGCCAGAAATGCGGGGACACATTCAAGCGGTCCCTGCTCTCTGATTGGTGTATCAGATCGTTGTGTGGTCAATCTTACTGACCTATCACACAATGAGATCGGCGGGAGATGCTGAACTATCAGCACTTCCTGCACGATCACCGCAGGAGCTGACTGCTGAATGCTTGCAGTAATAGCCATGGCTGGCACGCATGCCACCCTTCTAGATAATGATCACAGCATTTGAGAGAGGGCAGGGGCTCCCTCTCACCCCCGTTGGCAACCCAGTGACAAAATCATAGGGAGCCGATGGTTACCATGGCACCTGGAGTTTAAACAATGACTTCCTGATTTGCCAGGTTTGGTGGCGTGTTAGACCCAGCCACTAGGAGAAATTGAAGAAATTTGAAGAAATTTTGGGATCTATTTTCTCCTATTACCTATAGGAAAATGAAAAAAAAATTTCTGGAAAAAATGTGATTTTTTTTTATTTTATTTTCACAGCTCAACGTTATAAAATTCTGCGAATCACCTGGAGGTTCAAGGTGGTCACTACATTTATAAATTCCTTGAAAGGTGTAGTTTCCAAAAAGGGGTCACTTGTGGGGGTCTCCACTGTTAGGTACATCAGGTGATCTCCAAACGTGACATGGAATCCCCTATCTTTTCAAGACAATTTTGAGTTCCAATTCAAATGGTGCTCCTTCCATCCGAGTCCTGCCATGGGCCCAAACAGCAGATTTCAACCAAATATGGGGTATTGCTGTACTCAGGAGAAATTGTACAACAAATTGTATGGTCCATTTTCTCCTGTTACCCTTGTGAAAATGCAAAACTTGGGACTAAAGTAACATTTTTGTGGGGTAAAAGTAAAATGTTAATTTTTTTCCTTCCATAGTTATTTATTAACTATTTTGTGTGGTAAAACTATCTGGTTTAAGGGCATACAAATGAAAAGTTTGAAAATTGTGTATTTTCAAATTTTTGCCCAATTTTTGATATTTTCATAAATAAATGCAAATAATATCAAGAAAAATGTACTACTAAGATAAAGTAAAACATGTCACAAAAATCTCTGAATCACTGGAATATGTTGAAGTGTTCCAGAATTTCCAGATTGCATGTGGTTTAATCAACGCATTTCAAAGTATTCCAACTTCTTTTTCAAACAAGTTACCTGATGAAGTTGGAATACTTCGAAATGCGTTGATTAAACAGCATCCAAGCCTGTTCCATGTGTCCTGGTCCGTTATACGAATTTTACAGCAGCGCGGAGAAACCACATTTCTTTCTCCTCTCTATTTACATTTGGCTTTACAGTCCATGGATTCTGCAGCTGCAGTTACCTTCAAATCAATTCATTGTTGTCTTTGCTTCAACCCCACAGGGTGAGCAGACACCCTGCATTTATTCACATAATATCCAGTTAAGATCCTATTGCGCTTTTTACTCCACAGTAGACAGACCTAGCAGTGCTACACAAACAGTACATACACACAGCTCTGCAGCACACACAGCACTGCTACATGAAAAGTAAATACAAACTCAACTTTGGCTGCATACATTTATATACAAACCTCTCTGCTACATTCAAATATATCTGCATACATTCAACAATGATTTTAATCATGAGTAGTTTAGTACCAGGTGTAACGTCTTATTCCCCATATTTTCCAGTTTTCTCAAAGCATATGACTGATAAGGCTGGACTCAGATGAGCATATGGCATCCAATGCGACATGCTAATGACTCCCGGCTCAGGCTCTGCTGTGAGCATGAGCTGAGTGTCATTCGACTGTGACCCGATCCTGCAATCGGGTCACAGCTGTGAAGCTGAGGGAAGGCGCTGCGGAGGAGAGGGAGGGGTTATTGCCCCTATCTCGTCCACTGTCAGCCTGTGCGTATATTGCACTGGGATAACATCCGAGTGCAGTCCGATGTATCTCTCGCACCCATTCACTTGAATGGGTGCGAGGGATACGGCTCTAGCAGAATATTGCAGCATGCTGCCGCTTTTCTCGCATCCAGAATCTGGATACGAGATAAGCTGACTAATTGCTCTCCCTCATTGACTAACATAGGTCCGAGTGCAATGCGAGATTTTCTCTCATTGCACTCATCCGAATTTCACACTCGTGTGAGCATACCGTAACTGTGATATCCTCCCAGGTCCATTAGCTCCAGTGTTCAGTGGTGGGCTGTTTCCAGACCTGAAGTAGGGTGAGAACTATGCAGGTCCTTATTCAGCTTCCTCTCCTGCATTAATCAGACTAATCAATGTCAGCCAAAAGAAGAAAGAACTGTATCGCTGCACAGTCCTCTCCATAATCGGGAAGTACGCTATATGAGCACTCCTCTCAATCACAAGGTAATCTTGTTCCACCTTATACAACGCACAATTTTTTTAGCAAGAATTTTAATTTTTAAAAAGTGTGGTATAATTGAAAAATATGGTAGTAACTACAATATACCCAGATAATTATGATTTGTTGGGCGGTGAAGTATTTGCACAGTGAGAAATGTTTTTTTCTTGTATTTTTTAGGCTGAAAAAAGAAAAACAAATCTATTAAATTTAGACAGATAACCGAATCTTTAAGACTAATAAAATCAACAATTTGGCACATTCATAAAAAGAAGCAATAAACTGGAGAGCTCAGTGATGACAAAAGGCCTGGAAGAGCATGGGAGACAACTAAAGTGGAAGATCGCAGAATTCTTCCCTTAGGAAAGAAAAACGTCTTTACTACATTATACTAAGTCAAGAACACTCTCAAGGAGGTAAACTTATCATTGTCAAAGTCTGCTATCAAGAGATGCCTTCATGAATGTGAATCCAGAGGGTTTATTCCAAGATGGAAACGACTTGTAACAGTCAAGAGAAGAAAGGCCACATTAGACTTTCTATATTAGTACTGGTAGAAAATACTTTGGACAGAAGAAATGAAAAAATAATTACTGCTAGAATGAAAAAAATATGTCTTTGTACCGTGTTAGCGAGCAGATAGAAATACAGTATATTACAATTTGAGAGTCCTCAGTGGTTGATAACTTTTAATGGCTAAGTTAAAAGATGGTAACAAAAAGCAGCTTTCCAGACTACTCAGGTCTCTTCATCAGGCATGGTATAATATACAATCTGATCTTTTGTGTTATACCATGCCTGATGAAGAGACCTGAGTAGTCTCGAAATCTGCTATTTATTACCATTAGGGATTATCATATATCACAAAAATATTCGGCAATATTCGGCTTCATGAATATCTGATGAATAGGTCGCCGCTATGTGAATATTTGATCCGCAATGTAAGTCTATGGGAAGCCTGAATAGTTGCTAGTTGCCATAGACTTACATTGCGCATCAAATGTTTGCAAATAGTCGAATAGCGGCAACCTATTCGGTGAATATGGGCATTGCCGAATATATGTGCGGTATTTGATCATCCCTAATTACAATATTTTCAGTTAGCCATTAAAAGGTATCACCACCGAGGACTCTCAATTTTTAATATTTTGCTAGAATGAAGGAACAAGAACTGTATAAAAAAAATAAAGAAATGGCTGAAGAGTTGACTAATACCGCATTATCTGTCAAATCTGATGGAGGCAATGTAATTGCATTGGCATAGTTGCCAATCAGAGTGGCTCACTAGCTTTTACTGATGTTGTAAGTATATATATATATATATATATATATATATATATATATATATATATATATATATACATATATATATATATATATATATATAAAAAAATATATATATATAAATCTGCCCAGACTCAGCCAAATTCTCTAAAACCGTTATAAGTGTGAATCACAATACAGACGGATAATGACAAAAGCATACAGCAAACGTAAAAAACGTAGCCACGTAGCTTCTTAAGGTAAAGTAATAGAAGATTTTTCTATTGCCAAATTAGCGACATGAGCTTCCTTTTATGGACCAAGCTTCTCATTTACAAAATACAAAAATATATGGAACTTTTTATTTTTGTTCTTCTCAGCTCCCTTTAGCTGTTTTTGACCACAAACTGCAGTTCAACTTTTATGTGATAATAGATCAACTGAGAGGAGCTCAAAAGGAGGAAGATAGGAGTTATACACACTTCAGTCAGACCCAACTCACTGACGGATCCTCAGATAACTTATAACTCAGTCAGGTAACTCGCGGCCACCGCTGGATCCAGAGGTGGCCGCGGGTAACCTCAGTGACAGCAGCTGATCGCGCTACTCATCTCATTAGCTGCGTGGAGGTGACCGGAGCGGCGGTGTCTTCTGCTGCTCCTGTCACCTCCATGCAGCAGAGCTGGACGCGACGCTGGAGGTCCGTGGAGTACGCCGGACATGGAGGGTTTGTCGGGGTTAATAAATTGGTAATGAGGGAATTTGTGTGTGTTTTTTATTTCAAATAAAGGATTTTTTCGGGTGTGTGTGTTTTTTTACTGTAACTTACAGATTAATCATGGAAGGTGTCTCATAGACGCCTGACATGATTAATCTAGGACTTATTGGCAGCTATGGGCTGCCAATAACTCCTTATTACCCCGATTTGCCAACGGCACCAGGGCAAATCGGGAAGAGCCGGGTACAGCCCCAGAACTGTCGCATATAATGTATGCGGCAATTCTGGGCGGCTGCTGACTGATATTGTTAGGGTGGGGGGCTCCCCATAACGTGGAGCTCCCCATCCTGAGAATACCAGCCTTCAGCCGTATGGCTTTATCTGGCTGGCATTAAAATTGGGGGGAACCGCACGCCGTTTTTTTTAATTATTTATTTATTTATTTTACTGCACAGTATAGACACGCCCACCGGCTGCTGTGATTGGGTGCAGTGTGACACCTGTCACTCAGCGTGGGGGCGTGTCTCACTGTAACCAATCATAGGCGCCGGTGGGCGGGGAAAGCAGGGAATACGAGATTGTTTAATGGGCGGCCGGCTTTTTCAAAATAGTAAAAGCCGCCGCAGCAGTGTGAATGCCGTGCAGCGCTGCGCCGGAGATCGGGGAACGGTAAGTATGAGAGAGGGGGGGAAACTGACCGACAGACTGTGAGAGAGGGACAGACAGACAGAGAGACCGACAGAGAGACAGAGAGACTGACCGACGGACTCAGGGAGATTGACCGACATACACGGAAATAGAAAGAATAGCCGACATCACTAGAAATAAAAACACCAAACGGACACGGACTATAGGTATATGCATACGTGTTTACTAACGTGTGTGCACATACCCATAGACTTTCATTGTGTCCACGTGTGCGTGCTCCGTGCAGATAACGGACATGCATCCGTGCCAAACGCAAACACATACGGATCACGGACACGCACACACGGACATAATGAAATAACGGACGTGTGACCACAATCATAGATTAACATTGGTGCACGTTTGGCCGTGTCTCCGGTATATACGGAAACGGACCAAACACGCACGTGTATCACGGACGTGTGAAGGGGGCCTTAGACAGTGCAACTGAGAGTGCACAGAAGACAAATGTTGGAAAATTGTTGATGAAATAAAAACTGAAAAAAATATTCCACCCTCCAAGCCCCCAAAAATATTTACCTACATCTATATTTTACGTACATGTTTATGGCTTTTTTATCCAATAATTAATTTTAAAAATCCATGAATACAACAGTCAGTCCCGTTAAACAGTAGAGGAAAAGAGTTGTCCAGGGACTCATTGAAAGATCTATAGATAAAAACAATTATTTATTCAGAAAGTATTGCAATTCATCATTACAGGATCAGGAAAGACATGTTTTGCAGACTAGGTTACCCATTTCGAACTCTAGCTTGTGGGTTCTTAGTTATAACTGGTAAGTGAAGTTGGACATTAATTGAGGGTGTCGAAACCATTAAGCCTTGTAAATTATATTAGTAAAGAAATGGCTATAGAAACAAATTCTCTGTAATACAATTAATCATAAAGTAAAGTGAAGTGAAAAGATCATGCCATCACTAAGAATTACTGATGAGCCAGCACTACAATGCTCGAGTTCTCCATACTTGAAACGAGCAGGTCAGATGCTTGGATTGGCTCGACTTGAGTTCCAAGTATAATGGAACTCAATGGGGAACTTGAGCATTTTTTCCGGGCTTCCAGAAAAATACTTGAGTTTTCCATTGACTTGAGTTGAGACCGTCCAAGTGTCCGATATGCTCGTTTTGAGTATCGAGAACTCAAGCATTGTAGTGCACACTCATCACTAGTAAGAATTAGTGATGAGCGAGTACTAAAAAGCTCGGGTGCTCGAAGCTCGGGCCGAGCATCCCAAGATACTCGTGTACTCGGGCCGAGCAACGAGCCCAATGTTATCCTATGGGAGACCCGAGTATTTTTGTGAAATGACCCCCCGGCAGCATGGAGAAACCCTAAAAATGTCACAAAAGTCTCAGAAGAGTGCTCAAATGACATGGCAACAGCATGGGGAAGACCCCTTGAAGCATTTATCACTGAAAAGTCACAGCTGTGAACAATTTTGTCCGCGTTTTACGCCATTTTTACGGACTCACCAGAAAACCTTCCAAAATGACCCCAAAATGATTTTTCATGGCAGAAATGTTAAGGGCACATACGCAATAGTGAGATAGAGCTGGTGTATGTTACTTTTTGAGATTAATACATGAAAGATTTTACGTGAAAACATTGTGTGGCACTCCGATGTCCCTGAGAAGAGACGTACATGAAGGCCTCTTGAGTCTAATGTGCCCATTTTGAGGAAGTGAGTCTTTGTAGTATTTTCCTTTGCCAGGGCAGTCCAAAATTGTGAGGTTCACCAATGCCCCTGCATACAGACGTGCATGAGGGCCTGTAAACCTGAAGTGCCCATTGGAAGGAAGTGGGTCTATTGTAGTATAGCCCTTAGGCAGGGCAGCCAAAAATTGGGAGGCTCCACGTTGTCCCTGGATAGAGACGTGCATGAGGGCCTGTAAACCTGAAGTGCCCATTGGAAGGAAGTGGGTGTATTATAGTATAGCCCTTAGGCAGGGCAGCCAAAAATTGGGAGGCTCCACGTTGTCCCTGGATAGAGACGTGCATGAGGGCCTGTAAACCTGAAGTGCCCATTGGAAGGAAGTGGGTCTATTGTAGTATAGCCCTTAGGCAGGGCAGCCAAAAATTGGGAGGCTCCACGTTGTCCCTGGATAGAGACGTGCATGAGGGCCTGTAAACCTGAAGTGCCCATTGGAAGGAAGTGGGTGTATTATAGTATAGCCCTTAGGCAGGGCAGCCAAAAATTGGGAGGCTCCACGTTGTCCCTGGATAGAGACGTGCATGAGGGCCTGTAAACCTGAAGTGCCCATTGGAAGGAAGTGGGTCTATTGTAGTATAGCCCTTAGGCAGGGCAGGCAAAAATTGGGAGGCTCCACGTTGTCCCTGGATAGAGACGTGCATGAGGGCCTGTAAACCTGAAGTGCCCATTGGAAGGAAGTGGGTCTATTGTAGTATAGCCCTTAGGCAGGGCAGCCAAAAATTGGGAGGCTCCACGTTGTCCCTGGATAGAGACGTGCATGAGGGCCTGTAAACCTGAAGTGCCCATTGGAAGGAAGTGGGTCTATTGTAGTATAGCCCTTAGGCAGGGCAGCCAAAAATTGGGAGGCTCCACGTTGTCCCTGGATAGAGACGTGCATGAGGGCCTGTAAACCTGAAGTGCCCATTGGAAGGAAGTGGGTGTATTATAGTATAGCCCTTAGGCAGGGCAGCCAAAAATTGGGAGGCTCCACGTTGTCCCTGGATAGAGACGTGCATGAGGGCCTGTAAACCTGAAGTGCCCATTGGAAGGAAGTGGGTCTATTGTAGTATAGCCCTTAGGCAGGGCAGCCAAAAATTGGGAGGCTCCACGTTGTCCCTGGATAGAGACGTGCATGAGGGCCTGTAAACCTGAAGTGCCCATTGGAAGGAAGTGGGTGTATTGTAGTATAGCCCTTAGGCAGGGCAGCCAAAAATTGGGAGGCTCCACGTTGTCCCTGGATAGAGACGTGCATGAGGGCCTGTAAACCTGAAGTGCCCATTGGAAGGAAGTGGGTGTATTGTAGTATAGCCCTTAGGCAGGGCAGCCAAAAATTGGGAGGCTCCACGTTGTCCCTGGATAGAGACGTGCATGAGGGCCTGTAAACCTGAAGTGCCCATTGGAAGGAAGTGGGTGTATTATAGTATAGCCCTTAGGCAGGGCAGCCAAAAATTGGGAGGCTCCACGTTGTCCCTGGATAGAGACCTGTTAGGTTCTTAGAGCCTCCGTGCTTGCATTTAAAAACCGCACGTGTGTGCCTGTTGGTGGCATCTTTCCGCTGCATTTGTGTGAGTTTTGCAAAAACTTGGATATAACGCACAAGTCTAGTGAATAATACACATCAGCACAGCATTGCAAAATGCGCAAGGGCGTTGTCAACGAACAAGGAAGTGGACGTGATGGTGGTGCAGGCAGAGACCGAGGTTGTGTGCAAGCTCTAATTTCGCCACAACAAAGGGCCACATCTAGTCGCTCGCACGTCCTGTCCCAAATTCTTGGGGACCGCAGCAGTACACCGCTCTTGAACCAAGACCAGTGTCAACAGGTTGTTAGTTGGATAGCGGATAATGCTTCTAGTCAGATTGGCACCACCACAAACACTCTGTCTTCCACACGGTCAAGTGTCAGTAGCCGTGATACTGCACCGCACATTTCAGAACCTGATCCTCCTTCCTACCACCAGGCCGAGTACACGTCCACGGACATTACTGATCCCACACTTGTACACTCGGAAGAGCTGTTCGTTCACGTTTCCATTCACAAATTCTGGCCTCTCGCCAGCTCCTGTTGAAGTGGGCCATGACGAGATTGTATGTACAGATGCCCAAATATTTGAGCAGCCACGTTCTCACGAAGTTGGCAACGTGTCTCAACAAGGGGTGGACGATGATGAGACACAATTGTCAGGAAGTCAGGAGGAGGAGCAGGGTGCGGAAGAGGAAGACGACGTGGTGGATGATCCAGTAACTGACCCAACCTGGCAGGAGGATATGCAGAGCGAGGACAGCAGTGCACAGGGGGAGGGAGGCGTAGCATCCCAACAGGCAGTAAGAAGCAGAGTGGTGGCCCCAGGCAGACGTCAGGCAACTGTTCCCCGGAACAACACGACACAAGGTGCCTGTACAAATGTTAGGTCTTCCCGAGTCTGGCTGTAATACTATTGTATGTATTGAGGATTTCGATTGCGTTAGGGCAATGACAACCAGAGACGAGTTCTTGGTGCAAGACGTTTATAATATGCAACCAGCAAATATGTACATAAACGGAACAAAAACACAGTAGAACATAAATACAGGAAATACCTTCCAGGGACGGAGCGAAAGGGAATTCCCGGGACCGCGCACCGGACTCCCCCAGGGATACCACCAAGAGCGAACCCCTATACAGGGACTGTCTGGCAATCACCCCAGAAGCCCTAAATGCGCAGCAGCCGGGACACAAAAGGGCAATAGGTAAGTCCAAAAATGTCCGTACGTGATGTGAGTCCAGAGTGGTATTAAACGGAAGGAACCGGGAAGAAGTGCCGACCAAAGACGGCAAACGGAGTCCGGGCACAGCTAGATGATACCAGATGAAGTCCAGAGTCGGTGTCGGTTGTTTTCCAAGAGGATCCGAATAACAATCAGGAACCAAAAGCAGCAGGGCAGGAGCACACAGGAAGCAGTATACTCAGGCACTGGACTAAGCTTTAGGGGCGGCTTTTAAACAGATGGACAGGAAGTAGGGCAACAGAACAGAAAACTCCATGTTAACAAAGGGCAAGCTCTTTCAAAAGAAAACTGGAAAACCCGGAACTCTGACACTGGCAGTTTTTTAAGTTGGCTCCAGATGATTCTAAAAAGGCCATTTGCAACACCTGCCATGCCAGCATCAGCAGGGGTACCAAAACTAGCAGCCTGACCACCACCAGCATGATCAGGCACATGTCAGCCAAGCACCCGACTTTGTGGGAAGTACAACAGAGTCGAGGAGCAGTGCTTGCTGATGTCACTGCTACGTCTTCGCTGGTTGTGCATGCGAGCCAATCCCCTGTCCATGCTGCCTGCGAACAAGCCTCCTCCACTCCTGCACCTGCAGTTGCCTACGCAGAAAGAACACCATCATCAAGCACGTCCTTGTCCCAGCGCAACGTTCAGTTATCCATTCAGCAAACCTTTGAACGCAGGCGCAAATACACTGCCAACACCCCACATGCCACAGTTCTAAATGCTAACATTTCGCGACTGCTTGCGCTGGAAATGTTGCCTTTTAGGCTGGTTGAGACAGAAGCATTCCGCGACCTGATGGTGGCAGCTGTCCCATGTTACTCGGTCCACAGCCGCCACTATTTCTCCCGGTGTGCCGTCCCCGCATTGCATAACCACCACGTGTCACAAAACATCACACGTGCCCTGAACAACGCTGTTTCAGCCAAAGTCCACCTAACCACAGACACGTGGACAAGTGCATGTGGGCAAGGCCGCTACATCTCGTTGACGTCACACTGGGTTAATATTGTGCAAGTTGGGACCCAGTCTGAGCGAGGGACGGAACACGTCCTTCACACACCAAGTTTTGCAGGCCCTACCTCAGTCAGGGTTTCACACACACTCTACAGCTCCGGAATGTCATGCTCCTCAGCCTCCTCCTCCTCCTGCGCATCCTCATCCACTTTACCCTCCACACCAGTCCCAAGCTGGAAGTGTCGCGGGCGGAGGAGGGGACGGTGCGCTCTCCCACTGCTCGGGTCCGGCTGACGCTGCTCTACGGCTGCTGCTATCGCTCGTTGGCTCGAGCGATGGCAGGATCCCGGGGACTCGAGCGGCGCTACTCGCCCGTGAGTGAAAAGGGGTGGTTTGGGTTTTGGGGATATTGTCCGTGACGCCACCCACGGTTGTGGTGATTGTGTGGACACCACCGTTGCTCTGGACGGGGATCCCGGGAGCCTGTGACAGGGAGCAGCTTTGTTGTTATTTCTCCCCTCCGTGGGTAGGGGGGTTGGTTGTCCCGGGGCCTGGTGATGGGGTAGAGATGGATGACAGGCGGGTTGCGGGGCCTGATGAGGTGCAGGGTCGCAGGGGCAGCGCTGTGCCGCACGGCATGGAGGTACTCACTCAGCCCAATGATGATGACACAGTTCACGGTAAAACAAGTGGCTGGATGGACGGGTCACTCGGACGGCTGCGGTTGTTCCTCCCTGCAGGTTAGTGATGACTGTCTCTCCCTGCACCTAAGTTAAGTGTTGGTAGTGATGGTTTCCCAATGGTAACCCGCTCCCCGACCTGGATATGGGCCGGAGGAGCCCCTTTTGCCCACAGGCGCTGGCCCTGGGAGACGGTTGCCCTTGGCGGTGGCGGTGTCTCCCCTTCACGGTTGTACGGTTGCCTTCTATCTGGACTTGGCTGTTTGGAAACCCTGAGGTTCCCTTCACTAACGGATTTGGCAAATTCACGGCGACACCAAGCCTTGCCGGGATCCGAAAGTCCTCTGCCAATGGTGCTGGCTTCTCTTTGTATACCGGTCCGGTACGGCCGGGTCACCACCCGTCCACGGTCCTTACGGCAGACTCCAATCGGCCTCAACTGCAGACGGTCACCACATCCTGCCAACCTTGCTGTCCTGTCCGGTCCACACACCCGGACCAACTTCAGGCTCTTTGCTGTCACTTTTCTCCTCTCTACTACTTTCCTCCTTCCACTTCCTTAGCTTAACTCTCACTGCCTGTGTTTTCCCTCCTCCTCGGTGGGTGGAGACCAACCGCCTGGCTCCACACCCTGGTGTGGACAACAGCCCCTGGGGAAGGCAACTAGGATTTTGTGTTTTGACTATGATATGCCTGCAGGGAGTGTGGGGTGTTTAAGTGTTGTGCTCTGTGGCCCCTGGCTTGTCCAGGGCGACAGAGAAGCACTGCAGCACTGCCTCGGCGAAGCGGCAACAGGCAGTGCTGAAGCTAATCTGCATAGGTGACAAACCCCACAATGCAGAAGAGGTGTGGACAGCTCTGAAACAGCAGGCAGATCACTGGCTCACAACTCTGAACCTAAAGCCAGGAAAGGTCGTGTGTGACAATGGCCGGAACCTGGTGGCGGCTTTGAGGCGAGGCCAGCTGACACATGTTCCATGCGTGGCCCATGTGCTCAACCTCGTGGTTCAGCGGTTTCTAAAGTCATACTCAGAGCTGTCTGATCTGCTGATAAAAGTTCGCCGCCTGTCTGCACATTTTCGAAAGTCACCTACTGCTTCAGCCGGCCTTGCCGGCTTAAGACGCCGTTTGCATCTTCCGGCACACAGACTGGTGTGTGATGTCCCCACGCTTTGGAATTCAACTCTGCACATGTTGGTCAGGATATGTGAGCAGAAGAGGGCAGTTGTTGAGTACCTGCATCACCTAAGCCGTCGGGAAATGGGTCAAACTCCACACATAACACCTGAGGAGTGGAGAGGGATGTCCGACCTATGCACCATCCGCCAAAACTTTGAGGACTCCACCAAGATGGTGAGCGGCGATGACGACATTATTAGCGTCACCATACCGCTTCTCTGCCTTCTAAAATGGTCTCTGTTTAAAAAACAACCATGATGCATTGCAGGCGGAGCGCGATGAGTTTGAGCAAGAAACAGTAGTGGGTGTGGGTGATGATAACACACAGCCCAGCCTCGTCTCATCACAACGTGCAGTGGAGGACTATGACGAGGAGGAGGATGAAGACATGGAGCAACTCTCTGGCCAAATTGAGGATATGACATGCAGTCATATCCTCGGTTCAGCGTGGCTGGCCAGAGGACAGGGTAGATGATGAGGAGGAGGAGGAGGAGGAGGACAGCATGTTCAGTCATCGTGTTGGTCAGGATACTGAAGTGATGGCTGTTAAGAGTCTGGCACACATGGCTGACTTTATGGTAAGCTGCCTGTCTCGTGACCCTCGCGTTAAGAACATCTTGGCCGACAATCATTACTGGTTGGTAACACTGTTAGACCCACGCTAAAAGGACAACTTTATGTCTCTTATTCCCAAGGCGGAGAGGTCAGGCAAAATGCAGCAGTTCCAGAAGGCCATAGTCACGGAAGTAGGCAAAGCATTCCCCTCACAAAACGCTAGCGGCATAGGTCAGGAATCAGTGGACAACCAAGGCGTACAGCCGAGAGGGGCACAAGTCCAATCCGCCAGAGGTAGGGGAACAGTCTTTAAGATGTGGGACAGTTTTCTCAGCCCCTCACATACCACAGCCCCTGAGGTGAGGGGTAGTGCCACAAGAAATCCTAAGTTTGCCCAGATGCTCAAGGAGTACCTTGCAGATCAAACAACTGTACTCCGACATTCCTCTGTGCCTTACAATTAATGTGTATCCAAGCTGGACACGTGGCATGAATTGGCTCTCTACGCCTTGGAAGTCCTGGCCTGCCCTGCCGCTAGCGTTTTGTCAGAGCGTGTTTTTAGTGCCGCAGGTGGAATCATTACAGATAAACGCACCCGCCTGTCAACTGTAAATGCTGACAGGCTGACTCTGATCAAGATGAACAAGGGTTGGATTTGGCCAGACTTCACCACACACACCAACAGCAAATTACAGCGGAATTTAAAGTTTGTAACGGGAATTTGCCATGTACCTCCACTCACCCATGGTAACACACTTCTGGACTTTGGCTAATCGCTGGACTGCTCCTCCTTCTCCTCATGCGCCATCATGGTGACCGTTACAATAGTTAAGCCGTTGTTTCAGGTATACCCCAGTGGTAAATTTTTTCGCCCATTCTTTCTGAATGGGCATTACAACGACAGGAGACCCGCTCCTTTGCAATGGGAACAATGTTTTGAGGCCCTCATGCACATCTCTATCCAGGGACAATGTGGAGCCTCCCAATTTTTGGCTGCCCTGCCTAAGGGCTATACTACAATAGACCCACTTCCTTACAAAGGGCACTTCATGTTTACAGGCCATCATGCACGTCTCTATCCAGGGACAATATGGAGCCTCCCAATTTTTGGCTGCCCTGCCTAAGGGCTATACTACAATAGACCCACTTCCTTACAATGGGCACTTCATGTTTACAGGCCATCATGGACATCTCTATCCAGGGACAATATGGAGCCTGACGCTGCCACCGACTGCCACACACGTGCTGTTTTTAAATGCAAGCACGGACGCAATAAGAACCTAACTGGTTTTTAGGAGCGACAATTACTGAGAAGTCTGACACTATCAGACACTGCTGACTGACGTGTATTATACACTAGACTTGTGCGTTATATAATAGTTTGTGCAAAACGCGCACCTGTACGCTGCCACCGACTGCCACACACGTGCTGTTTTTAAATGCAAGCACGGACGCAATAAGAACCTAACTGGTTTTTAGGAGCGACAATTACTGAGAAGTCTGACACTATCAGACACTGCTGACTGACGTGTATTATACACTAGACTTGTGCGTTATATAATAGTTTGTGCAAAACGCGCACCTGTACCCTGCCACCGACTGCCACACACGTGCTGTTTTTAAATGCAAGCACGGACGCAATAAGAACCTAACTGGTTTTTAGGAGCGACAATTACTGAGAAGTCTGACACTATCAGACACTGCTGACTGACGTGTATTATACACTAGACTTGTGCGTTATATAATAGTTTGTGCAAAACGCGCACCTGTACGCTGCCACCGACTGCCACACACGTGCTGTTTTTAAATGCAAGCACGGACGCAATAAGAACCTAACTGGTTTTTAGGAGCGACAATTACTGAGAAGTCTGACACTATCAGACACTGCTGACTGACGTGTATTATACACTAGACTTGTGCGTTATATAATAGTTTGTGCAAAACGCGCACCTGTACGCTGCCACCGACTGCCACACACGTGCTGTTTTTAAATGCAAGCACGGACGCAATAAGAACCTAACTGGTTTTTAGGAGCGACAATTACTGAGAAGTCTGACACTGCTGACTGACGTGTATTATACACTAGACTTGTGCGTTATATAATAGTTTGTGCAAAACGCGCACCTGTACGCTGCCACCGACTGCCACACACGTGCTGTTTTTAAATGCAAGCACGGACGCAATAAGAACCTAACTGGTTTTTAGGAGCGACAATTACTGAGAAGTCTGACACTATCAGACACTGCTGACTGACGTGTATTATACACTAGACTTGTGCGTTATATAATAGTTTGTGCAAAACGCGCACCTGTACGCTGCCACCGACTGCCACACACGTGCTGTTTTTAAATGCAAGCACGGACGCAATAAGAACCTAACTGGTTTTTAGGAGCGACAATTACTGAGAAGTCTGACACTATCAGACACTGCTGACTGACGTGTATTATACACTAGACTTGTGCGTTATATAATAGTTTGTGCAAAACGCGCACCTGTACCCTGCCACCGACTGCCACACACGTGCTGTTTTTAAATGCAAGCACGGACGCAATAAGAACCTAACTGGTTTTTAGGAGCGACAATTACTGAGAAGTCTGACACTATCAGACACTGCTGACTGACGTGTATTATACACTAGACTTGTGCGTTATATAATAGTTTGTGCAAAACGCGCACCTGTACCCTGCCACCGACTGCCACACACGTGCTGTTTTTAAATGCAAGCACGGACGCAATAAGAACCTAACTGGTTTTTAGGAGCGACAATTACTGAGAAGTCTGACACTATCAGACACTGCTGACTGACGTGTATTATACACTAGACTTGTGCGTTATATAATAGTTTGTGCAAAACGCGCACCTGTACCCTGCCACCGACTGCCACACACGTGCTGTTTTTAAATGCAAGCACGGACGCAATAAGAACCTAACTGGTTTTTAGGAGCGACAATTACTGAGAAGTCTGACACTATCAGACACTGCTGACTGACGTGTATTATACACTAGACTTGTGCGTTATATAATAGTTTGTGCAAAACGCGCACCTGTACGCTGCCACCGACTTCCACACACGTGCTGTTTTTAAATGCAAGCACGGACGCAATAAGAACCTAACTGGTTTTTAGGAGCGACAATTACTGAGAAGTCTGACACTATCAGACACTGCTGACTGACGTGTATTATACACTAGACTTGTGCGTTATATAATAGTTTGTGCAAAACGCGCACCTGTACGCTGCCACCGACTGCCACACACGTGCTGTTTTTAAATGCAAGCACGGACGCAATAAGAACCTAACTGGTTTTTAGGAGCGACAATTACTGAGAAGTCTGACACTATCAGACACTGCTGACTGACGTGTATTATACACTAGACTTGTGCGTTATATAATATTTTGTGCAAAACGCGCACCTGTACCCTGCCACCGACTGCCACACACGTGCTGTTTTTAAATGCAAGCACGGACGCAATAAGAACCTAACTGGTTTTTAGGAGCGACAATTACTGAGAAGTCTGACACTATCAGACACTGCTGACTGACGTGTATTATACACTAGACTTGTGCGTTATATAATAGTTTGTGCAAAACGCGCACCTGTACCCTGCCACCGACTGCCACACACGTGCTGTTTTTAAATGCAAGCACGGACGCAATAAGAACCTAACTGGTTTTTAGGAGCGACAATTACTGAGAAGTCTGACACTATCAGACACTGCTGACTGACGTGTATTATACACTAGACTTGTGCGTTATATAATAGTTTGTGCAAAACGCGCACCTGTACGCTGCCACCGACTGCCACACACGTGCTGTTTTTAAATGCAAGCACGGACGCAATAAGAACCTAACTGGTTTTTAGGAGCGACAATTACTGAGAAGTCTGACACTATCAGACACTGCTGACTGACGTGTATTATACACTAGACTTGTGCGTTATATAATAGTTTGTGCAAAACGCGCACCTGTACCCTGCCACCGACTGCCACACACGTGCTGTTTTTAAATGCAAGCACGGACGCAATAAGAACCTAACTGGTTTTTAGGAGCGACAATTACTGAGAAGTCTGACACTATCTGGACTGTTTTACACTGTGTACACCAGCCCCAGATATGATGAAGGCTGGTATACGGTCACCACTAGGAATGGCTATATACCCTGCCTGCCTGCCTGTATACTGCTACAATAGTCCTGACAAGGACTCTTCTGGTCACTAGCCTGTATTCCGACCTGGCTATACCCTGCCTGTATATAGCAACAATAGTCCTGAGAAGGACTCTGCTACTGTACTCCAACCTGGCTATACCCTGCCTGCCTGTATACAACTAGAATAGTCCTGAGAAGGACTTCTGGTCACACTGTTTGCAGCCCTGCTCCGGAACTAACTATAAAGGGCCACAAAGCTTTCCCTGAATCAGCGACACTCTCCCTACACTGAATGTCTGAATAGCTGTGAGCAGAGCACAGCGCGCCGGCCGATATAAAGGCTCGGTCACGCTGTGCAGGCCGGCCAATCACTGCAATTCCACAACTAACAGGGCTGTGGCATTGCAGTGGTCTGCCAGCCAATCCCTGCATGAGGGCTGGCTCTCAAAAGAGCGCCAACATGCAGAAATGAAGACCACGAGTACAGCACGAGTATCGCGAGATTACTCGGTCCCCGCCGAGCAGCCCGAGTACAGCGATACTCTTGCGAGTACCGAGTAGTGACAAGCATGCTCGCTCATCACTAGTAAGAATCAATGACGTGTGAAAATTTTATCAGTTTAGTTATAATGCAAAAAACAATGATAAAGGGAGAAAAACCCAATAGTGTGAATCTTAGTTACTGGTAACAAAAACCTGGTACACCACTCATATACAGTTGAAACCAGAAATTTACATACACTATATAAAAAGACACATCTACATGTTTTTCTCACTATCTGACATTAAATCAGAATAAACCTTTCCTGTTTTAGGTCAATTAGGAACCAACATTATTTATATTTGCCAAATGCTAGAATAATGAGACAAACAAAATGTTTTAAGGCATTTTTATAACTTTCTGCAAAGTCAAAAGTTTACATACACTAGAGTACTCTGCCCTTAACCCCGTCCGATTTTTCGGGGTTTTTTTGCTTCCTTTCTTCTTTATTTTTCTGTCAATCTCATCATACAATATGGGAGCTTGTGTTTTGCGGGACGAGTTGTACTTCTAAATTAAACCATACGTTTTACCATATAGTGTACTGGAAATCAGCAAAAAAGTTCCAAGTGTGGGAAAAATTGCAAAAAAAAGTGTGATTGCATGATGGTTTTTGGGATATTTTATTCACAGTGTTCACTATATGGTAAAACTGATATATCGGTGTGATGCCTCAGGTCAGTACGAGTTAGACACCAAACATGTATAGATTTTCTTTATCTAAGGTGTTAAAAAAAATTCAGAAGTTTGTCCCCCAAAAATTGCACAATTTTTTCTGCCACTTTCCACGACCCATAGCATTCTCATTTTTTGGGATATGGGGCTCAGTGATGGCTTATTTTTTGCGTCTCGAGCCGTTTTTAATTGTACAATTTTTGCGCAGATGCTGTTTTGATCGTTTGCTTTTGCATTTTACAAAAAAATTTGTGACGACCAAAAAACGTAATTTTGGCGTTTGGAATTTTTTTGCTGCTACAATTACCGATCAGGTTCATTTTTATATTTTGATAGATTGGGCATATCTGAATGCAGTGATACCAAATGTGTATATATTTTTTATTTTTTCACCCTCTAATTTTCAATGGGGCGAATGGGGGGTAATTTGAACTTTAGGTTTTTTTAATTTTTTTTTTAATTTTTGTTTACTTTTTTATTTTACTAGTCTCCCTAAGGGACTATAAGTATTAGCAGTCTAATCACTCATTCATTTCTCTTGATCAGAGCTGCACAGCTCAGAACAGGAGAAATGCTCATTGTCTGTAACAGCCAGTGCTCTGCCGACAGTTACAGGAAGCGAGTTATGATAGCACAGGAGTCATCACATGACCCCGTGCTACCATGGCAACCATCAACTCCACATGATCATGTCACAGGGCCTCTGATGGCAGCAGGTAAATACGTGTTACCCGCTCTGGGCAGATCCACCTGCAATTGTGAGGCACACATATCAGCTGTTCAAATCAGCTGACATGGGGATCGCCACGGGCTCACCGCAGCAGCCGGCAGTGATCACTTCTTCATGATATAGGATGTATCAATACGTCCTCAGTCGTGAAGAGGTTAAACAATATGGGACAGCCCATATGATGTCATGTCTTTGAAAGCTTCTGATAGGTTTATTGGCAACATCTGGGTTAATTAGAGATACACCTGTAGATGTATTTTAATGCACAATTAAAACACTGCTTCTTTGTGTAGCATGATGGGAACGTCAAAGCCAAGATCTCACAAAAAGAATTGTGGACTAGCGCAAGTCTGGTTCATCCTTGGGTGCAATTTTCAGATAACTGAAGATGCCTCGTTCATCTGTAGAAACAATTATATGCAAGTACAAACAAAATGGGAATGTCCAGACATCATACCACTCAGGAAGGAGATGGGTTCTGTGTACCAAAGTAAACCTTCCTTAGTCACGGTTATGACTAAGGAAGGTTTACTTCTGAAACGCGTTAACTGCGTCTTCATGTTCATACACCTTTATGGATTTTAATTAGTATGAATAAAGTTGGGATTTTATGAAAAAAAAAATTCTTGAATAAGGACATTTTATTGCCGGATTTTTTCTTTGAAGTTTAAGAGCAATGGTACCAAATACTAATGAAATATACGTAAACTTTTGACTTTGCAGAAAATAATAAAAATTCATTAAAACATTCTCTCCCTCTCATTATTCTGGCATTTGGCAAATATAAATAATTTTGGTTCCTAATTGACCTAAATTGGGAAAAGTTTATTCTGATTTCATGTCAGATAGTGAGAAAAACATGCATATATGTCTTTTTAGATAATTTATGTAAACTTCTGGTTTCAAGTGCACATGAACCATACTTTTTCAACACACAAAAATAATCATAAAAATAAGCCAGTAATTGTTACAACCGGCATAGTGTGATTATTATACATAAGCAATACAATAAATGGAGAGACTGACCCTCAATACATTAACCCCTTAACGACCGCAGGCAGTAATATTACGTCCCTGCGGTCATAGTGTTAATCCCCACCTGCTGCTGCGGGCTGCAGATGGGGATCCGCGCACATGTCAGCTGATTTGTACAGCTGACATATGAGCCACATAGCTACGAGTGGAATAGCGTTCCACCTGTACCTGTTATCCCCTTAAATAGAGCTGTCAAGATGTGACAGTGCCATTTCAACGGCGATCGGGGTAGAAGTTCACTAATCACCCAATACCGGAAGTCACGTGACGTGAGTGTGGCGCCTCTGAGGCTTCCGTCGTCACAGAGGTACTGCACCTCAGCCAGAGCTGTGGTATCCCATCCCGGGTAAGAAGGGGGTCATCTACCGGTTCACAGACAAAACCCTGCACACACCAATTGGTAGGTCACACACCGGGTCAGGGTTTAAGGCAGGCACTCCATTAATGCTGAGAATAGCGACCTGTATACCTGGTTATGGGGCCTTAAGTCCCATTCGCTGGCCTAAGAGTGGGTGGAACCTACCAGGGGAGGGTGTGGGAGGAGTCAGGGAGTAGAGAGGAGAGCCAGTTGGTTTGAGTTCAAGTTCAGTCAGTCAGTGAGAGAGACGAGGGTGAGAGAGAAGGAGTCGAGGACTGTCAGGAAAGGACAGCGGACAGAAAGGCTTTAGAAAAAGCAGGTTCCTGGTGGAGATCCTGGGTACTTCCTAGGCCCAGGTGACACCGATCGAAGGGATTTCATGGTGCCATGGAAGTACGAATGTCCCGTGGACCTGTTCCATTAGAATACCGGGTGGAGGGGTCCGGCTGCAACACAGGGACGGTCCCTAGGCTGAAAGAAGAAAGACATTACTTTTAGCGAAACCGACGGCCCAGGAGATTGCTGTAGGCACCCGAGGCCACAACCTGCCACAGATCACCTGCAAGGGGAAGCAATAGAAGACCTAGGTCAGCCACCCTTTGGACAGGCCCGGTGGCGGAGGCGTAGGACAGCCTAGTGCAGTTCAGCGCTAGTGAAACAGCCAGACAGGACACACTGAGGGGTGCACCGGTACTGACCCTTGAACTATCCGGGATCGGCGGAGGTCCCTGACGGCGGATCCTGGCATTCCATGGGTATCCGGTCAGCTGCAGCATTAAAACTGAACAGTGAGTAAACATCTTAACTGCAAGCCCGTGTCGTCTACTTTGTCTTGCATCACATCAACAAACACCATAGACTTTACCAAAGGTTGCCCCGGGGTACCCGCTCCACCTGTGGGGAGCAAGAAACACCTCAGCTGCCACAACATCAGCCCCGGAGGTCCCTTCCAGCAGCTGCGGCTTCATAGCCGCACATTTCCACAGGTGGTGTCACGAATTTCAATAAACTACAACCCCCATCATCATCTCCCCCATCACCACATTAATTGACTCCACCGGGGTCACGGAGCCGGGCCCCGCCACCGCTGACTACCCCGGACTAGTCTGGCCCGACACCGAGTCACCTAAGGCCCTGGGGCGGGCGAGTCATGATCACGTGGATCCAGTGGTTGTCATGGTAGCACAGGGTCATGTAATGACTCCTGTAGCTCACATGATTCAGGTCTTTTAACAAGCAGCCGAGTACTGCAGGTTGTAAGAGATGATCATTTCTCCTGGTCTGAGTGGTGCTGCTCTGATCGGGAGAAATGAATGAGCGATCAGACAGCTTATCCCTATAGTCCCCTAAAGGTACTAGTAAAGTAAAAAAAAAAAAAGTTTTAAAAAAAGTTTTGAAAAATTAAAAAAAATAAAAAAACCTAAGAGTTCAAATCACCCCCCTTTCGCCCCGTTGAAAATTAAAAAATAAAAAATATACACACATTTAATATCGCTGTGTTCAGAAATGCCCGATCTATCAAAATATAAAATCAATTACTCTGAACGGTAAACAGCGTAGCGGCAAAAAATTTCTAAACGCCATAGTTATGTTTTTTGATCGCTGCATATTTTGCGCAAAATGCAATAAGAGGCGATCAAAACATAGCACTGGCGCAAAAATAGAACCTTTAAAATGGTAGCTTGAGACAAAAAATAAGCCGTCACTGAGCCATAGATCCCAAAAAATGAGAATGCTACGGGTCACGGAAAATGACACAAAACGTACGCCCTTTTTTTGGCTAAACTTCTGATTTTTTTTAGCCTCTTAGATTAAAGTAAGTAAACCTATTCATGCTTGGTGTCTATGAACTTGCACTAACCTCAGGCATCCAACCAACACATCAGTTTTACCATATAGTGCACACAGGGAATAAAATATCTCAAAAACAATAGTGCAATCGCACTGTTTTCCAATTTTTCCGCATTTGGAACTTTTTTGCCATTTTCCAGTACAATATATGGTAAATCCAAAGAAGGAAGGAAGGCGGCACTCCACAGTGGGGTTCTGCAGTTTTTAATGTGCAATCATATGAAAGTTACATAGGTGGGGAGGGAGGAGCGCAGGTGCGCCGGACGACGGCCGTTTTCCACTGAGGCTAAGTGCTTCCACGGGACCCGGGAAGCATGCTGGCTTCAGCTTACATAGCAAAAACCTGCTGACAGTTTCAATTTAAGAGCGGGGAAAAGGAAATGGTGAGATACAAACATATTTTTTTGGCTAGCACCCTGTTCACATTTACAATGGTGTTCCAGCAGTCATTTTGATTGTTATGCAGTTTTTTTTCTGTTGAGAACCCAGTCCTGCCCTTTAGCCATGATTATTCAACTTCCTATACAGCCAGGTCCCTTGCTTCCCATACACAGCAGGTTTTAACCGCATATAGAGGTAACATTTGGTTAGGTTCCCATGCACACAAGCAGGTTTTAACCGCATAAAGAGGTAACATTTGGTTAGGGACCCCATAAATAAGAGATTACCGTGAAGTTGGTTGTGGGGCAGTAATGAATTGATCAATACGTTAGCTAAATATCTCTTTTTTTCAAATAATCCTCAGCAGTTATGCAATGTCCATTTTTCATATGGCTAGTTGTATTTTTCATTCTTTATGTATCATAAAGCAGTTATGCTTGTTCATATTTCTCTGAATTTGGTGTGCAGCTTTCACTTCATATAAATTGTGTATTTTTGTAGCTAGCACCCTGTTCACATTTACAATGGTGTTCCAGCAGTCATTTTGATTGATATACTGTATGTAAAACAACAGCATGACATAACCAACATTCAATTACCAACATGTATTAATTATACAAATTAAATGCAGTGTGTGAGCTGTATCAAACACTCAGAAACCGCAGAATAAAAAGTATATACACATAATAAAGATTGTAATCAAGGTACAGTATTTACCAGAAAGCAAATTTCAAAACTTTACACAAAATTATACATCAGCAAATACACTGTAGACTGACCGACAACCATATAACAGTTGTGTAAATACAAACCTAGGATGTGAATTGGCTCCCATTATCAATATGTCTGCATCTGGAGAAAATAATATCCCAACAACTTAGTACCAGATGGTGCAAGTCCCATATTCCATTTATAGTAAACTCAGTGGATGTACAAAATGATATATAATGAGTGAAGAGAGGATCCAGAGAATTCCAAACTCAGATACTCAGTTAACATGATTTATTAAGGATAAGATAAATAAGTATAATAGTGCACAGCGAACAAGTTTTTCTCCCCAATAGGAGACTCTTATCAGACTACTATTATTAATATTTATTATTATAGCACCATTTATTCCATAGTGCTTTACATGTGAAAAGGGGAATACGTAGAGAAGTACAATAATCATGAACAATATAAGGCATAGCCTGGCACAGTGGGAAAGAGGATCGTGCCCGCTAGGGCTCACAGTCTACAGGGGAAGTGTGAGGATACAGTAGACTATTGCAACATCATCTGCAAAAGTGGAAGTGACAGGCCCTAATGGTCATCTCACACAATCACACAACTACATTACTTAAATGCCACTATCAAGAAATAACAATGGCATTTAGCAGATTAAGTTGAAATCATTGCAGCTACCTCCAAACACTGTTGTAACGGCAGGTGCTGGCTGTAAAACTGCTAGCCCAGTTTTGAGTGCGCTCAGGCCCTAGCAAAATTAAATAAATGTACATTTGAAAGTCACTGTGAACGCATCACAGTGTCATACAAACAAGTACAACTCAACAGTAATGTACCTAATAGTGATGAGCGAATATACTCTGCGATGTTCATTACTCACAAATATTACGGTATTTGTGATATCTGTTACTCATCAAGTATTTAGCTCCTTGCCTTGTGAGTTTTGAGTCCCCTTTCCACATGTTTGGTGCCTGATTTTCAGCCACTAAACATGCTGGGATTGCCTGCTATCACAGTAAGGGCTCATGCGCACGTAACTGCTGAATATTCTGCAGCGATTTGACAGCACATGTGCGCGTCAAATCGCTGCAGAAACACTGCATAATGGATGCAGTTTTTCTGTACAAAAAAAGCCAATTTCATGCACTCTGGCTGCTGCCCCCACCATAGACAGAGCGGGAGCAGCATCCAAAGCGCACAAATTAATTGACATACTCATTTTATGAACACACGGATTTGGGTCAAAATTTTAGCACCCAAATCACGGCGTTCAAAAAAGCAACGTGTGCACGGATTATGCACAATCTTCATAGATTGTGCTGGGGACGCAGGACGCATGCATTTACGCTGCAGTGCAATACGCAGCGTAAATGCATGCAATTACGCAATGTGCGCATGAGCCCTAATGCTGCAGCCATATTTGCTACTGGCATTACTGTAATTGGGAAGCGCAGTGTAAAAAAAAATTACGTGTGGTCATTAAAGCAGGAGAATTATTCTTACGGAGTTTCCCTGCAGCTGTCAAACTGCTTCCTGGTCCGATCATCAAACTTCATGAATATGCATGGCTTTCCCCTGCCCACCCTCTATAACAGGATCTGTAATTGGTTGCGGTTCTACTTCCCCTGCCCGCCCTCTATTTTGGCGCCTGTGATTGGTTGGCTTCACACTAGCTGTCTGGATCAGGAAGGGGAGTGTAAAAATAAATAAATAATTGGACAAAATGGCATAGGGTCCCCTGTATTTTGATACCCAGCACAGATAAAGTAGATAGCTACATGGTGCAGCCCCCAGCTATGCGCGTTATCTTGGCAGTGAATCAACATATGAGAGACCACTGTGTGTTTTTGTTTTCTAAATTAAATACATAATTAAAAAAATCATTGTGAGGTCCCCCCGATTTTGATACCCAGCCAGGATAAAGTGGACAGATAGTGGCTGGTATTCTCAGGCTGGGGAGGCCCATGGTTATTGGGCCTTCCCCAGCCTAAAAATAGCAGCCTTCAGCCACCACAGAATTGTCACATCCATTAGTTGTGACAATTCCGGCACTTTACCTGGCTCATCCAGATTGCCCTGGTGCAGTGGCAATTAGGGTAATATAAGGCGTTAATGACAGCTGTGATTTGTCAAAAAAAATCACATCTGTCAACAGGCCAGAGGTTAGTAATGCAGAGAGGTTTATGAGGCCACCCCATTATTAATCCCGTAAGTAAAAAAAAAATAAACACAAAACACAGAGAACAATTATTTATTTAAACAAACACCGTCTTTTTCCAATTTATTAACCCCCACAACCCCCCTGCAGGTACAACTTAATTCACATACACATCCCACGACAATCCCAGCTCTGATACATCTGAGGTCACAGTGCATGGTCATATTAGGAAACGTGACCACGCACTGCGGTGTCAGGAATACACTGACAGAGTTGCAGCTGTGAGAGCGGTGACATCAGTGAATTTACTTGATGTCACATGATACCCATGGTATCCCAGCTGTGACCTCAGGTGAACTGACATGAGGTGAGCTCATTGAACTCACCTCATAATGCCCAAATGTAGGGTGAAACGTTGCTTGTTTGTCGTTATAGAATAAAAAATAATGGAGAATGCCACTGGACGCTGTCTATTCTTCTGTGATATGAAATGTCTGCAAACAAATACTCAATGTGAAAAAAAATAACGTGCGGTCATTAAAGCAGGAAAATTATAATAATAATAATAATATTTATTCACTTATATAGCGCTATTAATTCCACAGCGCTTTACATTATACTTACCAAGTTTCTCGCGGCTGTCACACTGCTTCCAGATCCAATCAAAAACCCTTATGAATATTCACTGCTTCCCCCACCAACCCTCTGTGCTGGCGTCTATAATTTGTTGACCTCACAATAGCTGTCTGAGTCAAAAAATGAAGTTTAAAAATAAATAAATAATTGGAAAAAATGGCGTAAGGGTCCCCCGTATTTTGATATCCAGCACAGTTAAAGCAAACAGCTACAGGCAGGATTCCCCAGCTGTGTGCATTCTCTTGGTTATTCAACAACATATGGTGGACTCCATGCGTTTGTTTTTTTTAAATAAATAAGTTAAAAAATGTTGTGAAGTCACCCCCCAATTTTGAAAGCGGACAGCTGGGGGCTGGTATTCTTAGACTGTGTAGGCCCATGTTTATTAGCCTTGCCAGGTTAAAAATAGCAGCCAAAAGCCACCACAGAATTGTAGCATCCATTACCCAGGTGCAATGACAATCAGGTTAATAAAAGGGGTTAATGACGCCTGTGAATTATCAAAAAATCACAGATGTCATCAAGCCCAAAGTTAGTAATGGAGAGGGGTCTATGAGACCCGTCCATTAACCCTGTAAGTGAAAAGAAAAAAACACAAAACACAGAGAAAAATCCATTACTTAAAAAAAACAAAGATTTTCTTTCTCCAATTTATTAACCCCACACACTGACAGAGCTGCAGTTGTGAGCAGTGATATCACTGAGTTCACCTTAAATCAAAGCTGGGGTTCCCAAAGTGCCCCAGCTTTGACCTCAGGTGAAGTGACAAGAGGTGAACTCATTAAACTCAGTGACTTCACCTCAGATGAACTCATTGAGTCAATGACAGATTACCAGATTAGGCAATGTGCACACATTCAGTATTTAATTACAAACATTCTGCATCTCCTGGCAAAAAAACGCACCAATACTGCATGTGTCTTTATGCTCTCTTGCATACACTAGTTAATGGAGCATGCTGAGCCTTGAAGTTCTGCAGCTGCTGTCTGCTCTCCTACATACAGACAGCAGACAGCAGCTGCAGAACTACAAGGCTCAGCATACTCCATCCAGGACTGTATGCAGGAGTTTTTTTCCCCCTAAAAAAATTACGTGGGCTTCGCCATGTTTTTGTATGCTAGCCAGGTACAGCAGGCAACTACGGGCTGCCCCCAACCCCAGGCTGCCTATATGTACCCGGCTGGGAACCAAAAATATAGGGAAGCCCTTTTTTTTAATTATTTCATGAATTTCATGAAATAATTTAAAAAAAAATGACGTGGGCTTCGCCCAATTTTTGCGTCCAGCCAGGTACAACTAGGCAACTGAGGATTGGAATCCGCAGCTCAGGGTGCCCAAGCTTTCTGGGCACCCCTGCTGCGAACTGCAGTACGCAGCCGCCTCAGAAAATGGCACTTTCATAGAAGCTCCATCTTCTGGCGCTGTATCCAACTCTTCCAGCTGCCCTGATGACGGGTGGCTCACTGGGTAACAATGGGGTTAGGGCTAGCTGTATATTATCAACTGGCCCTAAGCCCGAAATTCATGGTGTCACGCTAATATTAGACATGGCCACCATGAATTTCTAGTACAGATAAAAAAACACAACACAGAAAAATATTTTTATTAGAAATAAAACACAACACATTTAGTGACTCCATCTTTTTTGAAATAAAGAACCCCCCTCCACAGTAATCCTGGGTCAAGGGTGACGCGCCATCCAATCCGGATCCAATATCATCTGATCGGTTTGCTGGAAGGCAAAGCGATCAGATGATGTGTCAGGTTCAAGGGCCTGAATCACATGACACAGCAGCTGATTGTATAAACAGCTTTTATACAATCAGCTGATGCATCAGTGCAAAAAAAACAAAACAAAAAACTACACACTTCTGTGCAGACTCCTGTCCGACAGCATCAGCTGATAGTTTAGCCGGCCGGGCGGTAAAAAGCCGGCCTCACCACTCGACTTATAGTGTCAGCTGATTCCGTCAGGTGACCGCATCAGCTGATCATCGCCAGGTCTGAGAGAGAGAAAGAAGAGAGAGAAAATAGAGAAAAGAGAGAGAAAAGAGAGGGAGAAAAGAGAGAAAAGAGAAGAGGGAGAGAGAGGAGAGAGAAGAGAGAGAGGAGAGAGAGGAGAAAGAGAGAGAGAGAAGAGAGAGAAAAAAAAAGAGAAAAAGAGGGACTGAGAAAAAGAGAGAGGGAGAAAAAGAGAGATAGAAAGAGAGAGAGAAAGATAAAGAGAGAAAGAGAGAGAGAAATAGGGAGAGGGAGAGAGAGAAGAGAGAGGAAAAAAGAGAAAAAGAGACAGAGAAAAAAAGAGAGAGAAAAAGAGAGAGAGAAAAAGAGAGAAAGAGAGAAAGAAAGAGAGAGAGAAAAGAAGAGAGAAAAATCGAGAAGAGAGAGAAAGAAAGGGGAAAAGAGAGAAAGAGAGACTGAGAAAAAGAGAGAGAGAAAAAGAGAGAGCGAGAGAAAGAGAGAGGAGAGAGAGGGGGTGAAGAGAGAGAGGAGAGAGAGAAAAGAGAGAGTGTAGAGAGAGGAGAGAGAGAGGGAAATAGAAAAAGAGAGACTGAGAAAAAGAGAGAGAGAGAAAAAGAGAGAAAAAGATAGAGAGAGAAAGAGAGAGAGAAAGAGAGAGAGAAAGAGAGAGAGCGGGAGAGAGCGAGAAAAGAGAGAGAGGGGAAAAAGAAAAAAGAGACTGAGAAAAAGAGAGAGAAAAAGAGAGAAAAAGAGAGAGAGGAGAGAGAGAAAGAGAGAAAAAGAGAGAGGAGAGAGAGAGATCGAGAAAGAGTGAAAAAGAGAGAGAGAAAGAGAGAGTGAAAAAGAAAGAGAGGAGAGAGAGAAAGAAAGAAAAAAGATAGAGAGGAGAGAGAAGAGAGAGAGAGAGAAGGAAAAAGAGAAAAACAGAGACTGAGAAAAAGAGAGAGAGAAAAAGAGAGAGAGAGAAAAAGAGAGATAGAAAGAGAGAAAAAGAGAGAGAGAGGAGAGAGAGAGGGAAAGAGAGAGAAAAAGAGAGAAAAAGATAGAGAAAGAGAGAGAAAGAGAGAGAGAGAAAGAGAGAAAAAAGAGAGAAGAGAGAGAGGGAAAAAGAGAGACTGAGAAAAAGAGAGAGAGAAAAAGAGAGAAAAAGATAGAGAGAGAGAGAGAGAAAGAGATAGAGAGGGAGAGAGAGAGAGAAAAGAGAGAGGGGAAAAAGAAAAAAGAGACTGAGAAAAAGAGAGAGAAAAAGAGAGAGAGGAGAGAGAGAGAAAGAGAGAGAGAAAAAAGAGAGAAGAGAGAGAGGGAAAAAGAGAAAAAGAGAAACTGAGAAAAAGAGAGAGAGAGAAAAAAGAGAAAAAGAGAGAGAGAGAAAGAGAGAAAAAGAGAGAGAGGAGAGAGAGGGAAAGAGAGAGAAAGAGAGAGAGAAAGAGAGAGAGAGAAAAAGAGAGAGAGAGAGAGTGGGAGGGAGAGAGAGAGAGAAGAGAGGGAAGAGAGAGAGTGAGGGAATGCGAGAGAGAGAAAAGAGAGAGAAGAGAGAGAGGGAAAAAGAGAGATTGAGAAAGAGAGAGAAAAAGAGAGAAAGAAAGAGAGAAAAAGAGAGAGAGAAAGAGAGAGAGATAGAGGTGAGAGAGAGGGAGAGCGAGAGAGAGAAAGAGAGAGAGAGGAGAGAGAGAGAGGGAGAGAGAGGGAGAGAGAGAAGAGAGAGAGGAGAGAGCAATGAAGTCTCATTCCGTGAACTGCTCCGATTTTAGAGGTGTGTCCTGCGGCTCACAGCTGATGTCCGGCTCCTCCCTTCGGTGCATAATTAAATTAAATTATAATTATAAATAAATAATAATTATAATTTAAAATAAATTACATTTTTTACCGAGATGGCCGGGACTTGAACTCGTGAAGTAATGCTCCTTAGGCGGGAGCTCTAACCATTGAGCCACTGTCTCTAATGAGAAACATAGGCAGATTTGGTAATCTTGACGTCTGCATTACAGAGTGAAGTCTCCGGTGACAGCGCGGCTCACTTCAGGTGCTACGTGGAGAGGACACAGAGCGCTCGTGTTCTACGGGGCTCCATGTCATTTTCATGTAGCAGAGCTGACAGTGTCGTGTGGATTACTTCAGACCTGGATTGTTGTTGGGGGATTAATAAAGAGGTAAATGAGATGTTTTTTGTCTTTTATTCCAAATAAAGGATTTTTCGCTGTGTGTGTTTCTTTACTTTCACTTACAGTTTAATCATGGAAGGTGTCTCGGGGAGACGCCTGCCATGAATAACTCCTTATTACCCCGATTGCCACCACACCAGGGCAATTCGGGATGAGCTGGGTAGAGTCCCGGGACTGCCGCATCTAATGGATGCGACAATTCTTTCTAGGCGGCTGCTGGCTGATATTGTTAGGGTGGTGGGCTCCCCATAATGTGGCGCTCCCCATCCTGACAATACCAGGCTCCAATCGTGTGGCTTTATCCAGGCTGGTATCAAATATTGGGGGAACCGCATTTATTTTTTTATTTATTTATTTTACTGCACGATATAGACCCGCCCGCCGGCGGCTGTGATTGGTTGCAATGAGACAGCTGTCACTCATCGTGGGGGCGTGTCTGACTGCTACCAATCATGGGTGCAGGTGGGCAGGAAAAGCACAGAATAACTAATTGAATAATGAAGCGGCAGCCATTTTCAAAAAAGGAAATGCCGCTGGAGATTTGTGACAGCCATGCAGAGAGGCGCCCGTGATCGCTGAGTAGGAAAGAGAGAGGTATTGTGCTGGGGATGCAGGACGCATGCAGATACGAAAGGTGCGCACAAACTTACTGTGAAAAGCCACGCTTTTGGTGATCGAACTGTTCACGAATGTAACTCAAACTGCCGAACTTTTAGCAAATCGTTCGAGTTCGTCGAACGACTCGAACACTCCCCAAAATCACTCGAACATGAAATTGGCGAACATCGCTCATCTCTAATAGTGACATCAACCGGTTCTCACAGTCGGGTCGACATTATGTCCCAGAAGCTGCAGTGAGTGGTCGAGTTTTCCATCACTACAGATTCTGGATGTTGCGGAGCCGAAATCATCATGAGACATTGTGTGGATTACATCTGACCTGCAAGGTATGTTTTGGAGGTTAATAAATTGGTGAAAAAGGGTCTGTTTTTTTAAAAATTTAACGTAAAGGATTTCTTCCATGTTTGTTTTTTTTATTTTTTTTACTTACAAGGTTGGTAATCGGGGGGGGGGGTAGTCTCATAGATCCCTCTCCATTACCAACCCAGGGCTTGATGGCAGCTGTGATTTTTTTTGACAAATCACAGCTGTCATTAACTCCTTAAATTGCCCCAATTGCCACTGTAATATTGCAATCGGGATGAGCCGGGAAAATCACTGGAATTATCGCATCTAATGGATGTAACAATTCTGGGGTGCTTGCGGACTGCTATTTTTAGCTGCCAGCTGTCTGCTTTATATTGGCTCAGTATCAAAATTGGGGGGGACTACACGCCATTTTTCAAAATTATTTATTTAAATAATTTTTTAAAACATTGTCTCTTGTATTTTGATACACAGCCAAAGTAATGCACACAGCTGGGAGCTGCAGTCTGTAGCTTTATCTGCACTGGGTATCAATATATGTGGGACCCTGTGACATTTATTCCAATTATTTATTTATTTTTAAACTCTGCTTCTTGAGCCAGACAGCTAGTGTGAGGGCAACCAATCACAGACACCGGCACAGAGGGTGGGCGGGGGAAGCAGTGCATATTCATGATTTTTAATGACCGGACCAGGAAACAGTGTGACAGTGGGAAACAGTAAATATAATACTCCTGCTTTCATCCTCATAATACTCTGACAACATTATTCCCAGAAACTACCTATGAGTCAGAAATAAATCCAAGCTTCTTCTCCATGCTGTTTCCATTTAGTTAAATCACTTTTCCATCCATTGCAGTATTTTTACAGCCCTCCCAAACCTACTTCCAAGGTCCTCCAGAAAATTATTTGAGTTTCCCATTGACTTGCATTAGTCGTAAATTCAGTACGAATACACGAATAATAGAAATTATTTGGCTTGAATAACCCAAAACCAAATATTTTAGTATTCGCACATCTCTAGTACCTAATGCACAGTTTGAACAAATTGTAAGAGCACATCCGCAAATGACAATGCAACCTTTTTTTTTAGATCTGTGCGTACATAGGGAAGGGCCTGTCAATCATTTGGAGCAGGACAGAGAGAAGCCATCCAGGGTGGTGCTGGATTAGTAACATCATTCTCTATGGGCTCCAGCTGGCTTATCAAACTATGGGCAATTATTAAGGTGTTTTCACCAGTCCTCTGTTGTAAAACACCTTAATGTGTTAATTGCAAAACTCAGTGAAATTGTGCAAAAATGTTGCTACTTCTAGAGTTTTTACACCAGTCTGGCCAGCTTTACAGAATATGTGCAGCATGGGTGGTATAGAGCATGGTTATGACTAGGGATGATCAAATACCAAAATATCCGCTTCGACGAATATCCGATGAATAGGACGGCACTATTCAACCATTCGCAAATATTCGATGCGCAATGTAAGTCTATGGGAAACTCAAATAATTTCATGTTGGACCTAACGGCGAGCTGTGGTGACTGAGGAAAAGGCTGAACTGGATGGGAAAAAGAAGAAACAGTATGGGCATAGCCTGTAGAAGGAGCGTGACTGCATTTCTGGTGTCTTGGAATAATGTGCTCAGAACAGCACGCGGCGTTCACATAGTCACGAGAACAGCTCTCAAACCAAAGTAATCAATTTTTGACAAACAGAATGCAGGTCTTTCGGTCTCTCTCTCTATCTGTAGGTCTCCCTCTCTGTCTGTCTATCTCTCCCTCTCCCCCCCTCTCATACTCACCGATCACTGACTGATCACAGGCACAGCGCTGCATGGCTGTCACAAAGCTACGGCGCAGCTTCTCCAGCTTTTGAAAATGCCGGCCTCTCATTACTCCATCTTGTATTCCCTGCTTCCCCCGCCCACCGATGCCTATGATTGGTTGCATTCAGATGCGCCCCCACACTGAGTGACAGCTGTCTCACTGCAACAAATCACAGCCGCCGATGGGCAGGTCTATGTAGTGCAGTCAAATAAATAAATAATTTAAAAAAACTGGCGTGCGGTCCCACCAATTTTGATACCAGCCAAAGTAAAGCCACACGGC
The DNA here is from genome assembly GCF_048569485.1 of Anomaloglossus baeobatrachus. Lineage (NCBI taxonomy): Eukaryota > Metazoa > Chordata > Amphibia > Anura > Aromobatidae > Anomaloglossus > Anomaloglossus baeobatrachus. The sequence goes on along the minus strand of NC_134355.1, from coordinate 422,968,920 downwards.
TGAAGGCTGGTATTCTCAGGATAGGGAGCCCCACGTTATGGGGAGCCTCTCAGCCTAAAAATATCAGCCAGCAGCCGCATTCATTAGATGGGACAGTCCCGGGACTCTACCCGGCTCATCCCGAATTTCCCTGGTGAGGTGGCAATCAGGGTAATAAGGAGTTAGCCCATAGCCGCCAAGAAGTCCTAGGTTAATAATCACGGCAGGCGTCTATGAGACACCCCCAATGATTAACTTGTAAGTGAAAGTAAATAAACACATACACCCGAAAAAATCCTTTATTTGGAATATAAGACAAAAAAACACCCTCTTTCACCACTTTATTAAAATCCCCAAATACCCCTCCAGGTCCGGCGTAATCCACACGAGGTCCCACGACGCATCCAGCTCTGCTACATGAAGCTGACAGGAGCGGCCGTAGAACACTGCCGCTCTCTGTGAACTCCACTCAGCAACTGAAGTGAGTCGCGCTGTCAGCTGTGACATCACTCAGGTTCGGGTAACCTGCATGACGGAACCACTGATCGCTCAGCTCACTTCAGTGACTCAGGGGATTTGCGGTCACCGGTGTGTCCTACACCTGTGATCGCAAATCAGGCCGCGGCACACAGACAGAGCCGTGCGATGACATTGAAGTCGAGTGAAGTTCATCCAAGTTCATTCTGATCGCACGGCTCTGTCTCACAGCCAACCATGTTGTATGGGGATGTAGCAGTGCCGAGTGGGAACGCACTGTCAAAAATACATCCAACACGCTGATCGGGAAAGTTTCCACTCACTAACAGCAAGCAAAGATGGTGGGGAATGTTTCCATTCACTGACAGCAAGCAGACATGTTGGGGAATGTTTCCATTCAATGACAGCAAGCAGAGATGATGGGGAATGGTTCCACTCACTGACAGCATGTAGAGATGGTGGGGAATGTTTCCATTCACTGACAGCAAGCAGAGATGGTGGGGAATATTTCCATTCACTGACAGCAAGCTGACATGTTGGAGAATGTTTCCATTCACTGACAGCAAGCAGAGATGGTGGGGAATGCTCCACTTACTGACAGCAAGCAGATGTGTTGGGGGAATGTTTAAATTCAATGACAGCAAGCAGACATGTTTGGGAATGTTTCCATTCAATGACAGCAAGCACAGATAATGGGGAATGTTTCCTTTCACTGACAGCAAGCAGAGATGGTGGGGAATGTTTTCATTCACTGACAGCAAGCAGACGTGTTGGGGAATGTTTCCATTCAATGACAGTAAGCAAAGATGATGGGGAATGTTTCCACTCACTGACAGCAAGCAGAGATGGTGAGGAATGTTCCATTCACTGACAGCAAGCAGAGATGGTGGGGAATATTTCCATTCACTGACAGCAAGCTGACGTGTTGGGGAATGTTTCCATTCACTGACAGCAAGCAGAGATGATGGGGAATGTTTCTATTTATTGAAGGCAAGCAGAGATGGTGAGAAAGTTTTCATTCACTGACAGCAAGCAGACGTGTTGGGGAATGTTTCCATTCAATGACAACAACAGAGATGATAGGGAATGCTTTTATTTATTGACAGCAAGTAGAGATGGTGGGGAATGTTTCCATTCAATGACAGCAAGCAGAGATGATGGGGAATATTTCTATTTATTGACAGCAAGCAGATCATAGAGCATGGCTGGCTGTGAGACAGAGCTGTGCGATCAGAATGAACTCAGATGAACTTCACCGGACTTCATAGTCATTGTGCTCTATGTGTGTGCCACGGCCTGATTTGCAATCACAGGTGAAGGACTCACGGGTGACCGCAAATCCCCGAGTGACTGAAGTGAGCTGCACGATCAGCGGTGCCGTCATTCAGGTTAACCGCAGCCAGCTGGAGTCCTCCACCTGAGAGCAGTGGCCGCGGGTAACCTGAGTGACATCACTGCTGACAGTGCGACTCACTTCAGTTGCTGCGTGGAGCTCACGAGAGCGGTGGTGTTCTATGGCCGCTCCTGTCAGCTTCATGTAGCAGAGCTGGATGCGTCGTGGGACCTCGTGTGGATTATGCTGGACCTGGAGGGGTATTTGGGGATTTTAATAACGTGGAGAAAGAGAGTGGTTTTTTTTGTCTTTTATTCCAAATAAAGGATTTTTTCGGGTGTATGTGTTTATTTACTTTCACTTACAGGTTAATCATTGGGGGTGTTTCATAGATGCCTGCCATGATTAACCTAGGACTTAATGGCAGCTATGGACGGCCATTAACTCCTTATTACCCCGATTGCCACCGCACCAGGGCAATTCGGGATGAGCTGGGTAGAGTCCTGGGACTGTCGCATCTAAAGGACGCGGCAATTCCAGGCGGCGGCTGGCGGATATTTTTTGGCTGGCAGGCTCCCCATAACATGGGGTTCCCTATCCTGAGAATACCAGCCTTCAGCCGTGTGGCTTTATCTTGGCTAGTATCAAAATTGTGGGGGGGGACTGCACGCTGTTTTTTTATTATTTATTTATTTATTTTACTGCACTACATAGACCCGCCCACCAGCGGCTGTGATTGGTTGCAGTGAGAAAGCTGTCACTCAGTGTGGGGGCTCGTCTGAATGCAACCAATCATAGGCGCTGGTAGGTGAGGAAGCAGTGAATACGAGATGGAATAATGAGCGACCGGAATTTTCAAAAGCTGGAGAAGCTGCCGGAGCAGTTTAACAGCTGTGCAGGGCCGCACTGGTGATCAGTCAGTGATCGGTGAGTATGAGAGGGGGGGGGAGAGACAGACAGAGAGAGAGACCTACAGACAGAGAGAAAGACCGAAAGACCTGCCTTCTGTTTGTCAAAAAAGCGATCTATGGATCTGCTAGCAGCTACTGCACACTGTGTTCAGCACTTAGAAGGACTATTATTAGTTGGATCTAAGAACGCTCTCCCGCACACAATACAGTCTATCACCACCGCCAGCTCCCTATCACTACGTGTTCACAAAATGGCCACTGGCAGATATAGAACCTATGACAAAGATGGCTGCGGCGTTACTGTGAGGGCAAAAAACATCAAATGTGTTCATTGGCTGGAAAACAGGCGCCAGGAAGTCAGAAATGAAAATGAAAGTATCAGAGCGGATGTTGTTTTATCCGTCGGCTACCGAATAGTGGCGAATACAGTCGCTCATCCCTAGTTATGACCGCCAGGTCTGGTTCGTGAAATTTTATGACACTTTTAGTATTCTAAGTACATTTGCCAAAAATGTACTCCAGTCAGCAACTGAAATATATCTCTTGTAATATGTGCCTAATTTATTAAGTGGCAGAGGCATAATGATTGTTGTCGTAAGGTGTAAAAAGTGTATTGATAGTTATGGCAAGAGATTGATTGTATACATATTTATTCCAAAGGGTATGCAACCAAATATTAAGTTATGAGTGCCAACAATTTTGTCCTGCCCATTTTTTGGTTTTGGTGTGAAATTATGTCCAATTTGCTTTTTTTTCCCACTGTTTTCTTTTGTGTTGTTCCAATACACACAAAGCAAATACATTTGTATTTGCTATTATTTTCTTGGAGAAATTCTTCACTTTCTGGAACAATTTTAAGGGTGCTAACAGTTTTCAACATGACTGTGTATACAAGGAAGGGTCCCAGGATGGGAGACATATATACCAGGATGGGGGACAAATTTACCAGGATGGTGCTTAGAATGGGGGACAGATATACCAGAATGGGGAAACATTTACCAGAATGGGAGACATACATACCAGACTAAGGTTATATATAACAGGAAGGAGCTTAGGATGGGAGACATATTTACCATCAAGGGGCTCAGGATGGGACATACAGTTAGGTCCAGAAATATTTGGACAGTGACACAAGTTTTTTTATTTTAGCTGTTTACAAAAACATGTTCAGAAATACAATTATATATATAATATGAGCTGAAAGTGCACACTCCCAGCTGCAATATGAGAGTTTTCACATCCAAATCGGAGAAAGGGTTTAGGAATCATAGCTCTGTAATGCATAGCCTCCTCTTTTTCAAGGGACCAAAAGTAATTGGACAAGGGACTCTAAGGGCTGCAATTAACTCTGAAGGCGTCTCCCTCGTTAACCTGTAATCAATGAAGTAGTTAAAAGGTTTGGGGTTGATTACAGGTGTGTGGTTTTGCATTTGGAAGCTGTTGCTGTGACCAGACAACATGCGGTCTAAGGAACTCTCAATTGAGGTGAAGCAGAACATCCTGAGGCTGAAAAAAAAGAAAAAATCCATCAGAGAGATAGCAGACATGCTTGGAGTAGCAAAATCAACAGTCGGGTACATTCTGAGAAAAAAAGGAATTGACTGGTGAGCTTGGGAACTAAAAAAGGCCTGGGCGTCCACGGATGACAACAGTGGTGGATGATCGCCACATACTTTCTTTGGTGAAGAAGAACCCGTTCACAACATCAACTGAAGTCCAGAACACTCTCAGTGAAGTAGCTGTATCTGTCTCTAAGTCAACAGTAAAGAGAAGACTCCATGAAAGTAAATACAAAGGGTTCACATCTAGATGCAAACCATTCATCAATTCCAAAAATAGACAGGCCAGAGTTAAATTTGCTGAAAAACACCTCATGAAGCCAGCTCAGTTCTGCAAAAGTATTCTATGGACAGATGAGACAAAGATCATCCTGTACCAGAATGATGGGAAGAAAAAAGTTTGGAGAAGAAAGGGAACGGCACATGATCCAAGGCACACCACATCCTCTGTAAAACATGGTGGAGGCAACGTGATGGCATGGGCATGCATGGCTTTCAATGGCACTGGGTCACTTGTGTTTATTGATGACATAACAGCAGACAAGAGTAGCCGGATGAATTCTGAAGTGTACCGGGATATACTTTCAGCCCAGATTCAGCCAAATGCCGCAAAGTTGATCGGACGGCGCTTCATAGTACAGATGGACAATGACCCCAAGCATACAGCCAAAGCTACCCAGGAGTTCATGAGTGCAAAAAAGTGGAACATTCTGCAATGGCCAAGTCAATCACCAGATCTTAACCCAATTGAGAATGCATTTCGCTTGCTCAAATCCAGACTTAATACGGAAAGACCCACAAACAAGCAAGACCTGAAGGCTGCGGCTGTAAAGGCCTGGAAAAGCATTAAGAAGGAGGAAACCCAGCGTTTGGTGATGTCCATGGGTTCCAGACTTAAGGCAGTGATTGCCTCCAAAGGATTCGCAACAAAATATTGAAAATAAAAATATTTTGTTTGGGTTTGGTTTATTTGTCCAATTACTTTTGACCTCCTAAAATGTGGAGTGTTTGTAAAGAAATGTGTACAATTCCTACAATTTCTATCAGATATTTTTGTTCAAACCTTCAAATTAAACGTTACAATCTGCACTTGAATTCTGTTGTAGAGGTTTCATTTAAAATCCAATATGGTGGCATGCAGAGCCCAACTCGCGAAAATTGTGTCACTGTCCAAATATTTCTGGACCTAACTGTATATACCAGGATGGGGGACAGATTTACAAGGAAGGAGACGAGGATGGGAGATATATAGACCAAGATGTGGGTTGGGGAAATATATTCCAGAATGGAAGGTATATTTACCAGGAAGGGACCCAGAATGAGGGACATATATACCAGGATAGGGGTGTTATGTTCATATAGCAACTCACAAGGGATAAATGTAATATGCTAAAAAACTGCCAGTCTTAATAAATCAGCTACTTTGTTTTCTCTGAAACACCGCGGAGTTTCAGAGAAGACATAACTGGCCGCAGTCACACAGTGGGGTCTAATTCATGCTTCCGGTGGTTCGGCAGCATGAATCTAGTGGTAGGTTCACTTTAAACACAGAATTCTTAAGGTCACTAAAAAACATAAAATCATTTGTAGAGCACAAAATGAATGTTCTGCCTGGTATCCAAGGGTCAAATAAACTTTTCTCCCATTCTTTATGAAAGAGGAAGCATTTTTCAGATAACAAGAATAAGATTAGTTTGAAAGTCTTTCTCTGGAAAAATATGACAAGGTATTACATCACAGAAAAGATGGAAGATTAATGAAACATTAGAAGTCTAAACATCTGGCTAAGATAACTCAGTTTGCTATGCTAGAACATAGAGCTATTGAATATAAAGTGATATAGTTATGATTCATGAAAAATGTGTCTTAAATTAGTTTCAAGAACTACAACTCCCACTCTACTTAGGAAAAAGGCCAAATTCTCAAATTGTTATTGAGATAAAAGAAGATACTTGCTATGAGAAAATAATTACCATTTGTCATGATATGTGCTCCAGCTATGGAGCCAGTGTAAGTCCAGAAGACTTCAGTTTTTTTCAGATTTTTCTCAGATTAGTTTAAAAAATCTTTTTGCATCAATACATTCTGAAATGAAATGTAAGATAAGTTTTTAAGTAATTTGGAGCTAAGAAGGAATAGACAGATCTGGAGCTCTAGTCTAGACTCTAGTGGAGCACAAATCTTGGCGTTGGAATATGGGCTTGGATTTAACAAGTTGAGGACCAAACTCTGGTAATGGGGAGAGATCTAAGCCAGAGCTGGCAAACTTGGACTACTGCCAACACTCAGCAGAACCACCTTTTGAATGTGTTGCATTTCTAGAGAGTCAAAAGCTTAAGAAAGCTTATGATAGGATTAAGGAAATATTTAAAATGAAAGGTAGGTTTAACTTCCAGTAGTATTTATTTTAAAATGATAGGGAAGCACATGTTCAGCAAAAAGGTATTCCCACGCCATACTGTTAATGCAAGATTCCAGTTTCTTGTTATGTGAGAAGAGATGAAAGGTTATGCCATATTCACCTCTGACTCATGTTAAAACAGGGCTAAGCTGGCTGACATCGAATTATAGCACTAGGAAGGTTATCGTGATAGCTTTTAGAATCACCTGGCCAATGTTTCAATAGACAATGAATTCCTGAGCTAAATATAAATAAAATTATCACCGCAATGTCATTTTTTGCCTACAGTGAACATTAGGAAATCTACCTTTTAATTTGATAGCATTGTGATTACATCATGAAGACCATTCATGCTATAAGGAATATAGCTCCAAAATCTTTGCCTCTATTAAATATTAAATAAACACTTCTAATTTTGAAGTCCACGTTATCTGATATTCATATACATGAATCTAAAGCGTTAAAGTCACATGAATGTCACATGCAATTACTTTAACAATGTTAACCATGTCCATGAACCATTGAAATAATATACACAGCTGCCAAAAAAACACATAGGTGCCAAAAAAATATCACTGTCATATTGGCAGTGTAGCGCCCCATGGGGCAGGTGGTTAACCTACTCGTTGCCGGGCCATTGCGGGTCGGGTCAGGCGATGTCATGGCTGGCCTTGCCTGGTTCCGTTGCCCCGTGGCATACAGCAAATGAAGGGAAAGTGGTGTGATTGGGAAAGTTTGTCATGACACCACCTGTGGTATGTGGCCAGGGAGTAGCCACCGCTGCAGAATTCCTCACCGGGGTGGGTGTTATGGTAGCCGGGATGGTGTCACTCCCCAGAGGAGGAGTAGGCCCCAGGTAGGATGACTAGGGTTGGCAGTCACTTGAAAGCACCGAAGAACGGGGCAACGGCGTCATTAAACAGAGTCTGAATCAACAACTGCGGTTCTTTTACTCACTGATTTAAAGCTGCACCCAGGTGCTGGTCTCTGCCGTCGTGGGCTCTTGTCAATCCCAAGCAAGTAAGGGACCACCACCGGTGTTTAAAAAGAGAGATAGAGAGTGTCCTTTTCCTAGGATGTCCCCCTCAGCAGTTAGGAACCCAGGTTGAGCTCCTGCTCCAAACCCGGGGCCTAGCGAAGTCCAAGAGTTCCAGAAGTGTCTTGTCAGAACTATGGTCCTGACTTGTCTGTCTGTATGAGTGTGTTGCGCCTACCTCTACCCCCAATGGTACCCACCCCCTGGTAGTTGCCCTAGCGATTGGAAAGTCCCATGACTCTATATGGCCACCCCCCCCAATCTGCCCCAAGACAGCTCCCCAGTGGGAAGTACATAACTGTGTGTGAGATGAAATGTAGTGACACAGACAGTTAACCCCCCCCCCTTACCTGAGATGGGTATCACACCTTAACTGAGGTGCAGTACACTGTGGCGACCAGAGCCTCAGGGGCACTAAATTAGTGAAGATAACAGGGGCAGTTAGTAAGTGGCAATTTTATGGGAGTAGCTGAGATTATATCTACTTTATCCACTAGAAAATATAATAACAAACTATATTAGCTTTTACAATAGAACATGAATTGTTCAAATAATATTTTTGTTAAAGGGGTTGTTCACTACTTTAACATTGATAGCCCATCCTTAGGATAGATCATTAATATCTGATACAACACCTGCACCCCCACCGATCAGCTGTTCTCAGTGTCCGTGATGGCAGCAGGTGTCTGGAAATGCTCATTTCCAAAGCTACCTCTGTAACTAATAGCGGCAGCGGCCAGGTACTACACATCCCATTCAAATCAATAGGAGGCTGATGTGCAGTACCTGGCTGTGGCCGCTATCAGAAGATGGAGCAACACCGGAACTGAGCATTTCCCACCACCTGCTGCTGGCACAGAAAACAGCTGATCAGTGGGGGTGCTGGGTGCTGGACCACGGCTGATTTGACATTGATGACCTATTCTAAAGGTCCAGTCACACTAAACAACTTACCAGCGATCCCAACAACGATAGGGATCGCTGGTAAGTTGCTAGGAGGTTGCTGGTGAGATGTCACACTGCGACGCTCCAGCGATCCCACCAGCAACCTGACCTGGCAGGGATCGCTGGAGCGTGGCTACACGAGTTGCTGGTGAGCTCACCAGCAACCAGTGACCAGCCCCCAGCGCTGCGTGGAAGATGCTGCGCTTGGTAACTAAGGTAAATATCGGGTAACCAATCCGATATTTACCTTGGTTACCAGCTCATGCAGCTACACGTGCAGAGAGCAGGGAGCAGCGCACACTGAGCGCTGGCTCCCTGCTCTCCTAGTACAGCACACATCGGGTTAATTACCCGATGTGTGCTGCAGCTAAATGTGCACAGAGCAGGGAGCAGTGCACACCGCTTAGCGCTGGCTCCCTGCTCTCCTAGTTACAGCACACATCGGGTTAATTACCCGATGTGTACTGCAGCTACATGTGCAGAGAGCAGGGAGCAGCGCACACTGCTTAGCGCTGGCTCCCTGCTCTCCTAGCTACAGCACACATCGGGTTAATTAACCCGATGTGTCCTGCAGCTACATGTGCACAGAGCAGGAGCCGGCACTGACAGTGAGACCGGCGGAGGCTGGTAACGAAGGTAAATATCGGGTAACCAAGGACAGGGCTTCTTGGTTACCCGATGTTTACTGTGGTTACCAGCCTCTGCAGAAGCCGGCTCCTGCTGCCTGCACATTTAGTTGTTGCTGTCTCGCTGTCACACACAGCGATCTGTGCTTCACAGCGGGACAGCAACAACTAAAAAATGGCCCAGGACATTCAGCAACAACCAACGACCTCACAGCAGGGGCCAGGTTGTTGCTGGATGTCACACACAGCAACATCGCTAGCAACGTCACAAAAGTTGTTCGTTAGCAGCGATGTTGCTAGCGATGTTGCTTAGTGTGACGGGGCCTTAAGGATAGGCTATCAATGTAAAAGTTGTGAACAACCTCTTTAGGAACTTTTCTAACACAAAAAGTTTGCATACACATACACTCTAAAGCTAAAAAAAAACCCCACAAACAAACAAAAACACAGCTGCAAAAATTGTTCTCCACTGAGCATCCTGAGCATTACTCTGTTCACATGTTCACTTCCTTCTGGCTCCAGGTACTGGATTTGTGTGTTACCTCCAGAGCTGGAAACACAAACTGTCCCTTTGCTTACAACCTATAATTGCTAGATTTGTAATCTTTTCCCAAAATCTAAATGCAAAATCCAAGAAAATCCTTACACAGCGTAATTGTTACAAATGGAAACTTAACCTGTGTATGTTGTGAGGATGCCAAAAAAGTGATCTTTGGCCAAGGTCTAATTATGTTTTGAAGTGGCCTTGAAAACAATGTCTTAAGATCCATAGGAATAAAAAGTAGAAAATGGTGGAAAGGAAGTATCAGAGTTTGTAGATAGCTGGTGTCCTCATTTCACCTTGGAATGGACAGTATGCCGCAGCAGAGGATGCAGAATGGCCATGTGATTTTCATTACTGCCTGGGAATTGTTACAGAATAGGAAGAACACAAAGATTTGAGCAAATAGCAGAGATTTTATATAATAAGAAAATCAACTTTCCGATCACCTGGCGAATGGCATCAAATTATCAATGACAGCTTTACTTATACAACACTTAGCAGATGTTGCCTGGCATTCTGCTATGTTTGTGTTACATAGAAAATATAAATATATGGCATACAAATATAAATATTTATTCTAGCTAATAAAACTAAACCTGCTCACCACATGGCAAAAGAGGTTTGCAGATTGTTATGTGCGCCATATTAATAGTGGTTTACGACCCATTCAGCTACGGCTGAAGGAACATTGTGGCATCAATAAGCTGTGGAACAAGTGTTTCAGGTTGTTTCCTCAACCACAACCATCATCAACATTTATAGATGATGCAATAAAGAAAATGGCCATTGGTCTGAGGAAAGGATGCAAATCTGTGTCGTGTAGCACAATACAATCAAATAGTTTCATTGGAGGAAACGTACTAATTTGTACCTTTTATTCCAAGCAAGACCTAAAGCATTATGAACCCGTCTTCATCCACATTGTTTTCTGCTGTCCCGTTTCTTCATCTTTGGGACATCAAGATGATATATGTGATAAATAAGCAGTGGCTGAACTGCTCCTGGACCCCCCTCAAACAATGTATCTGACACAGGGGCTTGAAATTGTAAAGCAGCATTCACAACAGCTAAACTGTATGTTTGTGTAGACATCAGGTTGTTGAAAACTTTAGGCAATAGTATTGAAATTCTCACACAATGGTCCCTGGGAAATTTATGCAAATAATCTGTTCTCTTAAAAGAAAATACGCCTCTAAACAAATGCCATTTATAGAGACGCCCTTTAATCCTTCCGCAAAATAGCTCATCTAAGCATCTGTTTCAACACATCACAGTTTAAGCTCTGGTTCATTTTAAGACAGCATTGAATATAAATGAGTAAGATGTGTTGTTTTAGGAAAAATAAATATTCCTCGAAATTTTGCATTATCTACATGTTCAAAAGAAGCTCAGCAACGGTACATAAACATTTAAAGAAATCTATTTGTGGGTCTGTGCAGACTGGGTGATATTTGACCTACAAAGTCACTTTGTAAAATGCCCATTAATAACTATTATCCATTTTTTGGTTGATATTAAAAAAAAGAAATATTACAAAAAATATATATTTTCAGAAGCCTCAAAAATTTAGTGTGTTGTCCTCCTAGTCATCATTTATCCATATTCCTTTTCTGCACATATCGACATCAAAGAGGTACTGTAGCTCCCCACTCAAGACCCTGGTCTTTTAGCCTACAAGCTCTGGGCTTTTCCTCTAAGGCCTCGTGCACATGAGTGTGTATATCGGACAAGGACTATCTGATTTTTTATAGGATACCACACTGACCCATCTTATTCAATAGGGAAATACTGACCGAATCTGGATGTGCAATAAATCGCAGCATGCTTCAATTTGACTTTGAAAATGGAGAAGACTCATGACCATTAAGGAAGGATTCTCCAGTCGTGATGTTTTGTGATACCCCAACATTACCCCCTAATAAATAACACACAGACTGCATGCGACTTGGTTCAAAAATTGGCCACAGCAACCTTTATTACCTATTATTTACACTCTAACACAAGGGGGCGCCGTCCAACGGACAACCCCAAACAAATAATAATAGGTAACACAGAAATAACAAACACTATATGTAACCCTATGTAGGCCTGGTCCAGAAACGGTTCTTACACCAATATCCCTGGCCGCACCACATCAACCCAGAGATGAGGTATTAATCACCCCACGGATTAATACCCCCCAAACTTTTGCAGAACCCCGTGCCTGCAATTTCCCAGAACCCGGAGCCACCATACCAAGACAGTGTCTCTCGGTCCAGCTACCAATCCCTGCAAACCACTTCTGGACCAGACCTACCCCCGCCTCAGGACAGGGCACGTGACTCCTTACGTGGCCTGGACCCGCCACACACCCAAAGCTTGCTCCACACCCTCACGCAAACCCAACGCCCATAAATCCAAACCAATATTGTTAAGGTGTACACCATCACCCCTCCAAAACTGCCACCTCGGCGACTCCAGCTCCGTATGCCTCACTACAATACCACCATTTCTCCTCACAAAACACGCCACCACCCTGTTCACCTTCGCCCATGCTCGATTAATCCTCTCAACCAAACAAGCCCCCTTCCACACTAACCTGGCCACGATGTCCGACCATACCACAATCAAACCCGGGTACCTCGCCCATAAACATCTATCTTGACTAGAGATGAGCGAACCGGTCCCGGTTCGGCTCGAGGCGGTTCGCCGAACGGGGGGTCTGGCTCGAGTTCGGCTCGTCGAACGTTCGACGAACCGAACTCGAGCCCATAGGAAACAATGGCAGGCAATCACAAACACAGTAAAACACCTAGAAAACACCCTGAAAGGTGTCCAAAAGGTGACAAACAACTCACAACATAACACAAACACATGGGAAAGTGACAAGGACATATACTCATGTGAAAACAAAACAGCTGGACAAGGAAAAAGAGGGAGACACACAGATATATGAGTATATGCAAAGAAACATCGATTCCATTATTGTGCAACTTGAGCCCTGCTCATTTTAGGCTTCCAATCTGGATAAATTGCCTGAGCTCGCCACGTACGCCTTGAGGATCTTGTCGTGTCCTGCAGCCAGCGTTCTCTCGGAACCTGTCTTCAGTGCTGCTGGGGGTCTGCTGGCAGATAAGCACACGTGTCTGTCCACTGACAATGTGGACCTGGCTCTCAGAGGACTTTTCTTCCCCTGGGTCAGCCAGGGGAGGCGAAAGGCACGCGTATTTTTGAGAGTGCTTCATGCAAAGCATCTTTTTCTTTGTCAAAAGGGGGGCTCAACCGATGCCAGTCAAGTGGGGTGTGTGTGGCCCAGTTAGTGGCAACGAGGGAGACTGTGGTTGGAGTCCCCTCGCTGTGTCTCTAAAAGAACCAAGATGAACAAGTCATGGCTCTCAGAGGACTTTTCTTCCCCTGGGTCAGCCAGGGGACGGGAAAGGCACGCGTATTTTTGAGAGTGCTTCATGCAAAGCATCTTTTTCTTTTTCAAAAGGGTGCTCAATCGATGCCAGTCAAGTGGGGTGTGTGTGGCCCAGTTAGTGGCAACGAGGGAGACTGTGGTTGGAGTCCCCTCGCTGTGTCTCTAAAAGAACCAAGATGAACAAGTCATGGCTCTCAGAGGACTTTTCTTCCCCTGGGTCAGCCAGGGGACGGGAAAGGCACGCGTATTTTTGAGAGTGCTTCATGCAAAGCATCTTTTTCTTTGTCAAAAGGGTGCTCAACCGATGCCAGTCAAGTGGGGTGTGTGTGGCCCAGTTAGTGGCAACGAGGGAGACTGTGGTTGGAGTCCCCTCGCTGTGTCTCTAAAAGAACCAAGATGAACAAGTCATGGCTCTCAGAGGACTTTTCTTCCCCTGGGTCAGCCAGGGGACGGGAAAGGCACGCGTATTTTTGAGAGTGCTTCATGCAAAGCATCTTTTTCTTTTTCAAAAGGGGGCTCAACCGATGCCAGTCAAGTGGGGTGTGTGTGGCCCAGTTAGTGGCAACGAGGGAGACTGTGGTTGGAGTCCCCTCGCTGTGTCTCTAAAAGAACCAAGATGAACAAGTCATGGCTCTCAGAGGACTTTTCTTCCCCTGGGTCAGCCAGGGGACGGGAAAGGCACGCGTATTTTTGAGAGTGCTTCATGCAAAGCATCTTTTTCTTTGTCAAAAGGGGGGGTCAACCGATGCCAGTCAAGTGGGGTGTGTGTGGCCCAGTTAGTGGCAACGAGGGAGACTGTGGTTGGAGTCCCCTCGCTGTGTCTCTAAAAGAACCAAGATGAACAAGTCATGGCTCTCAGAGGACTTTTCTTCCCCTGGGTCAGCCAGGGGACGGGAAAGGCACGCGTATTTTTGAGAGTGCTTCATGCAAAGCATCTTTTTCTTTGTCAAAAGGGGGGCTCAACCGATGCCAGTCAAGTGGGGTGTGTGTGGCCCAGTTAGTGGCAACGAGGGAGACTGTGGTTGGAGTCCCCTCGCTGTGTCTCTAAAAGAACCAAGATGAACAAGTCATGGCTCTCAGAGGACTTTTCTTCCCCTGGGTCAGCCAGGGGACGGGAAAGGCACGCGTATTTTTGAGAGTGCTTCATGCAAAGCATCTTTTTCTTTTTCAAAAGGGTGCTCAACCGATGCCAGTCAAGTGGGGTGTGTGTGGCCCAGTTAGTGGCAACGAGGGAGACTGTGGTTGGAGTCCCCTCGCTGTGTCTCTAAAAGAACCAAGATGAACAAGTCATGGCTCTCAGAGGACTTTTCTTCCCCTGGGTCAGCCAGGGGACGGGAAAGGCACGCGTATTTTTGAGAGTGCTTCATGCAAAGCATCTTTTTCTTTTTCAAAAGGGGGCTCAACCGATGCCAGTCAAGTGGGGTGTGTGTGGCCCAGTTAGTGGCAACGAGGGAGACTGTGGTTGGAGTCCCCTCGCTGTGTCTCTAAAAGAACCAAGATGAACAAGTCATGGCTCTCAGAGGACTTTTCTTCCCCTGGGTCAGCCAGGGGACGGGAAAGGCACGCGTATTTTTGAGAGTGCTTCATGCAAAGCATCTTTTTCTTTGTCAAAAGGGGGGCTCAACCGATGCCAGTCAAGTGGGGTGTGTGTGGCCCAGTTAGTGGCAACGAGGGAGACTGTGGTTGGAGTCCCCTCGCTGTGTCTCTAAAAGAACCAAGATGAACAAGTCATGGCTCTCAGAGGACTTTTCTTCCCCTGGGTCAGCCAGGGGACGGGAAAGGCACGCGTATTTTTGAGAGTGCTTCATGCAAAGCATCTTTTTCTTTGTCAAAAGGGGGGCTCAACCGATGACAGTCAAGTGGGGTGTGTGTGGCCCAGTTAGTGGCAACGAGGGAGACTGTGGTTGGAGTCCCCTCGCTGTGTCTCTAAAAGAACCAAGATGAACAAGTCATGGCTCTCAGAGGACTTTTCTTCCCCTGGGTCAGCCAGGGGACGGGAAAGGCACGCGTATTTTTGAGAGTGCTTCATGCAAAGCATCTTTTTCTTTTTCAAAAGGGGGCTCAACCGATGCCAGTCAAGTGGGGTGTGTGTGGCCCAGTTAGTGGCAACGAGGGAGACTGTGGTTGGAGTCCCCTCGCTGTGTCTCTAAAAGAACCAAGATGAACAAGTCATGGCTCTCAGAGGACTTTTCTTCCCCTGGGTCAGCCAGGGGACGGGAAAGGCACGCGTATTTTTGAGAGTGCTTCATGCAAAGCATCTTTTTCTTTTTCAAAAGGGTGCTCAACCGATGCCAGTCAAGTGGGGTGTGTGTGGCCCAGTTAGTGGCAACGAGGGAGACTGTGGTTGGAGTCCCCTCGCTGTGTTTTACATGCTTTTAGAAGGGCATGAAATGGCTTGGAGGTTGACTTTCATCATATGCAAACTGTTGGCTACCAAAATGCTGCCTTTCCAACAACTGTGGTTATAGGCAATGAGGAACATACTGATGAAGATGAGACGCAGATACCCGATTGGGATGACAACTTAAATATTCGGTCAGGGCAAGAAGAAACTCGGTCTGAGGGGTAGGGGAGTGCAAACACAACAATTGATGATTAAGTTCTAGATCACACCTACTGTCAACCCACAGTCAGACACTCGAGGAGGTCAACAGAGGCGGTGGAGGAGGATGCAACCGACGTCGAAGTAACCTGGCGCCTTCCTGGACACAGTCGGAGCACTGGTAGCACGTCTACAACTGCATCCTCAGCCACCACTCTGCCTCTGAGCATTATTCGGGGTGGATCAACAGGTCGCATGGCCTCTAAGCCTTGCCTAGCCAGGTCCTTTTTTGACATAGAAAAAGATCGCCCAAATTATGTGATCTGTAAAATTTGTCATGGTTCTCTTAGTAGAGGTCAAAACCTCAGCAGTTTGACAACTTCTTCCATGAATCGTCACATGAATAAATATCATATGGCCCGATGGGAAGCTCACCGTGCTGCAATGCGGCCTAGCGGAGCGAACCATCCACCGCCTGCCCCTTCCAGTGCATCCGCGCGCTCGTCATCTTCTAGGACTGTGGGGACAGCTGTCACACCTGTTTTTCCACCCACAACTTCCACCACTGTAACCGCAACAGGCAGTTTGCTTGGTAGGTCGTCAGTTGGTTTGGAAGGGGAAACAAGTGAGTGTGTACAGCTCTCTCAGACATCGATAGCACCAACTTTGGATGAAGGCAACATCATGTCTCCGCCTGCACTTTCCTCACAAAGCTGCATTTTTCCAGGGACACCCGACTCAACACCGTCTACACACAGCAGCCAGATCTCTGTCCCTCAGATGTGGTCAAATAAAAGGCCACTTCCTGCGACCCATGACAAAGCGAAGAGGTTGACTCTATCCCTCTGTAAGCTGTTGACTACAGAAATGCTGCCTTTCCGCCTAGTGGACACACAGGATTTTAGAGACCTTATGTCTGTCGCTGTGCCCCAGTACCAGATGCCTAGTCGCCACTACTTCTCTAAGAAAGGTGTGCCCGCGCTACACCAGCATGTCGCACACAACATCACCGCTTCCTTGAGAAACTCTGTGTGTGAACGGGTGCATTTCACCACCGATACTTGGACCAGTAAGCATGGACAGGGACGTTACCTGTCGCTGACTGGCCACTGGGTAACTATGGTGATAGATGGTGAAGGGTCTGCTGCACAAGTCTTGCCGTCCCCACGACTTGTGTGTCAATCCTCTGTCTGTCCAAGTTCCGCCACTGCTTCTGCATCCTCCACCTCATCTGGGTCCTCCACCTCCGCCCCAAGCCTGCCTGGTCAGGCCACCAGCGTTCTCACTGCGCAGAAGGAATCACGCACCCCTCATTACTATGCTGGTAGCAGAGCGCAACGGCATCAGGCGGTCTTTAGCTTGACATGTCTTTGAAATAGGAGTCACACAGCGACTGAGTTGTGGGCAGCTCTGGAGACTGATTTTGATAAATGGTTGTCTCCACTCAACCTGCAGCCTGGTAAGGCCGTGTGCGACAATGCTGCAAACCTGGGTGCGGCCCTTCGCCTGGGCAAGGTGACACACGTGCCTTGTATGGCTCACGTGTTTAACCTTGTTGTCCAGCAATTTTTAACACACTATCCCGGCCTAGATGGCCTTCTGACCAGGGCACGGAAACTGTCTGCAGTGCTCACTTCCGCCGTTCAACCGCCGCACCTGAGCGACTTGCATCGCTACAGAAGTCTTTCGGCCTGCCGGTTCATCGCCTGAAATGCGATGTGGCGACACGCTGGAATTCAACTCTCCACATGTTACAGCGACTGTGGCAGCACCGGCGAGCCCTGGTGCAATACGTCATGATGTATAGCCTGGGCCAACGAGATGCAGAAGTGGGGCAGATCACCCTGATGGAGTGATCTCAGATCAAGGACCTATGCACCCTTCTGCACAGTTTCGACATGGCGACGAATATGTTTAGCGCTGACAATGCCATTATCAGCATGACGATTACAGTCATTTACATGCTGGAGCACACGCTAAACACTATTCGTAGTCAGGGGGTGGGACAACAGGAAGGGGAGGAACTACAGGAGGATTCATATGCGCAAGACACAACAACATCACCAAGGTCCAGACGTTCATCATCACCAACGCGGCAGGCATGGGACCATGGGGGACAGGGATCAACAAGGGCGCATGGTAGCAGGTGAGATGTTGAGGAAGGTGCAGGAGGACATGAAGATATGGAGGACGAACTGTCCATGGACATGGAAGACTCAGCAGATGAGGGGGACCTTGGTCAAATTTCAGTTGAAAGAGGTTGGGGGGAGATGACAGAGGAAGAAAGAACGGTTAGCACCTCTATGCCACAAACACAGCGTGGACTTGGTGCGCATGGCTGCGCAAGACACATGAGTGCCTTCTTGTTGCACTACCTCCAACATGACCCTCGTATTGTCAAAATTAGAAGTGATGATGACTACTGGCTTGCCACACTATTAGATCCCCGGGACAAGTCCAAATTTTGTGACATAATTCCACCCATAGAAAGGGACGCACGTATGCAGGAGTATCAGCAGAAGCTGTTACTCGATCTTAGCTCGGCTTTTCCACCAAACAACCGTGCAGGTGAAGGGAGTGATTCTCCCAGTTGTAACTTGACAAACATGGGACGGCCTCGTCATCTTCAACAGTCTACCCGTACCAGTAGGACCGTATCTGGTGCTGGTAACAGCAATTTTATGGAATCTTTTCATAATTTTTTTAGACCCTCCTTTGCAAGGCCACCAGAGACAACAAGTCTGACACATAGTCAACGGATGGAGAGGATGATACAGGAGTATCTCCAAATGAACATCGATGCAATGACTTTGCAAATGGAGCCTTGCTCCTTTTGTGCTTCAAATCTAGAAAAATGTCAAGAGCTCTCCAGTTACGCCTCGAAGATTTTGTCGTGTCCAGCTGCCAGCGTTGTCTCTGAACGTGTCTTCAGTGCTGCTGGGTGTGTGCTGACAGATAAGCGCACGCGTCTGTCCAGTGACAATGTGGACAGACTGACGTTCATCAAAATGAACAAGTCATGGATCCAGAAGGAATTTACTACCCCTGTGTCATCCTGGGGAGAGTAAATGCTTGTGGATTTGGAATGTGCTTGATGCAAATCAAAACATCCTGTTTGCAACTAGGGCACAAGTGCTGCCACTGATAAGGTGTCTGTGTGGGGCCCAATTTTTGGAAAAAAAGGGAGACTCCGCTTGGAGTAACCCTTGCTTGCTGTGTTTTTTAAAAATGATACAAGATGAACAGATCTGAAGGCAAGATGAAGCCAACATCATGTCTCCGCCTGCACTTTTCTCACAAACCTGCATTTTTCCAGGGACACCCTACTCAACACCGTCTACAGACAGCAGCCAGATCTCTGTCCCTCAGATGTGGTCAAATAAAAGGCCACTTACTGCGACCCATGACAAAGCTAAGTGGTTGACTCTATCCCTCTGTAAGCTGTTGGCTACCGAAATGCTGCCTTTACGCGTAGTGGACACACAGGATTTTACAGACCTTATGTCTGTCGCTGTGCCCCAGTACCAGATGCCCAATCACCACTGCTTCTCCAAGAAAAGCATGCCCGCGCTACACCGGCATGTCGCACACAACATCACCACTTCCTTGAGAAAATCTGTGTGCGACAGGGTGCATTTCAACACAGATACTTGGACCAGTAAGCATAGACAGGGTCATTACATGTCACTGACTGGGCACTGGCAAACTATGGTGAGAGATGGAGAAGGGTCTGCTGTACAAGTCTTGCCGTCCCCACGAGTTGTTTCAATCCTTGTTCTGTATGTAGAAGTTAATACACTGCTTCTGCCTCTTCAACCTCGTGTGGGTCCTCTACCTTTGCGCAAACCCTGTGTGGTCAGGCCACCCTTCCTTGCAACTGCGCACAAGGACTACCACACACCTCCTTACTATGCTGGCAGCAGAGCTCAATGCCATCAGGCGGTCAAAGTTTTACTTTGAAATGTATGGGAAATGTGAGTCACACCGCTATTACAGAGAATAGTAGTCAGGCAGGGTCAAAACATTAATTGAGGAACAGGAACAGAATGGGACGGCCAGGACTTAATCAGAAAACAAGCAGAGGTGAAATGCGTATCGGCCAACAAGGTACATAAACAGCAAGCAGGAAAAGTAGTCAGGTAACAAGCACACAAAATCATAAAACTGAACTGGGGGTAAAATTAACCAGAGGTTCATAGCTATGTCTGGCAGTGGTCTGCAGACAGGATGGGCATAAAAAAGGGTGTGGTGTCTTCCCATTGGTTGTAGCTGAATGATGGTATTTCATCTGTGAGATACCCACCAGCTACATTCAGCCAGAGATTCTGCATCTGTCAAGGTAATGCAGCCCAGTGGGTGAGCATAACCTGCGTCCACCTGCGCCGCTGGCATCGACTACTCTCCCATCATCAGCACTATTCATGAAAGGAACACGTTGTCACCTGGCGACCGGAGTACAAATTGACGGAGCGGACTCCGTTGGTGACTTAACAGCCGTGTGCGGCAATGATGCAAACCTGGCTGCGGGCCATCCTCAGGGCAATGTGACACACGTGCCTTTTATGGCTCCCGTGTTGATCCGAATTCTCCAGCAATTTTTAAAACACCATCACGGCCTACATGTCCTTGTGCAGCGGGCACGCTCGCTATGTGCTCACTTCCATCGTGCGCACACAGCAGCTCAACAACTTTCATCACTCCGGAAGTCTTAGGGTCTGGCAGTTAAACGCCGTAAATGCGATGTTCCGACACGCAGGAATTGGAATCTGCACATGTTGCAGCGTGTGTGGCAGCACCGCAGAGCCCTGCTGAAATACGGTAAGACATATAGCCTGGGATAAGTTGATCCAGAGGTGGTGCAGATCACGCTGCTGGAGTGGTGTCAGATCAAGGACCTATGCACCCTGCTACACAGTTTTGAAATGTCGACGAAGATGTTTAGCACTGGCAATGTCATTCTCAGCGTGACAATTCTGGTCATCTACATGATGGAGCACACTGTAATTATTATTCGGAGTCAGGTGTTGGGACAAGAGGAAGGGGAGGAAGTACAGGAGGAGTCATATGCGGAAGGGATAACAAGATCTACGAGGTCCAGATGGTCAGCGGCACCTATGCGGCAGTCATGGTGAGGGAGAGGGATTAACAAGGGCGCATAGTATCAGCAAAAAGTGTTGATGAAAGTGCAGGAGCCCATGAAGAAATGGAGGACGAACTGGCGATGGGCATGGAAGACTCAGCAGATGAGTGAGAGCTTGCTCACATTTCGGTTGTGCGAGGTTGTGGGTAGAGGGCAGAGGAAGGATGCACGATTCTCACCTCTCTGCCACCAACACACCAAGGACTTGGTCCTCCTGGATGCACAAGACACATGAGCGCCTTCTTGCTGCACTACCTACATGACCCTCGGATTGTATGAATTTGAAGTAATCCTGAATACTGGGTTGCCACACTGTTAGATCCCCGGTACAAGACAAAATTTGGCGAACTAATTCCTGCCATAGAAATAGACGCACGTATACAGGAGTATCTGCAGAATGTGGTACGCAATCTTAGATCTACTTTTCCACTAAACACCAGTGCTGCACAGAGTGAATCTCAACACTTTGTCATGGATAGGAGGAAATGGTCTTTTACTTGTCCACATCGGAGGGACCGAGGGATGGCTGCTGTGCTGAGATGGCGTTGAGTACGGTGTCCCTGCACAGTTGCACTTTTGGTCATATCCCAAAATGAGTTGAAAAAGGACAGATGCTGTTGGAAAGGGGAACAGGTGTGTTGGAAAGGGGAAAAAAATTTGGGTCCGTGGATTTGGTGGTTAAACAACTGTAACATTTGCTGAAGAAACAACATCTGTTACAGTGGGACTGGCAGATTTGGATAAAGTGGTATATAATCTGTGACCGCTATATAACAAAAATTAATAAGAAAAGAAAGAGAAAGGTATATATCACCTTCAGCAGTCAGTGTCCACCGTGCTCCCAGTTGGAAAAGGAGAGGTTGGCAACTTGAAGGTTTGGTGGAGGATACAGAGCTGTGTGGCTATGAAACTAATAGTAGCCTGAACCGAGTTAGACGCCATTCGGATCTGGAGACTGTGAGCCCTGTTAGCGTCACAGGGTCCACATGCCCACCCAGCCCAGGAACTCCCTGTTAACAACACAGGGGCCATTGAGTACGCTGACCGTGTGCGTAGGGGCCACACCTGTGGACAGCAGGCGCATCAGCAGCAGCAGGCCTGTTAATGCCACTGGGCTGCACAAGCAGGACTGTTAGGACAGGAGCTGGTCTTAACCGTTCTGCGTTACCAACTGTGGTGGTGGCCTGCATCCACCACCCTATCCCTGCCTACCTCTGGCCTAAAGCCGCAATGGGTTCAACACATGGAGGTGTGCTCTTTCGGAGCATAATAGAAGACTGCGCACCTCCTTGTTGGCTCCAGCCCCTTTTATAACCTGGGTCCGCCCCAAACCAGGGTGAACCACAATGCACCTCCTGGAGACAAAAGCAGAGTGACACGTCATGAGTGGCATAACTAGCGTCCTATTTGGAAACGCAACTTCAATGATGACCTCATGGCTGCCATGACCCAAACACCTCACCAGTCATCGTCTGACCATCAATAATGCGGTGACAAGTCATAGGTGTGGGCCTCTGCAAGCCATTTGGGAGGACACCTGATGCCCTGTGGTCTATATGGGACCCCCACATCAGGGCCAGGGCCAAAGAGTTCATTACCGGACCTAGTCTCTGATGCAGGAAGTGCCTGAGCATGCTCAGTAGCATGAAATACAGTCTCTGAAAAAAGACTATCAGCTTTAGCATGGTGTCTAGGCACAAAACAGGACTTAGACCCGGCACAGAATGCAAGCACCTGTGCAAAGAGGCTTTTCACACTTAGTGTGGGAGCATGCGCTGTATCCCGAAATGAAGACTTAGCGTCAGGAATGGCACAGTCAGGCTGAGCATACTCACTAGGCGAAACACTGTAATTATGCTGCAGCTGGGGTACATCGGCACACGCATGCGCACTAGCTGCCTCTCCACACTTAGACGTGGAGGGGAAATTTGTCTTGGAGATGCTGTCTATGAACAGAAGGAAAAGCTAAAGGAAGCCTGACTTTCTATCCCTCCGAATTATGAAATGCAGCAATGAATTCCATGAGTTTGCTATAACATTAGCGTAGCTAAATGTGCATGAGGGTGTGATGTAGAGGTGCTAGAAATAGCTTGTCACCAGTGGGGCACTAATGGAATACAACAGCCAGTTCTATGATGCCACAAAATGGCAGTATTTTGTGCTATCATTATAGCTTATTAAAAACAGAGCACGAGGTTGTCATGCAGAGGTGCTGCACATAGATTTGCAGTAGTGTGAATAGACAAAAGTACAATAGCCACGTTTAGGATACAACTAGGTACACTGAGTGTTTGCTACTATAAATGGCTGAGTTTAAAAAAGTTTGAGTGTGCAATGCAGGCAGACGTGCTGCAAATAACGTTCCAATACTGTGAATTGACAAAAGTACAATAGCCACGTTTAGGATACAACTAGGTACAGTGAGTGTTTGCTAGTATAATGGCTGAGTTTAAAAAAGTTTGAGTGTGCAATGCAGGCAGACGTGCTGCAAATATCGTTCCAATACTGTGAATAGACAAAAGTACAATAGCCACGTTTAGGATACAACTAGGTACAGTGAGTGTTTGCTAGTATAATGGCTGAGTTTAAAAAAGTTTGAGTGTGCAATGCAGGCAGACGTGCTGCAAATATCGTTCCAATACTGTGAATAGACAAAAGTACAATAGCCACGTTTAGGATACAACTAGGTACACTGAGTGTTTGCTACTATAAATGGCTGAGTTTAAAAAAGTTTGAGTGTGCAATGCAGGCAGACGTGCTGCAAATAACGTTCCAATACTGTGAATTGACAAAAGTACAATAGCCACGTTTAGGATACAACTAGGTACACTGAGTGTTTGCTACTATAAATGGCTGAGTTTAAAAAAGTTTGAGTGTGCAATGCAGGCAGACGTGCTGCAAATAACGTTCCAATACTGTGAATTGACAAAAGTACAATAGCCACGTTTAGGATACAACTAGGTACAGTGAGTGTTTGCTAGTATAATGGCTGAGTTTAAAAAAGTTTGAGTGTGCAATGCAGGCAGACGTGCTGCAAATATCGTTCCAATACTGTGAATAGACAAAAGTACAATAGCCACGTTTAGGATACAACTAGGTACACTGAGTGTTTGCTACTATAAATGGCTGAGTTTAAAAAAGTTTGAGTGTGCAATGCAGGCAGACGTGCTGCAAATAACGTTCCAATACTGTGAATTGACAAAAGTACAATAGCCACGTTTAGGATACAACTAGGTACACTGAGTGTTTGCTACTATAAATGGCTGAGTTTAAAAAAGTTAGAGTGTGCAATGCAGGCAGACGTGCTGCAAATATCGTTCCAATACTGTGAATAGACAAAAGTACAATAGCCACGTTTAGGATACAACTAGGTACACTGAGTGTTTGCTACTATAAATGGCTGAGTTTAAAAAAGTTTGAGTGTGCAATGCAGGCAGACGTGCTGCAAATAACGTTCCAATACTGTGAATTGACAAAAGTACAATAGCCACGTTTAGGATACAACTAGGTACACTGAGTGTTTGCTACTATAAATGGCTGAGTTTAAAAAAGTTTGAGTGTGCAATGCAGGCAGACGTGCTGCAAATAACGTTCCAATACTGTGAATTGACAAAAGTACAATAGCCACGTTTAGGATACAACTAGGTACACTGAGTGTTTGCTACTATAAATGGCTGAGTTTAAAAAAGTTTGAGTGTGCAATGCAGGCAGACGTGCTGCAAATAACGTTCCAATACTGTGAATTGACAAAAGTACAATAGCCACGTTTAGGATACAACTAGGTACACTGAGTGTTTGCTACTATAAATGGCTGAGTTTAAAAAAGTTAGAGTGTGCAATGCAGGCAGACGTGCTGCAAATATCGTTCCAATACTGTGAATAGACAAAAGTACAATAGCCACGTTTAGGATACAACTAGGTACACTGAGTGTTTGCTACTATAAATGGCTGAGTTTAAAAAAGTTTGAGTGTGCAATGCAGGCAGACGTGCTGCAAATAACGTTCCAATACTGTGAATTGACAAAAGTACAATAGCCACGTTTAGGATACAACTAGGTACACTGAGTGTTTGCTACTATAAATGGCTGAGTTTAAAAAAGTTTGAGTGTGCAATGCAGGCAGACGTGCTGCAAATAACGTTCCAATACTGTGAATTGACAAAAGTACAATAGCCACGTTTAGGATACAACTAGGTACACTGAGTGTTTGCTACTATAAATGGCTGAGTTTAAAAAAGTTTGAGTGTGCAATGCAGGCAGACGTGCTGCAAATAACGTTCCAATACTGTGAATTGACAAAAGTACAATAGCCACGTTTAGGATACAACTAGGTACACTGAGTGTTTGCTACTATAAATGGCTGAGTTTAAAAAAGTTAGAGTGTGCAATGCAGGCAGACGTGCTGCAAATATCGTTCCAATACTGTGAATAGACAAAAGTACAATAGCCACGTTTAGGATACAACTAGGTACACTGAGTGTTTGCTACTATAAATGGCTGAGTTTAAAAAAGTTTGAGTGTGCAATGCAGGCAGACGTGCTGCAAATAACGTTCCAATACTGTGAATTGACAAAAGTACAATAGCCACGTTTAGGATACAACTAGGTACACTGAGTGTTTGCTACTATAAATGGCTGAGTTTAAAAAAGTTTGAGTGTGCAATGCAGGCAGACGTGCTGCAAATATCGTTCCAATACTGTGAATAGACAAAAGTACAATAGCCACGTTTAGGATACAACTAGGTACACTGAGTGTTTGCTACTATAAATGGCTGAGTTTAAAAAAGTTTGAGTGTGCAATGCAGGCAGACGTGCTGCAAATAACGTTCCAATACTGTGAATTGACAAAAGTACAATAGCCACGTTTAGGATACAACTAGGTACACTGAGTGTTTGCTACTATAAATGGCTGAGTTTAAAAAAGTTTGAGTGTGCAATGCAGGCAGACGTGCTGCAAATAACGTTCCAATACTGTGAATTGACAAAAGTACAATAGCCACGTTTAGGATACAACTAGGTACACTGAGTGTTTGCTACTATAAATGGCTGAGTTTAAAAAAGTTTGAGTGTGCAATGCAGGCAGACGTGCTGCAAATATCGTTCCAATACTGTGAATAGACAAAAGTACAATAGCCACGTTTAGGATACAACTAGGTACACTGAGTGTTTGCTACTATAAATGGCTGAGTTTAAAAAAGTTTGAGTGTGCAATGCAGGCAGACGTGCTGCAAATAACGTTCCAATACTGTGAATTGACAAAAGTACAATAGCCACGTTTAGGATACAACTAGGTACACTGAGTGTTTGCTACTATAAATGGCTGAGTTTAAAAAAGTTTGAGTGTGCAATGCAGGCAGACGTGCTGCAAATATCGTTCCAATACTGTGAATAGACAAAAGTACAATAGCCACGTTTAGGATACAACTAGGTACACTGAGTGTTTGCTACTATAAATGGCTGAGTTTAAAAAAGTTTGAGTGTGCAATGCAGGCAGACGTGCTGCAAATAACGTTCCAATACTGTGAATTGACAAAAGTACAATAGCCACGTTTAGGATACAACTAGGTACAGTGAGTGTTTGCTAGTATAATGGCTTAGTTAAAATGAGTTTGAGTGTGCAATGCAGGCAGACGCGCTATGCAAATGTCTTTGCACTAGTGGGACTATAGCAAAGTCCAATAGCCACGTATAGGATGCCACTAGGTACACTGAGTGTTTGCTAGTATAATGGCTTGGTTTTAATGAGTTGGAGTGTGCAATGCAGGCAGACGCGCTCTGCAAATGTCTTTGCACTAGTGGGACTATAGCAAAGTCCAATAGCCACGTATAGGATGCCACTAGGTACACTGAGTGTTTGCTAGTATAATGGCTTGGTTAGAATGAGTTGTAGTGTGCAATGCAGGCAGATGTGCTCTGCTAATGTCTTTGCACTAGTGGGACTATAGCAAAGTCCAATAGCCACGTATAGGATGCCACTAGGTACACTGAGTGTTTGCTAGTATAATGGCTTAGTTAAAATGAGTTTGAGTGTGCAATGCAGGCAGACGCGCTATGCAAATGTCTTTGCACTAGTGGGACTATAGCAAAGTCCAATAGCCACGTATAGGATGCCACTAGGTACACTGAGTGTTTGCTAGTCTAATGGCTTGGTTAGAATGAGTTGTAGTGTGCAATGCAGGCAGATGTGCTCTGCTAATGTCTTTGCACTAGTGGGACTATAGCAAAGTCCAATAGCCACGTATAGGATGCCACTAGGTACACTGAGTGTTTGCTAGTATAATGGCTTAGTTAAAATGAGTTTGAGTGTGCAATGCCGGCAGACGCGCTATGCAAATGTCTTTGCACTAGTGGGACTATAGCAAAGTCCAATAGCCACGTATAGGATGCCACTAGGTACACTGAGTGTTTGCTAGTATAATGGCTTGGTTTTAATGAGTTGGAGTGTGCAATGCAGGCAGACGCGCTCTGCAAATGTCTTTGCACTAGTGGGACTATAGCAAAGTCCAATAGCCACGTATAGGATGCCACTAGGTACACTGAGTGTTTGCTAGTATAATGGCTTGGTTAGAATGAGTTGTAGTGTGCAACGCAGGCAGACGCGCTCTGCAAATGTCTTTGCACTAGTGGGACTATAGCAAAGTCCAATAGCCACGTATAGGATGCCACTAGGTACACTGAGTGTTTGCTAGTATAATGGCTTGTTTAGAATGAGTTGTAGTGTGCAATGCAGGCAGACGCGCTCTGCAAATGTCTTTGCACTAGTGGGACTATAGCAAAGTCCAATAGCCACGTATAGGATGCCACTAGGTACACTGAGTGTTTGCTAGTATAATGGCTTAGTTATCAGTTGGAGTGTGCAGAGGACAAGAGGGTACAGTGGCAGGATTGTGGTGCTCTGGGTAGAGGAATGGAAGCCTGCCTTTCTATTCCCTCCTAATGGTGAAATGCAGGTAGGAAATCCCTGACCTGGGCTACACAGACGCTGTTGCTGTTTGCAGGACCTGTCACCTATGGCTCTCTGACCCTGCCGGTTGGAGCCCTTAAAAGGACTGCTATAAAGTGCTCTCCCTAAGCTGTCTAACGCTGTGTATGCAGCGCATACAGCTGTATCGGCTATAGGACTCAGGAAGACGGAGCTGCGACAGTGATGTCTGACACCAAAGACGCAGAAGGCAGATAATGGCGTCCGTGAAGAAAATGTCCGGTTTTATAATGCAGGGACATGTGACATGCAGATCCTATCACACATGCCGTTGCTTCTCTGGCTCAAAGTCCACTTAGCTGTGTGTGTGTCTGGGATTGGCTGACATGCTGGCCCGCCCCACAAGACGCGCGCACTTAGGGAAGGAAGACAAGAAAAAAAAAAAAAAAAAATGGCGATCGCCATTATAGAAACAGCAGTGATCTGAAGGCGCTGTTCACGCACACTATACACTGAAATGTCATAATAGTTTGATTCACAGAGTGACTTACACTATTACAGCAGAAACCAAGCTATGATTTAGCTGTTTTTTGGCTGCTAGAACCGTTCTCGAACGTTTCTAGAACTACCGAGCTTTTGCAAAAAGCTCGAGTTCTAGTTCGATCTAGAACATGCCCCAAAATCACTCGAGCCGCGAACTGGAGAACCACGAACCACGAACCGCGCTCAACTCTAATCTTGACATCTCTGATCAACTCGCGCGATGCCCGCGAACCCAGGTCATTCCCTCCCACGTGTAACATTAACACATTCGGAGGTCTGTCCATCCTGCAGTAATACTCAAACTCGGGCATGACCCTGCTCCACTCCATTCCACGCACGCCAATCCACTTGACCGATGCCAGCGACCTGTCCAATCCCAGCTGCCGACTATTGGGATGAGCGTCGGGCCGACGGGCCCCCCAAAAAATGAAGGAGTGCCCCAAAATCCAGATCAGACACACCCCTACAATAAAATAAACAAATTTTGAAGAACAATATGATACCAATCAAAATTGCACCAAGTAATAACAAACCAAACTGCAAAACAAACAAAACTCCAACCCAAGTCCTCAATGTGATAACAACTGTGGGCGCACATAACCACGAAAACGAGAGGACTCCCACTGTCCAATCCGTCTCACCACCTCATCCCCAAGGCCCCAACAAGAAGCTTCCGTGGCAGCCCCGATTCTAAAGGAATGTGACCCATAATCCTTCGGGCGCTCACCAGCCCAACGCAAACAACTCCACAGTACTGCTACAAACTGGTAACGAGACAACAAAGAACCATCCTTATGACATAACAGCGGGCCCGGAAGGCCGCCCCGCAGACCGAAAAACTTACCACCTGCACAGGGCATAACTCATCCCCCTGCACTGCATACAGCACCACCAACCTGCCTCGACCCATCTGGTCTGTTTTGGACCGACGAAGCCGACACTCAACCCTCTGCCCCCTACCGACACATCCTCAGACAACAAACCACCACCTCTAACCCTAGACGGGCTCACCAACTCCCCGATCCGAAAAGCCCCAAAAAAGGCTAGCACAAAAGCAGTCTCAAAAAGCACCCTCTCATAAGTTGAAACACAAATCCACCGCAAACCGCTCACTAAACGCTTTAACAACTCAAACGATATCGGCCGCCTAGTGTCCCGCTCCTTCACTCCTTTGCGAAACCCCTTCAAGGCCTGCCGCACATGAAAATCCTGTGAAACGTCTCGCTCGCCCCTAACCTTCAACCAAAAAGCCACAGCCGCCACCCTAAGTGCCACTGCGGATGCCGAGCTACCGACCCTGAAATTATTACTCACAAATGCCAGTAGCGCCAACAGATAATCCACCCGCCCTTTTTCAAACATCGCTCCCAACAATACCTGCCAATCAGCCCACACTTTAGCATAACGGCACCAAGTAACCTCGGTCACCGAGTTCCTAATCAAACCCGCAATTACAGCCTCACCAGACTCCACAAGCTCTCTGGACATACCGGTCCAATCTCGTCTGCCCATGGCATCAAATCCCGAAACCTGCGGAACTGAAAACGAGATAAAGCGTCAGCCACCCCGTTGTCGACCCCCGGAACATGTTTAGCCACCACATGAATATTCATCTGTAAACACTTTAGCACCAGATGCCTCAAATATGCTACTACAGGCCCAGACTTAGCTGAGAAACTGTTTATCGCATGCACGACTGCCTAATTGTTGCAATGCAAACAGACTTTGCGTCCGGAACACTGCGACCCCCACAACTCAACCGCCACCATGATCGGAAACAACTCCAGCAACGCCAAATTTTTAACCAGGCCACCTTGCCGCCAATCCTCGGGCCATCTCCCTGCGTACCAATGACCTTGAAAAATCGAGCCAAAACCCACCAACCCAGCCGCATCAGTATACAGCTCCAGCGCTTCATTGGGCACAACCTTTTTTTAACCACAAAGCCCGGCCATTAAACTGCCGCAAGAAGACGTCCCAAACCAACAGATCCTCCTTGATCTCCCTCATGACCCGCACAAAATGACCTGATGACCTCACGCCTGCCATAGCCGTCGCCAACCGCCTAGCAAACACACGCCCTATTAGCATAATTCTGCATGCAAAATTCAGCTTCCCAGGCAAAGACTGTACCACCTTAAGCCGCACTTTCTTCGCCGACATCATTGCCACTACCACGTCCCGCAAATTCAAAATTTTTTCCTCAGGCAACCTACACTCCAAAGCCATGGAATCGATTTCTAACCCCAAAAACCGCATAACCGACGCCGGACCCTCCGTTTTTTCCCGCGCCAAAGGGATACCAAAACAATCCGCCACTCTCTGCAAGGAAAACAACAAACCAGCACAAACCATGGAACCTGCCGGACCAACACAAGGAAAATCATCCAAATAATGAATGATGGAGGACAATCCGGACACATCCTGCACCACCCACTCAACAAATAAGCTAAACACCTCAAAGTACGAACATGAAATCGAACAACCTATTGGTAAACAACGATCAACATAAAACTTCCCACTCTACCAGCAACCCAGAAGGTGCCGACTATCCGGGTGCACCGGCAACAAACGAAACGCCGATTCAACATTCGCCTTCACCTTCAATGCTCCACGCCCCGCCGCCCTTACCAAATCCAGCACTCTGTCAAACGATATATAACACACCGCAGACAATTCCGGCGCAATGCCGACATTCACCGACGACCCCTCCAGAAATGATAGGTGATGAATGAGGTGAATTTATTTGGCTCCTCCTTTGGCACCACCCCCAACGGAGACACCACCAGATTGCAGCATGGCGGACCCTCAAATGGCCCCCTCATCCTGCCCAACTCAACTTCCTTACCCAACTTCTCGCCTACAATCTGAGGGTGTTCCCTCGCCGAATGCAAATTCTGTCACAACGGCGGCGACGCCTCACCCACCGACGGGATACGAAAGCCATACAAAAACCAGACTGCAAAAGGGATGCCGCTGCCCCATCTGGGTACCTATTTAAAAACGGCACCATCGCCTCTATTTTCACCGGCGTCCTCCCTTTTACCAGGCCCATTCCCGGCCTTACCTCTCCCCTTCTTGAAACATTTGGACAAACTATGTCCCCCCCCGCAGCCGGAGCACTCATGCTTAAAACGGCAGGCTGCGCCAAATTTGCACTGGCCTTTGTTAAACTGCCAGCAAAATCCCTTTTTCTGATTCCCCGGGGACCCGACTCCAGATCCACCAGCGCCTCCATGAAAGGGCTGGCTCGGAGCTGCCATCAACCGCATCCACAAGGAAATATCCTTATGATCCCACCGCATGCCTGCCCGCAAAGCCTTCCTTTGCCTAAACTGTTCATCGTATCTCAACCAGGCCAAGCCACCGTACGTCCTATAAGCCTCCCCGATTGCGTCCATATATCCAAACAAAGCTGAGCAGTGCTCTGGCTCCTTCTCCCCGATCATACTTGCCAAAATTGCAAATGTCTGCAACCAATTGGAAAAGGAACGAGGAATGAGCCTATAACGGCGTTTTTCTTCCTCCTCCTTTTCCTTTTTGGAATCACTCGGCTTCACCTTGTCTAAGTTAAATTTTTCAAGGGGCAGTAAGGAAAATTTCTCCACGTACTCCCCTTTCCAAATCTTCTCCCTCACCTCTTTTTTAAGGTGAGCGCCCAGCGGGCCCTCAAAGCATACGTACACTTCGCTCTTAGTCCTGTCATCTAGACGCACCACCTCATCCTCCTTTTCCTTCTCTTTTTCTACCTTGTTTTCACCCCCCGACGCCACTACCATGCTATTTGCTACTGCCCCTTCCAGCACCCTCTCACCACCTACCGACGCTGCGCCGTCTGCCGCCGACCCCGTCCATGCTGCCGCCGCCGGCGCTCGCGCCCCGCCCAGGACCTCTTTAGCCGCCGCTAAACCCTGCAAAAGCCCCAGCAACTGACTTAAAAGTGCCGACCCCTCCAGTGCTGCCGTGTCCGCAGCCACCTCCCTGACATCATCACCCCGTGCCGTAACCAATGCCGAATTCACGGCTAGCTCACCCGACCGTGACCGTGAAAATACAGTAATAGGTGACTCAACGTCTTCCGCCATCTGTTCCTCCGATTCGTCCCCCGATATGAGGGCTCCTTCCTCTTCCTCGCTGTATCCATCCTCCGCTGTACCAGGTCCAGAGGACGCAGCCGATGCGTTCTCTCCACCACAGCCATTCTCCTGAGCCGCCACGTGGGCACTGGTATCCGTGACCCACTGCTTCCTGCGCGGCGACACCCCACGAGACCATCCTGTCCCATGAGCTGCCGCCGCCGACCTTGTCCTCTTCAGGGTAGAGCCTCCCATCAGGCTCAGGTTACTCCCTGCCGCTGCCTCCTGCCCTCCGGGGCCGACGAACACCTCATCTCGTCGGGTCATCCCCCGCTCGAGGGAGACCGCTGCTGCCGGGCGCTGTACGGAAGACCTAAGCGACCTGGCAGTTACCTCAGGGCTCCTGCCGTCACTCCTGCTCTCTGCTGCCTCTCAGGTATTCAGGTGCTGCCTGCCCACACCGGCCCCCTTGCTGGCTGCCTGCACCCGGCCCCCCCACCACCCGCGGGGGGTACTGCTGGCCTCTATCTCCCGGCCTCCATCTCCCGCCGGATACGCTCCTGGGTGGAAGCCGCTGCTGCGACATGTCCCACAGCCAGAGGCCCGCCACCGGAAGCAGGCCCCATGCTGGACACACCCCCTCTGCGCATGCTGCTGGCCTCGCTTCCTCGCCGGGCATTCTCCGGTTCCTGAGCCGCCTCTGGCCTCTGCAATCCAGCCCGAGGCCCAAGACCGGAAGTAGGCCCCGGACCGGACACGCCCCCTCTCTGGCCGTCGCTGCTCTCCATCACTCGCCGAGCTCGCTCCCGGCCGGGAGCTACAGCTGGGCTCCGCAACCCAGCCCAAGGCCCAACTCCAGAAGAAGGCCCCGGGCTGGACACGCCCCCTTCTCGGCCCCCGCGGCCTCACCGGAGATTCCTCCCGACAGCCGGGGCAGATACCGGATGCTGCTGCTGCCCGCCCCACCACGGTGGGTCCCGAGGGGGGCTCTCACTTCTCCTCCTTTCCCCCCTGCGCCCGGAGAGTACCTTGTCGGGGGCCTGGAACGCCACCCGCGGCTAGAGGTGGAGCAAGGGGAAAGTGCCGATAGGGAAACCCAGGAAGCCCTGACGTGGGACTGCACTGCCTGGGCCCTGTTCACCGCCATCGCCGCTCGTATCAGCTGCTCCAGCTCCTGAAGATCCGCCATGTCCTCTTCGTCCTGGTCCTTATCTGTCTCCGTCCGAAGTAACAAGGAAGGTAAGTCCAGTCCCCCAGCTCCTTATATACCCCCCCTCCTGGGACACCTTTTCCCAACCAATCCCATTCGCCATCCCATAATCTACCACACTCCTATTTTCCTCCATTAACCCCATCACTCCTTCCCTTCCCTTTGGTCATGTCGCCCCTCCCCCTTATGGGGTCCATGGCTTTCTTTCATTCAATTCTGTGGATGCAAGAAAAAAAAATCAAATGCTACAGTATGGCATCCGATTTTTATAGATACATTGCAATTCTGTAACATTGGAAGATGTAAATAGTCCTGTAAATGATCAATAACCAATACTGTAAAATAATGGATCATACATGGAGTGAGAAAAAAGTTATTCCACTTTTCAGGATAAAAATCGGACCAATTTTTAATACTGTCATGTGAACATACCCTAACATGCACTGCATGAAAGCAGTAATATTGCTAGCACAAATGATAACTGCTAAATGTTGGAAGGAGTTTGGTAACTGGACCCTCCGACCATTTTGCTAGCAGGGCACAAATTAAAAGAAGACAGTTTGGAATTTTCTATCATATTAATTGTCCCAAGTGAACCTTGTGAGACTTTTTAGTAAGTTATCAAATGATAATTACTAGTGATGAGCGAACGTGCCCGCCACTGCTCGTTACTCCAATGAGAATCGCGGTGCTCTCAGTGCTCGGTCGAGTATTGCAGGTGCTTGCATGTTTCGTCTGTGAAACATTGAAAACAAAGCACAGGCTTGCTTAACTGCATGAGTTGAGCAGGCACCCCAGGGAGAGACAGTCGCAGTCTCTGGCTCTCACTGAGGGTTAATATAATGTTTTTGGATGTGTTGTGTCCAAAAAAAAACACCCTGCCCTCCCTCCCCCGGAAATGCTCTTTATGGCTGGCTGTATGTGGGCAGACGAACGTCTATTATACTTGTTACTCGAGTTGAGTCCTTTCAGAGCATCTGACCTGCTCGGCTCAAGTAATGAGCACCCAAGCATTTTAGTGCTCACCTATCACTAATAATTACATAATAAGCATGTGGAAAACAAAAACCTTGCCCACAATGGCAAAAAATTAACACACAAACACATATAAAATGCTTTAAAAATGATGCCAAAAAGTAAATCTTTGTAGTGTATTAGCCATTAAAAGGTATCAAACACAGGACTGAAACTTGAATGAATGTTTTTAAAAAGATGCAAAATGAGAAAACAGGCTTAAAAACAGGCAATCAAAAACAGGCTTAAAAACAGGCAATCAACAACAGGCTTAAAACGCCAAAAACTACACATAAAGAAGACACAAATGCAATAAAAAATCATAAGCCCTAATTTTACACCACCTTTTTTATTTTTCCCAATATTTTTGGCTAAACATTGGCTAAAATTTCTTCAGATGCTTACGTTTTCACTGAGCCACAACCTAATCAAATAAGTTGCACAAAGTGCTTAAAATACACATCAAGTGTGGCGCAGAAAATTACTTTTTTGCCAATAACTCAACAAGACTTTTTTTAAGTTTATCATTCAGATCAACAATACAATGGAACCTTGGTTAACGAGAACAATCCGTTCTGGGAGTGTGCTTGTTAACCAAGTTACTCGTTCAGCAAAGCAAGATTTCCCATAGGAAATCATTGCAATGCAGACAATTCGTTCCACAACTTCTTAAATGTCCCATCCTGGTCCCCTATTGTGCCATTCGACACATGCACAAACACACACAAACACGTACAAACACGCACAAACTCACACAAACACACACAAACATGCACGCACACGCACATATTATGCTCACCTTACCTTCCGGTCTCCTGGGACTTGCTGTTCGCTAGTACAGGCTATGTATCTATGTAACCATCGAGACGAGGAAGGAACTTACAC
Organism: Anomaloglossus baeobatrachus; assembly: GCF_048569485.1. NCBI lineage: Eukaryota > Metazoa > Chordata > Amphibia > Anura > Aromobatidae > Anomaloglossus > Anomaloglossus baeobatrachus. The sequence continues at coordinate 422,933,379 of NC_134355.1, read as the reverse complement.
ACCCAGAGTGCTGACGTCAAAGGCAGGAGCCGCTTGCCTCTGATTGGTCAGCACGCTGCCTTTGAGTAGTGGCTGACAGCCGAAGTTCCTGCCTCATCGCGATTCTTGCAGATACACATCCTGGAGCGGCGAACTACAGGACCCAGGAGGCCAGCGAAGGAACAGAAGGTACACATATTATGCTCACCTTACCTTCCATTCCATCGCCGGCCTCCTGGGTCTTGTAGTTCGTCGCGAGGATTCCTCCCTTGTCGCGATGTACCGGCGAACTACAAGAACCATGAGGCCGGCGATGGAACGGAAGGTAAGGTGAGCATAATACTGTATGTGTGTGCGTGCGTGTTTGTTTGTGTGTATTTTGTGCGTGTTTGTGTGGACTGCGAGAGCGGGTCAGAGCGCGGTGGATGTAGGGAACCGGAAGTGTGTGCGGTGAGTATTTTGCTCGTACAGCAAAGCTTTCTCGTAAACTGAGTTACAAATTTACAGAAAGCTTTGCTTGTTAAACGAAATTCTCGTTAACTGGGTTACTCGTTAAGCGAGGTTCCACTGTACTTAAAAAATGTGTACAATTTTTATAACAATTTCAGAGAATTCTTTTTTCTCTCATTGGCAAAGCTCTAAGAGAGACTTGCTAAGATGACGTTTTCATTTTGAGGCACATACAACTTTTGATTAGAAATGGGTGAACCTGCAGATGTTCGGGTTCCCTGGGTCCAGTCAGACTTAAAAAAAAGTCCAGTTCGGGCCCGGACTTGAACTCGAACTTGAGCCTGGACTCCGAACCCCATATAAGTCTATGGGGACTTGAACTTGTGTGCTGTTAAATGGTGGTAGTAAGGGCTACCAGGGTGCAATAGGACACAAAATGGGGATTAAAGCAAGACAATTATACTTACTGAGATTCCACACAACTGTCCCACTCCTTCCGGGTCCGCTCATTAAATCTCATGAATATTTACATGCCAATGTATGTAAAGCGCTGTGGAATTAATAGCGCTATATAAATTATTACAATTATTATTATTATTATTATTATTATTATTATTATTATTATTAATATTTACTGCTTCCCAGCCCACCCTCTCTGACAACGTCTGTGAATGGTTGCAGTCAAACTGCCCCCCTGCCGCCCATGCTGGCATCTGTGATTAGTTGCTCTCACACTAGCTGCCTGGATTCCCGAAAGTGGAGTGTAAAAATTAATAAATAATTGGAAAAAACGGCATAGGGTCCCTGGTATTTTGTTAACCAACAAAGATAAAGCAGACACGTGGAGACTGCAGCACCTAGCTGTGTGAATTATCTTGGCTGTGTATCAAAATACAAGGGCTCCAATTTTTAATTATTTAAGTAAATAATTTTTAAAAAAACAGCATGCGTCCTCCCCAATTTTGGTCCCACAGCCAAAATAAAGCAGACAGCTGGGAGCTGGAATTCTCAGGCTGGGGAGGCCAATTTGTTCTTGCACCCTCCACAGTCTAAAAATAGCAGCCCACAGCTGCCTCAGAATTGGCTATGTAATATAACGACAGCTTGATGTGGAGCTAGAGACCCTAAGTCCATCAATGTATCATTTAGTATACTGGGTGCAGCAGTTCAGATTTCTCTTCTGCAGATTTAGAAGAGCTCAAAACGCTGAGGTGGGTATAAACCCACCCACACTCCTAAAGGGCAGCTCTCTGTGTACACTGTTGACAGAAAGCTGCTAAGTGGTGTGGAAGTGGTTGGAGCAGGAGGAAGGAAATACCCAGTCCTCTAGTGCAAATCTCCTGCTGATAAAACACTGATTTTTATTGAAACAACAAAGCACAGCCCAGTAAGTGACACATCACTGGAATCAGGGTCTCAGCCGCTACATCATGCTGCTCTCAGACTGGATAGCAAAACCCGGATGTCAGATTTAGTGATGAGTGGACTCCTTGATGTTCGGGTTCGGCGGGTTCAGCCGAACTTTAGATAAAGTTTAGTTCAGGACCTAACTTGACCTGAACCCTATTGGAAGTCACTGATTGAGCAGTTCAACTCTCCGCCCACATACAGCCAGCCATAAACAGAACACCTTTTACAGGAGGGCAAGTTTGTTTTATTTTTGTACACACTTCATAAAATAACACTGATTATTTTTATGATGGTTGATTTTAATGCTTTTTTCTGACAATTTGGGTGCAGACAATTTTGGATCAGTCCACATTTACCCTGTGCTTTATGCTGAGCACCCACATTAGGGCTTCCACTTACATATCCAAAATACGTAATTCAGGTAAAACCCCCAATGGACTTATTCACTATAATGAGGCAGCAGAGTTACTCTGGACTCTGTTAGTCTCTGTTCAGTGGTGTCCTTCCTTTCAAAGGTGCACAAAACTGTTGTGTACCACACTTTTGTGCAGCCCTAAAAACATGCCTAAAAAGATGGACACTGGTGGATCGAAGGCCAGACAGGAGTTCAAAGTGACACCCTCTGCCTTATTACAGTGAATTTTCTGATGCAAATTTTGCCTGAATCACATTTTTTCCGAGATTTACACGTAATCCCCAGTCTAAGTGATCAATGTAGCGCGCAGGATAAATGTGAGCTGAGCCTTACTGCGATCTTTGGGAAGCAGAATAAACAAATTGAACATCAGTTGAAGAATTCGCTTTATTACTACTTTTTATGTTGTTTACCTTTCGGTAGAAGGGTATGTGCGCACGTTGCGTTCTGGCGTGACAAATAAAAGGCAGCATTTTGGATGCATTTTGAACACAGAATAGATGCAGAATGGATGTGTTCTGGATGCTTGCTCTCCCACAGATAAAAAGCGAAACGCATCCAAAACGCACAAAATAAGTGACATGTTGCTTTTTAGAATGCATCGATTTTGTCAAAAATTTGGCATCCAAAACGCTGCGTTTTAAAACGCAACGTGCGCATGGAATTTGCTTAATTGTCATAGACTTTGCTGGGGACGCAAAATGCATGTGTTTACGCTGCAGTTTAAAACACTGCATAAACACATGAAAAACGCAAGTGCGCACAGACCGTAAGTGATAGGATGGTTTTATTTTTCAGGTCAGTATAAATGTTTAATAATAAAGGTTTTTTGCATCATCGAATTTTGGAAGCTATTGTTATTTTATCTGCTTAAAGAGTCATAAGAGGGCTTATGTTTTGCAGGATAAGTTGGAGATTTTATTGGTACCATTTTGAGCCACATAATATTGTTTGAGCGCTTTTAACTCTGCTTTTTGTGAGACGGAATATAAAAGAAACAGCATTTTAGGAATTGATTTTTTATGCCATTCACTATGTCATAAAAGTTTTAAGACAGGTTTATTCTCTGGGTTAGTATGATTACAGCAATACCACATTTATAATTGTTTTATGTTTTGCTGCTTTTATACCATAAAAACAATTTTAAAGAAAAAAAAAGTTTACAGTATACTGAGAACTATAGCTTTTTAAAATTTTTAGCTGACTAAGCTGTATGGTTACTTGACTTTTGAATGACAATATGGCATTTTCACAATACCATTTTTATTTACATATGACTTTTTGATCGTGGTTTATTCCACTTTTTTGTCAGCTGTATGATGGAAAAACGTAGTTTTCGCTACGTTTTTACTCCTTTTTTTGTGGTATTAAATGTAGGGGTTAAGTACTGTGACAGTTTCATAGATCGGGCTGTTCTGGAGGTGGCGATACCAAATGTGTATACTTTTTTTGTATAGTTTTGTTTTTATATAAATATATGGATTAACATTATTTATATTTTTTATTCTTTATTTTCTGACATTTTTTTAAAATGTTTTAACAATTTTTTTTTAATTTTTATACTTAGTAACTCATTTAACTTTTATTTGTCTGATCGCTGGTATCATGTATAATGTATTGCAATACCTGTCAGTGAGACACTAACAGAAGCCTCTTGGACCATGCTCCTAGCATGGTCTAACAGATTTGCTGTAGCTGGTTGACCCGGAGATCATGATGACCTAGGGTTGCCATGGCAGCGTTCAGGTTCTTACATTGATGCCGATCGTACAAAGAGGGAGCTCCCTCCCTCTCCCAGACTTCTAAAAGTTGTGAGTGATATTGATTGCGGAATTTAAGAGGTTAAACAGCCAGGGCTGGTGCAGACACTGCTCCTGGCTGTGAGAGCTGGCTCTCGGTTGTCATGTAAGCCATGCTTCAGGGTGCAACTGCACGGCCACAGCTCCTGTGCCCCGCATGATCACACAATGTCCCCCTACTTCATACTGTAGGTCACAAACGCCTTCCCAACATGATGTATAGGTATGTCGTAGGCCGTGAAGACGTTAATATAACCCCTTCAGCTTTAAAATTTGTCTATGTACCAAAAATTCTCTAGACTTTCCACAACTTTGTTATGTGGAAGTTTGTCTTACTATACAGAATTAGTACAAAATGTACTACATTTATAAGTTAAATACCTTATTGAAATAGAAAAATGATGTAAAAATTATATCTAATTAATAATTGTTTATTACTTGTGCAGACATTACTCTCGGCTCAAAAAGCGATCCTGTGTCCATTCTATCTTCTGAGCATGAGCAACTCTAACATTTCAATAATTTATCTCTTGGGCCCCGGTGCTATCATTATTTTATTAAGTGGAAAGTAAACTAAAAAGTCGTTTTTCATTGCAACATCTGCTTAATTCACTTAGCCTGTCTGTGTTTTTTCTACATATTTCTCCTCCGCATCCCCATTCTGCTCACTGTTAAAATATGTAAAATTTAGATAGACAAATGTATAAAAGAACGCAAAGTGCTTACACTCAATTTTGCCAAGATTTTTCTGTACATGTTATATAATAATATATTAATTTTGTAAATATCATTGTTCATTGACTTCACTATGTGCTTTAATGTAGGATTACTATTTCCAGAGAATAAATTACCATTGCTTTGGAGCACCTTCTTTAGATTCTCATTTCTGTCAGACTTGTATCTATCTCACCCAGGGTCCCGGGGTCATCTGGAATCGCTCCAATGATAAACTTAGTTTTTGAAAAGAAAGATGGGAATCGAGACTGTGGGAGACGGCTACAGAAAACGGACAGAGATATGCACTTCAGGGAATTAATAGTGTACTTTCACCTTTCATTTTCTTTTATTTAACATCTAATTTTGATGAAATTATGCAATGTGTGCAAGGAGACATGAGTATGCAGAAAAACATAATAACACATAGCACAACAAGGTATAACATGAACAGTGCAAATTAAAACAGTGATAAAAATGAAAATATTATACTCCACTACTTATAACAGGCAGTAATTATATTATAACTGAGGCATAGTCAGAAATTCCATCCTCTATTACACACTAAATTCTTTGAAAAATGTAGACGATATGTCTGTATTCCCAAAGCAATAAAATCCTACATATACTTTGGTAAAGTCCCATTAAATTAAGTACATGTATCCTGTGTGTGTTATTCTAGTTATTTAAATAGATATTAACATATTTTTTAGAATAAAATATCATTTAAGCCACACACAATTTTTTTTGTGTTATCAATTTTCCTATCAAGATAGAAATATCTCAATATAAAGCCACCGTCACATGTCCATATGGCACGTTCCGTTTTGACCATACATGTGTATGTATGTGTCATCCATGTGCCATCTCTGCTGACCGTGTGTCATCGTTGTACTATCCATTTGATGTATGTGTGCACAAACGTGCATTCTGTGTGACACGTACCACAAAAGAAAGCATGATACTGAAATTAATGTTTTTTTATGTTAAAGATGTGTAAAAGATAGAAAGATGATAAATTATAGATAGATTTTACAGCTATTAAACCCAAAATAAACAATTAAAATAGAAACTAAAAAAAATCAAGTGGGGTCCCGCCCATTTTTGATAACCAGCAAAGGTAAAGCAGACAACTGTGAGATGATATTATCAGCCTGGGAAGGTCCATGATTATTGGGCCCTTCCCAGCCTAAAAATACCAGGACGCAGCCTCTGGTATTCACAAGATTTCTTAATTGGAGTAATGGTTTCTGGTGTTGATATCAGCTGTGAAGTGTCCAAAAACACAGCAGGCATCAAGCCATAGTGTTAATAATGGAGAGGTGTCCATCAGACACCCCCAAAACCAGCCCAGTAATAAAAAAAGAAGCACAATCACACTAAAATATATTTTGTTTAATTAAACACTCCCCAAAACTTTTCTCAGTTCAGCACTTATATATATATATATATATATATATATAAAATTATATGCAGGTCCCCCGTAGTCCAAGATATCTGCAGTAGTCCAGCAAATCCATCGTAGTCCAGAAATGGAAATTTGAAAAAAAAAAACCAGAAACATAGAAACACAAGAATTAAAACAAGACCCTTGTCAAAACTTACCCTTGTTCACCACTTTATTATTAAAAAAAATATATGCTTAAGTCCAAATTAGTCCAGTGACTCCGATGAACAAAAATTTTTGGAGCCTCGTTCTGACATAGACTTTTGGGTTACTCTGTGACCAGAATTAAATGCATTGAAGAAATTAAAGATTTTAATGTGTTAAAGATGTGCAAAGATATAGATAGATAGATAGATAGATAGATAAATAGATAGATAGATAGATAGATATTAACCAATTAAAAAAATAATGAAATGAAAAAAATAACCTGCAAACGTAAAGTAGAGATCTGGGGGCTGGTATTATCAGGCTGGTAAAGTCCATGGTTATTGAGAACTTCCCAGCTTGAAAATACAAGCACGCAGCTGCCCCAGAAGTGGCACAACCAGTAGATGTGCCAATTCTGGAGCTTTGCCTTGGTTCTTTCCAATTGTGTGGTGCTTTGGAAATTATGGTAATGGTTTATGGAGTTGATGTTACCTGCGTAGTGTCAGGTGGCATCAAGACCAGGTGTTAGTAGCTATCCTCTTTGCACATTTTTAACACATAAATAACTCTAATTTCTTGAATACATTTAATTCTGGTCCATGTCACATGGATGCCACACGGATGTCATCCATGTGCTGTACGTGTTTTTCATGGATCCACAGACTTCTATTGGCATTTCTTATCAGTGCTGATGTTTGAAAATGGACATGTCTCTGTGTGGATCGCATGGACACACAGTCTGTGTGAAAATCAATACAGATTTTAATGGTTATGCGTGTGAACATGTATCCAGCACGTGTGAAACGGACACCACAGATACTGGAAACATGGTACTGGATATGTGAAGCGGTTCCAAGTAAAATTGGCCAAATATAAGGAACCGGCATTCTTAGGAATGCCTCTTTCCCAATAATTGGCCAACAGGCTGTCAATCATTCGCATATCGAGCAATACACTCTTTTGACTGGTGAAATAATTTTTTAGCTGAAAAATTATTGTTTTCTGTAGTAAATCATCCTGAAAGGACGTGCTGCAAAAAACAATGGTATCCTATGCGCACAGACAAAGCATTGCGCATGGAAAGTGCAGTCAGCCAGTCAGTCTAAACAGTATATTAAATTACCGTAGATTGGTTTCTATGTAACCGATCTGTGCTCAAACTGTATAACTGCAACCTAATAGTTAATCAAAAAGTTGCATTTTTGTTGAAAAAGGTGCATGAAGTCTCAGCTACAGTTAGGTCCAGAAATATTTGGACAGTGACACAATTTTCGCGAGTTGGGCTCTGCATGCCACCACATTGGATTTGAAATGAAACCTCCACAACAGAATTCAAGTGCAGATTGTAACGTTTAATTTGAAGGTTTGAACAAAAATATCTGATAGAAATTGTAGGAATTGTACACATTTCTTTACAAACACTCCACATTTTAGGAGATCAAAAGTAATTGGACAAATAAACCAAACCCAAACAAAATATTTTTATTTTCAATATTTTGTTGCAAATCCTTTGGAGGCAATCACTGCCTTAAGTCTGGAACCCATGGACATCACCAAACGCTGGGTTTCCTCCTTCTTAATGCTTTGCCAGACCTTTACAGCCGCAGCCTTCAGGTCTTGCTTGTTTGTGGGTCTTTCCGTCTTAAGCCTGGATTTGAGCAAGTGAAATGCATGCTCAATTGGGTTAAGATCTGGTGATTGACTTGGCCATTGCAGAATGTTCCACTTTTTTGCACTCATGAACTCCTGGGTAGCTTTGGCTGTATGCTTGGGGTCATTGTCCATCTGTACTATGAAGCGCCGTCCGATCAACTTTGCGGCATTTGGCTGAATCTGGGCTGAAAGTATATCCCGGTACACTTCAGAATTCTTCCGGCTACTCTTGTCTGCTGTTATGTCATCAATAAACACAAGTGACCCAGTGCCATTGAAAGCCATGCATGCCCATGCCATCACGTTGCCTCCACCATGTTTTACAGAGGATGTGGTGTGCCTTGGATCATGTGCCGTTCCCTTTCTTCTCCAAACTTTTTTCTTCCCATCATTCTGGTACAGGTTGATCTTGGTGTCATCTGTCCATAGAATACTTTTGCAGAACTGAGCTGGCTTCATGAGGTGTTTTTCAGCAAATTTAACTCTGGCCTGTCTATTTTTGGAATTGATGAATGGTTTGCATCTAGATGTGAACCCTTTGTATTTACTTTCATGGAGTCTTCTCTTTACTGTTGACTTAGAGACAGATACAGCTACTTCACTGACAGTGTTCTGGACTTCAGTTGATGTTGTGAACGGGTTCTTCTTCACCAAAGAAAGTATGCGGCGATCATCCACCACTGTTGTCATCCGTGGACGCCCAGGCCTTTTTGAGTTCCCAAGCTCACCAGTCAATTCCTTTTTTCTCAGAATGTACCCAACTGTTGATTTTGCTACTCCAAGCATGTCTGCTATCTCTCTGATGGATTTTTTCTTTTTTTTCAGCCTCAGGATGTTCTGCTTCACCTCAATTGAGAGTTCCTTAGACCGCATGTTGTCTGGTCACAGCAACAGCTTCCAAATGCAAAACCACACACCTGTAATCAACCCCAGACCTTTTAACTACTTCATTGATTACAGGTTAACGAGGGAGATGCCTTCAGAGTTAATTGCAGCCCTTAGAGTCCCTTGTCCAATTACTTTTGGTCCCTTGAAAAAGAGGAGGCTATGCATTACAGAGCTATGATTCCTAAACCCCTTCTCCGATTTGGATGTGAAAACTCTCATATTGCAGCTGGGAGTGTGCACTTTCAGCCCATATTATATATATAATTGTATTTCTGAACATGTTTTTGTAAACAGCTAAAATAACAAAACTTGTGTCACTGTCCAAATATTTCTGGACCTAACTGTATATGAAATAAAATTTAGTATGTAATACTATGATAAACTATCTAGAATATTTCTTAATCTTGTATATGTCCAGAATATAACAGACATTCACATTGTGTTAAATGAGAGCATGTTTGCTGACTCACCTAAAACATTTCTAAGGGCAATTAAACCAAAGCAGCCTATTTACATAAAATAAAAGTTGTCCGATTTTGACTAACCATCTTTTGTAAATATTTCAGGAAAGGCTGTTCAAAATGGCTAACTTCTACAAGAAACCAGATGTCTATGGCATGATCTCTGATTATTTTCCAATTTTAACAAGTGCAGCGTACAGTCTTTTATTTGTAGAAGAGTTTGACTAGCCAATTAAGACTAGCATTTTAATGTTTGGATTAATCATACACATGAAGTGATGGAGATTTGATTGGCTACATTTTGGCCAATCGAAAAACATATGTGCATGGCCTGTTTATGATTATAATTTGATATGCCATAACATACCGTAACTATAATTTTGGTGGGCAATGTTTTTTTTCCCATATATACTGCTCAACATTGAAACTGCATTAAAAACGTATGGAATTATGGAAATCACAGGATTAATATAAATGTTAATTATATGCAAATGATAAAAAAAGTGGAAACATTTTCAAAAAATCTTGATTTATTTAGTATCGACTGAGCGCCACACATAGAAATACACACAATAAAATACCTTGGCGTGTTATCAATGAGGTTATTAATGATTGTCTGAGGAATGCTCTACCATGCTGAATGCACTTGGGCAAATCATCACGATCCGCTATTGACAGCTCTTTTTGCGTACATGATTGGAGACAAGTCCAAAAGAGGCTGCATGCCCCTTCACCACTAGGCGATTTTCTGCTTTTCCAATTTTTTTTTTTGCTCCCCTTCTCCCGAGAGCCGTAACTTTTTTATTTTTCCGTCAATCTTGCCATATAAGTGCTTATTTTTTGCAGGACAAGTTGTACTCTTAAATGAAACCATGAATTTTACCATATAGAGTACTGGAAAACAGCAAAAAAAATTTCAAGTGTGGAAAAATTGCAAAAAAAAGTGTGATTGCACAATTGTTTTTGGGATATTTTATTCACCGTGTTCAATATATGATAAGACTGATATCGGTGTAATGCCTCACGTCGGTGCGAGTTCGTGAACACCAAACATGTATAGGTTTACTTTTATCTAAGGGGTTAAAAAAATGTACAAATTTGTCCAAAACAGTGGCGCAATTTTTGTACCATTTTCTGAAACACGTAGCGTTCTCATTTTTCTGGATCTAGGACTCAGTGACAGCTTATTTTTTGCATCTCGAGCTGACGATTTAACGGTACCATTTTTGCACAGATTGTACACTTTGACCGCCTGTTAGTGCACTTTGCACAAAAAAACGTAATTTTGTCGTTTGGAATTTTTTTGCCGCTACGCCATTTACCGATTAGATTTATTAATTTTATATTTTGATAAATCGGGCCTTTTTGAATGCGGTGATACCAAATATGAGTATATTTTTTCGTTTTTTAAACCTTTAATTTTTAATGGGGCGAATGGGGGGTGATTTCAATTTTTAGGTTTTTTAATTTTTTTAAGTTTTTAAAGCTTTTTTTTAACTTTTTTTTATTTTACTAGTAACCCTAGGGGGCTATATGGATCAGCAGTCTGATTGCTTGTGCATTTTTGTAGATCAAAGCTGCACAGCTCTCATCTGCTGAAATGCTGCTCTCCTCTCACACAGGAGCTCTGCTGGCAGTAAGAGGAAGTGACTCATGATAGCTACAGGAGTCATCACATGACCCTGTGCTACCACGGCAACCATCAGCTCTACGTGATCATGTCTGTGACTTCCGATGGCGGCAGGTGAGTGAGCTCTCACCGTGGTACGCGTTTACATTGTGCACAGACATTGACAGCGTGATCTAAGGGGTTAACAGGCACAGGTGGATCCCAGATCCAGTCGTGCCTGCGAGGCACACATGTCAGCTGTTCAAATCAGCTGACATGTGAGGGGATCTCCACTGGCTGCCCGCAGCAGCTGCAGGTGATTACCCTGACACAATTCATAACGTACCCAACATGTCGTGTCGTGAAGAGGTTAACCCACGTAGGTTCATAGTAGCATGAACAACATGTGACTTGGAGGGGATACTTTGGAGAAATAGATGTAACACTGGTTCCACAACCAAATCAATGTAACCCTGAGCTGCTAGTGTACCTTGAATAAAGACAAGAGTGGTCCAGCTACATTATGCCATCCCATACCATAATCCAGGGAGTAGGACTAATGAGATATTAATTTGTGAGTCCTCTATTACTACATTCCAGCCTCTGGGGCTACATTTGGAGACCACGTGAGCATTTCCATGATGAGGCCTTCTCGAGGAAACATCTCAATGGTGCTACACCTGGGATTAGGTGTAGGTTGGCATAATGTACGATAGCTGGACTCCTCCACCCTTACTTTCAGGTTCACTTACAGATTAGCGTTGCAATAATTAGGTTACAAAGTGTTCTGCTCATGCTTCGTTGAGCAGCTTACATGGCCGAAACGTGTTACCATGGCCTGCAGCATTTCCAGACTTGTCTCCTATCCAGCACATCTGAGTCGTCCTTTGTCGGCAATATCAAAGTGCGCTTCCAATAGAAGATCTTAATGATTTGTATACCCAAATAAATTCAGTATAGCTGAACATTTCTCAGACAACCATTAATAACCACACTGTTAGAATGCCAAGACATGTAAGTACTTGTATTTCTGAGCTCATTCTCAATAATGAATACATCAAGATGTTTTGAAAAGTTTTGTTTCCATACTTTTAAGATTTGCATATCATTACCATGTCTATCAATCCTTTGATTTCCATAATTACATGACTTTTCCTTTGAAGTGTTGCAATTTCAATGTTGAGTGTATATGGGAAAAAACAATAAAAAATAATTACTATTGCTATCATCTTAGTTGTCTATATTATTATGTGACTTGGAAATGAAAAATATATTGACATTATTTTTATACCAAGTCCTATCAGTAGAAATAACAGTGCTAACATTATTCCAAACATATCGGTGTGTGAGAGGCCCTTCTAGTTTAAAATACCTCTGCTTAATAAGGGTCTGTTTTTCAGATCTGCACAATAAATGTATTATGAGCATTGCTCTCTTAAGTGTCTGGTCTGAGATTCCATAACATGTAGAACACATAGCTGTGCACAGCCGCAGAAATCTCCTATCACTGCTTTTCCCAGCGCACATTAATGAGGGCTTTGTAGAGAGATTCATAACAAGCAGTACTGATCGTTGCCCTGGATACGGCGATAGATAGTAACACATAGTAATATGCGCAGCCACACCAAATGATGCCAACATGAAACAATCAGCATGTATAACTTCACATTCTCAAACACAGTAATTATGTCTAATAAGAAAACTATAGTCTTTACAGCCAGCAGGGAATGTCGATGTGGGATCTGAAGCATTCATATAAACAAACACACAAAAAACTAATCTGAATAATCAAAGGAAAAAAGAGTGAAAAATAAATACAGCACTTAAAGGTGCAGTGCTCATTTTATCTATTAATTTGACCTTTTTCGAGAGAGAGAATTTCAGAAAATATCGATGGGCTGATAATCATTGTGTCCATTAGGGTTCATAATCTAAATTAGCTACCTTAACACATATGGAAGTACCAAGCAAACAGCGAAATGGAAATGAAGAGAAACCCTGTATCTAAGGAAAGAGATGTGTATAGCGTTGGACTGGCTACTGGAGGAATCTCCAGTAATGGCAGGCCTGGATTCAGGTACCTGCATTGCACTCCAGAGCTCTCACTTGAGCTCCGGCGTGCAGCCGAGACTGTACCGCTATCGCCGAGTGATTGATTCCCCAGCGATTGTGGTTCAGTTCATGTCAGCTGCAGACAGGCCGGGGTGATATCCGGTGCACTCACCTGAACTCCGGAGATCAGCCTGGCCTGTCTGCAGCTGTCATGAACTGAACCGCAGTTGCCGGGGAATCAATCACTCGGCACTTGCGGTACAGTCTAGGCTGCACGCCGGAGCTCAGGTGAGAGCAATGCAGGTACCTGAATCCAGGCCTGGCATTACTGGAGATTCCTCCGGTAGCCAGTCCGACGCTGGATGCGTATCAAACAGAGCTACTACGAGATTTTGCCTGTTATCGCACCCCACTAGGCTGGGCTTGAGGTTCAGCACTGCACTAACCACTCATTCGTCTGTTGTTCGATCCCCGTTCAAACCTCCCGCACGGTGTGGGATTTTTCCCCCAAACAGATGAGTTTCAGAACAGCCTGCTGTTACTTTTCCCTGGCTGTGCTGAAGTTGGTTGTGCAGGTGTTATGCTGACGCGATGAGGAGGAGGTGGAGGAAGTAGAATAGGAGGGGGAAACACGGAGAAAGAAACATTCAGCAATCTTCGGTGGTGTGAGGATATGCACTAAAACGCTTTCTGCCTCAGGCCCAGCAGCCACTACATTTACATAGTGGGCAGTTAGGGAGATATAATGTCACTGTCCGTGCTTACTGGTCTACATATCAGTGGTATGTGGACCTTGCTACTGGTGGCATTGTGTAGTACACACCTCATTTTGTCCGCAACATGTTCGTGCACAGCAGGGATGGAAAAGTAGTGACAGGTGGGAACCACGTGCTGTGGGACAGCCACCACCATAATTTTATTAAAAGTGTCCCCCACCAGCTGCAATGGCTGGATTTCAAAGGCCAGGTATTTTGAAATGCTACCATTCAGGACCATGACTCATGGGTGGGTAGGTACTTCCTTTTTCTCTCCAGTGTTTGGGAGATGTACAGCTAAACACTTCCATGAGATGTTATGGAGATGCTCAGTGACAGTGCGGATGGTGGTGATGCTGTGACATCCTCTTTTTACAGGGAGTCAGGTGGTCCTGTTTCTTGGGAGGGAGTGGCAGAGGCTGAAACTGCAGCAAGGAGCAGAGGGCCTTAGATCTTTCTTGTTTTTTTTTAAGGTGTGTACTCCCCTGCAGCTTTGTATTTAGATGCCTCATCATGAAACTGGTACCTGTGTAAAGAACATTTATATACCCCTTCAAACTCTGATGGCAGAGTGAGAAAAACACCCGTGTCTTATCGTCAGCATATTGCCTGAAGAAATGCCATGCCAAGGAGCTCCTTTGAGCCGCCATTCCATTGGTGTGCTCAGTCCGGCAGCGCTGTGGGCAGTAGCAGCCAATGGACTGGCTAGAAAACGACCACTGTGCTTTTGCACACTGCTCTTTCTTTTGCTGTGCAACTGGGACAGCGGGACCACCACCTCTTCCTCTGGGCTGGGCACGTCACTCAGACTTAACTCCATGTGAAGTTTAGGACCTCATCTGTCACCCACTCCTCACCCCTGCCGTAATTGACAGTCTGCACACTACAGAAAGTTGGCACCTATGTTTTATCACCATCATCATAGATGTGCTGCGGTTGTCTGCTGACCGTGAGCACTAGCCCTACCACATCTTCATCCTCAAACTGAACCAATGGTTGGGCATCAGCACACTCAATCTCTGCCACTTTTTGGGCAGGGCGATGTGTATGGCCCATGGAACCCCAGCCAGCAGAGACATCAAAAAGCATTAGTGACTTCTGAATGACTTGGGGCTCAGACTGATTGCTTGATTTGCTAGGGGGTGAGGTGGAATACAGATACCCATGGGCCGCAAGTGCAAACTCTATAATTTCAGCAGGGCACCAGGTGGAAGACAAAGCAAAGGAACTGGAGGCACTCTCAGCCATTCAATCTCAAAAACCACTTCTACTTGTTCTGGCCTAATCATTTGTGCAGGAGTACTCAGACCTAATAAATAACACAGAAAGTCCTGTCACCTGTGCGCCCCAGAAGAAGGTGTTTCATTTAGATGCATAGCAGGCATAGATCGACCATGATCTCTCACTGCAGCAGCTCCACGAGCACCACCACCAGCAGCATCATGGCCCCATCACCTATTTGATGCTCTCATTTATTGTACCCCAAAAAAGTGCAGAGTATTAAAAGGCCTGTATATAGAGAGAGTGCCCATAATAATTATTACACTGCCTGGATGAGGAGTGGCCACATAGACCTGTTTATTAGAATACCCCCACAGAGCTTGGTGCAGAATGGCCACAAAGACCTCTTATTAAAATTCCCCCCACAGACCCTTTTATTAGTGCCCCATAGAACCTGTTGCTGAGTGGCCACACAGACCCTTTATTAGAATTCCGGCCACCGACCCTTTAATTAGAGAACCTCCACAGAGCCAGGTGCAGAATAGTCACACACAACCTTTATTAAAATTCCCCCCACAGACCCTTTTGTAGGAGTTACCCCACAGAGCCTAGTGTAGAGTGGCCACACAGACCCTTTATTACAAATCCCCCACAGACATTTTTTTTAGAGTACCTCCACACAACCTCATATAAAGTGGCCACACAGACCCTTTATTAAAATACCCCCATCATACCCTTTTATTACAGTACCCCCACAGCCTGTTTCTGATTGGCCACACAGACCTTTATTTAAATTCCCCCCCACAGACCCTTTTGTAGAGTACTCCCTACAAAGTCTGGTGCAGAGTGGCCACACAGACCCTCCATTAAAATTCCCCCCACAGACCATTTTATTAGAGTATTCCCACTGAACCCCAAATTTTCCCTTTATACGAGGGTAAAGGCCCAGTCACACTAAACAACTTACCAGCGATCCCAACAACGATACAACCTGATAGGGATCGCAGGTAAGTTGCTAGGAGGTCGCTGGTGAGATGTCACACTAAGCGACGCTCCAGCGATCCCACCAGCAACGTGACCTGGCAGGGATCGCTGGAGCGTCGCTACACGTGGAAGCATGCTGCGCTTGGTAACTAAAGTAAATATCGGGTAACCAACCCAATATTTACCTTGGTTACCAGCGCACACCGCTTAGCGCTGGCTCACTGCACTCCTAGCCACAGTACACATCGGGTTAATTACCCGATGTGTACTCTGCTACGTGTGCAGGCAGCAGGGAGCCGGCTTCTGTGGACGCTGGTAACCACGGTAAACATCGGGTAACCAAGAAGCCCTTCCCTTGGTTACCCGATATTTACCTTCGTTTCCAACGTCCGCCGCTCTCACACTGCCAGTGCCGGCTCCCTGTTTCCTGCACTCCTAGCAACAGTACACATCGGGTTAATTACCCGATGTGTACTCCAGCTACATGTGCAGGGAGCAGGGAGCCAGCACTGACAGCTGAGAGCGGCGGACGCTGGTAACGAAGGTAAATATCGGGTAATCAAGGAAAGGGCTTCTTGGTTACCTGATATTTACATTGGTTACCAGCGTCCGCAGAAGCCGGCTCCTGCTGCCTGCAAAGAAAGGAAGGAGCACCATATTGGAGATTAGATTTATTGCAATGGTTTGCGGGTGTTATGTTACATTTGAAGTGCCCCTAAGGTGCTAAAACAGCAGATATTACTAAAAAGTGATTCCATTTTGCACACTGCAGCCCTCAATAAGTTCATCTAGGGGTGCAGTGAGCATATTGACATTACAGGTGTGTCACAAAATGTTATAGTTTTGGATGGTGAAGAAAAAATAAATACATTTTTACCACTAAAATGTTGTTTTAACCTTAGATTTCCAGTTTTCACAAAGGCAATAGGTAAAAAAAAAGCCCCATAATGTGTTACACAATTTCTCCTGAAATCCCCACATGTGACTGTACAGTACTGTTTGGCAACATAGCAGGACTTCAGAGGGAAGAAGCACCATTTGATTTTTGGAGCACAGATTTTCCTAGAATAGCTTGCGGACTTCAATTGCAGAGCCCCTAAGTGCCAGAACAGCAGAAACCCCCCCCAAAATGATAAAATTTGGGAAATTACACCCCTCTGGTAGTTCATCTACGGCTGTCGTAATGATTTAGTCTCTGGAAAACGTCCATGAAATCAAGCGCATTGAATGTTACAGAATTAAAAAATGCAAATAAGCCCTTGTAGTGCCCAGTACATTGCAGTACCCGTATATTGTGTTGTTACCAGCTTGTGCCTATGGAGACACACCCTAAAAAGGCGGCTTTCCTCGCTACAACAATGCCAAACATGTGAATGTTAACTGTGGGTTAGGTATACTGTGAGGTTCAGAAGAGAGGTGGGCATTTGGATTGGGAATGAAGACTTTGCTGGTTTTCTCTTATTTTTCAAAGGTGCACAAAACAGCTGTTGACCGTACGCTTTACATGTCTAAAAAGACGCGTAAAAAGATGGGCATCGCCTGGACTACAGTACAGATGGGAGTTCAAAATGACTCCCACTGTCTCATTACAGTGCATTTTCCGGTATTTTTTTCTGACTCATGTTTTTAGGAGATTTATACATAATCTCCTATGTAAATGCTCAATGTAGAGTGCAAAATAAATGTGAGCTGAACCTTTGATGTTTGGAAGCCAAAATGAACAAATCAAAAGCAGGGGAAGAATTGGTTTTATTACTATTTTTCATAGTGCAAAGTGAACAGCGTAAGTGATAGTTTTTATTTATACTATTTTAGGCCTCATAATATTTTTTCATCACTTTCTATTCCACTTTTTGTGAGGCAGAATCAAGAAGAAACATCAATTCAGGAATTGTTTTCTGTTTATGCTGTTCACTGTGTCATAAAAATAATAAGCTTTATTCTTTAGGTGAGTATGATTACAGCAAAACCATATTTACAGTATATTGTATTTTCATGTTTTTCTCCACTTTTACACTATAAAAACAATTTGATAGAAAAAAAAATAGTTTTTGCATTGCTACATTCTGAGAGCTATAGCTTTTTTAATGTCTCTTTAAGACAAAACAATCACTGATCTCGGGGAGACCAGAAAACACTGCCGGCAGCCAACGAGGGCGCTCAATACAGTGAAATCCTAGGTGCATTGCCCCCTGGGAAATATGCAAATAAAAAAAGTCTGTGGCGCCTCTGTTAGGAGTCTCAACACAGAAACTAGCCAGATATCCCTCCAGGAAGGACCTAGCCAAGGGGTGGCTCTTTTTAGGAAACCACCATAATTACCATATGAAGTGGCTCTTTTAGTCAATAGCCAACTCTTTGACAAGTTTAAAGATATGACAAGGGAAATACCAAGGTCAGGTATCCATCCACAGACAGCTGTTTCGGGGTATTGCCCCTCATCAGTGTAGAGTAGGATTCTGGCCAGGTGGGAGCAATGCCTAGTAGACCAACAAGACAAAACAATCACTGATCTCGGGGACACCAGCCAGAAAAAACACTGCCGGCAGCCAAGGAGGGCGCTCAATACAGTGAAATCCTAGGTGCATTGCCCCCTGGGAAATACTGCCGGCAGTATTTTCTCTGGCTTGTCTCCCCGAGATCTCCCCGATTTGCTTAACGTTCGACCATTCGAGTTACCGTTCGATAACGGTTCGATCACCAAAAGCGTAGCTAGTTACCAGCTGGCTTTTCACTGTAATACGGTCAGTCACTGTTAATAATGATATTAACAAAATTCAGCGTATAGTGTGTGTGTGGGGGGGGGGGGGGGGGGGGTTTAGATCAGTGCTGCTGAGTGCTGAAAGAATGGTGATCGCAATTTTTTTTTTCCTAACCGCGCGTACAGTGGGGCGGGCCAGGCTGTTAGGCAATCACAAACACATACACACAGCAAAGTGGATTTTTGCCAGACACTAAAGGGCATGTTTCATTGGCTGTACATGGCACATGTCCTTGCCCTATAAGACCCGGCCATTTTCCCCATCGCCGCCATTATCTCAGTGCTGTGGGTGTGTGTCAGTTACCACTCCCGCTGCTGCTGCTGTGGGCGCTATACACTTATACAGTGCAATCTACACATCGGTTTATGGATTAGGGACTACTTGTAATTTCAGCCCTTTTCAGGGCTAGATTAGAGCAGTTCATAGCCATTTTTGCTAGGCAGGTCTGTGCCAGCGCTGTGCAAGGGTTTTTCACAGCATCTGTCTAAATCAGCTCAAGCAATTCCTTGGGGCATAGTATCAGTGTGTGTGATAGTCAGTGACGTACCACTGCTGTCAAGAAAGCTACCCCACCTCTCCATTTTTACTAGCCAATTTTTAACTGCAGGTAGTCCAGGCAATTCTTTGGGGCATAGTATCAGTGTGTGTGATAGTCAGTGACGTACCACTGCTGTCAAGAAAGCTACCCCACCTCTCCATTTCTACTAGCCAATTTTTAACTGCGGGTAGTCCAGGCAATTCTTTGGGGCATAGTATCAGTGTGTGTGATAGTCAGTGACGTACCACTGCTGTCAAGAAAGCTACCCCACCTCTCCATTTCTACTAGCCAATTTTTAACTGCAGGTAGTTCAGGCAATTGTTTTGGGCATATTATCATTGTGTGTGATAGTCAGTGACGTACCACTACTGTCAAAAAAGCTACCCCACCTCTCTATTTTACTAGCCAATTTTTAACTGCAGGTAGTCTAGACAATTCTCTGGGGCATAGTATCAGTGTGTATAATAGTCAATGATGTACCATTGCTTTACACAAACATAGCCCAGTTCGCCATTTCTGCTAGACAATTTGTAATTGCAAAAATTGCAGGCAATTGTTTGGGGCATAGTATCAACGTGTGTGATTCTCAGTGATGTACCACTGCTTTCCACAAACATAGCCCAGTTCTCCATTTCTGCTAGACAATTTGTAACTGCAAAAAGTGCAGGCAATTGTTTGGGGCATAGTATCAGCGTGTGTGATAGTCAGTGACAAACCACTGCTTTCCACAAACATAGCCCAGTTTTCCATTTCTGCTAGAGCTAGTCCAGGTAATCCCTTGGGCATAGTATCAGTCTGTGATAGTCAGTGGCGTACCACTGCTGTCAAGAAAGCTACCCCACCTCTCCATCTGTAGTAGCCAATTTTTAGCTGCAGCTAGTCCAGCCAATCTCTTGGGCATAGTATCAGTGTGTGATAGTCAGTGGCGTAGCACTGCTGTCAAGAAAGCTACCCCACCTCTCCATCTGTAGTAGCCAAAGTAGCCAATTTTTAACTGCAACAAACAGTTGCCAATTTGTTCACATACAAAATGAGTGGCAAAAGGTCAGATGCTGGTGGAAAGGGGAACAGACGTGTTGGAAAGGGAAAAAAAGTTTGTGTCCGTGGGGTAGGTGGTAAAGCAACAGTAACATTTGCAGAAGAAAGACCATTTTACAGCCAAAATAAGATGTCTACTTCTTTCTGTGGACAATCTGATATGATCCCTTATGGACATGACCTTCGCTACCAAATGTAGATGAGGAATTGTGTGTAGCACTGGTATTTAAAAATTAACCTTTATTAGTTTATGATTAAAATATATTATTACACCTAAACAAGTGATATCACAAGGTAGTTGAACACAACATACCTATTGGATGTACATGATTGAACATACAGGAGTTATTCAATAAACCTTCACAGTCCTCCTAGTTCAAATATAACCATCCAAATAAAATTAAAGTGACATTGTGCAAAACCGTTAATCTCCCAATATTGCACTCCTGCCCTATGAGTAATACGGCTTTAACACTAGAACTACTGGACTCGTGACACCTATATAGAAATACATGGTGCAAAGTAGTCAAAATGACTACCTCAGTAGTTCTAGTGTTAAGTGAAATTAGTGCTCAAAAAGTGCAAATAGTGCAGTCAATGGTGGCAGTGGGATCTATGCTCACTGTCTATCCCACTATTCACCATTGATACAGGTGTTACCTCACTAAAAGTGGGGGATGCGACTCACAACGCACCACACAATACCCCTAAGGTAACACCAGAAACTCAACGTCCTCCTTCCCGACGCATTTCCTCAAAAGCGATTCATCAGGGGAAAGGGAGGCTGTGTTGTCAGAGGCATGTTGAGCTGAAAGTGGTAAACCAAGTGATAGCTTGGAGGTGTGAGACTGATATAGTATGTAGCACCACCCACTGCATTAATCATGTCACACCTGTGAATCAGGTGAGCATGAAGCACAATTACATCTATGTTGTGCCTTAATCGCATGGGGTGGAACCAGTGTTATGACGTTTAAGATGATGCTTACTATCACATGACATGAGGTATTAAGACTTCAAATGTAGATGAGGCACAAAAAGAACAGGTACTTGAATGGATCTCAAGTGTTCCATCAAGTGGCCTCTCCTACACTTCAACTTCATCAACATTCCAAATACTCCAGTCCTCTGAGGTGTCACCCCAATCGCACTTGCTTACTACCAGCTCCCAAGTCTCCACCCGCCCTGTTGAGCATGGGGTAACAGAGATGGTGGTGTCTGCAGAGCTGTTCAGTCACACTATAGCCTGGGAATCAGAAGTCTGCTCCAAAGCTGCAGTGAGTCCAGACAAGGAAAGGAAATGATGTGCACTGATGCCCAGAAGCTTTGTGAGTCGGATCCAGGCCCAGATGAAGAAGGTTCTGAGCATAATGTAGACCCTCATTACCAAACTATAACTCCTCTTTGGTGGAGACAATGAGGAACATGCTGGTGACGATGAGACTCAGATACCTGATTGGAATGACAACTTGACTATTCGGTCAGGGCAAGAAGACTTTGGCTCTGAGGTCGAGGGGAGTGAGAACACACAGGGTGATGATGAGGTTGGAGATCCCACTTACTGTCAACCCACAGTCAGGCAGTCGATGAGGTCAGCAGAGGAGGTGGAGAAGGATGCTACTGACGACGAGGTTAGGTTGCACCTTCCTGGACAGAAACAGAGTACTGGAAGCATGTCAACAACTGCATCCTCAGCCACAACTCTGCCTCTGAGCAGAAGTCGGGGTGGCTCTGCAGGTGGCATGGGCTCTAAGCCTTGCCTAGCCTGGTCCTTTTTTGACATCGCAAAGGATCACCCAACTCATGTCATCTGTAAGATTTGTCGCCAATCTCTAAGTAGAGGCCAAAAACTCACTAGTTTGATTACTTTGTCCATGAACCGTCATATGGATATGAAGCAGTGGGAAGCTCACTGCGCTACAATGCGGCCTAACGGAGCGGGCCAACCACCGTCTGCCCCTTCAAGTGCATCCGTGTGCTCTTCATCCTCTGTGACTGTGGGGACAGTAGTCACACATGCTTTTGGATGCAGACCTTCCATCTCTTTACCCGCAACAGGCAGTGTGATTGGCAGGTCATCAGTTGTTTTGGAAGTGGAAACAGCTGCTGGTGTTGAGCTCTCTCAGACATCAAGAGCACCACCTTTGGATATAGGCAACATTATGTCTCCACCTGCACCTTCCTCACAGACCAGCAGTTTGCCAGGGGCACCCTACTCAACGCCGTCTCAGCACAGCAGCCAGCCCTCGGTCCCTCAGATGTGGACAAGTAAAAGACCATTTCCTCCGAGCCATGACAAAGCTAAGAGGTTGACTTTGAGCATCTGCAAGCTGTTGGCTACAGAAATGCTGCCTTTCCGCCTAGTGGACACACAGGATTTTCGAGACCTTATGTCCGTCGCAGTGCCCCAGTACCAGATGCCCAGTCGCCACTACTTCTCCAAGAAAGGTGTGCCTGCGCTACACCAGCATGTCGCACACAACATCACCGCTTCCTTGAGAAACTCTGTGTTTGATAGGGTGCATTTCACCATAGATACTTGGACCAGTAAGCATGGACAGGGGCATTACATGTCGCTGACTGAGCACTGGGTAACTATGGTGAGAGATGGAGAAGGGTCTGCTGTACAAGTCTTGCCGTCCCCACGAGTTGTGCGTCAATCCTCTGTATGTAAAAGTTCCTCAACTGCTTCTGACTCTTACACCTCGTCTGGGTCCTCCACCTCCGCCCAAAGCATGTCTGGTCAGGCCACCCGCGTTGTAACTGCACACAAGGAATCCCGCTCCATACTATGCTGGCAGCAGAGCTCAACGGCATCAGGCGGTCTTTACATTGAAATGTCTGGGAAATGTTAGTCACACAGCTGACGAGTTGTGGTTAGCTCTGGAGACCGAGTTTCATCACTGGTTGTCTCCACTCAACCTGCAGCCAGGGAAGGCCGTGTGCGACAATGCTGTAAACCTGGATGCGGCCCTTCGCTGGGGCAATGTGACAAACGTGCCTTGCATGGCTCACGTGTTGAACCTTGTTGTCCAGTAATTTTTAGCCCACTATCCCAGCCTACATGGGCTTCTGCCGAGGGCACGGTCACTATGTGCTCACTTCTGCCGTTCACACCCCGCAGCTGAATGACTTGCATCACTCCAGAAGTCTTTCGGCCTGCCGATTCACCGGCTGAAATGCGATGTGGTGACACACTGGGATTGAACTCTCCACATGTTGCAGCAACTGTGGCAGCACCACCGAGCCCTGGTGCAATACGTTATGGCGTATAGCCTAGGCCAATGAGATCTAGAGGTGATGCCATGACTGTGCAACTGGTGCCTTGCTCATTTTTGGCTTCCAATCTGGAAATCTGGCCTAAGCTCGCCACTTACACCTTGGAGATCTTGTCATGTCCCACAGCCAGCATTCTCTTGGAACATGTATTCAGTGATGCTGGGGGTGTGCTGACATATAAGTGCACGCGTCTGTCCAGTGACAATGTGGACAAACTAACGTTCATCAAGATGAACAAATCATGGATCCGCTAGGACTTTTTTTCCCCGGTGTCATCCTGGGGAGAGTAAAGCCTTGTGTATTTTTGATTGTGCTTCATGCAAATCAACATTTTAAGTTGGCAACTGTGGGACAATTGATGCCACTTAAGTGGTGTCTGTGGCCACATTTTTTTGAAAAAATAGAGACTCTTGTTGCAGTACCCTTGCAGTGTTTTAGATGATCGTTCATCAAGATTAACAAGTCATGGATCCGCAAGGACTTTTCTACCCCTGTGTCATCCTGGGGAGAGTAATGGCTTGTGTATTTTTGATTGTGCTTCATGCAAATCAACATTTTAAGTTTGCAACTGTGGTACAATTGATGTAACTTAAGTGGTATCTGTGGCCAAATTTTTTGAACAAATGGAGACTCTTGTTTGAGTCCACTTGCTGTGTTTTACATGATTTTAGAAGGGCATGACATGCCTATATCTGTGTCTCTTCCTGCTTTTACTCGTCCAGCTCTTTTCTTTCAGCATGAGCATATGTTCTTGTCACTTTTCCATGTATTTGTGGTGTCTTCTGAGTTGTTTGTCACCTTTTGGACACCTTAGAAGGTGTTTTCTATGTGTTTGCCTGCCATTGTTTTCAATGGGGTTCGAAGGTGTTCGCCGAACGTTCGACGAACACACCTGCCGTTCGACGAACCAAACCGAACTCGAACACTAGGGGGGTGGCTCATCTCTAGTCATAAGCCGAGCTCCTGGTGGTGATTGCACTGCACAGCTTTTGTGCGTGTGATTGCCAGGACTTACTGGTATGTCCAAGGTAAGGATGTTTGTACAAAATCAGACATATCGGTATGTCCATGGTTACGAAGGGATTAAAATTCTCCCACAGATCCCTTTTATTACGGCACCCCATAGAGCCTGGTGCAGTGTGGCCACACAGACCCTTTATTAAAATTCCCCCCACAAATGCTTTTTTAGAGTACCCCCACAGAGCCTGGTGCAGAGTGGCCACACAGAGCCTTTTTTAAAAAATACCCCCACAGAGCCTAGTGCAAAGTGGCCACATAGACCTTTTTTTTTAAAAGTACCCCCACAGAGCATAGTGCAGAGTGGCCACAGAGCCGTTTTTTTAACAAGTATCCCCACAAAGCCTGATGCAGAATGGACATACATAGAATTTTTTAAAAGTATGCACATTGTAACCTAACTAGAGTTGAGCGATGTTCGAGGTTCGAGGGTCGCCAATTTCATGTTCGAGTGATTTTTGGGGGTGCTCGAGATCGAACTCGAATGCGAGCATTTTGCTAAAAGCTCGATAACTCGAGTAACGTTTGATAACAGTTCGATCAGCAAAAAGCCTAGCTAGTTACTAGCTGGCTTTTCACTGTAATAGTGTGAGTCACTGTGATTCACGCTATTATCAAATTTCGGTGTATAGTGTGCGGGGAGGACGCGGTTTAGATCTGTGGTGCTGAGAGAATGCCGATCGCCATTATTTTTTTTCTTTGTATTTTGTTTTTTTTCCTAAGCGCGCGTGCAGTGGGGCGGGCCAGGATGTCAGCCAATCACAGACACACACACAGCAAGTGGATTTTTGCCAGACAAGCTAGGGCATGTCTCATAGGCGGTGAATGTCACATGTCCTTGCCTTATAAAATATGGCCATTTTCCCTGTCGCCGCCATTATCTGCCTTCTGCGTGTGGGTGACAGTCACCGCTCACGCTGCTGACGCCGATCCTGCTGTGTGCGCTATAGACATAGTGCAAGCTACACAGCATTGTAGGGATTAGGGACTGCTGATTATTTCAGCCCTTTTCAGGACAGATTTCCAGGCGTTCATAGCCATAGCTGCTAGGCAGGTCCGTGCAAACGCTGTGTACAGCTTTAGATAACAGCGTCTGTGTACTTTAGCTCAGGGAATTCCTTGCTGCATTTCATCATTAGGAGGGATAGAAAGTGAGGCTTCCTTTCCTGTCCTGGTACCCACAGAACCTGGGCACTGTACCCAGTAATGAGCCGGCTCAGAAGCAGTAGGCAGAACAGGCTGCAGAGAGCGCGGCTGAAGCCGGGTGAGTAAAAATGATTTTTATTTTATATGCACGTTTTTTTCTGGCACTTGTTTCACGGATCACACCACTGCGTGGTCCGTGGGACATGGGACATCAGTGATGCCAGGAAAAAATGGACATGTCTCCGTGCGGCAATCACGGACACGCGGGTATGCCGCACGGAGACACGTTCCATGAAAAATCACTGATGTGTGAGCAGATTCATTGATTATAATGGGTCTGCGTATGTCAGTGATTCTGGTACATAGAAAAAAAAGCACAAACGTACCAGAATCACTGATGTGAGAAGCAGGCCTTAGTGTTCCTTTCCTGTCCACTGACCCACAGAACCCGGGCACTGTACCCACCTGCCCAGTTTTGCCACGCTATTTTATTTGCCCAAAGAGCTGACACTTTTTCTGCCATCCTAAAAGTGTCTGGAATACTAACTTAGTTTTCCTTTCCTGTCCACTGACCCACAGAACCCGGGCACTGTACCCACCTGCCCAGTTTTGCCACGCTATTTTATTTGCCCAAAGAGCTGACACTTTTTCTGCCATCCTAAAAGTGTCTGGAATACTAACTTAGTTTTCCTTTCCTGTCCACTGACCCACAGAACCCGGGCACTGTACCCACCTGCCCACTTTTGCCACGCTATTTTATTTGCCCAAAGAGCTGACACTTTTTCTGCCATCCTAAAAGTGTCTGGAATACTAACTTAGTTTTCCTTTCCTGTCCACTGACCCACAGAATCCGGGCACTGTACCCACCTGCCCAGTTTTGCCACGCTATTTTATTTGCCCAAAGAGCTGACACTTTTTCTGCCATCCTAAAAGTGTCTGGAATACTAAGTTACTGTTCCTTTCCTGTCCACTGACCCACAGAACTCGGGCACTGTACCCACCTGCCCAGTTTTGCCACGCTATTTTATTTGCCCAAAGAGCTGACACTTTTTCTTCCATCCTAAAAGTGTCTGGAATACTAAGTTACTGTTCCTTTCCTGTCCACTGACCCACAGAACCCGGGCACTGTACCCACCTGCCCAGTTTTGCCACGCTATTTTATTTGAAAACTGTGCTACCACTGTTAGGGGCATACAAAAATTGTCTGTGATAGTAAGTGTTGGTTCTTCAGCTGTCTATAAAGCTAGACCACCTCTGCATTGTACACACCTCTCAATTTTTGATACGCAATTCTAATTGCAAACTGTAAAACCAAAATGTGTAGTAATACCCATAAAAACAATTTTATTAGTTATAAATTCTAAAAATAACCAAAAACATTCAAACCGACAGACACACAATGTGCGTGTAGTGTGAATATACACACTTGGTAGAGAGGTATAAGGAGAAAATATAGAAGGGCCTGAGGTGAGTATGATAACAAAATAATTCAATTAGATACTTGGGGGTACTGTCTTTCCCTCCACTCAGTCCTACCTGACAATGGGGCTTTAAGCACCCTAGTTTTGTGGTGCCCCCATTCAACGGCGGCTCACCCTCTCTGCTCCTGCCTACCTCAAGATATTCCACCACCAAAAACCAAAGGTGCAAGGTGCAATAGATTCAGCACAAAAACACCAGACATACAACATGCTTAATTAGAGACCTGGATGGATAACATTAAATATCCGTTGTTGATAGTAATATTCCATGCAATCAAGTTCAGAGGTCATAAGCACGGGTCTTTTACTATATGTAAAGAGTTCTCAACATATAAAGATAGCCCGCTGGGTTAATAACCACTAGCAAACATCCGTCATTAGGTTATTATGCAAGCTAAGATTATCTTGACCCCGTGGATATAATTCAATATCAGTCCCTCTCTCAAAAAATATCAATTGACCAGAAAACCAATCCAAAATGCACATATGATTAAGACGCAAGTCGCTCTCTGTCAAAGATGGAAAAGAACTATAAGAGATATAGGTGACCCTGAAGAATTGGCATATAACTGGTTATTAATATTGCCACTGATGTGTAAAAGGACATCCCATTAATTGTTGGTAGTCCTCCAGGGCTATACACATATATATCAATTCAAGTCACTTACTAGCATTGATGGATTAGAAATTAAACAGATATAGGTGACCCTGCAGCATTGGCATATAAATGGTCAATAATATTGCCACTGATGTGAAAAAGGGCACCCTACTATTTGTTGGTAGTACTCCAGGGCTACAGTAGATCCAGTGATTGGATGTCCCAGATCTCCCAATCTTGATAGATGATATAGTTATGTCTGGTATAGTGAACCTTAACCCTACGCGTTTCCCCCCACTTATCATTTGGGGTTCATCAGGGGATCAGGTCAGGCAGCTGGGAGCTGAATCACTTCCCAGTTGTCCAAAATGCCTATGGGAGCCCATATGTCAGGTCTCAATATCCCATATGGTCCGTTCACCTAGGTCCAGTGGGTAGATACCACGTTTGCTCTCAGGGCAGCAAAAGAGCCTATTTAACGAAGGCTTTTGATAGCCGAAACGACCGTCGGCTGGACGCGGGTAACACGTGTATGCCAGGCTCCCTTCCCTACCAGGTACGTCAGCACCAGATATATTGTACTAGCCGCAGTTCGGCTTCTGCTTCTTTCTATCTGTTAAATAGGCTCTTTTGATTCTTTTACTATCCATATACTTAGCCTAAGTCATTATACTTTACCTTGAGGTGCTTGATTATTTACCATGTACTAACCTGGTGGGTGAAATTGTGGCACGTCACCATCCATTATATTTAATGGGGTGCTTTATTGAATATCTGGTCAACTGTTTTTTTTGATTGCCATTTGGTTACTAAACCTTTATATCCTGGATATACCTGCTGCCCTTAGTCCCACTTGTAATTTTGCCGCTCCTCACCTATCCTGCTTTCAATAAAGATATCACTTTCATTATTGGGCGTTGTAGTCGGAATTCTTTTGCCTTTTGCAATGCAGCCTAGTGGAGCGGGCCAAACACCGTCTGCCCCTTCAAGTTCCTCCGTGCGCTATTCATCTTCTATGACTGTGGGGACAGCTGTCACAACTGGTTTTACACGCAGACCTTCCACCACTTTAACCGCAACAGGCAGTTTGCTAGGTAGGTCATCAGTTGGTTTGGAAGGGGAAACAAGTGCTGGTGTACAGCTCTCTCAGACATCGAGAGCACCAACTTTGGATGAAGGCAACATCATGTCTCTGCCTGCACTTTCCTCACAGACCTGCATTTTTCCAGGGAAACCCTACTCACCACCGTCTCCTCACAGCAGACAGATCTCTGTCCCTCAGATGTGGACAAATAAAAGGCCATTTTCTCCGAGCCATGACAAAGCTAAGAGGTTGACTTTATCCCTCTGTAAGCTCTTGGCTACCGAAATGCTGCCTTTCCGCCTGGTGGACACAGAGGATTTTCGAGACCTTATGTCCGTCGCAGTGCCCCAGTACCAGATGCCCACTCGCCACTACTTCTCCAAGAAAGGTGTGCCTGCGCTACACCAGCATGTCACACACAACATCACCGCTTCCTTAAGAAACTCTGTGTGTGACCGGGTGCATTTCACCACCGATAGTTGGACCAGTAAGCATGGACAGGGGCGTTACATGTCGCTGACTGGGCAATGGGTAACTATGGTGAGAGATGGAGAAGGGTCTGCTGAACAAGTCTTGCCGTCCCCAAGACTTGTGCGTCAATCCTCTGTATGTCGAAGTTCCTCCACTGCTTCTGCCTCCTCAACCTCATCTGGGTCCTGCACCTCCACCCCAAGCCTGCCTGGTCAGGCCACCCGCGTTGTAACTGCGTACAAGGAATCCCACACACCTCCTTACTATGCTGGCAGCAGAGCTCAACGGCATTAGGTGGTATTTACCTTGAAATGTCTTGGAAATAAGAGTCCCACAGCGCATGAGTTGTGGTCAGCTCTGCGGTCCGAGTTTCGTAAATGGTTGTCTCCATTCAACCAGCAGCCAGGGAAGGCCGTGTGCGACAATGCTGCAAACCTGGGTGCGGCGCATTCACCGTGGCAAGGTGACACACGTGCCTTGTATGGCTCACGTGTTGAACCTTGTTGTCCAGCAATTTTTAACCCACTATCCCGGCCTAGATGGGCTTCTGCACAGGGCACGGTCACTCTCTGCTCACTTCCACCGTTCAACCATCGCAGCTGACTGATTTGCATCACTCCAGAAGTCTTTCGGCCTGCCGGTTCATCGCCTGAAATGCGATGTATCGACACGCTGGAATTCGACTCTCCACATGTTACAGCGACTGTGGCAGCACCACCGAGCCCTGGTGCAATACGTCATGACGTATAGCCTGGGCCAACGAGATGCAGAAGTGGGGCAGATCACGCTGCTGGAGTGGTCTCAGATCAAGGACCTATGCACCCTTCTGCACAGTTTCGACATGGCGATGAATATGTTTAGCGCTGACAATGCCATTATCAGCATGACAATTCTAGTCATTTACATGCTGGAGCACACGCTAAACACTATTCGGAGTCAGGGGGTGGGACAAGAGGAAGGGGAGGAAGTACAGGAGCATTCATATGCGCAAGGGATACCAACATCTACAAGGTCCAGACGTTCATCATCACCAAGGCGGCAGGCATGGGATGGTGGGGGAGAGGGATTAACAAGGGCGCATGGTAGCAGGCAAAAAGTTGAGGAAGGTGCAGGAGACCATGAAGAAATGGAGGACGAGCTCTCGATGGACATGGAAGACAGCAGATGAGGGAGACCTTGGTCAAATTTCGGTTGAACGAGGTTTGGGGGAGATGTCAGAGGAAGAAAGCATGGTTAACACCTCTATGCCACAAACACAGTGAGGACTTGGTCCGCATGAATGCGCAAGACACATGAGCGCCTTCTTGCTGCACTACCTACAACATGACCCTCGGATTGTCAAAATTAGAAGTGATGATGACTACTGGGTTGCCACACTATTAGATCACCGGTACAAGTTCAAGTTTGGTGAAATAATTCCAGCCATAGAAAGGAATGCACGTATGCAGGAGTATCAGCAGAAGCTGTTACTCAATCTTAGCTTGGCTTTTCCACCAAACGCCAGTGGTGCACGGAGTGAATCTCCCAGTTGTCACTTGCCAAGCATGGGACTGTCTCGTCATTATCAATCAAACCATACCAGCAACATCGTAGCTAGTGCTGGTAACAGCAATTTTATGCAATCGTTTCATAATTTTTTTAGACCATCCAATGCAAGGCCACAAGAGACAAGAAGTCTGACACATAGTCAACGGCTGGAGATGATGATACAGGAGTATCTCCAAATGAACATCAATGCCATGTTTTTGCAACTGGAGCCTTGCTCATTTTGGACTTCAAATCTTGAAAAATGGCCTGAGCTCGCCACTTACGCCTTGGAGATCTTGTCATGTCCCGCAGCCAGCGTTGTCTCTGAACATGTCTTCAGTGCTGCTGGGTGTGTGCTGACAGATAAGCGCACGCGTCTGTCCAGTGACAATGTGGATAGGCTGACGTTCATCAAAATGAACAAGTCATGGATCCGCAAGGACTTTACTACCCCTGTGTCATCCTGGGGAGAGTAAAGGCTGGCGTTTTTTTGACAGTGCTTGATGAAAATCTACCTGTCAAGTTTGCAACAGGGGCACAAGTGCTGCCACTGAAGTGGTGTCTGTGGGGCCCAATTTTTGGAAAAAAGGGAGACTCCGCTTGGAGTCCCATTGCTGTGTTTTTAAAAATAATCCAAGATGAACAAATCATGGATCAGCAAAGACTTTGCTACCTACACCGGTGTCATCCTGGGGACAGTTAAGGCTGGCGTATTTTTGAATGTGCTTGATGCAAATCAACCTGTCCAGTTTGCAACTGGGGCACATGTGATGCCACTGAAGTGATGTCTGTGGGGCCCAATTTTTGGATAAAAGGGAGACTCCACTTGGAGTCCCCTGGCTGTGTTTTCAAAAATGAGCCAAGATGAATAAGTCATGGTTCAGCAAAGACTTTGCTACCTACCCCGGTGTCATCCTGGGGACAGTTAAGGCGGGCGTATTTTTGAATGTGCTTGATGCAAATGTACCTGTGAAGTGTACAACTAGGGCACAAGTGCTGCCACTGAAATGGTGTCTATGGGGCCCAATTTTTTTAAAAAAAAGGAGACTCCGCTTGGAGTCCCATTGCTGTGTTTTTAAAACTGATCCTAGATGAACAAATGACCAGTCTCTAATCTCTCCTTCATCTCTAAACTCTTGGAGCTCCTGGTCTACTCTCGCCTCACAAGCTACCTTTCCACTCACTCTCTTCTAGATCCTTTACAGTCTGGCTTCCGCCCTTTACACTCAACAGAAACTGCCCTTGTCAAAGTGACCAATGACCTATTGACAGCAAAACGTAACGGTGACCACTCTCTGCTTATTCTTCTTGACCTTTCTACAGCCTTCGACACTGTTGACTACCATCTCCTTCTCTCTATGCTCCATTCTATCGGTCTAAAGGACACTGTTCTTTCCTGGTTCTCTTCCTATCTTTCTGGCCGCTCATTCAGCGTATCATTTGCTGGCTCCACATCTTCTCCTCTCCCTCTTACTGTTGGGGTCCCTCAAGGTTCAGTCCTTGGCCCTCTTCTTTCCTCCCTCTACACTGCCCCAATTGGAATGACCATCAGCAGATTTGGCTTCCAGTACCATCTTTATGCTGATGACACACAGCTATACACCTCATCCCCTGAGCTCACCCCCGCTGTACTACAGAACACAAGTGACTGCCTGACTGCAGTTTGCAATGTCATGTCTGCTCTCTATCTGAAACTTAACCTTTCCAAAACTGAACTTCTGCTTTTCCCTCCATCTCCTAACCTTCCTAAACCTGACATCTCCCTCTCTGTGTGTGGCACAACGATAAGTCCTAGGCCGCAGGCCCGCTGTCTGGGTGTTATACTTGACAGCGATCTCTCCTTCACCTCCCACATACAATCTCTTGCCCGCACCTGCCGCTTGCACCTCAAGAACATCTCTAGAATCCGCCCCTTTCTCACAATGGAAACGACAAAAACCCTCACCGTGGCCCTGATCCACTCTCGCCGTGACTACTGTAACTCTCTATTAATTGGTCTCCCCTTAACTAGACTCTCCCCTCTACAGTCCATCCTTAATGCAGCAGCCAGGGTCACCTATCTGGCTAACCGCTACTCGGATGCCTCAGCTCTTTGCCAGTCATTGCACTGGCTGCCCATATATCACAGGATCCAATTCAAACTGCTTATTCTCACCTACAAAGCTCTCCACAGTGTGGCACCCCCCTACATCTCCACCCTCCTCTCTGTCTATCATCCTACCCGTTCTCTACGCTCTGCAAATGACTTTCGACTAAGGCTACTTTCACACATCCGGCTTGAGCCCTGCGGCTCAATCCGGCTGTGCAAGCTATGCAACGGATGCGGTGAAAACACCGCATCCTTTGCATACGTTTTTCCCATGCGGCCCGCCCGGTTTTTGCCGCTTGCGGCATGCTACTGAGCATTCGCAGTGGCAAAAACCGCATGCGGTGGCCGAATGCGGTATTTGCCGCATCGCGCCGCATCCGGCCGCCATAGGCATGCATTGAGAGATGCGCCGCATCGGCCGAATGCGGCGCGATGCGGTTTTTTTTGCCGCACGAAAAAACGTGCCAGGCAACGTTCCATCCGGCCGCCGCATCGGCTAAATCTGCCGCATGCGGCAAAAACCGGATGGAACGCAAGGCCATGCGGCACAATGCGGCACTAATTAAAGTCTATGCAGGAAAATCGCAACCGGCAGCAAAAAAAACCGGTTGCGATTTTCCTGCAAAGTGCCGGATTGTGCCGCAGAAGAAAAACCGGAGGTGTGAAAGTACCCTAACATCCACACTAATTCGAACCTCCCACTCCCGAATCTAAGACTTCTTCCGAGCTGCACCAAACCTCTGGAACGCTCTACCCCAAGAAGTTAGGACAAATCACCACTTACTCCGCTTCAGACGCTCCCTAAAAACGCATCTTTTTAGGGCGGCCTATCACACTCCCTAGCCAAACTAATTTCACCTAATCACTCTACAACTTCTCAGAACATAACCCCACGTCAAGCTCCATGGCACCCAAATGCATCTCACGGCTCTAGCCAACTGGTCCAAGAAGCCATTATCTATCCCCCATGATATGGCTGGATTGTCATTGTAAATAAGCACTTGTACCTTGCCCCTCCCCCCACCTCATTGTAGATTGTAAGCTCTCACGAGCAGGGTTGCCATTTTTCCTTTTAAATATTGTATCTTCTATAATTGTTACTTGTCTGTATATGTTTATGTATATGATATGTATATGAGCCTCCTGAATTGTAAAGCGCTGCGGAATATGTTGGCGCTATAGAAATAAAGATTATTATTATTATTATTATTATTATTATTATTATAACAAATCATGGATCAGCAAAGACTTTGCTACCTACACCGGTGTCATCCCGGGGACAGTTAAGGCTGGCGTATTTTTGAATGTGCTTGATGCAAATCAACCTGTCCAGTTTGCAACTGGGGCACAAGTGATGTCACTGAAGTGGTGTCTGTGTAGCCCAATTTTTGGAAAAAAGGGAGACTCCGCTTGGAGTCCCATTGCTGTGTTTTACATGATTTTAGAAGGGCATGCCATGCCTATATCTGTGTCTCCTCCTCTTTTTCCTCATCCAGCTGTTTTGTTTTCGCATGAGTTTTTGTCCTTGTCACTTTCCCATGTGTTTGTGTTGTCTTGTGAGTTGTTTGTCACCTTTTGGACACCTTTAAAGGTGTTTTCTATGTGTTTTTATGTGTTTGTGATTGCCTCCCATTGTTTTCTATGGGGTTCGAGAAGTTCATCGAACGGCTCATCGAACCGAACTTGAACGCGGGCTTCGTTCGACGGACCGAACCGAACTCGAGCCTCTAGAGGTTGGCTCATCTCTAAACCTAACACTCTCTCTTTCTCAAGCAGCTCCCTGTCCCTACGGTAATCAGAGTAAAATGGTGGCACCACTCTTTATCTGGTGTTTATACAGGCCGGGTCACTTGATGCACCAGCCAATCAGAGCCATGCCAATATTCAGAAAGGTTGTGATGGCTGTGGAAGTACTGACAGCTGAAAAACGTGTTAATTGGCTGTGCTGCAGCCTTTCAACAAACTTTATTTAGCATCCGACCTTCATCCGAACTCGACCATGGACTTCAGTGAGAAGTCCGGATTCAGATTTGAGCACCAAACACCTATTGTCTGGTAAGAACCACAAACTTTAAAGTTCGGGTTTGCTCATCCCTAATACTGTACCATTAACATTTTTAACATTAACATTTTTAACATTAACAGTTTAGGTTTGCTCATTCCTAATACTGTACCATTAACATTTTTTACAGGAAAATGTATCTACAACTTAATTTTGGATATAAAGTTTCCTAATCCTTTTCTAAAACCAAATATGAAACTGGTCCACCATTTTCTTTTATCATTAAGTCATGGTTTCCTTCATTGTTACAATGAAAAATAAGGGGCAGCAATAGAGTGAAATGAAAGCTTTGATCGGTAGTAAAAGGAGAAATAAAAGGTTTTCCCATAGGCTATGGTATTTTCATTTAGTAAATAAAACAGTTTGAATTTTTCATGTTAGAGGTCAATATAACAGCCCCATCAGATTTTCAGATTCAAATCCCTTAGGCTCATAATCCAGCACTGAAAGTTTATATTTGTATATATGCTATGTGTTATATTAAACAGAGTTGGGTTTTATTGAATGTGTGTTTTATGAGCAAGTGTTATTGCAATGTATGTGTCTTTCGAAATATTTATTTTTAGAGCAGCCCTAGCTCCCTAATGACCAAACCAATTCCACACATAAAGAATGTTTAGCATGAATAATACAGAAGGTGGGGGAGTAAATTTGGAGAACAGAAATATCTTGCACCATCTGCCTATTTCCTGTTTGAGCACCTGGTTTTTGTACAATTGGACGGCCTATAACTTATGTTAGTGTATGGCTAGTGTGAGGCAAGTGGAAATCTGCCAAATATGCCCCCAACATTTCAAATACGTAAAGAGAGACTCAACAAGACTTAACAAAAGCAGACTCACTTTTATTTTTCTTTTTAGTTATGTATATTTAAGGGACACTAATAACACTGACATGCCTAAGCAGGTTATATCTGTTAGCAATTTTGGTTAAGTAAAACTTTGTACAAAAGTCAGCATTCCTACTGTTCAAGTAGAAAAGTAATTGTTCCTACATGGTGACACACTGTCGTTATTTCTCTAGTACTTCTCTCATAGCCAGGCCAAATACACTGGTTTAACTATAGTTATAAAAAAAATAGTCCTAATACTGTGAATGTACAACTATAAAAATGTGCGTATCTCATCACACAGTGAATTCTAAGCCTCTACCTGACATCAACATCTTCATCAATAACAAGTCTCAATGCTAATAATAACACATATTGTATAGCTATTAGGGATGGGCGATCCTGAACTGTAAAGATCGAGGATTGTACCAATCACATAGTGATCATGTACACGAGCCTGATCATGAGCTTTCCTGAGAAGCTCGTGTTAGAGATCGGGTGCAGATCAGGTCCAGGGGCTGAAAAAAAAGCACATTATTAAAAAACATTCTGATCATACTTACAGGTTCCACGACGTGTCCTGCAGACTCTGCCTCCCATCACTTCTGCTTCCGCGTTCGTCCGATCATTGCTGTGCCACCCGGTAACCAGCACTGACTACTAAAGGACCTTCAATGACGTTATAGCCATGTGACCCAGTCACGTGTGAATGCTGTATTACCTCATTGGCTACAGACTGGTCACATGACTATAATATTATATAGAACTATATATTATTGGCATGACACCATGAATTTCGGGCTGAGCCCAGTTTCACACATCTTTCTTTTTGCCGGTTTCGCGGATGTGGCGAACTCCCGTACAGTGTATACAGTACAGTGGCAGCGCTGTAACTTCCGGGTCACATGCTCCGGTCACATGACAGCATGTTACCGGCGCTTGTCGCGTTGCCACTGTACTGTATACACTGTACTGGCGTGCGCCGCATCCGCCAAACCGGCGATAAGCCGGATGTGTGAAACTGTTCTTAAGGCCAGCTGATAATATACAGCTAGCCCTAACCCCATTATTACCCAGCGAGCCACCCGGCATCAGGGCAGCTGGAAGAGTTGAATACAGCGCCAGAAGATGGCGCTTCTATGAAAGCGCCATTTTCTGGGGTGGCTGTAGACTGCAATTCTCAGCGGGGGTGCCCAGAAGGCTTGGGCACCCTGCACTGCAGATTCCAATCCCCAGCTGCCTAGTTGTACCGGCTTGACTGAAATTCATGAAATAATTTAAAAAAAAGGGCTTCCCTATATGTTTGGTTCCCAGCCGGGTACAAATAGGCAGCTGGAGGTTGGGGGCAGCCCATACCTGCCTGTTGTACCTGGCTAGCATACAAAAATATGGCGAAGTCCTTGTCATTTTTTTGGGGGGCAAAAAACTCCTGCATACAGTCCTGGATGGAGGATGCTGAGTAGAGTTGAGCGTGGTTCGTGGTTCTCCAGTTCGCGGTACGAGTGATTTTGGGGGTGTTCTAGATCGAACTAGAACTCGAGCTTTTTGCTAAAAGTTCGTTAGCTCGAGTTACGTTCGAGAACGGTTCTATCAGCAAAAAGCCAAGCTAATTACTAGCTGGCTTTTCACTGTAATAGTGTAAGTCACTCTGTGACTCACACTATTATGAAATTTCAGCCTATAGTGTGCGGGGACTGCGCATGCAGATCACTGCTACTGGGATAATGGCGATCGCCATTTTTTTTTTTCTTTTCTTCCTTCCCTAAGCGCGTGTGTAGTGGGGCGGGCCAGCATGTCAGCCAATCCCAGACACACACACAGCTAAGTGGACGTTTTGCCTGAGAATCAAGGGAATGTGTCATAGGCTGTCCATATCACATATCCTTGGATTATAAAAATGGGCATTTTGTTCCAGCACGGCATTATCTGCCTTCTGCGTCTGGGTGTCAGTCACCTCTCACGCAGCTCCTGTCGCCGATCCTGCTGTGTACGCTATACACACAGCGTTCTACAGATTAGGGACAGAATTTTATTTCAGCCCTTTTAAGGGCTAATTACAGCTGGCTCAGAGCCATAGGTGACAGTCCGGTCCGTGGAAACAGTTTTTAACAGCTACAGATAACAGAGTCTGTGTAGCTAAGCTCAGGGACTTCCTTGCTGCATTTCACCATTAGGAGGGATAGAAAGTGAGGCTTCGTTTCCTCTACACTGACCCAACACCCGGCCACTGTACCCTCCTGCCCTTTTTAGCAAAGCCATTTTAATTGCTATGAGTGCTTCCAGTTAGTGCCATCCAAAGAGTGGCTGCTGTCCTCCATTATTGTGGCACTTGTGCCAAGCAAGTCCCACCACCTGTGCATTCTCCCCTCCTGCACATTTTTGCAAAGCCATTTTAATTGAAAAGAGTGCTGCCAGTTAGTGGCATCCAAAAAGTGTCTGTTGGACTCCATTAGTGTCCCACTGGTGCCAAGCAATTTCCAGCACCTCTGCATTGCACCCTCAAGCTCATTTTTACTAAGCTATTATAATAGCAAACACTGAGGAAACTTAGTGGCGTCCAAAAAGTGGCTGTTGGACTTCATTAGTGTCCCACTGGTGCCAAGCAATTTCCAGCACCTCTGCATTGCACACTCAAGCTCATTTTTACTAAGCCATTATAATAGCAAACACTGAGGAAACTTAGTGGCATCCAAAAAGTGGCTGTTGGACTTCATTAGTGTCCCAATGGTGCCAAGCTATTTCCAGCACCTCTGCATTGCACCCTCAAGCTCATTTTTACTAGGCCATTATAATAGCAAACACTGAGGAAACTTAGTGGCATCCAAAAAGTGGCTGTTGGACTTCATTAGTGTCCCACTGGTGCCAAGCAATTTCCAGCACCTCTGCATTGCACCCTCAAGCTCATTTTTACTAAGCCATTATAATAGCAAACACTGAGGAAACTTAGTGGCATCCAAAAAGTGGCTGTTGGACTTCATTAGTGTCCCACTGGTGCCAAGCAATTTCCAGCACCTCTGCATTGCACCCTCAAGCTCATTTTTACTAAGCCATTATAATAGCAAACACTGAGGAAACTTAGAGGCATCCAAAAAGTGGCTGTTGGACTTCATTAGTGTCCCACTGGTGCCAAGCTATTTCCAGCACCTCTGCATTGCACCCTCACGCTCATTTTTACTAAGCCATTATGATACCAAACACTGAGGAAACTTAGTGGCATCCAAAAAGTGGCTGTTGGACTTCATTAGTGTCCCACTGGTGCCAAGCTATTTCCAGCACCTCTGCATTGCACCCTCAAGCTCATTTTTCCTAAGCCATTATAATAGCAAACACTGAGGAAATTTAGTGGCATCCAAAAAGTGGCTGTTGGACTTTATTAGTGTCCCACTGGTGCCAAGCAATTTCCAGCACCTCTGCATTGCACCCTCAAGCTCATTTTTACTAAGCCATTATAATAGCAAACACTGAGGAAACTTAGTGGCATCCAAAAAGTGGCTGTTGGACTTCATTAGTGTCCCACTGGTGCCAAGCTATTTCCAGCACCTCTGCATTGCACCCTCAAGCTCATTTTTACTAAGCCATTATAATAGCAAACACTGAGGAAACTTAGTGGCATCCAAAAAGTGGCTGTTGGACTTCATTAGTGTCCCACTGGTGTCAAGCTATTTCCAGCACCTCTGCATTACACCCTCAAGCTCATTTTTACTAAGCCATTATAATAGCAAACACTGAGGAAATTTAGTGGCATCCAAAAAGTGGCTGCTGGACTTTATTAGTGTCCCACTGATGCCAAGCTATTTTCAGCACCTCTGCATTGCACCCTCAAGCTCATTTTTACTAAGCCATTATAATAGCAAAGACTGAGGAAACTTAGTGGCATCCAAAAAGTGGCTGTTGGACTTCATTAGTGTCCCACTAGTGCCAAGCAATTTCCAGCACCTCTGCATTGCACCCTCAAGCTCATTTTTACTAAGCCATTATAATAGCAAACACTGAGGAAACTTAGTGGCATCCTAAAAGTGGCTGTTGGACTTCATTAGTGTCCCACTGGTGCCAAGCTACAGTTAGGTCCAGATATATTTGGACAGTGACACAATTTTCGCGAGTTGGGCTCCGCATGCCACCACATTGGATTTGAAATGAAACCTCTACAACAGAATTCAAGTGCAGATTGTAACGTTTAATTTGAAGGTTTGAACAAAAATAGCTGATAGAAATTGTAGGAATTGTACACATTTCTTTACAAACACTCCACATTTTAGGAGGTCAAAAGTAATTGGACAAATAAACCAAACCCAAACAAAATATTTTTATTTTCAATATTTTGTTGCGAATCCTTTGGAGGCAATCACTGCCTTAAGTCTGGAACCCATGGACATCACCAAACGCTGGGTTTCCTCCTTCTTAATGCTTTGCCAGGCCTTTACAGCCGCAGCCTTCAGGTCTTGCTTGTTTGTGGGTCTTTCCGTCTTAAGTCTGGATTTGAGCAAGTGAAATGCATGCTCAATTGGGTTAAGATCTGGTGATTGACTTGGCCATTGCAGAATGTTCCACTTTTTTGCACTCATGAACTCCTGGGTAGCTTTGGCTGTATGCTTGGGGTCATTGTCCATCTGTACTATGAAGCGCCGTCCGATCAACTTTGCGGCATTTGGCTGAATCTGGGCTGAAAGTATATCCCGGTACACTTCAGAATTCATCCGGCTACTCTTGTCTGCTGTTATGTCATCAATAAACACAAGTGACCCAGTGCCATTGAAAGCCATGCATGCCCATGCCATCACGTTGCCTCCACCATGTGTTTACAGAGGATGTGGTGTGCCTTGGATCATGTGCCGTTCCCTTTCTTCTCCAAATTTTTTTCTTCCCATCATTCTGGTACAGGTTGATCTTTGTCTCATCTGTCCATAGAATACTTTTCCAGAACTGAGCTGGCTTCATGAGGTGTTTTTCAGCAAATTTAACTCTGGCCTGTCTATTTTTGGAATTGATGAATGGTTTGCATCTAGATGTGAACCCTTTGTATTTACTTTCATGGAGTCTTCTCTTTAATGTTGACTTAGAGACAGATACACCTACTTCACTGAGAGTGTTCTGGACTTCAGTTGATGTTGTGAACGGGTTCTTCTTCACCAAAGAAAGTATGCGGCGATCATCCACCACTGTTGTCATCCGTGGACGCCCAGGCCTTTTTGAGTTCCCAAGCTCACCAGTCAATTCCTTTTTTCTCAGAATGTACCCGACTGTTGATTTTGCTACTCCAAGCATGTCTGCTATCTCTCTGATGGATTTTTTCTTTTTTTTCAGCCTCAGGATGTTCTGCTTCACCTCAATTGAGAGTTCCTTAGACCGCATGTTGTCTGGTCACAGCAACAGCTTCCAAATGCAAAACCACACACCTGTAATCAACCCCAGACCTTTTAACTACTTCATTGATTACAGGTTAACGAGGGAGACGCCTTCAGAGTTAATTGCAGCCCTTAGAGTCCCTTGTCCAATTACTTTTGGTCCCTTGAAAAAGAGGAGGCTATGCATTACAGAGCTATGATTCCTAAACCCTTTCTCCGATTTGGATGTGAAAACTCTCATATTGCAGCTGGGAGTGTGCACTTTCAGCCCATATTATATATATAATTGTATTTCTGAACATGTTTTTGTAAACCGCTAAAATAACAAAACTTGTGTCACTGTCCAAATATTTCTGGCCCTGACTGTATTTCCAGCACCTCTGCATTGCACCCTCAAACTCATTTTTACTAAGCCATTATAATAGCAAACACTGAGGAAACTTAGTGGCATCCTAAAATTGGCTGTTGGACTTCATTAGTGTCCCACTGGTGCCAAGCAATTTCCAGCACCTCTGCATTGCACCCTCAAGTTCATTTTTACTAAGCCATTATAATAGCAAACACTGAGGAAACTTAGAGGCATCCAAAAAGTGGCTGTTGGACTTCATTAGTGTCCCACTGGTGCCAAGCTATTTCCAGCACCTCTGCATTGCACCCTCAAGCTCATTTTTACTAAGCCATTATGATAGCAAGCACTGAGGAAACTTAGTGGCATCCAAAAAGTGGCTGTTGGACTTCATTAGTGTCCCACTGGTGCCAAGCTATTTCCAGCACCTCTGCATTGCACCCTCAAGCTCATTTTTCCTAAGCCATTATAATAGCAAACACTGAGGAAATTTAGTGGCATCCAAAAAGTGGCTGTTGGACTTTATTAGTGTCCCACTGGTGTCAAGCAATTTCCAGCACCTCTGCATTGCACCCTCAAGCTCATTTTTACTAAGCCATTATAATAGCAAACACTGAGGAAACTTAGTGGCATCCAAAAAGTGGCTGTTGGACTTCATTAGTGTCCCACTGGTGCCAAGCTATTTCCAGCACCTCTGCATTGCACCCTCAAGCTCATTTTTACTAAGCCATTATAATAGCAAACACTGAGGAAACTTAGTGGCATCCTAAAAGTGGCTGTTGGACTTCATTAGTGTCCCACTGGTGTCAAGCAATTTCCAGCACCTCTGCATTGCACCCTCAAGCTAATTTTTACTAAGCCATTATAATAGCAAATACTGAGGAAACTTAGTGGCATCCTAAAAGTGACTGTTGGACTTCATTAGTGTCCCACTGGTGCCAAGCAATATCCAGTACCTCTGCATTGCACCCTCAAGCTCATTTTTACTAAGCCATTATAATAGCAAACACTGAGGAAACTT
Organism: Anomaloglossus baeobatrachus; assembly: GCF_048569485.1. Classification (NCBI taxonomy): domain Eukaryota; kingdom Metazoa; phylum Chordata; class Amphibia; order Anura; family Aromobatidae; genus Anomaloglossus; species Anomaloglossus baeobatrachus. The sequence continues at coordinate 422,890,762 of NC_134355.1, read as the reverse complement.
AGTGGCATCCTAAAAGTGGCTGTTGGACTTCATTAGTGTCCCACTGGTGCCAAGCTATTTCTAGCACCTCTGCATTGCACCCTCAAGCTCATTTTTACTAAGCCATTATAATAGCAAACACTGAGGAAACTTAGTGGCATCCTAAAAGTGGCTGTTGGACTTCATTAGTGTCCCACTGGTGCCAAGCTATTTCTAGCACCTCTGCATTGCACCCTCAAGCTCATTTTTACTAAGCCATTATAATAGCAAACACTGAGGAAACTTAGTGGCATCCAAAAAGTGGCTGTTGGACTTCATTAGTGTCCCACTCGTGCCAAGCTATTTCCAGCACCTCTGCATTGCACCCTCAAGCTCATTTTTACTAAGCTATTATAATTGCAAACTGTGCTGCCAGTTTAAGGGCCATAGTTGCATTGTCAGGGATAGTCTGTGTTGTTTCTTCTGCTGTCAATAAAGCTAGAACACCTCTGCAATCTACACCACCTCTCAATTTTTACTACCACATTTTAAGTGGACAATCTTGTCGCAATCAAAATGAGTGACAAAATGACAGATGCTGGTGGAAAGGGGAACAGGCTTGTTGGAAAAGGAAAAAAAGTTTGTGTCCGTGAGGAAGGTGGCAAAGCTCCATTGACATCTGCTGAAGATAGGCCATCTTCCAGCAAAAGTAAGATGTCTACTACTTTCCGTGGACAATCCGATGTGCTCCCTTTTTAACGGACACAAACAACTGGAACAAAGGTAGATGATGCCCAAAAAAGGAACATGCTTGAATGGATCTCAAGTGCTCCAACAAGTGTCCTCTCCTCCACCTCTGAGTCTGTAGAGCTGTTCAGTCACACTATAGCCTGGGAATCAGAGGTCTGCTCCCAAGCTACAGTGAGTACACACCAGGAAATGGTCTGCAGTGATGCCCAGAACCTTTGTGACTCAGATTCAGGCCGTGATGACCAAGTTTCTGAGCATAATGTTGACCCTTATTCACAAACTGTAACACTTGTTGCTATAGACAATGAGGAACATACTGATGACGATGAGCCGCAGATACCAGATTGGGATGACAACCTAAATATTCGGTCACGGAAGGAAGAGGCTCAGTCTGAGGGTGAGGGGAGTGCAAACACAACGCTTGATGAGGAAGTTCTATATCCCACCTACTGTCAACCCACAGTCAGGCACTCGAGGAGGTCGACAGAGGCGGTGGAGGAGGATGCAACTGATGACGAAGTTACCTTGCGCCTTCCTGGACAGAGTCAGAGTACTGGTAGCACGTCTAAAACTGCATCCTCAGCCACCACTCTGCCTCTGAGCACTAGTGGGGGTGGCTCAGCAGGTCGCATGTCCTCTAAGCCTTGCCTAGCCTGGTCCTTCTTTGACCTTGCAAAGGAACGCCCAAATCATGTGATCTGTAAAATTTGTCAGGAATCTGTTAGTAGAGGCAAAAACCTCAGCAGTTTGACAACTTCTTCCATGAATCGTCACATGAATAAATATCATATGTCCCAGTGGGAAGCTCACCGTGCTGCAATGCGGCCTAGCGGAGCGGACCATCCACCGCCTGCCCCTTCCAGTGCATCCGCGCGCTCTTCATCTTCTAGGACTGTGGGGACAGCTGTCACACCTGGTTTTCCACACACAACTTCCACCTCTGTAACCGCAACAGGCAGTTTGCTTGGTAGGTCGTCAGTTGGTTTGGAAGGGGAAACAAGTGCGTGTGTACAGCTCTCTCAGACATCGATAGCACCAACGTTGGATGAAGGCAACATCATGTCTACGCCTGCACTTTCCTCACAAACCTGCATTTTTTCAGGGACACCCTACTCACCACCGTCTACATACAGCAGCCAGATCTCTGTCTCCCAGATGTGGACAAATAAAAGGCCATTTCCTGCGACCCATGACAAAACTAAGAGGTTGACTTTATCCCTCTGTAAGCTCTTGGCTACCGAAATGCTGCCTTTCCGCCTGGTGGACACACAGGATTTTAGAGACCTTATGTCTGTCGCTGTGCCCCAGTACCAGATGCCCAGTCGCCACTACTTCTCTAATAAAGGTGTGCCTGTGCTACACAAGCATGTCGCTCATAACATCACCGCTTCCTTGAGAAACTCTGTGTGTGAACGGGTGCATTTCACCACCAATACTTGGACCAGTAAGCATGGACAAGGACGTTACATGTCGCTGACTGGGCACTGGGTAACTATGGTGATAGATGGTGAAGGGTCTGCTGAACAAGTCTTGCCGTCCCCACGACTTGTGTGTCAATCCTCTGTCTGTCCAAGTTCCTCCACTGCTTCTGCCTCCTCAACCTCGTCTGAGTCCTCCACCTCCGCCCCAAGCCTGCCTGGTCAGGCCATCAGCGTTGTAAGGCTAGGTTCGCACACTGCGTCTTTTTGACGCTGCGTTTTTGGCCGCTAAAAACGCACAAAAACGCACCTGCGTCGAAAAAACGCATCAAAAAACGCATGCGTTTTTGCCGCGATTTGGTGCGTTTTTGGCTGCGTTTTGCTGCGTTTTTGATCTCTGCATTTTGCTGCGTTTTTCAAATGCATTGCATGGGCGGAAAACGCAGAAAAACGCAGGAAAGAACTGACATGTCCATTTTTTTTTTTTAACTCAAAAACGCAGGTAAAAAAAACAGATGTGTGCGGATAGCAAAAATGAAAACTCATAGACTTTGCTGGGGAAGCAAAGTCCTGCAGTTTTAAGGCCAAAAACGCACCCGAAAAACGCGCAAAAACGCCGCGAAAAACGCACTGTGCGCACATAGCCTAACTGCGCAGAAGGAATCACGCACCCCTCATTACTATGCTGGCAGCAGAGTGCAACGGCATCAGGCGGTCTTTATCTTGAAATGTCTTGGAAATAAGAGTCACACAGCGGCTGAGTTGTGGGCAGTTCTGGAGACTGAGTTTGGTAAATGGTTGTCTCCACTCAACCTGCAGCCTGGTAAGGCCGTGTGTGACAATGCTGCAAGCCTGGGTGCGGCCCTTCGCCTGGGCAAGGTGACACACGTGCCTTGTATGGTTCACGTGTTGAACCTTGTTGTCCAGCAATTTTTACCACACTATCCCGGCCTAGATGGCCTTCTGAACAGGGCACAAAAACTGTCTGCTCACTTCTGCCGTTCAACCGCCGCAGCTGAGCGACTTGCATCGCTCCAGATGTCTTTCAGCCTGCCGGCTCATCGCCTGAAATGCGATGTGCCAACACGCTGGAATTCGACTCTCCACATGTTACAGCGACTGTAGCAGCACCGCCGAGGCCTGGTGCAATACGTCATGACGTATAGCCTGGGCCAACAAGATGCAGAGGTGGGGCAGATCACCCTGATGGAGTGGTCTCAGATCAAGGACCTATGCACCCTTCTGCACAGTTTCGACATGGCGATGAATATGTTTAGCGCTGACAATGCCATTATCAGCATGACAATTCCAGTCATTTACATGCTGGAGCACACGCTAAACACTATACGGAGTCAGGGGGTGGGACAACAGGAAGGGGAGGAACTACAGGAGGATTCATATGCGCAAGGGACAACAACATCACCAAGGTTCAGACGTTCATCGTCACCGAGGCGGCAGGCATGGGACCATGGGGGACAAGGATCAACAAGGGCGCATGGTAGCAGGCGAAATGTTTAGGAAGGTGCAGGAGAACATGAAGAAATGGAGGACGAACTGTCCATGGACATGGAAGACTCAGCGGATGAGGGAGACCTTGGTCAAATTTCAGTTGAAAGAGGTTGGGGGGAGATGTCAGAGGAAGAAAGAACGGTTAGCACCTCTATGCCACAAACACAGCGTGGACTTAGTCCGCATGGCTGCGCAAGACACATGAGCGCCTTCTTGCTGCACTACCTCCAACATGACCCTCGTATTGTCAAAATTAGAAGTGATGATGAGTACTGGCTTGCGACACTATTAGATCCCCGGTACAAGTCCAAATTTTGTGACATAATTCCAGCCATAGAAAGGGACGCACGTATGCAGGAGTATCAGCAAAAGCTGTTAACTCGATCTTAGCTTGGCTTTTCCACCAAACAACCATGGTGCACGGAGTGAATCTCCCAATTGTAACTTGACAAACATGGGACGGTCTCGTCATCTTCAACAGTCTACCCGTACCAGCAGCACTGTATCTGGTGCTGGTAACAGCAATTTTATGGAATCTTTTCATAATGTTTTTAGACCATCCTTTGTAAGGCCACCAGAGACAACAAGTCTGACACATAGTCAACGGCTGCAGAGGATGATACAGGAGTATCTCCAAATGAACATCGATGCCATGACTTTGCAAATGGAGCCTTGCTCATTTTGGGCTTCAAATGTTGAAAAATGGCCAGAGCTCTCCACTTACGCCTTGGAGATCTTGTTGTGTCCAGCTGCCAGCGTTGTCTCTGAACGTGTCTTCAGTGCTGCTGGGTGTGTGCTGACAGATAAGCGCACGCGTCTGTCCAGTGACAATGTGGACAGACTAACGTTCATCAAAATGAACAAGTCATGGATCCACAAGGAATTTCCTACCCCTGTGTCATCCTGGGGAGAGTAAATGCTTGTGTATTTTGAATGTGCTTGATGCAAATCTACCTGTGAAATGTACAACTGGGGCACAAGTGCTGCCACTGAAGGGGTGTCTGTGTGGCCCAATTTTTGAAAAAAAGGGAGACTCCGCTTGGAGTAACCCTTGCTTGCAGTGTTTCTAAAAATGATCCAAGATGAACAGATCTGGGATCAGCAAAGACTTTGCTACCTACCCTGGTGTCATCCTGGGGACGGTTAAGGATGGCGTATTTTTGAATGTGCTTGATGCAAATCTACCTGTGAAGTGTACAACTGGGGCACAAGTGCTGCCACTGAAGGGGTGTCTGTGTGGCCCAATTTTTGTAAGAAAGGGAGACTCCACTTGGAGTAACCCTTGCTTGCAGTGTTTCTAAAAATGATCCAAGATGAACAGATCTGGTATCAGCAAAGACTTTGCTACCTTCCCTGGTGTCATCCTGGGGACGGTTAAGGATGGCGTATTTTTGAATGTGCTTGATGCAAATCTACCTGTGAAGTGTACAACTGGGGCACAAGTGCTGCCACTGAAGGGGTGTCTGTGTGGCCCAATTTTTGTAAGAAAGGGAGACTCCACCTTGAGTAACCCTTGCTTGCAGTGTTTCTAAAAATGATCCAAGATGAACAGATCTGGGATCAGCAAAGACTTTGCTACCTACCCTGGTGTCATCCTGGGGACGGTTAAGGATGCCGTATTTTTGAATGTGCTTGATGCAAATCTACCTTTGAAGTGTACAACTGGGGCACAAGTGCTGCCACTGAAGAGGTGTCTGTGTGGCCCAATTTTTGGAAAAAAGGGAGACTCCGCTTGGAGTAACCCTTGCTTGCAGTGTTTCTAAAAATGATCCAAGATGAACAGATCTGGGATCAGCAAAGACTTTGCTACCTACCCTGGTGTCATCCTGGGGACGCTTAAGGATGGCGTATTTTTGAATGTGCTTGACGAAAATCTACCTGTGAAGTGTACAACTGGGGCACAAGTGCTGCCACTGAAGGGGTGTCTGTGTGGCCCAATTTTTGGAAAAAAGGGAGACTCCGCTTTGAGTCACCTTGCGGTGTTTTACATCATTTTAGAAGGGCATGCCATGCCTATATCTGTGTTTCCTCCTCTTTTTCCTTGTCCAGCTCTTCTGTTTTCGCATATGTCCTTGTCACTTTCCCATGTGTTTGTCTTGTGTTGTGAGTTGTTTGTCACCTTTTGGACACCTTTCAGGGTGTTTTCTATGTGTTTTTATGTGTTTGTGATTGCCTCCCATTGTTTCCTATGGGTTTGAGTGGTTCGCCAAACCGAACTCGAACTAGACCTCTGTTCGATGAACCAAGCTCGAGCCGAACCGCGACCGGTTCGCTCATCTCTAATGCTGAGCCTTGTAGTTTTGCAGCTGCTGTCTGCTCTCCTGCATACACTAGTGGATGGAGTATGCTAAGCCTTGTAGTTCTGCTCCCCCTGCTTCTCCCTCCAGCATATAGTCCTGGATGGAGCATGCTGAGCCTTGTAGTTCTGCAGCTGCTGTCTGCTCTCATGCATACACTAGTGGATGGAGTATGCTGAGCCTTGTAGTTCTGCTCCCCCTGCCTCTCCCTCCAGCATACAGTCCTGGATGGAGCATGCTGAGCCTTGTAGTTCTGCAGCTGTCTGCTCTCCTGCATGCACTAGTGGAGAATGAAAAATATATTGAAGAAAGAAATGACATCAGACCTTTTTTTTTCAACAATCTTTAATGGCATTGTTCACTGATAAAAAAATGCATAAAAACGCAGTGAGCAAAAACGCAGCAAAACTCAGCAAAAAACGCATCCAAACGCGGTAAAAACGCATGCTGGGGGTTTGGGGCAGCCAGTACCTGCCTGCTGTACCTGGCTAGCATGCAAAAATATGGCGAAGCCCACGTCATTTTTGGGGGGGGGGAGCCAAAAAACTCCAGCATACAGTCCTGGATGGAGCATGCTGAGTCTTGTAGTTCTGTAGCTGCTGTCTGCTCTCCTGCCTACACTAGTGGATGAAGTATGCTGAGCCTTGTAGTTCCACTCCCCCTGCCTCTCCCGCCAGCATAGTCCTGGATGGAGCATTCTCAGCCTTGTAGTTCTGCAGCTGTCTGCTCTCCTGCATGCACTAGTGGAGAATGAAGAACATATTGAAAAAGGAAATGACATCAGACCTTTTTTTTTTTTCAACAATCTTTAATGGCATTGTTCATTGATAAAAAAATGCATAAAAACGCAGTGAGCAAAAACGCAGAAAAACTCAGCAAAAAACGCACCCAAACGCGGTAAAAACGCATGCGTATTTTTGCCGCATTTTTGCCGCAAAATGTAAAGACTCTAGAGTGATCAGGAAGGTAGCATTAGGAATATAAGTTCTTCTTAAAGCAAGTGTAAACTTTCAATAAACAGCAAAATTAACATTTAGAATTACATGATCCTGTTAAAGCTGCTTCACATCTCTCCCCTAATTACCACATGCTCTGTGTTGTGCACACACTGCAGTTGGCAATAAGAGATAGTCTGCAAGAGGGACATACTGGATGTCTGATTGGCAAAGTGAGAAAATTGGTTATTACTGCCAAACCCCTAAAATCGGGTTCCTCTTAGGCCCCCTTCACACGTCCGTGATACACGTGCGTGTTTGGTCCGTTTCCGTATATACCGGAGACACGGCCAAACGTGCACCAATGTTAATCTATGATTGTGGTCACACGTGCGTTATTTCATTATGTCCGTGTGTGCGTGTCCGTGATCCGTATGTGTTTGCGTTTTGCACGGATGCATGTGCGTTATCTGCACGGAGCACGCACATGTGGACACAATGAAAGTCTATGGGTATGTGCACACACGTTAGTAAACACGTATGCATCTACCTATAGTCCGTGTCAGTTTGGTGTTTTTATTTCTAGTGATGTCGGCTATTCTTTCTATTTCTGTGTATGTCGGTCAATCTCCCTGAGTCCGTCGGTCGGTCTCTCTGTCGGTCTCTCTGTCCCTCTCTCACAGTCTGTCGGTCAGTTTCCCCCCCTCTCTCATACTTACCGTTCCCCGATCACCGGCGCGGCGCTGCACGGCATTCACACTGCTGCGGCGGCTTTTACTATTTTGAAAAAGCCGGCCGCTCATTAAACAATCTCCTATTCCCTGCTTTCCCCGCCCACCGGCGCCTATGATTGGTTGCAGTGAGACACGCCCCCACACTGAGTGACAGGTGCCTCACTGCACCCAATCACAGCAGCCGGTGGGCGTGTCTATACTGTGCAGTAAAATAAATAAATAAATAATTAAAAAAAAACGGCGTGCGGTCCCCCCCAATTTTAATGCCAGCCAGATAAAGCCATACGGCTGAAGGCTGGTATTCTCAGGATGGGGAGCTCCACGTTATGGGGAGCCCCCCACCCTAACAATATCAGTCAGCAGCCGCCCAGTTCTGGGGCTGTACCCGGCTCTTCCCGATTTGCCCTGGTGCTTTGGCAAATCGGGGTAATAAGGAGTTAATGGCAGCCCATAGCTGCCACTAAATCCTAGATTGATCATGTCAGGCGTCTCCCTGAGATTCCTTTCATGATTAATCTGTAAATTACAGTAAATAAACACACACACACCAGAAAAAATCCTTTATTAGAAATAAAAAACACACACATATACCCAGGTTCAACAATTTATTCAGCCCGAAAAAGCCCTCCATGTCCGGCGTCATCCAGGATGGTCCAGCGTCGCATCCAGCTCTGGTGCATGGAGGTGACAGGAGCTGCAGAAGACACCGCCGCTCCGGTCACCTCCACGCAGCAACTGAGGTGAGAAGCGCGATCAGCTGAGCTGTCACTGAGGTTACCCGCTGTTACTGGATCCAGTTCACCCGAGTTCATTCTCATCGCGCAACTCTGTCTGCTGTCAGCCGACATTTATAAATGACATTGTGCATCACACGCACGGACATTCCACACGGACATTCCACGTACACATACACGTTAATTCCACACGCACACACGGACGTTCTACACACAAACACGGCTAGCATACGCAATTCACACAGGTGCCACACGGACTATAAAAACGGACACAAAAACGGGACAACGGACCCGAAAAACGGCCCGTAACACACGTGCGTGTTTTTCACGGATGTGTGAAGGGGTCTTAAAGAAATGTGCTGGAGAATTGGCAATTGTCGATCAAGCCACTCGTTGGGGCAGCACTTATTTAATAACTGAGCGACTGCTTGAGCTGAAACCCTTTCTTGCAGACATGGCCAATAGTGATGAGCGAGTACTAAAAAGCTCGGGTGCTCGAAGCTCGGGCCGAGCCTCCCAAGATACTCGTGTACTCGGCCACCGAGCAACGAGCCCAATGTTATCCTATGGGAGACCCGAGTATTTTTGTGAAATGACCCCCCGGCAGCATGGAGAAACCCTAAAAATGTCACAAAAGTCTCAGAAGAGTGCTCAAATGACATGGCAACAGCATGGGGAAGACCCCTTGAAGCATTTATCACTCAAAAGTCACAGCTGTGAACAATTTTGTCCGCGTTTTACGCCATTTTTACGGACTCACCAGAAAACCTTCCAAAATGACCCCAAAATGATTTTTCATGGCGGAAATGTTAAGGGCACATACCCAATAGTGAGATAGAGCTGGTGTATGTTACTTTTTGAGATTAATACATGAAAGATTTTACGTGAAAACATTGTGTGGCACTCCGATGTCCCTGAGAAGAGACGTACATGAAGGCCTCTTGAGTCTAATGTGCCAATTTTGAGGAAGTGAGTCTTTGTAGTATTTTCCTTTGCCAGGGCAGTCCAAAATTGTGAGGTTCACCAATGCCCCTGCATACAGACGTGCATGAGGGCCTGTAAACCTGAAGTGCCCATTGTAAGGAAGTGGGTCTATTGTAGTATAGCCCTTAGGCAGGGCAGCCAAAATTGGGAGGCTCCACATTGTCCCTGGATAGAGACGTGCATGAGGGCCTGTAAACCTGAAGTGCCCATTGGAAGGAAGTGGGTCTATTGTAGTATAGCCCTTAGGCAGGGCAGCCAAAAATTGGGAGGCTCCACGTTGTCCCTGGATAGAGACGTGCATGAGGGCCTGTAAACCTGAAGTGCCCATTGGAAGGAAGTGGGTCTATTGTAGTATAGCCCTTAGGCAGGGCAGCCAAAAATTGGGAGGCTCCACATTGTCCCTGGATAGAGACGTGCATGAGGGCCTGTAAACCTGAAGTGCCCATTGGAAGGAAGTGGGTCTATTGTAGTATAGCCCTTAGGCAGGGCAGCCAAAAAATTGGGAGGCTCCACGTTGTCCCTGGATAGAGACGTGCATGAGGGCCTGTAAACCTGAAGTGCCCATTGGAAGGAAGTGGGTCTATTGTAGTATAGCCCTTAGGCAGGGCAGCCAAAAATTGGGAGGCTCCACATTGTCCCTGGATAGAGACGTGCATGATGGCCTGTAAACCTGAAGTGCCCATTGGAAGGAAGTGGGTCTATTGTAGTATAGCCCTTAGGCAGGGCAGCCAAAAATTGGGAGGCTCCACGTTGTCCCTGGATAGAGACGTGCATGAGGGCCTGTAAACCTGAAGTGCCCATTGGAAGGAAGTGGGTCTATTGTAGTATAGCCCTTAGGCAGGGCAGCCAAAAATTGGAGGCTCCACATTGTCCCTGGATAGAGACGTGCATGATGGCCTGTAAACCTGAAGTGCCCATTGGAAGGAAGTGGGTCTATTGTAGTATAGCCCTTAGGCAGGGCAGCCAAAAATTGGGAGGCTCCACGTTGTCCCTGGATAGAGACGTGCATGATGGCCTGTAAACCTGAAGTGCCCATTGGAAGGAAGTGGGTCTATTGTAGTATAGCCCTTAGGCAGGGCAGCCAAAAATTGGGAGGCTCCACGTTGTCCCTGGATAGAGACGTGCATGATGGCCTGTAAACCTGAAGTGCCCATTGGAAGGAAGTGGGTCTATTGTAGTATAGCCCTTAGGCAGGGCAGCCAAAAATTGTGAGGCTCCACGTTGTCCCTGGATAGAGACGTGCATGATGGCCTGTAAACCTGAAGTGCCCATTGTCAGGAAGTGGGTGTATTATAGTATAGCCCTTAGGCAGGGCAGCCAAAAATTGGGAGGCTAAACGTTGTCCCTGGATAGAGACCTGTTAGGTTCTTAGTGCCTCCGTGCTTGCATTTAAAAACCGCACGTGTGTGCCTGTTGGTGGCAGCTTTCCGCTGCATTTGTGTGAGTTTTGCAAAAACTTGGATATAACGCACAAGTCTAGTGAATACACATCAGCACAGCATTGCAAAATGCGCAAGGGCGTTGTCAACGAACAAGGAAGTGGACGTGATGGTGGTGCAGGCAGAGACCGAGGTTGTGTGCAAGCTCTAATTTCGCCACAACAAAGGGCCACATCTAGTCGCTCGCTACGTCCTGTCCCAAATTCTTGGGGACCGCAGCAGTACACCGCTCTTGAACCAAGACCAGTGTCAACAGGTTGTTAGTTGGATAGCGGATAATGCTTCCAGTCAGATTGGCCCCACCACAAACACTCTGTCTTCCACACGGTCAAGTGTCAGTAGCCGTGATACTGCACCGCACATTTCAGAACCTGATCCTCCTTCCTACCACCAGGCCGAGTACACGTCCACGGACATTACTGATCCCACACTTGGACACTCGGAAGAGCTGTTCGTTCACGTTTCCATTCACAAATTCTGGCCTCTCGCCAGCTCCTGTTGAAGTGGGCCATGACGAGATTGTATGTACAGATGCCCAAATATTTGAGCAGCCACGTTCTCACGAAGTTGGCAACGTGTCTCAACAAGGGGTGGACGATGATGAGACACAATTGTCAGGAAGTCAGGAGGAGGAGCAGGGTGCGGAAGAGGAAGACGACGTGGTGGATGATCCAGTAACTGACCCAACCTGGCAGGAGGATATGCAGAGCGAGGACAGCAGTGCACAGGGGGAGGGAGGCGTAGCATCCCAACAGGCAGTAAGAAGCAGAGTGGTGGCCCCAGGCAGACGTCAGGCAACTGTTCCCCGGAACAACACGACACAAGGTGCCTGTACAAATGTTAGGTCTTCCCGAGTCTGGCTGTAATACTATTGTATGTATTGAGGATTTCGATTGCGTTAGGGCAATGACAACCAGAGACGAGTTCTTGGTGCAAGACGTTTATAATATGCAACCAGCAAATATGTACATAAACGGAACAAAAACACAGTAGAACATAAATACAGGAAATACCTTCCAGGGACGGAGCGAAAGGGAATTCCTGGGACCGCGCACCGGACTCCCCCAGGGAGACCACCAAGAGCGAACCCCTATACAGGGACTGTCTGGCAATCACCCCAGAAGCCCTAAATGCGCAGCAGCCGGGACACAAAAGGGCAATAGGTAAGTCCAAAAATGTCCGTACGTGATGTGAGTCCAGAGTGGTATTAAACGGAAGGAACCGGGCAGAAGTGCCGACCAAAGACGGCAAACGGAGTCCGGGCACAGCTAGATGATACCAGATGAAGTCCAGAGTCGGTGTCGGTTTTTTTCCAAGAGGATCCGAATAACAATCAGGAACCAAAAGCAGCAGGGCAGGAGCACACAGGAAGCAGTATACTCAGGCACTGGACTAAGCTTTAGGGGCGGCGTTTAAACAGATGGACAGGAAGTAGGGCAACAGAACAGAAAACTCCATGTTAACAAAGGGCAAGCTCTTTCAAAAGAAAACTGGAAAACCCGGAACTCTGACACTGGCAGTTTTTTAAGTTGGCTCCAGATGATTCTAAAAAGGCCATTTGCAACATCTGCCATGCCAGCATCAGCAGGGGTACCAAAACTAGCAGCCTGACCACCACCAGCATGATCAGGCACATGTCAGCAAAGCACCCGACTTTGTGGGAAGTACAACAGAGTCGAGGAGCAGTGCTTGCTGATGTCACTGCTACGTCTTCGCTGGTTGTGCATGCGAGCCAATCCCCTGTCCATGCTGCCTGCGAACAAGCCTCCTCCGGCCATGCACCTGCAGTTACCCACGCAGAAATAACACCATCATCAAGCACGTCCTTGTCCCAGCGCAGCATTCAGTTATCCATTCAGCAAACCTTTGAACGCAGGTGCAAATACACTGCCAACGCCCCACATGCCACACTTCTAAATGCTAACTTTTCGCGACTGCTTGCGCTGGAAATGTTGCCTTTTAGGCTGGTTGAGACAGAAGCATTCCGCGACCTGATGGTGGCAGCTGTCCCACGTTACTCGGTCCACAGCCACCACTATTTCTCCCGGTGTGCCGTCCCCGCATTGCATAACCACGTGTCACAAAACATCACACGTGCCCTGAACAACGCTGTTTCAGCCAAAGTCCACCTAACCACAGACACGTGGACAAGTGCATGTGGGCAAGGCCGCTACATCTCGTTGACGTCACACTGGGTTAATATTGTGCAAGCTGGGACCCAGTCTGAGCGAGGGACGGAACACGTCCTTCACACACCAAGTTTTGCAGGCCCTACCTCAGTCAGGGTTTCACACACACTCTACAGCTCCGGAATGTCATGCTCCTCAGCCTCCTCCTCCTCCTGCGCATCCTGATCCACTTTACCCTCCACACCAGTCCCAAGCTGGAAGTGTTGCGGGCGGAGGAGGGGACGGTGCGCTCTCCCACTGCTCGGGTCCGGCTGACGCTGCTCTACGGCTGCTGCTGCTCGTTGGCTCGAGCGATGGCCGGATCCCGGGGACTCGAGCGGCGCTACTCGCCCGTGAGTGAAAAGGGGTGGTTTGGGTTTTGGGGATATTGTCCATGACGCCACCCACGGTTGTGGTGATTGTGTGGACACCACCGCTGCTCTGGACGGGGATCCCGGGAGCCTGTGACAGGGAGCAGCTTTGTTGTTATTTCTCCCCTCCGTGGGTAGGGGGGTTGGTTGTCCCGGGGCCTGGTGATGGGGTAGAGATGGATGACAGGCGGGTTGCGGGGCCTGATGAGGTGCAGGGTCGCAGGGGCAGCGCTGTGCCGCACGGCACGGAGGTACTCACTCAGCCCAATGATGATGACACAGTTCACGGTAAAACAAGTGGCTGGATGGACGGGTCCCTCGGACGGCTGCGGTTGTTCCTCCCTGCAGGTTAGTGATGACTGTCTCTCCCTGCACCTAAGTTAAGTGTTGGTAGTGATGGTTTCCCAACGGTAACCCGCTCCCCGACCTGGATATGGGCCGGAGGAGCCCCTTTTGCCCACAGGCGCTGGCCCTGGGAGACGGTTGCCCTTGGCGGTGGCGGTGTCTCCCCTTCACAGTTGGACGGTTGCCTTCTATCTGGACTTGGCTGTTTGGAAACCCTGAGGTCCCCTTCACTAACGGATTTGGCAAATTCACGGCGACACCAAGCCTTGCCGGGATCCGAAAGTCCTCTGCCAATGGTGCTGGCTTCTCTTTGTATACCGGTCCGGTACGGCCGGGTCACCACCCGTCCACGGTCCTTACGGCAGACTCCAATCGGCCTCCACTGCAGACGGTCACCACATCCTGCCAACCTTGCTGTCCTGTCCGGGCCACACACCCGGACCAACTTCAGGCTCTTTGCTGTCACTTTTCTCCTCTCTACTACTTTCCTCCTTCCACTTCCTTAGCTTAACTCTCACTGCCTGTGTTTTCCCTCCTCCTCGGTGGGTGGAGACCAACCGCCTGGCTCCACACCCTGGTGTGGACAACAGCCCCTGGGGAAGGCAACAAGGATTTTGTGTTTTGACTATGATATGCCTGCAGGGAGTGTGGGGTGTTTAAGTGTTGTGCTCTGTGGCCCCTGGCTTGTCCAGGGCGACACAGAAGCACTGCAGCACTGCCTCGGCGAAGCGGCAACAGGCAGTGCTGAAGCTAATCTGCATAGGTGACAAACCCCACAATGCAGAAGAGGTGTGGACAGCTCTGAAACAGCAGGCAGATCACTGGCTCACAACTCTGAACCTAAAGCCAGGAAAGGTCGTGTGTGACAATGGCCGGAACCTGGTGGCGGCTTTGAGGTGAGGCCAGCTGACACATGTTCCATGCGTGGCCCATGTGCTCAACCTCGTGGTTCAGCGGTTTCTAAAGTCATACTCAGAGCTGTCTGATCTGCTGGTAAAAGTTCGCCGCCTGTCTGCACATTTTCGAAAGTCACCTACTGCTTCAGCCGGCCTTGCCGGCTTAAGACGCCGTTTGCATCTTCCGGCACACAGACTGGTGTGTGATGTCCCCACGCGTTGGAATTCAACTCTGCACAAGTTGGTCAGGATATGTGAGCAGAAGAGGGCAGTTGTTGAGTACCTGCATCACCTAAGCCGTCGGGAAATGGGTCAAACTCCACACATAACACCTGAGGAGTGGAGATGGATGTCCGACCTATGCACCATCCGCCAAAACTTTGAGGACTCCACCAAGATGGTGAGCGGCGATGACGACATTATTAGCGTCACCATACCACTTCTCTGCCTTCTAAAATGGTCTCTGCTCAAAAAACAACCATGATGCATTGCAGGCGGAGCGCGATGAGTTTGAGCAAGAAACAGTAGTGGGTGTGGGTGATAACACACAGCCCAGCCTCGTCTCATCACAACGTGCAGTGGAGGACTATGATGAGGAGGAGGATGAAGACATGGAGCAACTCTGTGGCCAAATTGAGGATATGACATGCAGTCATATCCTCGGTTCAGCGTGGCTGGCCAGAGGACAGGGTAGATGATGAGGAGGAGGAGGAGGAGGACAGCATGTTCAGTCATCGTGTTGGTCAGGATACTGAAGTGATGGCTGTTAAGAGTCTGGCACACATGGCTGACTTTATGGTAAGCTGCCTGTCTCGTGACCCTCGCGTTAAGAACATCTTGGCCGACAATCATTACTGGTTGGTAACACTGTTAGACCCACGCTAAAAGGAGAACTTTATGTCTCTTATTCCCGAGGCGGAGAGGTCAGGCAAAATGCAGCAGTTCCAGAAGGCCATAGTCACGGAAGTAGGCAAAGCATTCCCCTCACAAAACGCTAGCGGCATAGGTCAGGAATCAGTGGACAACCAAGGCGTACAGCCGAGAGGGGCACAAGTCCAATCCGCCAGAGGTAGGGGAACAGTCTTTAAGATGTGGGACAGTTTTCTCAGCCCCTCACATACCACAGCCCCTGAGGTGAGGGGTAGTGCCACAAGAAATCCTAAGTTTGGCCAGATGCTCAAGGAGTACCTTGCAGATCAAACAACTGTACTCCGACATTCCTCTGTGCCTTACAATTAATGTGTATCCAAGCTGGACACGTGGCATGAATTGGCTCTCTACGCCTTGGAAGTCCTGGCCTGCCCTGCCGCTAGCGTTTTGTCAGAGCGTGTTTTTAGTGCCGCAGGTGGAATCATTACAGATAAACGCACCCGCCTGTCAACTGTAAATGCTGACAGGCTGACTCTGATCAAGATGAACAAGGGTTGGATTTGGCCAGACTTCACCACACCACCAGCAAATGAGAGCGGAATTTAAAGTTTGCCATGTACCTCCACTCACCCATGGGTACACACTTCTGGACTTTGGCTAATCGCTGGACTGCTCCTCCTTCTCCTCATGCGCCATCATGGTGACCGTTACAATAGTTAAGCCGTTGTTTCAGGTATACCCCCAGTGGTAAATTTTTTCGCCCATTCTTTCTGAATGGGCATTACAACGACAGGAGACCCGCTCCTTTGCAATGGGAACAATGTTTTGAGGCCCTCATGCACATCTCTATCCAGGGACAATGTGGAGCCTCCAAATTTTTGGCTGACCTGCCTAAGGGCTATACTACAATAGACCCACTTCCTTACAATGGGCACTTCATGTTTACAGGCCATCATGCACGTCTCTATCCAGGGACAATATGGAGCCTGACGCTGCCACCGACTGCCTCACACGTGCTGTTTTTAAATGCAAGCACGGACGCAATAAGAACCTAACTGGTTTTTAGGAGCGACAATTACTGAGAAGTCTGACACTATCAGACACTGCTGACTGACGTGTATTATACAGTAGACTTGTGCGTTATATAATAGTTTGTGAAAAACGCACACAAGTGCACCTGTACGCTGCCACCAACAGGCACACACGTGCGGTTTTTAAATGCAAGCACGGACGCAATAAGAACCTAACTGGTTTTTAGGAGCGACAATTACTGAGAAGTCTGACACTATCAGACACTGCTGACTGACGTGTATTATACACTAGACTTGTGCGTTATATAATAGTTTGTGAAAAACGCACACAAGTGCACCTGTACGCTGCCACCAACAGGCACACACGTGTGGTTTTTAAATGCAAGCACGGACGCAATAAGAACCTAACTGGTTTTTAGGAGCGACAATTACTGAGAAGTCTGACACTATCAGACACTGCTGACTGACGTGTATTATACACTAGACTTGTGCGTTATATAATAGTTTGTGCAAAACGTGCACCTGTACGCTGCCACCGACAGACACACACGTGCTGTTTTTAAATGCAAGCACGGACGCAATAAGAACCTAACTGGTTTTTAGGAGCGACAATTACTGAGAAGTCTGACACTATCAGACACTGCTGACTGACGTGTATTATACACTAGACTTGTGCGTTATATAATAGTTTGTGAAAAACGCACACAAGTGCACCTGTACGCTGCCACCAACAGGCACACACGTGCGGTTTTTAAATGCAAGCACGGACGCAATAAGAACCTAACTGGTTTTTAGGAGCGACAATTACTGAGAAGTCTGACACTATCAGACACTGCTGACTGACGTGTATTATACACTAGACTTGTGCGTTATATAATAGTTTGTGAAAAACGCACACAAGTGCACCTGTACGCTGCCACCAACAGGCACACACGTGTGGTTTTTAAATGCAAGCACGGACGCAATAAGAACCTAACTGGTTTTTAGGAGCGACAATTACTGAGAAGTCTGACACTATCAGACACTGCTGACTGACGTGTATTATACACTAGACTTGTGCGTTATATAATAGTTTGTGCAAAACGTGCACCTGTACGCTGCCACCGACAGACACACACGTGCTGTTTTTAAATGCAAGCACGGACGCAATAAGAACCTAACTGGTTTTTAGGAGCGACAATTACTGAGAAGTCTGACACTATCAGACACTGCTGACTGACGTGTATTATACACTAGACTTGTGCGTTATATAATAGTTTGTGCAAAACGTGCACCTGTACGCTGCCACCGACAGACACACACGTGCTGTTTTTAAATGCAAGCACGGACGCAATAAGAACCTAACTGGTTTTTAGGAGCGACAATTACTGAGAAGTCTGACACTATCAGACACTGCTGACTGACGTGTATTATACACTAGACTTGTGCGTTATATAATAGTTTGTGAAAAACGCACACAAGTGCACCTGTACGCTGCCACCAACAGGCACACACGTGCGGTTTTTAAATGCAAGCACGGACGCAATAAGAACCTAACTGGTTTTTAGGAGCGACAATTACTGAGAAGTCTGACACTATCAGACACTGCTGACTGACGTGTATTATACACTAGACTTGTGCGTTATATAATAGTTTGTGAAAAACGCACACAAGTGCACCTGTACGCTGCCACCAACAGGCACACACGTGTGGTTTTTAAATGCAAGCACGGACGCAATAAGAACCTAACTGGTTTTTAGGAGCGACAATTACTGAGAAGTCTGACACTATCAGACACTGCTGACTGACGTGTATTATACACTAGACTTGTGCGTTATATAATAGTTTGTGCAAAACGTGCACCTGTACGCTGCCACCGACAGACACACACGTGCTGTTTTTAAATGCAAGCACGGACGCAATAAGAACCTAACTGGTTTTTAGGAGCGACAATTACTGAGAAGTCTGACACTATCAGACACTGCTGACTGACGTGTATTATACACTAGACTTGTGCGTTATATAATAGTTTGTGCAAAACGTGCACCTGTACGCTGCCACCGACAGACACACACGTGCTGTTTTTAAATGCAAGCACGGACGCAATAAGAACCTAACTGGTTTTTAGGAGCGACAATTACTGAGAAGTCTGACACTATCAGACACTGCTGACTGACGTGTATTATACAGTAGACTTGTGCGTTATATAATAGTTTGTGAAAAACGCACACAAGTGCACCTGTACGCTGCCACCAACAGGCACACACGTGCGGTTTTTAAATGCAAGCACGGACGCAATAAGAACCTAACTGGTTTTTAGGAGCGACAATTACTGAGAAGTCTGACACTATCAGACACTGCTGACTGACGTGTATTATACACTAGACTTGTGCGTTATATAATAGTTTGTGCAAAACGTGCACCTGTACGCTGCCACCGACAGACACACACGTGCTGTTTTTAAATGCAAGCACGGACGCAATAAGAACCTAACTGGTTTTTAGGAGCGACAATTACTGAGAAGTCTGACACTATCAGACACTGCTGACTGACGTGTATTATACAGTAGACTTGTGCGTTATATAATAGTTTGTGAAAAACGCACACAAGTGCACCTGTACGCTGCCACCAACAGGCACACACGTGCGGTTTTTAAATGCAAGCACGGACGCAATAAGAACCTAACTGGTTTTTAGGAGCGACAATTACTGAGAAGTCTGACACTATCAGACACTGCTGACTGACGTGTATTATACACTAGACTTGTGCGTTATATAATAGTTTGTGCAAAACGTGCACCTGTACGCTGCCACCGACAGACACACACGTGCTGTTTTTAAATGCAAGCACGGACGCAATAAGAACCTAACTGGTTTTTAGGAGCGACAATTACTGAGAAGTCTGACACTATCAGACACTGCTGACTGACGTGTATTATACAGTAGACTTGTGCGTTATATAAAAGTTTGTAAAAAACGCACACAAGTGCACCTGTACGCTGCCACCAACAGGCACACACGTGCGGTTTTTAAATGCAAGCACGGACGCAATAAGAACCTAACTGGTTTTTAGGAGCGACAATTACTGAGAAGTCTGACACTATCAGACACTGCTGACTGACGTGTATTATACACTAGACTTGTGCGTTATATAATAGTTTGTGAAAAACGCACACAAGTGCACCTGTACGCTGCCACCAACAGTCACACACGTGCGGTTTTTAAATGCAAGCACGGACGCAATAAGAACCTAACTGGTTTTTAGGAGCGACAATTACTGAGAAGTCTGACACTATCAGACACTGCTGACTGACGTGTATTATACACTAGACTTGTGCGTTATATAATAGTTTGTGCAAAACGTGCACCTGTACGCTGCCACCGACAGACACACACGTGCTGTTTTTAAATGCAAGCACGGACGCAATAAGAACCTAACTGGTTTTTAGGAGCGACAATTACTGAGAAGTCTGACACTATCAGACACTGCTGACTGACGTGTATTATACAGTAGACTTGTGCGTTATATAATAGTTTGTGAAAAACGCACACAAGTGCACCTGTACGCTGCCACCAACAGGCACACACGTGCGGTTTTTAAATGCAAGCACGGACGCAATAAGAACCTAACTGGTTTTTAGGAGCAACAATTACTGAGAAGTCTGACACTATCAGACACTGCTGACTGACGTGTATTATACACTAGACTTGTGCGTTATATAATAGTTTGTGAAAAACGCACACAAGTGCACCTGTACGCTGCCACCAACAGTCACACACGTGCGGTTTTTAAATGCAAGCACGGACGCAATAAGAACCTAACTGGTTTTTAGGAGCGACAATTACTGAGAAGTCTGACACTATCAGACAATGCTGACTGACGTGTATTATACACTAGACTTGTGCGTTATATAATAGTTTGTGCAAAACGTGCACCTGTACGCTGCCACCGACAGACACACACGTGCTGTTTTTAAATGCAAGCACGGACGCAATAAGAACCTAACTGGTTTTTAGGAGCGACAATTACTGAGAAGTCTGACACTATCTGGACTGTTTTAGACTGTGTACACCAGCCCCAGATATGATGAAGGCTGGTATACGGTCACCACTAGGAATGGCTATATACCCTGCCTGCCTGCCTGCCTGTATACTGCTACAATAGTCTTGACAAGGACTCTTCCGGTCACTAGCCTGTATTCCGACCTGGCTATACCCTGCCTGTATATAGCAACAATAGTCCTGAGAAGGACTCTGCTACTGTACTCCGACCTGGCTATACCCTGCCTGCCTGTATACAACTAGAATAGTCCTGAGAAGGACTTCTGGTCACACTGTTTGCAGCCCTGCTCCGGAACTAACTATAAAGGGCCGCAAAGCTTTCCCTGAATCAGCGACACTCTCCCTGCACTCACTGTCTGGATAGCTGTGAGCAGAGCACAGCGCGCCGGCCAGTATAAAGGCTCTGTCACGCTGTGCAGGCCGGCCAATCACTGCAATTCCACAACTAACAGGGCTGTGGCATTGCAGTGGTCTGCCAGCCAATCCCTGCATGAGGGCTGGCTCTCAAAAGAGCGCCAACATGCAGGGATGAAGACCACGAGTACAGCACGAGTATCGCGAGATTACTCGGTCCACGCCGAGCAGCCCGAGTACAGCGATACTCGTGCGAGTACCGAGTAGTTACAAGCATGCTCGCTTATCACTAATGGCCAACCCTCAAGTAACATTAAATAAAGGTCAATGGACACAGGTAAATGAATTGAAGAAATTTCTTCATCACCTATTTAAAGTGATATTTGTCCTGCTGTGAATAATTCTAAATTGTGAAGGACATTTTATTCTCATTTTGATATTTTGCTATTTTTCTAATTATTTAGATTAGTGTAGGGACCTACAAGTATGAGAAACCATGACATAGTTTGTAGGCTATCGTTATTTTGGCCATAATATTGACTAATACCTCAGATATTGTGTATTTATTTTTCTGCATATGACATTTTATACGGGGTGCGGCCAGGCCCCTTAGGGGTACTTTACACGCTGCGACATCGCTAGCAATTGCTAGCGATGTCGAGTGTGATAGCACCCGACCCCGTCGTGCATGTGATAATGTTCGCTACGGCAGCAAGCACAAGATATCACATGTACGACGGGGTCGGGTGCTATAACGCTCGACATCGCTAGCAATTGCTAGCGATGTCGCAGCGTGTAAAGTACCCCTAAGGGGCCTGGCTGCACCCCGTATAAAATACTTCACACGCACATACCTTGTCAGCGACGTCACTGTGACTGCCAAACAATCCCTCCCTCAAGGGGGAGGTGGGTTCGGCGTCATAGCGACGTCACTGCGACGTCACTAAGCGGCCGGCCAATAGAAGCGGAGGGGCAGAGATGAGCAGGATGTAACATCCTGCTCACCTTCTCCCTTCCGCATTGCCGGTGGACGCAGGTAAGGAGATGTTTGTCGCTCCTGCGGGTTTACACACAGCGATGTGTGGAGCTGCAGGAACGACAAACAACATCGTACCTGCGGTCGAACTGAAATTATGGAAATGAACGACGTTACACAGATCAGCGATATTGTACGCTTCTGTGCTCGTTCATCATCGCACCTAGGATTTACACATTGCGATGTCGCTTCCATCGCCAGATGTGCGTCACTAACGACGTGACCTTGACGATATATCGGTAGCGATGTCGCAACGTGTAAAGCCCGCCTTAATATTTACACTTGTATATTGGAGACTTTGTTCCTATATGGTGCCCACTAGTACCGGGCAGCCCGCCTGATCAAATAGTATGGGCGTGTAATAGGCTACTGACTGGGTTACTATGCTCCTGTAAGTGTGAACGGAGCCCTATGCAAGCCACTAGTGTGCAAGTTTACCATCCAGCAATCACCCCCTCCATATTCTGGAGTTGTATGAGTGATTTGCTCCTCTTGTACCTGTGATATTTCCATCTATTGGGGGTCTGGTTGCACCCTGTTAGTGCATTCGTTTTTCTGGGCCTGAGCAGTTCATCACTGCTTTATCCTGCTGTGAGTAACCTATTTACAGTGACTAAACAATTACAAGCTGAGGATTTAACTCTCGGCATTTTCATAAAGGATTGGAAAAACTTGCTGCTTTGCTTGTCCCAAAGAGGAGGTTTAATCGCAGATGGCATTGCTGTTTAAATTAAAGGGAGAAAGACACTGCTATTATAAAATAAAATTCTTCTGGGAGCTGTGTATGTGGACCCAAGTCATCGTATTGCTGGATGATCAACAGCTTACTAAAGGAAAAGAAGCCCTGACAGTGATAGCAGTTAGGATGAGTGGGCTACAGGACTGCCAAGAACAAGAGCACTTGGATTCTGCCAGTGCAACTGCTGCCGTATCTTCAGCCTCATCAATTGAGGAGTTTAATTTTGAAAGGACACAGGGAAAAAGATTCCAGTTCCATACCAAACAGATTGACCAGATTTCAGCAATATGTTTCACTTGCTCTCAAAGAAGTAGAAGCGTTCAATTGTTCATCAAAACTGACTGTGCATGAGGCAATTCCTTCATACCCTGAAATTGTTAGAGATATTGCCCATGTAGTCACCACTTTGCACCAACTCAAGTTAATATAGAGAGGCTGTTCTCTAGCCATAAAATAAGTAGGTCAGATTTGAGGTCATCTACTGTGTTTTTCCAAAAATATGACACTGTCTTATATTTTTTTTGCCCCCCAAAAAAGCACTAAGACTTATTTTTGGAGGAGGTCTTATTCTTGGAGAAACACGGTTGGGGGTAAGTTTACCCCCCAAAAAAGCAGACCCCCCCCCACTTCCCAGGAGACTCATACTCACCAGACCAGGACGTCTGCGTGGTTCTAAGGTCCTCCTGTGATCTCCGGTCGGTGCTGCACGCCGTCCTACCCTGCTGCTAGCTGACACGCTGACACACACAGCAGATCACAGGCACAAACAGCAGATCACAGGCACACACAGCAGATCACACACAGCAGATTGCAGATATACACAGCAGATCACACACAGCAGATCGCAGGCACACACAGCAGATCGCAGGCACACACAGCCGATCACAGATGCACACAGCCGATCGCAGGCACACACACACAGCAGATCACACACAGCAGATCGCAGATATGCACAGCAGATCACACACAGCAGATCGCAGATATACACAGCAGATCACACACAGCAGATCGCAGATATACACAGCAGATCACACACACCCGATCGCAGGCACACACAGCCATCACAGATACACACATCCGATCGCAGGCACACACAGCCGATCACAGATACACACATCCGATCACAGGCACACACAGCCGATCACAGATATACACAGCCGAACACAGGCACACCCAGCCGATCACAGATACACACATCCGATCACAGGCACACAAAGCCAATCGCAGAAAAACACAGCCGATCACAGACACACACACAGCCGATTGCAGACACACAGCAGATCACACACACACACACACACACATCACATCCAGCACTTACGGCAGCAGGGAATGAGAGCAAGTCACGTGTCCGGCCGCAGGTCCTGTTCGTTGCGCTCCACTGCACTGCCTCTCAGGATTCTCCCGGCGAGAAGAGATCGGTGTCGCTGGATGAGGTGAGTGTGTATGCGATCCGATGTGTGTGCGATCTGATGTTTGTGTGTGTGTGTGTGTGTGATTTGATGTTTGCGTGTGATCCGATGTTTGTGTGTGCGATTTGATTATGTGTGCGATCTGATTGTGTGTGCGATCCGATGTTTGTGTGTGAGGTCTAGTGTGTGTGTGAGATCTGATTGTGTGTGTGTGTGTGTGTGTCTGAGCTGATGTGTGCAGGGTCGCGATCACTGCAGGTCCTGCCGCTCAGTGTCGGGTGAGTGTAATTGCCGGGTGCCGCTGTGTATAATGAAGTGTCCTGTAGTATCTGTAACTTTTTTAGCTGCACGGACACTTCATTATTGATCCGCGACTAGAGCTTATTTTCGGGGAAGGGCTTATATTTAAGCCTTTCTCCGAAAATGCTGAAAATCCCTGCTAGGGCTTATTTTTGGGGGAGGTCTTATTTTTGGAAAAACACGGTATGTAGGAGAATCTGATGGAGGTGATACTATTTCTGAGAACAAATTCATAAACTGTACGAATGTTATTCCATACATTTTTGTTGAAAACTGATTTTTTTTTCCACTTACTGCATAGTGTATTGCATATTTACAATTTATTTAAGTTTTTTGTGTTCTAAACTTGTATTCCAATAAATATATTTTATGTTCTATCTAAACAGCTTGATTATTGCTTCCTAATAATGATTAAAAGTTTGATGTTACCATTTTACTACAATAAATTCATCACAAAGATGAGTCATGTATGACAGAGTCAGAGTCGTGGAGTCAGTCAGCTAAATTGAAGAATCGGAGTTGGAAGTTTGGTTTACCGACTTCATATACCTGGAGATAATAAAGTTGTGAATGAGGTCTCTTGTTTTAATTCCTTTAATTTTCTCTTTTTATGTCTTTCAGGTTTCCATTTCTGGATTACGTTGGATTCAATGGATTACGTCGAAATATTTATGGCTTTTTTTTTTAAATAAACTGGTGAACGTGTGAGTGGGGGGAGTGATATTCAAAATATTTTTGTGTGCGTGTGTTTTTTCTCTTTCTACTTACCATATTAGTAATGGGGTGTCTAATAGACACCTCTTCATTACTAACCCTTGAGCTTGATGCCAGCTGTCAATTAACAGGTGACATCAACCCCAAAAAATGTTATCCTGATTGCCAAAGCACCAGAGCAATCAGGAGGAGCTGGTGTAAAGCGCCAGAACTGGTGCATCTAACATGATGCGCCAATGTTGGGGCAACTGTAGGCTAGTATTTTTAGACTGGGAAGAGCCAAATAACCATGAGTCTTCCCAGCCTGATAATACTAGCCCCGAGCAGTCTACTTTACCTAGGTTGGTTATCAAAAATAGGGGGGACCCCATGTTAGTTTTTATATTTATTAGCTTAAAGCAGGATAAACACCCATTAGTGCAACAAGAAAGGGACTAAAGAGTGCATGTCTATAATATGGCAATAATACAAAAGAAAAAAGTCCCATACTACCAAGCGTTACCTTCAGAGGATGTCACACAGGGATGAGGATCAGTTCAGGTGCTCCATGATCTCAACTTGAAGGTGCACGTCAGTTAAGTAGAAGTGTTCTATATGAAGTCCAAAAAGAGATCAGACAGCACTCTCCAGAGTATAAATGAAGATCTTCTTTATTAGAACAAAAGGTGCAGGGTAAAAAGCAGGAGAGGAGCTAGGTGCAGACCCCCTCCATGACGACGGCCATTTCGCGTCTAATTACGCTTCGACAGGTCCATGTGAAGAGAAGGGAAACACTCCTCTTTAAGGAGGTGCACCTAGTCCACGCCACTGCCATTAAAAACACATGACGAGTGCAAAAGAAACCGCATTCACAAACACAATGTGAAATACAAACATAAATGTGACATTTGCCATGAACAAACTATCAAAATAATAGTAACATATATCCCACAAATAGCCCACGGGTGGACACATTGGTTTCGAGGATACATCACAAAAACACAGCAAGATCGTTTCTATCATTCAGTATATGTTACTATTATTTTGATAGTAAGGAAGAGTGTTTCCCGTCTCTTCAAATGAACCTTTCAAAGTGTAATTAGACGCAAAACGGCCGTCGTCCTGGAGGGGGTCTGCACCTAGCTCCTCTCCTGCATTTTACCCTGCACCTTTTGTTCTAATAAAGAAGATCTTAATTTATACTCTGAAGAGTGCCGTCTGATCTCTTTTTGGACTTCGCATGTCTATAATATGTAGAGGGGTGAAACATTATATACAGTGGCATTCAAACATTTGGGCACCCCTAGTCAAAATGACTTATTATGAACAGTTAAGCAAGTTAAAGATGAAATTATCTCAAAAATGCATAAAGTTAAAGATGACACAAGTTCTTTGTATTTTAAGCAAAAAAATATTTTCATCCTTTACATTTTAAAAATTACAAAAAAGAAAATGTACTGACTCAAAATCTTGGGTACCCTTGGAGATTTGTGTGCTCTGATAACTTTGACCAAGATTTCAGACATTAGTTAGCCTGTTAGGGTTATGAGTTTTTCACTATCATCGTTAGGAAAGGCCAGGTGATGCAAATTTCACAGGTTTATATAAGCCCAGCCTCCTCTAACCTTGTGCCAATAAACAGCAGCCATGGGCTCTTCTAATCAGCTGCCTACCACTCTGAAAATGAAAATGGTGGAGGCCCACAAAGCAGGAGAAAACTATAAGAAGATAGCAAAGCGTTTTCAAGTTGTCCTTTCCTCAGTTTGAAATGTAAATATGAAATGGCAGTTAACAGGAACAGTGTAGGTCAAGATATGGTCTGGAAGACCAAGCAAAATTCATGTGAAAGCTGCTCATAGGATTGCTATAGAGGCAAATCCTCACCATAAAATTCAGTATCAAAAGTATGCAAAAGGCCATCTACATAAGCCTGCTGCATTTTGAAAACAAGTTCTGTGGACCAATGAGGTTAAAATAGAACTCTTTGGGCCCAATTATCAAAGGTATGTGTGGAGAAAGAAGGGCATAGAATTTCAAAAAAAGAACATCTTGCCAACTATTAAGCATGGGGGTACATCAATCATGCCTTTGGGTTGTGTTGCAGCCAATGGAATGGAGAATATTTCATGGGTAGAAAGAAGACTGAATTAAATGAAATTTCAACAAATTCCTGATACAAACATAACACCATCTGTAAAAAAGCTGAAGTTGAATACAGAATGGATTCTTCAAGTGGATAGGGATCCTAAACACATGTCACGATAAACAATAGACTACCTAAAAAGGCGCAAGTTGAAGGTTTTACAATGGCCCTCACAGTCCCCTGATCTCAACATCATTGAAAATCTGTGGCTAGGTCTCAAAAGAGCAGTGCATGCAAGACGACCCAGGAATCGCACAGAACTGGAAGACTTTTCCAAGGGAGAATGGAAGAAATTCCTCAAACAAGAGTTGAAAGACTCTTGGCTGGCTACAAAAAGTGTTTATAGGCTGTGATACTTGCCAAACGGGGTGCTACTAGGTACTAACCATGAAGGGTGCTCAAATTTTTCCATTTTCCTTTTTTGTTAATCTTAAAATGTAAAATATGAAGAAAACAAATTTGCCTAAAATACAAATGTAATGTGTCATCTTTAACTTTATGCCTTTTAGACATCTTTTCATCTTCAACTTGCTTAACTGTTCACAATAACAATAAAATTGACAAGGGGTGCCCAAAGTTCTGCATACCACTACAGCTTAAGGATCTCAATCTTTTCTATATATCGATTTATTTATCTATTTACTTTACTTGCTTTGGGAAATATAAAATAATGGGTTTGTCAAAAATGCAACAAAAAACTTTTTATTTTTGCTCTGTGGTGAATCGTTGAAAAGTTTGGCTCTGTAGGGGAACGCTGGAAACAGGCTCTGTAGGGGCAGATAATTGACTAATTTTCCTATCCACATTTGTTTGCATGGCAATTGTCCTGCTCTTACCCCATTTTGCTTCCTTTAGCAGTCCCCTAGTCTTTACTACGACCATTTTATAGCCATTTTACAGCACCAAAGTTCAGGTCCCTATTAACTTTTATAGGGTTCGGGTTCTGGGGTCAGGTTTGGGTACAGAATCAAACTTTTAACTACAGTTTTTCCGAATCCCGGAGAACCCGAATAACCTCGGGCCCGCTCATCCCTAATTATGACACAACACCACCATCAACCTATTCATACAGAATTAAAGAAAAAAAAAGACAATATAGTATTCAACTGGTGCACTCTGTGGCATAAAAATGCAAAAAAAACCCAAAAAAAAGTTGTTTAACAAATTAAATGTTTCACACAGTGGTGCCAATGAAAAGTTCAGCTAATAATGCACAAAAAGCATCGTTGTGTGTTTGTTGTTGATGTATAAAGAAAAAAAGAAATAGTTTTTAGAATGCATCAATTAAAAAATCCCATCGGCTGAAGGCCTACTACAGGCCAGTCTTAAGGAGTAAATAAGTTCTGTAAACCACAAAATAAAAATTGCCAAATTTCATATAGGAATACAAGGGCAAAGAAGGGCATTTTTTTGTAAGCTAATAAAAGTGTTTTTTTGTAGATAGGAAGTTATTGCCAGTTAAGTGCATCCTTATCACAAAGCTAATAAAGATAAAGAAGATGAAACAAGTGGAAAGGGCAGTCATGTTGCCACAGCAATTAATGACCAGTGTCAGAAAAGATCTTCCAGGGTCAACCAGAAAATCTGGTTCTATATATCCACCAGAAACAAAATAAAAAATAAAATAAATAATAATATTAGAAAATATGAATACACTTATTAAATATTATATATTTGTATTGCCTCGCATGCTTCTCTAAGAGCTTTACATCATACACTATAATAGTAATGCTCAAATGGGAATAGTTTGAAAGCACACAGTGAAAAAAAATAAATCTCAGAGTGATATTTCACATAAAATTAATTTTCAGTGTGCATGTATAATATAAGAACAAAAAATACTTATATATATATATATATATATATATATATATATACATATATATATATATATATATATATATATATATATATCTATATATCATATATTCTCGGTACTGTAATAAGCTGAAGAATAAGTTCATTTCGTTTAAAATTTAAACAGCATAAAGAATTTAAGAAGAAATTTATATTTGTATGCTTTTTATGTTTGTGTCAGATAAACATTTAGGGCATTGTCACAATTGTGCTTATTTGCACTACCGCAAGACGTTACAATAAGTTTTAATTAATTTAACATCTGACGCAGCTATCAGGACACAGCCTAATCATGCTCTCACACCGGTACTGAAAGGTATAGTGCCATGAAAAAGTATTCATACTGCGTGAACTTTTGCACCTTTTTTTGACAAGGAAATGATACATGTAACGGAAAGGATACGTGGTTTTCTAAATATTTTAACAATATAAATCTGAAAATTGATAATTGCATTTGTATTCAGCCATATTTTAGTCAAATACCCTTAAATAAAATACTGAGTAACAAATTGCCTCTAGAAGTCATCTAATTAGTAAATTGAGTAAAACTGTACATAATTTATTCTCAGTAAAACTACAGCTGTTCTGTGAAGGCCTAAAAGGTTTGTTTGAGAACATTAGGGTTCAAACTAGAAACACACCAGACAGGTCATGGATAAAGTTGTGGAAAGAGTAAAACAGGGTAAGTGTTACGGGAGGACCAGCGTATTAGGACCAGGGGGTATAGATCACAATTGCCAGTCGGGGCCCACCGTGCTCCAGATGGTAATGGAGCTGCTAGCACCCTGTGGGTTAGGCGGAGACTATAGAGCTGAATGGCTCTGAGATAATCCAGGGAACCGGTCACGTGTGTAGTGACACGTCAGACCGGACGACAACCCAGTTAGCGTTTCGGTGGAATTGGCGCAACCCCGACCACGTGTGCAGGGAACACGTCAGGCCGGATGGTGACCAGGTAGCGTTGACCGAGAAGACCGCTGCGATAGCGCCCTGTCGGCCACGTGTGTCAGACACGACAGGCCGAGCGGTCCTTCGATTAGCATTTTTGGTCACTACACGAATGGCCACGTGTGTAGAGGACACGTCAGGCCAAGGGATCACACCAGTAGCGTTGACTGGGAAGCCAAGGAGGATAAGTTCACACACCCAATCCTGGAACACACTGTTAACTCCACAGGGGTCCTGGGGTATGCTGTCCGTGCGCGTAGGAGGCACAACCGGACAGGTGGCGCAACTGGTGTGTTGTCCGTGTGCGTAGGATGCACAACTGGACAGGTGACGCAGCAGCCCCAGCCCAGTTAACGCCACTGGACTGCTCTAGCACAACAGGAACGGTAGCAAGGAAGCACGGCGCCTGACCCTCATGTGCTGAGCCACGAATCTTGGCGTGACAAGCACTGTTCGCCTAGCCCTACCTACCGCTTCCAACAAAGCTTATGCCACCATGAACTCTAAATGAAGACTGCGCACCTCCATGTTGTCTCCAGCCCCTTTTATAATCTGGGTCCACCCCAAACCCAGGGTGGAACCACCAAGGTCCAATAGCAGAGTGCCATGTTATCAGTGACGTCAACAGCGACCTATCCGGAACCGCCACGTCATTGATGACCTCATGGCAGCCACGCCCCAAACACTTCACCAGTAGAGATGAGCGAACCGGTCCCGGTTCGGCTCGAGGTCGGTTCGCCGAACGGAGGTCCCGTTCGAGTTCGGTTCGTCGAACGTTCGACGAACCGAACTCGAGCCAATAGGAAACAATGGCAGGCAATCACAAACACAGAAAAACACCTAGAAAACACCCTCAAAGGTGTCCAAAAGGTGACAAACAACTCACAACACAACACAAACACATGGGAAAGTGACAAGGACATATACTCATGCGAAAACAAAACAGCTGGACAAGGAAAAAGAGGAGGACACACAGATATAGGCATGGCACGCCCTTCTAAAGTCATGTAAAACACCGCAAGGTGACTCCAAGCGGAGTCTCCCTTTTTTCCAAAAATTGGGCCCCACACACACCCACCCCTTCAGTGGCAGCAGTTGTGCCCCAGTTGTACACTTCACAGCTAGATTTGCATCAAGCACATTCAAAAATACGTCATTCTTATCCGTCCCCAGGATGACACCGGGGTAGGTAGCAAAGTCTTTCCTGATCCCAGCTCTGTTCATCTTGGCTTCTTTTAAAAACACAGCAAGCAAGGGTTACTCCAAGCGGAGTCTCCCTTTTTTCCAAAAATTGGGCCCCACACACACCCACCCCTTCAGTGGCAGCAGTTGTGCCCCAGTTGTACACTTCACAGCTAGATTTGCATCAAGCACATTCAAAAATACGTCATTCTTATCCGTCCCCAGGATGACACCGGGGTAGGTAGCAAAGTCTTTCCTGATCCCAGCTCTGTTCATCTTGGCTTCTTTTAAAAACACAGCAAGCAAGGGTTACTCCAAGCGGAGTCTCCCTTTTTTCCAAAAATTGGGCCCCACACACACCCACCCCTTCAGTGGCAGCAGTTGTGCCCCAGTTGTACACTTCACAGCTAGATTTGCATCAAGCACATTCAAAAATACGCCATTCTTATCCGTCCCCAGGATGACACCGGGGTAGGTAGCAAAGTCTTTCCTGATCCCAGCTCTGTTCATCTTGGCTTCTTTTAAAAAAACATCAAGCAAGGGTTACTCCAAGCGGAGTCTCCCTTTTTTCCAAAAATTGGGCCCCACACACACCCACCCCTTCAGTGGCAGCAGTTGTGCCCCAGTTGTACACTTCACAGCTAGATTTGCATCAAGCACATTCAAAAATACGCCATTCTTATCCGTCCCCAGGATGACACCGGGGTAGGTAGCAAAGTCTTTCCTGATCCCAGCTCTGTTCATCTTGGCTTCTTTTAAAAACACATCAAGCAAGGGTTACTCCAAGCGGAGTCTCCCTTTTTTCCAAAAATTGGGCCCCACACACACCCACCCCTTCAGTGGCAGCAGTTGTGCCCCAGTTGTACACTTCACAGCTAGATTTGCATCAAGCACATTCAAAAATACGCTATTCTTAACCGTCCCCAGCATGACACCGGGGTAGGTAGATAAAGTCTTTGCTGAACCATGACTTGTTCATCTTGGCTTCTTTTAAAAACAATGTAAGCAAGGGTTACTCCAAGCGGAGTCTCCCTTTTTTCCAAAAATTGGGCCCCACACACACCCACCCCTTCAGTGGCAGCAGTTGTGCCCCAGTTGTACACTTCACAGCTAGATTTGCATCAAGCACATTCAAAAATACGCCATTCTTATCCGTCCCCAGGATGACACCGGGGTAGGTAGCAAAGTCTTTCCTGATCCCAGCTCTGTTCATCTTGGCTTCTTTTAAAAACACATCAAGCAAGGGTTACTCCAAGCGGAGTCTCCCTTTTTTTCCAAAAATTGGGCCCCACACACACCCACCCCTTCAGTGGCAGCAGTTGTGCCCCAGTTGTACACTTCACAGCTAGATTTGCATCAAGCACATTCAAAAATACGCTATTCTTAACCGTCCCCAGCATGACACCGGGGTAGGTAGATAAAGTCTTTGCTGAACCATGACTTGTTCATCTTGGCTTCTTTTAAAAACAATGTAAGCAAGGGTTACTCCAAGCGGAGTCTCCCTTTTTTCCAAAAATTGGGCCCCACACACACCCACCGCTTCAGTGGCAGCAGTTGTGCCCCAGTTGTACACTTCACAGCTAGATTTGCATCAAGCACATTCAAAAATACGCCATTCGTATCCGTCCCCAGGATGACACCGGGGTAGGTAGCAAAGTCTTTCCTGATCCCAGCTCTGTTCATCTTGGCTTCTTTTAAAAACACATCAAGCAAGGGTTACTCCAAGCGGAGTCTCCCTTTTTTCCAAAAATTGGGCCCCACACACACCCACCCCTTCAGTGGCAGCAGTTGTGCCCCAGTTGTACACTTCACAGCTAGATTTGCATCAAGCACATTCAAAAATACGCCATTCTTATCCGTCCCCAGGATGACACCGGGGTAGGTAGCAAAGTCTTTCCTGATCCCAGCTCTGTTCATCTTGGCTTCTTTTAAAAACACATCAAGCAAGGGTTACTCCAAGCGGAGTCTCCCTTTTTTCCAAAAATTGGGCCCCACACACACCCACCCCTTCAGTGGCAGCAGTTGTGCCCCAGTTGTACACTTCACAGCTAGATTTGCATCAAGCACATTCAAAAATACGCTATTCTTAACCGTCCCCAGCATGACACCGGGGTAGGTAGATAAAGTCTTTGCTGAACCATGACTTGTTCATCTTGGCTTCTTTTAAAAACAATGTAAGCAAGGGTTACTCCAAGCGGAGTCTCCCTTTTTTCCAAAAATTGGGCCCCACACACACCCACCCCTTCAGTGGCAGCAGTTGTGCCCCAGTTGTACACTTCACAGCTAGATTTGCATCAAGCACATTCAAAAATACGCCATTCTTATCCGTCCCCAGGATGACACCGGGGTAGGTAGCAAAGTCTTTCCTGATCCCAGCTCTGTTCATCTTGGCTTCTTTTAAAAACACATCAAGCAAGGGTTACTCCAAGCGGAGTCTCCCTTTTTTCCAAAAATTGGGCCCCACACACACCCACCCCTTCAGTGGCAGCACTTGTGCCCCAGTTGTACACTTCACAGCTAGATTTGCATCAAGCACATTCAAAAATACGCTATTCTTAACCGTCCCCAGCATGACACCGGGGTAGGTAGATAAAGTCTTTGCTGAACCATGACTTGTTCATCTTGGCTTCTTTTAAAAACAATGTAAGCAAGGGTTACTCCAAGCGGAGTCTCCCTTTTTTCCAAAAATTGGGCCCCACACACACCCACCCCTTCAGTGGCAGCAGTTGTGCCCCAGTTGTACACTTCACAGCTAGATTTGCATCAAGCACATTCAAAAATACGCCATTCTTATCCGTCCCCAGGATGACACCGGGGTAGGTAGCAAAGCCTTTCCTGATCCCAGCTCTGTTCATCTTGGCTTCTTTTAAAAACACATCAAGCAAGGGTTACTCCAAGCGGAGTCTCCCTTTTTTCCAAAAATTGGGCCCCACACACACCCACCCCTTCAGTGGCAGCAGTTGTGCCCCAGTTGTACACTTCACAGCTAGATTTGCATCAAGCACATTCAAAAATACGCCATTCTTATCCGTCCCCAGGATGACACCGGGGTAGGTAGCAAAGTCTTTCCTGATCCCAGCTCTGTTCATCTTGGCTTCTTTTAAAAACACATCAAGCAAGGGTTACTCCAAGCGGAGTCTCCCTTTTTTCCAAAAATTGGGCCCCACACACACCCACCCCTTCAGTGGCAGCAGTTGTGCCCCAGTTGTACACTTCACAGCTAGATTTGCATCAAGCACATTCAAAAATACGCTATTCTTAACCGTCCCCAGCATGACACCGGGGTAGGTAGATAAAGTCTTTGCTGAACCATGACTTGTTCATCTTGGCTTCTTTTAAAAACAATGTAAGCAAGGGTTACTCCAAGCGGAGTCTCCCTTTTTTCCAAAAATTGGGCCCCACACACACCCACCCCTTCAGTGGCAGCAGTTGTGCCCCAGTTGTACACTTCACAGCTAGATTTGCATCAAGCACATTCAAAAATACGCCATTCTTATCCGTCCCCAGGATGACACCGGGGTAGGTAGCAAAGTCTTTCCTGATCCCAGCTCTGTTCATCTTGGCTTCTTTTAAAAACACATCAAGCAAGGGTTACTCCAAGCGGAGTCTCCCTTTTTTCCAAAAATTGGGCCCCACACACACCCACCCCTTCAGTGGCAGCACTTGTGCCCCAGTTGTACACTTCACAGCTAGATTTGCATCAAGCACATTCAAAAATACGCTATTCTTAACCGTCCCCAGCATGACACCGGGGTAGGTAGATAAAGTCTTTGCTGAACCATGACTTGTTCATCTTGGCTTCTTTTAAAAACAATGTAAGCAAGGGTTACTCCAAGCGGAGTCTCCCTTTTTTCCAAAAATTGGGCCCCACACACACCCACCCCTTCAGTGGCAGCAGTTGTGCCCCAGTTGTACACTTCACAGCTAGATTTGCATCAAGCACATTCAAAAATACGCCATTCTTATCCGTCCCCAGGATGACACCGGGGTAGGTAGCAAAGTCTTTCCTGATCCCAGCTCTGTTCATCTTGGCTTCTTTTAAAAACACATCAAGCAAGGGTTACTCCAAGCGGAGTCTCCCTTTTTTTCCAAAAATTGGGCCCCACACACACCCACCCCTTCAGTGGCAGCAGTTGTGCCCCAGTTGTACACTTCACAGCTAGATTTGCATCAAGCACATTCAAAAATACGCTATTCTTAACCGTCCCCAGCATGACACCGGGGTAGGTAGATAAAGTCTTTGCTGAACCATGACTTGTTCATCTTGGCTTCTTTTAAAAACAATGTAAGCAAGGGTTACTACAAGCGGAGTCTCCCTTTTTTCCAAAAATTGGGCCCCACACACACCCACCCCTTCAGTGGCAGCAGTTGTGCCCCAGTTGTACACTTCACAGCTAGATTTGCATCAAGCACATTCAAAAATACGTCATTCTTATCCGTCCCCAGGATGACACCGGGGTAGGTAGCAAAGTCTTTCCTGATCCCAGCTCTGTTCATCTTGGCTTCTTTTAAAAACACATCAAGCAAGGGTTACTCCAAGCGGAGTCTCCCTTTTTTCCAAAAATTGGGCCCCACACAATTCCACCCCTTCAGTGGCAGCAGTTGTGCCCCAGTTGTACACTTCACAGCTAGATTTGCATCAAGCACATTCAAAAATACGCTATTCTTAACCGTCCCCAGCATGACACCGGGGTAGGTAGATAAAGTCTTTGCTGAACCATGACTTGTTCATCTTGGCTTCTTTTAAAAACAATGTAAGCAAGGGTTACTCCAAGCGGAGTCTCCCTTTTTTCCAAAAATTGGGCCCCACACACACCCACCCCTTCAGTGGCAGCAGTTGTGCCCCAGTTGTACACTTCACAGCTAGATTTGCATCAAGCACATTAAAAAATACGCCATTCTTATCCGTCCCCAGGATGACACCGGGGTAGGTAGCAAAGTCTTTCCTGATCCCAGCTCTGTTCATCTTGGCTTCTTTTAAAAACACATCAAGCAAGGGTTACTCCAAGCGGAGTCTCCCTTTTTTCCAAAAATTGGGCCCCACACACACCCACCCCTTCAGTGGCAGCAGTTGTGCCCCAGTTGTACACTTCACAGCTAGATTTGCATCAAGCACATTCAAAAATACGCTATTCTTAACCGTCCCCAGCATGACACCGGGGTAGGTAGATAAAGTCTTTGCTGAACCATGACTTGTTCATCTTGGCTTCTTTTAAAAACAATGTAAGCAAGGGTTACTCCAAGCGGAGTCTCCCTTTTTTCCAAAAATTGGGCCCCACACACACCCACCCCTTCAGTGGCAGCAGTTGTGCCCCAGTTGTACACTTCACAGCTAGATTTGCATCAAGCACATTCAAAAATACGTCATTCTTATCCGTCCCCAGGATGACACCGGGGTAGGTAGCAAAGTCTTTCCTGATCCCAGCTCTGTTCATCTTGGCTTTTTTTAAAAACAATGTAAGCAAGGGTTACTCCAAGCGGAGTCTCCCTTTTTTCCAAAAATTGGGCCCCACACACACCCACCCCTTCAGTGGCAGCAGTTGTGCCCCAGTTGTACACTTCACAGCTAGATTTGCATCAAGCACATTCAAAAATACGTCATTCTTATCCGTCCCCAGGATGACACCGGGGTAGGTAGCAAAGTCTTTCCTGATCCCAGCTCTGTTCATCTTGGCTTCTTTTAAAAACACATCAAGCAAGGGTTACTCCAAGCGGAGTCTCCCTTTTTTCCAAAAATTGGGCCCCACACACACCCACCCCTTCAGTGGCAGCAGTTGTGCCCCAGTTGTACACTTCACAGCTAGATTTGCATCAAGCACATTCAAAAATACGCTATTCTTAACCGTCCCCAGCATGACACCGGGGTAGGTAGATAAAGTCTTTGCTGAACCATGACTTGTTCATCTTGGCTTCTTTTAAAAACAATGTAAGCAAGGGTTACTCCAAGCGGAGTCTCCCTTTTTTCCAAAAATTGGGCCCCACACACACCCACCCCTTCAGTGGCAGCAGTTGTGCCCCAGTTGTACACTTCACAGCTAGATTTGCATCAAGCACATTCAAAAATACGTCATTCTTATCCGTCCCCAGGATGACACCGGGGTAGGTAGCAAAGTCTTTCCTGATCCCAGCTCTGTTCATCTTGGCTTCTTTTAAAAACACATCAAGCAAGGGTTACTCCAAGCGGAGTCTCCCTTTTTTCCAAAAATTGTGCCTCACACACACCCACCCATTCAGTGGCAGCACTTGTGCCCTAGTTGCAAACAGGATGTTTTGATTTGCATCAAGCACATTCCAAATCCACAAGCATTTACTCTCCCCAGGATGACACAGGGGTAGTAAATTCCTTCTGGATCCATGACTTGTTCATTTTGATGAACGTCAGTCTGTCCACATTGTCACTGGACAGACGCGTGCGCTTATCTGTCAGCACACACCCAGCAGCACTGAAGACACGTTCAGAGACAACGCTGGCAGCTGGACACGACAAAATCTCCAAGGCGTAACTGGAGAGCTCTGGCCATTTTTCTAGATTTGAAGCCCAAAAGGAGCAAGGCTCCATTTGCAAAGTCATGGCATCGATGTTCATTTGGAGATACTCCTGTATCATCCTCTCCAGCCGTTGATTATGTGTCAGACTTGTTGTCTCTGGAGGCCTTGCAAAGGAGGGTCTAAAAAAATAATGAAAAGATTCCATAAAATTGCTGTTACCAGCACCAGATACGGTCCTACTGGTACGGGTAGACTGTTGAAGATGACGAGACCGTCCCATGTTTGTAAAGTTACAACTGGGAGATTCACTCCCTGCACCTGCACGGTTGTTTGGTGGAAAAGCCGATCTAAGATCGAGTAACAGCTTCTGCTGATACTCCTGCATACGTGCGTCCCTTTCTATGGCTGGAATTATGTCACAAAATTTGGACTTGTACCGGGGATCTAATAGTGTGGCAAGCCAGTAGTCATCATCACTTCTAATTTTGACAATACGAGGGTCATGTTGGAGGTAGTGCAACAAGAAGGCACTCGTGTCTTGCGCAGCCATGCGGACCAAGTCCACGCTGTGTTTGTGGCATAGAGGTGCTAACCGTTCTTTCTTCCTCTGACATCTCCCCCCAACCTCTTTCAACTGAAATTTGACCAAGGTCTCCCTCATCTACTGAGTCTTCCATGTCCATGGACACTTCGTCCTCCATTTCTTCATGTCCTCCTGCACCTTCCTCAACATCTCGCCTGCTACCATGCGCCCTTGTTGATCCCTGTCCCCCATGGTCCCATGCCTGGCGCCTTGGTGATGATGAACGTCTGGACCTTGGTGATGTTGTTGTGTCTTGCGCATGTGAATCCTCCTGTAGTTCCTCCCCTTCCTGTTGTCCCACCCCCTGACTCCGAATAGTGTTTAGCGTCTGCTCCAGCATGTAAATGACTGGAATCGTCATGCTGATAATGGCATTGTCAGCGCTAAACATATTCGTCGCCATGTCGAAACTGTGCAGAAGGGTGCATAGGTCCTTGATCTGAGACCACTCCATCAGGGTGATCTGCCCCACCTCTGCATCTCGTTGGCCCAGGCTATACGTCATGACGTATTGCACCAGGGCTCGGCGGTGCTGCCACAGTCGCTGTAACATGTGGAGAGTCGAATTCCAGCGTGTCGCCACATCGCATTTCAGACAATGAACCGGCAGGCCGAAAGACTTCTGGAGCGATGCAAGTCGCTCAGCTGCGGCGCTTGAACGGCGGAAGTGAGCAGACAGTTTTCGTGCCCTGGTCAGAAGGCCATCTAGGCCGGGATAGTGTGTTAAAAATTGCTGCACGACAAAGTTCAACACGTGAGCCATACAAGGTACGTGTGTCACCTTGCCCAGGCGAAGGGCCGCACCCAGGTTTGCAGCATTGTCGCACACGGCCTTACCAGGCTGTAGGTTGAGTGGAGACAACCATTTATTAAACTCGGACCGCAGAGCTGACCACAACTCCTCAGCTGTGTGACTCTTATTCCCAAGACATGTCAAGCAAAAGACCGCCTGATGCCGTTGTGCTCTGCTGCCAGCATAGTAATGAGGGGTGCGTGATTCCTTCTGCGCAGTGAGAACGCTGTTGGCCTGACCAGGCAGGCTTGGGGCGGAGGTGGAGGACCCAGATGAGGTGGAGGATGCAGAAGCAGTGGCGGAACTTGGACAGACAGAGGATTGACACACAAGTCGTGGGGACGGCAAGACTTGTGCAGCAGACCCTTCACCATCTATCACCATAGTTACCCAGTGCCCAGTCAGCGACATGTAACGTCCCTGTCCATGCTTACTGGTCCAAGTATCGGTGGTGAAATGCACCCGTTGACACACAGAGTTTCTCAAGGAAGCGGTGATGTTGTGTGCGACATGCTGGTGTAGCGCGGGCACACCTTTCTTAGAGAAGTAGTGGCGACTAGGCATCTGGTACTGGGGCACAGCGACAGACATAAGGTCTCTAAAATCCTGTGTGTCCACTAGGCGGAAAGGCAGCATTTCGGTAGCCAAGAGCTTACAGAGGGATAGAGTCAACCTCTTAGCTTTGTCATGGGTCGCAGGAAGTGGCCTTTTATTTGACCACATCTGAGGGACAGAGATCTGGCTGCTGTGTGTAGACGGTGTTGAGTAGGGTGTCCCTGGAAAAATGCAGGTTTGTGAGGAAAGTGCAGGCGGAGTCATGATGTTGCCTTCATCCAACGTTGGTGCTATCGATGTCTGAGAGAGCTGTACACACTCACTTGTTTCCCCTTCCAAACCAACTGACGACCTACCAAGCAAACTGCCTGTTGCGGTTACAGTGGTGGAAGTTGTGGGTGGAAAAACAGGTGTGACAGCTGTCCCCACAGTCCTAGAAGATGACGAGCGCGCGGATGCACTGGAAGGGGCAGGCGGTGGATGGTTCGCTCCGCTAGGCCGCATTGCAGCACGGTGAGCTTCCCACCGGGCCATATGATATTTATTCATGTGACGATTCATGGAAGAAGTTGTCAAACTGCTGAGGTTTTGACCTCCACTAAGAGAACCATGACAAATTTTACAGATCACATAATTTGGGCGATCTTTTTCTATGTCAAAAAAGGACCAGGCTAGGCAAGGCTTAGAGGCCATGCGACCTGTTGATCCACCCCAAATAATGCTCAGAGGCAGAGTGGTGGCTGAGGATGCAGTTGTAGACGTGCTACCAGTACTCCGACTGTGTCCAGGAAGGCGCAAGGTAACTTCGTCATCAGTTGCATCCTCCTCCACCACCTCTGTTGACCTCCTCGAGTGCCTGACTGTGGGTTGACAGTAGGTGGGATCTAGAACTTCATCATCAATTGTTGTGTTTGCACTCCCCTCCCCCTCAGACCGAGCCTCTTCTTGCCCTGACCGAATATTTAAGTTGTCATCCCAATCGGGTATCTGCGTCTCATCTTCATCAGTATGTTCCTCATTGTCTATAACCACAGGTGTTACAGTTTGTGACAAAGGGTCAACATTATGCTCAGAAACTTGGTCCTC
This sequence comes from Anomaloglossus baeobatrachus, assembly GCF_048569485.1. Classification (NCBI taxonomy): domain Eukaryota; kingdom Metazoa; phylum Chordata; class Amphibia; order Anura; family Aromobatidae; genus Anomaloglossus; species Anomaloglossus baeobatrachus. The sequence goes on along the minus strand of NC_134355.1, from coordinate 422,850,113 downwards.
ACGGCCTGAATCAGAGTCACAAAGGTTCTGGGCATCACTGCAGACCATTTCCTGTTCTGTACTCAATGTAGCTTGGGAGCAGACCTCTGATTCCCAGGCTATAGTGTGACTGAACAGCTCTGCAGACTCAGCCATCTCAGTTCCACCATACTGTGCAGGGCTGATGGAGACTTCAGAGCTGGGAGAAAGCAAGTTTGATTGGGATGACAACTCAGAGGACTGGTGTTTTTTGGATGCGGTACTTGAAGTGGCTGAGAGGGCACTTGTTGGACCACTTGAGATCCATTCAAGCATTTTCCTTTTTTGGCTATCATCTACCTTTGTTCCTGTTGTTCGTGTCCGTAAAAAAGGGAGCACATCGGATTGTCCACGGTAAGTAGTAGACGTCTTACTTTTGCTGGTAGATGGTCTATCTTCAGCAGATGATAATGGAGCTTTGCCACCTTCCCCACAGACAAAACCTTTTTTGCCTTTTCCACCACGCCTCTTCCCCTTTCCACCAGCATCTGTCATTTTCCCACTCATGTTGATTGCGACAAGATTGTGCACTGAAAATGTGGTAGTAAAAATTGAGAGGTGGTGTAGATTGCAGTGGTGGTCTAGCTTTATTAACAGCAGAATAATAAAGAATAAATATCCCTGACAATGCAACTACAGCCCTTAAACTGGCAGCAAAAATACTAGTATAATGGCTTAGTTATAATTAGTTGGAGTGTGCAATGCAGGTAGAGGTGCTGCAAATGTCTTTGCACTAGTGTGACTATAGCAAAGTCCAATAGCCACGTATAGGATGCCACTAGGTACACTGAGTGTTTGCTAGTATAATGGCTTAGTTATCATGAGTTGGAGTGTGCAATGCAGGCAGACGCGCTCTGCAAATGTCTTTGCACTAGTGTGACTATAGCAAAGTCCAATAGCCACGTATAGGATGCCACTAGGTACACTGAGTGTTTGCTAGTATAATGGCTTAGTTATCATGAGTTGGAGTGTGCAATGCAGGCAGACGCGCTCTGCAAATGTCTTTGCACTAGTGTGACTATAGCAAAGTCCAATAGCCACGTATAGGATGCCACTAGGTACAATGAGTGTTTACTAGTATAATGGCTTAGTTATCATGAGTTGGAGTGTGCAATGCAGGTAGAGGTGCTGCAAATGTCTTTGCACTAGTGTGACTATAGCAAAGTCCAATAGCCACGTATAGGATGCCACTAGGTACACTGAGTGTTTGCTAGTATAATGGCTTAGTTATCATGAGTTGGAGTGTGCAATGCAGGTAGAGGTGCTGCAAATGTCTTTGCACTAGTGTGACTATAGCAAAGTCCAATAGCCACGTATAGGATGCCACTAGGTACACTGAGTGTTTGCTAGTATAATGGCTTAGTTATCATGAATTGGAGTGTGCAATGCAGGTAGAGGTGCTGCACATGTCTTTGCACTAGTGTGACTATAGCAAAGTCCAATAGCCACGTATAGGATGCCACTAGGTACACTGAGTGTTTGCTAGTATAATGGCTTAGTTATCATGAGTTGGAGTGTGCAATGCAGGCAGACGCGCTCTGCAAATGTCTTTGCACTAGTGTGACTATAGCAAAGTCCAATAGCCACGTATAGGATGCCACTAGGTACACTGAGTGTTTGCTAGTATAATGGCTTAGTTATAATGAGTTGGAGTGTGCAATGCAGGCAGACGCGCTCTGCAAATGTCTTTACACTAGTGTGACTATAGCAAAGTCCAATAGCCACGTATAGGATGCCACTAGGTACACTGAGTGTTTGCTAGTATAATGGCTTAGTTATCATGAGTTGGAGTGTGCAATGCAGGCAGACGCGCTCTGCAAATGTCTTTGCACTAGTGTGACTATAGCAAAGTCCAATAGCCACGTATAGGATGCCACTAGGTACACTGAGTGTTTGCTAGTATAATGGCTTAGTTATAATGAGTTGGAGTGTGCAATGCAGGCAGACGCGCTCTGCAAATGTCTTTGCACTAGTGTGACTATAGCAAAGTCCAATAGCCACGTATAGGATGCCACTAGGTACACTGAGTGTTTGCTAGTATAATGGCTTAGTTATCATGAGTTGGAGTGTGCAATGCAGGCAGACGCGCTCTGCAAATGTCTTTGCACTAGTGTGACTATAGCAAAGTCCAATAGCCACGTATAGGATGCCACTAGGTACACTGAGTGTTTGCTAGTATAATGGCTTAGTTATAATGAGTTGGAGTGTGCAATGCAGGCAGACGCGCTCTGCAAATGTCTTTGCACTAGTGTGACTATAGCAAAGTCCAATAGCCACGTATAGGATGCCACTAGGTACACTGAGTGTTTGCTAGTATAATGGCTTAGTTATCATGAGTTGGAGTGTGCAATGCAGGTAGAGGTGCTGCAAATGTCTTTGCACTAGTGTGACTATAGCAAAGTCCAATAGCCACGTATAGGATGCCACTAGGTACACTGAGTGTTTGCTAGTATAATGGCTTAGTTATCATGAGTTGGAGTGTGCAATGCAGGCAGACGCGCTCTGCAAATGTCTTTGCACTAGTGTGACTATAGCAAAGTCCAATAGCCACGTATAGGATGCCACTAGGTACACTGAGTGTTTGCTAGTATAATGGCTTAGTTATCATGAGTTGGAGTGTGCAATGCAGGCAGACGCGCTCTGCAAATGTCTTTGCACTAGTGTGACTATAGCAAAGTCCAATAGCCACGTATAGGATACCACTAGGTACACTGAGTGTTTGCTAGTATAATGGCTTAGTTATAATGAGTTGGAGTGTGCAATGCAGGCAGACGCGCTCTGCAAATGTCTTTGCACTAGTGTGACTATAGCAAAGTCCAATAGCCACGTATAGGATGCCACTAGGTACACTGAGTGTTTGCTAGTATAATGGCTTAGTTATCATGAGTTGGAGTGTGCAATGCAGGCAGACGCGCTCTGCAAATGTCTTTGCACTAGTGTGACTATAGCAAAGTCCAATAGCCACGTATAGGATGCCACTAGGTACACTGAGTGTTTGCTAGTATAATGGCTTAGTTATCATGAGTTGGAGTGTGCAATGCAGGTAGAGGTGCTGCAAATGTCTTTGCACTAGTGTGACTATAGCAAAGTCCAATAGCCACGTATAGAATGCCACTAGGTACACTGAGTGTTTGCTAGTATAATGGCTTAGTTATAATGAGTTGGAGTGTGCAATGCAGGTAGAGGTGCTGCAAATGTCTTTGCACTAGTGTGACTATAGCAAAGTCCAATAGCCACGTATAGGATGCCACTAGGTACACTGAGTGTTTGCTAGTATAATGGCTTAGTTATCATGAGTTGCAGTGTGCAATGCAGGCAGACGCGCTCTGCAAATGTCTTTGCACTAGTGTGACTATAGCAAAGTCCAATAGCCACGTATAGGATGCCACTAGGTACACTGTGTGTTTGCTAGTATAATGGCTTAGTTATCATGAGTTGGAGTGTGCAATGCAGGCAGACGCGCTCTGCAAATGTCTTTGCACTAGTGTGACTTTAGCAAAGTCCAATAGCCACGTATAGGATGCCACTAGGTACACTGAGTGTTTGCTAGTATAATGGCTTAGTTATCATGAGTTGGAGTGTGCAATGCAGGTAGAGGTGCTGCAAATGTCTTTGCACTAGTGTGACTATAGCAAAGTCCAATAGCCACGTATAGGATGCCACTAGGTACACTGAGTGTTTGCTAGTATAATGGCTTAGTTATCATGAGTTGGAGTGTGCAATGCAGATAGAGGTGCTTCAAATGTCTTTGCACTAGTGTGACTATAGCAAAGTCCAATAGCCACGTATAGGATGCCACTAGGTACACTGAGTGTTTGCTAGTATAATGGCTTAGTTATAATGAGTTGGAGTGTGCAATGCAGGTAGAGGTGCTGCAAATGTCTTTGCACTAGTGTGACTATAGCAAAGTCCAATAGCCACGTATAGGATGCCACTAGGTACACTGAGTGTTTGCTAGTATAATGGCTTAGTTATCATGAGTTGGAGTGTGCAATGCAGGTAGAGGTGCTGCAAATGTCTTTGCACTAGTGTGACTATAGCAAAGTCCAATAGCCACGTATAGGATGCCACTAGGTACACTGAGTGTTTGCTAGTATAATGGCTTAGTTATCATGAGTTGGAGTGTGCAATGCAGGCAGACGCGCTTTGCAAATGTCTTTGCACTAGTGTGACTATAGCAAAGTCCAATAGCCACGTATAGGATGCCACTAGGTACACTGAGTGTTTGCTAGTATAATGGCTTAGTTATAATGAGTTGGAGTGTGCAATGCAGGCAGACGCGCTCTGCAAATGTCTTTACACTAGTGTGACTATAGCAAAGTCCAATAGCCACGTATAGGATGCCACTAGGTACACTGAGTGTTTGCTAGTATAATGGCTTAGTTATCATGAGTTGGAGTGTGCAATGCAGGTAGAGGTGCTGCAAATGTCTTTGCACTAGTGTGACTATAGCAAAGTCCAATAGCCACGTATAGGATGCCACTAGGTACACTGAGTGTTTGCTAGTATAATGGCTTAGTTATCATGAGTTGGAGTGTGCAATGCAGGCAGACGCGCTCTGCAAATGTCTTTGCACTAGTGTGACTATAGCAAAGTCCAATAGCCACGTATAGGATGCCACTAGGTACACTGAGTGTTTGCTAGTATAATGGCTTAGTTATCATGAGTTGGAGTGTGCAATGCAGGCAGACGCGCTCTGCAAATGTCTTTGCACTAGTGTGACTATAGCAAAGTCCAATAGCCACGTATAGGATACCACTAGGTACACTGAGTGTTTGCTAGTATAATGGCTTAGTTATAATGAGTTGGAGTGTGCAATGCAGGCAGACGCGCTCTGCAAATGTCTTTGCACTAGTGTGACTATAGCAAAGTCCAATAGCCACGTATAGGATGCCACTAGGTACACTGAGTGTTTGCTAGTATAATGGCTTAGTTATCATGAGTTGGAGTGTGCAATGCAGGCAGACGCGCTCTGCAAATGTCTTTGCACTAGTGTGACTATAGCAAAGTCCAATAGCCACGTATAGGATGCCACTAGGTACACTGAGTGTTTGCTAGTATAATGGCTTAGTTATCATGAGTTGGAGTGTGCAATGCAGGTAGAGGTGCTGCAAATGTCTTTGCACTAGTGTGACTATAGCAAAGTCCAATAGCCACGTATAGAATGCCACTAGGTACACTGAGTGTTTGCTAGTATAATGGCTTAGTTATAATGAGTTGGAGTGTGCAATGCAGGTAGAGGTGCTGCAAATGTCTTTGCACTAGTGTGACTATAGCAAAGTCCAATAGCCACGTATAGGATGCCACTAGGTACACTGAGTGTTTGCTAGTATAATGGCTTAGTTATCATGAGTTGCAGTGTGCAATGCAGGCAGACGCGCTCTGCAAATGTCTTTGCACTAGTGTGACTATAGCAAAGTCCAATAGCCACGTATAGGATGCCACTAGGTACACTGTGTGTTTGCTAGTATAATGGCTTAGTTATCATGAGTTGGAGTGTGCAATGCAGGCAGACGCGCTCTGCAAATGTCTTTGCACTAGTGTGACTTTAGCAAAGTCCAATAGCCACGTATAGGATGCCACTAGGTACACTGAGTGTTTGCTAGTATAATGGCTTAGTTATCATGAGTTGGAGTGTGCAATGCAGGTAGAGGTGCTGCAAATGTCTTTGCACTAGTGTGACTATAGCAAAGTCCAATAGCCACGTATAGGATGCCACTAGGTACACTGAGTGTTTGCTAGTATAATGGCTTAGTTATCATGAGTTGGAGTGTGCAATGCAGATAGAGGTGCTTCAAATGTCTTTGCACTAGTGTGACTATAGCAAAGTCCAATAGCCACGTATAGGATGCCACTAGGTACACTGAGTGTTTGCTAGTATAATGGCTTAGTTATAATGAGTTGGAGTGTGCAATGCAGGTAGAGGTGCTGCAAATGTCTTTGCACTAGTGTGACTATAGCAAAGTCCAATAGCCACGTATAGGATGCCACTAGGTACACTGAGTGTTTGCTAGTATAATGGCTTAGTTATCATGAGTTGGAGTGTGCAATGCAGGTAGAGGTGCTGCAAATGTCTTTGCACTAGTGTGACTATAGCAAAGTCCAATAGCCACGTATAGGATGCCACTAGGTACACTGAGTGTTTGCTAGTATAATGGCTTAGTTATCATGAGTTGGAGTGTGCAATGCAGGCAGACGCGCTTTGCAAATGTCTTTGCACTAGTGTGACTATAGCAAAGTCCAATAGCCACGTATAGGATGCCACTAGGTACACTGAGTGTTTGCTAGTATAATGGCTTAGTTATAATGAGTTGGAGTGTGCAATGCAGGCAGACGCGCTCTGCAAATGTCTTTACACTAGTGTGACTATAGCAAAGTCCAATAGCCACGTATAGGATGCCACTAGGTACACTGAGTGTTTGCTAGTATAATGGCTTAGTTATCATGAGTTGGAGTGTGCAATGCAGGTAGAGGTGCTGCAAATGTCTTTGCACTAGTGTGACTATAGCAAAGTCCAATAGCCACGTATAGGATGCCACTAGGTACACTGAGTGTTTGCTAGTATAATGGCTTAGTTATCATGAGTTGGAGTGTGCAATGCAGGTAGAGGTGCTGCAAATGTCTTTGCACTAGTGTGACTATAGCAAAGTCCAATAGCCACGTATAGGATGCCACTAGGTACACTGAGTGTTTGCTAGTATAATGGCTTAGTTATCATGAGTTGGAGTGTGCAATGCAGGCAGACTCGCTCTGCAAATGTCTTTGCACTAGTGTGACTATAGCAAAGTCCAATAGCCACGTATAGGATGCCACTAGGTACACTGAGTGTTTGCTAGTATAATGGCTTAGTTATAATGAGTTGGAGTGTGCAATGCAGGCAGACGCGCTCTGCAAATGTCTTTGCACTAGTGTGACTATAGCAAAGTCCAATAGCCACGTATAGGATGCCACTAGGTACACTGAGTGTTTGCTAGTATAATGGCTTAGTTATCATGAGTTGGAGTGTGCAATGCAGGTAGAGGTGCTGCAAATGTCTTTGCACTAGTGTGACTATAGCAAAGTCCAATAGCCACGTATAGGATGCCACTAGGTACACTGAGTGTTTGCTAGTATAATGGCTTAGTTATCATGCGTTGGAGTGTGCAATGCAGGCAGACGCGCTCTGCAAATGTCTTTGCACTAGTGTGACTATAGCAAAGTCCAATAGCCACGTATAGGAAGCCACTAGGTACACTGAGTGTTTGCTAGTATAATGGCTTAGTTATAATGAGTTGGAGTGTGCAATGTAGGCAGACGCGCTCTGCAAATGTCTTTGCACTAGTGTGACTATAGCAAAGTCCAATAGCCACGTATAGGATGCCACTAGGTACACTGAGTGTTTGCTAGTATAATGGCTTAGTTATCATGAGTTGGAGTGTGCAATGCAGGTAGAGGTGCTGCAAATGTCTTTGCACTAGTGTGACTATAGCAAAGTCCAATAGCCACGTATAGGATGCCACTAGGTACACTGAGTGTTTGCTAGTATAATGGCTTAGTTATCATGAGTTGGAGTGTGCAATGCAGGCAGACGCGCTCTGCAAATGTCTTTGCACTAGTGTGACTATAGCAAAGTCCAATAGCCACGTATAGGATGCCACTAGGTACACTGAGTGTTTGCTAGTATAATGGCTTAGTTATCATGAGTTGGAGTGTGCAGAGGACAGGAGGGTACAGTGCCAGGATTTTGGGGCTCTGGGTAGAGGAATGGTAGCCTGCCTTTCTATCCCTCCTAATAGGGAAATGCAGGGAGGAAATCCCTGACCTTGGCTACACAGAAGCTGGCGCTGTTTTCAGGACCTGTCACCTTAACTCTGACCCTGCCGGTTTGAGCCCTTAAAAGGACTGCTAGAAAGTGCTGTCCCTATGCTGTCCAGCGCTGTGTATGGAGCGCATACAGCTGTATCAGCGATAGGACTCAAGACGGAGCTGCGACAGTGATGTCTGACACCAAAGACGCAGAAGAGATAATGGCGTCCTGGAGGAAAATGTCCGTTTTTATAATGCAGGGACATGTGACATGGACATCCTATCACACATGCCGTTGCTTCTCTGGCTAAAAGTCCACTTAGCTGTGTGTGTGTCTGGGATTGGCTGACATGCTGGCCCGCCCCACAAGACGCGCGCGCTTAGGGAAGGAAGACAAGAAAAAAAAAAAAAAATGGCGATCGCCATTATAGAAACAGCAGTGATCTGAAGGCGCTGTTCACGCACACTATACACTGAAATGTCATAATAGTGTGAGTCACAGAGTGACTTACACTATTACAGCAGAAACCAAGCTAGGATTTAGCTGGTTTTTTGCTGCTAGAACCGTTCTCGAACGTTTCTAGAACTATCGAGCTTTTGCAAAAAGCTCGAGTTCTAGTTCGATCTAGAACATGCCCCAAAATCACTCGAGCCTAGAACTGGAGAACCACGAACCACGAACCGCGCTCAACTCTATTCACCAGTCATCATCTGACGACCAATGGTGAGGTGCCAGATCATAGGGGCGGGCATCTGCGAGCCAGTCCGGAGTGGCCACGTCATCAGGACACCTGACATCCTCTGCACTATCAGGGCCTGCCACCTCACAGACATGCTCAGTGTGGTCCTTACCAGACCTAGCCTCTGATGCACTAAGTGCCTGAGCATGCTCAGTAGCCTGAACAACAGACTCAGAAATCAGACTCATACTATCTGTCTGAGCATGCTCAGTAGAAACATCCCAGAACTTAGACACAGCACGAAGTCCAAGTACCTGTGCAAAGAGGCTGTTAGGATTAATTGTGGGAGCATGCTCAGTAGCCTGAACTGAGGACTTAGTCTCAGAAATGACACAATCAGGCTGAACATGCTCACTAGGCAAAACACCAGACTTAGACTCTGGCTGGGGTAAATCGACGTGCGCATGCGCACTAGCCACCTCTCCACACTTAGACGTGGTGGAAGGAGCAGCCAACGGGATAACCCGAGGCACGGCCAAGAACTGCAGCCGGCGCCTGGGCGCAACAGGAACCGCAGCAGGCTGCTTGTGGCTATGGCGGCGCTGGTTCGTAACAGTACCCCCACCTCTAGCGGCCCTCCCACTTGAATGGTCTATAGTCGCCACAGATACCACTGACCGACGGACGGAAGATGGAGACATGCAGTGGGAGCTACAAGACTCGCTCCACCGCGTAATCACCCCAGATGACCAGTCGATATGTGGGGAATGCCGCTTCAACCAAGGAATACTCAGCAGAATATCATCTGCACCGTTAGAGAGAACCAGAAATGAAATGGTCTCCCTATGCCCAGATGACATGGCAAGGGTAATGGGCACTGTCCGCTGGTGAATTACCTTGGGCAACAAGGACCCATCCACCACACGGACTCTCACTGGCCTTGGCATTTGCACCAGCGGGATGGCATGCCGCCGGGCAAAAGAGGAGGAGATGAAATTATCCTCAACACCTGTGTCCACACTTGCCCTTGTGGACCATGTTGACCCCTTAAAGGAAATGGACACAGGAAACGTCACCCTAATGGATGACGCAGAGTCCAGTCTACCTCCAGCTATGGTCACCAATCGCAGTCGCTTACCCTGACGCTTTGGGCAACAGTTGGCATAATGACCATACTGCCCACAAGCGAAACAGGAAATGCCCTTGGGACTCGATGACCTAACAGCACCAACCCTAGCGATGTCCATAGGGACAGAGATGTCCTCTAAGGGAGGTGCAGTAGGAGAGGTCACTACAGTGGCTGAACGACCCTCTGACCTGCGCTCCAGCTGACGTTCGGAGGTCCGCAGGTCAATGCAGGTAGCCAGAGTCATGAGGCCCTCAAGAGTAGTTGGTACCTCACGAGACGCTAATGCGTCCTTCACGTGCGAGGCTAGTCCCTTCCAAAACAGTGGAATGAGAGTCCTCTCTGGCCACCCCAGTTCTGCAGCAAGTGTCCTAAAACTCACAGCATATTGACTTGAGGAGGTACGCCCCTGCTCCAAAGTCAGTAGCTGTAGGGCCGAGTCGTGAGTGACCTGAGGCCCCAGGAACACTTGCCGCAAGGACTCTAAAAACTCATCGGAATCCTGAACTACAGGGTCATTCCTCTCCCACAATGGTGTAGCCCACTCCAGTGCTCTATCAGAGAGCAAGTAGATGATAAACCCCACCTTAGACCTCTAGTCTAAGCATGCTCAGTAGCCTGAACAACAGACTCCGAAATCAGACTATCTGCCTGAGCATGCTCAGTAGGCACATCCCAGAACTTAGACACAGCACGAAGTTCAAGTACCTGTGCAAAGAGGCTGTTAGGATTAATTGTGGGAGCATACTCAGTAGCCTGAACTGAGGACTTAGGGGTACTTTGCACGCTGCGACATCGCAAGCCGATGCTGCGATGCCGAGCGCGATAGTCCCCGCCCAGTCGCAGCTGCGATATCTTTGTGATAGCTGCCGTAGCGAACATTATCGCTACGGCAGCTTCACATGGACTCACCCGCCCTGCGACGTCGCTCTGGCCCGCGACCCGCCTCCTTATTAAGGAGGCGGGTCATGCGGCGTCACTGCGACGTCACACGGCAGGCGGCCAATATGAGCGGAGGGGCGGAGATGAGCGGGATGTAAACATCCCGCCCACCTCCTTCCTTCCGCATATCCTACGGAAGCCGCGGTGACGCCGGTAGATGTTCCTCGCTCCTGCGACTTCACACACAGCGATGTGTGCTGCCGCAGTACCAAGGAACAACATCAGACCGTCGCGTCAGCGTAATTATGGATTACGCTGACGCTGCACCGATGATACGATTACGACGCTTTTGCGCTCGTTAATCGTATCATCGAACCTTTACACACTACGATGTCGCATGCGATGCCGGAAGTACGTCATTTTCAATTTGACCCCACCGACATCGCACCTGCGATGTCGTAGTGTGCAAAACCCGCCTTAGTCTCAGAAATGACACAATCAGGCTGAGCATGCTCACTAGGCAAAACACCAGACTAAAGCGGGCTTTACACGCTACGACATCGCTAATGCGGAGTCGTTGGGGTCACGGAATTCGTGACGCACATCCGGCCGCATTAGCGATGCCGTTGCGTGTGACATCGATTAGCGATTTTGCATCGTTGCAAAACAGTGAAAAATCGCTAATCGGCGACACGGGGGTCCATTCCCAATTATCGTTACTTCAGCAGTAACGAGGTTGTTCCTCGTTCCTGCGGCATCACACATCGCTGCGTGTGACGCCGCAGGAGCGAGGAACGTCTCCCTACCTGCCTCCCGGCCGCTATGCGGAAGGAAGGAGGTGGGCGGGATGTTACGTCCCGCTCATCTCCGCCCCTCCGCTGCGATTGGGCGGCGGTTCAGTGACGTCGCTGTGACGCCGCACGGACCGCCCCCTTAGAAAGGAGGCGGTTCGCCGGTCACAGCAACGTCGCCGGACAGGTAAGTATGTGTGACGGCTCTGGGCGATGTTGTGCGCCACGGGCAGCGATATGCCCGTGTCGCGCAACAGATGGGGGCGGGTACGCACACTAGCGATATCGGGACCGATATCGCAGTGTGTAAAGTAGCCTTTAGACTCTGGCTGGGGTAAATCGGCGTGCGCATGCGCACTAGCCGCCTCTCCACACTTAGACGTGGTGGAAGGAGCAGCCAACTGGACAACCCGAGGCACGGCCAAGAACAGCAGCCGGCGCTTGGTGCAACAGGAACCGCAGCAGGCTGCTTGTGGCTATGGCGGCGCCCGTTCGTAACAGTAAGGTTACAAAAAATAGCCCAAGCTCTGATTATCTCACAAAGCACTGTTCAATCTATTAGCCAAAAATGGAAGGAGTATGGCATAACTGCAAACATACCAAGACATTGCTATCAACCTAAAGTGACATCTCAAGCAAGGAAAGCACAAATTTGAGAAGCAGCCAAGAGGCCCATGGTCACTATGGAGGAGCTGGGGCATAGGTTCCCTTTCCAACAGGACAACAGCTCTGAACATATTGCTAGAGCTACAATGGAATGGTTTTGATCAAGGGATGTTCACGTGATTGAATAACCCAGTCAAAGTCCACACCTAAATCCCTCTGATGAAAATTGATGTTTACACACACACACACACACACACACACACACTCTCCAACGAATCTCACGGTGCTATTTTGCAAAGAAAGGGTAAACATGTCAGCCTCTAGATGTGCAAAGCTGGAATAGGCATGCCCCAAAAGCTTTGCAGCAGTAATTGCAGCGAAAAGTGATCCAACAAAGTATTGACTCAATATAAATGCACGTCAGTGTTTAAATTTATATTTTTAAAATATTTAGAAAACCATAATAAATAAAATGTAGCTAGCTCACTGATCTGTAGTTTTTTTTTAATTATCTTCACAAGCTACCTGAACGTGCTCGCAAGGAAAGGGTGGGAGCACACTGAAATCATATGTGAGGAAGGGAATGTCCAGTGAAAATTCAGAAATCCAGGAATTATTAAAAGTCAACTTTTATTTCGTTAGTTTTAAAAATCCAGAAGTATTGTAAAACTGTCAGTGATAACAAGCAATCTTAAACTAGACTATGCATTTCGGCTGATTAAGCCTTCATCATGGTCCATCTATCTAGTCTCTGTTAGAGGGTCTGATGGCATGCACGAGAGTGCTGAAGTTGTAGTAACTAGAGATGAGCAAACCCGTTGAAGTTCAAGTTCTGTGGGTTCAGCCAAACTTTAGATAAAGTTCAGTTCTGGACCCGGACGAGACCCGAATTTCTTTGGAAGTCACTGGTTGGGTAGTTTGGCTCTCTGTCCACATGCAGCTAACCATAAACAGAACACAGGGAGAGTAGAGTTTTTAATTTTTTTTTTTGCACACACTATACCCGATAACACTGTTTTTACCATCAGTGCGAGGCATTCAAACACTACTGAGCATAACTGATCATGGCGATGCTCGTTCAAGTGGTCTGAATATGTAAAGCACCTTAACTTCAAAATTGAACACTGACTTTGTTTGGTACGAACACCGAACTTTAAAGTTCGGGTCTGCTCATCTCTAATAGTAACAAGATGTAGACTCGCCATTTAGGGTTGTCTTCAATAGCTTATCTAATATCTAAAACACGAGTGTTCATCTTATTCAAGCGAGCATGTTGATCGGCATATCCGAGAAGACTATGACTAAGGGTGCTGTGAATACCAACAATGCGTAAGTCTCTAAGCAATGGTGATAACATTTTTTATACAATTTTAATGGCTTTCTAAAAAAGTAAAGCTTTTGTATTTTTAGTGGTTGTGCCATCAATTACTTATTTGTTAATTGATGTCAGGTGAGATCGTTCTCTGCATTTAGCTGACAGCGCTGTCTTAAGGTGCCCATACACCTCAGACCTCATTCACATATCCAATTTTCTTGTTAATGTGCTGCCCGTTTTCATTAGGACTTGTCTGACTCTAATATACACTAGAAATCAAAATTAGAGAATATATGATTGCTTGCTTTTTCAGAAATAATGTAATCTACATTGATCAACATTTGAAGGTTTTTGTAAGGGGTACATCATGCCACAAGAACAGTGTTTTACAAAAGATTCAAAGTTTATCAACTTAAAACCTTTATTTTGCTGAAAACATAATCATAATTAGAGAACAGAAATTACTGTAGCACAGACAAAAGTTATAAATACATTTTCTGAACTTAACAACAGTCACCAATCAGTAGGAAGTGTACAGGCCTTTGCTTTGAATGATTAAGCACATCTGCGGCCACAGGACATCACTAGTCTCTCACACTGCTCTGGTGTGATTTTAGTTCTCTCTTCTTCCAGTCTCTCCAGCAGTTCTTTGACTGTTGTGGGTTTCTTGGCCATAACTTTGTCACCAAGGAATTTCCAGGCGTTTTCTATTGGGTTTAGATCTGGACTCTAGGCTGGTTATTTCATTGTTTCAATGTTTTCTGTTTCAAGGAACTGCTTCACCTGTTTTACTGTGTGACAGGGGTCATTGTCCTGCATGAAAATTGCTGCCTGATTGAGTGATGAACGCAAGTAAGGAACTACATGTTGTTGAAGAAGGTTCTTATACACACTTGCATTCACTCTGCAATGCAGCTGTATGAGAGGTCCATCTCTTGCTGCAGAAAACATTCCCCAAACCATGACACTTCCTCCACCAACTTTCACTGACTTCTTAGCCCACTTTGGGTTCAGTCTTTCTCCAGTTTGTGGACAAACATGATGTTTCCCATTAGATTCAAATAACTTAAACTTGCTTTCATTGCTAAAATAAACTGTGGACCACTTCTCCTCTGTCCACTCTTTGTTCCTCACCAAAGGTGAGTCTAGCCTTTTAATTCTTTCTGCTAATGAGAGGTTTGGTCACTGAAAAGTGGGCTTTCAGTCCAAATGCCCTTAAACATTGTGACACTGTATGATGAGACAGATCCTTACCCTGTTCAGTGCTGAACTGCCAAGCAATTACAGCTGCAGTGTTGAAACGATTACCCAGGGAGATTCTCTGCATTATCCTGCCCTCTCTTGCAAGGGCAACCAGCCTTGTTGGGGGACTTCAAAAAGTTTGTGATGTTGTAAAGATACGATATTATCAAAATCAAAAGCTTAGAATGACCATCTTCTCTTGCTATGGCTGATAGGGTCACCCCTTTTGCCTTCATCTGGATAACCTGCTGCCGGAGGGTTTCACTCACTTTGAAATGGCACACCATTTTTGCAAAGTCAGTGCAAACTGGAAAGTAAAGCCTGCTTTACACGAGTCGAACCTATCGTGAGATAGCACGAGCGATCGTACCCGCCCCCGTCGTTTTTGCGTCACGGGCAAATTGCTGCCCGTGGCACACAAACTCGTTTAACCCCCGTCACACGCACTTACCTTCCGGATGACCTCGCTGTGGGCGACGAACATCCACTTCCTGAAGTGGGAGGGAAGTTCGGCGTCACAGCGACGTCACACGGCAGCCGGCTAATAGAAGCGGAGGGGCGGAGATGAGCGGGATGTAAACATCCCGCCCACCTCCTTCCTTCCACATAGCCGGCGGGTGCCACGGGACGCAGGTAAGCTGTGTTCATCGTTCCCGTGGTGTCACACGGAGCAACGTGTGATGCCACGGAAACGATGAACAACCGGCGCCATTTTAATTAAACAATTTTATGAAACCTAGTGACGAGTACACGACTCACGATTTGTGAGCAATACTGCGTCGCTAGGAGGTGTCACACGAGACGACATCGTGTACGATGCTGGATGTGCGTCACGAAAACCGTGACCCCCGACGATGCATCGCACGATCGGTCGTCTCATGTAAAGCTCGCATTAGGCTACCAGTTAAATAGGGGTTGGCAGATAATTAAAGAAATTAGCACCAGGTGCCAGATTAACACCAATAACTTGCCGGTTTATGAAATGTTCTCTAATTTTGATCAGTGCTCTTTTACATTTATCTCATTTACATTTTTATTATGTGCTTTTGAAAAAATTCAATTTATTAAATAAGCCTACAATAGTGCTAGTATACTCATGTTAGGATATAGTCACATAGGACTACACAATGACCTTAATATTTAGGAAATTGTATATAGTTCTCTAATTTTGATCTCCACTGTACATTGAGACATTTTAAACCATGGATATGTTTTACATTCGGAAAAAGGAGTATGAGTATGCTAGACACCTCTTGTTGCAGCTTAATAAATAATAAATACTAGTAACTATGATGAGTTTTTGATATTGCAGAATTTCTGAACCTGTTATGTAAGTTAGGTTACTTGCTTTTTTGTGTGCACTTTTTACATTTGTTTTTATTGCTTTTTTGATGGTTTTTGTCATGTCATGTTTTAGGCTATGTTCACACATTGCTTTTTTGCTGCTTTTTTTCTGTAGGCAAAGCCTGCTGTCCCACATCTCCACACATCCCCACGCTAAGTGACAGCGTGTCTGATGCTTTCAATCACAGACCGGCTCTGTGGGTCTATTGTGGTATTAAAATAAATAAATTAAAAAAAATTGGTGTAGGGTCCCCCTATATTATGATACCCAGCACAGATAATGCCTACGGCTACAGGCTGCAGTCCCCAGCTGTGCGCATATCTTGGCTGTGTATCAAAATAGGAGGAACTGCATGCGGCTATTTTTTTTATTTATTTAGGGCGTGCGGCCCTCCCCAATTTTGATAACTAGCCAAGATAAAAGCCAGGCAGCTGGTGACTGGTATTCTCAGACTGGGGAGACCCACGGTTATTGGGAGCCCCCCAGCCTAAAAATAGCAGCCTACATCCACCCAGGATTGTTGCATCCATTAGATGTGACAACCCCAGCACTTTACCCGAGTCTTCTCGATTGCCCTGGTGCAGAGGCAATCGGTGTAATTAAAGAGTTAATGGCAGCCCACAGCTACCACTAAGCCCTAGATTAGTAAAGGAAGGCGTCTATGAGAGTCCCCCATCACTAATCTGTAAGTGAAAGGAAATAAATACCCCAAAAATCCATTATTTGAAATAAAATACAAAGAAAGACGCTCTTTCACCCCGTTATTAACCCCAAAAACTTCCCTGCAGGTCTGACGTAATGCACATCAGGTTCCACGATGATTCAGCTCTGTAACATCTGAATTCACACTGAGTGGCATAGAACATGACTGCCCACTGTCAGGTTCAGGCAGAGACTGAGTGACCTGCGCCATCAGCGGTGAAATCACTCAGGTTAGCCGCGCCCACAGCTGGAGGTTCTCACAGTCCTCCACCTTTGACCGCAGGTAACCTGACCTCAGGGAACCTCAATGAACTCAAGTGAGGTCACTAAAGTCCTGCACCCCCCCTCCCCCTGGCAATGTCGCTGATAAAGTTGGGGGCCATGCCCCGCACTCTGCCAGCCTTTTTAACAGCAAAAGTGCCGGCCCAGGAGAGAAGAGTAAGGGGCTGCCCCGCACCTCCCTCTCCCCAGCCAGCACTGTCACTGCTAAAGCACGGGGCCATGCCCAACACCTGGCCAGCCCTTTAAAAGGGAGTGTGCGGCAGCCCCCCAGCCCAGTTAAAGTGTGGGGCCTTGCACCACACCCTGCCAGCCCTTTAACACTGATAGTGCCAGCCAGGGGGATGCGGGGGTGCTCCGCACTTCCCGACCCCCAGCCAGCACTGTCAAGTGTTAAAAGGCTGCCAGGGTGCGGGGCATGGCCCTGCACTTTAACCCAGAGTGTGGTACTCAGGTCACTGGAGATCATACCGTGGGAACCCGGGTATGACCTCCGTTGAACTGAGTGACCTCACTGTTGCCATCCAGGTCCCACTTTTCAGTGTTTCCCAGAGCCTGGAGAGATCGGACATGTTTTCGGTCTCTCCAGGCTCGGATGTAGCAGAGCCAGGACCGTTGTGGGACTTCGTGTGGATTATGGCGGAACTTCATGTGTCTTTTTGGGGTTAATACAGAGGGGAAAGTGTGTGCAGTATTTTATTTCAAATAAAGAATTTTTCTCTGTGTTTGTGTTTATTTCTTTTTACTTATAGGATCAGTGATGGGGGGTCTCACAGGCCACCGGGGCAATTGGGAAACGCTGGGTAAAGTGCAATGAATGCTGGGGGCTCCCAAGAACCGTGGCCTTAGAATACCAGCCCCCAGCTGTCTGGCTTTATCTTGGCTAGTTATCAAAATTGGGTGGGACTACATGCCGTTTTTTTTTTTAATTATTTATTTAAATAATAAATAATTAAAAAAAAAAGCCGCATGCAGTTCCTCTTATTTTGATACACAGCCAAGACAAGCAAATGGTTGTAGCCATGGGTTTTATCTGCTGGGTATCGTAATATGGAAGGAACCTACGCCAAATTTTTTATTTATTTATTTTTACTGTACGCTATAGGCCCGCAGACAGAGTCTGTGTTCAGAATCGTCAGATAGGGTGTCACACAGACTGGGTGCGCTGTCTGACTGCAACCAATCACAGACGCTAGTCGGCGAGGGAAGCAGCGAATATGCATGCGCTTAATGAGCGGACCCAGAAGAAGAGTGAGCGGCTGTGGGAGCAATGTACAGTGGTGCCGGTGACTCAGTAAGTAAATCCCACTCACTTTATTATTTTTTTCTTTATTTTTACTTTTTTTTGTTTCCCGAGTGTCCAACCCCCGTGGTTGCCGTTGAACCCATGGGGGTCAGACTTCACAGTCCGGTCCACCCATCATTATTTTTTCACAAAGAAAACATCAAAGTAACAAACGCACCAAAATCACACCCAAAACGCAGAATCATTACAAGGTTTTTTTTGGACATTTCCAGGGTCTCTGGGACAAGTTGCAGTTTTTGGTGCAGTTTGGGTGCAGTTTTTTGTGACAACAAAATTGCAGCGTGGTCATGTAGCCTTAAGAATCTACCTGCAAAAATAGATTTTCCTGCCTTTTTGCTACAATTTTTATTGTGCTTCTGTTGCAGATTATATGTCATTTGTCTACAGGTAGATGTAACTTTGTGTCACGTTAAATAAAGTTAGTTTCATTCACCAAAAAAGCAGCAAAAATGCTGCAAAAGAGCAAGAAAATGCATGGTTGTGTTTTTTTTATGCATTTTTGCACTTTCTCAATGCTTTCTATGGTGAAAAAACACTGCACAAATGTAAGAATTGACATGCTTCAGTGTTAAAAAAAAGCAGCAGTTTTCTAATACAATCCGAAAAATAAAGCAATCGCATGCATGAGATTTCTGCAGCTGTAAGAAGTTGTTTTTTTGACACAGCAAAGATAGGCTATGTGCGCACGTTGCGTAGTGTCCATGCTGAAAAATCTGCAGCGATTTGGCAGTGCTGGCATGTGCTGCAGAAACACTGCATAATGGATGCAGTGTGTCTGCAGAATAGATGCCGATTTCATGCGCTCTGGATGCTGCCTCTCCCATAGACAGAGTGGGAGCAGCATCCAGAGCTCACAAAATAAGTGACATGTTACTTTTTTGAGCGCAGCGATTTGCATCAAAATTTCAGCATGCAAATCGCAGCACTCTCAAACGCAACATGCGGATGGATTATGCACAATCTTCATAGATTGTGCTGGGGACGCAGGACGCATGTGTTTACATTACAGTGCAATATGCAGCATAAATGCATGAAATTACACAATATGCGCACATAGCCATACACCGCACCAAAAACTCACCAAAACTCATCAAGGCCATACAGTCTAAAGCGGGCTTTACACGCTACGACATCGCTAATGCGGAGTCGTTGGGGTCACGGAATTCGTGACGCACATCCGGCCGCATTAGCGATGCCGTTGCGTGTGACACCGATAAGCGATTTTGCATCGTTGCAAAAACGTGCAAAATCGCTAATCGGTGACATGGGGGTCCATTCTCAAATCTCGTTACTGCAGCAGTAACGAGGTTGTTCCTCGTTCCTGCGGCAGCACACATCGCTGCGTGTGACGCCGCAGGAACAAGGAAGCTCCCCTTACCTGCCTCCCGGCCGCTATGCGGAAGGAAGGAGGTGGGCGGGATGTTACGTCCCGCTCAGCTCCGCCCCTCCGCTGCTATTGGGCGGCGGTTCAGTGACGTCGCTGTGATGCCGCACGGACCGCCCCCTTAGAAAGGAGGCGGTTCGCCCGTCACAGCGACGTCGCCGGACAGGTATGTATGTGTGACGGGTCTGGGCGAGGTTGTGCGATACGGGCAGCGATTTGCCCGTGTCGCGCAACAGATGGGGGCGGGTACCCACACTAGCGATATCGGGACCGATATCGCAGTGTGTAAAGTAGCCTTAAGTCCAACAGGAACCAAAGGATGGGATGTTTTGATTCAACATATCTGATCTTTCTTTTCTACCTCATCTGAAATGTCATGACTTTTGCTGGTACTGTGAAAAAGAGCTTTTAATTTAGCATAAAAAAATGTTGAAAACTGCAGTGTGTGAACATAGCCTTAAAGAAAGCTGCTTTTTTTGACACTTTCTGGTATGAGGCTTTGACAAACATTTTATGATATAGCTACTTACATTACATGTGTTTTTGATGTGCATTTTTTAACTGCAATTTTTCTGCATCTAATGCAAGTCTGTGGGTAAAATCTGCACTTATAACTCGGCGTACCTGCAAGAGAAAATAAGAGCAAAAAGAAGCACAGTGGGTATGAGATTCCTATAAATCCTTTCTACTTTGCTGAAATTCCAAGACACAGCAATTTTGAGAGCAAAAATACACAGCGCCTAAAACTCACCAAAAACTCATCGTGGGTAGGGATGAGTGAATCCGAACGGTAATGATCAGGTTTCGTACCGGACACCAGGTGTCCGCAGCACAAACTCAAACTTATCACGGTAGTTTGGGTGATGTTTTGATACTGAATAAAGTTTGATAAAAGACTGCAGCGCAGCCAATCAACAAGCTTTTCAGCATGGGGAAGATGCCTGTATTCTGCTGTGAACATAATAAATAAATTAATTTTAAAAAATTAAGTGTGGTCCCCCCTATTTTTGATAACCAGCGCCGCTAAAGCAGACACACAAATACACTCAGGAACAAAATACTTTATTTGAATAAAGACTCCCCCACACTCCCTTGTTCACCCCACATAATTTTTATTTATTTAATCCCTATCCACATTTTTTTGGGAGGGTAATGTTCCTGCTCTTACCCCTATTTTTCTTCCCTTTTCAGCCCCAAGTTCTTACTACGACCATTTTACAGCCATTATACTGCACCAAAGTTTGAATCCCCATTGAGGTTTGGGGTTAAGTTCGGGTCCCAAACTGAACTTTTAACTAAAGTCTGTCCGAAGCCGGTGAATCAGAACATCCACGGGTCCACTCATCCCTAATCGTGGGTACACAGTCCAAGTCCTACATAATCCAAATGATGGGGTGTTTTAATTCAATATACAATATATGATCTTTCTTTTCTACATCTGTCGGAGGAGAATTGAGAGACCCCCCCATACACATATGGTCATCTGGTAGAAATGAAATCAGCAAGCTTGGCAAACATTATTCTAATGTGTATGAGTGCCCTTAGGTCTATGGCATTAGTGTGTTTACCTTCATCTTATCTAGTATAAAGCTGTTATACAGGTATGTGAGCAGCACATGAAAGCTACAATACACTTTAGCTTGATCCTTTGATCTGCCAAGAGATAAGCCACTGTCAGAGGTGTCTGCTAGTGGCTTGTCTTCTCCTTGACATAAACATGGCATTTAACCAAGTTGATCATGCATGTTTATGGGAAGGTCAGGGCGGATAATTGTTGGCTGTACAAGTATTCGGCTGTCTGCCATCTTATATGTATGGCCAGCTTAACTGTTTCATTGCAGAAACATCTGCAGGGAGTTTGCTCCCTAGATTTGCATGGATTTCCTCCCTCACAATAAACTTAAAGGGCAATTGACTTTCTCTGATTGCTCTGCATTTAAGGAAAGAGTTTAGCTTAAATCTAAAGGCTGGAAATTGATTTTCATCATATCTGACTAAAGCTCTGTTCATATTTGTGGTTAAAGTTATATTCAGATATAGAGGGAGGGGCTCGCAGAAAAAACGTTTGTTTTATAGTACCAGCAAAAACCTAGCAGATTTCAGAAATCTTATTATACACATGCTTGCTTATTTTAACTGAATTTGAGAACTGCAACATTTTTTAAATTTTTACACCACGTGCAGAATTATTAGGCAAGTTGTATTTTAGAGGATTTTTTTATTATTGATCAACAACTATGTTCTCAATCAACCCAAAAGACTCATAAATATCAAAGCTTAATATTTTTGGAAGTTGGAGTGGTTTTTTTTTTAGATTTGGCTATCTTAGGAGGATATCTGTTTTTGCAGGTAACTATTACTGTGCAGAATTATTAGGCAACTTAATAAAAACCAAATATATTTCCATCTCACTTGTTTATTTTCACCAGGTAAACCAATATAACTGCACAAAATTTAGAAATAAACATTTCTGACATGCAGAAACAAAACCCCAGAAAATTAGAGACCAATATAGCCACCTTAGTGACCAATATAGCCCACAAAACCCCCAAAAATTAGTGACCAATATAGCCACCTTAGTGACCAATATAGCCATCTTTCTTTATGATGACACAAAACAGCCCACCATCCATAGATTCTGTCAGTTGCTTGATCTGTTGATTGTGTGCAGCAGCCACCACAGCCACTGTTCTGAGAGGTGTACTGTTTTCCCTCCCTGTAGATCTTACATTTTATGAGGGACCACAGGTTCTCTATGGGGTTCAGATCAGGTGAACAAGGGGGCCATGTCATTATTTTTTCATCTTTTAGACCTTTAATGGCCGGCCACGCTGTGGAGTAATTGGATGCATGTGATGGAGCATTGTCCTGCATGAAAATCATGTTTTTTTAACGATATCGATTTCTTCCTATACCACTGCTTGAAGAAGTTGTCTTCCAGAAACTGGAAGTAGGTCTGGGAGTTGAGCTTCACTCCATCCTCAACCCGATAAGGTCCCACAAGTTCATCTTTGATGATACCAGCCCATAGGAGTACCCCACCTCCACCTTGCTGGTGTCTGAGTCAGAGTGGAGCTCTCTGCCCTTTACTGATCCAGCCTCTGGCCCATCAAGAGTCACTCTCATTTCATCAGTCATAAAACCTTTGAAAAATCAGTCTTAAGATATTTCTTGGCCGAGTCTTGACGTTTTATCTTATGTTTCTTGTTCAAAGGTGGTCGTTTTTCAGCCTTCCTTACCTTGGCCATGTCCCTGAGTATGCCACACCTTGTGCTTTTTGATACTCCAGTAACGTTGCAGCTCTAAAATATGGCCAAGCTGGTGGCAAATGGCATCTTGTCAGCTTCACGCTTGATTTTCCTCAATTTATGGGCAGTTATTTTGCACATTTTTTGCCCAACACGCTTCTTCTGACCCTGTTGGCTATTTGCCATGAAACGCTTAATTGTTCGGTGATCATGCTTCAAAGGTTTGGCAATTTCAAGACTGCTGCATCCCTCTGCAAGACATCTCACAATTTTGGACTTTTCAGAGCCCGTCAAATCTCTCTTCTGAAACATTTTGCTAAATGAAAGGAAGTTGCCTAATAATTAAGCACACCTTATATAGGGTGTTGATGTCATTACACCACACCCCTCCTCATTACAGAGATGCACATCACCTGATTTACTTAATTGGTAGGTGGCTCTCAAGCCTATACAGCTTGTAGGACAACATCTATAAAAATTATCATGTGATCAAAATAATCATTTGCCTAATAATTCTGCACACAGTGTAGCATGTTTTGCATAATATTTTTTCACCCATATGAAGCAATGAGAATGTTTTACAGTGTTTATGGTGAATAAATTGGACAAATCACATGGAAATACCAGTGTATTATATGCAGTGTTTTTATTGTCAAAATAGAATGTTTTGGCTGCAGAAAAATAAATGCTGAAAAAAATAACACGTGAACATAACATTACACTCCATTGGTGAAAAGCAGTTTATAATGCAATTCTTCCTGTTCACATTTTTGTTGCTTTTTACTTGTAATTAGTAATGGGTGGACTCAGTGAAATCGTGACCGGCGGGTCCAACCAGATTTTTCAAAATATAAGTCTATTTGGACCAGAATCTAGAGATTAAAAATGGTAGTAAAAGGGATAGGGGGATTGGAGCAAGCGCGCTGTACTTACTGAGGCTCCGGACTGGCTGTACACTGCTTCCAGGCTGCTTACTCACTTCCAGGGTGGTGCATTATCCTTCATGCATATGCACTGCTTTCACCGCTCACCGGCGTCTGTGACTGGTTGCAGTCAGACAAGCCTTCAGCCTGAGTAGCAGTGTGTCTCACTGCTTCAAATCACAGACTCTATGCGCATCTATCGTGGTATAAAAAGAAATAAATAAAATATGGCGTAGGGTCCCCCCATATTATGATACACAGCACAGATAAAGCATACTGCTACAGGCTGCAGCCCCCAGCTGTGTGCTTATCTTGGCTGTGTATCAAAATAAGAGGAATAATTTTAAAAAAACGACGTGCGGTCCCACCCAATTTTGTTACCCAGCCATGATAAAGCCCGACAGCAGGGGGCTGGTATTCTCAGGATGGGGAGACCCATGCTTATTTGGCTACCTGCAGCCTAAAAATAGCAGCCAGCAGCCGCTCAGAATTTTTGCATCCATTAGATTAAAAAATCCCAGCACTTTACCTTCTTCCTGATTGCCCTGGTGAGGTGGCAAGCTGGGTAATAAGGGGGTAAATAACAGCCTACAGCTGTCACTAAGCCCTAGATTAGTAATGCAAAGGGTCTGAGACACCCATTAATAATCTGTAAGTGAAAATAAACACAAACACTGGAAAATTCCTTTATTTGAAATGAAATGCAAAAAAACACCCTTTGTCAACCCTTTATTAACCCCAAAACACCCCTGTAGGTCTGACATAATCCACACAAGGTCCCACGATGATTCCGGCTCTGCTACATCTGGACTGACAGCACGCGATCATGGAACACGACTGCCCACTGTGAGCTTCAGGCAGAAAATAAATGAGCAGCAGCGATGAGCGTCGTCATCATTCAGAATAGTTGCGACCACAGCTTGAGGTTCCCACGGTCCTCCGTCACTACTTGTAATCAGTTTTTATATACAGCAGGCGAAATAGTTATTGAACACGTCATTCATTTTGTAAGTAAATATATTTCTAAAAGTGCTATTGACGTGAATTTGTCACCACATGTCAGTAACAACCCATCCAATTCACAGGCAAAGGCAAAAATGTTGCTTTTTCATCATGCTAACCCACAAAAAAATGAATAAAAAGGATCAAAAAGTCAAAAAAGGTATGTTTGAAAATGCCAAGCTGTCCTGCAAAAAACAAGCCCTAATATGGCTCATTGGGGGAAAAACTTACAGCTCTCAGAATATGGCAATGTAAAAACAAATTAATGTTAGTAAAATATTTTTAGTGATTAACAGTAGCAAACCATAAAAAGCTATATAAATCTGGTATGGCTGTAAACGTACTGACCCTACCAATAAATTGGTCTAATCACTTTTATCGCCTGATGAACTGTGCAATTAATAAAAAAACCCGACAGCAGGGGGCTGGTATTCTCAGGATGGGGAGGCCCATGCTTATTTGGCTACCTGCAGCCTAAAAATAGCAGCCAGCAGCCGCTCAGAATTTTTGCATCCATTAGATGCAAAAATCCCAGCACTTTACCTTCTTCCTGATTGCCCTGGTGAGGTGGCAAGCTGGGTAATAAGGGGGTAAATAACAGCCTACAGCTGTCACTAAGCCCTAGATTAGTAATGCGAAGGGTCTGAGACACCCATTAATAATCTGTAAGTGAAAATAAACACAAACACTGGAAAATTCCTTTATTTGAAATGAAATGCAAAAAAACACCCTTTGTCAACCCTTTATTAACCCCAAAACACCCCTGTAGGTCTGACATAATCCACACAAGGTCCCACGATGATTCCAGCTCTGCTACATCTGGACTGACAGCACGCGATCATGGAACACGACTGCCCACTGTGAGCTTCAGGCAGAAAATAAATGAGCAGCAGCGATGAGCGTCGTCATCATTCAGAATAGTTGCGACCACAGCTTGAGGTTCCCACGGTCCTCCGTCACTACTTGTAATCAGTTTTTATATACAGCAGGCGAAATAGTTATTGAACACGTCATTCATTTTGTAAGTAAATATATTTCTAAAAGTGCTATTGACGTGAATTTGTCACCACATGTCAGTAACAACCCATCCAATTCACAGGCAAAGGCAAAAATGTTGCTTTTTCATCATGCTAACCCACAAAAAAATGAATAAAAAGGATCAAAAAGTCAAAAAAAGGTATGTTTGAAAATGCCAAGCTGTCCTGCAAAAAACAAGCCCTAATATGGCTCATTGGGGGAAAAACTTACAGCTCTCAGAATATGGCAATGTAAAAACCAATTAATGTTAGTAAAATATTTTTAGTGATTAAAAGTAGCAAACCATAAAAAGCTATATAAATCTGGTATGGCTGTAAACGTACTGACCCTACCAATAAATTGGTCTAATCACTTTTATCGCCTGATGAACTGTGCAATTAATAAAAAAAAAATAAGTGAATTGCTGTTTTTTGTTCATCTGGAAAACCTGAATAAGGCTATGTGCGCACGTTGCGTTCTGCCGTGACAAATATTCTGCAGCGTTTTGTCACTGCATGTGTGTTTCAAAACGCAGCCAAAAAGCTGCGTTTTGGATGCTTTGCAATTGCAGAATGGATGCAGAATTCATGTGTTCTGGATGCTTGCTCTGCCACAGACAGAGTGGGAAAAGCATCCAAAACGTACAAAAGAATTGACATGTTGCTTTTTAGAATGCAGAGATTTTGTCAAAAACTTGGCATCCAAAACGTTGCGTTCTAAAATGCAACGTGCGCATGGAATTTCCAAAATTCTCATTAACTTTGCTGGGGACGCAGAACGTATGCGTTTACGCTGCAGTTTAAAACGTTGCATAAACGCATGAAAAAAACGCAACGTGCGCACACAGCCTAAAATGCAATAAAAAAAATCTCCAACTTGTCACTTAAGAAAATAAGGCCCCATACAGCCTTGTTCATCAAAAAGTATAAAAGTTACAGCTCTCAGAACATGGCAATGGAAACAATTCATTATAAAAAAAAAAAGCATTTTCAATGTCTAATAGCAAAATATAAATAGACCAGATATAAATCTGGTATCACTGAAATCGCACCAACTTGCAGAATAAAGTCGTCTTATCACTAATACTGTACAGTGAACAGCACAAAAATAAAAACTATTCTGTACTGTAGTCTATTTGTTTATTCTAGCTTCCAAAAATTGGAATAAGACTTAGGGCCGCTTTAGACGCTACGACATCGCTAGCAATTGCTAGCGATGTCGAGCGCGATTGCACCCGCCCACGTCGCATGGCCGATATGTGGTGATCGCTGCCGTAGCAAACATTATTGCTACGGCAGCGTCACACGCACATACCTGCTCTGCGACGTCGCTGTGACCGGCGAACCGCCTCCTTTCTAAGGGGGCGGTTCGTTCAGCATCACAGCAACGTCACAGCAGCGTCACTGAACCACCTCCCAATAGAAAAGAAGTGGAGGAGATGAGCGGCCAAAACATGCCGGCCACCTCTTTCCTTCCTTCTTTTCGGTGGACGCAGGTAAGGAGATGTTTGTCGTTCCAGCGGCGTCACACATAGTGATGTGTGCTGCCGCAGGAACGACAAACAACATCGTTACTGCAGCAGCAACGATAATTGGGAATAGGGGGGCATGTCACCGATGAGCGATTTTGAACATTTTTGCGACGATTCAAAATCGCTCATAGGTGTTACACACGACATCACTAAAGCGGCCAGATGTGCGTCATAAATTCCGTTACCCCAACGAGATCGCTTTAGCGATGTCGTAGCGTGTAAAGCCACCTTTAGTTCAAATTTATCCTGTGATTTCTGCTGAACACTTACATTGGAGTTTCTGTGTAAATTCCAATAACAGAAATTCAGACAAACCGCCGTCGGAACCACTGACTATAATAAGGCAGATGGAGACTCTTTGGACTATGTCTGGTCTCTGTTTCGGCAGTGTACCAATATTTGAAGTGTCTTTTTAGAGCACAATTGTGGACAACCACAGTTCTGTGCTCACCTAAAAGAATGGATACCACTGGAAAAGATGCCAAATGGAGTTTGAAGTGTCTCCATATAATTCAGAATGAGTGGTTGTCTCTGGGGGTTTCACCTGAATCGCACTTTTATGTTTTTTCCATGGAAACCCTGATGTAAGTGCTCAGCGTAGAACACAAGAATATGCTCAAGCTGAAAGAGATAAAAAAAATGTTATATATCCCAAAATGTTACCAACAAAATCCTTCATTTCCTCCCACAAAACCAGTTCTCACTCAGGTCCGTCAACTGTCACTGGAAATATTGGGGGTTCCCATGTTACTGGTAGACCAAAGACTCTGATGGCTGAAACTCCCCAAATAAAATCCAGTAAAATCTAATTTCCTAAATCCAAATGTTCCCCTCCTTCTGAGCACCACTGTACCTATCACAAATAGTGGTCTTTTGTATGGCATCATTGTAGTGAGGAGAGCATACTTAACAATTTACAGGGTGCGTGTCTTCAAAAGCACAAGTTAAGCAAAATGTATGGGCATTAGACTGGCATTTTTGGAATTCTCCAGAAAAAAACAGTGCATGGATGTTACAAAATAGTCACTGCAGTTGTTGATTAACTCATTCAGAGATGCAATTTCTATAAAGGGTCATTTTGGGGGGGGGGGGTTCGACTGTTCTGACACCTTAGGGGCTCTGCGAATGTGGCACATAAACTATCTAGCAAAATCTGTACACTTCCAAAAAATAGCACACTCCTTTCTGAGCCCTGCTATGTGCTCAAACAGCAGTTTTTGACCACATATGGGGTATTATATCTTTTTGGGAGAAATAGAGTAGCAAATTATGGGGTCTGTTTTCTCCTATTATCCATTGTGAAGATAACAAATTTGGAGCTAATTCAACAATAAGCTTTGGCGAACTCATTAGTTCAACTCAGTTCAATACCCGCATTGTTCTCACGCCACATATCGCAAGAGGGCTTTCATGATACTTGGCATTGACCTGCGGTGAACTCGCTGCCACTGCTCATTCCTGCCTGCAGCAGTTCACACTCTGCTGTGTGACTCGCTGAAGTGACCTGAGGTGAAATCAAAAGGTCATCTCAATTCACTGCAGTGATTCTCATACAGCAGTGTGTGAGCCTGCAGTAACTGCTCTCCCTGTCAATGAGGAACGATCTGCTCTTCATTGGCTGGGACAGTGAGTCTTGGAATGTTGTAGAACCCCCTTTTGGGGTAGGTTTTTGCA
Source organism: Anomaloglossus baeobatrachus (assembly GCF_048569485.1). Classification (NCBI taxonomy): domain Eukaryota; kingdom Metazoa; phylum Chordata; class Amphibia; order Anura; family Aromobatidae; genus Anomaloglossus; species Anomaloglossus baeobatrachus. The sequence goes on along the minus strand of NC_134355.1, from coordinate 422,821,257 downwards.
GGAAAATTAACTGGTGAATGAGATTGTCTTTTGTATTTATTTTTTTAATAATTTTCTCCTTTTATGTCTTTCAGGTTCACTTTTGGGGAAAGTCGTGGGACATCAGCGAACTTTTTTTTTAAAACACATTTTTAATAAATTGGTGAACAAAGGCTGTAGTGATCAGGGTGTTTGTTCAAATAAACTTTTTTTTTTATATTCTACTGGATTAGTAATGGGGGTGTCTGATAGACGCCCACCCCTTACTAATACCAAGGCTTGATGTCAGCTGGCAATTCAAAGCTGATATCAACCCCATAATATTTTGCACAGCACCAGGGCAATGGCAGGAGCCGAGTACAGCACCAGATTTGGCGCATCTAATAGATGCACCACCTCTGGGGTGACTGCAGGCTGTTATCTTTATGCTGGGAAGGGCCAAAGAACCATGGGCCTTCCCAACCTAAAGAAAATCAGCTCCCAGTTGTCAGCTGTCCTTTGTCTGGTTTTGAAAAATGAGTGGGACCCTACACTGTTTTCTAACATTATTTGTTCAAATAATGAAAAAAAAACAGCTTGGGGTCCCTTTATTTTTCCAAACCAGATAAGGTACAGCTGACAGCTGAGGATTGCAGCCCGCAGCTGCTGCTGTACCTGTGTTGGTTATGAAAATCATGGGGAACCCGACATTGTTTTTTCAGTAAAGTTCAGTAAAGTATTTATTGACTCTGCTAAATCTCTTTATATATCTATCTTTCTGTCTATCTATTATTTATCACCTATCTATTTACTGCATTATTATCCATCTATCTAGCCATCTGTCTAGCATTTATCTGTCATTTATCTTTGCACAACTTTTATACATAAAAAACATTAATTTCAGTATCATGCGTTTTTTTTCCAGTACCGCTCACACGAACGTGTCACACGGACACATGGAATGCACACGGAAGACACACTGATACATTGATGGTCATATGGATTTCCAAAACAGACCGTGCAAAACTTTATTTTTTACACGGATGTGTGAAAGAGGAATAAGGCTAAGTTTGCATGTCCTCTAATTATCCATTAGAACAGATCCATTAAGAGATTGCTATTTATCTTCCATTTGATACTGATCCTGTATGAACAAAAATGGATCCGTTATAAATTAAAGGAAAACAGATGGCTAAATAGCAATCCTTTAATAGATCCATTCTCCATAGACTGTAATGTTAAAAAAAAAAAAAAAAAATCCGGCAAACATCAGTTATTTAACAATGGACAAAAAAGTTGTGTTTGCACAACTTTTCTGCCAAAGGATCTCTGCAGGATCTGTTCTAATGGGTGAGTACTGGACATGTGAACTTAGGCTACTTTCACATTAGCATTTTTTAAACTGAGGCACAAATGGATTTTTTGCCACAAAGCCAGATCCTTTACAAATGCGTTGTCATTTCAATGCATTTGCAATAGAATCGCGGCAATATGCGGTCACTTGCGGTTGCATGCGGCACACACTGGATCCGATAAGATGCAGTATTTTATCTTTTTTCAAAATCCGACAAAATACTACATTTCACTGGATCCTTCATATTACGGCGGTACTTGCAATGCTTTTCAATGAGCCGGATCCTGCTCTACCGGAAGTCACCGCATTCTGGTAGGCAGGATCCTGTTTTCAGTACTGAGCATGCCCAGAAAGCAGTTCCTCCCCCGTGCTTTCTAGTGCAGCTGCATAAGTTAAAGAAAAAAAACACACAAAGAAGACCAGGATCGTGGAGGGATGAGAGGGAGTAATAAAGATGGATCATTTAAGTGTGTCTGTGTATTTATTTCTAACAACGTGTCTGTGTATTTATTTCTAATAAAATATTTTTTATCTGTGTGGTGTCTTATTTTTAACCCTTTATTGGAGATTAAAATAAAGCTGGTATTGACCCCTTACTACCCAGCGTGCCACCCAGCACTATGGCCGCTGGAGGAGATGTATACAGTACCAGAAGAGGGTGCTTTTATGAAAGCACCATTTTCTGAGGCGGCTGGGGACTGAAATTCGCAGTGGGGGGGCCCAGAAAGCTTGGGCTACCCTGTGCTGTGTATTCTAATCCCCAGCTGCCTAGTTGTACACAAAAATTGAGCGACGCCCACGTCATTTTTTTTTTTTAAATTATTTCATGAAATTCATGAAATAATTAAAAAAAGAACTTCCCTATATTTGTCGTTCCCAGCCGGGTACAAATAGGCAGCTGGGGGTTGTGGTCAGCCCGTACCTGCCTACTGTACCTGGCTAGCATACAAAAATATGGCGAAGCCCATGTCATTTATTTTTTTTTAATTATTTCATAAAATAATTAAAAAAAGGGCTTCACTATATTTTTGGTTCCCAGCTATGTACAAATAGGCAGTTGGGGGTTGGGGGCAGCCCGTACCTGCCTGCTGACCTGGCTAGCGTACCAAAATAGGGCGAAGCCCATGTCATTTTTTTATTTTAGTTTTGGGCAAAAAAAAAAGGGCTTCCCTGGATTTTCCATTGCCAGTGAAGGTAACACCAAGCAGTGGGGGTTAGCAGCCTAATAGCTGCTTAGGTTACCCTTAGCAATAGAAAATGCAGCGGGAGCCCACGCATTTTTTTTTTTACCCGTAATCCTAGGGTTAGGGTCATGTGTTTGTTTTTTTTTATTTGTTTTATTTTAATGAATTTAAAAAAAAATAGACTGGGCTTCACCCATCGAGCATTTTCCTGACCACTCAGCCACCAGAACAAGTAATCAGATCAGCTGACTCCAGTGTCGGCCGAGTACTTGTTCTGTGTCCCCCTGCATCAATCGCAGCGTGTGTGGGCTGTGAGGTCAGCTGAGTTCGGCTGGCACTGGAGCTGATCTGAACTCAGCTGATCTCACAGCCCGCACACTTTGCGATGGATGCAGCGGGACACAGAACAAGTAATCGGCCGACAGTGGAGTCAGCTGATCTGATTACTTGTTCTGTTGGCTGATTTCAGCTGAGTTCAGATCAGCTGATTCTAGTGTCGGCCGACACTGGAGTCAGCTGATCTGAACTCAGCAGAACTCATGACTACACAGCCCGCACACGGTCACACGTGATCGGCAGCAGCCAGTGACTGCTGTTAACCTGCATCCATCGCAGCGTGTGTGGGCTGTGAGATCAGGAGTCAGCTGACTCCCAATCAGCTGACTCCAGTGCCAGCCGATAAATTCTGTGTTCCACTGCAGAGGGATCCGGTAAAATAACAATTGTGGTTGCATGCGTTGCACATTCAATCCACAGGATCCAGTCATATGCAGTTTGCATTTTTTTGCCTACAGGCAAAAAAACGCTGATGTGAAAGTAGCCTTAGGCTACCACTTTTTAACTGCAAGTTAACCCTATACTTGCACGTAAATACCTTTTTCGGACGTGAAAAGTTACCTTTAAGGCCATGTTCACACATAGTCTATATATGCTGCTTTTTTCCCACTGCTTTTTATCTGCATATTTTCTGCAGCTATCCACTCCATGACTATAATACACAATAACAATCTCTGATTATTGTCCTTTTTATGCATTTTTTTCATTATTTGATGCGCTTTGGTGCATATTTGAAGCAGTGTTTTATAATGCTTTTTTTTTTTTTTTTTTTTTAATATAGAGAAGCTTTGATTTTGCACTTAAAGAGGAAGCGCTGCTTTGGGGCGCAAGTCCGCAGTCACTTGGTCAGGATTTTCTGGTGACAGGACGAGCAGGCACTTGACTGCAAATATGCAACTGACATAAATGCAGTCAAGTGTCTACTGGATGTGTCTCAGGGAAAACTTTTCTCCTTGCGGAGACTGACAAACCAATCTGGCTGTCAGTGGTGAGGAGTCTTATAGCTAAAATGCTCCTCTGGGAAATATTCAAATTGTCTCTTCATGGGGGAAGGAGACAAACTCTAGCACCACCTATTGGAAGCAGCAATCCTAAAAGTCAAAAGTGACTCTCAAATAAGTTTTTTCATATGACCTAAGACTTTTATGCCATATCAGAACCTTAATTTGCAAACACAGTGTTTTGGCATGATTGTCCCTCGTCAGTGCAAAGTATGAAGCCTAGGTCACATGAAAAGGCTAGTTGAGAGTCACTTTTGACTTTTAGGATTACTGCTTCCAATAGGTGGCGCTAGAGTTTGTCACCTAGCTCCCTGAAGAGACAATTTGAATACTAGACTTGTGTGATGTACATGAATATTGAATGAGGCTGGATACATCTAGTCAGAATGTTGGCAAAAGTATGCAAATCACATACTTGTGGACACATGACAAGCCACTCCCGGAGATGGCATCAGAGAAACTTGACAGCAGGCTGTAAGGATTCACAAATTTGCAGTCACATAGACTGACTGCAGACTTGCGCGCCAATGCTGGACAACCTCTTTAAAAACGAAATGGCATTTTTAACGTGTTTTTTTTTCAGGCTTCCCACAGAAGCTTATAGAGAAAATTGCCCCATACAGTTTAACAGTCTTTTATAGTACAGTGGACATGAGTTTTCATGATATCACATCCACTTTGCTTAAACAATTAAACACAGCAGATTTTCTGCACACAAAATACACGCACAGTAGACAATACAGTATTGACATTACATGGAAATACAGCCTTCAAGCGCTTGAAAACCCCAGTATAAAATGATGCTAAAATTGCCAGAAAACCTTCTTACGTACAGAAATATTTGTTATAAAATGTAATGCATTTTAAAAGATCAAAAATGCAGAAGTGGACATTATCACCACAGATTATCCACAATAGTATAAAGTCGATGCAGGGATCTACAATCTCATGTCTTCAAACTTGAGGGCTCTCATGGGCTCGGCCATAATGGTGTCATGTGGACCACTAAGTACCCGCTGACAAAAGTTCCAGTTTCTAATTGCTCTCCGGTGTTTATCGGAAGTTGGGCTAGAGCTTGTGATATACATGAGCCAAGACTCCTCTGCCTGCCCTGTGGCATGGACGAGCCATGACTCCTCTGCCTTCCCTGTGGCATGCACGAGTCATGACTCCTCTGCCTGCCCTGTGGCATGGACAAGTCCCCTGTGACATGGATGAGCCATAACTCCTCTGCCTGCCTTGTGGCATGGACGCAGGGCCGGCTCCAGGTTTTTGTGGGCCCTGGGCGAAAGAGTCTCAGTGGGCCCCATCCACACATAGACATGCACAGATACGTACAAATATATATTTAAAGAGAAATTCACAAAAACACATATAAATAGACATAAATCTTGACACAGTCATATACTATGACATACGGTACATAGATACACATCATACATGCACACACACAGACACATTATTTTTATATATTTATATATTTACTAGCTGTACTAACCGGCTTCGCCCGGGTTAATAACTGCTCTTAACAAAATAAAATATATTAACAAAAATGTATTCTGCACACAAAAACCACAAAACAAATAGATAGAAATGTAATTATTAAATGGCAAAAACTAAGCTAATAGAAGTATTTCACAACATATATTTCAACACCACAGATATTTCACACAGATTTAACTAAATTGGTCAAGTTATGTGAAGTAATCTTCTACTCTTTATTCGAGAGCCTTTTGATAAACGACATTCTTAGTTCTTCCTTCAAGTGCAAAGACGAACAGATTTTTGGCTGTTCCAACTCTTGAACAGGCCACATAAAGTTGACCATGAGAAAAGCATGGAGATTGTAAATCGATTCCAAGAAATGTCCAAGAAATGCTTTGATATTGTACTGGTACCTGACCAAAGACTTTTGGGGATCTGGTGGTGACAGGAGAGGTGGAAGTTTTATCTTGCCATTTGCACAGCATAAACCTGGTGGTTCATCTTTCTATTTCAGGGCACTGCAGTACATGCAGACCACATCCATTTATCCTATCTGAACTTTAGGATGATCCTGATAGTTTATGTCTGACTGGTAACAAAAGGCAGCATGTTTCAAATCTCCAACCATTTCCTGTGCCCTGGTGGAAGAAATAGCAATTCTCTTAGTGGCAAGTCGGCCTTCTCTCTGCTGAGATGACTCATTGGCCCTTGAAGACGCAGCTCTTCTCTTATCTGCAAGCCTCGCTTCCCTCTCCTCAGAAAGTTCATTGGCTCTTGAGGAAGCAGCTCTTGTTTTCATATCTGCAAGCCTTGCTTCCCTCTCCTCAGAAAGTTCATTGGCCCTTGAGGAAGCAGCTCTTGTTCTCTTGTCTGCAAGCCTCGCTTCCCTCTCCTCAGAAAGTTCATTGGCTCTTGAGAAAGCAGCTGCTGTTCTCATGTGTGTCAGCCTTGTTTCTCGGTCTTCACATTTTTCATTGGCCCGTAATGCAGCTTTTCTTTTCGCATCAGCTGATATTCGTGCCAAGGAATTCCTTTTCTTATAAGGCATTATTGTGGTAAAAATAGTCTGTAACTGACAGTTTCTATATACTCTCACATAGAGGTAATGTGACTGACATCAGCCTTTCCACCAACACACCCTAACTGACATCCTATTATCTCACACAAGATTTGTTATACTGAGAATGTCCTTTGTTGCCTATCTTAACCAATCAGAGCTCAGATTAATTAACTGTAGCTAAATAGAAGTTGAGCTGTGATTGGTTGCTATTGACAGCCTGATAAATCCCCAGGCAACAGAAAGCCCTCCCCCCTGACAGTATACTGTATATTAGCTCACACATACACATAATAGACAGGTCATGTGACTGACAGCTGCCGTATTTCCTATATGGTACATTTGTTGTTCTTGTAGTTTGGCTGGTTATTAATCAGATTTTTATTTTTGAAAGACAATACCAGACTTGTATGTATTTTAGGGCAATTATGTGGCGAGGTTGGTGTATGTGTTGTGAAATGTGTTCTGAGGGTGGTATATGTGTTGAAGCACGTGGTAGTGTGTGGTACATTTTGTGTGGGTTTTCATATCCCCGAGTGTGGTGAGTATCCCATGTCGGGGCCCCAGCTTAGCAACTGTACGGTATATACTCTTTGGTGCAATCGCTCTCATTCTTTAAGTCCCCCTTGTTCACATCTGGCAGCTGTCAATTTGCCTCCAACACTTTTCGTTTCACTTTTTCCCCATTATGTAGATAGGGGCAAAATTGATTGGCAAATTGGAACGTGCTGGGTTAGAATTTGCCTCAAACATAGCCTATGTGCAAAATTTTGTGCCTGTAGCTGCGACGGTGCAGATGCCAATCCTGGACATACACACATACATATACACACACATTCAGCTTTATATATTAGATATAGATTTCTAATATTGAGAAGCCGGCAACAGCCTCATTCACTTACCCGCTTGCCTCCATCCATCTCCTCCTAGATTGGTGGCAGTCACTAACAGACATGGCCGCACATAGAGCACACTAACACTGCTGTACAGTCATGGCCAAAAGTTTTGAGAATGACACCAAAATTATATTTTCACATGCTATGTTGCCCTCTGGTTTTTAATTGTTTGTCTGATGTTTACATCACATACAGAAATATAATTGCAATCATATTATGAGTACCAAAAAGTTATATTGACAGAATGATTTAATGCAGCAAGTCAATATTTGCAGTGTTGACCCTTCTTCTTCAGGACCTCTGCAATTCTCCCTGGCATGCTCTCAATCAACTTCTGGACCAAATCCTGACTGATAGCTGTCCATTCTTGCATAAGCAATGCTTGCATTTTGCCAGAATTTGTTGGTTTTTGTTTGTCCACCCGTCTCTTGATGATTGCCCACAAGTTCTCAATGGGATTAAGATCTGGGGAGTTTCCAGGCCATGGACCCCAAATCTCTATGTTTTGTTCCATGAGCCATTTAGTGATCACCTTTGCTTTATGGCAAGGTGCTCCATCATGCTGGAAAAGGCATTGTTGGGCGCCAAACTGCTCTTGGACAGTTGGGAGAAGTTGCTCTTGGAGGACATTCTGGTACCATTCTTTATTCATGGCTGTGTTTTTAGGCAAGACTGTGAGTGAGCCGTTTCCCTTGGCTGAGAAGCAACCCCACACATGAATCGTTTCAGGATGGTTAATAGTTGGCATGAGACAAGACTGGTGGTAGCGCTCACCTCTTCTTCTCCTAATAAGCTGTTTTCCAGATGTCCCAAACGATCGAAAAGGCGATTCCTCTGAGAAAATGACTTTACCCCAGTCCTCAGCAGTCCACTCCCTGTACCTTTTGCAGAATATCAGTCGGTCCCTGATGTTTTTTCTGGAGAGAAGTGGCTTCTTTGCTGCCCTCCTTGAAACCAGGCCTTGCTCAAAGAGTCTCCGCCTCACAGTGCGTGCAGAAGCACTCACACCAGCCCTCTGCCATTGCTGAGCTAGCTCGGCACTGCTGGTAGTCCGATCCCGCAGCTGAAACAGTTTTAAGATACGGTCCTGGCATTTGCTGGTCCTTCTTGGGCGCCCTGGAGCCTTTTTGGCAACAATGGAAGCTCTCTCCTTGAAGTTCTTGATGATGCGATAGATTGTTGACTGAGGTGCAATCTTTGTAGCTGCGATACTCTTCCCTGTTAGGCCATTTTTGTGCAAAGCAATGATGGCTGCACGTGTTTCTTTAGAGATAGCCATGGTTAACTGAAGAGAAACAATGATACCAAGCACCAGCCTCCTTTTAAAGTGTCCAGTGGTGTCATTCTTACTTAATCATGACTGATTGATCGCCAGCCCTGTCCTCATCAACACCCACACCTGTGTTAATGGAACAATCACTAAAACAATGTTAGCTGCTCCTTTTAAGGCAGGAATGCAATGATGTTGAAATGTGTTTTGGGGGTTAAAGTTTATTTTCTTAGCCAATATTGACTTTGCAAGTAATTGCTGTTAAGCTGATCACTCTTTATGACATTCTGGAGTGCAAATTGCCATTAGAAAAACTTAAGCAGTAGACTTTGTAAAAATTAATATGTGTAGCATTCTCAAAACTTTTGGCCATGACTGTATATACATCACAAGAGATGCTTGGGACATACACATTACTGGGGGGCATACATATAACTGAGGAAAGGGGTATACAGTAATGGGGTATACAGCTCTGTGGTGGGGGGTACATACAGCTCTGGGGGGGTATACAGCACTGGGGTGGGGGGACATACAGCTTTGAGGGGGTATACAACACTGGGGTGGAGGGAACATACAACTCTGGGAGTATAGTAGTATGCAGCCCCCATATTCCTACATATAGTGTTATGAAGCCCCGATAGTCCTCTATATAGTATTATGTATCCCTCATATAGCATTATGCAGCCCCCATATGGCATTAGGCACCCTCATGTAGTATATAGCCTCTTTATAGCTACAATTCAGACCCAGATAGCATTAGGCATCCTCATGTAGTATACAGCCCGCATATTGCGCAATGCAGACCCAGTTAGCATTAGGCACCCTCATGTAGTATACAGCCCACATATAGCACAATGCAGACCCAGATAGCATTAGGTACCCTCATGTAGTTTATAGCCCGCATATAGCACAGTCTAGACCCAGATAGCATTAAGCACCCTCATATATTATACAGCCCGCATATAGCACAATGCAGAATCAGATACCATTAGGCACCCTCATGTAGTATACAGCCCCCATATAGCACAATGCAGACCCAGATAGCATTAGGCACCCTCATGTAGTAAGAAAGGAAAGTTTTTTTCAGCTCACCCGTAGTATTATTTCACCTGGCTCCAGGACCCAGAACGGTGCAGGGATATGAATTCCGTGTTCAGGAATATAAAGCAGCAAGTAGTGGAAATTCCTTTCCTGATCCAGCAACACGTCCGAGATAGATGTGAATTAAAAATTCATTTTATTGAAAAATTGTTAAAACACCAATCATCAGAATGACATCCAAAAAATTTTTTCTTTAAAAAGAAAGCGTCTTACGCGTTTCTGGCCATTGTGGCCCTTAGTCATAGACATATGTTATCCAAATGAAACACATAATATATAGGAGTTTCCACTACTTGCACCCTCATGTAGTACACAGCCCTATATAGCACAGTGCAGCACCAGATAGCACAGTGCAGAGACTGATAGCATTAGGCATCCTCATGTAGTATATAGCCCCCATATAGCACAATGCAGACCAAGATAGCATTAGGCACACTCATGTAGTACACAGCCCCTAAATAGCACAGTGCAGACCCAGATAGCACAGTGCAGAGCCAGATAGCATTAGGCATCCTCATGTACTACACAGCCCATATATAGCACAGTGCAGAGCCAGATAGCATTAGGCATCCTCATGTAGTACACAGCCCCTATATAGCACAGTGCAGAGCCAGATAGCAGTAGACATCCTCACGTAGTACACAGCCCCTATATAGCACAGTGCAGACCCAGATAGCATTAGGCACCCTCATGTAGTATACAGCCGCCATATCATTGAATGCACACCCATGGTCGTATGACCACAGTGATTGTACATACTCACTTTTCCTAGTTCCCCCGCTGCTCCAGTCTCCTCGGCACATTCACTGCTGTCGCTCTGACCTCACTGCAAGAACGCAGTAATGACATTACCGCGCTGCGCTGCTGATCTGTTAGAGCCTACAGACACAGCGGGTAGAATCATTAGAGAGGGAGCGCGCCACTCCATCTCATCATTGCTCTCAATTGTATCGGCAACTGCGATGCCGATACAATCAAAAGCGCGATCCTCGGCGGGGGGGAGGCCGGTGACAGCGCGGGCACCGGGCTCCCCTGACTAGCGGTGACTCTTTTGCCTGCCCTGTGATATGGACAAGCCATGACTTCTCTGCCTACCCTGTGATATGGACGAGCCACGACTTCTCTGCCTGCCCTGACATGGATAAAACATGACTACTCTGCCGACCCTGTAATATGGACTAGCCATGACTCCTCTGCCTGCCCTGTGACAAGGACTAGCCAAGATTCCTCAGCCTGCCCTGACATGGATAACACATGATACTCTGCCTGCCCTGTAATATGGACTAGCCATGACTCCTCTGCCTGCCCTGTGACAAGGACTAGCCAAGACTCCTCAGCCTGCCCTGACATGGATAAGACATGATACTCTGCCTGCCCTGTAATATGGACTAGCCATGAATCCTCTGCCTACTCTGTGACATGGATTAGCCATTACTTCTCTGTCTGCCCTGTGATATGGACGGGCCAGGACTCCTTTGCCTACTCTGTGACATGCACGAGCCATGACTACTCAGCCTGCCATGACATGGATAAGACATGACTACTCTGCCTGCCCTGTAATATGGACTAGCCATGACTCCTCTGCCTGCCTTGTGATATGGACTAGCCATGACTCCTCTGCCTGCACTGTGATATGGATGGGTCAGGATTAATTTGCCTATATCAGGGGTGGGAAACCTCCTGCCCGCGGGCCGTTTACGGCCCATGATGACTTTTCTGCAGCTCCTGGGCACATTCCCAGGGACCGGACTGCCGGCCCTTTAAATCCCACTACGTGATGCGATGAGGTGCACGCATCCTGGCCTGTGGGTAGATGCTAGAATGTACCAGATCCTGATTGGAGCCCGTACATTGTAACAGACTCACTACTGAAGACGCTAGAACATAGAGGATCCTTCCGGGACCTGACTGTAGCCCATACATTCTAGGCTCAACCCTGGCCTGTGCTAGTGGGCTCAAGGCTTACCTTGTGAGCGGGGTAAGCAGCGCTCCTTTCACAGAAGAGATGCAGCAGATTTACCGGCCTCCCTGCTGAACATGCCTCCCGAACCTGTGCTGTGTGACTCCTCCTCCCCCTGGTACTGTAAGTCCGCAACCCATCACTGTCCCCCGTCCAGTGCTGTGTACCCCCTAGTACTGTATGTACCCCCTTAATACTGTATGTACCTCTCTAGTAATGTGCGTACTCCTCAGTGCTGTGTACCCCTTCAGTGCTGTGTAACTCCAACTGATGTCTGTGCTCCCCTAGTGCTGTCTGTGACCCTCTGGTGTCCAGTGCTGTCCATGCTGCCGCCAGTGCTGTCCATGCCACAGTCAGTGCTGTCCGTTTCACCTAGTCCTCTCCGTGCCCCCCTTATGCTGTCCATGCTCCCAAGTGCTCTGTACCCCCCCACCCCAGTGCTGTGTGCCACCACCCAGCACTGTGTACCCCCCAGGGCTCTGTGCTTGCCACTGTTGTCCATGCCCCCCATCCTGCTGTCCATGCCCCTCCGATGCTGTCCGTGCCCTCCTGATGTTTATGCTCCCCCAGTCCTGTCTGTGCCCCCTTAGTGTTGTCCATGCTGCCTCCTAGTGCTGTCCGTGCTGCCATCTAGTGCTGTGTGCTGCTTCCTAGTGCTCTCCGTGCTGCCTCCTAGTGCTGTCCGTGCTGCCTCCTAGTGCTGTCCGTGCTGCTACCTAATGCTGTCCGTGCTGCTACCTAGTGCTGTCCGTGCTGCCACCTAGTGCTGTCCGTGCTGCCACCTAGTGCTGTCTCTGTCACCACATAGCACTGTTCGTGCCGCCGCCAGTGCTGTCCGTGCCCCAGCCCCTCCTGTAATGTATATGCCCCAGCATCTTCGGTGATGTATTGCCCCTCCTGTGATGTATATGCCCCAGTCTCTCCTGTGATGTGTACTCCCAGTATCTACTGTAATTTATGCACCCCAGTGTCTCCTGTGATGTGTATGTCCCAGTGTCTCCTGTGTTTGTGTATGCCCCAGCATCTCCTGTGTTTGCCCCAGCGTCTCCTGTGATATGTATACCCAGCGTCTCCTGTGATGTGTATACCCAGTGTCTCCTGTGATGTGTATTCCCCAGCGTCTCCTGTGATGTGTATGCCCAAGCGTCTCCTGTAATGTGTAGCAGCTCCAGCCAAGACAATAGGGGTGAGTTAATTGTTTGACCAAATATAGCTGGGTAGTTTTCAAGTTGATAATTTGGTGCGGCCCCCAAAGGTTGATAGAAAATTCCAAATGGCCCCCAGCAGTAAAACGTTTCCCCAACCCTGGCCTTCACTGTGACATGTCTGAGCCATGACTCCTCTGCCTGCCCAGTGACAAGGACGAGCTATGACTCCTCTACCTGCCCTGTGACATGGACTAGACATTGCTCCTCTGCTTGCCCCCTGACATGGACGAGCCATGACTCTGTTGCCTGCCCTGTGGCATGGAGGAGCCATGACTACTGCTTGCCCCCTGACATGGACGAGCCATGACTCCTTTGCCTGTCCTGTGGCATGGACGAGCCATGACTCTTCTGCCTGCCCTATGGCATAGATAAGTCCCCTGTGGCGTGGATGAGCCATAATTCCTCTGCCTGCCTTGTGGCATGGACGAGCCATGACTCTTTTGCCTGCCCTGCCATAGACAAGCCATGACTCCTGTGCCTGCCCTGTGATATGTAATAGCCCTGACTCCTCTGCCTGCCCTGTGACCTGGGCGAGCCCTGACTCCTCTGCCTGTCCAGAGCCATTATGAGCCTCAGTCACTGCGGTGTGTGAGGTGCATGGCATCCCTGTCATCATTTGTGCTGTTGTCCTCAGGGCAGGTTATATTCGCGCCCTTTTTCTGTCGTTTCTTCACATAGATTTCTGTCCCGCCCCCTCATACCCCATTTAATACAATTTCTCCCCTCATTTTGTGTCATTCACCGTGTACAAGTTCTCCCTCACAGGCGCCCGCCCTTCTCCATTAGTGCTGTCTTATCCTACTATCTGCCCTGTGAGGCTGCGGTCACCCCCTCCCCCGTTCTCCCACCATTCCTCCTCCTTCCCATCATCTGTGTTGTGTAAAATCCCTCTTTTCAGGATCTCCTTTTGCTCTCTGTCCATTATCGCCTTCCCCTCCCTGGTCTCATTCTTTTCAGTGTGTATCTAAGTGTCCACTTAGACGCTGGGACACATGGCAGTCGGAGTAGACAGAGCTCGGCTGCTTTCTCATGTTCTCTACTTGTTAGTGGCCGCAGAGTCACTTCTGCTTTCCATCATGTCTCAGCCTGAGGGCTGCGCAGCTCTGGAGAAGGAGAGGGCGGGGGAGAGGGGAGTCCAAGGAACTTGGAGACAAAGAAAAGGGGATGAGAGAGCCACAAGGAGGCGGACAACATGGAGGGATGGGTAGGCGAGGAGTCACCTGAGGCAGCAAGAGTGAGGAAAGCTTGTGGAGAATATAAAGGGCTGAGTGATCCCTGAGCTTCACAGGAGACATTTTCTCCATAGTTTAGGAATGTTCTCTGCGATCTTTTCCAAGCTGATAATATGAGAACACAACATGCTCTTCCTGATAAACTGGATTTGGGCCGAAAAGATGGTGAATAAAACAAAGGCGGTGTTGATCTAGTTTCCTCATAAACAACATATACAACTTTCTTTTCTTTTTCGTTTGTTTTGGTTCGTGACCAGCTGCTGGCAGAGAAAGAAAATGTCAGGATCCAGGTGGTTACTGTTGGCAAGCGCCACAGCCCCTGCATAGTGAGGAGGGGGGTGTCTGGTCCCTATTCATGCCCTGCATGTGCTCACCATGCCAAGTAGCCATGAATGGATGCGAAGGCCATGTTCACACATTGGATTTGGGCAACATTAACCCTTCCATGAGAGGGCTATCTTCTCTTTGTTTTTTTTATTTATTTATTTATTTTCGTCTGTGGTTTTTCCTCCTCATCTTCCAAGAGACAAAACTTTTTTTTAACTAACTTTAATACTAATTAACATAATATAACTTTATTTTTTTTTTTTTACTTTTCCATCCAAAAAGTCAATTGCGTTTAAATTGTTAAAAAAAATGTTTAATGTGCAATATATCTATATATATTTTTCCATCCTATGTAATTATAAGGGTAAAACTGACCCGCAGTATGATTTGCCAGGTCAGTACGAGTACACTAATACCAAACGTATAGTTTTTGGGGGGTTTTTTAAGTGGTGAAAAAAAAATTCAGAAACTTGTTAAAAAAAATCCTTGTCATTTTCCGAGACCTGTAACATTTTATACTTTTGGGCTCTAAGGCTGTGTCCTCAGAGCTTATTCTTTTCGTCCCTGAGCTGACGTTTCAACTGACACCATTTGGGGTAGATACTATTTTGATCGCCTCACTGCATTTTTTTTGCAATGTTGCAGCAGCCAAAAAAAATGAATTCTGGCAATTCTATTTTTTTTCTTGATAGGATTAATATATTTTGATAGATCGGACTTTTAGGAGCGCATCGATACCAAATATGTGTACATTTTTTGTGGCTTTATTGTTAACTAGAAGGTGGCCCGATTCTACGCATCGGGTATTCTAGAATTTACGTATTGTGTAGTTAATGTATGTTTTTTGTTATATATATCGATGTTGTTGCGGGTAGTTGCCAGTGTTTGTGTAGGGCGCTGTAAATGTTCTGGGTATTGTCTGGGTGGGGGTGTGTGAGAACGGTGTTGTGTGTTGCGTTGTGTGTGTTGCGTTGTTTGTGGAGCGCTGTGTGTCTGTAGCGTTGTGTGTGTGTGGTGCTGTGTGTGTTGTGCAGTTTTTGTGTGGGTGTGGGGTGCGTGTGTGTGTGTTTTGGGGGGAGGTTTGTTTTGTGCAATGTGTGTGTTGTGCGGTATGTGCGTATATTTGTGTGTGCCGCGGTGTTTGTGTGTTGGGTGTTGTGAGTGTGCGGCGTTGTCTGTGTGTGTGGGTGTCTGTCTAGGGCGGTGTTTGTGGTTCCCAGTGTGTGTGTGGTGTGTTGTGTGGTGCGTGTGTGGCGGTGTGTGTGTTTTGGGGGAGGTGTGCACCCCCCATCGTGCTCCATCCCCCATGCTGCGCACCCCCCATCGTGCTCCATCCCCCATGCTGCGCACCCCCCATCGTGCTCCATCCCCCATGCTGCGCACCCCCCATCGTGCTCCATCCCCCATGCTGTGCACCCCCCATCGTGTTTCATCCCCCCATTCTGGACACCCCCCATCGTGCTCCATCCCCCACGCTGCACCCCCCATCGTGCTCCATCCCCCATGCTGCACCCCCCATCGTGCTCCATCCCCCATGCTACGCACCCCCCATCGTGCTCCATCCCCCATGCTACGCACCCCCCATCGTGCTCCATCCCCCATGCTGCGCACCCCCTATCGTGCTCTATCCCCCATGCTGCACCCCCATCATGCTCCATCCCCCATGCTGTGCACTCCCCCTCGTGCTCCATCCCCCCATTCTGGGCACCCCCCATCGTGCTCCAACCCCCATGCTGCACCCTCCATCGTGCTCCATCCCCCATGCTGCACACACCCCATCGTGTTTCATCCCCCCATTCTGGGCACCCCCCATCGTGGTCCACCCCCCATGCTGCACCCCCCATCGTGGTCCACCCCCCATGCTGCACCCCCCATCGTGCTCCATCCCCCATGCTGCACTCCCCATCGTGCTCCATCCCCCATGCTGCGAACCCCTCAGAGAGGAGTATAATAGGAGTAGTATAATGGGAGGAGTATAATGGGAGGAGTAGTCCTGGGGAAAGAGGAGTATAATGGGAGGAGTAGGGGTGGTGTACAGGTGCCCAACGTGTGCGGGGGGCGTGGCCGAGCGGGCATAGTGTGAGGGGGCGTGGCCGAATGTTCATCGTGTGCGGGGGCGTGGCCTAGCGGGCATCACGTGCGGGGGGCGTAGCCTAGCGGACATCGCGTGCAGGGGCGTGGCCTAGCGTGCATCGCGGGCGGGGGGCGTGACCTAGCGGGTAGCGCGTGCGGGGGGCGTGGCCTAGCGGGCATCACGTGCGGGGGGCGGGCCTGGCCAAACGGTTAATCCATGAGGGGGGCGGGGCCAGGCCGAGCCGAGCGGCCAATCCGTGTGGGGGGGCGGGGCCAGGCCGAGCCCAGCGGCCAATCCGACGGTTGTCACTGTAAGGACACAATTTTGGAGCAAGACAGACAGACAGACAGAATAAGGCAATTATATATATAGACTAGAAGGTGGCCCGATTCTAACGCATCGGGTATTCTAGAATTTATTGTGTAGTTAATGTATGATTTTTGTTATATATATATAGATGTTGTTGTGTGTAGTTGCCAGTGTTTGTGTAGGGGCTGTAAATGTTCTGGGTGTTGTCTGGGTGGGGGTGTGTGAGAGCGGTGTTGTTTGTGTGGAGCGCTGTGTGTGTGTTGTGTTGTTTGTGGAGCGCTGTGTGTCTGCATTGTTGTCTGTGTGTGGTGCTGTGTGTGTTGCGCGGTTTGTGTGGGTGTGGGGTGCGTGTGTGTGTTTTGGGGGATGTATGTTTTGTGCAATGTGTGTGTGTTGCGCGGTATGTGCGTATATTTGTGTATGCTGCGGTGTTTGTGTGTTGGGTGTTGTGTGTGTGCGGCATTGTCTGTGTGTGTGGGTATCTGTGTAGGGCGGTGTTTGTGGTTCCCAGTGTGTGTGTGATGTGTTGTGCGTTGAGCGTGTGGCAGCGTGTGTGTGTTGGTTTTTGGGGGAGGTGTGCACCCCCATCATGCTCCATCCCCCATGCTGCGCATCCCCCATCGTGCTCCATCCCCCATGCTGCGCACCCCCCATCGTGCTCCATCCCCCATGCTGCGCACCCCCCATCATGCTCCATCCCCCATGCTGCGCACTCCCCATCGTGCTCCATCCCCCATGCTGCGCACTCCCCATCGTGCTCCATCCCCCATGCTGCGCACTCCCCATCATGCTCCATCCCCCATGCTGCGCACTCCCAAATGTGCTCCATCCCCCATGCTGCGCACTCCCCATCCCCCATGCTGCGCATTTCCCATCGTGCTCCATCCCCCATGCTGCGCACTCCCCATCGTGCTCCACAGTCACACATCAGACAGTATACACGCACACATCTGATCGCATACACTCACAACCCACTTCTGCCTGTGCCCTCCGGTGGGCGGTCCCAGCAGCTGTGCTGCATGCAGTGCTCCTCTGCCTTCTGCCGACACGCACACATCCGATCGCATACACGCACATATCCGATCGCATACACGCACACATCCGAACGCATACACGCACACATCCGATCGCATACACGCACACACACATTGACGCTATCGCACATACGCGCTCACACTCACAACATCCGGAGATACCACATGCTTCCAGCCATGTGATCCTCCGGCAGGTCCTGGAAGGTCACTGCACGCACAGTATCGCCGCCGAGAAGCAAGCGATATCACTGGATGTTGTGAGTGTGTGGATGCGATCTGATGTGTGTGTGAGGTGTGTGTGAGAGTGAGTGTGATCTGATGTGTGTGTGTGTGTATCTGTTCTTATGTGTGTGCGTGTGTGTGTGTGCGTGTGTGTGTGTTCCGCCGCTGCAGGACCTTGATGCGCTCACCTGCTCCCGGTCGGCTTCTGGTGAGTATGATCGGGGGTCTTCTTTCTTCTGTCTTCTCTCTTCTGCACATGTGAACTGGGAGCCGGTGTACGCTGGTAACCATGCTACACAATATTACCCGATGTGTACCATGGTTACCAGCGTACCCCGCCCCCCGCACGCACGGGAGCCCACACCAGCGTACGCCGGAAACCCCAGCAATGCGAGGGTATGTGTCGGCTGGGTTGCCGGCTTACGCTGGTGTGGGCTCCCGGGGGTACAGCACTCACCTAGGAGTCTTGGCTCCGTGTCGGTTCGGGGAATGCGTGCGGGGGGCAGGGCCAGGGCGAGCGTGCAATGCGTGAGGGGGGGCGGGGCGTGGCCGAGTTGCCAATGCGTGCAGGGGGCCGGGGCGAGAGGCCAATCCGTGGGGGGGCGGAGCCTGGGCGAGTGGCCAATCCGTGCGGGGGGGCGGAGCCGAGGCGAGCGGCCAATGAGATGCTTGTCGCGGTAACGACATAATTTTGGAGCAAGACAGACAGACAGAATAAGGCAATTATATATATAGATAGGGCAAAAGGGGGTGATTTGAACCTTTATTTTTCATATTTTTTTTTTATTTCTACTCATACTATATTTATTAGTCCCTTTAGGGGACTTGAAGTTGCGATCAGATTGCTTACATTTTACATAGCAGTGCATATCAATTACTGTTTATGTCTAAATCATGATCTCCTTTGAGCGCCAACTAAACGCTGGCTTTCACAGGAGAATCATAATCACAGGTAAGGGGGTATTCAGCAGACCCTCGGCTGTAATGTCAACCCATCGGCATCCTGCGATCACGTCATGGGCAGGCCTATAGATGCATGGAATGACGTGCCCCCTGGCCGTCTTGTGTGTTATGCCACTGTCAGATAAGACAGGGGCATTTAACATTAACATAACTATGCCCGTGGCTGTTAAAGGCAGTTGATGGCTGAATACTTCAACCGTAATCTGAAGTGAAACATGCGAGCTGAGCTCACTTATGAGTCCACATCAAAGACAAGGACAGAACATAGAGCGTAAGTTTACGTCATATGTGGTAAGGTGGTCTGAGAGGGATTCCTGTTTGATGACGTATAGGTATGTGTCACGCTCCCCGGGTCCCGACGCCGTCCTTCACTCACTGCTCCGGTCCCCGGTCCTCCTGCCCCCGGCTACACAGCTCACTCTTCCTCCTTTGCGTCCTCCATGCTCCCTGTCCCCTGCTCCCGGCGTACCCATGCCACCCAGGGCACACTGTTGGGCTCTCCTGCATCCTCTGCACCGCTTCCTGCTCTGGCCTCCGGCACTCAGGCTTTGCGCATGCGCATTAGGGCGCGCGCGGTCCTTGACCTCCTCTTAAAGGGCCAGCGTTCCAGAAACAGGATATTGCCAAATTCAGGTACAGGCTATATATACCTTCCTTCCAAGTGGGCGGTGCCTGTTCAACGTGTTTCATTAAGCTAGGTGTTCAGGTCCCCTCTTGCCTAGTCTCCTATTAACCTTGTGTATTTCACAAAGCCAGTCCTGCCACTCTAACCCGGTTCAGACCACGGTTCGCCCTGGAAGTCCTTCGGTGACTGTCGGCTGTGACCCCACCATCTTCTCCAGCCTGAACCCGTCTCCGATCGACAGCTTCACCTGTGGACCTGCCCACTTGTTCAGCTGGACCTGGATCCCACCTGACGTCTCTACCCGGCACCTGGACCTGAGCCTCGTCATTTGGACTACCTCCAGGAGCTCCGTGGACCCGGAGACATCGTCATTCCAGTCTCCTAAAGGACTCTGTTCCTGTACCGTTAGTGCTCCGGCTACTGTGCATCTAGGCCCTCTGGTGGGGTGATCGGACAGTCCCTGTACAGGGGTTAGCTCTGGGTTGCCTCACTGGAGGAGTTCGGTGCACGGCCCAGAGTATCCACCACCGGGACATAACAGTATGTCATGACAATCGCACAGGAGCTTGGTGTAAGTGATAGCCAAGCTCCCTCTGTCACAGTCGGTGCCCACATCGCCCCTGGCTGTTAAACCCCCTAAATGCTGTGATCAATAGTGAATATTTAGGAGGTTGTGAGAGGGAGTGCTTTTCCTTCCCACCCGATTAGCACCCCCGCAATGCAGTAGCGGGCTGCCAATTGTTGCCATGGCAACCTGAGGTCCAATAATGACTTTGGGTTTGCTGAATGTACTATGGTGGCCCATTAGACCATGACAGCAGCATAGTCTAAAAGGCGTTCTGTCAGTGTCACACTGACAGGTATAATGTATTGCAGTGCAATGCATTATACCAGCGATCACAGTAATAAAAGTTAAAGTCCTATATAGAAACTAAGTAAAAAAAAGTTAAAAAAATAGGGGTTTCCATGTAAATCACTGATATACTATACTATCACTATTAAAGTCCACTTTTTCCTAATTTTTTTTGAGTGCTGCCTGCTATTTTTCTATTAGTTTGATTGGTACATACATACATGCATAGCTAGATAGAAAATAGATATCTACCTAAATAGATAGAAAATACATACTGTAGATAGAGTGTACACCTTTTGATTAACCAAATAAATAATGAAAAAAACTCGACGTGGGATTCCCCCAGTTTTGATGACCAGCAAATGTAGAGCAGACAATGTGGAGGTGCTATTATCAGCCTAGGAAGGTCCATGGTTATTGGGCCCCTCCCAGCTTAAAAATACTAACTTGCAGCCATCACCAAAGTAGAGCATCAAGTGTTGCTCCAATTCTGGCACTTCGGTGCTTTGGCAATCGGCGTGCCAAGCCCTTTGTGATGCACGTAACTCAAGCTGTCTGGTAACCACTGCTCTGCTCTTCCTAGTGTCAGATCGTCTTGAGAGTTGCTCCTGACAACACATCCAGAACTGCTGCATCTCCCTGTTGCTGGAGAGTCTCCACCCAGCTATAGTAAGGTGTGGTCAGACTCTGCAGGAGTGTAATCACCTGCCTCTGTGAGTGTTGCTGCTCTAGCCAATCCACTGTCAGAAGTGGAATTATAAGGCAACTACTCCCTCCATACTTTGCCCCAGTTTTGTTGCTAGTCAGTTTGTGGGGTTCCATTCCCCCCCCCCACCCCCCCATCTGGCAAGATTCTGTTTGTCCCTCCTGATACCAACCCAGCTTGTTTGTGTATCCTGATCTCTCTGCTCTGGACCTTTGGTACATCCTTTGAACCTGTGCTGCCTGCCTCAATCTTGGACCATCTGACTCTATATCTGTCTGTGCCCTTTGTACTTCATACGTCTGCCTTGACCTATCGGTCTGCTGCAGTTTGGGAGCCTGCCTTGGAAGTGGTACCTGGAGACTACCTGCAGCCCATGCTATCCTCATCACCTAGTGAAGACCAGGTAGTCACTTAGCTATGCTGTAACGTCCTGGAGGTGGATTCACGGGACCGTGCACCGGACTCCCCCAGAGAGGCAACCCGGAGCTAACCCCTATACAGGGACTGTCCGATCACCCCACCGGAGGGCCTAGATGCACGGTAGCCGGAACACTAGAGTTACGGAGTCTGAGTCCTTGCACAGGAAAAGTCTATTAGTCCACAGGGAACCTTAGACAGGACGGATGTCGGGAACCGGGTTCAGGTGCCGCGTAGGAACAGCCGACGGAGTCGGATCCAGCGAGATGTGCAGGCTGAAGTTACCGGGTGGAATCGGGGACCGGTGATGGAATCAGGCTGACGGGAGATGGTGGTATCCTCAGCAGACAGTCACCGGGACACTTCCTGGTGGATCGGCAATCTGGACCAGGTATGGACGGCAGACGGGCTCTGCGGAAGAGACAGTGTTAATCAGGAGACAAGGCACAGAGGGACCTGAACACCTAGCTATGGAAACACGTTGCACAAGCACCGCCCACATTAAAAAGGAAGTCTTATATAGCCTGTAGCTGAAATCACCCATATCCTGTTCCCGGGACGCTGGCCCTTTAAGAAGAGGTGAGGGACCACGCGCACGCCCTAATGCGCATGCGCGAGGCCCGAGTGCCGGAGACCAGCGCAGGAAGCAGAGAGGAGGGTGAAGGAGATGCAGGGGAGCCAGGCAGAGAGTTCCGGGTCGTAGCAAGACGCCATGACCGGCGGACGGGAGGCACGGAGGGCGCACAGGAGGGGGATCGAGAAGCACAGCTGCGGGCAGGAGGACCGGGGACCAGAGCGGTGAGTGACAGGCGGCGCCGGGACACGGGGAGCGTGACATATGCCCCTCTAGGGTAAGCCCGGGAGCAGTGGGTCCACACTCACCAGAGTTACATGGAGTAATGGTTTTTGGGGTTGATGTCAGCTGAAAAGGCCAGCTGTTTTTGGACAATTTACAGCTGACATCACCCCCAAGCACCATTAACCCAATTGCCAAAGTACCAAGGCAATCAGGAACAGCCGAGGCAAAGCGCCAGAATTGGAGCATATTGTGATGCTCCATTTCCAGGTCGGCTGCGGGCTAGGAAGGGACCAATAATGATTGGCCTTCCCAGTCTAATAATATCATTTCACAGCTTTCTGCTTTACCTTTGCTGGCCATCAAATTTGGGGTGGGGACTTCTATCTATCTATCTATTTATCTTTGCCACTGCTTTTATGGGCTAATAAACTTGTGGGGTTTTTTTTGCCAAACTGCCATTGGTGTCCTGCCTCCATTTATTATTTTTAGGTGAATAGTTTGGTTTTTGCCATGGAGGCTTTGCACCCATTTTATCCTCGTGCTGCTCCTTTTTTTTTCTATTCATCTATCTATATACTGTATCTATCTATATCTATCTATCTATCTATCTATCTATCATCTTTGCATATCTATAAAACATAAAAATCTTTAATTTTTTTAATGCATTTTATTGCATTTACACACGTCATGCCACACGAATGACACAAATGTACACACGGATGGTCAAAATGGACCGCACCACACTTGCTTTTATTATGTGCATACATGAAGGGGGCCTTACATGCAGTGCACAAACACAATCTCAGAACCCATGGAATAAATTGAAACATTTCAGAGTTATTACCACATAAATTGACACTGGTCAGAATTGAAAAATTTGGCCTGGTCAGGAAGATGAAAACAGACATGAGGGTGAAGGGCTTAAAAAGCAACCGTCATTTTAGTTACTCCCCCCCCATAATAAATTAGTCTGAAAATAAATTAGTATGACAATAAGAAACTTTGTAATATAACATTATATAAATTAGCTTATTTCATAGATTGATCTTTCACTGTCAATTCAATTTTCAGTAAATATAGACTTTCCTAATTCCTGAGATAGGAGATGGCAGTTGGTGTTCATAAAGTTCTGAAGAGACCTGTAACTCATTTTATGAAAACTTACAGCAGAATTTCAGTATCTGCATCTATCTCCTCCTCCCTCTTCATAGAATTTTATAAGCACCAACTACCATCTCCTATCTTAGCAATGAGAAAAACTATTTTAACGAAATACAAATTGTATGTCACTGGGTGTAATGGGATCACTAGGACCAGGGGGAGCCTAAGCGGGCCCTCAGGGTACGGGAACTCTCACTGACCCTGATCCCAAACAAAGATACGCCTGAAGGTGGCAATGTTTGGGCCACCTTCTTTACTCTAGCTCCTAAACAACCCTGGTTTATTGGCCCCCTAACCCCCATCAAGGCGTGGGCTGGGACAGGAGTGATGAATCACACACAAATAAACAGACTTGGGAAAAAACAAAACTCAAACTCACAGCAATCACAGAGATATAGACAATACATAATCAGGAGGAAAAGGAAGGTAGGAAATAATCAGACAAGAGTATTTCTACAACACAACAAACAGCACACAGAAGTTCAACAGCAACAGGATTCAAAGCACAAGGACCAGGATCGCAAAAGCTATCATCAGCATGGGACACCAGGCTCCACCATCTTAAAAAGGGCAGAGGTGACTGAGAGAGCTCTCCTGAAACATGTGATTCAAGCAGTAATCCATGGGCTAGCAGAAATTAACTCATGCAAGCCTGATTACTAACAAGAGCACAGCTGATTGACGCCCAAGCCTGTCTGTGCAACTCAAAAGAAGTATCCCATGGAGTGTCTGACTCTGTTGTGTGAATAGCGTCAGAAGTAGTTCTGTCACTCGGCGAGTTTTGAGCAAGACGTCATGTGACAGTATCCCTCCCTCTATGAGGGGTCTCTGGAACCTCAGGACCAGGTCTCGCCAGATGACAGCGATAGAATGTTCTAAACAGATGCTCTGCATGGACACCAGCGGTAAACACCCAGGTCCTTTCCTCAGGACCATAACGCTGCCAATGAACCAGGTACTGTAGAGAGCGATGAACGAGCCAAGAATCTACAATTCTTAATATCTGAAACTCCAAAGATCCATCAACCAAGACCGGAGGAGGAGGAACGGGAAGAGAAGTTCCCGAACCCACAAATACAGAGTTGAGGAAGACATCGTGGACATTATATGATGATGTTAAGGCCAGATGGAAAGCCAACAGGTTGATGACAAGCATAATTCTGAATGGACCGATGAACCGATGTCCCATTGATGTGGTGAAGTAGTTCTGTGCCCTTAGCAGAGAAATATTCCCAAAACATAATGTTTCCACCTCCATGCTTGACAATGGATACGGTGTTCTTTGGTCATAGGCAGCATTTCTCTTCATCCAAACATGGCGAGTTGAGTTCATGCCAAAGAGCTCAGTTTTTGTCTCATCTGACCACAGCACCTTCTCCCAATCACTCTCAGAATCGTTCAGGTATTCATTGGATAACTTCAGATGGGCCTGCACATGTGCCTTCTTGAGCAGTGGGACTTTGCGGGCACTGCAGGATTTTAAGTCATTATGGTGTAATGTGTTACCAATGGCTTTCTTGGTGACAGTAGTCCCAGCTGCCTTGAGATCTTTACCAAGTTCCCCCCGTGTAGTTTCAGGCTAATCTCTGACCTTCCTCAGGATCCTGGATACCCCACGAGGTGAGATTTTGCATGGAGCCCCAGATCGATGTTGATTAACACTCATTTTGTATTCCTTCCATTTTCTTACTATTGCACCAACAGTTGCCTCCTTCTCACCCAGCATCTTACTTACGGTTTTGTAGCCCATTCCAGTCTTGTGCAGCTCTATGATCTTGTCCCTGACATCCTTAGAAAGTTTTTTGGTTTTGCCCATGTTGTAGAGGTTAGAGTCTGACTGATTAATTGAGTCTGTGGACAGTAGTCTTTTATACAGGTGACAATTTAAGACAGCTGTCAATTCTGGGCCTGCTCCGTTTTCTGATAGGGGCCGTGACTGGGTATTGCACATCTGCTCCTATTCAGATCAATAAGGTGGATGTGCAGTACCTGGCATACTTGTGCACACATGAATGTCTACTCTTGCCACTGGCACGGGAGAATGCTAAGGCTATGTGTCCACGGTAGAATGTTGCTGCGGATTTTTCTGCATGAAAATCCGCGACTTTCCCGGCAAATCCGCACCTTTTCAAAGGTGCGGATTTGCCGCAGATTTACCGCGGAATTGCCGCGGATTTTGGTGCGGATTTTTTTTTCCCAATTCTATAGCCAAAATCCGGATCAAAATCCGCAACAATAATTGACATGTTGCAGATTTTTCCGGATCAAAATCCGCGGCAAATCCGCCGCGGAAAAATCCGCAGCATGGACACAGCATTTCCAAAATGCCATTGAAATGGCTGGGAAGTGCCGCTGCTGCAGATTTTCGGAAAATCCGCGGCTTTTCCGCGAGAAATCCGCGGCAAAATCAGCGCATTTTCCGCAGTGTGGACATATAGCCTTAAAGTGTGCAGAGTAAGCGTTGTGGGATTTCAGAAGTCTACAGTCACCTAGAGTGACTTCAGACTTTCATTATAGACCTCAACAACCCATTTAATCATAAAATTAAGATATCTGTAGCATGCCCAATCCTAACAGCATCTAATATACTTCCTATCAGGATTAAGCTCTGTATGCTGATTCCAGCAGTCATCATATGGCCTCTCCACTAGTCATGTGACATTTAGCATTTATTCATACTTCTCTGTTTTTCATTGAACATTGAGAAAGTTAGGAAGAGTAGCCCGACTCAACGCTATTAAGTGTGCAAATCATGTATGATTGAGCGAACACCTGATAACCACCCAAAGAACTTGGGGGGCGCCAAACAAAATTCTTGCCCCAGATGCCAGAAAGCCTAGCTACACCTCTACCCCATGTTTCTCACTGCAACCAATCACAACCGCCGGTGGGCGGGTCTATATAGTGCAGTAAAATAAATAAATAATTGAAAAAAACTATGTGCGGTCCCCCCCAATTTTGATCTTGACAAGGCAAAGCCACACGGCTGAAGGCTGGTATTCTCAGGATGGGGAGCCCCACATTATGGGGAGCCCCCCAGCCTAAAAATATCAGCCAGCAGCCGCCCAGAATTGCCGCATCCATTACATGCGACGGTCCCGGGACTCTACCCGGCTCATCCCAAATTGCCCTGGTGCGGTGGCAATCGGGGTAATAAGGAGTTATTGGCAGCCCATAGCTGCCACTAAATCCTAAGTTAATCATGGCAGGCATCTATGAGACACCCGCAATTATTAACCTGTAAGTGAAAGTAAATAAACACATACACCCGAAAAATCCTTTATTTGAAATATAAGACATAAAACACCCTCTTACACCACTTTATTAACTCACAAATACCCCTCCAGGTCCGACGTAATTCAGACGAGGTCCTACGACGCCATCAGCTCTGCTACATCGGAAGCTGACAGGAACGGCAGTAGAACACCACCGCTCCTGCGAGCTCCACGCAGCAACTGAAGTGAATCGCGCTGTCAGCGGAGATGTCCCTGAGGTAGTGCCGGTGTGTACAGTGATGATGGGTGCGGTAGTGTTTGCGTGTGTGCGGTGATGATGGGTGTGGTAGTGACGGTGTGTGCAGTGATGATGGGATCGGTAATGCCGGGGTGTGTGCAGTGATGATGGGGGTGGTAGTGCCAGGGTGTGTGCGATGATGATGGGTGCGGTAGTGCCAGTTTGTGCGGTGATGATGGGTGCAGTAGTGCTGGTGTGTGTGCGGTTATGAGACACTTTGTCTGTCTGATTAAACAATATGTTATAGTTTAACATAATGTATAAACTCAAAAATAGCCATTTTTATATTTGCAATACAGCGGTGATGATGGGGTCGGTAATGCTGGTGTGTACGGTGATGATGGGGTGGTAGTGCCGGTGTGTGTGCGGTAATGATGGGTGCGGTAGCGCCGGTGTGTGTGCGGTGATGATGGGGGCGGTAGTGCCAGTGTGGGTGGTGATGATGGGGGCAGTAGTGCCTGTGTGTGCGGTGATGATGGGTGTGGTAGTGCCAGTGTGTGTGCAGTGATGATGGGGGTGGTGGTGCCAGTGTGTGTGGTGATGATGGGGCAGTAATGCTGGTGTGTGCGGTGATGATGGGGCGGTAGTGCCCGTGTGTGCGGTGATGATGATGGGGGCGGTAGTGCTGGTGTGTGCGGTGATGATGGGGGCGGTAGTGCCTGCGTGTGTGCGGTAATGATGGGGGCGGTAGTGCTGGTCTGTGTGTGGTGATGATGGGTGCGGTAGTGCCGGTGTATGCGGTGATGATGGGGGCGGTAGTGCTGGTGTGTGCGGTGATGATGGGGACGGTAGTGCCTGCGTGTATGCAGTGATGATGGGTGCGGTAGTGCCAGTGTGTGCGGTGATGATGGGTGCGGTAATGCCTGCGTGGGTGCAGTGATGATGGGGGCGGTATTGCCAGTATGTGTGCGGTGATGATGAGATCTCTCTCTCTCTCTTGGCATGAAAAAAAAAATAAAAAAAACAACAAATCCATATTTTGCTGGATCCGTCGCATCAGTTTTTCCACAATCTGCGATGGATCCGTTGCATCAGGTACAAGCCGGATTGTGCCTGATGCCAAAAGACTGATGTGTGAAAGCAGCCTAAGGCGGGCTTTGCACACTACGACATCGCAGGTGCGATGTCGGTGGGGTCAAATTGAAAATGACGTACTTCCGGCATTGCATGCGACATCGTAGTGTGTAAAGGCTCGATGATACGATTAACGAGCGCAAAAGCGTCGTAATCGTATCATCGGTGCAGCATCAGCGTAATCCATGATTACGCTGACGCGACGGTCCGATGTTGTTCCTCGTTCCTGCGGCAGCACACATCGCTGTGTGTGAAGCCGCAGGAGCGAGGAACATCTCCTACTGGCGTCACTGCGGCTTCCGTAGGATATGCGGAAGGAAGGAGGTGGGCGGGATGTTTACATCCCGTTCATCTCCGCCCCTCCGCTCCTATTGGCCGCCTGCCGTGTGACGTCACAGTGACGCCGCACCACCCGCCCCCTTAATAAGGAGGCGGGTCGCCGGCCAGAGCAACGGTCGCAGGACAGGTGAGTCCATGTGAAGCTGCTGTAGCGATAATGTTCGCTACGGCAGCTATCACAAGGATATCACTGCTGCGACGGGGGCAGGGACTTTCGCGTGCAACATCGCAGCATCGGCTTGCGATGTCGCAACGTGCAAAGCCCGCCTTAGTGTTCAAAGGCAGGAAGAAGGATGCTGGTGCTGATTTGTCTCATGTCATAACAATGTCACATGGGTCCTGGGATCTCGAATTACTACATCATTGGAACCTCGCCGGCATCGGAGGTGAGTATATGCTAGGGTATTTTTATGGGGGAGCACATGGGGATTGAGAAGTGGTTGTCCTAGTATTGAACAACCCCTTGAAATACTGTAGGTTGGCAGCATATCCTATATATGGATTAAGGAAAATAAAAACTATTTTCTTGCCTATTGGTCCCATTTTTGTAATCTTCCTGATGACCCTTCTCAAATGTTTGAACATGGGTTTACGATGTTGGGATATGCCTTGAACAAAATGCATACAAATACCTTCATGGAACATGACAGGAAATGGGTAAATATAACCATATTAGCTTAGTGGTACGCCTTGTCACTGGTTGTTTTGCTCTCTTGTATTGGCCAACTTGTGCACTAACTACTTCATTTTTTTTAACATAATTTATTTAGCAGTAATACAATTCTAATTTCATATATTCATTGCTTACATATTAAAGCATTTCAGATTGCAGCTGTATTTTTTTTCGTTATATTGTCTAGTTGTCTCAGCTTGCTCCTGTTTACACTTGTCTTAAGTGGGCTTTACACGCTACGATATCGTTAATGAATTATCGTCGGGGTCACGGTGTTTGTGACGCACATCCGGCGTCATTAACAATATCGCAGTGTGTGACTCTTATGAGTGACCTTAAACGATCGCAAAAGCGGTCAAAATCGTTTGCCGCGGAGAGGTCGTCCTGAAATAAAAAATAATTTTCTGCTTATTAGCGATGTTGTTCCTAGTTCCTGCGGCACCACACATCGCTGTGTGTGACACCGCAGGAGCGACAAACATCGGCTTACCTGCCTCCACCGGCAATGCAGAAGGAAGGAGGTGGGCAGGATGTTACGTCCCGCTCATCTTCGCCCCTCCGCTTCTATTGGACGCCTGCCATGTGACGTCGCTGTGACGCCTCACGAACCGCCACCTTAGATAGGAGGCGGTTCGCCGGCCACAGCGACGTCGCAGGGCAGGTAAGTCCGTGTGACAGGGTTAAGCAAGGTTGTGCGGCACGGGCAGCGATTTGCCCGTGTCGCACAACCGACGGGGGCGGGTAAGATCGCTTGCGATCTCGCTAGCGAGATTGCAGCGTGTAAAGCCCGCTTTATTCTTGTAGGTGCTGGTCAGTTTTTTGATATTTGTAGTATACTCCTTTCTGACTGAGCACTCCTCCCATCTGCCTAGGGTGTTTTAATTTGAGCTGAATCCTACCTGCCCTTAAACTTGAATGATTTCAGCCTGGGTAGAGGCATCTAAGATTAGGGTCCCAACACAGGGGTATGCCCTGTTGTGCTGGTTGTCGAGCTCTCATGAACTGGCTAGTTTCCATAGTAGTAATACAGTTCCAATTTCATACATTCAATGTTTACATATTACAGCAATTCAAAGTGCAGCTGTATTTTTTTGGGAAACAAGAATTGAGCATGCTGAATTTTAAAATAAACTGATGACTACCATTAGCGTGCACTGTGTGTAAAATATTGTTCATATTTAATTTTTTTGTGCAACCCACACCTTCCATTGCCTAATTTTCCACCAGGCTCTAGAAGGGCTATGCAACAGCAGCTGCTATTGCATCCACCAGCCTAGTACTATTAGAGAAGATAAAATATGTCCTTTGTTGGCTTGCTCTTTTGATTACATTTTTGAAGCAAAAACTGGGACTTGATTCAAAATAAGACTAGATTTTCGCATATATACAGTTTTTCTAGCCTCTCCTAGGGGTGTATTCAGATATTGTGATTGAGGTGTGGTTAGAAACTCAGTGTGGTTTCACAGTGATTTGGACCAGTTTTGAGAATTAGTATTTGGCGTATTTGTCTTGGATTTCAATGCGGACTTGCCATGGATTTCATTCTACTCATTGGAAAGGGTGAAATCTTTTGTAAAACTCCATACTATAAAATGATATGCTGAGAATTTAAAGTCTGCACCACAGGCCAATTTTTAATGTAGAGCCTTATTTTTTTTTTTTACCAGCGTTTAAATTACATTTTGTAAAGTCTCATCTACCACTTTGCTACTGTAATAAGCTGTAGATTTTCTGCTTGAAAGTCGGGATGGAAAATCCGCAGTGTAATCACCACATGTGAGCAAACATTAACATTGGCTACAAAAGCTGCAACAAAACGGCACAAAAATGTATAATTTGTGCTTTGCTTTAGTATACAGACTTTCTTTAACCCCTTCATTTGCGGGAAAGGAAATACACTATAATATCAACCCCACACGCTAGTCCTCTATATACACATGTGGTCAAAATTGTTGGTACCCCTCGTTTAATGAAAGAAAAACCCACAATGGTCATAGAAATAACTTGAATCTGACAAAAGTAATAATAAATAAAAAAAATCTATGAAAATGAGCACATGAAAGTCAGATATTGCTATTCAACCATGTTTCCACAGGATTTTTAAAAACATAAGACTCATGAAACAGGCCTGGACAGAAATGATGGTACCCCTGAAAATAATGTGACAAAAGGGACACGTTAAATCAAGTTGTGTCCACTAATTAGCATCACAGGTGACTACAATCTGGTAATCAGTCAGTAGGCCATCCTGGTATATACCCTTATCCTGCTATATATCCACATCCTGCTATATACTGCCATCCTGCTATATGCCCTTATCCTGCTATATACCCCCATCCATCCTGCTATATACCCCCATCCATCCTGCTATATGGTCCCATCCTGCTATATGGCCCCATCCTGCTATATGGCATGTATCCTGTATCACACAAAAAATAAACGTTTATACTCACCTTTACTCGCTCAATTCAGCAACCCCACAATGGTCATAGAAATAACTTGAATCTGACAAAAGTAATAATAAATAAAAAAAATCTATGAAAATGAGCACATGAAAGTCAGATATTGCTATTCAACCATGTTTCCACAGGATTTTTAAAAACATAAGACTCATGAAACAGGCCTGGACAGAAATGATGGTACCCCTGAAAATAATGTGACAAAAGGGACACGTTAAATCAAGTTGTGTCCACTAATTAGCATCACAGGTGACTACAATCTGGTAATCAGTCAGTAGGCCTGTATATAGGGCTATAGATACTCACTGTGCTGTTTGGGGGAAATGGTGTGTACCACACTCAATATGGACCAGAGAACGCAAAGGAAACATTTGTCTCAGGAGATTAGAAAAAAATATATAGACAAGCAAATCAAAGGTAAAGGTTATAAGACCATCTCTAAGAGCAGCTTGATGTTCTTGTAACTACAGTTGCACATATTACTCATAAATGTAAGATCCATGGGACTGTAGCAAACCTTCCTGGACTTGGCCGCAGGAGGAAAATTGATGACAAATCAAAGAGATGGATAATGTGAATGGTCACAAAGGAGCCCAGAAAAACTTCTAAAGAGATTAAAGGTAAACTTCAAGCTCAAGGAACATCAGTGTCAGATCGCACCATCCTTCGTTTGAGTCAAAGTGGACATCATGGGAGATGACCAAGAAGGACATCATTGTTGAAAAAAATTCATAAAGAAGCCTGACTGGAATTTGCCAAACTACATGTTGATAAGCCACAAAGCTTCTGGGAGAATGTCCTATGGACAGATGAGACAAAAATGGAACTTTTTGGCAAGGCACATCAGTTTTATGTTAACAGACGGAAAAATGAAGCATATCAAGAAAAGAACACTGTCCCTACTCTGAAACATGGATGAGGCTCTGTTAAGTTCTGGGGCTGTTGGCACAGGGTGTCTTGAATCTGTGCAGGGTACAATTAATTGTCAAGACTATCAAGGGATTCTAGGGAGAAAGGTGCTGCCCAGTGTCAGAAAGCTTGGTCTTAGTCACTTGTCATGGGTCTTGCAACAGGATAATGACCCAAAACATATAGTTAAAAAAACCCAAGAATGGCTAAGAGGACGACATTGGACATAGAAGTGACCTTCTATGAGCCGTGACCTAAATCCTATTGAGCACCTTTGGAAAGAGCTGAAACATTCTGTCTGGAGAAGGCAACCTTCAAACACGAGACAACTGGAGCAGTTACCTGTTGAGAGGTAGTGAAGTCTCATTGACAATTACAGAGATCATTTGATTGCAGTGATTGCCTCAAAAGGTTGTGCAACAAAATATTAAGCTAAGGGTACCATCATTTCTGTCCAAGCCTATTTCATGATCATGAGTTTAATTTTTTTTTTTTAATTCTGTGGAAGCATGGTTGAAAAGCAATATCTGACTTTTACTTGATCATTTTCATAGTTTTTATTTATTTCTTATTACTTTTGTCAGATTCAAGTTATTTCTGTGACCCTTGTGGGTTTTTCTTTTATTAATGGAGAGGTATCAACAATTTTGACCACATCTGTAATATCCCCCCCCACACACACACACACACACACACACACACACACACTGCCCCTCTGTATAATATACACAGGCCCCTCCTGACGTGTGTATATATATATATATATATATATATATATCCCTCCTGGGTATAATGTCCCCATCCTGGGTTTTGTCCCCTTCCTGGTATCTATGACCTCCTTTTTGTATATATGTCCCCCTCCAGTTTCCCCCCTGGCGTGTGCGTGTGTGTGTATGTATACATATATATATATATGTATATATATATATATATATATATGTGTATATATATATATATATATATATACACACACATATATATATATATATATACATACACACCGTATTTTTCGGACTATAAGACGCACCGGACCATAAGACACACCCTGGCTTTAGAGGGGGAAATTAGGAAAATAAAATTTTAAGCAAAAAATGTGGTCATGACACACTGCTATGGGGCAAGGATCTGTTGCCTACACTGTTATAGGGGTAATGTCCCCAAATTCTCTGCTAAGGAACTCCAGCCTGGTAATGATCCTCCTGCCTTGTATTTGTACCCCATCCTGGTATATGCCCTTATCCTGCTATATACTGGCATCCTGCTATATACCTTCATCCTGCTGTATACCCCCATCCTGCTATATTCCCCCATCCTGGTATATACTGCCATCCTGCTATATGCTACACATCCTGATATATACTGCCATCCTGGTATATACCCTTATCCTGCTATATATCCACATCCTGCTATATACTGCCATCCTGCTATATGCCCTTATCCTGCTATATACCCGCATCCATCCTGCTATATACCCCCATCCATCCTGCTATATGGTCCCATCCTGCTATATGGCCCCATCCTGCTATATGGCATGTATCCTGTATCACACAAAAAATAAACGTTTATACTCACCTTTACTCGCTCAATTCAGCATCACTCCTCCCACTGTCTGTGTCGGCAGCAGCACTGCTGACCTGTGTGGAGCCATCACTGTTCCCCACAGCATCGCTCGTCCTGCTGCCTGCCGGTCAGCTGACCTGTGTGACTAGCGGCGTGCACAGCGATGACGTCATCGCTGTGCTCACCGCTCGCTACACAGATCAGGTGGCCGGCAGACAGGAGGAGATCGCGGTGCTGCAGGGGAACGGTGACGGGTGAGTGTACTGATTCACTGCCCCTGGCGCTGACCTGTGTGGAGCCGTTCCCCTGCAGCATCGCGATGTCCTCCTGTCTGCCGGCTGATGTGTGTGGAGAGCGCGCACAGGGATAATGTCATCTCTGTGCTCACTGCTCGTTACACAGATCAGCTGGCCAGCAGACAGGAGGAGATCGCGGTGCTGCAGGGGAACGGTGACGGGTAAGTGTACCGTACTTATTCACTGCCCCCCATGCTGATGATGATGCGTGGGGGGCAGTGAATACAGCCGCACATGATCACTCCAGGCTGTAGTTGCCACGGGTGATCACGGCCGGCTGTTAATTATGCGTGCATGCCCCGCCCATCATCCCGCCCACCTGTCAGTGCTGGCTTCAGCGCTGAGAGATGATGGGCGGGATGATGGGCGTGCATATGTAATGAGCGGGCCCACGTGGTCACGGCAGGCGCTGCCACAGCCTGCTCGTGCTGCCAATGACCTGCTCCACCACAGCACCCTCATTCCCGGCCACAGCCTTATATTCAGACCATAAGACGCACCCCCTACTTTCCCCCAATATTTGGGGGGAAAAAAGTGCGTCTTATGGTCCGAAAAATACGTTATATATCCATCCCTCTCCTGGGTATATTCTGGTATATATGTCCCCATCCTGGTTTTTGTCCCCTTCTTGTATATATTTCCTTTTCCAGGGCCTCTCATGGTGTGTATATATATATATATATATATATATATACATATATATATATATATATATATAAAAACCCTTCTGGGCACATTCTGGTATAATGTCATCCCCATCCCGTTTTTTGTCCTCTTTTGGATATATATGCCCTCCTTCTTGTATACATTCCCTGCCAGGGCCTCTCCTTTAATATTTGTCTGCTGCAAAAAAAAAAAACAAAACATTTTACTCACCCTCCCACGTTGCATGGCGTCCTCTCTAAGCCGCCATGCATTTAGGCTGGATGTGCACCCTCCGACGCGCATCCAGCTAAAGCAAGGCAGGGGCTAGGGATTACGGGCACCCCCACCACACCAGGCAATCTTTAGCACTATGATCAGGTGCAGAGTGGGCTGAGCTGAGGAATGACGCATCGCCTCCCTGCTCTACTCCTGTCACCTTGCTTCCGGCCACATAGCTAGTTTGCATGTGATGCCCTAGAAGGGCTTTGAATGCACAGTAGTCATATGTAGCGGCTGATGCGACACTGACAGGCCCCTCTGCTGCGGCTGTGACTGGGGCTTGGTGAAGAGGGGGCCCATCCAGGGCTTAATAAAGCTAAGTAATTATCATGGGCAAGGCCGGACCCCCCCTTCACCGGGCCCCTTACACCGGTCACAGTTGTAATGCTGTCAGGACCGGGAGGACTGGTAAGCCCAGGAGGTGGATCCTCTGGACCGAGTGCCCCACCGGGGTGCAGGGTACACGGCAGCCGGAGCACTGGCGTGGCCGGGACGGGTGTAACCAGGGTCACGGAGTTCTTTAGGAAAATACTGGAAACAGGCACAGGTACCCGGTAGCAAGAGACAAACAGTAACAGGGCACAGCACAAGGGGACCTGAGCACCTAGCTCAAAAGACAAGCTTCCGGACACGTTGATCTGGCCCCGCCCACATGGAAAGTCAAGTCTTATATACCCAGCACAGCCCTATGTCATTTCCTGCTTCAGGTGTGCTGGGCCTATAAGACCAGGAGAGTGGGCGCGGCCTGGTCCTATACAGAACCATGAGGCCAATACTCAGAGTCAGACTCCTGAGACCAGGAGCAGGACTCAGGGGAGCAGGAGCGGGAGCGGCACCCATGACTGGTGGACACATGGAGTGGATCAGTGGGTAAGGAGTGGTGCTGGGACACGGGGAGCGTGACAGTACCCCCCCCTCTAAGCCCCCCTCTCCGAGCACAGAACCCCAGGGGCACCCCGGATCGAGACACCGGACCGGGACCTAACGCAAAGGCGGGGAAGGACCGCTGACCCCGTACCGCCTTCTTAGCCGTACGGCGCTTAGCCGATCTACCAGCAGTGGCAACGGGAAGAGGAGGATCGACAGAAACAGGACTGGCATCGTGGAGGACCGGCCCGGGCGTCTCGGACCGGGCACAGGACAGTGACTCATCCCCGGTAGCCGGTGGCATCAGAGTCTCAACCGTCAGGGACGGTGGAACGACGCTGGAGTGCGTCGTCACTTCAGGTTCTGGTGGCACCACAGGCATAAGTGCCAGGATCTGTGGTACAACGCTGGACTGCGTCCTTTCCTCTCCTTCTTGCGAGATGACAGGGTCAGGTGCCAGGGGCTGAGGAACGGGCTGTAGACAGTTATCATGGCACGAGGGACTCCAGCGAGTGATTGCGCCAGAGCGCCAACTAATGTCAGGGTCATGAAGATGTAGCCAGGGCAGACCCAGCAGGAGCGCGGGAGCCATTCTCGGGATGACATATAAAGCGATAGTCTCAGTGTGCAGGGCACCAATACAAAGTCTCACGGGTTCGGTGGTGTACCGGACAGGTTCGTATAGTGGTTTTCCGTCCACGGAGGCGAACCAGAGGGGTTTTGCAAGCGGGATGACCGGTATCCGATAACGGTCCACGGTAGCTTGTAGGATGAAATTACCCGCTGCTCCCGAATCAATGTGAGCCTCTGCCGTGAACTGGGTTTTCTCGGTCGTGACCTGGACAGTCTGTGTAACTGGGACTGAAGGGATTCCGGTACCAAGGGTGGCGGTTCCCACCATCCCTTGGACTTGGGGTCTACCTGGTCTCTCCGGGCAAGAACGAAGCAGATGTGTATCGCTTCCACAGTAGAAACACAGGCCCCGGGCGAGTCGCTCTGCACGGCGTTGCTCGGCTTGGCTCAGCCGGTCTATTTGCATAGGTTCAGGAGTAGAATCGCAGAACGGCAGTGGCGGGGGAACGGTAGACCTCTGCGGAACGGAGATGTGACGGATTGGTCGTTTCTCCCGGGATACTTCCTTGGTTCGCTCTTGGAAACGGAGGTCAATCCGGGTGGCTAGGGATACCAAAGCATCCAAGGTACGGGGAACATCACGACCGGCTAATTCGTCCTTAATACGGCCTGACAGGCCCTCCCAAAAGGCTGCCGTCAATGCCTCGTTGTTCCAGCTTAGCTCGGAGGCAAGCGTGCGAAACTGGATGGCGTACTGGCCCACCGTCAGGGTTCCTTGGCGTAGCCGGAGGAGCGAGGAGGTAACCGCGGTACTGCGTCCCGGTTCATCAAAGGTACTTCGAAAAGCCTGAAGGAATTCCCGGATGTCGGTCGTCACCGGATCCTCGTTCTCCCACAACGGATTTATCCAGGCCAACGCCTCGCCTTCCAGGTGGGACATCACAAAGGCTATCTTGGCTTGATCGGAAGCGAAGAGGTGCGGGAGTAATTTGAAGTGCAGCGAGCACTGGTTCAAAAACCCCCGGCAGTTCTTGGGGTCCCCAGCATAGCGAGGCGGTGCCGCGAGGCGGAGTTGCGAGGCCGCAGAGACAACGGGTTCGGACGTAGAGACTGGTTGCTGCGTGGACTCAGACGAGGCGGCGGTCTGCAGCGTATATAACCGGTGGTCCACGGACGCCAGGAATTTCAGCATCCGGGTCAGGGTTTCACGCTGTTGTGCCAGCTCCTGGCGCAGCTCAGCCAGCTCGGATGTTTGCGCTCCAGCGGGATCCATGGCCTGATCAATCTGTCAGGACCGGGAGGACTGGTAAGCCCAGGAGGTGGATCCTCTGGACCGAGTGCCCCACCGGGGTGCAGGGTACACGGCAGCCGGAGCACTGGCGTGGCCGGGACGGGTGTAACCAGGGTCACGGAGTTCTTTAGGAAAATACTGGAAACAGGCACAGGTACCCGGTAGCAAGAGACAAACAGTAACAGGGCACAGCACAAGGGGACCTGAGCACCTAGCTCAAAAGACAAGCTTCCGGACACGTTGATCTGGCCCCGCCCACATGGAAAGTCAAGTCTTATATACCCAGCACAGCCCTATGTCATTTCCTGCTTCAGGTGTGCTGGGCCTATAAGACCAGGAGAGTGGGCGCGGCCTGGTCCTATACAGAACCATGAGGCCAATACTCAGAGTCAGACTCCTGAGACCAGGAGCAGGACTCAGGGGAGCAGGAGCGGGAGCGGCACCCATGACTGGTGGACACATGGAGTGGATCAGTGGGTAAGGAGTGGTGCTGGGACACGGGGAGCGTGACAAATGCCCTGATAGCGGCCCTGATTCCAGATCATGCACAGTGCGCATCCATCCTCCTCCAGCTGCCATCAAGAGTGAGGTATGTGCACATCACTACACATTCATTAACATGTTAGTACGCCCACAGGGGTGTGCTAGCAAACTATGGGGGCCGACCAGCAAAGGGAAGTAACGCCCCTGCAACTAGTCGTAGACCTCATTAGCATAAAAGAAACAATCTTTAGAAATACTTTTTCTAATGATCTGTGTATTTATGCTAGTGTATAAAGGCACTGCTAGGCAGGGATTACTAATATGCAGTCAAAACTGCTTATGGTTCTGGGTGCATATTGCACCTGACCGGTTCACTTTAACCCCTTCATGACATGGCTATTTTCCATTTTTGCTTTTCAGGTTTTCTAATCTCAAGAGCCATAAGTGTTTTATTTTGTCATCCACATAGTCATATGAGGGCATGTTTTTTGCAGGAAGAGTTTTTCTTTTGAGTGGCACCATTCATTTTATCATGTGACTTATTGAAAAGTTGGGAAAAATAGTCAAGTGCAAGAAAATTGCAAAAAAGCGTAATTCCAATTTTTTATTTTTAGCTATAGTATTCTGTTGTAAAAAAATATTCAGAAATATGATTCTCCAGCTCAATATGATGGATAGAGCGATACCAAACATGCATAGCTTTTTTTTAGTAATTAACATTTTCTTGGAAATTTCTAAAAAGTAAATTTGATTGTCTCCATTTTCCAAGGCCTGTCACTTTTTACATTTTCAGTTTGATAAAGATGTAGGAGGGCTTGTTCTTTGCCTCTGAGCATTTTTATTGACACAATTTTTGGGTATACACGATGTTTTGATCGCCTCTTATTCCATTTTTTTTGCGTTGTTTAGTGACTGAAAAAAAAATTATCCTTGGGCTTAGATTTTTTTTTCATTACACTATTTATCGATTGGGTTAATTAATTATTTATTTGGATACATAGAACTTTTACAAGCAATACCAAATATGTGTTATTTTTTTACATTTATTTCATTATTTCTAATGTGGGAAAATGGGGTTGATTTTGAATGTTTATTTTGTTTTTTATATTTAAAAAAATATATTTTTCAAATTTACTGTATTTTTTAGTCTGATTTTTTAGTACCTTTAGGGGACTTGAACCTCCAATCATCGTTCTCTTGTACTATACATGATCATAGAAATCACGGTCTCCTATTATTACTAGCTACTGGCTGACTTGCACAGGAGTGCCATCATGATAGGCATGAGGGTTCTTCAGAAGACTGACAGCCATGATGGCAACCCATCAACGTCCCGCAATGGCTTGTTCTTTGCTCCCTTTTTAACCCTGTTGTGGCGGCTGAAAAAATATAAGTTTTGCAATTATATTTTTTTTTCATTACCCCGTTTACCGATCGGGTTAATTCATTTTTTAATTGGAGAGATAGAACTTATACGGACGGAGCGATACCAAACATTTTTTTTTTAGTATTATTTCTTTAATTTTAATGTGCAAAACAGTGATTTGAATGGGTTTTTTTTCATTTGACTGTATTTTTTAGTTCTTTTTTAGTACCTTTAGAGGACTTGAACCTCCGATCATCTGATCACTTGTTCTATACACAGTCAGAAAAATCACAGTCTCCTATGATTACCAGCTACAGGCTGACTTTCGCAGGAGCACCATCATGACAGGCACTGGAGTTTTTAGCAGACTAATGGCCATCATGGCAACTAATCAATGGCGCAGGATTGCGTCATGAGCGCTCCGATGAGTGTATGGAATGACATGCCACTCTGAAGGTATGCAGTAAATGCTGCTGTCAGAGATTGACAGGGGTATTTAACAGATTAACAGCATTATCTGCAGAAAAAGATGCAGGCTCAGCTTGCATCCCTGCATCAAATTCAAGGAGCCGGTGTGTCAGGTTTCCGGGTTTTCCAGTCCTCTTTTGAAAAAGCTTGCCCTCGGTTAACATGGAGTTTTGTGTTCTGTTGCCCTACTTCCTGTCCAGCTGCTTAAAAGGCCGCCTCTAAGCTTAGTCCAGTGCCTGAGTATACTGCTTGCTGTGTGCTCCTGCTTTGCTGCTGCTGCTATTTGATTACCTTTGGATCCTCCTGGAAAGCTACCGACCGACTCTGGACCATACCCGGTTTCTTCAAACTGTGCCCGGACTCCGTCTGCCGTCTTTTGTCAGCACGTCTGCCCGGTTTCTTCCGGTTCATAACCATTCTGGACTTTCATTCCGTACGGACACTTCTGGACTTTACCGCTTGCCCCTTGTGTCCCGGCTGCACCGCATTTAGGCCTTCCGGGGTTGATTGCCGGACAGTCCCTGTATAGGGGTTCGCTCTGGTGGTCTCCCTGGGGGAGTCCGGTGCGTGGCCCCGGGAATCCCCTTCGCTCCGTTTCAGAAAGGTATTTGTTTGTGTTTGTTATACTGTGTATTTCCGTTGTGTATCTACCGTGGTTACATATCATAAAAACATCTTGTACCACAAACTCGTCTCTGGCTGTCATTGCCCTAACGCTATCGAAATCCTCAAACATACAATAGTATTACACGGTGTATGACATAAATGTACATAATAGGTCAGTATGGAGTTAGAAGTCAACTGTCAGTAGGATCAACCCTCCTAAGTAGACTATATGGGCATGTAGGCCATAGAAAGTTGAATAAAATGATACCTTGATATCTAAAATCCAATGTCTTATTCCATAAAAGTCCACATTTTTCTTAAAATATTAATGAGCTGTTAAGATCTCTGGGTGGACACATATCTGACTGTGAATCTCCCTCCAGAGCTTATTTTAAGTTAAAGGGGGCTTTACCAGTGTGAGACATGTAATAACTCATACTCTACTTATCTCACTGCAAAGCTAAGTGTAATAACTTCTAATGCTACTTCAGCTTCCATCTCACATTCAGCCAGTGTGGGGAAAGGGTAGCACAGCTGAGCTGACAGCACTGAGAGGAGAGCTATAGCAGCAGCTATGTTAGCAATGTGTCATGATTGACTCCTGGCTCAGCTGGAGCTGAGCCTTTTTTTTTTTAGTTTCACTTCTGATGCAGGTCATGTTAGGGGTTAATCCTTTCTGCCTCGTTCTGGAGGTCAGGCTGCTTTATTAGGGCACTGTTTCTCTTGGACTTCGCCAGTGATACTTCTGGCTCTGCTGTGTTCTGCTCTTTAGTGACCTGTTGTCTGCCCTGCCCCCTCCTGACCTCCGTGTTCACCTGACCTGTTAACTTCCTCTGTTGTCTGTTTCCATCAGTGTCTCTCCCGCTGTCTCCCTTTTCGTTCCTTATCTGTTTACCTTAATTCTGTCTTGTCTTCCCACTCCCCCTCGCTTCTAGGCTCTGATTTCCCGGCTACTGACTATTTGCTTCCCTCTGACTACAGTCAGGGCCAGAAATATTTGGACAGTGACACAAGTTTTGTTATTTTAGCTGTTTACAAAAACATGTTCAGAAATACAATTATATATATAATATGGGCTGAAAGTGCACACTCCCAGCTGCAATATGAGAGTTTTCACATCCAAATCGGAGAAAGGGTTTAGGAATCATAGCTCTGTAATGCATAGCCTCCTCTTTTTCAAGGGACCAAAAGTAATTGGACAAGGGACTCTAAGGGCTGCAATTAACTCTGAAGGCGTCTCCCTCGTTAACCTGTAATCAATGAAGTAGTTAAAAGGTTTGGGGTTGATTACAGGTGTGTGGTTTTGCATTTGGAAGCTGTTGCTGTGACCAGACAACATGCGGTCTAAGGAACTCTCAATTGAGGTGAAGCAGAACATCCTGAGGCTGAAAAAAAAAATCCATCAGAGAGATAGCAGACATGCTTGGAGTAGCAAACTCAACAGTCGGGTACATTCTGAGAAAAAATGAATTGACTGGTGAGCTTGGGAACTCAAAAAGGCCTGGGCGTCCACGGATGACAACAGTGGTGGATGATCGCCGCATACTTTCTTTGGTGAAGAAGAACCCGTTCACAACATCAACTGAAGTCCAGAACACTCTCAGTGAAGTAGGTGTATCTGTCTCTAAGTCAACAGTAAAGAGAAGGCTCCATGAAAGTAAATACAAAGGGTTCACATCTAGATGCAAACCATTCATCAATTCCAAAAATAGACAGGCCAGAGTTAAATTTGCTGAAAAACACCTCATGAAGCCAGCTCAGTTCTGGAAAAGTATTCTATGGACAGATGACACAAAGATCAACCTGTACCAGAATGATGGGAAGAAAAAAGTTTGGAGAAGAAAGGGAACGTCACATGATCCAAGGCACACCACATCCTCTGTAAAACATGGTGGAGGCAACGTGATGGCATGGGCATGCATGGTTTTCAATGGCACTGGGTCACTTGTGTTTATTGATGACATAACAGCAGACAAGAGTAGCCGGATGAATTCTGAAGTGTACCGGGATATACTTTCAGCCCAGATTCAGCCAAATGCCGCAAAGTTGATCGGACGGCGCTTCATAGTACAGATGGACAATGACCCCAAGCATACAGCCAAAGCTACCCAGGAGTTCATGAGTGCAAAAAAGTGGAACATTCTGCAATGGCCAAGTCAATCACCAGATCTTAACCCAATTGAGCATGCATTTCACTTGCTCAAATCCAGACTTAAGACGGAAAGACCCACAAACAAGCAAGACCTGAAGGTTGCGGCTGTAAAGGCCTGGCAAAGCATTAAGAAGGAGGAAACCCAGCGTTTGGTGATGTCCATGGGTTCCAGACTTAAGGCAGTGATTGCCTCCAAAGGATTCACAACAAAATATTGAAAATAAGAATATTTTGTTTGGGTTTGGTTTATTTGTCCAATTACTTTTGACCTCCTAAAATGTGGAGTGTTTGTAAAGAAATTTGTACAATTCCTACAATTTCTATCAGATATTTTTGTTCAAACCTTCAAATTAAACGTTACAATCTGCACTTTAATTCTGTTGTAGAGGTTTCATTTCAAATCCAATGTGGTGGCATGCAGAGCCCAACTCGCGAAAATTGTGTCACTGTCCAAATATTTCTGGACCTAACTGTATGTTTAGACTTTGCCCTTGTGTACTTACAAGACCTCATGTTGTGACATGGCTTTCTGACGATTCTACTGCCATCTGGTGGGCTTGACTAGTATTACCTCTGCTAGGGAATTCCCTGCTCATACGTTTCCTCCACTTTTACGCCCCCTAGTGGTTTACCAGCTAACTACCTTCTCAGATAGTTTCAGGAATCCTCTCAGTCCCACATTACTGCGCTGTACTGCTATTGTACATCTTAGAGTACAGCGTGACACAATGAGACAATAGTCAGCTCTGCTGTACTGTGTTAGTTAAAATCATACACAGCTCTGCAGTGAGATATGAAAAACAGAGTGTCAGTAATTACATGTCTCATACTGGTAATGCCATTTTCATTTAATATAAGCCCTGTGTCCAGCCAATAGATCTCAACAGTCATTTACATATTATGATGATTTCTTTGAAATAAGACATCAGATCACAGATATCAAAGTAGTATTTTATTCAGCTTCACATGACCTACATGCTCATATAAATGCTTAGGAGGGTTGATCCTACTGATAGATTCCCTTTAAGAAGTTAACTGAGATTTCTTAATAAATGTATAATTCTGTCAGATGTTTTTTACCAATATACAATGAACTGTCACTTTTAGTAACCATGCAGCTGAGAAAATGACAATTTGTAGTCTTCCGCTAAGAGACATATGACAGAATTTTTAATGTAATGCAGGAAATCTCAGAGAAATGAGAGTTTCCCTTTAAACTGTAAAACAGCTCATTAGAGCTAGTTATTAGTGATGAGCGAGTACTAAAAAGCTCGGGTGCTCGAAGCTCGGGCCGAGCCTCCCAAGATACTCGTGTACTCGGCCCGAGCAACGAGCCCAATGTTATCCTATGGGAGACCCGAGTATTTTTGTGAAATGACCTCCCGGCAGCATGGAGAAACCCTAAAAATGTCACAAAAGTCTCAGAAGAGTGCTCAAATGACATGGCAACAGCATGGTGAAGACCCCTTGAAGCATTTATCACTCAAAAGTCACAGCTGTGAACAATTTTGTCCGCGTTTTACGCCATTTTTACGGACTCACCAGAAAACCTTCCAAAATGACCCCAAAATGATTTTTCATGGCGGAAATGTTAAGGGCACATACCCAATAGTGAGATAGAGCTGGTGTATGTTACTTTTTGAGATCAATACATGAAAGATTTTACGTGAAAACATTGTGTGGCACTCCGATGTCCCTGAGAAGAGACGTACATGAAG
Organism: Anomaloglossus baeobatrachus; assembly: GCF_048569485.1. Lineage (NCBI taxonomy): Eukaryota > Metazoa > Chordata > Amphibia > Anura > Aromobatidae > Anomaloglossus > Anomaloglossus baeobatrachus. The sequence continues at coordinate 422,776,454 of NC_134355.1, read as the reverse complement.
GCCTCTTGAGTCTAATGTGCCCATTTTGAGGAAGTGAGTCTTTGTAGTATTTTCCTTTGCCAGGGCAGTCCTAAATTGTGAGGTTCACCAATGCCCCTGCATACAGACGTGCATGAGGGCCTCAAAACATTAAGTGTCCATTGTCAGGAAGTGGGTGTATTATAGTATAGCCCTTAGGCAGGGCAGCCAAAAATTGGGAGGCTCCACATTGTCCCTGGGTAGAGACGTGCATGAGGGCCTCAAAACATTAAGTGTCCATTTTAAGGAAGTGGGTGTATTTCAGTATAGCCCTTAGGCAGGGCAGCCAAAAATTGGGAGGCTCCACATTGTCCCTGGGTAGAGACGTGCATGATGGCCTTTAAACCTGAAGTGCCCATTGTAAGGAAGTGGGTCTATTTCAGTATAGCCCTTTGCCAGGGCAGCCAAAAATTGGGAGGCTCCACATTGTCCCTGGGTAGAGACGTGCATGAGGGCCTCAAAACATTAAGTGTCCATTGTCAGGAAGTGGGTGTATTATAGTATAGCCCTTAGGCAGGGCAGCCAAAAATTGGGAGGCTCCACATTGTCCCTGGGTAGAGACGTGCATGATGGCCTTTAAACCTGAAGTGCCCATTGTAAGGAAGTGGGTCTATTTCAGTATAGCCCTTTGCCAGGGCAGCCAAAAATTGGGAGGCTCCACATTGTCCCTGGGTAGAGACGTGCATGATGGCCTTTAAACCTGAAGTGCCCATTGTAAGGAAGTGGGTCTATTTCAGTATAGCCCTTAGGCAGGGCAGCCAAAAATTGGGAGGCTCCACATTGTCCCTGGGTAGAGACGTGCATGAGGGCCTCAAAACATTAAGTGTCCATTTTAAGGAAGTGGGTGTATTTCAGTATAGCCCTTAGGCAGGGCAGCCAAAAATTGGGAGGCTCCACATTGTCCCTGGGTAGAGACGTGCATGATGGCCTTTAAACCTGAAGTGCCCATTGTAAGGAAGTGGGTCTATTTCAGTATAGCCCTTTGCCAGGGCAGCCAAAAATTGGGAGGCTCCACATTGTCCCTGGGTAGAGACGTGCATGAGGGCCTCAAAACATTAAGTGTCCATTGTCAGGAAGTGGGTGTATTATAGTATAGCCCTTAGGCAGGGCAGCCAAAAATTGGGAGGCTCCACATTGTCCCTGGGTAGAGACGTGCATGATGGCCTTTAAACCTGAAGTGCCCATTGTAAGGAAGTGGGTCTATTTCAGTATAGCCCTTTGCCAGGGCAGCCAAAAATTGGGAGGCTCCACATTGTCCCTGGGTAGAGACGTGCATGATGGCCTTTAAACCTGAAGTGCCCATTGTAAGGAAGTGGGTCTATTTCAGTATAGCCCTTTGCCAGGGCAGCCAAAAATTGGGAGGCTCCACATTGTCCCTGGGTAGAGACGTGCATGAGGGCCTCAAAACATTAAGTGTCCATTGTCAGGAAGTGGGTGTATTATAGTATAGCCCTTAGGCAGGGCAGCCAAAAATTGGGAGGCTCCACATTGTCCCTGGGTAGAGACGTGCATGAGGGCCTCAAAACATTAAGTGTCCATTTTAAGGAAGTGGGTGTATTTCAGTATAGCCCTTAGGCAGGGCAGCCAAAAATTGGGAGGCTCCACATTGTCCCTGGGTAGAGACGTGCATGAGGGCCTCAAAACATTAAGTGTCCATTTTAAGGAAGTGGGTGTATTTCAGTATAGCCCTTAGGCAGGGCAGCCAAAAATTGGGAGGCTCCACATTGTCCCTGGATAGAGACGTGCATGATGGCCTTTAAACCTGAAGTGCCCATTGTAAGGAAGTGGGTCTATTTCAGTATAGCCCTTTGCCAGGGCAGCCAAAAATTGGGAGGCTCCACATTGTCCCTGGGTAGAGACGTGCATGAGGGCCTCAAAACATTAAGTGTCCATTTTAAGGAAGTGGGTGTATTTCAGTATAGCCCTTAGGCAGGGCAGCCAAAAATTGGGAGGCTACACGTTGTCCCTGGGTAGAGACGTGCATGAGGGCCTCAAAACATTGTTCCCATTGCAAAGGAGCGGGTCTCCTGTCGTTGTAATGTCCATTCTGCAAAGAATGGGCGAAAAAATTTACCACTGGGGGTATACCTGAAACAAAGACCTAACTATTGTAACGGTCATCATGATGGCGCATGAGGAGAAGGAGGAGCAGTCCAGCGATTATCCAAAGTCGAGAAGTGTACCCATGGGTGAGTGGAGGTACATGGCAAACTTTAAATTCCGCTCTCATTTGCTGGTGGTGTGGTGAAGTCTGGCCCAATCCAACCCTTGTTCATCTTTATCAGAGTCAGCCTGTCAGCATTTTCAGTTGACAGGCGGGTGCGTTTATCTGTAATGATTCCACCTGCGGCACTAAAAACACGCTCTGACAAAACGCTAGCAGCAGGGCAGGCCAGGACTTCCAAGGCGTAGAGAGCCAATTCATGCCACGTGTCCAGCTTGGATACCCAATAATTGTAAGGCACAGAGGAATGTCGGAGTACAGTTGTTCGATCTGCAAGGTACTCCTTCAGCATCTGGGCAAACTTAGGATTTCTTGTGGCACTACCCCGCACCTCAGGGGCTGTGGTACGTGAGGGGCTGAGAAAACTGTCCCACATCTTAAAGACTGTTCCCCTACCTCTGGCGGATTGGACTTGTGCCTCTCTCGGCTGTACGCCTCGGTTGTCCACTGATTCCTGACCTATGCCGCTAGCGTTTTGTGAGGGGAATGCTTTGCCTACTTCCGTGAGTATGGCCTTCCGAAACTGCTGCATTTTGGTTGACCTCTCATCCACGGGAATAAGAGACAAAAAGTTCTCCTTGTAGCGTGGGTCTAACAGTGTTACCAACCAGTAATGATTGTCGGCCAAGATGTTCTTAACGCGAGGGTCACGAGACAGGCAGCTTACCATAAAGTCAGCCATGTGCGCCAGACTCTTAACAGCCAGGACTTCAGTAGCCTGACCAACAAGATGACTGAACATGCTGTCCTCCTCCTCCTCCTCCTCCTCCTCCTCCTCATCTACCCTGTCCTCTGGCCAGCCACGCTGAATCGAGGATATGACTGGTGTGCATGTCATATCCTCAATTTGGCCGGAGAGTTGCTCCATGTCTTCATCCTCCTCCTCGTCATAGTCCTCCACTGCACGTTGTGATGAGACGAGGCTGGGCTGTGTGTTATCACCCACACCCACTACTGTTTCTTGCTGCAACTCATCGCGCTCCGCCTGCAATGCATCATGTTTGTTTTTCAAAAGGGACCGTTTTAGAAGGCAGAGTAGCGGTATGGTGACGCTAATAATGGCGTCATCACCACTCACCATCTTGGTGGAGTCCTCAAAGTTTTGGAGGATGGTACATAGGTCTGACATCCATCTCCACTCCTCAGGTGTTATGTGTGGAGTTTGACCCATTTCCCGACGGCTTAGGTGATGCAGGTACTCAACAACTGCCCTCTTCTGCTCACATATCCTGACCAACATGTGCAGAGTTGAATTCCAACGCGTGGGGACATCACACACCAGTCTGTGAGCCGGAAGATGCAAACGGCGCTGAAAGCCGGCAAGGCCGGCTGAAGCAGTAGGTGACTTTCGAAAATGTGCAGACAGGCGGCGAACTTTTACCAGCAGATCAGACAGCTCTGGGTATGACTTTATAAACCGCTGAACCACGAGGTTGAGCACATGGGCCACGCATGGAACATGTGTCAGCTGGCCTCGCCTCAAAGCCGCCACCAGGTTCCGGCCATTGTCACAAACGACCTTTCCTGGCTTTAGGTTCAGAGGTGTGAGCCAGTGATCTGCCTGCTGTTTCAGAGCTGTCCACAGCTCTTCTGCATTGTGGGGTTTGTCACCTATGCAGATTAGCTTCAGCACAGCCTGTTGCCGCTTCGCCGAGGCAGTGCTGCAGTGCTTCCAGCTTGTGACTGGTGTGGAGGGCACAGTGGATGAGGATGCGCAGGAGGAGGAGGAGGCTGAAGAGCATGACATTCCGGAGCTGTAGAGTGTGGGTGAAACACTGACTGAGGTAGGGCCTGCAAACCTTGGTGTGGGAAGGACGTGTTCCGTCCCTCGCTCAGACTGGGTCCCAGCTTCCACAATATTAACCCAGTGTGCCGTCAACGAGATGTAGCGGCCTTGCCCACAAGCACTTGTCCACGTGTCTGTGGTTAGGTGGACTTTGGGTGAAACAGCGTTGTTCAGGGCACGTGTGATGTTTTGTGACACGTGGTTATGCAACGCGGGGACGGCACACCGGGAGAAATAGTGGCGGCTGGGGACCGAGTAACGTGGGACAGCTGCCGCCATCAGGTCACGGAATGCTTCTGTCTCCACCAGCCTAAAAGGCAACATTTCCAGCGCAAGCAGTCGCGAAATGTTAGCATTTAGAACTGTGGCATGTGGGGTGTTGGCAGTGTATTTGCGCCTGCGTTCAAAGGTTTGCTGAATGGATAACTGAACGCTGCGCTGGGACAAGGACGTGCTTGATGATGGTGTTCTTTCTGCGTAGGCAACTGCAGGTGCAGGAGTGGAGGAGGCTTGTTCGCAGGCAGCATGGACAGAGGATTGGCTCGCATGCACAACCAGCGAAGACGTAGCAGTGACATCAGCAAGCACTGCTCCTCGACTCTGTTGTACTTCCCACAAAGTCGGGTGCTTGGCTGACATGTGCCTGATCATGCTGGTGGTGGTCAGGCTGCTAGTTTTGGTACCCCTGCTGATGCTGGCACGGCAGGTGTTGCAAATGGCCTTTTTTGAATCATCTGGATCCAACTTAAAAAACTGCCAGACTCGTGAAGACCTAACATTTGTACAGGCACCTTGTGTCGTCGTGTTGTTACGGGGAACGGTTGCCTGACTTCTGCCTGGGACCACCACCCTGCTTCTTACTGCCTGTTGTGATGCTACGCCTCCCTCCCCCTGTGCACTGCTGTCCTCGCTCTGCATATCCTCCTGCCAGGTTGGGTCAGTTACTGGATCATCCACCACGTCGTCTTCCTCTTCCGCACCCTGCTCCTCCTCCTGACTTGCTGACAATTGTGTCTCATCATCGTCCACCACTTGTTGAGACACGTTGCCAACTTCGTGAGAACGTGGCTGCTCAAATATTTGGCTATCTGTACAGACGATCTCCTCATGACCCACTTCAATATGAGCTGGCGAGAGGCCAGAATGTGTGAATGGAAACGTGAACAGCTCTTCCGAGTGTCCAAGTGTGGGATCATTAATGTCCGAGGAGGACGTGTACTCAGCCTGGTGGTAGGAAGGAGGATCAGGTTCAGAAATGTGCGGTGCAGTATCACGGCTACTGACACTTGACCGTGTGGAAGACAGAGTGTTTGTGGTGGTGCCAATCTGACTGGAAGCATTATCCGCTATCCAACTAACAACCTGTTGACACTGGTCTTGGTTCAAGAGCGGTGTACTGCTGCGGTCCCCAAGAATTTGGGACAGGACGTGCGAGCGACTAGATGTGGCCCTTTGTTGTGGCGAAATTAGAGCTTGCCCACGACCTCGGCCTCTGCCTGCACCACCATCACGTCCACTTCCTTGTTCCTTGCCAATGCCCTTGCGCATTTTGCAATGCTGTGCACTGCTGACGTGTATATTCACTACTTGTGCGTTATATCAAAGTTTCTGGAAATTGCACACCAGTGCACCTGTACGCTGCCACCAACAGGCACACACGTGCGGTTTTAAAAACCAAGCACGGACGCAATAATAACCTAACACAGGTTTTAGGAGCAAAAATTAAGAACTCTGACACTATCAGCCACTGCTGACTGACGTGTATTATACACTACACTTGTGCGTTATATAATAGTTTGGTAAACGCACACCAGTGCACCTGTACGCTGCCACCAACAGGCACACACGTGCGGTTTTAAAAACCAAGCACGGACGCAATAATAACCTAACACAGGTTTTAGGAGCAAAAATTAAGAACTCTGACACTATCAGCCACTGCTGACTGACGTGTATATTCACTACTTGTGCGTTATATCAAAGTTTCTGGAAATTGCACACCAGTGCACCTGTACGCTGCCACCAACAGGCACACACGTGCGGTTTTAAAAACCAAGCACGGACGCAATAATAACCTAACACAGGTTTTAGGAGCAAAAATTAAGAACTCTGACACTATCAGCCACTGCTGACTGACGTGTATTATACACTACACTTGTGCGTTATATAATAGTTTGGTAAACGCACACCAGTGCACCTGTACGCTGCCACCAACAGGCACACACGTGCGGTTTTAAAAACCAAGCACGGACGCAATAATAACCTAACACAGGTTTTAGGAGCAAAAATTAAGAACTCTGACACTATCAGCCACTGCTGACTGACGTGTATTATACACTACACTTGTGCGTTATATAATAGTTTGGTAAACGCACACCAGTGCACCTGTACGCTGCCACCAACAGGCACACACGTGCGGTTTTAAAAACCAAGCACGGACGCAATAATAACCTAACACAGGTTTTAGGAGCAAAAATTAAGAACTCTGACACTATCAGCCACTGCTGACTGACGTGTATTATACACTACACTTGTGCGTTATATAATAGTTTGGTAAACGCACACCAGTGCACCTGTACGCTGCCACCAACAGGCACACACGTGCGGTTTTAAAAACCAAGCACGGACGCAATAATAACCTAACACAGGTTTTAGGAGCAAAAATTAAGAACTCTGACACTATCAGCCACTGCTGACTGACGTGTATTATACACTACACTTGTGCGTTATATAATAGTTTGGTAAACGCACACCAGTGCACCTGTACGCTGCCACCAACAGGCACACACGTGCGGTTTTAAAAACCAAGCACGGACGCAATAATAACCTAACACAGGTTTTAGGAGCAAAAATTAAGAACTCTGACACTATCAGCCACTGCTGACTGACGTGTATTATACACTACACTTGTGCGTTATATAATAGTTTGGTAAACGCACACCAGTGCACCTGTACGCTGCCACCAACAGGCACACACGTGCGGTTTTAAAAACCAAGCACGGACGCAATAATAACCTACTAACAGGTTTTTTTGGGGAGCGACAATTACAGTACAGACAAGTCAGACACTATCTGGACTGTTTTACACTGTGTACACCAGCCCCAGATATGAAGGCTGGTATACGGTCACCACTACCCTGCCTGCCTGCCTGCCTGTATACTGCTACAATAGTCCTGACAAGGACTCTTTTGGTCACTAGCCTGTATTCAGACCTGGCTATACCCTGCCTGTATATAGCAACAATAGTCCTGAGAAGGACTCTGCTACTGTACTCCGACCTGGCTATACCCTGCCTGCCTGTATACAACTAGAATAGTCCTGAGAAGGACTTTTGGTCACACTGTTTGCAGCCCTGCAACTGAAAAAGCTATAAAGGGCCGCAAAGCTTTCCCTGAATCAGCGACACTCTCCCTACACTCACTGTCAGAATAGCTGTGAGCAGAGCACAGCGCGCCGGCCGATATAAAGGCTCGGTGACGCTGTGCAGGCCGGCCAATCACTGCAATTCCACAACTAACAGGGCTGTGGCATTGCAGTGGTCTGCCAGCCAATCCCTGCATGAGGGCTGGCTCTCAAAAGAGCGCCAACATGCAGAAATGAAGACCACGAGTAAAGCACGAGTATCGCGAGATTACTCGGTCCCCGCCGAGCAGCCCGAGTACAGTGATACTCGTGCGAGTACCGAGTAGTGACAAGCATGCTCGCTCATCACTACTAGTTATAACATATGCTAGTGGAACATTGCTGAAGTGGAGAATCCCTTTCATTTGCATACATGAACCCTGCACAATTTAATCATGCTCTGTAAATGGTAATTGTTTCTGGCACTAACTTTAGAAGAGCTTTCCGAGATCTAGTTGCGTTTTGGAAACAAAAACCTTTACTGTGCAGGAAATGAAAAAAGACATTCCCCTAAATCTATTTCTTAAATGCTTAAAATGCTTCTTGAAAAAACTATATCTGTCTCCATGCCCTACTATTTGCCCTTGGTCCACTTGCTCGTGACGTCATATCGCACAATCATGGCAGCCAACCATGGCACAGCCCTGTGACATTGTGTTCACAGTCCATGCAGATGAGTCCTACATACAATGATGAGCAAAGGTTTACCCATGCGCACACTGCAGTTTTTGATGCATTTTTGGTGCAGTTTTGTTGCCAAAAACTGCATGTCTTTCCTTTCCCCAACAATGTCTATGAGAATTCTGAAATTTATGTGCACATTGATTTTTTTTTGCTTGCAGTTTTTGGCTAGGTTCACACACTGCGGTTTTTTTTTGACGCTGCGTTTTTGTGCGTTTTTTGCGGCAAAAACCGCACAAAAACGCACCCGCGTAAAAAAAAGCGGCAAAAAACGCATGCGTTTTTGCCACGATTTGGTGCGTTTTTTGCTGCGTTTTGCTGTGTTTTTGCTCACTGCGTCTGTATGCGTTTTTTATTAGTGAACAATGCCATTTAAGATTGTTGAAAGAAAAAAAAAAAGGTCTGATGTCATTTCCTTCTTCAATATGTTCTTCATTCTCCACTAGTGTATGCAGGAGAGCAGACAGCAGCTGTCAAACTACAAGGCTCAGCATCCTCCATCCAATAGTGTATGCAGGAGAGCAGACAGCAGCTGTCGAACTACAAGGCTTAGCATCCTCCATCCAGGACTGTATGCAGGATTTCTTTGCCCCCCCAAAAATGACGTGGGCTTCGCCATATTTTTGTATGCTAGCCGGGTACAGCAGGCAGGTATGGGCTGCTCCCAACCCCCAGCTGCCTATTTGTACCCGGCTGGGAACCAAAAATATAGGGAAGCCCTTTCTTTTAATTATTTCATGAATTTCATGAAATAATTAAAAAAAAAATGACGTGGGCTTCACCCAATTTTTGTGTCCAGCCAGGTACAACTAGGCAGCTGGGGATTGGAATCCGCAGCTCAGGGTGCCCAAGCTTTCTGGGCACCCCTGCTGCGAATTGCACTCCGCAGCCGCCCCAGAAAATGGCGCTTTCATATAAGCGCCATCTTCTGGCGTTGTATCCAGCTCTTCCAGCTGCCCTGATGCCGGGTGGCTCGCTGGGTAATAATGGGGTTAGGGCTAGCTGTATATTATCAACTGGCCCTAAGCCCGAAATTCATGGTGTCACGCCAATATTAGACATGGCAACCATGAATTTCTAGTAAAGATAAAAAAAAACACAACACACAGAACAATATTTTTATTAGAAACACAACACAACACAATTAGTGACTCCATCTTTATTGAAATAAAGAACCCACCTCCGCAGTAATCCTGGGTCAAGGGTCCCGCGCCGTCCAATCCAGATCCAATATCATCTGATCGGTTTGCTGGAAGGCAAAGCGATCAGATGATGTGTCAGGTTCCAGGATGTGAATCACATGACACAGCAGCTGATTGTATAAACGGCTTTTATACAATCAGCTGATGCATCAGTGCAAAAAAAAATCCACACTTCAGTGCAGCGTTGGACTGGCTACCGGAGGAAACTCCAGTAATGCTAGGCCTGGAGTCAGGTACCTGCACTGCACTTCGGAGCTCTCACCTGAGCTCCAGACTGCAGCCGAGACTGTACAGCGAGCGGGCACCGAGTGACTGATTCCCCGGCACTTGCGATTCAGTTCATGACAGCTGCAGACAGACCGGGCTAATCTCCGGTGCTCTCACCTGAACTCCGGAGATCACCCCGGCCTGTCTGCAGCTGTCATGAACTGACTGCAAGCGCCGGGGAATCAGTCACTCGGCGCTCGCTGTACAGTCTAGGCTGATGTATCGGTGCAAAACCCCCCCAGAAAAAACACTACACACGGAGCTGCCGGTAATCATCTGTTGAAGTCTCCTGTTGAAGTCTCCTGACGGCATCAGCTGATCGCCCGGCCAGCTGTAAAAAGCCTGCGTCAACGCGAGACTTACGATCAGCAGATGCGTCAGGTGACTGCATTAGGTGATCAGCGCCAGGTCCTGCAGCCATCGTACGTGCCTGGGAGCCGGCACACAGGCGGAGCGGGGGTGACTGTACCGGGAGAGGAGCTGGGAGCGGACATGGCACTGGGAGACTGCAGACAGGTGAGTATGACATTTTTCTACTATTCACTTTTGATTTAGCAGCCGCTTCCATCTCCCACCCAGACATGGCGCCGCACGGCAGCAGACATGCACAGGACTGGAGGTGGAAGTGTGGCGCCCCTGACCTGGTCAGGCACCACTGAGTACTGCACCCATGCTGGGGACAGTACAAGACAGGTAATCCAGAAGGCTGACCGAGGTGTGACTACACAGGCGCATAGTGATCAGGTCTCACACATGTACCTTTGAGAGGACCCCTGGGGATCCCAGGAGGGGGCGAAGCCTCCATCTCCACTCGAGGGGTGGAGGGGGCGAAGCCTCCATCTCCACTCGAGGGGTGTGGTAGAGAGCCTGGTTGCTAGGTGACGTAGGCAAGAACAGGAGAGGAGGGAAGAGTGAGCCGAGGACAGTTGAGTGGTGAAGTTCAGGGAGGGCAGAAGCAGACCCTGTAGCTCTACACAATTCTGACAACGTACGCGCAGTGACTACCGACGGGGGAGAACGGTCACCTGGGAGTGCTGCCCGAAATCCACACACAGCTAAAGAGAGAGCAACGGAGTGGAAAGTAAGGAGACTGTCAGGGAGATACCAGGCCCAAATGGGTAGCAGGTCCCAGTGCAGGGATAGATTCACCTTTCCTTTGCCAAACCTGCATGAGGGGGCACTTTACACCCCCAAGACAACACCACAGAGTCCGCAGCCACGTAGCCAAAGTTAGGGCCCATAGCTCACAGGAGGCAAGCAGCCGGAGTGATCTGGTCCAGGCTACAAGCAAACGGGCCAAAACGAAGGGGAGAGAGGCACCAGCAACTTCCCTGGGCGACCCCAGCAGGGCTTCAAGCAGGGGTTACCCCAAAACACAACGGGCTAAGGAAGGCGAGTTTGTAGCCACCCTTATAAGTCAGCCTGAAGGACACCTGGTTCCAGCCTGGTTCATCCCAGCTACGCCCGGGTTACTCACCCTGCCACCAACAGTGAGTAAAATCCCTGAAAGACATCCTGCTTGTGCGTGTGAGTCATTCTGCGACTTGTAGTTCCACACACCTACACGGGACCCTGGGGCATGCCTCACTCTCAGGAGGCTATTACAACTGACTGCACCTACCATCAGCCCCAGGCACCCCTAACCTGCAGTGGCGGTCCCCACTGACCACAATTCTGAGAGTGGCGTCACGACAATCAAAATAGAGGATTTCCTACCTGTGACAAGATCCAGCCGCGTGGAGTCCCTGAAGGTAATGCACCGCTGCACCGACACCGAACCTCGGGGCCCCACACATCTGGCGTCACGAACAGGATAAGGACTAGACCTGTTCAGACAGGTGACCATGTGCCTGGGCGGTCCGCTTGGAAAATTGGAAGCGCCGCCATATTGCCACCATGAAAAGCGCGCTGAAAAACAACAGCAGCCCGCGCTGGGAGAAGTTACCGCCCACGAAGAGGTGTGGCTACCCAGAGATCCCCTGGAGAGTCCTGACCTCGCAAGTGAAGAGAGCGGAGGCGTTCAGAGACGTCGGGACAGAAAGGGAGCCAAAAGCCTGCTGTTAGAGGAAATGGCGTCTGGATGCAGAGATCCCGAGCCAGGCTCCGCTGCCTGGTGGGCCCGAGAGCTTGCTCAGTGCTGCAACCAACTAGAAACCAGGGTTCTACGGCAGCTCAGCGAGGGACGCAAGGAGCTCCTGGGGATGGCTACGGCGGTACAGGCCTACGAGGAGAGGGCCACGCGACGAGTGCCAGACCGAGCGGCGACGACTCAGACCCCGATGCTGCTACCGATGGGTGAGTCCAGTGTTGCCCCTGCCAGCACGAGTGCCCCGACCCCTGCTGCCACGCCCGTAGTCCCCGAAGAGGCGCCCGCCGCGGCGACGCTGAACCAGGCCGCAGCCACGCCAGGTGCGGCCCGCCAAGCCCAGGCCGCCGCAGAGATGCCCTGCCCGGCCCGCAAAGATCCGGCTGCCACCGCGACCCTCATCCATGCCGCGGGTGTGACGCTGACCCAGGCCGCCGCCTTGCTAGGCCCGGCCCGCCAAGACCCCACCGCAGCGGCGACGCTCATCCACGCCGCAGGCGAGGTGCTGAACCAGGCCGCAGCCACGCCAGGTGCGGCCCGCCAAGCTCCGATCGCTGCAGCGACGCCCAGCCCAGCCTGCACAGATCCCATCGCAGCTGCGACGCCAATCCAGGCCGCCGCAGCGATGCCCTGCCCGGCCCGCCAAGAACCGGTCATAGTAGCGAGGCCCACTAAGACGCCAGCTGCAACAGCGACGCTGATCCAGGCCGCCGCCATACCAGGCGCGGCCCGCCAAGACCAGGCCGCCGCCATGACAGGCGCGGCCCGCCAAGACAAGGTTGTATCACCATTTACCCCGGCCTGCCAGGCCAGAGCAGACACCGCTCCCCAGTCCAAGAAGGTCCCTGCTAGGAAGCCTACGCTGGGGGAGGACCCCGAATACCAGAAGCTGAAGGCTGACCTAGAGGCTCAGTTCCCAAAGGAGATGGTGGACCGGTATCTGCTCCCTCCACATACCCCTCAGAAGACTCTAGAGATGTCCACGCCAAAAAGTCCACCGCCCGGGCCAGCTGATGAACACTCATCCCCAGCGCTGCCACCAAAGGAGTGCTCAGAAGAACTAAGGGGGAGAGGAGGCCAGGAAGCTGAGGAGCTGACCCCGGAGCCATCAGCAGTGGATCCATGCCCAGAGCCAGAGATGTTGCCATATTCTCGCTGGGATGAAGAGGAAGATTTGTCCAGCAACCTCACCTGGGAGCCTGCCAGCAGTGAAGCAGCCACCCAGCAGAATCAAGCCCGCAAAACACGGCGCCGCAGTAGAACCAAGTTTTCCCCTGCACCGCAGTCTCCAGAGAATAAAGATGAAGTCACGGCCAGAGACCTGGAGGAGAAGCGGTTTCTGAGGAGAGCCAAATCCCAGGTTAGAGGTCCACTTTGTCGTGGTGTAGTCGAAGATTTCAGTTTGAAGAGTGGATATGGCTTCATAGTAGCTCCTGGTATGAAAGAAGGCATATTCGTGAATAGAAGAGACGTTAGAGCTCATTTGCCCAGAGGACATCCAGGCAGAAATCTGCGAACAGGAGATTCAGTGGAATTTACCATGCACCAGGGAGAAAGAGGCTGGTATGCATTGGATGTTACACCATGTACCAGAAAGCCTTACAGCAGTCCTGCAAAAGAAACAGACACAGAAGAAGACGGAGATAGAGAAAGGAGAGATAAAGAACCCACTGATGAGACCACCACGGACGATGAAAGAGATCGAGAAACCAACAGGTGCCGCAGCCCTACGGGCCCAAGCCCTGGTATGGAGGAGTAGAGGAAAGTAAAGTAAGAAGTACAACAAGTTACTGTTTTGACCAGTTTGAAGTTTTTGCAACGTTTACAAGTTTAAGCAATGTGCCCACATAAACTAATGTGAGAAATGAACCTTAAGGCTATGAACTGGCTATAGCCACAAACTCTCGCAGTGTAAATAGTTACACCAGAGGGTACCACCACCAGAGCCAGCCTGTTTAGGGGCCTGGCTCGCCTGCAACCAGGGAGCACGTCCGCTATGGGGCCTTGGCTTACCTGCAACCAGAGAGCATGCCTGTTTATGGGGCCTGGCTCCCCACCACAAAGAGGGTACCTGGTCAGCACCAACTGTGGAGGCCGCCTCTACATCCTGCCAGAAGAGGCTGAAGGCGCGGATCCACCAGGCCAGGTATACCCTGAAAACCACCAGACCCTGGAAGCCGCCTCTACATCCTGCCAGAAGTGGCTGAAGGCGCGGCCAACGGGAGAGGCAGATTGGAGGAAAGGTCTGGGGAAGTGGATGGCCCAGATCTGGTTACCAAAAGGACCGGTGACCTGCCTCCTGAAAGGGTTTGGGTGGGTTAACGGACTTGTGGGTGGAGGGTGGTGATGTATGGTACCTGGTGGTTTTAAAATGTTTTACTGTTTTATGCATTTTAAAATGTTGTCTTGCAGCCCGAGGACGTGCTGGTGATAACTAAGGGGGAATGTGGCGCCCCTGACCTGGTCAGGCACCACTGAGTACTGCACCCATGCTGGGGACAGTACAAGACAGGTAATCCAGAAGGCTGACCGAGGTGTGACTACACAGGCGCATAGTGATCAGGTCTCACACATGTACCTTTGAGAGGACCCCTGGGGATCCCAGGAGGGGGCGAAGCCTCCATCTCCACTCGAGGGGTGGAGGGGGCGAAGCCTCCATCTCCACTCGAGGGGTGTGGTAGAGAGCCTGGTTGCTAGGTGACGTAGGCAAGAACAGGAGAGGAGGGAAGAGTGAGCCGAGGACAGTTGAGTGGTGAAGTTCAGGGAGGGCAGAAGCAGACCCTGTAGCTCTACACAATTCTGACAACGTACGCGCAGTGACTACCGACGGGGGAGAACGGTCACCTGGGAGTGCTGCCCGAAATCCACACACAGCTAAAGAGAGAGCAACGGAGTGGAAAGTAAGGAGACTGTCAGGGAGATACCAGGCCCAAATGGGTAGCAGGTCCCAGTGCAGGGATAGATTCACCTTTCCTTTGCCAAACCTGCATGAGGGGGCACTTTACACCCCCAAGACAACACCACAGAGTCCGCAGCCACGTAGCCAAAGTTAGGGCCCATAGCTCACAGGAGGCAAGCAGCCGGAGTGATCTGGTCCAGGCTACAAGCAAACGGGCCAAAACGAAGGGGAGAGAGGCACCAGCAACTTCCCTGGGCGACCCCAGCAGGGCTTCAAGCAGGGGTTACCCCAAAACACAACGGGCTAAGGAAGGCGAGTTTGTAGCCACCCTCATAAGTCAGCCTGAAGGACACCTGGTTCCAGCCTGGTTCATCCCAGCTACGCCCGGGTTACTCACCCTGCCACCAACAGTGAGTAAAATCCCTGAAAGACATCCTGCTTGTGCGTGTGAGTCATTCTGCGACTTGTAGTTCCACACACCTACACGGGACCCTGGGGCATGCCTCACTCTCAGGAGGCTATTACAACTGACTGCACCTACCATCAGCCCCAGGCACCCCTAACCTGCAGTGGCGGTCCCCACTGACCGCAATTCTGAGAGTGGCGTCACGACAATCAAAATAGAGGATTTCCTACCTGTGACAAGATCCAGCCGCGTGGAGTCCCTGAAGGTAATGCACCGCTGCACCGACACCGAACCTCGGGGCCCCACAGAAGCGGCGGTGGTGGTACCGGGATGATTCACGCTTCTGTGTTTACTGACAGAAGGAATCCTCTTCCTGTACATGTCACTATAGTACCCACCCCTTGCGTTTATAGCTGCGTTTTTAGTCATAAAAACGCACTAAAACGCAGCTATATTTGCAATTTGCGTCTCTCATTACGTTTTTCAACATCCCATTGTACTCAATGGATGAAAAACGCGGTGAAAAACGCGGAAATAATTGACATACTGCGTTTTTTTGGACACCACAAAAACGCAGCTAAAAGAAACGCTGTGTGCAGACAGCAAAAATGAAAACTGTCTTGTTGACTGATCCGGTGCTTTCTGAAGTGCTTGCCCCGGATCCCTTGATGACCCCAAGGAGAGCGAGGAATCTGAGGGATTTTTTGGTCCGGAGCCACTATGTTCCACCTCGAATGAATCCATTTGGTTCTCGGGGTCCTCCACAGGGGTGTTTCCCATCCGGTCACTGTTTGGCTTGCGGCAATGTCCAACGGAGCAATACGTTTTGCTCATCTGATGGTATGAAAACCTTCAACATCAGGCACTATATCACGTGTACAACCACACACGTGGTATATTTTGCCACATGCACGTGTCCCCTGACCTACGTGGGACTCACCTCCCGGGAGCTCCGCGTTAGGGTCAGGGAACACGTGAGGGACATTGCCGCAGCCAAAACGGAAGAGGACCCATCTACCTTGAAAACATTGCCCAGGCATTTTAGGTCATACCACTCCTGTGACCCCTCGAAATTAAAGATAAGAGGTATTGACATGATAACGGGGGGAATCAGAGGTGGGGATCTTAGGAAGCGCCTGGCTCAGTGTGAAACTAAATGGATAGTGACCCTAGACACACTGGTCCCCAGAGGTTTAAATGAATCGGTGAGCTACGCTCCCTTTTTATAGGTTTAACATGGTACGGCCTCTATGATGTATTCATTCTCTCCCTCTTTGCGGTCATCTAATTCCACAAAATATCTGGTTCATATGATCTCATCCATATATACACTTCTTGTGTTATATGCACAATTTGTTTGCACATTTATAGTGTATAATTGCCACCATTCCCCTCTCTCCATTTGCATCCCTTGTTTTTAACTCAATTTTTAACCTTTTTTACTTCTTTGTGCATCTCTGCTTGAAATGTCTGGCTTTAATTAGACATCTGTATGTCCTTTTTATTTTTAGGACTAAGAAAATAAATATGTGGTTGTTACCTGAAAATCAAGACCTTCCTCGAACATTTAAAGATGCACCTTATTATATGTGTTTCGTATTGAAAGTGTCTTATAAAGAAATATATATTATTCCATATATGTATGGATGGGTCTATGCTCACCTTTCTAATATCTTTTGCGGATGTCTCAGTGCGAACGCGCCTAATGCCTTGTGTGCCCGCGCAGCCGCGGCCGTCTCGGCATGGCGCGCATGCGCGGGAGCCTTGGTGACGCGTCCCCGCTCCCGCGCATGCGCGATCTCGGTGTGACGGCCTGCGTCTCGCGCGATTTCGCTCGGCACAGTGACGCGATCGCCGACAGTGGGACTTCCGGATTTGCGGTAACGACCATCATATATTTAAAGCCGGCCATCCTGTAGGTGCTGCACATGCCTCCGCCCTGATGAAGATCATTACTTTATAATATCGAAACGTACGTAGGTGTTTTTTGGGGCTGCTGTGTGACAGACTCTCCTCCTATACTATACATGGCTAATGTTAGCTAATGTTCACTTATGGGAGCAGTCACGATCTGATGGTGCAGGTGTTGGAGCAATGTGATATATGCTCAGGATTTTGTCTTTACATATGATAGCTGCATGCTTTAAAAATATTCAATGTGATTTATTCCTGCATGCTTTCTTGATTGTGCTGCACCAGGACATTCTGGAGTTTCATACTTGAACCCAGGATATTACTGCAAAAATGGGAGCAATCTGTCATTTGTTCTTTTAACATGTTTTTAACGTTTGTATGGATGTTTAATTGTCCTCACCTTGTTTAATAAAATTTTGTAATTTGTGCACTATAAAAAACTCTTGTTCTCATCTCTACAAAAATGAAAACTCATAGACTTTGCTGGGGAAGCTAAGTCATGCAGTTTTCTGAGCAAAAATGCACCCGAAAAATGCGCAAAAACGCCGCGAAAAACACACTGTGTGAACTTACCATTTGGCTGATAAAAAACTGCAGCACGTCAATTCTTTGTGCGTTTGTGCCCTGTGTTTTTTAGCCCTTACAACCATTCATTTCACTTAAGAAACACATGGGACATAAACTCTGCAAAAATTCATCGAAAACACAGGTGGCTTTTATGCGGTTTTTGGCCAAAAGATGCAGTTTTGTTGACAACTTTTCTGCACCGTGTGCATGGAGCCTAACAATGTTTTGAACGTTTGAATTTCAGGCTCCGTATCTCATGATCCACTACATCTTTGCAGGTGACAGTAACTTCATTTTATAGACAATCACTTTGGCTATTTCATACATAAATTTGACTTGCAACTATTTAGCATATGATTAGTTATGCAGATTCTTGACATGTTACTGCATTGTTACTGTTTTGCTCCTGGTGTTTACATTTTTTTTTTCTTCCTGTTAACTACAAATTCCAACCTTATCTCACATTCCCAAATACCTTAGTATTTTATTAGGTTTATTACCAAGGGAAAGTTCACTGGTTCAAATTAAGGAGCAGCTGTTACGTCCGGGTGGTGGAAACACTGGACCGTACACCGGATTCCCCTGGTGAGGCAGCCAGGCCGGTTACCCCGCCAGAGGGCCTTGATGCACGGCAGCCAAAGCACTACTGGTAGCAAGACAGTCCATATGAGAGCTGGAAAGTAGATGTCCCTGGGAACACAGAGTTCTAGACGGTAGTCCGGGTGACGAGGCTCAGGGTCCGAGGCCGGGTTGTACGGTCAGGCGGAATCTGGAACCTGCTGAGCGAGAGGACAGGTCACCAAACAGAGCCAGGGACTGGAGACTGGCGGAGCTGAAGAGGTGGTGGAACATCCGCCAAAGTCACCGTCAGGAGTACTGGAACGGACGTGGTCAGGACCGGCTGGCGTGGCAGGACAGACTCTGCGAGACAGACAGGGGTTAATACTGGACAAAGCAATACGGGGACCTGAACTCCTAGCTTACTAAACACGTAGAACAGGCCCCGCCCACCAGGAAAGAGAATACTAATATACCCTGTACCTGTCTATGCAATATCCTGTTTCTGGGTGCTGGCCCTTTAAGAGAGGGCCAATGACCACGTGCGCATGCGCGAGGCCCGTGTGCCAGAAGCCAGTACAGGAAGCGGTGCAGAAGAAGCAGGAGTGCCCGGCTGTGTGTCCTGCGTCTCAGAGGAGCGCCGGAAGCGGGGAGCAGGACACATGGGGGGTGCAGGCGAGGGAGAGGAAGCCGGGACCGGAGTGGTGAGCAGGGGATGCCGTCGGGAACTGGAGAGCGGGGCACGGGAACCGGGGAGTGGGCCACGGGAACCGGAGAGCGGGGCACGGGAAGCGGGAAGCGTGACAGTACCCCCTCCCCCACGCCCCCCTCCCCGCAACCGGGACAGGAAGGCACATATCAGAGGAGTGCCAACATTCTCCCGGGGCTCCCAGGACCTATCCTCGGGGCCATAACCCGCCCAGTCCACCAGGAAGTATTGCCGACCTCGCACGGTCTTCATGGCCACGATATCCCTTACCGCATAGATGTCATCGTCAGCGATTGGAGGAGGAGCAGTACTGGCACCAGCGGAGAAGGGACCAAGGACAACAGGCTTGAGCAAGGAGACATGGAAGGAGTTGGGTATCTGCATCGTGGCCGGGAGCTGCAGCTTGTAGGAGACTGCATTGATCTTGCTGATGACTTTAAACGGCCCGATGTATCGAGGACCCAACTTGTACGATGGCAGCTTCAATCGGACATATTTGGAGGCAAGCCAGACCAGATCACCTGGGGAGAAACACGGGGGATCCAGGCGCCTCTTGTCCGCATGTCTCTTCATCTGCAAGGAAGCATGCTCTAGGGAAGTCTTAGGAAAAAAACTGTGGAAGAAACAAGCGCAGAAATAGGGTCTTATCTGGTAGACAAGGGTATGCAAAAGTAAAGACAGGTACTCACCTGCTTCAGTTGTGACTGGCACAACTCCAATGTAAGCATATAAGCTGATGATATAGCAGTGGTCAGCAGCAGCCCCGATGCAGAATTGGCAGATAACAGATGGCTGGGAGAAAAACGGGTTAAATGCTGCGCTAGAAACCACGATTCCGATGGATAAAATAAATCCTTTCCTTTATTGGCACAAGTCAACGCGTTTCGAAAGCATATCCACTTTCTTCATCAGGACAAGACAGTACAAGAAAAGAATGACATGTGCTGCTGCACGGCGAGAGATATATAAAGCCTTGAACAAAGTGAGTGAACACGTCATCTGGATTGACGTCAAAGAACCAGTGACTCATTGCCACGTGGAGTTTCTCAGTTGAAAGAAAAAGATGCAGCAGAGAAAAGTAGGGGAGAGAGAAAAAAAAGGGGTTTATGACCGTGATTAGATATAGGGTGTGACCGATTGCACTTGCTGAAGTGTTAAATATATATGAACAAATTTAATATAACAAGGACAAAGAAAAAACAGTGACACTGAAAAAATGACATAAACTATCATGAAATATAAAAATATATAAATATGTATAAATATAAGTGTACAAACTAAAATATAAGTGTACAATTCTTTTGCTGTGGAAAAATGTAAATAAATATGCAAATAAAATGTTGTGATGTATTAAAATATTGTGATATATTAAAAAGATGTGATAAAAAATTGTTGCGATGTAATAAAATTAATAAAGATGAAAAAAATGTATGTCAGTTGATTTATACATATATAAATATACCTATGTGGACAAAAAAATTTTTGCATTACTGTTTTCTACACTCTATAACGTTTTTACATATATAAATTTTTATATCTACACAATTCTTATTTTTACACATGTAATATATATAAAGAAAAAAATTTTTTTGTCCACATAGGTATATTTATATATGTATAAATCAACTGACATACATTTTTTTCATCTTTATTAATTTTATTACATCGCAACAATTTTTTATCACATCTTTTTAATATATCACAATATTTTAATACATCACAACATTTTATTTGCATATTTATTTACATTTTTCCACAGCAAAAGAATTGTACACTTATATTTTAGTTTGTACACTTATATTTATACATATTTATATATTTTTATATTTCATGATAGTTTATGTCATTTTTTCAGTGTCACTGTTTTTTCTTTGTCCTTGTTATATTAAATTTGTTCATATATATTTAACACTTCAGCAAGTGCAATCGGTCACACCCTATATCTAATCACGGTCATAAACCCCTTTTTTTTCTCTCTCCCCTACTTTTCTCTGCTGCATCTTTTTCTTTCAACTGAGAAACTCCACGTGGCAATGAGTCACTGGTTCTTTGACGTCAATCCAGATGACGTGTTCACTCACTTTGTTCAAGGCTTTATATATCTCTCGCCGTGCAGCAGCACATGTCATTCTTTTCTTGTACTGTCTTGTCCTGATGAAGAAAGTGGATATGCTTTCGAAACGCGTTGACTTGTGCCAATAAAGGAAAGGATTTATTTTATCCATCGGAATCGTGGTTTCTAGCGCAGCATTTAACCCGTTTTTCTCCCAGCCATCTGTTATCTAGGGAAGTCTTGACAGAGTTCCATATAGCTGAGAAGTCCCGGACTAGAGCATCTGCAGCGGGGACATCTGAAGCCGAGGATACTGGTAACAGGACGGAAGGCTGAAGTCCGTAAACGACCTGGAAGGGAGAGCTTAAGGTGGACTCGCTGATGTGCTGGTTATGGGAGAATTCAGCCCAAGGAAGGAGCGTGGACCAATCGTCGTGATGGATGTTGACGTAGTGGCGCAGGAAGGAGGTCAGGATCTGATTGACTCGTTCCACTTGGCCATTCGACTGAGGGTGGTAGGCCGAAGAAAAGTCCAGGGATACTCCCAGATGTTTGCAGAGGGCCCTCCAGAAGCGCGAGGTAAACTAAGTTCCTCTGTCGGACACTATGTGTGCAGGAAAGCCATGCAATCGGAATATGTGTTGTATGAAGGAGTCATCGAGCTCTTGGGCAGAGGGCAGCCCGCCCATGGGAACGAAGTGAGCCATCTTCGAGAAACGGTCCACCACAACCCATATGACCGTGTGTCCGGAGGACAAGGGTAAGTCCGTAATAAAGTCCATTGCAATGTGTTGCCACGGAACGGAGTGAATGGGCAGAGGCAGAAGACGCCCATATGGCAGGTGCTTGGGCATCTTGTTCCGAGCACAGGATGGACAGGCTGAGATGAAGATTGCGACGTCTTTACGAAGGGACGGCCACCAATAGTGACAGACAATCGTACTCCAAGTCTTCTTCTGACCAGCATGGCCGGCGATTTTTGAGGCATGACCCCAGTGTAGGACTCTATGTTTGTCAGTATCTGAGACATAGGTCTTCCCAGGAGGTATCTGAGCCAGAGTGACAGGGGCCACCGGGATAACTTTACTGGGGCTGATGATGGGCTGGAACGTCTCCTCCTCCTGCTCCACGGGCACAAAGGACCTAGACAAGGCGTCTGCCCGCATGTTCTTATCCGCGGGCCGAAAATGGAGTTGGAAATCAAACCGAGCAAAAAACAAGGACCAGCGGGCTTGTCGCGGGTTCAGTCTTTGGGCTGACCGTAGGTACTCCAGGTTCTTGTGGTCTGTGTAGATGATCACGGGGTATACTGCTCCCTCCAGGAGGTAGCGCCATTCCTCTAAGGCCAGCTTGATGACCAGTAGCTCTCGATCACCGATGGTGTAGTTGCGTTCGGGTGCCGAGAAGCTCTTGGAGAAGAATCCGCAAGTGACCATCTTCCCGGTGGAGGATTTCTGCATTAGCACTGCCCCGGCCCCTGAGGAGGAGGCATCCACCTCCAAGGTGAACTGTCGGTTCAATACAGGGCGATGGAGAACCGGGGAAGAGGCAAACGCCTGTTTCAAAGAGCAGAACGCGGCATCGGACGCAGATGGCCAGTCCTTAGGATTAGCTCCCTTCTTGGTCAAGGCAGAGAGGGGCGCAGTCAGGGCAGAGAAGTGCGGGATGAATTGACGATAATAGTTAGCAAAGCCGAGGAAGCGTTGGATGGCCTTCAGTCCGGAAGGAGGAGGCCAGTTGAGGATGGAAGACACTTTCTCTGGGTCCATCTGCAGGCCAGTGTCAGAGATTACATAACCCAGGAAGGGAAGAGACGACTTTTCAAAGACGCACTTCTCGTACTTGGCGTACAGACGGTTTTCTCTAAGCCTTTGGAGTACTAGCTGCACGTTCTCTCTGTGGGTCTGTAGGTCCAGAGAGAAGACCAGGATGTCGTCCAGATACACCACGACACAGACATAGAGGAGGTCTCTGAACACGTCGTTCACCAGTTCTTGGAAGACTGCCGGAGCATTACACAGACCAAAGGGCATTACACAATACTCGTAGTGCCCATCCCGAGTTTTGAATGCGGTCTTCCATTCGTCTCCAGAGCGAATGCGAACCAGGTTATAGGCACCACGGAGATCCAACTTGGTGAATACACGAGCTCCTCGGAGCCGATCGAATAGTTCGGGGATGAGCGGCAGAGGGTATTTATTTTTCACGGTGATCTGGTTTAATCCCCGGTAGTCAATGCAGGGGCGCAGATCACCTTCCTTCTTCTTGACGAAGAAAAAACCTGCTCCGGCAGGGGACGAAGATCTCTGAATGAACCCCTTTGCCAGGCTCTCGGTGATATAGGCAGACATGGCCCGTGTTTCAGCAGGGGACAAGGGGTATATCCTTCCTCTAGGAGGTGTAGTTCCCGGCAGTAAGTCGATGGCACAGTCGTAGGGACGATGAGGCGGTAGCACCTCTGACTCCTTTTTATCAAAAACGTCCGTGAAGGACCAGTAGGCAGAAGGCAGTCCTAGTAGAGACTCTGGAACCGGAGTTCGTTGGATGGGCTGTATGGATTTCAGGCATCTCTCGTGACACGAGGAACCCCATCGGGTAATTTCACCTGTACTCCATACTCCAGCTGACCGACGGTTCGTGTGCCCGTAACCATGGGAGTCCCAGCAGGATCTGATGAGACATGCGCGGGAGGACGTAGAAGGTGATTTTCTCGGTGTGCAGGGCACCGATCCGTAATTCCACAGGCTTGGTGATCAACGAGATGATGTCAGAGAGGGGTCTCCCATCTACAGAGGCGATCACCAGCGGTTTTTCTAGTGGGAGAACAGGCACCTGGTACTTATCCACCGTAGCCTGCTGGATGAAGTTGCCTGCTGCTCCGGAATCAAGATACGCCTCTGCCGTGAACCGGGTCTCTTCTGTAGTCACTTGAACAGTCCATGTAACGGAGTCTGAGAGAGTCCCAGCACCTAGGGTGGCCTCTCCTACCAAGCCTAGGCTTTGGAGTTTCCCGGCTTCTCGGGACAGGAGCGTAGCAGGTGTGTGCCATCTCCGCAGTAGAAGCAGAGACCCTTTGCTAGTCGTTCTGCTCGGCGTTGCTCAGACTGCCTCAGGCGGTCGATCTGCATGGGCTCGTGGGCAGAAGCGCCAGATGACGCCGACTGGGGAGTGGTGGACTTCAGTGGTGGGGAGGAATGCCATATCGGACGCCTCTCGCGGGACACCTCTTTAGATCGTTCCTGAAAGCGAAGATCCACTCGGGTCGCTAGAGCGATCAGGGCATCCAGGGTGGAAGGCACGTCACAGCCAGCCAGCTCATCCTTAATACGGCCTGAGAGTCCCTCCCAGAAGGCGGCGGTTAGGGCCTCATTGTTCCACCCTAATTCTGAGGCCAAGGTGCGGAAGCGGATGGCATACTGGGCCACCGTCAAAGTCCTCTGACGTAGCCTGAGGAGCGATGAGGCGGACGCGGAGGCGCGTCCTGGCTCATCAAAGGTAATATGAAAAGCCTGCAGGAATTCCTGGATGTTGTTGGTTACCGGATCCTCCTTCTCCCACAAGGGGTTCTTCCAGGCCAGTGCCTCTTCCTCTAGATGGGACATCACGAACGTGACCTTGGCTTGGTCAGAGGCAAAAAGGTGAAGTGGAGCTTCAAATGCAGCTTGAAATGGAGGGAGCACTGATTTATGAATCCCCTGCAGGTCTTGGGATCTCCGGCGTACCGGGGTGGTGAGGCCAAACAGAGTTTGGAAGTATCCGAGGAGGCTGCCACGGGAGTTGTGGACGTGGATTGGGTCGCCAGAGACGTGGCAGTCGCTTGCAGCGTATTCAGGCGGGTGTCCACGGATGTCATGAAGGCCAACATACGGGATTGGGTCTCACGCTGTCGTCCGAGTTCCTGCTGCAATCCAGCCAGCTGGGTTGCTAGTGCATCGGCGGGATCCATGGCCTGTTCTAGCTGTTACGTCCGGGTGGTGGAAACACTGGACCGTACACCGGATTCCCCTGGTGAGGCAGCCAGGCCGGTCACCCCGCCAGAGGGCCTTGATGCACGGCAGTCGAAGCACTACTGGTAGCAAGACAGTTCGTATGAGAGCTGGAAAGTAGATGTCCCTGGGAACACAGAGTTCTAGACGGTAGTCCGGGTGACGAGGCTCAGGGTCCGAGGCCGGGTTGTAGGGTCAGGCGGAATCTGGAACCTGCTGAGCGAGAGGACAGGTCACCAAACAGAGCCAGGGACCGGAGACTGGCGGAGCTGAAGAGGTGGTGGAACATCCGCCAAAGTCACCGTCAGGAGTACTGGAACGGACGTGGTCAGGACCGGCTGGCGTGGCAGGACAGGCTCTGCGAGACAGACAGGGGTTAATACTGGACAAAGCAATACGGGGACTTGAACTCCTAGCTTACTAAACACGTAGAACAGGCCCCGCCCACCAGGAAAGAGAATCCTAATATACCCTGTACCTGTCTATGCAATATCCTGTTTCTGGGTGCTGGCCCTTTAAGAGAGGGTCAATGACCGCGCGCACGCCGTAATGCGCATGCGCGAGACCCGTGTGCCAGAAGCCAGTACAGGAAGCGGTGCAGAATAAGCAGGAGTGCCCGGCTGTGTGTCCTGCGTCGCAGAGGAGCGCTGAGAGCGGGGAGCAGGACACATGGGGGGTGCAGGCGAGGGAGAGGAAGCCGGGACCGGAGTGGTGAGCAGGGGACGCCGTCGGGAACCGGAGAGCGGGGCACGGGAACCGGGGAGCGGGCCACGGGAACCGGAGAGCGGGGCACGGGAACCGGGAAGCGTGATAGCAGCTATAAAGAAGTTTTCCCAAGAAAAGAGAAACAGTATCATCCAGCTCATCGATAGTGGTCTCTCGGCCAAGAAAATTACCAAACTTCATCCTGTGTGTACTATGACCATTGGAAATACAAAATGAAGCCCGTCCATCCATTCAAAAGCCAAGATATGGCCGTCCAGGCAAAATATTGGAGTCAAGAAGACGGCTCATCACAAGGCCTAGTATTTCTGGTGCAAAAACACGGCAGCAGAGATAGCTTGTATGCTTCGTAATAGTTAGATCACAGATGTCCTTGCAAGAACCGTTACACAGGTCTGGAATGGTGGCCCAAAAACAGGAGAAGACTCGACTTCAATATCATCACAAGCATCGGCTTAAGTTTGCAAAGTGGACAGTAGAAGGTTGGAAACAGGTGATTTGGAGCAATGAGATGAACGTCAATAGTCTGGCCTCTTATAGCTGCAAATAGGTCCGGAAGAAAGCAGTGAAAAAGGGGGAAACTGAATTGAGAAATTGAAGGCACTATCAAGATTGGTGGAGGAAGCCTGATGATATGGGATTGTTTCACAGCTAAGGCGTTGGATACTTGGCCAAGGTTGATATTGGTCTCAATGCTGAGCTGTATGTGAGTATCCTACAAGAAAAGTTACTTCGTATACTCAAGTACAATTGGTAAGAAAAAGAAGAGTGGGTCGACCAGTATGCACCAATATTGGGAATGTGTAGAAGAGACCTGGGATCAGATTTCAGTCAAGATATGCTTGAATCTAATCGAAAGTGTGCCCAGAAATATTCAGGCAGTGTTCAAAGCCAAAGGTGGATTTACAAAATACCAACAAAATAATAAAAAATAAAATTTTGGATTTTTAGGAATAAAACAGTAACCATGCAGTGGCATGACAAGAATCTGTCTGCATAACTAATCATATGCTAAATAGTTGCATGTCAAATGTACGTATTAGATAGCCAAGATGATTGTCTGTAAAATGAAGGTAGTCTCACATTCAAAGCTGTAGTGAATTGTGAGATATGGAGCCTGAAAGTCAAAACTTCAAAGCATTGTTACCCTTATGCTTGTCAGTGTATACGTTGTATCCACAGTTCATACCATGATTGACCAAAGTAGTATTTTCTTACATCCTGCACATTAAAGTGATTTTGTCAGGAAATATTTTTTTATTTTAGCAAGAGAAACCATTACTATCCACAAAGTAGTGTTCAACGGTAAAGGCTCTTTGTATGTTTATGATCTACAAATGAAAGTGAGTTATGCTCTGTATATGTCCAGCATTAACAGTTAGTGATACGTATTGGCTGGTAGTATAGTATTAGTTACTTTGTTCTGAAAACACTACTTGTTTATGATCCTACAATATAAAGTCACTATGGGACAGATAGACCCTATAATTTGCAAAGTGTCAGCAAGGTTCCTAAAGCTGGGTTTACACACTGCAACATCTCAAACGACATCGCTGTAACGTCACCGGTTTTGTGACGCAATAGCGATGTTGTTTGCGATGTTGCAGTGTGTGAAACCTATCAGCGACCCGGCCCCTGCTGTGAAGTTGTAATCGTTACAAATCGTTCAGGACCATTCCTAGGTCCTTTGTTTCCCGCTGTGCAGCATGAAGTTTCAGTGTGTGAAGACTTTGCAGCGACTTTGTAAGCAACTTCCCTTTCAAAAGGCTGCTTATTAACGTCCCCAACAACCAACTAGGTTGCTCTGCAGGTCCGGATCGCTGTTGAGTTGTTGGCCAGGTTTGCCTGTTTGACAGCTCACCAGCGACTTAGCAGAGACTTAGGGAGGTCGCTATTACGTCACCAAACCGGTGACGTTACAGCGATGTCCTTTGCGATGTTGCAGTGTGTAAACCCAGCTTAACGTGTATATATAACACCAAGCGTAATAAACCTAATAGCTGCTAGTGGGCCAAACAAAGATAAGGGATGACCACCAGAGGTGCAAAGGGTTATTCCATGATGTGGATGTGACACTCTGGCCTATCAGGTCGTCACACGGTATTCTGCAATCTGCCCTTCTGTGCAATATCCACCTCCTCCTTGGTTACAGGTCCCTAACCAAATGGTGTTGCCAAAGACCAGCTAATCAAAATCCTAGGAACATCCTGCACCACACCCACCAGACACACCAGTGGACGGCCTGAGTGGAATAGGGTCGCCCACTTGGGGGATTGGTTAAGGAGAGGTCAGGAGTGTCAGGAGGAGTTCAGTTGAAGTTGGAGGTGAAAGTGAGAGGAGGTCAGGAGCTGGGCTCCTTGAAGTTACTAGGTAGCAGACATTGGTCTGGGCCTGGTAGGAGCTGGACCCCCGGTCGCAGGGGATCATGACAAGGGACACGGCATTGTCGTGGAGGACAGCCGGCGGTCTTGTACCATCACTGGGCTGGTACCAGGGCACGACGGGGTACGTGGACCCTAGGTTAGGGAGTAGCTTCAGGCAACCTGACAATTTATGTGATGAGAACGGAGCCTTCAAGATCCGCTCTCCACCCGCTCCAAAATCGGGGTACTAGCGCAACGAGAGGGATAGGACTTTCCACAATACGGTCCAAGAAATCCCAAGCGTAAGCCCTGAGAGCAAGCTCTCTCAGTTAGCCATACTGGGGAGCGGGACCCAACTAGTTTCAGGCTACAGGGACCAACCAGTGAGAAACAAGGTGCCAAGGGAAAGGTCACAGATCAACAGGCAACACCAATGGCAACTGGACCCAGGCGTGCTCCCCCTCAGCGGCAGAGGTGTCCAGAACTTTGGTTTACTACAGTTGTCGGTGTCAGCGTTATTGGACTGAGTGAGTATGCAAGTGACCCTTAACTCCCCAATGGCACCTCCCTGTCACCATCACCGAGTCCTGAGGCATTCCCCCTACCCGTGGAGAGGTTAAACACCTGGCTCCCACTCCATCGCCACTGGGTACTCCCAGCTGCTGCGGTGTTACTTCACCTTACCACATACCATGGGTGGTGTCACGAACTATTCCATATAACACCATCCCCTGTAAATACCCCCCTTCATTCGAGTGGCCGCGAGACCCCCGGGTCCAGATGCCGCTCGAGCCACCGCAGATCCGGATCCGAGCAGCTCGGCTGCTGACAAGGGGGCTGTACATGGAGAAGTGGCAATAATTGAACAGTTGTCTTAAGTGATCTCTATGGAAGTTAGACCTCATTCAAATCAGTTTTTTATGTACCAGGAAAACGGACTGTTTTATGAGTGATTTTCATCAGTTTCATCAGATTTTCATTAAAGTTTTATTATAATTTGGCCAGTTTCATCAGTTTTTTAGTGGTTGAAAAAATGTGTTATTTCCCATCTTCTCCTATCAGTCTATGAAAAACAGACAGCATATAGTTGGCATCCGAACGTTGTCCAAATTTATCACAAAACCATAGACTTGCATTTCCGATTTTAATTTTTGATCGACATTCAGATCAATATTTTGTAAGAACCACTTGGTCTGTCAAGAAAAAAAAAATTGCACTTGTGAACAATCACACACTGTCATAGGTGCAAGTGCTATCCGTGAAAATACTGATAGTACTTGTACGTGAAACACTGACATGTGAATGAGCCCTTACTGAAACAGCAAAGTGTGCATAGTGTAGGTGCAGGTCCCAGATCTATCCATTAATGTTTGTAATGGAATTAATCTTTTAGAGTAGGTTCAAACAAATGTGTATTTGTTGTGGAATTTTGATTGTGGAAACTAAACCCAAAATGTTTCCCCAAAGTAAAGTACAATGTGCCCTTTTACATCTACTGTGTGATATTTATGTCCTATATGAACCCAGATCACTGTCAATGAGAGGTTGAGTGAAAGGGCTGTTTGGAAAGGGCTACATTTTAACTGATTTTAGGAAACATATTAAAGTTACAAAACTGTATTTGATGACCTTCAGTTTTGAGACTCCAAATATTAGTTTCTAGGAGTTTATGTAAGTATGCACAAAAGAATGTGCTTTGTACTTGCTGTATGCTTGAAGTAAATTCCACTATTGTCAAGCTTCATGGTATCATGCTGTAAATAGCTTGTATGATGAGCTATTTACAGAATCATTACTGGTTAGAAACAGCTGTACAGACTTCTGATGCAGCCATACTCTACCTCCATGTTATGAAAAATCGGAAACATTCTAGAACGTGGCACTACAGACCCCAGCAAGTTTCATTAAAATGTTATTCTCACTATATTAAGCAATTTGAAACATTATTAGGATACCGTTTACCTTATCGACTGCTGGAAGCGGATGCTATCCCATGAATGGGGCTTCAAAACCTGTGTATTGGTCATGTGACGCCCTGACAAAATCAGGTTGTCACAGGAGACGGCATCCATCTTCCAGATGCAGGACTCTCTCCTCCTTGGCCTTCCAACACAACCCCACACAGGTACATACACCAGCCACAAAAGCCTAGTCACCCCCCAGGACAATTGGGACACACCAGTGGGCGGGGCCAGGCAGATGGTGACGCCCACCTAGGGGTTCTGAGGTGTCAAGAGGAGGGAACACGAGAGTCAAGGAGAGGAGTCGAGTCTAGACAGTGGAAGTTAGAGGAGTGAAGTGGTGGTCGGGGGTTGTAGCTCCCAGACTACCGGACTACCTGAGCTGACTAGGTGGCAGACGGCAGAGCAGGGCCACAGGCGTTGGAGATCCGGTCGCGGGAGACCTTAAATGGACCGAGGCAGGGTTGTAGCCCGCCGGTGCCGACAGCGGGAATCCGGTCCGGAGGCCTTGCGCAGTTGGGGTACCTGGACCCTAGCGGGAGGACAGCTGCAAGCACCTTTCCAATTAACCAGCAGGGGACAAGATTCCAAGTCTTGTCCCACTAACAGCCCGGATAGAGCGAGATGGAAGCCCAATAAGGGGGATAGGGCGTCTGCAAGTGCCTGTTAAAATCCCAAGGGTCAGCTCTCGCGGGCCACAGCTCCCACAGAAAAGTCACCGGGAGTGGACTTTCCCCGTTTCATGCGGACTAGTCAACACACAAGACAACAACACTAAAGTGCAGGAGGAAGGGCCCCTGTGCTGTCCACCGGTGTGCGGGACCCAAGCACACTCCTCCGGAGGCTACCGGTTTCCGGCAGTTGGTTTACTATCTGGACTCTGTGTGATTTTAATCAAAACAGTGAGTACACCGGTATCATCCGGTCCACCCCTGCAGACATGCGTCCCAGCACTCAAACTCCACCTGCACCTGGGACCTGGGACAACACCTCCCCTACCCGTGGAGGGGATACCATCCTGCTGCCCCGCTCCATCAGCCTCGGGCACCCCATACCCCAAGGCAGCAGCGGTGTAACCAACAATCACCGCAACCCACTGGTGGCATCACTGACAAACTCTCCCCTGTAAATAACCCCCTTTTTCACTTGTGGGCGATGGACGGCTGCACGAGCCCGGGTCTGGCTGCCACTCGAGCCATAGCAACCGCCAGGATCCGAGCATCTCGAGCAGCCTCCCTGCCGAGGTCTGTCCCGCGCCCGCAACAGTCATTATAGAGCCCCAATTATAGGATCACAAAGAAAGTGGAGTAGTGCTTGGGTATTTTTGGCAGTCTTAAAGACAGCGAATGGGTACGATGTTGAACATGATCACTTCTGTTCCAATCAAGCTGGGGCTCTGCAGAATCCGCTTCAGAGGCTCCAACGACCCACTGTCAGGATTGCTGGTGGTCCGAAAGGTTGATATGGTTGATCCTCAACAATCAGTAAGTTAGAAAATAGGGGATAACTTATTATTTTGGGAATTTTCCTTTAATGATCACTGTTATTGTGGCGCCCTGGACAAGCCAGGTCGTCACAGAACTACACCAACACACCCCACACCCCGGTTAGGCACACCGAAGCCAAACACAAAATCCTTGTTGCCTCCCTCCAGGGGCTGATGTCCACACTAGGGGGTGGGCCAGGCGGTTGGCCCCGCCCACCGAGGAGTTTCACAGTCCTGGAGGCGGGAAAAGGAGTCAGTTAGTTTAGTTTAGTTTTGGAGAGGAGTTGAGGAGGAGAGGAGTGAAGTGGTAGAGGAGCAGTCAGACGGCGTCCGGGTGTGTGGCCCGGACGGTACAGCAAGATTGGCAGACGGGGGTGACCGTCTGCAGGAGAGGCTAATTGGAGTGAACCGTAAGGACCGTGTATGGGCGGTGGCCCGACGGCACCGGATCGGGGAGCAAAGAGAAGCCAGCACCATCCGGCAGGGCTTACGGACCAGGCTAGGAGTCGCCGTAAAACCGGTCAAATCCGTTAGCGAAGGGAACCTCCGGGGTTTCCCAGCAGTCAAGACCCGATTGAAGGCAACAGCTCAAACTGTAATGGGAAACACAGTCTCCGCCAAGGCTACAGTTCCCAGGGCCAGAGCCTGCGGGCAAAATGGGCTTCTTCAGCATCCATCCAAGCTGCGGAGCGGGTTACCGGTGGGAAGCCATTGGAACCGTAACACAACACAGGTGCAGGAGGAGCCGGAAAGAGACTAAGGGGGACGGAAACACGATGTCTGCGCCCGATGGAGCCGCTAGAGGAGCGGCAGTCGCAGTCGCAGTGGCACCCGTGGATGGGAATGGGCCCGCCCAGGTCCCGGCCGCACTGGCGGGAGGTGCCGTGGCCCCAGCTCTTGCTCAAGTGATGCTGTTCTCCTTGCCCTATGTGCCCGGAGCTAGCTGGCTGCCGCAGTACGATGGGAAACCTGATGCGTTGCAGGTCTTCCGGAAGAAGCTTAGCCCGCTACTGGAATTGTACCCCCTAACTGACAAGCAAGGTGCAGCGGTAGTGCTAGGGCAGCTAACCGGCGCAGCTGAGCAGGAGGCGGAGACCTGGGCCGAGGGGGACCGGTTCTCTGTAGCCACCATCTTTGAGAAGCTACAGACTGCCTTTGAGACCCGTACCGAAGCCGAGCTGCGGATGCAGTTTTACCAATGCCGGCAATGCCCGCAGATAACTTTTGGGACTACACCTTGCGTCTGCAAACCACCCTCTGCACACCGAAGCGGGTAGACCCCATCAACGATGCGGACAGCAACAAAATGCTAGTGGAGCAGTTTGTACAAGGGATGAGGTCCTTGGAGGACCGCAAGCAACTCCGGCTATGGGCCCTAGAACACCCTGATGTGGGCTTTGTCGTGTTAAAGGAAAGGGCCATTAAAGCTCTGCAGCCTCCAGCATCGGAAGTCCCTGAGGCAGCCCCATGGCCAGCTGAGACGGCTCCCGTCGTGGTGGCCCCTGCCCTCCCAACACCTCCGGTACCGGCAGCCCCAAGCGGAATGATGGAGGAACTGGCTGCCCAAGTCCGCCGCATGGATGGGGACCTCGCCAAGATCCTCGCCGCACTCCAGCCTCCGACCAGGTCCCAGCCCCCGGGGAAGATGCAGCTCGCCGACAGCCCCGAGGACGTCCCCTGGATGCAGCGGAGACGGGCCAATGACTCACGGTATGGACCTCCGATTTGTTACAGGTGCAGCAAGCTCGGCCACTACTCCCGACGGTGTCCGTTAAACGAGCAACCCCTGGGGCCACGGGCCAATCCTCAGGAGTAGAACCTAGTGGCCCCCCCCCGACTGGCGGGACCGGTACATCGGAGCCCGGCCTATCATCCCCGTGGCAGTAGACGGTATCCCGCTGATGGCTCTCCTTGACACTGGATCGCTGGTAATCACAATACCATACACACTGTATCAGCGGTATTGGGGAAAGGACGAACTAGCCCCCCCAGATGCCAGTATGACACTGATTGCCGCTGATGGACTCCCATTGACCCAAGTAGGGTACAAACAAGTAGCCATGACTGTGGGACAAGCTGAACTGCAACACCAGGGTTTGATTGTGATAATGAATGAACCCAGTGATCATAACCCAAAGGTAGTGCTAGGTACTAATGTGATGGAGCACTGCATGAGTGACGTGCTGACCCTGTTGCAGCAGCTGGCCGCCACGGGGGCGGGGAGCCGACAGCGAGCTGTGCAGCATGAGATCCGGGCCCTGATGTATCGCCAGCATGTGAATTCGACAGGAGGAGAGATTGGAGGAGTGAGGGTGATGGATGCGGCCCCTTTGATTGTGCCTCCCAGGAGTGAGATGATGATTTGGTGTAGGGCAGCGGTAGGGCCCCAAGGGTGAGACTACCCCGCCATGATAGAGCCCATGTCCTCTGAGCACTGGCCCACAGTAATGGCCACCCGAGGGGTGGTAGACGTCAAGAAAGGGAGAGTGCCTGTATGAGTATTGAACTGTGGGGAGGAAGATGTTAGGCTTCCCCGGTATGCTACCCTTGCCAAATTGCTCACTCTAGATCCCCACACCATCCATGAAGCCGTTCCCCCGATCGCACCGCCTGCTGCCAGTCCCCACCCATCCCTGGGGGAGCTAGACGAGTGGCGTCGAGAGCTACATGTCGGCACTGATGATACCCCCACACACCACAAGGAAGGGGTATACCGGGTGGTACAGGAGTATGAGCGAGTTTTTAGCAAGCACCCTCTAGATTTTGGGTGGATTAAAGGGGTCCAACACCACATCCCTACCGGTACCCACCCCCATATCAAGGAAAGATACAGGCCTATTCCCCCTGCGCACTACCACACCAAAGACATGTTGAGGAACATGAAGGAGGCAGGGGTTATTAGGGACAGTTGTAGTCCCTGGGCCGCCCCGTTGGTGCTGGTTAAGAAGAAGGATGGCACCATGCGGATGTGTGTGGATTACCGGAAGATTAACCAGATAACGCATAAGGATGCTTACCCTCTGCCCCGCATTGAAGAGTCCCTGGCTGCACTGAGAACCGCTAACTACTTCTCCACCCTTGACCTCACCAGCGGGTACTGGCAGGTGGTCGTGGCGCCCGAAGACCGAGAGAAGACTGCCTTCGCCACTCCTATGGGACTCTGCGAGTTCAACAGCATGCCGTTCGGGCTGTGCAATGCCCCCGGAACCTTCCAACGGCTGATGGAATGCTGTCTGGGACACTTAAATTTTGAGACCGTCTTGCTGTACTTGGATGATGTGATTGTGTACTCACAGACGTATGGGGCCCACCTGGAGCACCTAGCCGAGGTGTTCGCATCCCTTGCTAAGTATGGGATGAAGTTGAAGCCCTCCAAGTGTCATCTGCTAAAGCCTAGAGTGCAGTACCTTGGACATGTGGTGGGTGCGGAGGGTGTCGCCCCCGACCCTGAGAAGATCACCGCCATCCAAGACTGGCCGAGACCGACCACGGTGAGGGAAGTGAGGCAGTTCCTGGGCCTGGTGGGATATTACCATCGCTTCATCAAGGAGTACACGAAGATGGCTGCCCCCATGCAAGACCTCCTCGTGGGACAGATCAAGGGTGGTAGACCCCTAGGAGCCCCACTGGTGTGGGAAGAAAAGCCTGAAGAATCCTTACGCCAGCTGAGAGCGGCCCTGACCAGAGAGGAAATCCTAGCGGACCCTGATTACAGCCACCCATTCATCCTCTACACCGATGCCAGCAATGTGGGCTTGGGGGCTGTCCTATCCCAGGTCCAAGATGGAAGGGAGAAGGTGATTGCTTATGCTAGCTGAAAACTCCGACCAACTGAGAGGAACCCTGAGAACTACAGCTCTTTCAAGCTTGAGCTCCTGGCACTGGTGTGGGCTATCACCGAGCAGTTCCGCCATTATCTGGCAGCAGCCAAATTCACCGCTTTCATGGACAATAACCCGCTGACCCACCTGGACACTGCCAAGCTGGGCGCGTTGGAGCAGCGGTGGGTGGCCAGACTAGCTAACTACGATTTCACCATCAAGTACCGGGCCGGCCGTGCCAACGTTAATGCCGATGCACTCTCTCGGATGCCCCACCTGTCGGAAGAAGGGCCCGAGGATGACGACCTCGAAGAGATCGAGTTGCCTGCGTTTCACCGGCCGTTAACTGAGAAGGTGCATGTCCATCAACAACGGGTGAACCTGGACCCGCTGCCCAGTCAGGAGTGGCAGGAAGCTCAGGACCAGGCACCTGCTGTCCGCCTGGTCAAGACCCTGGTGGAACAGGGTTCTGCTGGGATAGACCCTGCCGCCCCTGCCGAAGCCCAGCGCCTGTGTCGAGAACGGACCCGGCTGTACCTACACCAGGGGAAGTTGTATCGTGAGCTGATTAATCCGAAGACCCACGAGAAGATCCGCCAGCTGGTGATTCCCCAGGCTAACGTACCCACCGTCCTGCAAGCATACCATGATGGTGCTGGGCACTTCGGGTGGAAGAAGCTGGAGATGTTGTTGAGAGAGCGGTTCTATTGGAGTGGAATGCGGGAATCTGTGGAGGCCTGGTGCCGAGAATGTGGCCCCTGCGCGTTGAGAAGGAAGGACGAGGCCAGCCAGAAGGCAGCCCTACGCCCGATCATTACGCATCAACCGCTGGAGCTGGTTGCCCTTGACCATGTAAAGCTCACCCCCAGCCGAAGTGGGTACACCTACGCTCTGACCATTGTAAACCACTATTCAAGGTTCATGGTAGTTGTCCCAGTTAAAGACCTAACCGGCCGTACCGCCGCTAGAGCGTTCCAGGCTTATTTCTGCTGACCACATGGGTACCCTAAGAAGGTGCTTACCGACCAAGGCCCTGCCTTTGAAGCAGAGGTATTCCAAGAATTCTGCCAGTTGTACGGCTGCAAGAAAATCCGGACCACGCCTTACCATGCCCAAACCAACGGCATGTGTGAAAAGATGAACCACCTGGTCCTGGGCCTTCTCAAGACGTTGCCGCTAGAAGAGCGGAACCTGTGGCCGGAGAAGCTACCTGACCTGGTCGATATGTATAAAAACATCCCTTCCAGCTCGACGAAATGCACTCCAGCATACCTGATGAGGGCTCGCCCCAGCCGGCTACCAGTGGATTTAGAAATGGGGTTGGAAGCCCCGGAAGCGCTCCCTTCGACAGCTGAATGGGACACTCGGCGGAGGGTGCAGTACCGACAGGTCCAGGAATATGTTGAAAAGAACTTGTGCCGGAGTCGGGGACAACAGGAGCAGTGCTTCAACAAGAAGGCGTCTGCCGGTCCTTTCCAGCCTGGAGATGTAGTGCTGAAGCGAAAAAGAAGGACCCACAAGCTGGATGATAAATGGGAACAAACCACGTATGTAATACAGCCCACAGGATGGGAGAATGGGAAGGCTTACTTGATCAGCCGTGACCAAGGAGGGACCTTGGCCATGGTTTCCCGAGACCATCTGAAGAGGTGCCCACCAGCATTGAGGGTAGCGGATGAAGCTCCAGTTCCCAGACCAGCGGAGAAAGAAAAAGAGGTAATCCACACCATGATGGATGATTTTCCAGCAGACTGGCCTACACAGAACGGCGCGGTGATCCTTCCAGTGATACTGTTCCCACAACCCGTGGATGAGGAAGTGATGGAAGTGGTCAACCACGAGCCAGTGCCCAGGGATGTACCTGTACCCAGCTCCCCTACGCCTCCGCCTGCCCTACACGATAGCAGGGAAGAGGAACTGATTGTTCCCTCTGCCCCGCTGCCTGTCACCACTGACACCGGACCCCGGAGATCCACTCATCCCAACCTAGGTAGACCCCCACTTAGGTATAGGGAAACTACACTTTAAAAGGGGGGGGGGGCTTTATGTATTGAGAGTACAGTTTGAAAGTTTGTGAATGATAAGTAAAGAATAATCAACCAAAGAAGTTTACCTGATTGAACCGTGATTGAACCGGCCGTTGCCGGCAACTGTTGTCCCCGTAGGGACTGTCTGCAAACTGTTGCATAAGGGACTTCTTACGGACAAGCCCGAGAACTTGCAGGGCAACCACAAACTTAGTGGAATGTAAATAAATATGTTTTGGCTTATACCGTTACCGCCTCCGGAGAGGCTGATTTGGGAGGATGGGACTGGAGGAAAGTGATGGCCCAGGCCCGCCACTACCGTAACCGGTGGCGATCCTCCGGGGGTTCAGGGGTCCCCCATGGACGTGGGTCCCCTGAAAGAGACCGTACCCGCTCGGGCAGCCTGGTTCTGGACCGGGGTCAAGGGGTGCTGCCCACTTCTTAGGGGTAGCATCAGGGCCAGGTTGTTTGGGTGGGAGAAGAGCGGAAGCCGTACTGTTGAAACTGTTTATGATGTTTTTACATGTTTTACCATTTTTTACTCTTTTGCAGTTAACCAAAAATAAAACCGGTGATGGACGGGCAGCCCGCGGACGGTCTGCATTTTACTAAGGGGGAATGTGGCGCCCTGGACAAGCCAGGTCATCACAGAACTACACCAACACACCCCACACTCCGGTTAGGCACACCGAAGCCAAACACAAAATCCTTGTTGCCTCCCTCCAGGGGCTGATGTCCACACCAGGGGGTGGGCCAGGCAGTTGGCCCTGCCCACCGAGGAGTTCACAGTCCTGGAGGTGGGAAAAGGAGTCAGTTAGTTTAGTTTAGTTTTGGAGAGGAGTTGAGGAGGAGAGGAGTGAAGTGGTAGAGGAGTAGTCTGACGGCGTCCGGGTGTGTGGCCCGGACGGTACAGCAGGGTTGGCAGATGGTGGTGACCGTCTGCAGGAGAGGCTAATTGGAGTGAACCGTAAGGACCGTGGACGGGCGGTGGCCCGACGGCACCGGATCGGGGAGCAAAGAGAAGCCAGCACCATCCGGCTGGGCTTACGGACCCCGACCAGGCTAGGAGTCGCCGTAAAACCGGTCAAATCCGTTAGCGAAGGGAACCTCCGGGGTTTCCCAGCAGTCAAGACCCGATTGAAGGCAACAGCTCAAACCGTAAAGGGAAACACAATCACCGCCAAGGCTACAGTTCCCAGGGCCAGAGCCTGCGGGCAAAAAGGGCTCCTTCAGCATCCATCCAAGCTGGGGAGCGGGTTACCGATGGGAAGCCATTGGAACCGTAACACAACACAGGTGCAAGGAAAGGCAGTCACCACCAACCTACCGGCAGGAGAACAACCGCAGCCGCCTGTGGGACCCGTCCATCCAGCCGTTTGTTTGACCAGAGACTTCGTGTGAATTACTGGCTGAGTGAGTACCACCGTGCCGTGCGGCACAGCGCTGCCCCCGCGACCCTGCACCTCCCCAGGCCCCGTAACCTGCCTGACATCCATCCCTACCCCTCACCGGGCCCCGGGACAACCAACCCCCCTACCCACGGAGGGGAGAACCAACATCCAAGCTGCTCCCTGTCATCGCTCCCGGGATCCCCGTCCAGAGCAGCGGTGGTGTCACCAATCTCACCACAACCGTGGGTGGCGTCATGGACAATATCCCTAAACCACACACCAAACCACCCCCTTTCACTCACGGGCGAGGAACGCCGCTCGAGTCCCCGGGATCCGTCCCACCGCTCGAGCCACCACCGAGCAGCAGCAGCAGCCGGACCCGAGCAGTGGGTGAGCGCAGCGTTCCCTCCTCCGCCCGCGACATTATTTTTAATGCTTATGGGTGTTCACTTTGCCCATTTTTCAAAATGGACAATATAAAACGTGACGCACCTATTATACAGTAAGAGATCTGTCAGGATTTACTGTCATGGCTCCATTAGGAGCAAAAGTTGGTTCACCAAAAATTTGGAGTAATATATACTTATGTATTGTTGAAATCTTTGCATGCCAGCACACATACAAATTATAACTAGAACTTGATTGTGTTATTCATTCAGCAAGTAACTGTATCTCATCAGGATTTTTGTCTACTGAATGGTACGAAGGGGATTATGAGAGGAAAACAGGATGATAAAGAGATAGATGAAGTGAGAATATGCCTGGTATTAATGTCAGCCATAAACCCGTCAGTGAGAACGGCTGGCCTTTGGCAGCTAGCTCTTGATTTCCCAGTGTTTTCCTGTAGCGAATGCAATGACACCTCACTGTGCATACTGAAGGCCATGTGAAATCCACACAGTTTACACTAGCCCTCTGGGGTCTTCAGTGTCACACATGTAAACTGTCAGCTTGTTCTGCTTTCTTTCCATGTCTCTGTCTTGCAGCCGGCCTAGTGACAGTAGCAATCTGTGAGAGGCCAGACTGACATTCCAGGGTGGAGATTTTCTGTCACCAGTGACCTTGGAAAGCACTAGAGATAATAAACCTAGGAAGCGTGTGTGTGATGACATGAGGTTTAAGAAAATATCAGCCAAATGCTATGCAGCTAGCTTTCAGGACACACTGACTCACACTGCTGTTCAGGATTTTACATTCCAAATTTATGATTTGGTCTAGCCTTTTGCTGATACAGATCAGTAAAGCCAAACTGGAAAAAATGTATAAAACATCTCATAGGGGCGCTGTGCTAGAGTTTGTCTCCTTTACTGGAGAGACAATTTGAATATTTCCCAGAGGGGCATTGCAGCTATAAGTCCC
This sequence comes from Anomaloglossus baeobatrachus, assembly GCF_048569485.1. NCBI lineage: Eukaryota > Metazoa > Chordata > Amphibia > Anura > Aromobatidae > Anomaloglossus > Anomaloglossus baeobatrachus. Next base: position 422,736,567 of record NC_134355.1, on the reverse strand, counting down.
CTTACCTGGCAGCCAGACTGGCTTGCAAAGTCTCCTTAAGGAGAATAGTGTTCCCCCGTGGTCCCCACATAGCTTTCTCATGAGCCAGATCAGACACCCCCATACTTTGCACTGACGAGGGGCAAGCACCCCGAAACACCGTGTCTGCAAATTGGGATTCTGATCTGGCTTATATATCCTGAGTCATATTTTAAAGGATTGTTGAAAATCCACTTGTGACTTTTAGGATCGCTACTTCCAATAGGTGGCGCTGTGCTAGAGTTTGTCTCCTTTACTGGAGAGACAATTTGAATATTTCCCAGAGGGGCATTGCAGCTATAAGTCCCCTTACCTGGCAGCCAGACTGGCTTGCAAAGTCTCCTTAAGGAGAATAGTGTTCCCCCGTGGTCCCCACATAGCTTTCTCATGAGCCAGATCAGACACCCCCATACTTTGCACTGACGAGGGGCAAGCACCCCGAAACACCGTGTCTGCAAATTGGGATTCTGATCTGGCTTATATATCCTGAGTCATATTTTAAAGGATTGTTGAAAATCCACTTGTGACTTTTAGGATCGCTACTTCCAATAGGTGGCGCTGTGCTAGAGTTTGTCTCCTTTACTGGAGAGACAATTTGAATATTTCCCAGAGGGGCATTGCAGCTATAAGTCCCCTTACCTGGCAGCCAGACTGGCTTGCAAAGTCTCCTTAAGGAGAATAGTGTTCCCCCGTGGTCCCCACATAGCTTTCTCATGAGCCAGATCAGACACCCCCATACTTTGCACTGACGAGGGGCAAGCACCCCGAAACACCGTGTCTGCAAATTGGGATTCTGATCTGGCTTATATATCCTGAGTCATATTTTAAAGGATTGTTGAAAATCCACTTGTGACTTTTAGGATCGCTACTTCCAATAGGTGGCGCTGTGCTAGAGTTTGTCTCCTTTACTGGAGAGACAATTTGAATATTTCCCAGAGGGGCATTGCAGCTATAAGTCCCCTTACCTGGCAGCCAGACTGGCTTGCAAAGTCTCCTTAAGGAGAATAGTGTTCCCCCGTGGTCCCCACATAGCTTTCTCATGAGCCAGATCAGACACCCCCATACTTTGCACTGACGAGGGGCAAGCACCCCGAAACACCGTGTCTGCAAATTGGGATTCTGATCTGGCTTATATATCCTGAGTCATATTTTAAAGGATTGTTGAAAATCCACTTGTGACTTTTAGGATCGCTACTTCCAATAGGTGGCGCTGTGCTAGAGTTTGTCTCCTTTACTGGAGAGACAATTTGAATATTTCCCAGAGGGGCATTGCAGCTATAAGTCCCCTTACCTGGCAGCCAGACTGGCTTGCAAAGTCTCCTTAAGGAGAATAGTGTTCCCCCGTGGTCCCCACATAGCTTTCTCATGAGCCAGATCAGACACCCCCATACTTTGCACTGACGAGGGGCAAGCACCCCGAAACACCGTGTCTGCAAATTGGGATTCTGATCTGGCTTATATATCCTGAGTCATATTTTAAAGGATTGTTGAAAATCCACTTGTGACTTTTAGGATCGCTACTTCCAATAGGTGGCGCTGTGCTAGAGTTTGTCTCCTTTACTGGAGAGACAATTTGAATATTTCCCAGAGGGGCATTGCAGCTATAAGTCCCCTTACCTGGCAGCCAGACTGGCTTGCAAAGTCTCCTTAAGGAGAATAGTGTTCCCCCGTGGTCCCCACATAGCTTTCTCATGAGCCAGATCAGACACCCCCATACTTTGCACTGACGAGGGGCAAGCACCCCGAAACACCGTGTCTGCAAATTGGGATTCTGATCTGGCTTATATATCCTGAGTCATATTTTAAAGGATTGTTGAAAATCCACTTGTGACTTTTAGGATCGCTACTTCCAATAGGTGGCGCTGTGCTAGAGTTTGTCTCCTTTACTGGAGAGACAATTTGAATATTTCCCAGAGGGGCATTGCAGCTATAAGTCCCCTTACCTGGCAGCCAGACTGGCTTGCAAAGTCTCCTTAAGGAGAATAGTGTTCCCCCGTGGTCCCCACATAGCTTTCTCATGAGCCAGATCAGACACCCCCATACTTTGCACTGACGAGGGGCAAGCACCCCGAAACACCGTGTCTGCAAATTGGGATTCTGATCTGGCTTATATATCCTGAGTCATATTTTAAAGGATTGTTGAAAATCCACTTGTGACTTTTAGGATCGCTACTTCCAATAGGTGGCGCTGTGCTAGAGTTTGTCTCCTTTACTGGAGAGACAATTTGAATATTTCCCAGAGGGGCATTGCAGCTATAAGTCCCCTTACCTGGCAGCCAGACTGGCTTGCAAAGTCTCCTTAAGGAGAATAGTGTTCCCCCGTGGTCCCCACATAGCTTTCTCATGAGCCAGATCAGACACCCCCATACTTTGCACTGACGAGGGGCAAGCACCCCGAAACACCGTGTCTGCAAATTGGGATTCTGATCTGGCTTATATATCCTGAGTCATATTTTAAAGGATTGTTGAAAATCCACTTGTGACTTTTAGGATCGCTACTTCCAATAGGTGGCGCTGTGCTAGAGTTTGTCTCCTTTACTGGAGAGACAATTTGAATATTTCCCAGAGGGGCATTGCAGCTATAAGTCCCCTTACCTGGCAGCCAGACTGGCTTGCAAAGTCTCCTTAAGGAGAATAGTGTTCCCCCGTGGTCCCCACATAGCTTTCTCATGAGCCAGATCAGACACCCCCATACTTTGCACTGACGAGGGGCAAGCACCCCGAAACACCGTGTCTGCAAATTGGGATTCTGATCTGGCTTATATATCCTGAGTCATATTTTAAAGGATTGTTGAAAATCCACTTGTGACTTTTAGGATCGCTACTTCCAATAGGTGGCGCTGTGCTAGAGTTTGTCTCCTTTACTGGAGAGACAATTTGAATATTTCCCAGAGGGGCATTGCAGCTATAAGTCCCCTTACCTGGCAGCCAGACTGGCTTGCAAAGTCTCCTTAAGGAGAATAGTGTTCCCCCGTGGTCCCCACATAGCTTTCTCATGAGCCAGATCAGACACCCCCATACTTTGCACTGACGAGGGGCAAGCACCCCGAAACACCGTGTCTGCAAATTGGGATTCTGATCTGGCTTATATATCCTGAGTCATATTTTAAAGGATTGTTGAAAATCCACTTGTGACTTTTAGGATCGCTACTTCCAATAGGTGGCGCTGTGCTAGAGTTTGTCTCCTTTACTGGAGAGACAATTAAAACATCTCAATATTTTTGTAAATTGATTAAATGCAATTTGATCCAGAGACAGAATAAAACTAATGTGCCATTAAATAAGGGTAAAAATCAAGGATGACTTACTGTACTGTAGGTAGTACCAAATACACATTGCCACGCTGGTGGGTCTGGACCCAGTTCGCCATGGGACCGGACTCACTCTGGAGGGGGCGTAGCTAACTACCTCATCTTCACTAGAACCTCTGATAGTGAGGTTAGTCTTGTGCTGGAAGATAGCTGCCAGGTACCACTCTAGGAGATCTCTTGGTACAGTAGCTGCTGATCCCAGGGGTCAGGGATGCAGGGACGGACTCAGGTGCAGGCAGAATGGCTGGTACAAACTAGATGGCTGGTACAAACTGGATGGCTGGTGCAAACTAGATGGCTGGTACAAACTGGATGGCTGGTGCAAACCGGACGGCTGGAACAGACTAGACGGTTAGTACAGACTGTCAGGCGGGTACTGGCAGGATGGCAGGTTCTGGCAGGTACAGGTAGGACAGGTAATGTACACAGGTACTGGATACACAGGTACAGGTTCAGCAGGCACGAGACATGAGACCTGACAACTAGCAAACATGAATCTAATTACATGACCATGAATAAGACTCTATAGTTGAAATGCGTCGGTGTTTGTGCATAGCAGTAGTTTGTCTGGTGGCTGGTGTCTCTTACACTTTAAATAAATTGGAATGAACATGGACTCTGGATGCTGGAGATTTGAATTTTCTTCTATTTTACTTCATTGAAGCTTTGACCTGGGCGGCTCTATGCAATTCATTTCCATGCAGAACAGGTGGAACTAGGACTGGTGAGCGAATTTCTCTATCTTATTTCAGTACTAGAACACAGGTACAGGTTCAGCAGGCTCAAGACATGGGACCTGACAACTAGCAAACATGAATCTAATTAAATGACCACGTTGCTCAGGCACCTTCCGTAGAGGAAAGATGCCTTAATAGTTAGTGCCTCTCAGCCATAGGGTTTTTACCCCTCAACCTTTTCATGGCCAGGATGTTTTTTACCTCAAAGATGTCCTCCAAGCTGATTGGTAATGGTGAAATGTCAGAATCTTGGAAGAAGCGGCTCAGGATGACAGGCTTTAGGAGAGACACGTGGAAGAAAATGGGGATACGTAAACAGGCCAGAAGCTTAAGCTTGTAAGATATGGCATTAATCTGCTGCAGCACCTCGAATGGACCAAGAAAGGTAGGACCCAAATTATAGGATAGGAAAAGAGTTCCAGCGCCAGGAATGAGAAAATTAAAAATCCATTTTATTGTGCCAATGCATATTAAAATTCCAGCAGAAACTCACAAATCATATCCCGAAAATTAAGGACAGAGGAGGACATATGATTCAGGACCCGGTTAAAATAGCTGAAGAGTTCCGAGCCTTTTATGGGGAACTGTACAACATAAAGGGTCAGTTTACTGATATGTCACCGATGGCACTCAATAATAAGATTGAGGACTATGTCCAGCGCACTGCCTTGCCTAGGCTAGCGCAATCAAAAATTGAGACGCTGGAGTCAGATTTTACGGAAGAGGAGATATCTTCGGTTATCAGAGACACCCCAGTAGGTAAGAGCCCGGGACCGGATGGTTTTACAACTACATTTTTTAGAGTTTTTAGGGAACAGATTGTCCCCTTTTTGACACTGGTTTTTAACTCGGTGCCTGCTGGAGCATCTTTTGTTCCTCAGTCTCTAGAGGCGCATATATGTGTAATTCCGAAGCCAGGGAAGGACCCGGTTAATGTCTCCAATTACCGTCCCATATCATTGATTAATATAGATGTCAAATTCTTTTCAAAAGCTCTCGCCAATAGACTGGCACCTTTGCTTCCAAAAGTGATACACACGGACCAGGTGGGTTTTGTGGGGGGCCGAGAGGCAAGAGACAACACGAATAAGACGTTTCTTCTGCTGGCTCGGGCGAAGGCAAAGGCACTACCTATGTGTTTACTTTCCATAGATGCGGAGAAAGCCTTCGACCGGGTCAGTTGGAGTTTCATGTTAGCAGCGTTGAGACAGGTGGGGATAGGTGACAGGTTCCTTAGAGTAGAGGCCTCCCTTTATAGTACACCGACTGCCAGAATAAAGGTAAATGGGTCCTTGTCCGCGCCAATTAGCATAAAAAATGGTACCAGACAGGGTTGTCCCTTATCCCCCCTCCTATTTGTTCTTGTAATGGAGCATTTGGCTTTGGCCATTAGACAGACCCCAGATATAAAAGGGATAGAGGTGGGAGAGCATCATTGTAAAGCGGCCTTATATGCAGATGACCTCCTCCTATACATTACACAGCCCCACATATCCTTTCCCTCCTTGGTTAAGGAAATTGAGAACTTCGGACATATAAGCAACTTTAAAGTTAACTATAATAAATCAGAAGCCTTGGATTTCACTCTGCCGGGGAGGGAAGTAGATCATATTGCATCCAGCTTTCCTTTTAGATGGCAGACATCGGCCCTGACTTATCTGGGGGTGGCGGTACCACGGGACAGTACCAAGATTTTTCACCTCAATTACCTCCCTTTGTTGGAATGCACTATAAGAGATCTTAAACAAATCGATAGACAGAAACTGTCCTGGTTTGGACGTATTAATGTCATCAAGATGGATGTTCTCCCTCGTTTTCTATATATCTTTCAAACGGCCCCTATAGCACTACCATCGTTTTTCTTTACCAGAATACAGTCAATTATTAACAAATTTGTGTGGGGAGGGAGGAGCTCTCGGGTGGGGAGGAGAGTGTTGAGTAGAGGTAAGGGAGAGGGCGGGGCAGGGTTGCCAGACTTTAAAAAGTACCACAAGGCGTCTCTTCTGCTGAGACTAATGGATTGGCAATTTAATAGGAGCACTAAACAATGGGTGAGTCTGGAGCAGGTTTGCTCCGAAACGCCCCTGCGGTTCCTCCCGTGGATCACACCGCTGCGGAGGGGACGGATAGATGGAGAGGCGGAGTTTCTCAGGGCATCCCTGAGGGTATGGGACGTTGAGTGCAGGCGGGGATCTCTCTCAAGGGGTCCTGGTCCACTCTCACCGCTTTTCTCTAACCCGGAGTTCCCCCCAGGGATGGGAGTCGAGCGTTTCTTAGGTTGGAGGAGGAGTGAGGACACACGGATAGCCCAGACTTTGCACGGTTTGGAAGTACCCCCCTTTTCGGCCCTTTTGCTCACAGAGGGTCGGCATCCAACGGCTTGGCTGGAATACCTTCAACTTAGGTCCTTCTTGATGGTTGACAACAGACTTGGGCTTTTTGCGGCTCAGCCCACAAAATTTGAACAATTGTTTTTGCGGGAGGATTCTCCCGGGCATCTCTTGTCTCTGGTTTACTCCTTCCTGATTACAGAGGCGGACATGGGAGACCTTAAATATATCGAGAAGTGGAATAGAGATTTGGGGACTTTCATTCCTGAGGAGGACTGGAAAAAGTCCTTTATCCTCACTCATAAATTTTCCATCGCCTGTGCAGCACAGGAAAAAAATTATAAGATTCTGACCCGTTGGTACAGGTGCCCAGATACTCTACACGCAATATTTCCCGGGGTCTCAGATAGCTGCTGGAGGTGCGGAAGGGGAAGGGGGACAATGCTGCATATCTGGTGGGACTGCCCATTGATACAACCTTTCTGGAGGTCCGTGTTCAAAGCATAAGCTGTGATTTGCGGAGAGCAGTTGGTGGGTTCCCATCGAATGGCATTGCTTTCAATCCGCCCGGGATCGCTTAAATCAAAGAAAGCGGGCCTTCTGAGATACTGACTTATGGCAGCAATCATGATGATCCCGAGATACTGGAGATCGACTGGGGTGCCATCTGTGAGGGAGTGGTTTGCGGAGATGGCCATCATCCACAGGATGGAGTCCCTAACGGCAGAAACCAATGACTCAGTGGATACATTTCTTAGGATCTAGACCCCTTGGACCCTGGCTCTTGATTCTCTACCATTTCAGAACCTTATTGGTAACGCATGACGCGTGTTACGTTAGTCCAATGTAGCGGCCCGAGTACTGGGGAAGTAATCCCTACCATGCCTTCCCTCCCTCTCTTTCTGTTGCTCTTCTCTCCCCCTTTTCCTTCTCTTCGTTTCCTTATCTTTCCCCCTTGCTACTTTCCTTTCTCTCTGGTTCTCGTTAAATCTTCAAATTTTTTCCTTTTCTTTTTTGTTTTCGGCAGTAGCCTCACTTTGTTTGAGGTGTAGTTCTCAATTGGAAGGAGATTGTCTGTATTATAAAAAGTGGTTACATGTCATATGCGTGCCTTATGATAGTAAGAGAAGGGCTGTTAGTTGGGATGTGGCTTATACTCCTCTCTGTAAGTTGACATGAAGTAATCACGTATTTGAATCTTCTTTTTTTTCTTCCTGTAAATTCGCTTGTTTACTTTAATAAAGAAAGATTAAACATAAAATTCCAGCAGGTACAGCATATCAGTTGGATGGCAGCAGAACAACGCGTTTCGACGCCTCAGGTCTTAATCATGTTCAGAACATGATTAAGACCTGAGGCGTCGAAACGCATTGTTCTGCTGCCATCCGACTGATATGCTGTACCTGCTGGAATTTTAATATGCATTGGCACAATAAAATGGATTTTTAATTTTCTCATTCCTGGTGCTGGAACTCTTTTCCTTTTCTATTATTGATTGACTGCCAAGTCAAATCCGTGCGCAGGATTTGGAAACACACCAGCAAGGCAGTACGGTAAGCTGGATTACCCCCTTTCCCTCTGCAAATTATAGGATGGTATCTTGGGACAGATATATCTGGAAGAGAACCTTACCTCTTTTAAGGTTAATTAACCTCGAGACATAGGGGATTGTGGGAAAAGTGTCCAATGAAATAGTTTCTCCTTACATAAGTCAGTTCAGATATATCATCGTCTGACACACATTTAAGATGGCTGCCACTTCCTGTTTTCCACACCATGCCCTGATATGTAAGGAATGTCCAAATGTAAGAAGATCACAATATAAGTAAAAGACTCACTGGATAACCTCATGGACCAACCCACTCCTGACCTCATGGATCAGTTAACTGACCGGCCCACAGATCAGTCCATGGACTAACCCATTGACCAATCCACTGACCAATGGACACATCTGAGCATGCCCGCTGTAGAGTCGACCATGCCCCTATTCCTAGTTTATATAAATCGATGCTCTGTTGAAATAAATCTTTCTTGTAGCTGTGCCATAATCTGGTCAAGGAGAGGTTTACATCTGACTATTTGTCTGGTGTCAATTCTTTCATGCATGCACTTGATCCACATCAATTAGGTTAGGAGCAGGCAACTAGTGAACATTTTAAAGTGTTCACCCCTAACACCTTGTCTCCAGGCCGTAACAAGGGTGAATCTAGGCGTGTCTTATCCACTTGCTTTTTCATCCATTCAGATGACTTCTCCAGCATGGCCTTGGTATTAGAAAAACTGTTGGTGAGAGCATTGGCCACAGGGATGCCAGACGTGGCAGCCACAGGGACAGGAAAATTTGGCTGCAGTTTATAATCTATATATAAAGGAGACTTGGTGAAGGACTCACTCACGTGGGTGGTTGTTGTAGGAGATCCCAGCCCAAGGTAAAGGTTTGACTCAATTGCTTTGATGTGCATTGATGAAATGCCGCAGGATATTTGGAAAAATCTGATTGACCCGCTCCACTTGACTATGCATGATAGGATGAAGACAAGTCTAGGGATACATTCAGCAACTTGCAGGTGGCCCCCCCAGAATCTGGATGTGAACTGGACGTCTCAATCAGAAATAATATGGAGTGGTAAATCGTAGAGAGAGAAAATATGCTGAATGAATTGCTTGGCAAGCACAAGACCAGAAGAAACACCAGACAAATGAGTGAAGTGGGCCATTTTAGAGAATCAGTCCACTACCACCCATAAACTGGGACATCCCGAGGACACTGGTAGGTCTGGAATGTAGTCCAGCCCAATATGCCAGGGATTAGACGGCATAGGTAGTGGTAATAATCACTTCTTAGGGGTCTTATTGCAGGCACAAGAAGGACAGGCAGATACAAAGTTCACAATGTCTTTGCACACGGAGGGCCACCAGTAATGCCGCAAAATGAGTTGAATCGTCTTCTGTCCGGCGTGACCTACAAGCTTAGAGGAGTTACCCCACTGCAGCACTAACCTCCTGTCTGTCTCTGCGACGAAAGTCTTCCTGGGTGGTACTCAAGACAAGCTTACTGGGGCCACTGTGAGCATTTTGCAGGGCTCGATGGTGTGTTGAGGCTCCTCCTCTTGATTGGCAGACTAAAAGGACCTAGATAGTGTCCGCCTTGATGTTCTTCTCAGCCGGCCAAAAATGGAGAACAAAGTCAAAGCAAGCAAAGAACAGCGAGCAAAGAACAGTGACTAACCGGCTTGGTGAGGGTTCAGTCTCTGTGCCGAGTGCAGATAGGTCAGGTTCTTGTGATCAGTGTAGACGATGAAGGGATGAATAGCTTCTTCCAGTAGATAACGTCACTCCTCCGAAGCTATCTTAAAAGCCAACAACTCTAAGTAGCCAATCAAATAGTTGTGCTCCAGGGCAGACAAAATCTTGGAAAAGAAGCAGGTTACCATTTAACCGGTGAGAGATTTTTGCGTGAGGACTACACTAGCCACAGAGGAAGAAGATTCCACTTCTACGAAGAACTACTTGCTGATTTGAAATCTATGCAGCACTGGAGCCCATGAAAATGCCTGCTTCAGGGAGATAAAAGTGCTCTCACTTTCGGAGATCATGGCATAGATTGGAGTGTTTCGGGATGAGAAATGTGGAATAAAATGATGGTAGTTATTGGCAAATCTTTGAAACTGCTGGATGGCTTTCACACCATCAAGACAAGGCCACTGCAGAATCACCTTCTCTGGATTCATCCTCAAATGGTATCCAAGATTGTGTCCCAGGCAAGGAAGGGATGTCTGTTTGAAAATGAACTTCTCAAATTTGATATACAGACTATTCTTTCTCAGCCTTTGCCAGACCTGGCGACACTCCTCCTGTATGTGGGCAGATCGGGAGAGAACACCAGGATGTCATCCAGGTACACAGCCACAAATGAATAGAGAAGATCCCGAAAGATGTGGTTCATGAACTTCTGGAAGCCGCCGGGGAATTACTGAGCTCAAACGGCATTATCCAATTCTCGTAGTGATCGTCCCAGGTGTTGAAGGCGGTCTTTCACTCGTTCCCCGATCAGATTATACGTTCCGCGGAGGTCCAGTTTAGAGAAGATTCTGTGAAACAATTCCAGTATGAGTGGCAGCAGATATCTATTCTTGACAATAATCTGATTGAGACCCCTGTAGTCAATACAAAGCTGGAGGGAGCCAGCTTTTCTCTTCACAAAGAAAAATCCAGCTCGGACATGGCTTGGGTCTCCGCCTGATACAGAGGATAAATTCAGCTTTGAGTAGGTAAGGAAGTCGGAAGTAGGTCAATAAGACAGTCATATGGCCTATGTGTCTCTGCTTTCTTCATGTCTAAGGGGTACTTTACACGTTGCGACATCGCTAGCATCGGCTAGGGATACCGAGCGCGATAGTACCCGCCCCCGTCGTACATGCGATATGTGGTGATTGCTGCCGTAGTGAACATTATCGCTACGGCAGCTTCACACGCACATACCTGCTCGGTGACGTCGCTGTGACTGCCGAAATATGCCCCCTTCAAGGAGGAGGTGCGTTCGGCGTCACACGACGTCACTGCGACGTCACTAATCAGCCGGCCAATAGAAGCGAAGAGGCGGAGATGAGCGGGACATAACATCTCGCCCACCTTCTCCCTTCCGCATTGCCATCGGGTCGCAGGTAAGGAGATGTTTGTCGCTCCTGCGGGTTTACACACAGCGATGTGTGGACCTGCAGGAACGACAAACAACATCGTGCCTGCGGTCGACTCAACATTATGAAAATGACCGACGCTACACAGATCTCCGATTTTCGACGCATTTGCAATCGTTTATCGTCGCACAAAGGGTTTACACGTTGCAATGTCATTACCAGCGCCGGATGCGTGTCACTAACGATGTGACCCCAAAGATAATATTTCGGATGCGATGTCGCAGCGTGTAAAGTACCCCTAAGACGTCCACATAAGACTAATGGGCAGGTGGCAGACTTGGAAGATTTTACGGATTCACTGGCAATCAGGCAGGATGGAGAGGAACGAGACATTTCTCATGGCAGAACTGACCCCAACAAAGCACCACACTGGATCTCCAGTCCAAGACAGGTCCATGCAAAATAGGTCATTTTCTGATAATCACTTCTCTTGAAAAACAACTGTGTAGTTGTTAGATCCTTGATGCTCTGCCAGAAATGTTCCAAATTGAATATACTTCAAAGGTTTACTTATTAAACATATAAAATTACAATGAAAGTCCGTGTAACATGTTTCAGAAGGTGAGGACTGCCCTCTCCTCAGGGTAATAAGCGATCCAAGAAGGTATGTTTGCACAATAATCTTTCAGTGTAAACAAGCTGCCAATCACCTAATGAATGAGAAAAAAAAATCATGTACATTATGTGAAATTATCTAATGTGCAGCACAAAAAATAATCATTTTCAACAGCCTGGGGTCATAACTATGAATACCAAGCTGCAATGCCCTGCACATGAGGTAAGAGACATGGCTATATCAGGAGAACTATACTACATTTTTAATTGCAGGTATTTGCTAATATTATTATTATTATTTTTATTATTATACCAACTACATATTGGGATGGGATCTTGAAGATGGGAATAACCCTTTATGTCAATGTGTATCTACTATCCTCCACAATTGAGTGTGGGGTCCCATACACAATAAATAAGGGTCTCTTTCCACTGCCTCATACATAGGGGTGACTCACACTGTTGAATGCTCTTCTGTTCTCTATGAGAGAGACGCTGCTCTTGTTGGAGAATCAAATGGCTCCCATACATATTAAACTATCAGTCAAGCCGGCCATTATTATTAATTTGGGGCAACATTACTCTAATGTGTATGTGAGTCTTAGGCCGTATGTACACTTGCAAGTGACTCAGCGAGTCTCGCATCGCATCCCCCGGCATCGCCTCACACTCTCCTGACAGGAGTGGGTTGGCTGCATGTGTGTCTATGCAGCGGAGACGCTCCTGTCTGGAGAACGTCAGGCCGTACTGGGTGATGTGATGCGATGTGAGTCACTCGCAAGTGTAACTCCATCCTTAAAGAAGATCTCCCATGAAGATTTTCTTTCATGCAGTGATCAGGAGGAAAAAAGGTACAATCCGGGGTTTTATCTGAGAAGGAGGATTGAAGAAAAAGTTGTAAATACTCATCTTAGCAGGTTTTGTGAGTCACAACCAAGTGGAAATGACCAAAATGCTGGCTGCAGCAGCCCCATGAATGTAACAGGAAACCAAAGGAGAAGAATAATGGGTATGATTGCTGAGCTGCCGTAGTCAGAGAAAAATCCAGGAGTAGGTCAACAGTGATTTGTTTCTACCCGTTTCAGAGAAAATCCTCTCCTTCTTCAGGATAATCACATAACTTCCTGAAGAAGAAGAGGGTTTTCTCAGAAACGCGTAGAAATAAATCACTATTGACCTACTCCTGGATGTATGTCTAACTACGGCAGCGCAGAAATCATACCCATTCTTCTTCTCCTGGTGTTTGATGAAAATGTTGTAAAATTAAATTTATGTATGTAGTGTAGTATGTGTTTCAATAATTTTTATTACATGAAGAAAATAATTCAGTATAGAACATCAATTAAGATTAAATAGTTATAGCGGTAAACCAATGTAATTTCATAGTAGCATATAATCATTTTAAATTCTTGGGGCAAGGGATAGTGGGAAGGAGAAAATAAGGAAAGGCCTTTATTAGGGGGAATCAGGAAGCAGGTATGGAAAGTGAAGGGAGGGGAAAAGGATATGTAGTGTAGTATGTATTAATGTACTCACCTACCGCTGCCTTGTCCAGGATTTATCACCGATCTGCCCCTCTTCTGAGTGACCCAAGACTCTCTGGCTCATTCTATGCGTGAACTGAAGTCTCTTTTACAATGAAAGCTTATAGAGCCTTGTTCTGACTCACTCTGCATAGATTTAGATTGTTAAAGTCACTTCCAGGTGACGCAGAGCGGAGTGTGACTAGTAAAGTCTGAAGAGCGGTGATGTAACTCAGAAATGGAGCAGAATAGCACTGGGTACTGGAGAAAGCAGCAGTAGGTGAGTATAGTAACACTTACACTATGCTACATATACACAGATTTACTTGATGGTAGTTCTTCCTTAAATCAACCTTGAATTTAATTATCATATTCTATAGCACTTTAGTTGTTTTCAGACTCGAATTGAGAACTCAATTGTTTTTTGATCTCTTTATGCTGCTATTCATCTAGCCAAGCATTTTTTGTAATTACACCTACACCTGCAATCCCCATTTTAGATGTTCCTTAATGTCGCCTCGTGGTGTAATAGTTGAGATTCAGTGACCTAAGACCATCTTTTAACATCAAGCTAGTTTGGCATTTTACCACGTCGCATAGGGCGGCACAGTGGTTAGTGGTTAGCACTGTTGTCTTGCAGCACTGGGGTCTTGGGTTCAAATAATATCCCACCGAGGACAACATCTGCAAGGAGTTTGTATGTTCTCCTCGTGTTTGCGTGGGTTTCCTCCGGGTTCTCCGGTTTCTTCCCACACTCCAAAGACATATTTATAGGGACTTTAGATTATGAGCCTCAATGGGGACAGTGTTGCTGATGTATGGAATGGAATGTATGCTATGGAATTAATGTCGCTATATAAGTGAATAAATAAATCTAACAAGAAAAGGCAGAATACAGGACCATTGCCAACTATTATAGGACTAAACCCAATACATAATCATGTTACTGAACAAGGAGAAAATGGGAATCATAGTTCGAATTGATAGAGAAATAATGTGTACGTGTGTGTCTGTATGTGTGTATGATCGCTAAAGGAATCTGCACCGTCGCATTTACAATCACGAAATTTTGCACAGACGCCTCATGTGACCCAGGGAGCGTCATAGACTATGTTTTGATAGAAAAAATTAACCCCGTGCTTTACAGTTAGTCTCTAAAATCCTGCCGCCATTAAACTGAATGGAGGTGGGAGCTATAGGTTATTAATAGCAAATGTCAGTGGTTGCTATAGGAACAAAATAAACTGTTAGTTGAAGCTTATGCGTGAGGTTATATGATGTCGGTGGAGAGATGGATAGAGAGACAGAAAAAGACAGACAGACAGACAGAGACACAGACAGAGACAGACGGGGAAAGAGACAATCCTGGAAAGAGACAGCCCTGGAAAGAGACAGTCCTGGAAAGAGACAGACGGGCAAAGAGACAGACGGGCAAAGAGACACACCTAGAAAGAGACAGCCCTGGAAAGAGACAGCCCTGGAAAAGAGACAGCCCTGGAAAAGAGACAGCCCCGGAAAAGAGACAGCCCCGGAAAAGAGACAGCTGGGGAAAGAGACAGCCGGGGAAAGAGAAAGACCTGGAAAGAAACAAATGGGCAAAGAGACAGCCCTGGAAAGAGACAGCCCTGGAAAGAGAGAGCTCTGGAAAGAGAGAGCCCTGGAAAGAGACAGACGAGGAAAGAGACAGCCCTGGAAAGAGACAGCCCTGGAAAGAGACAGCCGGGGAAAGAGACAGCCCTGGAAAGAGACAGCCCTGGAAAAAGACAGACGGGGAAAGAGACAGTCCTGAAAAGAGACAGTCCTTGAAAGAGTCAGTCGGACAAAGAGAGAGCCCTGGAAAGAGAGCCCTGGAAAGAGAGAGCCCTGGAAAGAGAGAGCCCTGGAAAGAGAGAGCCCTGGAAAGAGACAGCCGGGGAAAGAGACAGCCCTGGAAAGAGACAGCCGGGCAAAGAGACAGCCAGGGAAAGAGACAGCCGGGGAAAAAGACAGACCAAGACAGACGGAAAAGAGACAGCCGGGGAAAGAGACAGACGGGGAAAGAGGCAGACAGACACACACACATAGAGACAGACACAGAGATAGAGACAGACAGACACAGAGATGGAGACAGATAGACTGATACAAATACAGACAGAGATAGAAATAGTCAGACAGAGACATAGACACAGACAGACAAGGAAAGAGACAGACAGAGAGACAGACAGACAGCGACACACAGACAGAGACTGGGAGAGAGACAGAGAGACAGCTACTATCCCGGGCAACTCCCGGGTACTACAGCTAGTAAGTCATAAACCAATTACTTGCACAAATATAAAAGCTTTTTATTACAAAATGTCTTTACAACAAGAATTAGATCATATCAAAATAATTTATATGTGCATAACACACGGGTTTTACAAAAAGGAGGGGATCCTGATGGTCAAACACTAAGGTCCAACCAAAACAAACATGGGGGTGAGATTTTAAGGTCCAAAAACCCTATATATTAGATGCACCACAGAATATTCACATATGCTGATAATAACCATCAACAAACATATAGTTGTATGAAAATTACATCAGAGGTCTGTGTGCTTAGAGATAGATAAATAAATGAAGGGGTGGACCTGAATACTACCAGAAGACCGGGGCCATAGTAACCATTTCAAAATCAAGAGATATAAATGCCCCAAAGTCTAATATCCAGCTAATTCGCCGGTAGTGCTCATTTACCCATGATGGGGTGGATGCCAGTATGAAAAAACGTGCCCCAAGTGAAGTGAATAAATATTATCATTCTTGGCCAGTGCAAGGCATTTTACTTTGTGAGGGGACATTATTGTTGTGATAAAGGAACTTAGAGGGCAAAACTACTATCTACAGCAGGTCTAGAGTGTAACTGGGCCATTCAAACACATGCACATGCTTTGATTTAAGATTTAAACTATTCCATAGCCATCAGGAAGCTACAAGGTTCTGCATCCCCACCAGGATACAGGGCCTACCCCCTAGGGCCCCGGAAGTCCAGTGCCGGTCACACACAAACACTCCAGGTAATCCCAGTTTTTCCCCAACAATCCCCCATACAATGGTGCAAAGCTAGGGTTGGGCCAATGGATGGCCACCTAGAGGTGGAGCCAGTCCAGTCCACTAGTTGTCCAGGTGGGAGCGGCAGACTGTGGACAGTGGGTCAAAGAGTCAGAGAAGTCGAGGAGTGAGGTGGACGTGAGGAGACGCACTAACAAGGAGTTCACAGAAACCTGGTGCCCAGGAGGGTAGTTACGGTGGAGTACTCCCGGACCTACGCACAAACGGGGTACAGGTCAGGCACAAAGCTCCAGGCAGTCCTGATAACACCTGCACAGCGAGGGAACCATCAAGGACCTCGCAGACCCTAAGAATCCGAGACTCAGTAGCAAAGAGAGAGCCGGGGACTGGACCAGAGACTCCAACTGTAGCACCAAGGCATATGGGGTACTCAGTTCTGGGCAGTGTCTCTATTGGGAATGTCACGATGGTGGCCGTTACCCGGTTCCATGCCCTGGGCCCTTTTTGTAATGGGGATATTTACAGGGGATTTCTGAATAAAGTTATTTGTGACGCCACTTGTGGTGTTGCGGCTAAGTGTAGGTAGCCACCGCTGCAGGTTTTGCTGGGGCTGATGGAATGTGCAGCTTTGATGACTTGGGCCCTCCGCAAGCAGGGTACTACCCCAGCAGGTGTATGGTGCAGTAGATGTCGGAAGAAGGAGTCCAGACAGGTATTCAGTGCAACTGGTTTACTCACTTTTCGGGTGTTAACTAGTTGCCCGAGGCCGGCTGGTTTCACCTCCAGGTCCCCTTCATCCCAGTGCCAGTCTGGTTCTCTGGTACCTTCTTCCCCTGCACCTGTCTCTGGTAAGTGGGTCCCCGTGGTATGGAACACTGCGAGTCCCCGGTTTGTGGCTTTTCCACCTCTGTCCGTCTGACGGTAGCGTGAACCCTGTTGTGATGGAGTCTCTGGTCCTGTCCCCCGGCTCTCTCTTTGCTACTGAGTCTTCGGATTCTTTAGGGTCAGCAAGGTCCTTGATGGTCCCCTTTGCTGTGCAGGTGTTAACAGGTTGGCTTGAAGCTCCTTCCCGTCCTAGAGTCCGGTACACCACCGACATCTACCTCTCCTGGGTACCAGATCACCGTGAACCCGACGTTGCTCAGTCACCTCCTTCACCTTCAGTGTGTCACACTTTCACTTAAGGGCACTTTACACGCTGCGATATCGCTATCAATAACGCTAGCGAGCGTACCTGCCCCCGACGGTTGTGCGTCACGGGCAAATCACTGCCCGTGGTGCACAACATCGCTTACACCCTTCACACTACTTACCTGCCTAGTGACGTCGCTGTGGCCGGTGAACCGCCTCCTTTCTAAGGGGGCAGTTCATTCACAGCGACGTCACTAAGCGGCCCCCCAATAGAAGCGGAGGGGTGGAGATGAGAGGGACGAACATCCCGCCCACCTCCTTCCTTCTTCATTGCGGGCGTCCACAGGTACGAAGTTGTTGCTCGTTCCTGCGGTGTCACACATAGTGATGTGTGCTGCCGCAGGAACGACGAACAACCTGTGTCCTGCAACAGCAATGATATTTGGGAATGGAACGACGCGTCAACGATCAATGATAAGGTAAGTAATTTTGATCGTTAACGGTCGTTCGTGCATTTCACATGCAACGACGTCCAGCTAACGAGCCCAGATGTGCGTTACGAATTCCGTGACCCCGACGACATCTCGTTAGCGATGTCGTTGCGTGTAAAGCAGCTTTTAGACTGCTTTTTCAGCAGTCACACACGTTCTGCCTACTGACTTCCTGTGTTCCCGACTACTCTCCACAGTCTGCCCCTCCCACCTGGTCAACTAGTCCACCTCTAGGTGGCCATCCATTGGTCTCACTCTAGCTGTGTATCATTGTATGGGGGATTGTTGGGAAAAACTGGGATTACCTGGGTTTTTGGTGTTACCGGCACTGGGGTTCTGGGTCCCTTTGGGGGTAGGCCCTGCTTCCTGGTGGGGATGCAGAACCTTGTAACATCTTGATGGTCTCAGGGGCACTACACAACCCCACAGGGTTCACGCTACCGTCATACGGACTGCAGTGGAGAAACCACCGGACGGGGATCCCCAGTTGCTCTACGCCACGGGGACCCACCAACCAGAGACAGTTGCAGGGGCAGAAGGTACCAGATTACTACACTGGCACTGGGACAAAGGGGACCTGAAGGTGAAATCAGCCGGCCCTGGGTGACCAGTTACCACAAGAAAGTCAGTAAAGAACCAGTTGCACTGAACCCCTTGTGTGGACTACCTTCTTCCGACACTCGTCATTACACCTGCCTTCTGGGGTCCGGCCCTGCTTACGGAGGGTCTAACATCCAGGCTGCCATTAACACCATCCCCAGTAGTGGACTTTGTGCAGCTTCGGCTCCATCTACATAGCCACAACACAGCAAGTGGCGTCACGTGTGAACACTATTCTTATCCCCTGTAATTATACCCCTTTACAAAAAGGGCCCAGGGCACGGAACCGGGCAACAGCCACCAAAGTGACATTCCACAGATATACACCGCCCGGGACCAAGTACCCCATTTCCCTGGGCGTCACAATTCCATTATAGCTCTAGTAGTATGTTTAGGGTCATGCTGGAAGGTGAACCTACACTCCAATCTGAAGTCTTTTGCAGTCTGTAACCGGTTTTCCTCCAGAATTGCCCTATATTTAGTTCCATCCATCTTCCATCAACTCTGTACACCTTCCCTATCCCTGCTGAAGAAATGCATCCCCACAGCCTGATGCTGTTGCCATGATGCTGTTTTCAGGGAAATGTGGAGTGTTAGTTTTTCTGCCACATATAGTGTTTTGCATTTAAAAGTTCTAAAAAGTTTTACTTTGGTCTCATATGACCAGAGCACCTTTTTGCACATGCTAGCTGTGTCCGAACAGGGCTTTTTGCAATCTGCAACTGAGACTTCTTATGGCTTGCTTAAAAAAATGGCTTTCTTCTTGCCATTCATCTATAAATGCTAGTTTTATGGAGTATACGACTAATAGTTGTCCTTTGTACAGATTCTCCCACCTGAGCTGTGGATCTCTGCAGCTCCTCCAGAGTGACCTTGGGCCTCTTGGCTGCTTTTCTAATTAGTGCTCACTATGCTTGAGATGTCAGTTTAGGTGGACAGCCATATCTTGGTAGATTTGTAGTTGTGCCATACTCTTTCCATTTTTGGGTGATGAATTGAATTAAGCTCCATGAGATGTTCAGAACTGGAGTTTTGTTTAACCAGCTCAACCAGTAATGATTAAAAAAGATTATCATTTGGTTGCCAGATTAAATAAACCAGAGAACAATAATTAATTATGGTCAAAATTTACCATTCCACTCCAGTTGTATCCAATGTGTATGGGCTACTGTTAATTAATTATAGCTATCTGGACAGAGATAGAAAAACATTCTAACATATTAGTGCCTTACCTGTAAAGTTATGGGCATTAGTGATCAGCGAACTCTGCCATCTTTGGTACTATTTAAGAGCACCCAATTATAATGGAAATCAATAGGGGACTCAAAGATTTTTTGTTACTCAGGTCACTCAGGTTATTTGTGGTCACAGGTGGAGAACCGTGGGAACCTTCAGCTGAAACCGCAAATAAAGTGAATGATGTTATCACTACGGCTAAGTCAGTCTCTGCCTGAAGCCCACAGTGTGTGGACCTGTTCTGTGCCCGCATGCTGTGCCTTCAGTATGTATGTAGCAGAGCTGGAATCGTGTGGATTATGTTGGACCTGCAGGGGTGTTTTGGGGGTTAATAAATGGTGAAAGAGGGTGGTTTTTGTATTTTATTTGAAATAAAGAATTTTTTTGGTGTTTGTGTTTATTTCTTTTCCCTTACAGATTAGTAATGTGGTGTCTCATTACTAATCTAGGGCTTAGTGGCAGCTGTGAGCTGTCATTAACCCCTTATTACCTCGATTGCCACCACACCATGGCAATCGGTAAGAGCCAGGTATAGTTCTGGGATTGTCACATGTTATGAATCCTGGGCAATAAACATGGGTCTCCCCAGCCTGAGAAAACTAGCCCACAGCTGTTGGCTGGGTATCAAAATTAGGGGGAAACCGCACTCCGTGTTTTCAAATTATTTAAATAATTTAAAAAAAAAAAAGCTGCATGGGGTTCCTCTTATTTTGATACACAGCCAACATAAGCACCTGGCTGGGGGCTGCAGCCTGTAGTTGTATGCTTCATCTGTGCTGGGTATCTTAATAAGGGGGGACAAAAACCTTTTATTTATTTCTTTTTACACCAATATAGGGACACATACAGTGTCTTTGATTGAAATCAGTCAAACACGCTGTCACACAGGGTTGGGGCGCTGTCTGAATGCAACCAATCACAGATGCCAGTGGGCGGTGGAAGCAGTGAATATGTATGACGTTAATAAGTGGCCCAGAAGCATTATTACAGCCGCGCGGGAGACTCGGTAAATTTAAAGTCCCTGCTCTAATACCCCTACCCCTTTCTATCAACATTTAAAGCGTGTGATTTGGGTCCCCTTAAGGCCGTTTTACACGCTGCGACATCGCTAGCATTTGCTGGCGATGTCGAGTGCGATAGCACCCGCCCCTGTCGTATGGCCGATATGTGGTGATCGCTGCCGTAGCGAACATTATCGCTACGGCAGCGTCACATGCACATAC
This sequence comes from Anomaloglossus baeobatrachus, assembly GCF_048569485.1. Taxonomy (NCBI): domain Eukaryota; kingdom Metazoa; phylum Chordata; class Amphibia; order Anura; family Aromobatidae; genus Anomaloglossus; species Anomaloglossus baeobatrachus. The sequence continues at coordinate 422,715,685 of NC_134355.1, read as the reverse complement.
CTGCTCTGCGACGTCGCTGTGACCGGCGAACCGCCTCCTTTCTAAAGGGGGCGATTCGTTCAGCGTCACAGCGACGTCACAGCAGCATCACTGAACCGCCGCCCAATAGAAAAGGAGGGGCGGAGATGAGCGGGATGTAACATCCCGCCCACCTCCTTCCTTCCTCACTGCTAACGGCCGCAGGTAAGGTGAGGTTCCTCGTTCCTGCGGTGTCACACAAAGCGATGAGTGCTGCCGCAGGAACGACGAACAACATCGTACATGCAGCAGCAACGATAACGGAGAATAGGGGGGCATGTCACCGATTAGCGATTTTGAACGTTTTTGCGACAATTCAAAATCGCTCATAGGTGTCACACGCAACAACATCGCTAACGCGGCGGATGTGCGTCACAAATTCTGTGACCCCAACGACATCGAAGCGATGTTGTAGTGTGTAAAGTGGCCTATAGCCGATATCCAGGATAAATTCTAAGCTGGAACAGTTTTGTTTTTTTTTAACCTGGTTGGACCCACCGATCCCAGGTATCTGCAGGTCCACCCATCGCTTATAATGGTTAATCTATCACCGTACTTAATCCTTAAGTACTCGGGGGTGTATCCCATCCAGGCCCGGGGATTTATCTACTTTATTGATTTTGAGTCGGCGCTGTACTTCCTGCTGGGTTGAGCAGGTGATATTTAATGGGGAATTTATGGTATCCCTGATTATGTCATCTGTCATGGATTTTCTGTTATAAATACTGGAGAAAAAAAGGAATTTAGCAGATTAGTCTTTCCTTCACCCTCTTCCACCATTTCACCCAGACTATTTTTAAAGGGGGCCAACACTATAATTTTTGAGTTTCTTCCTGTTTATGTAGTTGAAGAATAATTTGGATTATTTTTACTTCCAGTGTCAATGACTCTCCCTGTCTCAATCTTTGCTGCCTTGATTTGTTTTTTTTACAGAATTTAATTTTCTATAATTATTTAATGAATCCCCATTACCCTCTTGTTTTAATTCTCTATACACTTTTTTTGTCATTTGTTGCGCACCTTACAGCTCTATTTAACCATAGTGGTTTCCTCTTATTTCTCGTTTGTTTATTTCCATAGGGTTTATATTGTGCACAGGTTCTATTCAGGATGCTTATAAAATTGTCCCATTTGCTTTGTATGCTTTTGTTGCTCAGGACATTGTCCCAGTTTATGGCACTAAGTTTATCTCTTATACTTTGGAATTTCGCCTAAGGCTAGGTTCGCACACTGCGTCTTTTTGAAGCTGCGTTTTTGTGCGTTTTTGGCCGCTAAAAACGCACAAAAACGCACCTGCGTCGAAAAAACGCATCAAAAAACGCATGCGTTTTTTCCGCGATTTGGTGCGTTTTTGGCTGCGTTTTGCTGCGTTTTTGATCTCTGCGTTTTGCTGCGTTTTTCCAATGCATTGCATGGGCGGAAAACACAGAAAAACGCAGGAAAGAACTGACATGTCCATTTTTTTTTTTAACTCAAAAACGCAGGTAAAAAAACCAGATGTGTGCGGACAGCAAAAATGAAAACTCATAGACTTTGCTGGGGAAGCAAAGTCCTGCAGTTTTGAGGCCAAAAACGCACCCGAAAAACGCGCAAAAACGCCGCGAAAAACGCACTGTGCGCACATAGCCTTACTGAAATTTAGTGTCCTTGTAGCCCCTCTACCGTACATCATATTAAAGGATACATAAAATGTTATTTTATGATCACTATTACCCAAGTGACACCCCCCCCAACCCGTATATTTATTATCCGGTCTGGCCTGTTGGATAATATTAGATCTAGTAGTGCCACTCTTCTTGTTGGATCCTGAACCAGTTGTGATAGGTAAGTGTCCTTCATTGTTATCAAAAAACTTTTTCCGTAGCAGGACTTACAGGTTTCTGTTCCCCCATTTATATCCGGATAGTTGACGTCCCCCATGATAATGACTTCCCCTGATTCGCTGTCTCATCTATTTATTTTATGAGTATATCCTCTTATAATGCCTTTATATGTGGAGACTTGTAACCAGGGCCGCCACTAGGAATTTCAGGGCCCCATACTGGCAAAATTATGAGGCCCCCCTGAGACTCCACCCAGGCTCCACCCCAGCTCCGCCTCCACCTCACAAACCTTCCACAGTCCGCCACCACTCTTGGAAAAACACATATACACATAAATACATAACATATATATATATATATACTAGAAGGTGGCCCGATTCTACGCATCGGGTATTCTAGAATTTACGTATTGTGTAGTTCATGTATGATTTTTGTTATATATATATATATATATATATATAGATGTTGTTGTGTGTAGTTACCAAGTGTTTGTGTAGGGCGCTGTACATGTTCTGGATGTTGTCTGGGTGTGATGGGGGGTGAGAGCGGTGTTGTTTGTGTGTTGCGTTGTTTGTGGAGCGCTGTGTGTCTGTAGCGTTGTGTGTGTTGCGCAGTTTGTGTGTGTGTGGTGTGTTTTGGTGGGAGGTATGTTTTGTGCAATGTGTGTGTTGTGCGGTATGTGCGTATATTTGTGTGTGCAGCGTTGTCTGTGTGTGTGGGTGTCTGTGTAGGGCAGTTGTTTGTGGTTCCCAGTGTGTGTGTGTGGTGTGGTGTGTTGTGCAGTGCACGCGCGCGCGTATGTGTGTGTGTTGGGCGGAGGTGTGCACTTCCCATCGTGCTCCATCCCCCATGCAGCGCACTCCCCATCGTGCTCCATCCCGTATGCTGCGCACCCCCCATCGTGCTCCATCTCCCATCCTACGCACTCCCAAACGTGCTCCATCCGCCATGCTGCGCACTGCCAAACGTGCTCCATCCGCCATGCAGCGCACTCCCCATCGTGCTCCATCCCGCATGCTGCGCACTCCCAAACGTGCTCCATCCGCCATGCTGCGCACTCCCCATCGTGCTCCATCTCCCATGCTGCGCACTCCCAAACGTGCTCCATCCGCCATGCTGCACACTCCCAAACGTGCTCTATCCCCCATGCTGCGCACTCCCAAACGTGCTCCATCCGCCATGCTGCGCACTCCCAAACGTGCTCCATCCCCTATGCTGCGCACCCCCCATCGTGCTCCATCTCCCATCCTGCGCACTCCCAAACGTGCTCCATAAGCCATGCTGCGCACTCCCAAATGTGCTCCATCCGCCATGCTGCGCACTCCCAAACGTGCTCCATCCGCCATGCTGCGCACTCCCCATCGTGCTCCATCCCCCATGCTGCGCACTCCCAAACGTGCTCCATCCGCCATGCTGCGCACTCCCCATCGTGCTCCATGTCCCATGCTGCGCACTCCCAAACTTGCTCCATCCGCCATGCTGCGCACTCCCAAACGTGGTCCATCCGCCATGCTGCGCACTCCCAAACATGCTCCCTCCGCCATACTCCGCACTCCCCATCGTGCTGCATCCCCCATGCTGCGCACTCCCAAACGTGCTCCATCCGCCATGCTGCGCATTTCCAAACGTGCTCCATCCGCCATGCTGCGCACTCCCAAACGTGCTCCATCCGCCATGCTGCGCACTCCCAAACGTGCTCCATCCGCCATGCTGCGCACTCCCAAACGTGCTCCATCCGCCATGCTGCGCACTCCCAAACGTGCTCCATCCGCCATGCTGCGCACTCCCAAAGGTGCTCCATCCGCCATGCTGCGCCAGCATCAGCCTCTCTACCTGCAGCATCAGCCTCTCTCCTCCCAGCATCAGCCTCTCTGTCCCCAGCATCAGCCTCTCTGTCTCCAGCATCAGCCTCTCTGTCTCCAGCATCAGCCTCTCTGTCCCCAGCATCAGCCTCTCTGTCCCCAGCATCAGCCTCTCTGTCGCCAGCATCAGCCTCTCTGTCCCCAGCATCAGCCTCTCTGTCCCCAGCATCAGCCTCTCTGTCCCTAGCATCAGCCTCTCTGTCCCCAGCATCAGCCTCTCTGTCCCCAGCATCAGCCTCTGTCCCCAGCATCAGCCTCTGTCCCCAGCATCAGCCTCTCTGTCCCCAGCATCAGCCTCTCTGTCCCCAGCATCAGCCTCTCTGTCCCCAGCATCAGCCTCTCTGTCCCCAGCATCAGCTTCTCTGTCCCCAGCATCAGCCTCTCTGTCTCCAGCATCAGCCTCTCTGTCCCCAGCATCAGCCTCTCTGTCCCCAGCATCAGCCTCCCGCAGCATCAGCCTCTCTGTCCCCAGCATCAGCTTCTCTGTCCCCAGCATCAGCCTCTCTGTCCTCAGCATCAGCTTCTCTGTCCCCAGCATCAGCCTCTCCGTCTCCAGCATCAGCCTCCCCATCCCAGCCTTCCCCAGGATCAGCCTCTGTCCTCTCAGCCTCCTCCAGCACGCCGTGCTCCTCTGCCGACACTCACAGATCCGATCGCATACACTCACACACACCCACACACACCCACCCGATCGCATACACTCACACACACCCGATCGCATACACTCACACACACCCGATCGCATACACTCACACACACCCGATCGCATACACTCACACCCACCCGATCGCATACACTCACACACACCCGATCGCATACACTCACACACAAAGACACACACACTGACGATATTGCACATACGCGCTGATACTCACAACATCCGGGGATATCACATGCTTCTGGCCATGTGATCCCCCGGCAGGTCCTGGAAGCTCACAACAGCACAGTATCGCCGCCGAGAAGCAAGCGATATCCCAGGATGTTGTGAGTATGTGGATGCGATGTGATGTGTGAGGTGTGTGTGAGTGTGATCTGATTTGTGTGTGTGTGTGTGTGCTGTTATGTGTGTGTATGTTCCGCAGCTGCAGGACCTTGATGTGTGGATGCGATGTGATGTGTGTGTGAGGTGTGTGTGAGAGTGAGTGTGAGCCGGTGTACACTGGTAACTATGATACACATCGGGTAACTAAGGGACCTTAGTTACCCGATGTTTATAATGGTTACCAGCTTTCATGGCCTCCGTCAAGATCCCAGCATCGCAAGGTTATGTCTGGCGCTGCCGGGATCCTGACGGAGCCGGTGTAGAAGCAAGCGATATCCCAGCATGTTGTGATGTGTGAGATGTGTGTGAGAGTGAGTGTGAGAGTGAGTGTGATCTGATGTGTGTGTGTGTACTCACCTGGGAATCGGAGCTCCATGTCAGTTGGGCCAGAGCGAGCGTGCATTGCGTGAGGGGGGCGGGGCCTGCAGAGAGCCGGGGCGAGAGGCCAATCCGTGTGGGGGGGCGGGGCCATGGCGAGCCCAGCGGCCAATCAGCTTTGTGTCACCGTAAGGACACAATTTTGGAGCATGACAGACAGACAGACAGACAGATAGACAGACAGATAGACAGACAGACAGACAGACAGAATAAGGCAATTATATATATAGATGTATGTATATATATATATATATATATATATATATATATATTACACACACACAGTCATGGCCAAAAGTCTTAGCACCCTTGAAGTTGTTCTAGAAAATTAAGTATTTCCCTCAGAAAAGTAATAATACACCGTTTACATCGCCTGCCCCTCTCCATAATGCACCTTCTACATCGCCCCTCTCCATAACACCATAACACATCACCTACACCGCCTCTCTCCATAATACACCCTCTACACCGCCCTGCTCCATAACACCCTCTACACCGCCCCGCTTCATAAAACCTTCTACACCGCCCCGCTCCATAACACCCCCTACACCGCCAAGCTCCATAACACCCTCTACACTGCCCCGCTCCATAAAATCTTCTACACCGCCCCGCTCCATAACGCCCCTCCACGACCCCTGGCGATCGTCCCGCTCCTGTCTTCGGCTCACAGAGCGATTATCTGTCTCCTTAGGATAGATCACCAATGTCTGATTGGTTGGGGTCTGGCACCCCATCCAATTGCCTATTCTAAGTGCCGTGCCAGTAGTGGCCAAAAGTGCTCAGTTCCGGATCTGCGCCGTCTTCTGATAGGGGCAGCAGCCTACTATTAAAATCAATGAGGCAGATGTGCAGTACCCGGCCGCGGACACTATCAGAGGACGGAGCAGAGCCACAAATAAGCATTTCTGGCCACCTGCACCAAGAGCAGCTGATCAGTTACTATGGCGCTCTCATAAGAAGCAATGCACAAGTGGGACCAAGGCCTAATGATGACACACAGTGAGTATCACAAATAAATATTTACATTCAGGTACCTTATAGATGACGTTGTCTCTAGTCATTTCTTTCTATTCTTCATCTTGTCCTGACGCCATGATGACTTTTCACATTCACATCTCATCTCTGTAGATGTCCATCTTCTCCAGTCTTCTGCAGCACATCCCGACATGATGCCCCTAAAAATAGCAGAATGATTATAATACACATATTTAAAAATATCTGCCCTACACTGTGCCCCAGAATAAATAATGGCCCTTTTTATTGTGTTCTCTGCACAAAATATGACCCCACACTGTCCCTCTTATGGTACATGCCCTCCACACTTCCTCTCTTTCTATACTGAGCCCTAACTTCACACTGTCCTTTACACTGTGTCCCCTTATACAGTCATAGCCAGAAGTTTTGAGAATGCTACAAATATTAATTTTTACAAAGTCTACTGCTTAAGTTTTTCTAATGGCAATTTGCATATACACCAGAATGTCATAAAGAGTGATCAGCTTAACAGCAATTAATTGCAAAGTCAATATTGGCTAAGAAAATGAACTTTAACCCCCAAAACACATTTCAACAGCATTGCATTCCTGTCTTAAAAGGAGCAGCTAACATTGTTTTAGTGATTGTTCCATTAACACAGGTATGGGTGTTGATGAGGACAGGGCTGGCGATCAATCAGTCATGATTAAGTAAGAATGACACCACTGGACAAAGGAGGCTGGTGGTATCATTGTTTCTCTTCAGTTAACCATGGTTATCTCTAAAGAAACACGTGCAGCCATCATTGCTCTGCAGAAAAATGGCCTAACAGGGAAGAGTATCACAGCTACAAAGATTGCACCTCAGTCAACAATCTATCGCATCATCAAGAACTTCAAGGAGAGAGCTTCCATTGTTGCCAAAAAGGCTCCAGGGCGCCCAAGAAGGACCAGCAAATGCCAGGACCGTATCTTAAAACTGTTTCAGCTGCGGGATCGGACTACCAGCAGTGCCGAGCCAGCTCAGCAATGGCAGCAGGCTGGTGTGAGTGCTTCTGCACGCACTGTGAGGCGGAGACTCTTTGAGCAAGGCCTGGTTTCAAGGAGGGCAGCAAAGAAGCCACTTCTCTCCAGAAAAAACATCAGGGACCGACTGATATTCTGCAAAAGGTACAGCTAGTAGACTGCTGAGGACTGGGGTAAAGTCATTTTCTCAGATGAATCCCCTTTTCGATTGTTTGGGACATCTGGAAAACAGCTTATTAGGAGAAGAAGAGGTGAGCGCTACTACCAGTCTTGTCTCATGCCAACTGTTAAGCATCCTGAAACGATTTATGTGTGGGGTTGCTTCTCAGCCAAGGGAATCGGCTCACTCACAGTCTTGCCTAAAAACACAGCCATGAATAAAGAATGGTACCAGAATGTCCTCCAAGAGCAACTTCTCCCAATTGTCCAAGAGCAGTTTGTTGCCCAACAATGCCTTTTCCAGCATGATGGAGCACCTTGCCATAAAGCAAAGGTGATCACTAAATGGCTCATGGAACAAAACATAGAGATTTTGGGTCCATGGCCTGTAAACTCCCCAGATCTTAATGCCATTGAGAACTTGTGGGCAATCATCAAGAGATGGGTGGACAAACAAAAACCAACAAATTCTGGTAAAATGCAAGCATTGCTTATGCAAGAATGGACAGCTATCAGTCAGGATTTGGTCCAGAAGTTGATTGAGAGCATGCCAGGGAGAATTGCAGAGGTCCTGAAGAAGAAGGGTCAACACTGCAAATATTAACTTGCTGCATTAAATCATTCTGTCAATATAACCTTTTGGTACTCATAATATGATTGCAATTATATTTCTGTATGTGATGTAAACATCAGACAAACACAATTAAAAAACAGAGGGCAACAGATCATATGAAAAAATAATTTTGGTGTCATTCTCAAAACCTTTGGCCATGACTGTACTGCCCAGTCTTTATACTGTGCCCTCATCACACTCCCCCTCCTTGCTATGACCTCACACTGTCCTCCCATTCTGCCCCTTCTCCATACCACACCCCTCTACTACCCAGTCTCTATTCTGTGCCCCCTCACATTCTTCTCATCCCTTACTGTCTCCGCACTACCTCCTGTGTGTCCATATACTTTTCCCCCTCACTCCCCGTCCTGCCCACTTGCTCCTCATACTATGTCACTCTTTATTCTGTGTCCTCAAAATTTATTTCCAATTCACTCCACATCCTCTCTCTCCCCATATATCACCCCTCATCCTCTCTCTCTCCATGTATCACCCCTCATCCGCTCTCTCCCCATGCATCAACCACATCCTCTCTCACCTCATGCATCACCCCTCATCCTCTCTCCCTCCATGCATCACCCATCCTCTCTCCCCCCACGCATCACCCCTCATCCTCTCTCCCCCCATGCATCACCCTTCATCCTTTCTCCCCATGCATCACCCCTCATCCTTTCTCCCCATGCATCACCCCTCATCCTCTTTTCCCCACGCATCACCCCTCATCCTCTTCCCCCATGCATCACCCCTCATCCTCTCCCCCCACGCACCACCCCTCATCCTCTCTCCCCTCATGCACCACCCCTCACCCTCTCTCCCCATGCATCACCCCTCATCCTCTGTCCCCCCACGCATCACCCCTCATCCTCTTCCCCCATGCATCACCCCTCATCCTCCCCCCCACGCACCACCCCTCATCCTCCCCCCCCACACACCACCCCTCATCCTCTCTCCCCTCATGCACCACCCCTCACCCTCTCTCCCCATGCATCACACCTCATCCTCTCTCTCCACATATATGACCCCTTATCCTCTCTCTCCCCATACTGTGTCCAAAGAAATTTCTCCCTCCCATCCTCTCTTCCGACCATACTCTGTCCACAGATAGTATAGTAGAGAGAGAGGGTGGGGGAGGGACCTGTTTCCATAGATACCCCCTTCTCACCCCATACTGTTTCTCTTCCGTGTCTTCAGCTCCACTGGAGCACTTTTCAGCAACTCTGCCGCCTCCGCGCTGCGGCCCTGACTTTCGGGTCAGCAGTGTGATCAGCTGACCTTGTCACATGACAGCCGTCGCTCTTACCCGGAAGTCAGTGCCAGCGTTAATCAATTGTCCTCGCGTCTGACTGACAGACACAAGGACAATTGAGCAATGGGAGCCGCGCGCTGCAGATTCTATGAGTGCGGCTGTCAGCGTGACAACTGCGCTCAGAGAATAACCGTCTCCCACTACAGGGCGGCAAACGCAGCCCCCGGGGAGACTTTACACTGCCACATTAGGCAGCGCGACAGCACCTCCCTCAGAGTTGTGCCTGGGGTAGATGCACCGGCATACCCGGTATCTCCAGCACACGTGGCTAATTTGCATGCGATGCAAATTAGCCACGTGTATAGTTGCAAAAGAACACTGCCGCTTCCTCTGCTGCAGCTGTGACTAGGGGGGGCCCGGTGAAGAGGGGGGAGGGCCCGGCTGGCCCAGGGCTTAATAAAGCTATCTAATTGTCCCTGGCTCAGCCGGGCCCCCTCTCTTCACCGGGCCCCCTACACTAGTCTCACTAGTAATGCCCTGATGGCGGCCCTGCTTGTAACAGACGCCTATCAGTATTTTATTATTTTTTTCTCCCTCCCCTTATCTCAACCCATAGGAACTCTACATTTTTATTAGGATGATATATATTACCACGGATGGGTTTTTTTGATGATTTTACATATAAACAGTCACCTCCCTCTTGGTTATTTGTATGGTCATTCCTGAACAGACTATATCCCTGTAAATTAACAGCCCAGTCATAGCTCTCATCCAGCCAGGCCTACATTATCCCCATCATATCATAATTTTTTTCCAACAATATTAATTCTAATTCCACCATCTTGTTGTTGAGACTTCTGACATTAGTGTACATTCACTTTAAGTTTTTCTCTGTACTTCTCTTCTTGCTTAATATATTGACTGTCCTGACCCCTCCCCCCACGTCATCCCCAATTTCATTACTAATGCTCAGGTCTACCTGTACTATCCTCCCCTCCTTTACAGTAATTGCCCTTCCCCCAGTCCCTAGTTAAACATTCTTCCACCTTCTAGCCTTTTTTTTCCCCCAGCAAAGCTGCACCCTTGCCATTGAGGTGCAGCCATCCCTAGCATAGAACTTGTAGCCAACAGAAAAATTGGCTCAGAAACCCAAAACTTTTCCTACACCAATTCCTGAGGCACTTATTTCTATTTCTATTCTCTCGCTGCATGGAGGCTGGTATTCTCAGGCTGGGGAGAATACATTAGATGCGCAATTCCCACCACTTAACTGGCTCATCTCTATTGCCCTGGTGAGATGGTAATTGGACTAATATAAGAAGTAAATGACAGCTGTCATTTGTCAAAAAATCACACCTGCCACAAAGCCCTGGATTAGTAATGGGTAGGGGTCTATGAGACCCCACATTACTAATTGTGTAAGTAAAAAGAAATAAATACAAAACACAGAGTAAAATCTTTTATTTTAAAAAACAACAAAAAACACCCTCTTTCTCCAATTTATTCACCCCCAAAACACTCCTGAAGGTACGGCATAATCCACAAACACAAAGTCCCACAATGATCCCGGCATCCTGAGGTCACAGTGCGCTGTCACATTAGAAAATACAACCAATCAGTACAACCACTGAGACTCACGAACGGAGTTGCCTCTGTGAGAGCAGCGATGTCAGTGAGTTAGCCTGAGACCACCGATGACTGTTCCTGTGGTACTTCAGATGTGATCTCAGGTGAATTCACTGACATCACCACTCACAGCTGCGGAGAGTGACGTCAGTGGGTCACAAAGTCCCATGACATTCCTAGGTCTGCTACATCCTGAGGTCTGTTTTTTTTAAAAAAAATAAAGGATTTCTCTCTACTTTGTGTTTATTTTTTTTTACTTACACAATTAGTAATGGGAGGGTCTCATAGACCCCCTACACATTACTAATTAAGAGCTTTGTGGCAGCTGGGATTTTTTTTCCCAACTCACAGTTGTTATTAACTCCTTAATACTACCCCGATTGCCACCGCTCCAGGGCAATTGGTATGGATGTGCCAATTCTGGGTTGGCTACTAATTTTAGGCTGGAGAGGGCCCAATAACCATGGACCTCCCCAGCCTGAGAATACCAGCCTCCAGCTGTAGACATTATCATAGCTGGGTAATACAATTATTTAAATAATAATAAGAATAAGAATAATAAAAAAAAAAAAGCCATGTAGGGTCCCTAGTATTTGATACACATCAAAGATGAAGCACACAGCTCAGGGCTGCAACCCTGCAACCTTCAGCTGTCTGCTTTAACTGCTCTGTGTATCAAAATACGGGGGAACTAAGCCATTTTTTTCCAATTATTCATTTATTTTTACACTCTACTTTGGGAACCAAGACAGCTAGTGTGAGGGGAACTAAACAGACGCTAGCACAGAGGGGGCAAAGTCGGACTGGAATCAATCATAGATGCTGTCAGCAGGTAAAGCAGTGAATATTCATGAGATTTAAAGAACGGCTCCGACAGCAGTGTGACAGCCGCGCGGAAACTCAGTAAGTATAATTGTCCTTCTTTGCAGCCCCGTATCCGTTACTAACACCATTTTGTAACATTAAAGTTCGGTTCTCCATAGACTTATGTGGGGTCCTAGGTCAAGTCCGGGTCATTTTTTATTTTGTACAGGAAGACCCCCTGAACCCGAACATGTGTGGCTACACCCATCTCTACTTGTGACATATTTCTCCATTATGCTGGAAAAAGCATTGTTCATTACCAAATTGCTACTGGATCAATTGGAGAAAAGGGCACTTTACATGCTGCGATATCGCTATTGATATCGCTAGTGAGCGTTCCTGCCCCCGTCGGTTGTGCATCACGGGCAAATCGCTGCCCGTGGCACACAACATCGCTAACACCCGTCACACATACTTACCTGCCTAGCGATGTCGCTGTTGCCGGCGAACTGCCTCCTTTCTAAGGGGGCGGTTCGTTTGGCGTCACAGCGACGCCACTAAGCAGCCGCCTAATAGTAGCGGAGGGGCGGAGATGAGTGGGACGAACATCCCGCCCACCTCCTTCCTTCCTCATTGCAGGCGGCCGTAGGTACCTCGTTCCCGTGGTGTCACACATAGCGATGTGTGCTGCCGCAGGAACGACGAACAACCTGCGTCCTGCAACAGCAACGATATTTCGGAATGGAATGATGCGTCAACGATCAACGATAAGGTAAGTAATTTTGATCGCTAATGGTCGGTCGTTCCTGCGTTTCACACGCGACGACGTCGCTAACGAGACCGGATGTGCGGCACGAATTCCGTGACCAAACGACATCTCGTTAGCGATGTCGTTGCGTGTAAAGCGGCCTAAAGTTTATCTTGGAGGACATTTAGATCTTATTATTTATTCATGGCAGAGTTATTAGGCAAACTTGTAAGTGAGCCCACTTACCTGGATTAAAAGTAATGACACACATAAGTGTTCTTAGGATGCTTTACTGTTGGCATCACCCAGGACATGATAGCTCTCACTTTTTGTTCTCTGGACAATCAGTCCTCCAAGATGTCTTAAACAGTCTGAAGGGGGCTTCATCTGAGAAAATAACTTTTCCACAGACCTCAGTAGTCGAATCACTTTACTTCCTGCAAAGTTATTTGCTATTAAGAAACTATCTGCTTTGTCATTAGGTTACAGTGGTAGCCAATACGAGGAATTTCAACGTCCAAAGTTTGGCAGTGATGTATATTTGCCAAATGTATGCCAGCTGCTTGTGGGTGATAGAATTCTAACACAACGGCTGGGTGAGTAATAATAAATATTTATGTAGTTACCACTCAAATAACACACAAAAGGGAGACATATACTTTATTAATCTGGGTTCACACAGTGTGATTGAGGCATGCACCTTTTTAAGTGGAAAAATTGACGATAAATCATACTAAATTGGAATAAAATATTATTTATCAAGTACATACCGATATCAATAATAGCTAATAGGTGTCAGTGGATCAGATATTCTACTGAAACTTTTTAGAGTTCCAAAATCATTCTAGTACATTTGATCCACCATCATGATGCACACAGTAAAAATAAATGATTATAGTCACCTTCCCTCCGGTACACCCGTGTCCTCCTTAGATTGTGGCATCTAACCTCAGTGTGTAAACAGTGCAGTGCATAATGTCACTGTCATGTGCACCCACTTACACATCTTTCAGCTGCTAGCATATGGAACAGTGGGTAACAGTGAATATCTATTTTCTTTAATAGTGGCACATGTGACCACCCAGCTGCTTGCAGGTAGCCGGCTGCTGGGTGGTCACATGTGCTGTTATTAAAGAACATGAATATTCACTGCGCTCCACGCCCATAATCCTGCCCACCTCTTAGTCCTGGCTTCAATACAAAGAGGTGGGCGTGGGGATCAGTGAATATTCATATCCTTAATTGGCAACCAGCATCTTGAAGTGCAGGGACCTGACAGGACTCTGTGCTGCAATGCATTTCAGGTGGATATGCACCCTTGGATGCACATCCAGCTGAAACAGGCACTGGGGTCAGTGGGCCCCCAATACTCGTGGGCCTGGTCATGATTCCTGTTACCACAGATGCCCCAGACTGTTCATTCATTCATAGTCGTAGTAGCCAGAACTTTCTCATCTTCATGTAACTTCACTATGACATGTTGATTTTTTTTTTGTATCTGTAAGGCCGTGTTCACACGTTGCATAAATACTGTGTTTTTTGTTTTTTGTAGGTGTCTGCACTAAACTACATAATAGTAATCTTCTCTGATTATTGCATATTTGCTGCATTTTTTATTTAATGCATTTTTGGTGCAGATGTAAAACTATTTTCAAGTGTTCTTATAGTACAGAAAAGCTTTGGTTCTGAACTTAAGGGGAACCTGTCACCACTTTTGTGCAGTATGAGCTGTGGCCACCACCACCGGGCTCTTAAATACAGCATTCTAAAATGCTGTATATAAGAGCCCAGGCCTCTGTGAGAACATAAACACTTTATAATACTTACCTAACGGTCAAGCGGTTGGCCATATGGGCGTCTCCGTTCTCCGGTGCCGGCGCTGCCTCTTTTGACCATCTTTGTTCTCCTTCTTCTTTAGCCGCGGTGCATGACGCGTCCGACGTCATCCACACTCGCTTGCATTCAGGTCCTGAGCAGGGCAGATCAAAGTAGTATTGTAGTGCGCCTGCGCAGGACCAGCGAGTGTGTATGACATAGATGCATCATGCACACAGGCTTCAGAAAGAGGACGAAGATGGCCGAAAGAGGAGGCGCCGACACCGGAGAACGGTGGTGGCCGCAGCTTATCCGCCAAAAAAGTGGTGACAAGTTCCCTTTTAAGGGAACCCGTAAGGTGCAATATGCACCCAGAACCACAAGCAGTTCTGGGTGCATATTTAAAATCCCTGGCTAACTGTTCCAGCATATATAAAGAGATCTGTAGAAAAAGTATTTCTAAAGATCCTTTATGACATGCTAATGTGCACAGGGACTAGTCGCTAGGACGTTATGTCCCCCTACTAGTCCACCCTCTTAGCATGTTAGCACGCCCACAGGGGTGTGCTAACTTGATATTCAATGCCCATTGCCCAGCATCATCTGCGGTGATGCACATACCTGTGTCCATAGTCACCACTTCAGAATGCCGGGTTTAGGGTCAGCACGCATGATCAGAAGTCCCAGCACTACTGGTCATGCGCATTATGAAGTCGGCTGTATGTGTACCAGCTTCAGAGAGGTCTAATGTGCATGACTTCTGATCATGCTTACTGACCCTAAACCCAGCGATCTGAAGCAGTGAGAACGAACATCAGTGCGCGTGTCACTGTTGATGATGCTGGGCAATGGGCATTGAATAAGCATGGGCGTGTGTACCGCCCCTGTGGAAGCAGCCGAGCTGCTCGGATCCGGTTTCACTGTGGCTTGAGGGTCTCCGGACCCGAGAGGGGTCATGCGGCCACTCGAATGAAAAAGGGGTATTTACAGGGGAATTATAGTTCGTGATGCCACCCGTGGTGTGTGGTAATTAGGAGTACCACCGCTGCTGTTGGGAGTACCCGGGGATGATGGAACGGGGCAGCAAGGTGTTGGAACCCTCCACGGGTAGGGGATGCCCCGGGACTCGGTGAAGGAGGGGGAAGTGCAGTGGGTATGAAGGGGTCACTCTCGTACTCACTCAGTTCATAAGCAGACACCGATAACCGGGTAAACCAAGTCTCTGGGTACCGCTGCTGCTGAGGGGAGCTCGTCCGGGTTCTGTCCCCAAGTGGTGCTGCCTGGTGGTCCGTGACCTGCCTCCTGGCACTTAGTTTAGACTTAAACTTAATGGCCCGGTAGCTTGGAACTAGCCGGGCCCCGCTCCCTACTATGGCTAAGTAAGGGAGCTTGCTCTCAGGGCTCACGATTGGGATTTTCTGGACCATTTTTGTTGGAAAGTCCTATCCCCCTCATTGCGCTAATGCCCCAATTCTGGAGCGGGTGGGAACGGATCGTGAAGACTCCGTTCTCCTCAGGTGAATTGTCGGGTTGCCTGAAGCTACTCCCCGACCTAGGGTCCGTGTACCTCGTCGTGCCTTCGGTCCCGGACCGGTGATAGGGCCAGGCTGCCGGCCGTCCTCCTCGATGGGTCCGAGCACCTTGCCATGATCCCCTGCGACCGGGGGTCTGACTCCTCTAGGCCCAGACCACCATCTGCAACCTAGGGAGTTTCTTCGGGAGAACCCACTCCCGACTTCCTCTGAGCTCCTCACAGCTTGAGGGCTACTCTCCAACCTCTCTCCACTCACTGACTCTACTCGACACTCTACACACCTCACCTCCCCTCCCTGACCCCCCAGGTGGACGACTCTATTCCTCTCAAGCCGTCCACTGGTGTGCCAGGTGGGTGTGGGGGGCAGGGTGTCTCTAGGATTTTGATTTGCTGTTGGAGGCAACACCACTTAAGTAGGGACCCAGAACCAAGAGGGAGGCGGAATACTGCACGGAAGGGCAGCTTGTGCGTACCCTGTGACGACCTGATAGTCCAGGGGCGTCAAACGTGCTAATATGCTAAGACGGCGAACTTGTCAGGGGACATAACACCCTTGTGACTAGTCCCTGCGTTCATTAGCATCTCATAAAGGATCTTTTAGAAATACTTTTTCTAAAGATCTCTTTATGTATGCTACTATAGCCTGGGACAATTCAGCATGGATTAGAAATATTCACCCACAACTGCTCGTGGTTTTTGGGTGTATGTTGCACCTGACACTTTAAAAAAGTAACTGCAGATCTTTACATGCGTTTTTTTAAGCTCCACTAGAGAGAAAAAAAGCACCAAAATCACACAGTTCAGCGGTGTCTTTTCATGAAAATTACATCCACTTTGTTTGGACAGTTAAAGTGTTATTCCCATCTCCAAGATCCTATCCCAATATGTAGTTGGTGTAATAATAAGAATATTAGCAAATACCTCCAATTAATAATGTAGTATACAGTGCTGGCCAAAAGTATTGGCACCCCTGAAATTCTGTCAGATAATACTCAGTTTATTCTTGAAAATGATTGCAACCACAAATTCTTTGGTATTATTAACTTCATTTATTTTGCTTGCAATGAAAAAACACAAAAGAGAATGAAACAAAAATCAAATCATTGATCATTTCACACAAAACTCCAAAAATGGGCCAGACAAAAGTATTGGCACCCTTAGGCCTGTTTCACACGTCAGTGATTCTGGTACGTTTGTGCTTTTTTTTTCTACGTACCAGAATCACTGACATACGGAGACCAATTATAATCAATGGGTCTGCTCACACATCAGTGATTTTTCACTGACCTTGTCTTCGTGCGGCGTACCCGCATGTCCGTAATTGCCGCACGGAGACATGTCCATTTTTTTCTGGCATCACTGATGTCCCACGGACCACGCAGTGGTGTGATCCGTGAAACACGTGCCAGAAAAAAACGTGCATACAAAATAAAAATAATTTTTACTCACCCGGCTTCAGCCGTGCTCTCTGCAGCCCGTGCAGCTTGCTGCTTCTGAGCCGGCTCATTACTGTCATGCATATTCATGAATGCACAACACAGCCGACCCGGAAGCAGCTGCTGCGGGGGTCAGCGCCGGCCGGATGCTGCACCGCGGGAGCGTTCAGCACCATGGAGAGCGGGAGCGGGCGCAGGTGAGTTGATCGCTAAGTGCAATCATTGACCATGGAGAACGGAGCCCGGATTGCACTTAGACAACCCACATTGCGGCACATGTGTACGTACATTGAGATTACACCGTAACGAAGAGGTCATTGAGCTGAAAACACGATCTGCACATGCACCGCCTCTGGCACCATTTTATTAAGGACCTGCAGACCAGCCTCAGAATCACACTGAGGACGCACCGCCCACCACAATGATGTTGACAGTAGCACAGAATTTCACAAAGTTGGCAGATCAAGGAGGAGCAGAAGACCTTCCCCTAAAGCTGGTGTCACACTAAGCGACAGCGACAACGACGTCGCTGTTACGTCACCATTTTCGGTGACGTAACAGCGACCTTGTAAGTCGCTGTTATGATCGCTGCTTAGCTGTCAAACACAGCAGAAGCAGCGATCATAACGTCGCTGTGCTACATGTGCAGAGAGCAGGGAGCCACGCTTAGCGCTGGCTCCTTGCTCTCCTAGGTACAGTACACATCGGGTTAATTAACCCGATGTGTGCTGCAGCTACATGTCACAGTGCAGAGAGCAAGGAGCCGCGCGCACTGCTTAGCGCTGGCTCCTTGCTCTCCTTGCTACAGTATACATCGGGTTAATTACCCGATGCATACTGCAGCCACATGTCACAGTGCAGGAGCCGGCACTGGCAGCAAGGGCGGAGGCTGGTAACCAGCGTAAACATCAGGTAACCAGGGAAAGGTCTTCCCTTGGTTACCCGATGTTTACGCTGGTTACAGCTTACCGCAGCTCCCAGTGCCGGCTCCTGATCGCTTCATTTCGTCGCTCTCTCGCTGTCACACACAGCGATGTGTGTGTCACAGCGGGAGAGTGACGACCAAAAAATGAAGCTGGACATTCAGCAACGACCGGCGACCTCACAGCAGGGGCCAGGTCGTTGCTGGATGTCACACACAGCGACAGCGACGGGACGTCGCTGCAACGTCACAGAAAATGGTGACATAGCAGCGACGTCGTTGTCGTCGTCGTTATGTGTGACACCAGCTTAAGTCTCGCCCAATGCACAGACTTCATAAAATGAAAACTTTACAGGATGATTATTTAACAACCACAGATCAGATTCCTTCACTGCATGTATCCATTTAATCAGCATCATAGCAACATTATGACCATGGCTTTACTTTATAGAGCTACATTGTGCTGGCAGGTTCTCTTTAAGAAAACAGGTAATCGGATTGTGCATAATGGAGGGTGTACAAGTCAAGTGCATGACAGATATAGAGAGGGTACTAAAAATATATATGGATATGTTGCAAATTTTAGAGTTTCCTTTGGATTTTCTATTCTGCAGCATGCTCTTTTCTACTACCGAAAGCTACTGGATATTGCCATGGATATCACTCTTGTCATTATAAAGGGTGACGTTAACAGTCAAATCTTCAGACATTTTTATATCAGAGAAAACTTGTCCTGTGTGAACAAAGTCCATCTTATTTTTTCAGTTAGAAGGGTCTAATTGGTTATCTTTGCTCAGTTTTCTGTTTTTCAGTCTTCATAACTCAAGGATTCACTGCGGTCAGTGATTTGCTGCAGAGGTGATGTTTCTTTACACAGGGTCCCAAGTAGCAAAGAAAAGCCAATGCCAGACCTGGGGAGGGTGGCTACCATCCGATATTATTATTTTAACACAGAACTGTGCAATAGAGATAAGAAGCATTTAAAGGAAACCCACGTTAAAGTCTACGTAGATCGTGTAACTCTTTTGTAAAGATTCCTGTTAGCTACTACTATGGGTAGCCTGCTACATATTTTTATTGCTCCTGTTGACTTTAGGAAGAGCATCATAAATGTTCATGTGGTGTGCCCCCTGCCAGTGGTAACTACAGGCCAGCTAGCAGTTTTAATTTAAAGTAATATTGTGGTGGGGTACAGGAACATAACGATCACCGTTGCGGGGAGTGCAGTCAACTGCATGTGAATTCTGGGATGCACATCTAACTGAAAACTATTACTGAGCAGAGACCACTGGATCCCTGCTATGCATTACCTATACAATCCACAGGCTATCAGAGGCCCGCAGCTGCAGAGGACATCAGCGATTGGTCATAGATATTGCATCTTGGGAGGGGGGACAGGCAAGAGATTGAGTTGTTTGTTTTATCTGATGTGAAGAGGACCATAGGCCAAACCATACATTTTTGGTAATGTGCTGTATGTAGGCAACAAAAAAAAGCCATAAATTGCAATTACAGTGGAACCTTGGATTACGAGCATAATTGGTTCCGGGAGTTACTCTTATATCAAAACGAATTTTCCCATAGGAAATAACTGAAACGTAGACAATTCATTCCACAACCCAAAAATATTTACTGTATTTATACAAGCTTATTACAGTAATACAATATAATGTACTGTATTCATATAAAATTATTCCATTACACTAATACTATAGACTGTGCAGTATAGTAAAAGCATATAAAACAAATTAAACTGCACTTTACTTTACAGTCGAATTGTTGGTGTGCGGGAGATACACTACAAGCAATATGCTCTACTGGTTATCAATAAGAAAGTACAATGCTGTATCCAAAAATGCAAATTGATAGATATGCTATGTAGTATATACTGTACTGTACAATGGTATACTGTATACAGTACATATGTACAGAAAGTTACCTCCAAAGCGGGTCAGAGCATGGTGAAAGGACTGAAACAGAAGTGTGCACGGTGAGTATTTGCTCTTATTGCAAAGCATTGCTCTTAAACCAAGTTACAAATTTTTAGAAAGCTTTGCTTGTCTTGCAAAACGCTCTCAAATCAAGTTACTCTTAATCCAAGGTTCCACTGTATCTGGGCCACAAAGAGTAACATTACATCTGTATGAGGATATACAGTATAATGTTGAAAGTTACTGCTTTATGGGAGCCAGTGTACAACAATAATGTTTTACTGTTTACTATAGAAATGGGGGTAAATCTGGGAGCGTGCTTTATATGTTTGTGTATTACATTCTGCAGAGACCAGTCATGGCTGGAAGAAGTTAGCGTTAGGCGCCAGATGAAGAAAAGGAAATTAATTTCTTCAGTAGGAGACATCACCGGTGAGTCACTGGATCTACCAGTACTGAATACACTTACACTATCTACAGAGCAATTGTGTAAAACCAATATCTACATTATATGGTCACTGGTGTTAATATTGGCTGTCTGTAATAAAAAGCAGTTTGTGGGTTGCAGGACTTGAGAATAGTGCAATAAACTCATACAGTGTTTTTTTAATGATCAGTATTGGTGGTATTATGCGGACATGTTGGAGCGAAATGTGTCCTTTGAATGTAATATTATACTGCATGTGTCTTTATAAAGTAAGTTGTGTTCAGTAACTATGGAGATAATATTAGTTGTTTGACTATTGACTATATGACTATTACTTAGATATTTTACTTAGAAAATTACTTTGCCATTTTTCTGTGAGATTTATATATATTTGTATTTAGTTTTTTTATGGTAGATACATAGATTCTATTAATGCCACTAGACCCTTACCTCAGAGACACATGTCTGCTGGGGAGTGGGAGTGTGGCCAGGTCCAAATATGTCGCCGGGGCAGGTACAGCACTTTTTGTGTGGCACTTTATGGTATGCTGACACTGATACTAGTAGTATTGTGGCTGTCTTTATAGAAGCAAGTATCATTTGGTGAGATGTGATGTCTCTCAATTAGCAATGGGCATACCCGAACTGTAAAAGTCCGGATCCACGCGGTTTCAAACTTACCCAAATACCAAGCCCGGGTATTGATCCAGATCCGCCACTCAAGAAATATTTTATAAAAAAATAAATTAAAAAAAAAAGGACAAATAAAGAAAACAAGAATGGAGCAAGCGCTTCAAATTACCGAGGCTCTGGCATGGCTGTACACTACTCTCACGGACGCCCATTCACTTCTGGGGTCGCGCCTTATTGCTCATCCATATGCATCACCTTCCCCGCGCCACCGGCAGTCCTGGCATCTGTGATTGGTTGCAGTCGGACACGCATCAAGTCTGTGTAACAGCATCTGACTGTCTGACTGCAACCAATCAAAGACGCTGTCTGAAGGTCACTATTGTGGTATAAAACTAAATAAATAAAACAATTGGCATAGAGTACCCCTATATTATGATACTCATCACAGATAAAACCCACAGTTACAGGCTGTAGCCCCCAGTCGTGCACTTATCTTGGCTGTGTATCAAAATAGAGGGAACCGCATGCGACTATTTTTTTTTTATTATTATTATTTTAATAATTTAAAAACGCATGCAGTCCCTCCCAATTTTGATACCCAGCAATGATAAAGCCCGACAGCTTGGGGCTGGTATTCTCAGGTTGGGGCGACCCATCAGTCTAAAAATAGCAGCCTGCAGCTGCCCGGGATTGTTGCATCCATTAGATGTGATAAGCCCAGCACTTTACCTGGCTCTTCCCAATTGCCCTGGTGCGATGGCAATCGGGGTAATGAGGGGTTAATAACAGCCCACAGCTGCCACTAAGCCCTAGATTAGAAATGGGAGACATCTATGAGACCCCCCATTGCTAATCTGTAGGTGAAAGTAAATCAAACACAACCACTGAAAAAATCTTGAAATAAAATACAAGAAAAAGCACCCTCTTTAACCACTTTATTAACCCCCAAAACACGACTGCAGGAACGACGTAATCCACATGAGGTCCCACAACGATTTCAGCTCTGCTACATCTGAAGCTCACAGCGAGCGCCATGGAACATGACTAAAGGGTAATTTACACGCTGCGATATCGGTACCGATATTGCTAGCGAGCGTACCCACCCCCGTCGGTTGTGCGTCACGGGAAAATCGCTGCCCGTGGCGCACATCGCTAACACCCGTCACACGGACTTACCTTCCCTGCGACGTCATTCTGGCCGGCGACAGCAGCCATCCAATAGCAGAGGAGGGGCGGAGATGAGCGGCTGGAACATGCCACCCACCTCCTTCCTTCCTCATTGCCGATGGACGGAGGTAAGGAGATGTTCGTCGCTCTTGCGGTGTCACACATAGCGATGTGTGATGCCACAGGAACGAGGAACAACATCGCTAGTGCCCAAACAACGATATTTGGTGTTTGAATGACCTCTCCAAAACCAACTTTTGCGATTGTTGAAGGTCGCTCGTACGTATTATGCGCTGCGATGTCGCTAATGACGCCAGATGTGTGTCACAAATACTGTGACCCCGACGATAAATCGTTAGCGATGTCGCAGCATGTAATGTACCCTTTACACTGTGAGCTGCAGGCAGAGGCTGAGTGAGCCTCGCAATCAGCAGTGACATCACTCAGGTAAGTTGCGATCTCATATGCACATTCCCATGGTCTTCAACCTGTGACCGCAGGTAACCTGACCTCAGGTGATTGCAGGTGGAGAACCGTGGGAACCTAGTGCTGTGACCACAATTTACCTGAGTGACGTCGCGGCTCATTCATTCTCTGCCTAAACCTCACAGCAGGCGGTCATGCTCTATGGCACTTGGTGTGCCCTTCAGATGTAGCAGAGCTGGATAATCGTGGGACATCATGCACATTATGTCGGACCAGCAGGGGTGTTTTGGGGGTTAATAAAGTAGTGAAAGAGGGTGATTTTTTGTAATTTATTTCAAATAAAGGTTTTTTCGGTGTTTGTGCTTATTTACTTTCACTTACCAATTAGTAATGGAGGTGCTTCCATGTTACTGGTAGCACAGAGGCTCCAGATAAACACTACTGTATGCCCCCCCCCCCCAAAAAAAAAAAATCCATCAAAACTCTGCACTGCCAAATCTAAATGCCCCTCTCCCTTCTGAGCCCCACAATGCGCCTAATCACAGTTTCTCATGTTTGGAAATATTGTTGTAGAGAGGAGAGCCCGCTTAATTTATAGAGTGCAGGTTTCCAGAAGAACGAGCTGGGCATAATGTATAGGCACTACAACATACCGGGCATAACAGCCACTATTTGCAATTTTTAATTCAGCAACATTCACTGCGCTTGACACAATGGTTGTTTTCCAGAGACTCAGGGTATGTGCACACGTTGCTTTTTTTTCCGCGCGGAAAAAAACGCACCCTCTGGCAGAGGGGAGAATTGTAAACAATGCTTTTTGACAAACAACGCATCGAAAACGCATGCGTTTTTCATGCGTTTTTCATGCGTTTTTCATGCGTTTTTTTAGGTGCGTTTTTTAAGACTTGTCAGTGTTAATAAAGTTGGTTGAACACAGACCTTTGGAAAAAAAAACCTGTGATGTCATTTCCTTCTCCACATTCTGTTTGGATAAATGGGAGGGCTTGGAATGGAAGGAGCACCATTTGAATTTTGGAAAAGTTGAAATAAACTTCGCGCACCAAGCCCCTTAGGTACCTATACGTCAGAAAACCCCCACAAGTGACCCCATTTTGGAATCTGCACCCATCAAGGATTTTATTCAGGAGTATATTAAGCATTTTGAATCCACAGCTACTTCACCCAAAATGTTGCTGTAGCAACAATATTCTCACTTTTAGGCCCGTTTCACACGTCAGTGAAAAACACTGACGTTTTTCACTGGCGTGTAAAACACGCACATGTCCCTCCGTGTGCCGTGAATCACGGCACACATGGGTTGTCTAAGTGCAATCCAGGCTCCGTTCTCCGTGGCCCGTGATTGCACTTAGAGATTAACTCACCTGCGCCCGCTCCCGCTGTCCATGGTGCTGATCGCTCCCACGGTGCAGCATCCGGCCGGCGCTGACCCCCGCAGCAGCTGCTTCTGGGTAGGCTGTGTCGTGCATCATGAATATGCGCGACAATAATGAGCCGGCTCAGAAGCAGCAAGCTGCACGGGCTGCAGAGGACATCGCTGGACGCCGGGTGAGTTAAAATGATTTTTATTTTAAAAGCACGTTTTTTTTCTGGCACGTGTTTCACGGATCACACCACTGCGTGGTCCGTGGAACATCAGTGATGCCAGAAAAAAATGGACATGTCTCCGTGCGGCAATCACGCACACGCGGGTACGCCGCATGGAGACACGTGCAGTAAAAAATCACTGATGTGTGAGCAGACCCATTCATTATAATGGGTCTGCGTATGTCAGTGATCCTGGTACGTTTAAAAAAAAGCACAAACGTACCAGAATCACTGACGTGTGAAAGGGGCCTAAGGCTATGTGGCCATAATCGAGCGACACGGCGTCTAGTACAGTGTCAGCCTTCCTGCAGCTGCCCATGCCCACGATTTGGGTTCAGGCTGCTGTGGAGCTCTATGCTACCTGCAGAGAACACTCTCGTCTCCGCAGCATAAATTGACATGCTGAGGCTCGGGAAGCCACGCTACCGGTCAGTTTATGCTGCGGAGAAAAGAAGCACAGTGGGCATGGGATCTCCAAAAATCCTTCCACTGTGCTTCTACTGCACAACGCAGCGTTATGGACGCAGGGAAAACACTCAGCGCCCATAACGCTGCAAACCCTGATTGTGGACACACAGCCTAAAAAGCGTCAATGGATGAAGGGATGTCAAATATATATAACGTCCCACCCCCGCCTGCATATTCTAAGCTGGCACCTTTAGTACCTTTCATGTGGCACTAAAGGGTGCCTAGCTTAGTATTTATCCAATAAAAAAAAAATAAAAAAATGAAAAAAATGGCGTGGGGTCCCCCCTATTTTTGATAGCCAGTCAGGGTAAAGCAGACAGCTGTAGCCTGCAAACCACAGCTGGCAGCTTCATCTTGGCTGGTGATCAATTTGGAGGGCTCCCCAGGCTTTTTTTTTTTATTTATAAATAAAGAATAAAAAAAAAATAACGTGGGGTCCCCCCAAATTAGATCACCAGCCAAGGTGAAGCTGACAGCTGGGGTCTTGTATTCTCAGGGTGGGAAGAGCCATGGTTATTGGACTCTTCCCAGCCTAAAAATAGCAGGCCGCAGCCGCCTCAGAAGTGGCGCATCCATTAGATGCGCCAATCCTGGCGCTTCGCCCCAACTCATCCCGCGCCCTGGTGCGTTGGCTAACGGGGTAATAAATGGGGTTGATACCAGATGTGTAATGTCACCTGGCATCAAGCCCAGCAATTAGTGATGTCACGGCGTCTATTAGATACCCGACATAACTAATTGACAGTAAACAAAAGCAAAAAAAGACAACAAAACATTTTTTATTAGAAAAAACACTCCCCAAATCATTCCCTTGTTCTCCAATTTAATAAAAAAAATGGGTCCGCAGAAATCCATTTGGATGTCCCACGTCGCCTCTGGACCTTCTAGAATATGGGGGACACGTTCAGGGAACGTATCCCCCATTTTCTAGGAGGGCAGACCCTCCATTTGAGGAGAGTGGGTGCAAAAATCTGCACCCACCCTCCCCGGGTCACAGCTGCAGAGTGCCGAGCAGCCAGCACAGCTCTCTGAACACAGTGCTGGCTGTCAGCTGCTCTGCTCATGTGACCGGCCGGCGTATGCTGTGAAGGAGGAGGGGGCCGCGGGGGATCAGCGCTGCGACCGGACAGGTATGTATGACACCGGGGGGAATAGGGGGTGAACGGGCAGGGCCTGGGGGGCATTTTTCTGTCGCATGTCTCAAGGCACATGCGACAGATAACATAGGAGCAGGGCGGCCGGTGCGCTACTGTGCGCGCGGCCATGTTGGATTTTCGGGAGGGGGGTCGGGGGTCGGGGCGGGCACTTTGGTGACACCGGGGGCTTTGCCAGGAAGTGAGGTCAACAGGAAACCTCTTGACCTCACTTCCAGGTAAATGCCTGCGTTCTGGCGTGCCGACAAAGGCCGCGGACCGCAACAAAAAAGCAGGTCCATGCGGTGTAGCTGCGTTCTGACCCCACATCATTGATTTCAATGGGGGAGAGAACGCAGCCACAACGCACAAAAGAAGTGACATGCTGCTTTTCTTTCCGCACCGATTTTTGGCATCCAAAACGCTGCGGAAAGAAACGCAGCATGTGCACTGATTTTTCAGCTTTCCCATACACTTTGCTGGGAAAGCTGAACGCATGCAATTTGCCACTAAAACGCTGCGGTTCAAAACGCAGCGTTTCCGCGGTAAAAAACGCAACGTGTGCACACAGCCTAAATCGTCACTACATCCATATATGAACTCCCAGAGGGGTGTAATTTCCAAAATTTGGACACTTGGGGGGATTTCTGTTGTTGTGGCACTTAGGGGCTCTGCAAGTGGAGTCCACAAACTATTCTAGGAAAATATGTGCTCCAAGAAATCAAATGGCGCTCCTTCCCTCCCGAGACCTGCGTGTGGGCAAACAGTACTGTACAGTAACATGTGGGGTATTGCCACGTTCATGAAAAATTGTGTAACACATCTTGGGGCCTTTTTTTTTACCTATTCCCCTTGTAAAAATTGGAAATCTGGGGTTAAAACACCATTTTAGTGGTAAAAATGTAATTATTTTTTTTCATCGCCCAATAGTATAACATTTTGTAGCACACCTGTAGTGTCAATATTCTCATTGCACCCCTACATGAATTTACAAAGGGGTGCAGTTTCTAAAATAATGTCACTTGTAGGGTATCTTTGCTGTTCTGGCACCTCAGGGGCTTTGCCAATGTTACTTGGCACCCCCTTCTTCACTTTGTACTGTGCCTCAAAAGTAGTTTTCAACCACATATGGGATATTGGTGTACTCAGGAGAATTTGCACAACAAAATACATGCTTCATTATGCCCTGTTATCCTAGTGAAAATTAAACATTTGGGGTTAGAGGAACATTGTTGTGGTTAAAAATGTACTTTTTAATTCTTTTTCACAGCTCAATGTAATATAATTCTGTGAAGCACCTGGGCATTCAAGGTGCTCACCAAACATCTAAATACATTTCTTGAGGGGGTCTAGCTTCCAAAATGGGGTCACTTGTGGTGGAGGTGCACTGTTTAGACACATCAGGAGCTTTCCTAACACGACATGGTACCCGCTATCAACCCCCGACAATTTTGAGCTCTAAAATTCACATAGCGTTCCTTCACTTCCGAGCCCTGCCATGCGCCTAAACAGTAGATATCCACCACATATGGGGTATCAATGTACTCAGGAGAAATTTTATAACAAATTGTACTGTCCATTTTCTTGTTACCCTTGTGAAAATGCAAAATATGGTGCTAAAATAACATTTTTGTGGAAAAACTTACATTTTAATTTTTCCTTCCGCAATGCTTTACTAACTGTGAAGCACTTAAAAGGCTAATAAACTTCTTGGTGTGGCTTTAAGTACTTTGAGTGGTGCAGTTTTTAGAATGGTGTCACTTTTGGGTATTTTCTGTCACCTAGGCCCCTTAAAGTCACTAAACTTTTTTTTTAAATTTTGTTGGAAAAATGAGACATTGCTGATAAACTTTGAACCCTTCTAAATTCCTAACAAAAAAAAATATGTTTCACAAATTCTGCTGTTGTGAAGTAGTGTGGGAAATGTTAATTGCTAACCATTTTGTGTGACATCACTACCTGGTTTACAAGAAAAGTTTGAAAATTGCGAAATTTTCTAAATTTTCGCTAAATTTCTGATATTTTCACAAATAAACACAAAAAATATCTTCCTAAATTTACCATAATCATGAAGTACAATGTCACAAAAAAACAAATATCAGGATCACTGGGATTTGTTGAAAAAGTCCAAAGTTATTACATAATAAAATGACACTGGTCAAAATTGAAAAAAGTGGCCAGGTCAAGAAGGTGAAAACCAGGCTCGAGGGTAAAGGGGTTTAAAAAAAATTGTTCCTGTGCTATATAATATTATAAATGTGTCCCTGCTATGTACTGTGTAATGGCCATGTCTGACCGTACAGGGACATGGTCTGGTCATAACATTACAGCACGGGATCATAGCTGATTCTTTTTGTGAGGTAAAATATTTACTATTGCCTATTTTTAAGGTTCTTTGAAGTTTTACCTTAAAGAATTATTTGTCATACCCTGCTTGTATACTCTCTTTTGTATCCTCCCCTGCCCAGGAGATGTGATATAATCAGGCCATGTCCCTGTCTGGTCAGACACAGCCATTACACAGTACATAGCAGGGGCATAAATATAGGACTATCTCATAATAGGAACATTTTTTTACACATGCAATTGTGAAACTTATTATTATTCCTAGATCTATTTATTAAACTGAACTTTGAAATTTGTTCAGGGGAACACCCCTTAAAGTAGATTTCCAGCTTTACATGTAGAAGTAGTTTGATTCTGACTGCATTTAGGGTTAATCTAGGATAACCATGCATCACCTTACTCCTTTGACTGTTATATTTAAAAGGAATGTATATTTCTTTGAATATAAGCGTAAGTGAAGAGTGATTCTGTCAGCAGCCTAATGTCTGTGAATTTGGCTCAGTATCTAGCTACCACAGAAACATCAATGCAGTTTAAGGGGCCATTTCATTTCTAAGCTCATAAAAGTGTAGAACATTTTTATATCAGTTTTTTTCTTTTTTGCTTACAAGAAAAAAATCACCTATTGTTCATCAATGTGTTGATCCAATTTCTATCCATTTTGGATCAGTGTCCGTGTTTCATCTATTTTTCTCACACATAAAGGTAAGGAAAACACTGTGAAACCTTCAATTTTTTTTTCATTAAAGTATTGGCTGTTCAATGCTTTAAGACTCTTTGGTTCATATTGGCAATTTTGATCAAAATCGCACATCTACTTATAATTTGGGTCCTCAAAAAAGAAAATAAAAACACATATGGTAAAAATCCATGGTGTACAATGGGTTTGTGTTCTGTTTGTGAAAAACATGGATAGAATGTACGTCGTCTCAACGAGACTGAATTTACTCATTGTTTTTGGTGGCTTTTTTGTGTGCACTAATAAAAAAAATGATGCACCATCCACACACACACACACACTTTTTTATGCTGCCTTAAAAATGCTCAAAAAGATTGAACATGTTACAGTACATATCTTCAGTCTTTAGGTCGATTTTTAAACTTCTTCGGTCTTCAAAAAATGCAAAGCAGTTAAAAAAAAAGGTTACCAGTCTATTCTTCTAGAGTTTTCCACTTGGAAGATGCCACAAAAAGTGTATAAAAAGCCCAAAAAGACAGATGGCGGACACTTGGCATCCTTTGTAGCTTTTTAAAAATGGCTGCATTTTCAATTAAAAACTCAACTGGTTTGCCTGAACTTAAAGGGTGCTTTACATGCTGCGACATCGCTACCGATATATCATCGGGGTTACATTGTTAGTGACGCACATCAGGCGCCATTAGCGACATCGCAGTGTGTGACACCAGGGAGCGACGATCAACGATCACAAAAACGTCAAAAATCGTTGATACGTTGCTCCTTTTCATAATATCGTTGGTGGTGCATGACGCTGGTTGTTCCTCATTCCTGCGGCATCACATATCGCTATGTGTGACGCCGCAGGAACGACGAATATCTCCTCACCTGCGTCCACCGGCAATGAGGAAGGAAGGAGGTGGGCGGCATGTTCCGGCCGGTCATCTCCGCCCCTCCTCTCCTATTGGGCGGCTGCTTAGTGACGCCGCAGTGACGTCGCCATGAGGCCGAACGTACCTCCCCCTTGAAGGAGAGATTGTTTGGCGGTCACAGCGACGTCGCTGAAAAGGTATATTGTTACGTCCGGGTGGTGGAAACTCTGGACCGTACACCGGTTTCCCTTGAGGAGGCAGCCAGGCCGGTCACCCCGCCAGAGGGTCTGGATACACGGCAGCCGAAGCACTGTTGGTAGTCAGACAGTCCATAAGAGAGCTGGATAGGTGGATGTCGTGGAACAAACGGAGTTCTGGACGGTAGTCCGGGTGACGAGGCTCAGGGTCCGAGGCCGGGTAGTAGGGTCAGGCGGGATCCGGAACCTGCTGAGCGATGGGACGGGTCACCGAACGGAGCCAGGGACTGGAGACTGGTGGAGCTGCAGAGGTGGTGGAACATCCGCCGAAGTCACCGTCAGGGTACTGTAGTGGACGTGGTTCGGAGCGGCTGGCGTGGCAGAACAGGCTCTACGAGACAGGACAGGGTTAATACAGAGCAAGCAATACGGGGACCTGAACTCCTAGTCTATCAAACACGTAGAACAGGCCCTGCCCTCCAGGGAAGTGAATCTTAATATACCCTGTACCTGTCTATGCAATTTCCTGTTTCTAGGTGCTGGCCCTTTAAGAAAGGGTCAATGAGCGCGCGCGCGCCCTAATGCGCATGCGCGAGGCCCGAGTACCAGAAGCCAGTCCAGGGAGCGGTGCAGAGAAAGCAGGAGTGCCCGGCTGGGTGTCCCACGTCGCAGAGGAGCGCCGGGAGCGGGGAGCTGTACGCATGGAGGGCGCAGGCGGGGAAGAGGAGGCCGGGACCGGAGTGGTGAGCAGGGGACGCCGCCGGGGAGCGGGGAGCGGGCCACGGGGACTGGAGAGCGGGGCCAGAGGACCGGGAAGCGTGACAGTACCCCCTCCCCCACGCCCCTCTCCCCGCAACCGGGACAGGAAGGCACGAATCAGAGTAGTGCCAACATTCTCCCGGGGCTCCCAGGACCTATCCTCGGGACCATAACCCGCCCAGTCTACCAGGAAGTATTGCCGACCTCGCACGGTCTTCATGGCCACGATATCCCTTACCGCATAGATGTCATCATCAGCAATAGGAGGAGGAGCAGTACCGGCATCAGCGGAGAAGGGACCAAGGACAACAGGCTTGAGCAAGGAGACATGGAAGGAGTTGGGTATCCGCATCGTGGCCGGGAGCTGCAGCTTGTAGGAGACTGCATTGATCTTGCTGATGACTTTAAACGGCCCGATGTAGCGAGGAGCCAACTTGTACGAGGGTAACTTCAATCGGACATATCTGGATGCAAGCCAGACCAGATCACCTGGGGAGAAACACGGGGGATCCAGGCGCCTCTTGTCCGCATGTCTCTTCATCCGCAAAGAAGCACGTTCTAGGGAAGACTTGACAAAGTTCCATATAGCTGAGAAGTCCCGAACCAGAGCATCTGCTGCGGGGACATCGGAAGCCGAGGATACTGGCAACGGGACAGAAGGCTGCAGTCCGTAAACGACCTGAAAGGGAGAGCTGGAGGTGGACTCACTGATGTGCTGGTTATGGGAGAATTCAGCCCAAGGTAGGAGCGTGCACCAATCGTCATGATGAATGTTGACGTAGTGGCGCAGGAAGGAGGTCAGGATCTGATTGACCCGTTCCACTTGGCCATTCGACTGAGGATGGTAGGCTGAAGAAAAGTCCAAGGACACTCCCAGATGTTTGCCGAGAGCCCTCCAGAAGCGCGAGGTAAACTGAGTTCCTCTGTCGGACACAATGTGTGCGGGGAAGCCATGCAATCGGAATATGTGCTGTATGAAGGAGTCAGCTAGCTCCTGGGCAGAGGGCAGCCCTGCCATGGGAACGAAGTGAGCCATCTTTGAGAAGCGATCCACCACAACCCATATGACCGTATGTCCGGAGGATAAGGGTAAGTCCGTAATGAAGTCCATTGCGATATGTTGCCACGGAACGGAAGGAATGGGCAAAGGCAGAAGACGTCCATATGGTAGGTGCTTGGGTGTCTTATTCCGGTTACAGGATGGACAGGCTGAGACGAAGGTTGCGACGTCTTTACGAAGGGACGGCCACCAGTAGTGACGGACAATCGTACTCCAAGTCTTCTTCTGACCAGCATGGCCGGCGATCTTCGAGGCATGGCCCCAGTGCAGGACTCTCTGTCTGTCAGTATCTGAGACATAGGTTTTCCCAGGGGGTATCTGAGTTAGAGCGACAGGATTCACCGGAATGACTTTACTGGGGTTGATGATGGGCTGGAACGTCTCCTCCTCCAACTCCACGGGCACGAAGGACCTGGACAAAGCGTCTGCCCGCACGTTCTTATCCGCAGGCCGAAAATGGAGTTGGAAATCAAATCGAGCAAAAAACAAGGACCAGCGGGCTTGTCGTGGGTTCAGTCTTTGGGCAGACCGCAGGTACTCCAAATTCTTGTGGTCCGTGTATATGATCACAGGGTATACTGCTCCCTCCAAGAGGTAGCGCCATTCCTCCAAGGCCAGCTTCACGGCCAGTAGCTCCCGATCCCCGATGGTGTAGTTGCGTTCGGGTGCCGAGAAGCTCTTGGAGAAGAATCCACAAGTGACCATCTTTCCGGAGGGGGAGTTCTGCATGAACACTGCCCCGGCTCCTGAGGAGGAGGCATCCACCTCTAAGGTGAACTGTCGGGTCAATTCAGGGCGATGGAGAACTGGGGAAGAAGCAAACGCCTGTTTCAAGGAGCAGAACGCGGCATCGGCCGCCGGTGGCCAGTCCTTAGGATTAGCTCCTTTCTTAGTCAAGGCAGAGAGAGGCGCAGTCAAGGCAGAGAAATGCGGGATGAATTGACGATAATAGTTCGCAAAGCCGAGAAAGCGTTGGATAGCCTTCAGTCCGGAAGGAGGAGGCCAGTTGATGATGGCAGACACTTTCTCTGGGCCCATCTGCAGGCCAGTGTCCGAGATTACATAACCCAGGAAGGGAAGAGACGACTTTTCAAAGATGCATTTCTCGTACTTGGCGTACAGACGGTTCTCTCTAAGCCTCTGGAGAACTAGCTGCACGTTCTCTCTGTGGGTCTGTAGATCCGGAGAGAAGACCAGGATGTCATCCAGATATACCACGACACAGACATAGAGGAGATCTCTGAACATGTCGTTCACCAATTCTTGGAAGACTGCCGGAGCATTACACAGACCAAAGGGCATGACACAATACTCGTAGTGCCCATCCCGAGTGTTGAATGCGGTTTTCCATTCGTCTCCAGAGCGAATGCGAACCAGGTTATAGGCCCCACGGAGGTCCAACTTGGTGAATACACGGGCTCCTCGGAGCCGATCGAATAGTTCGGGGATAAGCGGCAGAGGGTATTTGTTTTTTACGGTGATCTGGTTTAATCCCCGGTAGTCAATGCAAGGGCGCAGATCACCTTCCTTCTTTTTGACGAAGAAAAAACCTGCTCCGGCAGGGGACGAGGATCTCCGAATGAACCCCTTAGCCAGGCTCTCGGTGATATAGGCAGACATAGCTCGTGTTTCAGCAGGGGACAAGGGGTATATCCTTCCTCTAGGAGGCGTAGTTCCTGGCAGTAAATCGATGGCACAGTCGTAGGGACGATGAGGCGGTAGTACCTCTGACTCTTTTTTATCAAAAACGTCCGAGAAGGACCAGTAGGCAGAAGGCAGTCCTGGTAGAGACTCTGGAACCGGAGGGCGTCGGATGGGCTGGATGGATTTCAGACATCTCTCGTGACACGAGGAGCCCCATCGGGTGATTTCACCTGTACTCCAGCTGACCGACGGTTCGTGTGTCCGTAACCATGCGAGTCCCAGCAGGATCTGATGAGACATGCGCGGGAGGACGTAGAAGGTGATCTTCTCGGTGTGCAGAGCACCGATCCGTACTTCCACAGGCTTGGTGATCAGTGAGACGGTGTCAGAGAGAGGTCTCCCATCTACAGAG
This sequence comes from Anomaloglossus baeobatrachus, assembly GCF_048569485.1. Lineage (NCBI taxonomy): Eukaryota > Metazoa > Chordata > Amphibia > Anura > Aromobatidae > Anomaloglossus > Anomaloglossus baeobatrachus. The sequence continues at coordinate 422,681,903 of NC_134355.1, read as the reverse complement.
GCGATCACCAGCGGTTTCTCTAGTGGGAGGACAGGCACCTGGTACTTATCCACCGTGGCCTGCTGGATGAAGTTGCCTGCTGCTCCGGAATCGAGATACGCCTCTGCCGTGAACCGGGTCTCTTCTGTAGTGACTTGAATAGTCCAGGTAACGGAGTCTGAGAGAGTCCCAGCACATAGGGTGGCCTCTCCTACCAAGCCTAGGCTTTGGAGTTTCCCGGCTTCTCGGGACAAGAGCGTAGCAGGTGTGTGCCATCACCGCAGTAGAAGCAGAGACCCTTTCCTAGTCGTTCTGCTCGGCGTTGCTCCGACTGCCTCAGGCGGTCAATCTGCATGGGTTCGTAGGTAGACGCGCCAGGTGACGCCAACTGGGGAGCGATGGACTTCTGGGGTGGAGAGGAGTGCCTTATCGGACGCCTCTCGTGGGACACCTCTTTGGATCGTTCCTGAAAGCGAAGATCCACTCGAGTCGCTAGAGCAATCAGGGCATCCAGGGTGGAAGGCACGTCACGACCAGCCAGCTCATCTTTAATACGACCCGAGAGTCCCTCCCAGAAGGCGGCGGTTAGGGCCTCATTGTTCCACCCGAGTTCCGAGGCCAAGGTGCGAAAACGAATAGCATATTGGCCCACCGTCAGAGTCCCCTGACGTAGCCGGAGGAGGGATGAGGCAGACGCGGAGGCGCGTCCGGGCTCGTCAAAGGTGCTACGAAATGCCTGCAGGAACTCCTGGATGTTGGTGGTTACCGGATCCTCCTTCTCCCACAAGGGGTTCATCCAGGCCAGTGCCTCTCCCTCTAGATGGGACATCATGAACGCGACCTTGGCTTGGTCAGAGGCAAAAAGGCGCAGCAGCAGCTTGAAATGGAGGGAGCATTGATTTATGAATCCCCTGCAAGTCTTGGGATCTCCGGCGTACCGGGGTGGTTAGGCCAAACGAAGCTTGGAAGCATCCGAGGAGGCTTCCACGGGAGCTGCGGCCGTGGATTGTGCAGTGGAAACCTGAGATGCCAAGGACGTGGCCGTTGCTTGCAGCGTGTTCAGGCGGGTATCCACAGAAGACATGAAAGACAGCATGCGGGTCTGGGTCTCGCGCTGTCGTATGAGTTCCTGCTGCAGGGCCGCTAGTGCTTCGGCGGGATCCATGGCCTGTTCTAGCTGTTACGTCCGGGTGGTGGAAACTCTGGACCGTACACCGGTTTCCCTTGAGGAGGCAGCCAGGCCGGTCACCCCGCCAGAGGGTCTGGATGCACGGCAGCCGAAGCACTGTTGGTAGTCAGACAGTCCATAGGAGAGCTGGAAAGGTGGATGTCGTGGAACAAACGGAGTTCTGGACGGTAGTCCGGGTGACGAGGCTCAGGGTCCGAGGCCGGGTAGTAGGGTCAGGCGGGATATGGAACCTGCTGAGCGATGGGACGGGTCACCGAACGAAGCCAGGGACTGGAGACTGGCGGAGCTGCAGAGGTGGTGGAACATCCGCCGAAGTCACCGTCAGGGTACTGTAGTGGACGTGGTTCGGTGCGGCTGGCGTGGCAAAACAGGCTCTACGAGACAGGACAGGGTTAATACAGAGCAAGCAATACGGGGACCTGAACTCCTAGTCTATCAAACACGTAGAACAGGCCCCGCCCACCAGGGAAGTGAATCTTAATATACCCTGTACCTGTCTATGCAATTTCCTGTTTCTAGGTGCTGGCCCTTTAAGAAAGGGTCAATGACCGCGCGCGCGCCCTAATGCGCATGCGCGAGGCCCGAGTACCAGAAGCCAGTCCAGGGAGCGGTGCAGAGGAAGCAGGAGTGCCCGGCTGGGTGTCCCACGTCGCAGAGGAGCGCCGGGAGCGGGGAGCTGGACGCATGGAGGGCGCAGGCGGGGAAGAGGAGGCCGGGACCGGAGTGGTGAGCAGGGGACGCCGCCGGGGAGCGGGGAGCGGGCCACGGGGACCGGAGAGTGGGGCCAGAGGACCGGGAAGCGTGACATATATGCGTGTGACACTGCCGTAGCAATGATGTTCGCTACGGCAGCAATCACCAAATGTTGCACGAACAACAGGGGCAGGTGCTATCGCGCATGACATCGCTAGCTATCACTAATGTGGCACCCTGGACAAGCCAGGACGTCACAGGTACTGCAACAACACACCCCACACCCCGGTTAGGAACATCAAAGTCAGACACAAATCCTTGTTGCCTCCCTCCAGGGGCTGATGTCCACACCAGGTGGGGCGGAGCCAGGTGGTTGGCTCCTCCCACCGAGGAGTTCACAGTCCTGGAGGCGGGAAAAGGAAGGCAGTGGAGTGTAGAGCGTGAGTGAGGGAAGTAGTATTGGGGGAACTGACTGGCCATGTCCGGGTACGTGGCCCGGGCACAGAAACAGCAAGGTTGGCAGACGGTGGTGACCGTCTGCAGGAGAGGCCGATTGACGCACATCCGTAAGGACCGGGGACGGGCGGTGGTCCGCCGGTACCGGATCGAGGAGTGAAGAGAAGCCAGCACCATCCGGCAGGGCCTACGGATCCCGACCAGGCTAGGAGTCGCCGGTCAAATCCGTCAGCGACGGGAACCTCCGGGGTTTCCCAGCAATAAAGACCCGACTGAAGGCAACCGCTCAACCGTGAAAGGAAATACAGCTACCGCCATAGGTAGAGTTCCCAGGGCCAGCGCCTGCTGGCAAAAGGGGCTCCTCCGGCAAATATACCGCTGGGGAGCGGGTTACCGGTGGGAAGCCATCGAGGCCGAGAACATAACCTACCGGGAGTGACCGTCGCAGCCGTCTGTGGGACTCGTCCATCCAGCCGTTTGTTTTACCAGAGACTCCGTGTGCGTTACTGGCTGAGTAAGTACCACTGTGCCGTCTGGCACTGCGCTGCCCCGTGACCCTGCACCTGGCCAAGCCCTGCAATCCACCAAACAGACAACAACTCCGGGTCCCGGGACTACCAAAAACCCCCTACCCACGGAGGGGAGGGAAACATCCCAGCTGCTCCCCGTGATCGCTCCTGGGATCCCCGTACAGAGCAGCGGTGGTGCCCCAACCTCACCACACACCATGGGTGGCGTCACAAACTGACATCCCCAAACACCAACAAAACACCCCTTTCACTCACGGGCAAGGAGCGCCGCTCGAGTCCCCGGATCCGGCCCACCGCTCGAACCACCGAGCAGCAGCAGCAGCAGCACCGGACCCGAGCGTGGTGAGCGCAGAACCCTCCCCGCCCGCGACAACTTGGCGTCACAAACAGGATCTACCGTTCTACCGCCTGGAAGAAGTGCGCCTTGTGTCCCGCCGGAGGTGTCCGGCCGAAAATTTTCGGAAGCCGCCATATTGGGCGAAAAGTCCCCGCTCGAGCGTCTTCCCGAGCAGTGGAGGTGCGAAAGCCGAAGCTCCGCCCCTGAAGAGGAGGTGCCAAAAAGACACCAAGGGGGGACGGAAACAAGATGTCTGCGCCCGACGGAGCCGCTGGGGGAGCGGTGGACGTAGCTGCGGACGTGCCGGTAGATGTAAATGGGCCCGGCCGTGCTCTGGCCGCAGGAGCGGGAGGGGCCGCGGCCCCCGCCCTTGCCCAGGTGATGCCGTTTTCCTTGCCCTATGTGACCGGAGCTACCTGGCTGCCACAGTACGACGGGAAACCTGACACATTGCAGGTCTTCTGGAAGAAGCTTAGCCCGCTTTTAGAACTGTACCCCCTGACTGAGAAGCAGCGTGCAGCGGTCGTGATGGGGCAGCTATCCGGCGCAGCTGAGCAGGAGACGGACACCTGGGCCAAGGGGGACCGGTCCTCCGTGGCCACTATCTTCAAAAAGCTACAGATTGCCTTTGAAATTTGCACTGGGGCTGAACTGCGAATGCAGTTTTACCAATGCCGATAGTGACCTGCCGACAGTATCAGAGACTATGCCCTGCGTCTACAAACTTCTCTCCGGACTCTGAAGCGGGTGGATACCATCAATGATGCTGATAGTAACAAAATGCTGGTCGAGCAGTTCGTGCAGGGGATGAGATCCCCGGAGGACAGCAAACAGCTGTGGCTGTGGGCCTTAGAACACCCTGATGTGGACTTTGCCGTGTTGAAAGAACGGGCCATTAAGGCTCTGCAGCCCCTGGCATCCGAAGTCCCTGGAGCGGCCCCGTGGCCGGCTGAGACGGCTCCCATCGTGGTAGCTCCTTCTCCCCTAACTCCTGCAGCGCCTACGAATTCTGGCGGAATGATGGAGGAACTGGCTGTCCAAGTCCGTCGTATGGATGGAGACCTTGCCAAGATCCTCGCCGCCCTGCAGCCTCCAACGAGGTCCAGGCCCCTGGGGGGGTTACAACTCGCTGACCGCCCAGAAGATGTCCCCTGGATGCAGCGGAAAAGGGCTACTGACCCACGGTATGGACCCCCGATCTGTTACAAGTGCAGCAAGCCCGGTCACTACTCCCGACGGTGTCCGTTAAACGAACAACCCCTGGGGCCAGGGGCCAATCCTCAGGAGTAGAACCCAGTGGCCCCCCCGACTGGCGGGACCGGTTCATCGGGGCCCGCCCCATCATCCCTCTGGCTGTGGACGGCGTCCCGCTGATGGCGCTCCTGGACACTGGATCTTAGGTAACCATGATGCCATATACACTGTATCAGCGGTATTGGGGGGAGGATGAACTTGCTCCTCCAGATAGCAGTATGACTTTGATTACCGCTGATGGCCTCCCGTTGACCCAAGTGGGGTACAAACATGTGGCTATGACTGTGGGGCGGACCGAGCTACAACACCAAGGGATGGTCGTGATAAGGAATGACCCCAGCGATCATGATCCAAAGGTGGTGCTAGGAACGAATGTAATGGAGCATTGCATGAGTGAGGTGCTGACCCTACTACAACACCTGGCTGCCACCGCAGCGGGAAGTCGACAGAGGGCGGTGCAGCGAGAGATTCGGGCCTTGATGTACCGGCAGCAAGTGAACTCTGCGGGAGGAGAGATTGGGGGAGTGAGAGTGATGGATGTGGCCCCTTTAACTGTACCTCCCCGGAGCGAAATGATGATCTGGTGTAGGGCAGCGGTAGGTCCCCAGGGACGTGATTACCCAGCCATGGTAGAGCCCATGCCCTCCGAACACTGGCCCACCGTAATGGCCGCCAGGGGAGTGGTAGACGTTAAGAAGGGGAGGGTGCCCGTGAGAGTGTTAAATTGTGGGGAGGAGGAGGTTAGACTCCCACGGTACGCCACCCTCGCCAAGCTACTAACCCTGGACCCCCACACCATCGAAGAGGCAGTCTCCCCGGCCTACTCGCCCTCCGCCAGTCGCCACACGCCCCCTGTACAGTTAGGTGAGTGGTGTCGAGAGCTGCATGTGGGCACTGAAGATACCCCTACACATCACAGGGACGGGGTATACCGGGTAGTACAGGAATACGAGCAAGTTTTCAGCAAACACCCGCTAGACTTTGGGCAGATTAAAGGGGTCCAACACTACATACCCACCGGCAGGCACCCCCCTATTAAAGAGAGGTATAGACCTATCCCGCCCACACATTATCAATGTGCCAAAGAGATGTTGAAAAACATGAAAGAGGCGGGGGTTATTCGGGATAGCTGCAGTCCCTGGGCGGCTCCGCTGGTGCTGGTCAAGGAAAAGGATGGCACAATGAGGATGTATGTGGATTACCGGAAGATCAGCCAGATAACCCATAAGGATGCCTATCCTCTGCCCCGTATTGAAGAATCTCTAGCCGCGCTGAGGACCGCTAACTACTTCTCTACCCTTGACCTCACCAGCGGATACTGGCAGGTGGCCGTAGCACCCGAAGACCGTGAAAAGACCGCCTTCGCCACCCCCATGGGACTCTGTGAGTTCAACAGCATGCCGTTTGGGCTGTGCAACGCCCCTGGAACCTTCCAACGGCTAATGGAGTACTGTCTGGGACACCTGAATTTTGAGACTGTCTTGCTGTACCTGGACGATGTAATCGTGTACTCACAGACATATGAAGCTCACCTGGAGCACATAGCTGAGGTGTTCGCGTCCCTTGCCAAGTATGGGATGAAACTGAAACCCCCCAAGTGTCACCTGTTGAAGCCCAGGGTACAGTACCTCGGACATGTGGTGGGCGCGGAAAGCATCGCCCCAGACCCGGAAAAGATCACTGCCATACGGGACTGGCAGAGGCCGACTACAGTGAGGGAGGTGAGACAGTTCCTGGGCCTGGTGGGCTACTACCTTCGCTTCATAAAAGGGTACACGAAGATGGCTGCCCCCATGCAAGACCTCCTCGTGGGACAGACCAAGGGTGGTAGGCCTACTGGGACTGCGTTAGTGTGGGAGGAAAAGCACGACGAGTCCTTCCGCCAACTGAAGGCGGCGTTGACCGGGGAAGAGATCCTGGCGTACCCCAACTACAGCCTCCCATTCATCCTTTATACCGATGCCAGCAATGTGGGCTTGGGAGCGGTATTGGTCCAGAATCAAGACGGCAGGGAAAGGGTGATCGCTTATGCCAGCCGAAAACTCCGACCCACCGAAAGGAATCCTGAGAATTACAGCTCCTCCAAGCTCGAGCTTCTAGCACTGGTGTGGGCTATCACCGAGCGGTTCCGCCATTACCTAGCATCGGCCAAGTTCACCACTTACACGGACAATAACCCACTAACCCATCTGGATACAGCCAAGCTGGGTGCATTGGAGCAGCGGTGGGTGGCCAGGCTGGCCAATTACGACTTCACCATCAAATATCGGGCCGGCCGTACAAATGCCAACGTCGATGCCCTCTCCCGGATGCCCCACCTGTCGGAAGAAAGGCTGGATGATGATGACCTCGAAGAGGTCGAGTTGACTGCGTTTCACCGGCCGCCAGTTGAGAAGTTGCATGTCCATCAACAACAGGTGAACCTGGACCCGCTGCCCAGTAAGGGGTAGCAAGAAGCCCAGGATCAGGCACCCGCTGTCCGTTTGGTCAAAACCTTGGTGGAACAGGGCTCGGCTGGAATGGACCCTACTGCCCCTGCCGAGGCCCAACGCTTGTGGCGGGAACGAACCCGGCTATGCCTGCATCAAGGGAAGCTGTATCGGGAGTTAATCAATCCGAAGACCCAAGAGAAGGTTCGTCAGCTGGTGATTCCTCAAGCTAATGTGCCCACAGTCCTCCAGGCATACCATGACGGTGCCGGACACTTCGGGTGGAAAAAGCTGGAAATCCTGTTAAGGGAGCGTTCTATTGGAGTGGGATGTGGGAATCTGTGGAGGCCTGGTGCCGAGAATGCGGCCCCTGCACACTGAGGAGAAGGGATGAGGCCAGCCAGAAGGCTCCACTACGCCCAATCATCACGCATCAACCGCTGGAGCTGATGGCCCTCGACCATGTGAAGCTCACCCCTAGCCGAAGTGGGTATACTTATGCCCTGACCATTGTGGACCACTATTCAAGATTTATGGTGGTTGTCCCAGTCAAGGACCTGCCGCTAGAGCATTCCAGGCCTATTTCTGTCGGCCGCATGGATACCCGGAGAAGGTGCTTACCAACCAGGGCCCGGCCTTTGAAGCGGAGGTGTTCCAAGAATTCTGCCAGCTGTACGGTTGCAAGAAAATTCGGGCCATGCCTTATCACGCCCAAACCAATGGCATGTGCGAAAAGATGAACCACTTGGTCCTGAATCTCCTCAAGACGTTGCCGCTGGAGGAGCGGAACCTATGGCCAGAGAAACTACCTGACCTGGTGTAATACTTATATATGTTCTGAGGATTTCGATAGCGTAGGGCAATGACAATCAGAGACGAGTTCTTGGTACAAGATATTTTATAATATGTAACCACGGATACACAACGGAAAACACAGTAGTACAAATACACACAATACTTTCCCAAAACGGAGCGAAGGGAATTCCCGGGGCCACGCACCGGACTCCCCCAGGGAGACCACCAGAGCGAACCCCTATACAGGGACTGTCCGGCAATCACCCCGGAAGGCCTAAATGCGCCGCAGCCGGGACACAAGGGGCAAACGGTAAAAGTCCAGGAGTGTCCGTACGGGATGAATGTCCAGAGTGGTTACGAACCAGAGAGAACCGGGCAGAGTGCTAACCGAAGATGGCAGACGGAATCCGGGCACAACTTGAGAAACCGGGTAAGGTCCAGAGTCGGTCGGTCGGTAGTCTTTAGGAGGATCCAAAGGCTAACAGGATTAGCAGCAGCAAAGCAGGAGCACACAGCAAGCAGTATACTCAGGCACTGTACTAGGTTTAGAGGCGGCCTTTTAAGCAGCTGGACAGGAAGTAGGGCAACAGAACAGTAAACTCCATGTTAACTGAGGGCAAGCTTTTTCAACAGAGAACTGGAAAACCCGGAAACCTGACATTACTCCACCCCCCAGAGACGGCCTCAGGACGGATCAGGACCTGGCTTGTCCGGGAAACGTCGATGAAACTGAGCAATCTTCCGGGGTGCCCGAATGTTACCCACCGGTTCCCAGGAATCGTCCTCGGGGGCGTACCCCTGCCAACGTACCAGATACTGAAGCCGATGACGATGGAGCCGGGAGTCAATAATGTCCTCAACCACGAACTGCTCCTCGCCGTCGACCATCACAGGCGGAGGAGGAGGCACAACACGACCATGAAACGTATTAGGGGAAACGGGTTTGAGGAGAGACACATGAAAGACCGGGTGTACCTTTAGATGGTGCGGTAACCGTAGCCGACAGGCCACAGGGCTCACGATCCCGGTGATCTTAAACGGACCGATGAATTTTTGTCCCAGCTTCTGCGAAGGAACACCCAATCTCAGGTTTTTGGTGGATAACCATACAGAGTCCCCTACCTTGTACATGGGTGCCGGTTTCCGGTGAGTGTCTGCCGACCTCTTGTAACGCTCCTGGGCCGTAGCCACGGTGTCCTTTAGAACCTCCAGATTTTGTCGTATTTCTGTCAATCTGTCCTCCACCGCTGGCACCGAAACCGCAACCGGTGACCTAGGCAAAATAGTCGGATGGTAACCCAGGTTAGCGAAAAAGGGCGTTACCTTAGTGGAGCTGCTCTGAGTGTTGTTGTAGGAGGACTCCGCCAACGGAAGCATCTTCAACCAATCGTCTTGGAGATGGCTGACATAACAGCGAAGGTATTGTTCCAGGGTTTGATTTGTCCGCTCGGTTTGCCCATTTGTCTGAGGATGGTATGCAGAAGACAAACAGACATCAATCTGGAGTGCCGTACAAAACCCCTTCCAGAATCTAGACGTGAACTGCACGCCCCGATCGGAGATGATCTCGTCTGGTACCCCATGCAATCGGAATACGTTCTGGATAACCAAATCCACTGTCTCTGCGGCTGAGGGAAGACCGGTACACGGAATGAAGTGAGCAGCTTTAGTCAATCGATCCACCACCACTAAAATGGTATTATGCCCGCCTGAGACTGGCAACTCCACAATAAAATCCATGGAGATAGACCCCCAAGGGCGAGATGGCACGGGTAACGGTTGGAGGAGTCCCGTAGGAGCCACACGAGGGACCTTGCACCGGGCACAAACCACACATGAGTGGACATAGTCCTTCACGTCCTTTAAACAGGTAGGCCACCAGAAAAACCGGCTCAGAAATTCCTGCGTCTTCTGTACCCCCCCTATGACCGGCCAACACGGAGTCATGAACCAACTTGAGAACCCGAAGTCTTACGGCCTCCGGGACATAAATGCGTCGCTCTCTCAACCACACACCATTCCGAAGAACAAGAGTTACATCATTCGGGGGGGGCGGCAAGAAATACGTCACCATCATAGGCCAGCTTGATGTCCTTCCACAAGTCCTGGTCCTGGATTACTCCAACGAAATTGGCATCCGATAACACGGTCTGAGACGGGGTTCCAGGCACGGAGTCCACGGCGTGGATTCGGGACAAGGCATTGGCTTTCCCATTACGTGAACCTGGACGGTATGTAACGATAAAATTGTATTGGTTAAGAAATAGGCTCCAACGGGCTTGCCATGGAGATAGGCACCTGGCAGACTTAAGAAATTCCAGATTACGATGATCCGTGAGTACTATCACTTGCTGTGCGGCTCCCTGTAAGTGGTGTCTCCACTCCTTGAAAGCGGAAATAATCGCTAATAATTCCTTGTCCGCAATGTCATAGTTCCTTTCTGCAGGGGACAACCGGCGGGAAAAGAAGGCACACGGATGCAAGAAACTCTTGTCCCCGGTCCTTTGAGACAGAATGGCCCCTAATGCATAGTCGGAAGCGTCAACCTCCACGATAAAGGGAAGTGCGGAATTCGGATGTACCAATATTGGCGCTGAGGTAAAACATACCTTGAGACGATGGAATGCTTCCTGGGCCTGGGCGGACCACACAAACTTCTGTCCTTTTTTGGTTAACAGAGTGATGGGACGAACAATCTCTGAAAAGTTACGGATAAAGCGTCGGTAAAAGTTGGCAAAACCGACAAAGCGTTGTACCTCTTTGATGTTTCCCGGTTCCGGCCAGTCGAGAATGGCTTGTATCTTGCTAGATTCCATGTTCAGTCCCTGAGGAGAGATGACATAACCTAAGAATTGTATTTGTGAGCAGTGGAACTCGCATTTCTCCAGTTTAATGTACAGATGGTTTTCCCTCAGACGGGTAAGTACGGTCTTATCGTGCTCCTGGTGTTCCTGTAAAGAATCAGAAAAGATTAGGATATCGTCCAGATAGATCACCATGAATTGGTCCATGATATCCCTAAAAATATCGTTAACTAGATGTTGAAATGCCGCGGGAGCGTTACAAAGTCCAAAAGGCATCACTAGGTACTCAAAATGTCCGTACCGACATCGGAACGCGGTCTTCCACTCGTCTCCGGGACGTATACGAAGCAGATTATATGCCCCACGGAGGTCTAATTTGGTGAATATTTTTGCCTGTTGGACCCTCTCCAATAGCTCAGGAATCAACGGTAACGGATACCGGTTCCGGATGGTTATCTTATTCAGTTCCCGATAGTCAATACAGGGTCTCAGAGTCCCCTCCTTCTTTTTCACGAAAAAGATGGGTGCCCCTGCGGGTGAGGTAGACGGACGAATAAATCCCTTGGCTAGGCTTTCATCAATATACTCTTTTAGTGCTTCTAGCTCAGGTGCCGCCAACGGGTAGACATGACCAAACGGAATCTCCGCCCCTGGGAGTAAGTCTATGGGGCAATCATACGGTCTATGCGGGGGAAGCCGATCAGCTTTTCTTTTGTCGCATATATCAGCGAAGTCACGGTAAACCGGGGGTAAAACAGGTACCTGTACAGTGCCCTCCGTATTTGATGTTACTGGAACCGGAACAGTTGGACAAATGGTCGGACCACTCTGCGGTGGGAAGGATATTTCTTTGGTCTCCCAATCGATGACGGGATTTGTAGACCGTAGCCACGGAATACCTAAAATAATCGGAAAATGAGGAGAAGAAATTATCATGAAAACAAGGGTCCCCTGCTGACCTGGCTTCATCACGCATTCGAGCGGTACGGTTTCCCGATCCACTGGTCCAGAGATTAACGGAGATCCGTCTACCGTCTCCATGGTAACCGGTGAGGATCTTTGCTGAGTCCGGATACCGTGTTTCCTGGCAAAGGAAGAGTCCATGAAATTTCCCCCTGCCCCAGAGTCTATCATTGCAGAGGTAGGAATTAGCTGTCCCTCCCAACGGATCTGAATGGGGAGTGAGCAATGGGTATATTTCCCCTCTGAGTCCTTCAGTGAGGTAGACATTACCGTCAAGGGAAACACCGCATCCAAGTGTCCACTTGCCTCAGAGATATCGGACTCTGCGTCCGTGTTGTCACACTCTGCCATGGCTGCCAATACCTTATTTGGGCGATTTGGACGTTTCGGGCAGTCGATCAAGAAATGGTCCGATTGACCGCAATAGAAACACAAACGCTCACGGAGCCGGTGTTCACGACGTTCGTTGGTCTCTCGTTTTTGCAGAGAGTCCACTTGCATAGGTACGTCCTCAGCCTCCCGTGGCGTCCTGAGAGCGGGTTCTCTGGAAGGAAACGCAATATTGTTTACACGGTTTACAGCTGCCCATTTTTCCTGTCTACGTTCCGTCAAACGGGTATCAATGCGCACACAGTGCTGGATAAACAGTTCAAAATCCCCTGGAGATTCGGAACGGGCTAACTCGTCCTTGATGGTACCGGACAAACCTTTTCTGAAAACAGACAATAAGGCATTGTTTCCCCAATCGGTGTCTACCACTAACCTCTTGAACTCAGTGGCGTATTCAATGACAGACCGCTTTCCCTGACGTAAGGAAAGGAGAGCCGCTTCAGCGGTAGCACGGCGATTCGGATCATCAAACATTTGTGCCATTGCATTCAGAAAGTCATCCAGGTGATTCAAACGGATGTCCCGATTCTCTATCATGGGATTAGCCCAAGCCAGTGCTCGTGAGGTTAATAACATGATGATACATAACACTTTTGACCGGTCAGAACGGTAATAATCAGAATGTACATCGAAAAACAGTATACATTGATTAACAAATCCACGGAACTGACTACGATCACCATTGAAACGGAATGGGGGTAACCTAGGCATACCGGCAGCTGATACGGACGTAGTGGGAACGGCTTCCTGAGCCTCCACTCTGACTTGCAAATCCTGTATAGCCGGACCCAGTACCTGGTGATCATGGCCCAGCTGTGCCTCCACATCTCTAAGTTTATTCTGCACTGCCTCCATCTCCTGCTGCAAGGAGTTAATCATGGAGAAGAGCTGATCTACTCGTGTCTCAGTCATTGCCCCAGCGAAATCCTCTCAGTGGCCTGAGTATAATGTAATACTTATATATGTTCTGTGGATTTCGATAGCGTAGGGCAATGACAATCAGAGACGAGTTCTTGGTACAAGATATTTTATAATATGTAACCACGGATACACAACGGAAAACACAGTAGTACAAATACACACAATACTTTCCCAAAACGGAGCGAAGGGAATTCCCGGGGCCACGCACCGGACTCCCCCAGGGAGACCACCAGAGCGAACCCCTATACAGGGACTGTCCGGCAATCACCCCGGAAGGCCTAAATGCGCCGCAGCCGGGACACAAGGGGCAAACGGTAAAAGTCCAGGAGTGTCCGTACGGGATGAATGTCCAGAGTGGTTACGAACCAGAGAGAACCGGGCAGAGTGCTAACCGAAGATGGCAGACGGAATCCGGGCACAACTTGAGAAACCGGGTAAGGTCCAGAGTCGGTCGGTCGGTAGTCTTTAGGAGGATCCAAAGGCTAACAGGATTAGCAGCAGCAAAGCAGGAGCACACAGCAAGCAGTATACTCAGGCACTAGACTAGGTTTAGAGGCGGCCTTTTAAGCAGCTGGACAGGAAGTAGGGCAACAGAACAGTAAACTCCATGTTAACTGAGGGCAAGCTTTTTCAACAGAGAACTGGAAAACCCGGAAACCTGACACCTGGTCAATATGTACAACAACATTCCTTCCAGCTCTACAAAGTGCACACCGGCGTACCTGATGAGAGCTCGGCCCGGTCGACTGCCAGTGGACCTAGAGATGGGGTTGGAGGCCCCGGAAGCACTTCCTTCGACCGCGGGGTGGGACATTCAATGAAGAGCACAGTACCAACAGGTCCAGGACTATGTAGAAAAGAATTTGTGCCAGAGTCGGAAGCAGCAGGAGCAGTGCTTCAACAAAAAGGCGGCTGCAGGTCCCTTTCTGCCCGGAGATGTCGTCTTGAAGCGAAAGCGGAGGACCCATAAGCTAGACGACCAATGGGAGGAGGCCCCGTATGTAATACAACCCACCATTTGGGAGAACGGAAAGGCCTACCAGATCAGCCGTGACCAGGGGAAGACTTTGGCCACGGTTTCCCGAGATCCCCTGAAGAGGTGTCCCCCACCATTGAGGACGGCAACTGAAGCCCCAGGCACCGAACCGGCTGAGGAGACGGAGGAAGGGGTAATCCACACCGTGATGGGCGATTTCCCGGCCGATTGGCCAACACAGAACGGCGCAGTGATCCTTCCCGTAATACTGGAAGAGATGGAAGTGGCCGTTAATGCCCCAGCGCCCAGGGATGTGCCTGTACCCAGCTCCCCTATGCCTCTGCCTGCCCCACATGATAGCCGGGGGGAGGAACTAGCTGTGTCCTCTGCTCCACTGCCTACCACCACCAACCTTGGCCCCCGTAGGTCCACACGTCCCAACCTAGGTCAACCCCCGCTTAGGTACAGGGAGACTAACATTTAGGGGTGTGATGTTCTTGATGTTGTTGAATGTAACCAAATGATAAGGAGAATTAATCAACCAAACTGTGACCAGATTAGCACCGAGATTGAACCGGCCATTGCCGGCAACTAGTCCCCGTTGGGACCTCTTGCACCGTGCGTAAGAAACTGCTTACGGACAAGTCCGAGAACTTGCAGGGCAACCACAAACTTGTGGCATGTAAATAATATTTGTTTATTCCGTGACCGCCTCTGGAGAGGCTGATTTGGAAGGATGGGCCTGGAGGAAAGGGATGGCCCAGGCCCGCCACTACAGTAACCGGTGGCGATCCTCCAGGGGTTCAGGGGTCCCCATGGACGTGGGTCCCATGAAAGGGACCGTACCCACTCGGGCAATTTGGTTCTGAACTGGGGCAAGGGGTGCTGCCCACTTCTTAGGGACAGCATCAGGGCCAGGTTGTTTGGGCGGGAAGCCGTACCGTTAATAAAATGTTGGTAACGTTAAAGTATTGTGGCTCCTGTTATGGGAAGTTTATAAAATGTTTGTGATTTTACATGTTTTACCGTTTTTCTACCTTTTTACGTTGTGAAAATAAAACCGGTGATGGACGCGCAGCCCGCGGACGGTCTGCGTTTAACCAAGGGGGAATGTGGTGCCCTGGACAAGCCAGGACATCACAGGTACTGCAACAACACACCCCACACCCCGGTTAGGAACATCAAAGTTAGACACAAATCCTTGTTGCCTCCCTCCAGGGGCTGATGTCCACACCAGGTGGGGCGGAGCCAGGCGGTTGGCTCCTTCCACCGAGGAGTTCACAGTCCTGGAGGCGGGAAAAGGAAGGCAGTGGAGGGTAGAGCGTGAGTGAGGGAAGTAGTAGTGGGGGAACTGACTGGCCGTATCCGGGTACGTGGCCCGGGCACAGAAACAGCAAGGTTGGCAGACGGTGGTGACCGTCTGCAGGAGAGGCCGATTGACGCACAACCGTAAGGACCGGGGACGGGCGGTGGCCCGCCGGTACCGGATCGGGGAGCGAAGAGAAGCCAGCACCATCCGGCAGGGCCTACGGACCCCGACCAGGCTAGGAGTCGCCGCTAAACCGGTCAAATCCGTCAGCGACGGGAACCTCCGGGGTTTACCAGCAATAAAGACCCGACTGAAGGCAACCTCTCAACCATGAAGGGAAATACAGCTACCGCCACAGCTAGAGTTCCCAGGGCCAGCGCCTGCGTGCAAATGGGGCTCCTCTGGCAAATATACCGCTGGGGAGCGGGTTACCGGTGGGAAGCCATCGGAGCCGAAAACACATCACAGGTGCAGGGAGAGGCAGTCACCGCCAACCTACCTGGAGTGACCACCGCAGCCGCCTGCGGAACCCGTCCATCCAGCCGTTTGTTTTATCAGAGACTCCGTCTGCGTTATTGGCTGAGTGAGTACCACCGTGCCGCCTGGTGATGCGCTGCCGCCCCCGCGACCCTGCACCTCGCCAAGCCCCGCCATCCACCTTACAGTCCCCATCACCGGGCCCCGGGACTACCAAAAAAACCCCTACCCACGGAGGGGAGAGAAACATCTCGGCTGCTCCCTGTCATCGCTCCCGGGGTCCCCGTCCAGAGCAGTGGTGGTGCCCCCAACCTCACCACAAACCGTGGGTGACGTCACGGACTAAATCCTGAAAACCAAGCCACCCCCTTTCACTCACGGGCGAGGAGCGCCGCTCGAGGCCCCGGATCCGGCCCACCGCTCGAGCCACCGAGCAGCGGCAGCAGCGCCGGACCTGAGCGTTAGTGAGCGCAGCGCCCCGCCGCCTGCGACAATTATATATTATATACAGTGTATATATATATATATATATATATATATATAGATATATACAGTGCCTACAAGTAGTATTCAACCCCCTGCAGATTTAGCAGGTTTGATAAGATGCAAATAAGTTAGAGCCTGCAAACTTCAAACAAGAGCAGGATTTATTAACAGATGCATAAATCTTACAAACCAACAACTTATGTTGCTCAGTTAAATTTTAATAAATTTTCAACATAAAAGTGTGGGTCAATTATTATTCAACCCCTAGGTTTAATATTTTGTGGAATAACCCTTGTTTGCCATTACAGCTAATAATCGTCTTTTATAAGACCTGATCAGGCCGGCACAGGTCTCTGGCGTTATCTTGGCCCACTCCTCCATGCAGATCTTCTCCAAGTTATCTAGGTTCTTTGGGTGTCTCATGTGGACTTTAATCTTGAGCTCCTTCTACAAGTTTTCAATTGGGTTAAGGTCAGGAGACTGACTAGGCCACTGCAACAGCTTGATTTTTTCCCTCTTGAACCAGGCCTTGGTTTTCTTGACTGTGTGCTTTGGGTCGTTGTCTTGTTGGAAGATGAAATGACGACCCATCTTAAGATCCTTGATGGAGGAGCGGAGGTCCTTGGCCAAAATCTCCAGGTAGGCCGTGCTATCCATCTTCCCATGGATGCGGACCAGATGGCCAGGCCCCTTGGCTGAGAAACAGCCCCACAGCATGATGTTGCCACCACCATGCTTGACTGTAGGGATGGTATTCTTGGGGTCGTATGCAGTGCCATCCAGTCTCCAAACGTCACGTGTGTGGTTGGCACCAAAGATTTCGATCTTGGTCTCATCAGACCAGAGAACCTTGAACCAGTCTGTCTCAGAGTCCTCCAAGTGATCATGAGCAAACTGTAGACGAGCCTTGACATGACGCTTTGAAAGTAAAGGTACCTTACGGGCTCGTCTGGAACGGAGACCATTGCGGTGGAGTACGTTACTTATGGTATTGACTGAAACCAATGTCCCCACTGCCATGAGATCTTCCCGGAGCTCCTTCCTTGTTGTCCTTGGGTTAGCCTTGACTCTTCAGACAAGCCTGGCCTCGGCACGGGTGGAAACTTTCAAAGGCTGTCCAGGCCGTGGAAGGCTAACAGTAGTTCCATAAGCCTTCCACTTCCGGATGATGCTCCCAACAGTGGAGACAGGTAGGCCCAACTCCTTGGAAAGGGTTTTGTACCCCTTGCCAGCCTTGTGACCCTCCACGATCTTGTCTCTGATGGCCTTGGAATGCTCCTTTGTCTTTCCCATGTTGACCAAGTATGAGTGCTGTTCACAAGTTTGGGGAGGGTCTTAATTAGTCAGAAAAGGCTGGAAAAAGAGATAATTAATCCAAACATGTGAAGCTCATTGTTCTTTGTGCCTGAAATACTTCTTAATACTTTAGGGGAACCAAACAGAATTCTTGTGGTTTGAGGGGTTGAATAATAAATGACCCTCTGAATAAACTTTTCACAATTAACTGATCTACAGTCCAAATGTCACAATGCCAAGTTAATTCCGAATGTGTAAACCTGCTAAATCTGCAGGGGGTTGAATACTACTTGTAGGCACTGTATATATATATTATAGCAAGTCATAGGCTGATGAAGCAGGTTTTCAGTTTTTCAATACAGCCTCATGGCTCAAAACTGCGCCGATATGTGGTTTTACAGCAGTTTTTGCTGGTGAAACTGCTGATTCCCTGCAAAACCACGTACCCACTAAAGATGTATCTAAAAGCTAATTTGCGGTAAAATTCACATGTTGGAGTGATTTTTCAACCAGATGTGTAGCAGTACCCTTATTCATCACTTATTATGTTAAACAAGTCTAATTGACAGTCATTTTATGTAGTATTTAAAATTACAACCTACAAAACACGCATCACTCACACGATTTAATCCCCACAGGGGGTGCCATGTTTTTCATATTCGTCCTTTTGTTGGTAATTTTGCAATGCAGGGGTAGGAGTCACAGTTTCCAGTTCATCAGATAAAGCAGTGAAGAAAGGGTTAAATGTCGCGCTGTCGTATGGAGGAAACATCCAGATTTGTCTTAAAGTGATTGATTTTTCTACTCCTTTCGGAGAATTTTTCTCCTTCTGGAAAAGAAAAAAAACAACACATTTTTAGTGTGATGTTTTCCTGAAGGAGAAAGATTCTGCAAAACGCATAGAGAAAGTAATCACTTCAAGACAATTCTAGAGATTTCTTCCAAATGACAGTACGGCGTTTTACCCTTCCTCACCACTTTATCTGCTTCCCTGTGGGCTGCAGCAGTCGTGGTGCATGGTGTGATGCGATAATAGTGGACGTGGCTCTCACAACTAGAGATCAGTGAACCCGCAGATGTTTGGGCCGGTGGGTGCGGCTGTACTTTTTTTAAAAAAAAGTCCATATTGGGACCGGACTTGAACCCGAACATCTGCCTGGACGTTAAACCCCACATAAGGCTATGGGGACCCAAACATTGCCTGTAAAATAAAGGGATTAAAGCAGAGAATACTTACCTGCATGCGTGCCATCTTTTGCAAAGTGCCAACGTTGCTAAGTGCTGGACAGTTATTTCAATGGCAGTTAGTCAGGGCAGGAGGCAGGTAAACTAATCCTTGACACTCTGTTTCCACCATGACTATTATTTCTCTCTCTATCATCCTATGTGCCTTTACTGTCCACTTTCACCGCCCTGTCCCCCCTCCATCATCATTCATCCACATCAGCCCCTCTCTCCTCCCCTCTCCTATGTACAGCTCCTAGGCTCTTTTCACCTATCTGAATAACCTCAATCCTTCATGCTCCAGGGTATCACACAAAAAGCCATGCCACACGTCCAAAAACCATCTGACCTTTCTCCTTCTACTCTTACTTCTATCAGGTGATATCTCTCCTAATCCCGGGCCACCCCATGCTAACTTTACCCCCTTCACCACCTCCCATAGAAACCCTGATAATATTATTAACATTCCCTGTACACCCTCACTTCCCTCTTTTAATTGTGCTCTCTGGAATCCACGGTCCATATGTAACAAGCTTCCTTACATCCACAACCTCTTTCTCAATAACTCTCTTAACTTACTAGGCCTAACTGAAACCTGGATTCAGGATTCTGACACTGCTTCCCCTGCTGCCATCTCTCACGGTAGTTTACACTTTACCCATTCACCAAGACCTGGAAACAGACAGGGTGGTGGAGTCGGCTTACTACTGTCCCCACAGTGCACTTTCCAAGTCATCCCCCCAGCTCCATCACTCTCATTCCCATCCTTTGAGGTCCACACCATCAGACTCTTCCATCCCCTTCCCCTCAGAGTAGCTGTCATATACCGTCCACCAGGCTCACCCACCCAGTTCCTTGACCACTTTTCAGCCTGGCTGCCACACTTCATGTCCTCTGAATTGCCAACCCTGATCCTAGGAGACTTCAACATCCCCATTAACAGCCCCTCCTCCCCATCTGCATCCCAGCTTCTATCTCTCACCACCTCCCTTGGCCTCTCACAGCTCTCATCTCTGAGACACATGAAGATGGTAACACCCTTGACCTGGTCTTTTTCCGCCTCTGCTCAATCTCTGACTTTGACAACTCACCTCTTCCCCTCTCTGACCACAACATCCTCTCCTTCAAGCTCACAAACCCTCGCCCACCCCACCACACTGCCACCTATCACACATTCAGAAACCTACAGGCCATTGACTCTAAAACACTTACAGACTCTCTACACTCATCACTGTCCCCTATCTCCTCACTTTCATGTCCTAATCTGGCTGTAAAGCACTACAATGACACACTCAGAAGCACCCTGGACCAAGTAGCACCCCTCACCCTCAGAACCTCCAAACACCGAGTAAAACAACCTTGGCTCACATTACAAACTCGATTTCTCCAGCGATGCTCTAGGAGTGCCGAGCGCCTATGGAGGAAATCCCGCACACCAGAAAACTTCATCCACTACAAGTTCATGTTAAGGACCTACAACTCTTCCCTTCACCTTGCCAAACAGACCTACTTCACCACCCTTATCTCCTCACTAGCCAACAATCCAAAAAAGCTCTTTGACACCTTTCACTCCCTCCTCAGTCCCAAAGCACAGACCCCCATCACAGACCTTCATGCTGATGACCTGGCCTCGTATTTCACAGGGAAAATAGAAAACATCCTCCAAGAGATCAGCTCCCAGTCACCAAGCTTTGTGAATCCCATCCCTCCCCATATCCCATCCAGCTCACTTTCCACATTTGACCCAGTCACAGAGGAGGAAGTCTCCAGGCTCCTCTCTTCATCTCGTCCTACCACTTGCCCTACTGATCCCTTTCCCTCACACCTACTCCAGACACTCTCTCCGGCTGTCACCACTCACCTAACTAAAATCTTCAATCTCTCTCTCTCTTCTGGTATCTTCCCTTGCTCCCTCAAACACTCTATTATTACTCCATTATTAAAAAAACCTTCCCTTGATCCGTCCTGCACAAGCAACTACAGACCCGTCTCCAATCTCCCCTTCATCTCTAAACTCTTGGAGCGCCTGGTCTACTCTCGTCTCACCCACTACCTTTCCACTCACTCTCTTCTAGATCCTTTACAGTCTGGCTTCCGCCCTTTACACTCAACAAAAACTGCCCTTGTCAAAGTGACCAATGACCTACTGACAGCAAAACGTAATGGTGACCACTCTCTGCTTATTCTTCTTGACCTTTCTGCAGCCTTCGACACTGTTGACCACCATCTCCTTCTCTCTATGCTCCATTCTATCGGCCTAAAGGACACTGTTCTTTCCTGGTTCTCTTCCTATCTTTCTGGCCGCTCATTCAGCGTATCATTTGCTGGCTCCACATCTTCTCCTCTCCCTCTCACTGTTGGGGTCCCTCAAGGTTCAGTCCTTGGCCCTCTTCTGTTCTCCCTCTACACTGCCCCAATTGGAATGACCATCAGCAGATTTGGCTTCCAGTACCATCTTTATGCTGATGACACACAGCTATACACCTCATCCCCTGAGCTCACCCCCGCTGTACTACAGAACACAAGTGACTGCCTGACTGCAGTTTGCAACGTCATGTCTGCTCTCTATCTGAAACTTAACCTTTCCAAAACTGAACTTCTGCTTTTCCCTCCATCTCCCAACCTTCCTAAACCTGACATCTCCCTCTCTGTGTGTGGCACAATGATAAGTCCTAGGCCGCAGGCCCGCTGTCTGGGTGTTATACTTGACACTGATCTCTCCTTCACCTCCCACATACAATCTCTTGCCCGCACCTGCCGCTTACACCTCAAGAACGACGCTAGAATCCGCCCCTTTCTCACAATGGAAACGACAAAAACCCTCACCGTGGCCCTGATCCACTCTCGCCTTGACTACTGTAACTCTCTATTAATTGGTCTCCCCCTAACTAGACTCTCCCCTCTACAGTCCATCCTTAATGCAGCAGCCAGGGTCACCTATCTGGCTAACCGCTACTCGGATGCCTCTGCTCTTTGCCAGTCATTGCACTGGCTGTCCATATATCACAGGATCCAATTCAAACTGCTTGTTCTCACCCACAAAGCTCTCCAAAGTGCAGCACCCCCCTACATCTCCACCCTCCTCTCTGTCTATCATTCCACCCGTTCTCTACGCTCTGCAAATGACATTCGACTAACATCCACACTAATTCAAACCTCCCACTCCTGAATCCAAGACTTCTTCCAAGCTGCACCAAACCTCTGGAACGCTCTACCCCAAGAAGTTAGGACAAATCACAACTTACTCAGCTTCAGACGCTCCCTAAAAACTTATCTTTTTAGGGCAGCCTATCACACTCCCTAGCCAAACTAATTTCACCTAATCCCTCTACAACTTCTCAGAACATAACCCCACGTCAAACTCCATGGCACCCAAATGCATCTCAAGGCTCTGGCCAACTGGTCCAGGAAGCCATTATCTGTCCCCCATGAGATGGCTGGATTGTCATTGTAAATAAGCACTTGTACCTTGCCCCTCCCCCCATCTCATTGTAGATTGTAAGCTCTCACGAGCAGGGTTGCCACTTTTCCTTTTAAACATTGTATCTTCTATAATTGTTACTTGTTTGTATATGTTTATGTATATGATATGTATATGAGCCTCCTAAATTGTAAAGCGCTGCGGAATATGTTGGCGCTATAGAAATAAAGATTATTATTTATTATTACCAAGCGGCTGTATCACTACTTCAGTCCGCTCATCAGTCCTCATACATATTCATTGCTTTTCCTGCCCATTCCAACAGCGCCTGTGATTGGCTGAAATCACAAGCGCTGTCTGCTTGCTTATAGTGGAAGGTAAAATAAAAAAATACATTTAAAAAATGGTGTAGGGGTCCCCCCTATAGTGATACCAGCACTAGAGATGAACGATGTTTGAGGTTCGCCAATTTCATGTTTGAGTGATTTTGGGGGGTGTTCGAGTCGTTCGACGAACTCGAACGATTTGCTAAAAGTTCGGCAGTTCGAGTTACGTTTGAGAACGGTTCAATCACCAAAAAGTGTGGCTTTTCACAGCTACAGGGAGCCATCGCTGGCAGCCTGCGGTAAAAGCTGGTAACCATTGTAAATATCGGGTATCCAAGAAAAGCGCTTTGCTTAGTAACCCGATGTGTACCCTGGCTACGTGTGCAAAAATCCCCAAAAGCCACACAGAAGCACTTCCGTGTGACTTCCGTCAGATGCCGCTGCAGTCTTTGTCCCACTTCAGCCCCAGCCCCAACCCCGTGGCTGCCTGCTCAGCAGTGTCCGCAGCTGACCACACTGCAGTGTCAGCATATGCCCGCACTGTAGTGTGTCCGCAGCTGCCCGCACTGTACGGTGTCCGCAGTTGCTCACACTGCAGTGTCAGCATATGCCTGCACTGTAGTGTGTCTGCAGCTGCCCGAACTGTACAGTGTCCGCAGCTGCCCACACTACAGTGACAGCAGCTGCGGGGATGACAAACGCTGCCGTCAGGAGATTAGTAAAGTTCCTTACCTGCGGTGATGAAGTCCTGCCCTCCTGACGTCAGCGCTGTCACTGTCCTCCATGGCCGCCGCTTGTCACATCTCCTCTCACTGTCGACCCGAGACTGTCACTAGCGGTGACGTCACAGACTCCCATGATACTTGGTTTGTGAAGGCGGCGGTCATTGAACTCAGTGACAGCTCTGCTGTCAGGAGTGCAGCGATCACCGCAGGTAATGTACCTCAATAACCTCCTGAAGTCAGCGCTCGTCATGCCCTGCAGTTACCTGGGCTGACCTATTGATGTTAGCTCAGGTGGCATGGCTCTCCCAGCCAATGGGGAACATTCTGTTCTTCATTGACTGGGACATTGACTATGGTATGGATCGTCATGGGACCCCCTTGGATTACAAAGACCTGGATTTGTTTTTCTTTCTAATAAATTGGTGAAAGAGGGAATGTTTTGGGGAGTGTTTTTTTCAAATAAAAATGTTTGTCGTCTATTTTTTTTTATTACAGACTGGGTTGGTGATGTCGAGTATCTGATAGACGCCTGACATCACAAACCCCAGGGCTTGATGCCAGGTGACATTACACATCTGGTATTAACCCCATATATTACCCCGTTTGCCACGGCACCAGGGCAACAGGATGAGCTGGCGCGAAGCACCAGGATTGGCGCATCCAATGGATGCGCCACTTTTGGGGCGGCTGCGGCCTGCTATTATTAGGCTGGGGAGAGTCCAATAACCATGGACCTCCCTAGTCTGAGAATATCAGACCCCAGCTGTCCGCTTTACCTTGGCTGGTGATCCAATTTTGGGGGAACCCCCACGTGTTTTTTTTTGTTAATTATTTATTTAATTTAAAATAACAGCGTTAGGTGCCCTCAGTTTTGGATTACCAGCCAAGGTGAAGCTGCCAGCTGTAGTCTGCAGGCTGCAGCCGTCTGCTTTACCCTAGCAGGCTATCAAAAAATAGGGGGAACCCCACGTCATTTTTTTTTTAAATTTTTTTTTTTTTGGCTAAATACAAGGCTAAGCACCCCTTAGTGCCACATGAAAGGCACCAAAGGGTGCAAAATTACAAAATGCAGGAGAGTAGGACATTATGTGTCTTTCTGCCATTATAATGACAGAAAAGACTGATATGAAGTGTACAAGCACAGGAAAATCACCAGAGCACTCTACACTGTGAAAAGCAGTAGAAAATGGCACTGGAGTGAACATGTGACCGCCTCATGTAGGTTGAAGCTATGGATCCTGGGTAAATTTATGTATTTTCCCTCCTTCAGTTTTTTGCAGTACGCAAAAAAACGGAAGGCACATGGATGACAAACGGATGACATACGGACCATATATGGAACGGAAACGGATGGCACACGGATGCATCCGTGAAAAAAATGGACCGTTTTTTGCGGACCGCAAAAACGGATCGGTCGTGTGAATGTAGCCTTATTCTGATCTGCCGTTTATAAACAGCAGGCAGAAATAAGTGAATAGCGCCCGCCAGCGTCAGAAAATCTCCGGGGTGTCAGGGGGTAGCTGAGACCCTGGAGATCATGATTCAGGCTGTTTTTTCCTGTCAACACTCATGTGATCACCGGTATACACTGTATACCGATGATCACGTTACAGTAAATGACAGCGCCGGTAAAAAAATATTTTTCTCCCATCTGGCATGAACAAACATGTCAGATGGGAGATAAATCTCTTCCCCGGTCCCCCCTGACACCCTCCTGGAAATCCAAGATGACCGCGCACAGCAGCGCGCCAGCTGCATTCACCCTACTCCTCTGATTTCTGTCGCATGTGCCATGACACATGCAACAGAAAACTCCTCCACAGGCCCTGCCAGGACACCCCCTATAACCCCACAGGTGTTCCCCGGTGTCCCACAGTACCTGTGCAGCATTGATCCCCCGTGGCCACCTCCTTCACAATAGACGCTGCAGCATGCACAGAGCGGCTGTCAGCTCAGCTTCCTGTGTTCAGACACAGTGAGTGGTGGTAACCATGCATCTGTAAGCTACTGCAATGCCCTGCTCATGAAGTAAGAAACATAGTTGTTCAGGAGAGCTATACTACATTTCCAAATGGAGGTATTTGATTTTATAGTTGCCCTGCTGAACGACTACCAAACATGAGAGTCCGTTGTACGCCACAAGAAAACATGTCTAAATAGCGAGCTCTGTTTAGTATTCATTCAGCTGAATAACTGAACTTAAAGGGGTATTTCATCTCCAAGATCCTATCCCCTATATACAGTAGGTGGAATAGTAATAATATTAGGACATACCTTTATTAGCTAATCTATATATATAATTGCCTTATTCTGTCTGTCTGTCTGTCATGCTCCAAAATTGTGTCCTTACGGTGACACAAAGCTGATTGGCCGCTGGGCTCGCCATGGCCCCGCCCCCCACACTGATTGGCCGCTCGCCCAGGCTGCGCCCCCACACGGATTGGCCAGCCGCTCGCCCAGGCTCTGCCCCCCCCCACAGATTGGCCTCTCGCCCCGGCACTCTGCAGGCATTGGCAACTCGGCCACGCCACGCCCCCCTCACGCAATGCACGCTAGCTCTGGCCCCGCAACCCCTCCCCCCCCCCCCGCGCATTCCCCGAACCGACACGGTCACGGAGCCACGACTCACAGGTGAGTACTGTACCCCCGGGAGCCCACATCAGCGTACGCCGCAAACCCAGCTGACACATACCCTCGCATTGCTGGGCCTGGCCGCCGTATGCTGGTGTGGGCTCCCGTGCGAGCGGGGGACGAGATACGCTGGTAACCATGCTAGCATAGTTACCAGCGCATCAAGGTCCTGCAGCGGCGTAACATACACACACGCACACACATAACAACAGACACACATCAGATCACACTCACTCTCACACACACCTCACACACACATCACATCGCATCCACACACTCACAACATCCTGGGATATCGCTTGCTTCTCTGCGCCGATACTGTGCTGTGAGCTTCCAGGACCTGCCAGAGGATCACATGGCCAGAAGCATGTGGTATCTCCGGATGTTGTGAGTGTGAGCGCGTATGTGCGATATCGTTAATGTGTGTGTGCGTGAGTGTATGCGATCGGGTGTGTGCGTGTATGCGATCGGGTGTGCGTGAGTGTATGCGATCGGGTGTGTGCGTGTATGCGATCGGGTGTGCGTGAGTGTATGCGATCGTGTGTGTGCGTGTATGCGATCGGGTATGTGTGAGTGTATGCGATCGGGTGTGTGAGTGTATGCGATCGTGTGTGTGTGTGTGTGTGTGAGTGTATGCGATCGGATCTCTGAGTGTCGGCAGAGGAGCACGGTGTGCTGGAGGAGGCTGGGAGGAGAGAGGCTGATCCTGGGGAAGGCTGGGAGGGGGAGGGGGGAGGCTGAGAGAAGAGAGGCTGATGCTGGAGGAGGCTGAGGCTGCGGTAGGCTAGGCTGATCCTGGGGAAGGCTGGGAGGGGGGAGGATGAGAGAAGAGAGGCTGGGGGAGGCTGAGGCTGGGGTAGGCTGGAAGGAGAGAGGCTGATGCTGGAGACAGAAAAGGCTGATGCTGGGAGGAGAGAGGCTGATCCTGGGGAAGGCTGGGAGGGGCAGGGGGGAGGCTGAGAGAAGAGAGGCTGTGGGAGGCTGAGGCTCGGGTAGGCTGGAAGGAGAGAGGCTGATGCTGCGGGCAGAGAGGCTGATGCTGTGGGCAGAGAGGCTGATGCTGGTGCAGCATGGGGGATGTAGCACGATGGGGGGTGCGCAGCATGGGGGATGGAGCACGATGGGGGGTGCGCAGCATGGGGGATGGAGCACGATGGGGGGTGCGCAGCATGGGGGATGGAGCACGATGGGGGGTGCGCAGCATGGGGGATGGAGCACGATGGGGAGTGCGCAGCATGGGCGATGGACCACGTTTGGGAGTGCGCAGCATGGGGCATGGAGCACATTTGGGAGTGCGCAGCATGGCGGATGGACCACGTTTGGGAGTGCGCAGCATGGGGGATGGAGCACATTTGGGAGTGCGCAGCATGGCGGATGAACCACGTTTGGGAGTGCGAAGCATGGCGGATGGAGTACGTTTGGGAGTGCGCAGCATGGCGGATGGACCACGTTTGGGAGTGCGCAGCATCGCGGATGGAGCACGTTTGGGAGTACGCAGCATGGCGGATGGAGCACGCTTGGGAGTGCGCAGCATGGTGGATAGAGCATGTTTGGGAGTGCGCAGCATGGCAGATGAACCACGTCTGGGAGTGCGCAGCATGGCGGATGGAGTACGTTTGGGAGTGCGCAGCATGGCGGATGGACCACGTTTGGGAGTGCGCAGCATGGCGGATGGACCACGTTTCAGAGTGCGCAGCATGGCGGATGGAGCACGTTTGGGAGTGCGCAGCATAGCGGATGGACCACGTTTGGGAGTACACAGCATGACGGATGGAGCACGTTTGGGAGTGCGCAGCATGGCGGATGGAGCATGTTTGGGAGTGCGCAGCATGGCGGATAGAGCACGTTTGGGAGTGCGCAGCATGGCGAATGGAGCACGTTTGGGAGTGCGCAGCATGGCGGATGGAGCACGTTTGGGAGTGCGCAGTATGGCTGATGGAGCACGTTTGGGAGTGCGCAGCATGGTGGATGGAGCACGTTTGGGAGTGCGCAGCATGGCGGATGGAGCACGTTTGGGAGTGCGCAGCATTGCAGATGGAGCACGTTTGGGAGTGCGCAGCATGGGGGATGCAGCACGATGGGGAATGCGCAGCATAGGGGATGGAGCACGATGGGGAATGCGCAGCATGGGAGATGGAGCACGATGGGGAATGCGCAGCATAGGGGATGGAGCACGATGGGGAGTGTGCAGCATGGGGGATGGAGCACGATGGGGGCTGCGCAGCATGGGGGATGGAGCACGATGGGAGGTACGCAGCATGGGGGATGGGGCACGATGGGAGGTGCACACCTCCCCCCAACACACACACACACACAAACACGCGCACTGCACAACACACCACACACACACACACTGGGAACCACAGAACCACAAACACCGCCCTACACAGACACCCACACACACAGACAACGCCGCACACACACAACACTCAACACACAAACACCGCGGCATACATAAATATACGCACATACCGCACAACATACACATTGCACAAAACATACCTCCCCCCAAAACACACCACACACACACAAACCGCGCAACACACAACGCTACAGACACACAGCGCTCCACAAACAACGCAACACACGCAACACACATACAACACCGCTCTCACCCCCCGCCACACCCAGACAACACCCAGAACATGTACAGCCCCTACACAAACACTTAGCAACTACACGCAAAAACATCTAATATATATAACAAAAATTATACATTAACTACACAATAAATTCTAGAATACCCGATGCTTTAGAATCGGGCAACCTTCTAGTTTAGTATAGTTCTCCTGATTAGGCATGCCCTTACCTCATGAGCAGGGCATTGCAGCTTTGGTAGCAACAGTTACGACATGGACTCTGCTGCTGTGGACCCGGGGAGAGTGGGTGCAGATTCATTGCACCCACAGTCCTCACATGGAGGGTCTGCACTCCTAGAAAATGGGGGTACGTTCCCTGTGTCCCCCCATATTCTGGACGGTGTAGAGTCGTCGTGGGACCCACTCATTTTTTTTCCCTTGCAATAAATTGGTGAAAGAGGGAATGTTTTGGTGAGTGTTTTTTCAAATAAATTTTTTTTGTCTATTTTTTTTGTTAGTACTGACAGTTTGTGATGTTGGGTATCTGATAGATGCCATGACATCACAACTGCTTGGCTTGATGTCAGGTGACCTTACAGCTAGTATCAACCCCATTTATTACCCCGTTTGCCACTGCTCCAGGGCACGGGATGAGCTAGGGTGAAGCGCCAGGATTGGCGCATCCATCTAGTGAATGCGCCACTTCTGGGGCGCCTGCAGCCTGCTATTTTTAGGCTGTCAAGTGCCAATAACTATGGACCTTCCCACCCTGAGAATACCAGACCACAGCTGTCCGCTTTACCTTGGCTGGTGATCCAATTTGGGGGGAGCCTACTTTTTTTTGTAATTATTATTATTATTTATAAAATAATTATAAAAAAGATCCTGGGGTGACCTCCACATTGGATCACCAACCACGGTAAAGCTGCCAGCTGTGGTTTTCAGCCTACAGCCGTCTGCTTTACCCTAAGCTGGCTATCAAAAATGGGGGGACCCCACGTCATTTTTTTTATTTAACTATTTTTTTAAATAAAAAAAATTAATGGGCTTCCCTGTATTTTGATTGCCAGCCAAGGTAACGCCAGGCAGATGGGGTGGCAATCCATAGCTGACTGCTTTATCTGCGCAGAGAATCAAAAATACTGCGGAGCGCTACGTCATTTTTTTAATGATTTATTTTTACAGTACTGTGATGTCAGGCAATCATAATACAGGGAAGCCCATTTTTTTTTTTAGTTATTTAAATAAATAATAAAAAAAAAATATATGGGCTCAAGCTGCATTTTTTGTATTGCTAGCTAAGGGTAATCCAAGCAGCTACTGGCTGCTAACCCCCACTGCTTGGTGTTACCTTCACTGGCAATGGAAAATCCAGGGAAGCATTTTTTATTTTTTTTGCCAAAAAACTAAAAAAAAAAATGACGTGAGCTTCGCCATATTTTTGTATGCTAGCCAGGTACAGCAGGCAGGTATGGCTTCCCCCAACCCCCAGCTGCCTATTTGTACCCAGCTGGGAACTAAAAAAAAATAGGGAAGCCCTTTTTTTTTATTATTTCATGAATTTCATGAAATAATTAAAAAAAAAAACATGTGGGCTTCGGCCGATTTTTGTGTCCAGCGAGGTACAACTAGGCAGCTGGGGATTGGAATCCGCAGCACAGGTTAGCCTGAGCTTTCTGGGCCTCTCTGCTGTGAATTGCAGTCCGCAGCCGCCCCAGAAAATGGCGCTTTCATAGAAGCGCCATCATCTGGCGCTGTATCCAACTCTTCCAGCAGCCCTGAATTATTACCCAGCAAGCCCCCGGGTGGCTTGCTGGGTAATAATGAGTTAATACTAGCTTTGTTTTACTAGCTAGTATTAAGCCATAGATTCTTAATCTCAGGCAAATTTGACCTGGCCATAAAGAATCTCCAATAAAAGGTTAAAAAAAAAAAGACACCACACAGAGAAAAAATACCTTAATAGAAATAAATACACAGACACACTTAGAGACTCCATGTTTATTACTCCCTGTCAGCCCTCCACGATCCTGGACTTCTGTCTTCTTTCTCCTTCAACCCATGCAGCTCTGCTATATCAGACAGCACTGCATGGGAGGAAGACGCTGCTGCTCCGTGCAGTCTATTCACTCAGTGAGAGTGAGCAGAGGCTGCGGGCTGTAAGCGGTGACGTCACCGCTGACAGGCGGGTTACCATAGCAACGGTGCCGCTATTCACCGGCTGTGGCAGCCAGTCCTTGCATGTGGGCTGACTCTGTAAAGAGCGCCGACATGCATGGACGGGGAGTCGACCATGTGCCAGAGCATCTCGCTGGTAAAAGGACATACTCAAATGAGCACCGCTTACCGGAGAGATGCACTCACAGGACCTAGCATGACGTCAAAGCCATATGACCAGTCTGTAGCCAATGAGATAATAGACACGTGACTTGTCACATGCTATTGTGAAGTCATGATAGGTCCTATCATCAGTGCTGGTTACCGGGAGGACGCAGCGATTATCGGAAGGAAAAGCGGCGGGAGACAGAGTGCAGGACGCGTCGTGGGGACCTGTAAGTGTTATGGCAATGTTTATTAACCCCTTAACGACCGCGGGCCGTAAAATTACGTCCTAAATGACATAATCTTACTGCCCGCGGTCCTCCGGCGGCAGCATGCCGCGATCGGCACACATCTCAGCTGATTTTCACAGCTGAGATGTGTGCCTGCTAGGCACGAGCAGAATCGTTATCTGCTCGTGCCGATTAACCCCTTATATGGCGCTGTCAATACATGACAGCGCCATTATAAGCGCAATCGCGGTAAAGTTTTACTTACCGCCGAAACCGGAAGTCACGTGACGCGATCACGTGACTCCCGATAGTTGTCATGGTAGTACAGGGTCATGTGATGACTCCTGTACTACACATGAATTGGTTTCACTTTCGCTGTGCCCGGGGCACAGCAAAAGAGAAAGACAGCGTATCTGCTGTTTACAGCCTTCCAGCTGTGATCAGCAGATACTGCAGAGCGATCGGAATGCTGATCGCAATAGCCCCCTAGGGGGACTAGTAAAATAAAAAAAAAAAGTAAAAAAATAAGTTTTAAAAAATTAAAAAAAAACAAAAAAACCTAAAAGTTCAAATCACCCCCCATTCGCCCCATTGAAAATTAAAGGGTTAAAAAAATAAAAAATATACACACATTTGGTATCGCCGCGTTCAGAAACGCCCGATCTATCAAAATATAAAATCAATGAATCTGATCAGTAAACGGCGTAGCGGCAAAAAAATTCCAAACGCCAAAACGACGTTTTTTTGTCGCCACAACTTTTGCGCAAAATGCAATAAGAGGCGATCAAAACGTAGCATCTGCGCAAAAATGGTACCGTTAAAAACGTCAGCTCGAGACGCAAAAAATAAGTCGTCATTGAGCCTAAGATCCCGAAAAATGAGAACGCTACGGGTCACGGAATATGGCGTAAAACGTGCGCCACTTTTTTCGGACAAACTTCCGATTTTTTTTTAACCCCTTATATAAAAGTAAACCTATACATGTTTGGTGTCTACGAACTCGCACTGACCTGAGGCATCACACCCACACATCAGTTTTACCATATAGTGAACACAGTGAATAAAATATCTGAAAAACCATAGTGCTATCGCACTTTTTTGCAATTTTTCAGCATTTGGAATTTTTTTGCCATTTTCTAGTACACAATATGGTAAAACTGATGGTTTCATTTAAAAGTACAGCTCGTTCCGCAAAAAATGAGCCCTCACATGACCATATTGACTGAAAAATAAAAAAGTTACGTCTCTCAGAAAAAGAATGGCGAAAAAAAAAAACGGAAAGCGAAAAATCGGCCGGTCGTGAAAGGGTTAACTATATGTGTACATGTATAATGTGTTTTTATGTGTTTGTCTCCCATTGTTTGCAATGGGGTTTGAGTGGTTTGTCGAATGGTTCGTCGAACGGTTCATCGACCGGAGCCTCCGTTCGACGAACCGAACCGAACTCGAACTCTAGGGGGGTGGCTCATCTCTAACCAGCACAAATTAAGCCACTGCTACAGGCTGTCACCCCATGCCGTGGGGTTATCTTGGCTGTGTATCAAAATAAGAGGAACCGTATGCGGCTTTTTTTCTTTTTATTTAAAAAAAAATATTTAAAAAACCACATGCGGTCCCCCCAATTTTGATACCCAGCAAAGATAAAGCCGACAGCTGGGGGCAGGTATTCTCAGGCTGGGGAAGCCCATTATTGAGATGCCTCAGGCTAAGAATAGCAGCTTGCAGCTGCCCCGGAATTGTCGCATCCATTAAATACAACAATCCCGGCGCTTTACCCGACTCTTCCCGATTGCCATGGTGCAGTGGCAATCGGGTAATAAGAAGTTAATGACAGCGCACAACTGTCATCAAGCCCAGACTTAGTGATGGGTCGGGGTCTATGAAACCTCTCCATCACTAATCCTGTAAGTAAAAGGAAATAAACACAAACACCGAGAAAAATCCTTTATTTGAAATAAAATACAGCACTCTTTTTCCTCTCTTTATTAACCCAAAAAATACCCTTGAAGTTCTGCCGTAATCCACATGACATCCCACAACTGTCCTTGCTCTGTTATATCCGAGCCTGGAGAGACCGAAAATATGTCTGATCTCTCCAGGCTCTGGGAAACACAGACAAGGGGGACGCGGCTTGCAACAGTGACATCACTCAGTTCACCAGAGCTCATCCCCGGGTTCCCGTGGCATGACCTCCGGTGAACTGAGTATCGTACTCTGGCTTAAAATGCAGGGCTATGCTCCACACTCTGCCAGCCCTTTAACAGTGGCAGTGCTGCGCTGTCATTAACCCCTATTACCCTCTTTACCCGACTCTTCCCGATTGCAGAGCAATCGGGAAAAGTCGGGTAAAGCATAGGAACTGTCACATCTTTTGGATATGACAATTCCAGGGTGGCTACAGGCTGCTATTCTTAGCATGGGGGTCCCAATAACCATAGCCCCCTAAGTCTGAGAATACCAGCTGTTTGCTTTATCTTTGCTGGGTATCAAAATGATGAATATGTATTTTAATACACAGCCAAGATAAGCCCACTGCTGGTGGCAGCAGCTTGTAACCGTGGCTTTTTTCTGTGCTGGTATCGGTATACAGGGGGATCCTACAGCCGCAAACAGCACCTGTGATTGCAGACAATCAAATGCACTGTTAGAGAGGGTGGGGGCGTGATCTACTGACAGCCAATCAGAGCCGCCGTTAGTCAGGGAAAGCAGTGAATATGTATGAGCACTGATAAGCGGACCTGGAAGTAGCGTTACCGCAGTGGGAAGGCTCGGAAAATATATTGCTCCTGCTTAACTATATTGTTTTTTGTTTTTATTATCCGGGTGGCCGAACCCGAACTGTAACATGGACTTCCCAGAGAAGTCTGTGTCCGGGACTGAAGATACCAGCTGTTCAGTACAGACGACGAAATTTACAGTTCGGGTTTGCTCATCACTACTTACAACCCCTCAAGGGTAGCCTTGAGAGTGATTTAAGGCCCCGTCACACTAAGCAACATCGCTAGCAACATCGCTGGTAACGAACAACTTTTGTGACGTTGCTAGCGATGTTGCTGTGTGTGACATCCAGCAACAACCTGGCTCCTGCTGTGAGGTCGTTGGTTGTTGCTGAATGTCCTGGGCCATTTTTTAGTTGTTGCTGTCCTGCTGTGAAGCACAGATCGCTGTGTGTGGCAGCGAGACAGCAACAACTAAATGTGCAGGCAGCAGGAGCCGGCTTCTGCTGAGGCTGGTAACCAATGTAAACATCGGGTAACCAAGAAGCCCTGTCCTTGGTTACCCGATATTTACCTTTGATACCAGCCTCCTCCGCTCTCACTGCCTGTGCTGCCGGCTCCTGCTCTGTGCACATGTAGCTGCAGCACACATCAGGTAATTAACCCGATGTGTGCTGTAACTAGGAGAGCAAGGAGCCAGCGCTCAGTGTGCGCTGCTCCCTGCTCTGTGCACATTTAGCTGCAGCACACATCAGGCAATTAACCCGATGTGTGCTGTAACTAGGAGAGCAAGGAGCCAGCGCTAAGCATTGTGCGCTGCTCCCTGCTCTGTGCACATTTAGCTGCAGCACACATCGGGTTAATTAACCTGATGTGTGCTGTAACTAGGAGACTGGGGGCTGGTCACTGGTTGCTGGTGAGCTCACCAGCAACTCGTGTAGCCACGCTCCAGCGATCCCTGCCAGGTCAGGTTGCTGGTGGGATCGCTGGAGCGTCGCAGTGTGACAGCTCACCAGCAACCTCCTAGCAACTTACCAGCGATCCCTATCGTTGTTGGGATCGCTGGTAAGTTGCTTAGTGTGACTGGACCTTTACCTTATATCTACTCCCCCAGATAAGACCCTATTTGCACTCCGTTTTGTCTTCCAGTTTGTTACAGTTTCCAGTTCATGGAATATGAACAATAAAAAAATATGTACCATATTTTTCGCACTATAAAGGTACCTTCACACATAGCGAGATCACTAGCAAGATCGCTGCTGAGTCACAGATTCTGTGACGCAACAACGACCTCTCCAGCGATGACGTTTGACATATAGCAGTGACCAGGCCTCTGCTGTGAGATTGCTGTTTGTGTCGGAATGGCCTGGAGCAATTTTTTAATCATCGAGGTCCTGCTGGGCAGGATGCATCCGTGTGTTTGACACCTTACCAATGACCTCGTTGACGACTCAGAGCTCAGACACGTACAGCCATGCAGGTGCCTAGCTGTCATGTGACAGGGTCCCAACGACCATCGAGATCGTTATACAGGTCGCTATGGTCGCTGTATCGTTGCTGCATCGTTGGGAATATCTGACTGTTTGACATCTCCCCAGCGACCACGTAGCGACTTACCAGTGACCCTTATCAGGTCGTACCGCTGTCAGGATCGTTGGTAAGTCGTTAAATGTGACGGGGGCTTTAGACGCAATGGACTATAAGTTGCACCCTTGTTTTAGAGGAGGAAAAAATAGAAAAAAAATTGAAGTAAAAAAATGTGGCCATGATGACACACTGTTATGGGGGGTGGGTTTGCTGCTGACACTGTTATGGAGGTACTCATATCCCCCATTTTGGGCCCCTTCCAGGTATATATGGCCCTCATCGTGGAATATGTATGTTCCCCATCCGTGTGTGTGGGTATGATCCAACCCCATCTAGGTGTACAGCAAGGCCTTTATATACTATATCCCATACCTCCCAAATTCTGTGGGACTGCCATGATTTTAGAGGTATGTCCCGCAGCTGATGTCCCGGCCCCTCCCTTCAGTGCAGTGAATAAATTAAATTATCTTCAGCTCTGGATTTTCTGGGCGGCCGGGACTCAAACCCATGGAACTGTGAGTTCATTGTTTCAAAGGCAGCAGCTCTACCACTGAGCTACTACCTGTATTGAACCCCATAGGAAGATTTTGTTAGAAGACACCAGAAGCAGATTATTCAGCTACAAAGATGGATGGAGGGATTGATGAATGGAGGGATGAATGCAGGGATAGAGGGAGGGATAGAGGGAGGGATGGATGGATGGATGGATGATAGAGGGATGAATGGAGGGATAGAGGGAGGGATGGATGGATGATAGAGGGATGAATAGAGGGATAGAGGGAGGGATGGATGGATGAATGGAGGGATGAATGGAGGGATGGATGGATGGATGATAGAGGGATGAATGGATGATAGTGGGATGGATGGATGGAAGAATGATAGAGGGATGGATGATAGAGGGATATATAGATACATGACAGATAATAGATAGATACATACATGATAAATAGTTAGAATCATAGATAGATAGATAGAATCATAGATAGATAGATAGAATCATAGATAGATAGAATTATAGATAGATAGATAGAATCCTAGATAGATAGAGGGATAGATAGAATCCTAGATAGATAGATAGATAGATAGATAGATAGATAGAATCCTAGATAGATAGAATCCTAGATAGATAGATAGATAGAATTATAGATAGAATTATAGATAGATAGATAGATAGAATTATAGATAGATAGAATCATAGATAGATAGATAGATAGATAGAATCATAGATAGATAGAATCATAGATAGATAGATAGATAGATAGAATCATAGATAGATAGATAGAATCATAGATACATAGATAGAATTATAGATAGATAGAGAGATAGATATAATCATAGATAGATAGAATCATAGATAGATAGATAGATAGACAGATAGAATTATAGATAGATAGAATCATAGATCGATAGATAGATAGAATCATAGATAAATAGATAGAATCATAGATAGATAGACAGACAGACAGGCAGACAGACAGACAGAGGGAATGATATAGATAGATAGATAGATAGATAGATAGATAGATAAATACTGTATCTCAATGTAGGGGAAGGAAAGAGTCAGATTCATTTGTTCCCATAAAACTACTATAAAGACATTAGGAAAAAAATACAAATACAATTTTTTTTTTTATCTTCACCACCGTGGATTCAAACCAGCAACGTTCAAAACTTGTGTCCAGCAGCCTCCTAGCTTTCCTAGCTGCTCTAGCTGTTGAGCCACTAGGATTGATGACATCAGAGGGAGGATTTTACATAAATGAACCTACAATGCAGCCTCTTACACAGCAGATTACACAGGACACAGCTCCATTGTACACAGCAGTGTCTCTATCTCCTGTATTCTAGAGAGAGGAAAAGAGGATTTTTTTTTTCTTCTAATAAAATTACTAAAAAATAAAAAAAAAAATAGAATAATGTAATTTTATTACATTTTTTTATAAAATAATAAACATCACAAATCAGCAAATAACATGGTCATATTTGGTGTCCCTGTAATCGTAATGACCTGAACAACACAGCGATCAGGTTATTTATGGGGATCGGTAAATGGCGGGAAAAAAATGGCGCAATTTATTATTTTTCTTTATTAAAACCCATAAAAAATGTATCACTGAGGCAGTGTTCACACATAGTGTAAATGCTGCATTTTTTCTGCAGGTGTCCGCGCCACGAGCGCAATAACAATCTCCTCTGATTATTGCGTGTCTGCGGTATTTTTTATGCATTGTTGCCTTATTTGATACATGCTTGTTGCTGATGTGAATCCTGAAGCTTATAAAGAAAGAAACACCAAATCCGCACAGTTCAGCGGTGTCTTTCCACGCACCAGGGGTGGAGATTTCATGACGTCTCATCCACTTTGCTTGGACAATTAGTCCATATTCCCATGTAGTGTAAATGCTGCATTTTTTTCTGATTTTTTTTTTGCACATTTATTCTGCTGTGTTTAATTGTCCAAGTAAAGTGGATTCCATGAAAAGACGCCGCTGAATTCTGCAGTTTTCGGGGGGTTTTTTCTCTGGAGGTTTCTATGTGGAGCTTAAAAAAAATGCAGGAAAAAGCTTCTCAGTACAATAAAAACTGCAGATTAACATCTGAGCCAAAAACACATTAAATAATGGAGAAAAGGCAGAAAAAATGCACAAAAATGGAAAAAAACGAGAAGATAGTTATTGTGTAGTTTGGTGCAGACAGAAACAAAAAGAAACAGAATTTATGCAACGTGTGAACACGGATTTATAGGCACAAATAAGCAACATGTCATATAGTGATACATAGAAATCTAAAAAAAATTCTGACTGCTATGAATATGAATGAACAGTCCAGGACATCTGCTGAATGACCCTTACTGCCAAATGGGTGTGGCTAGGAGTGTGGCTAGGAGCGTGGTCAAAATTTGCCACGGCGCGCGCCGCATACTTTGTCCCTCTTTCCTTTCTTGAAAAGTTGGGAGGTATGTATATTCATTTATTGCCTTAATGTTACAGATGTGATGCTTACCTAGATTTCAGTTTGGTCCTGCTTCTGCACTACAGTAAAAGCAAAGTCTCCCATATCTGAAGAGGACCTGCAGTGATGTAATGAAGAGGCGGGGCACTGTGCTGTTCTGTGCTGCTCTGGCCCACCCCTCTTCATTACATCATTGCAAGTCCTGTTGAGTTATGGGAGACTTTGTTTCTAGTGCAGAGGCAGGACCAAACTAAGCAATGTGAGCACCCAGCACAGAGACTGCGGGCTGTGCTGTGATGGTATACCATACTCTGGCCCGGACACTGCAGGGATCTACACTTCCTTAAGGCCAGACATGACTGCAGTGGCACCCTACTCCTGCCTCCTTCTTAAACAGCGGACACTGTCTTTCCAGCCCCTGCTGGAAGCCGGCGGCTGGAGCACCCACGTGTGTCCGCTGTTTAAATTAAACAAGTATTGATTTGCTGCTCCTCACACCCGCTTCTAATCACTGAGTGGAGAGAGGTGGGCGGGGAGCAGCTAATCAATATTCCTTTACTTTAAACAGAGGGCACACGTGGTTTCTTCAGCCACCTGCTTCCTGCAGCAGCGAACCTCCCTGCCTCCTGTGATCCCAATCCACAGCCGCTCCTTCCCACTCCACAGACTATAAGACGCATCCCACACTTTCCTCCCAAATTTGGAGGAAAAAAGTCTTAGGCTATATCCGCACTTTGCGTCGAGGTAGTTGCAGTTCTAAACGCATCCTTTGGCAGAAATGGTTTTTGCCAAAGTTGCTTTTGTCCACGAAAACGCGGTAAATACGCGTGCGTTTTTACCGCGTTTTAGCCGCATTTTTAGCGCTTTTTACCTGCGTTTCCATTGCTTAAAGTCAGATGCGTTTTCATTACAAAGACACTACTAAATAACGTTTTAACATACAAACACTATGAAAAAAGGAAAAAAAAAATGTAAATAAATACAATGTTTAAAATCATAACGAAATTAGTTATATTGCATATAATTATAGCGGTTTTATACTATTTATGGCTAAAATAACAATAAAATAATATTTTTCATTAATTTAATTGTCGGACTATGTGTGTGTGTAAAGGAACATATCATTCCATTATTTTGATGTCAGAAAAGCATGCGTTTATGTAGTCCAAAACTCATGTTTTCTGCAGCTAAAAAGCAGGTAAAACGCTGGAACTTTGATGTTTCTTGCTTTTTACAACTTCTCATTGACTTCAATGTTATCAAAACGCAGCCCAAATGGCAAAAACAATTGACAAGCTGCTTCTTTGAATACTGAGTTTTTGCCCAAAATTATGCAAATTAAATGCAGCGTTTAGAACTGCAAAGTGCGCACAAGAAATTCCCTATTCCCATAGACTTTGCTTGAAAATCATAACGCCTTTTGGCATGAAAACGCTGCAGTTCAAAACGCAGCTAAAACGCAGGTAAAAATGCAAAGTGCGCACATAGCCTTATAGTCTGAAAAATATGGTATATTTTAAAACAGCATTGTATTTTAGGGCAGCACAGTGGATCTGTGGTTGGCACTTTAGCTTTGCAGCGCTGGGGTCCTGGGTTTAAATGTCACCAAGGATAACATCTGCAAGGAGTTTGTATGTTCTCCCCGTGGTTACGTGGGTTTCCTCCCAGTTTTTTCCCTCATTTATGAAATTGATCAGAACTGTATGATTATTGCAAACGTTTCCAAAGTAAAAAAAACCTACGGAAAATAAAGCCACATAGAGAGAGACTTAATATTTGGATTGCTGTGCTTAGCTGTTGCTTTACCCTGCCAAAGTGTTACCGCCATTTTTGGCATCTTCATACATAAACACACTATGTAATATTTCAGTATTGTAATCTGTTTAATATTATTATGATCTTTGGGTAATTGACTGTAAGCTGACCTTGCTTTGCTGACGAATACTGGCTGGTTTAAGTAAATACATAGATACTTTTGGTTGTAATTGACTAGTTATTACGGGCAGACAGAGGATGACTAATGCGCAGCACAGCTCATCTGCTACAACAATACCAAGTTCTGGAACTTTCTTTAGCAGCATTAAGTGGAGAGATAAAAAAGGGAGGAGGAACCCCAGAATAAAAAGCAGAAAAGCTGGTTGTAGGGACGTAACAATCATTGTGTTGTGGGTTCTCCACCCAGACACAAATCCCTCGGCAATGACGAACCGTTCAGCTTCATCTAGACAGAATGCAGAATTGTGCAGCATTCCTGAACGCAGCAGTTTAGTATCAGACAGGACCAGCAAGTCCGCTCCATTGTCTTCTGCTTTTTATATCACGTACAATTCCACATTGTCTGTTTTGCATACTGAAAATTCCAATGCTTGCTTGCTCTGTGCATTGTGTCTTGACTTAAAAAAGGCTTTACATATTGATCTCGGCCATCTGTTCACTAACATTCTGCCATCAACATTTTCAGGTTTTCTAATAGGCTTGAGACATACGAGTGCATACATAATCATCCATTTTTCGTCTTGGGAAAAAAACTGATGGATGTGTTCCGTATGTCTGTTCTTCATACCCATATTACATCCATATGTCCGTTTTTTACATGCGTATGGCATCTGGTTTTTACATCAACAATTTAATAATTAAAATACAGTTACCTATCTTAATAAATGTAATAGTTCTGTAAATAACGTATCACAAACAAATACAGTGGAACCTTGGTTAACGAGAACAATCCATTCTGGGAGTGTGCTTGTAAACCAAGTTACTCATCTAGCAAAGCAAGATTTCCCATAGGAAATCATTGTAATGCAGACAATTCGTTCCACAACTTGTTCAATGTCCCATTTCACAAATACACAAACACACACAAACACACATATTATGCTCACCTTACCTTCTATCGCCGGCCTCCTGGTTCTTGCAGTTCGCCGGTACAGGATGTGTATCGGGTAACCATCGTGACTGATGCTGGACCTTCCGCTGCCAGAGCGCTGACATCAAAGGCAGGAGCCGCTTGCCTCTGGTTGTTCAGCGCACTGCCTTTGAGTAGTGTCTGACAGCGGAATTTCCTCCCTCGTCGAGACGGTTACCCGATACACATCCTGTTGTGGCGAACTACAAGAACCGGGAGGTCGGCGATGGAACAGAAGGTAAGGTGAGCATAATATGTGTGTTTGCGTGTTTGTGTTTGTTTGTGCGTGTTTGTGGTGTTTGTGTGTGTTTGTGTGGACTTCAAGAGCAGGTCAGAGCACGGTGAAAGTACGGAACCGGAAAAGTGTGCGGTGAGTATTTGCTCATACGGCAAAGCTTGCTCGTAAACTGAGTTACAAATTTGCAGCAAGCTTTGCTCGTAAAGCGAAATACTCGCTAACTGGGTTACTTGTTAACCTAGGTTCCACTGTATATTACAGTCATATGAAAAAGTTTGGGCACCCGTATTAATGTTAACCTTTTTTCTTTATAACAATTTGGGTTTTTGCAACAGCTATTTCAGTTTCATATATCTAATAACTGATGGACTGCGTAATATTTCTATATTGAAATGAGGTTTATTGTACTAACAGAAAATGTGCAATCCGCATTTAAACAAAATTTGACCAGTGCAAAAGTATGGGCACCTTTATCAATTTCTTGATTGGAACACTCCTAACTACTTTTTACTGACTTACTAAAGCACTAAATTGGTTTTGTAACCTCATTGAGCTTTGAATTTTATAGGCATGTGTATCCAATCATGAGAAAAGGTATTTAAGGTGGCCACTTGCAAGTTGTTCTCCTATTTGAATCTCCTATGAAGAGTGGCATCATGGGCTCCTCAAAACAACTCACAAATGATCTGAAAACAAAAATTATTCAACATAGTTGTTCAGGGGAAGGATACAAAAAATTGTCTCAGAGATTTAAACTGTCAGATTCCACTGTGAGGAACATAGTAAGGAAATGGAAGAACACAGGTACAGTTCATGTTAAGCCCAGAAGTGGCAGGCCAAGAAAAATATCAGAAAGGCAGAGAAGAAGAATGGTGAGAACAGTCAAGGACAATCCACAGACCATCTCCAAAGACCTGCAGCATCATCTTGCTGCAGATGGTGTCAATGCATTGGTCAACAATACAGCGCACGTTGCACAAAGAGAAGCTGTATGGGAGAGTGATACGAAAGAAGCCGTTTCTGCAAGCACGCTACAAACAGAGTCACCTGAGGTATGCAAATGCACATTTGGACAAGCCAGTTACATTTTGGAAGAAGGTGCTGTGGACTGATGAAACAAAGATTGAGTTGTTTGGTCATACAAAAATTCGTTATGCATGGAGGCAAAAAAACACGGCCTTCCAAGAAAAGCACTTACTACCCACAGTAAAATTTGGTGGAGGTTCCATCATGCTTTGGGGCTGTGTGGCCAATGCCGGCACCGGGAATCTTGGTAAAGTTGAGGGTCGCATGGATTCAACTCAGTATCAGCAGATTCTTGACAATAATGTGCAAGAATCAGTGACGAAGTTGAAGTTACGCAGGGGATGGATATTTCAGCAAGACAATGATCCAAAACCCCGCTCCAAATCTACTCAGGCATTCATGCAGAGGAACAATTGCAATGTTCTGGAATGGCCATCCCAGTCCCCAGACCTGAATATCA
The DNA here is from genome assembly GCF_048569485.1 of Anomaloglossus baeobatrachus. Taxonomy (NCBI): domain Eukaryota; kingdom Metazoa; phylum Chordata; class Amphibia; order Anura; family Aromobatidae; genus Anomaloglossus; species Anomaloglossus baeobatrachus. The sequence continues at coordinate 422,639,276 of NC_134355.1, read as the reverse complement.
TTGAAAATCTGTGGGATGATTTGAAGCGTGCTGTCCATGCTCGGCGACCATCAAACTTGACTGAACTGGAATTGTTTTGTAAACAGGAATGGTCAAATATACCTTCATCCAGGAACTCATTAAAAGCTACAGGAAGCGACTAAAAGCTGTTATTTTTGCAAAAGGAGGATCTACAAAATATTAATGTCACTTTTATGTTGAGGTGCCCATACTTTTGCATCGGTCAAATTTTGTTTAAATGCGGATTGAACATTTATTTTCTGTTAGTACAATAAACCTTATTTCAATCCAGAAATATTACTCAGTTCATCAGTTATTAGATATATGAAACTGAAATAGCTGTTGCAAAAACCCAAATTGTTATAAAGAAAAAAGGTTAACATTAATAGGGGTGCCCAAACGTTTTCATATGACTGTATATGTTTTTGTGCACCCATTGACTTACAAAGTTTAAGACTGATCTGGAATAGTGTTGCAATTTTTTTTACATCAGTTTCTGTGTAAAAACATTTATATGAACTATCACATTACTTTACATTGATCCTTGTCAATGCACGTTTAGGCTACGTGCACACAGTGTGTTTTTATAGTGTTTTCTGATGTTTTTCAGTGCAGTTTTGTCACAGAACTGCAAGCAAATCCTGATGCCAGCAAAGTCAATGAGAAACCTGAAGTGTAATGCCAATGTTCAGTTTTTTTTCCTTGCAGATTTGGTGCAGAAAATAATGTGCAGCATCAAATCTTACAGCGTTTTTGCCTGTGTTTTTTCACCATTGAAAGGAATGAAAAATGCATGCAAAAACGCAACAAAAATGCACGAAACATGCATTTTTCTTGCCAAGAGATGCCGAAATGGTGCAGAAATTTCTGCTACCAAATACTCACCGTGAGCATGTAGCCTTAATCCGCCTGTCTGAACTCAACAAGCCCATTCTTCTTAGTTCTGGAAGTCATTGATCTAGGGGTAAATACTGAAAAATGATAATAGAGAAACATACAATATATTGTTGGCAGTTATACAGCAGCCAATTTTCCTTATGGAATTTTTATTTATTATTATTTTACAAAATACCTACATAGGAATTAGAGATTTCTACAGTAGTGTCAAGGTTCCTTACCATTTTTTTCCCTGTTGTGAAACATTGCAATTCTAGGTGACAAGTGGTAATGCTGCCATTTTACTGTTGTCCTGTGTCTTCATTAGAGATGAGCGAACCGGTCACGGTTCGGCTCGAGGTCGGTTCGCCGAACGGAGGTCTCGTTCGAGTTCGGTTCGTCGAACGTTCGACGAACCAAACTCGAACCAATAGGCTATAATGGGAGGCAATCACAAACACATAAAAATGCATGATAAATGTACACAAACAGTTAATAAACATTGCCATAACACTTACCGGTCTCCGCGATCCCTCCTGCACTCTGTCTCCTGCCGCTATTCTATCTGATGATCGCTGAATCCTCCCGGTGACCAGCACTGCCAGCAGCGATGCAGGACCTATCGTGACGTCAAAATAGCCATGTGACCAGTCACGTGGCTATTATCTCATTGGCTACAGACTGGTCACATGACTATGACGCGTCATGTAGGACCTGTCATTGCACTCTCCGGTACACGGTGCACATATGTGTATCGCCGTGTACCGGCGACATGCTCTAGCACACGGTCGACTCCCCGTTCCGTTAGGGACCGGCTGACACAGCCGGTCATTAACGGAGATCACCGTTGCCATAGCAACGCAGTTAGCGGTGACGTCACCGCTAACCGCGGCTCCGAGAGCACCGTTGCTATGGTAACGCGTCTGTCAGCGTTACCGCTGTTACCGCTGACAGCCAGCAGCACTGATCTCTCACGGAGTGAAGGCTGCACGCTGCTTCCCGATTGTAGTGAGGATTGTAGTGAGGATGAGGTGCCCCAGCTCATCAAGTGATGGGCTGGGGCACCTCATCCTCACTACAATCGTCACTACTACTACACTAGTGAGGATTGTAGTGAGGATGAGGTGCCCCAGCTCATCAAGTGATGGGCTGGGGCACCTCATCCTCACTACAATCGTCACTACTAATACACTAGTGAGGATTGTAGTGAGGATGAGGTGCCCCAGCTCATCAAGTGATGAGCTGGGGCACCTCATCCTCACTACAATCGTCACTACTACTACACTAGTGAGGATTGTAGTGAGGATGAGGTGCCCCAGCCCATCAAGTGATGAGCTGGGGCACCTCATCCTCACCACAATCCTGAAGTGCAGTTTCTTCAAATTCATTTATAGGCACTTGGAACGCTGAAATTGCTGCTTATAATTTAAGCCTCTATTAAAAACCTCTTATCAGCGCTGGTTTATTGGGGATTTATTGGGCTGACAGGGGGTAATAAAGATGGAGTCTCTAATGTGTCTGTGTATTTATTTCTATTAAAGTATTTTTTCTCTGTGTGGTGTCTTTTTTTTAACCCTTTATCGGAGATTCTTAATGGCCGGGTCAAACGTGCCTGACATTAAGAATCTCTGGCTTAATACTGGCTAGTAAAACAAAGCCAGTATTAACTCATGATTACCCAACAAGCCACCCGGCTCCAGGGCTGTTGGAAGAGTTGGATACAGCGCCAGATGATGGCGCTTCTATGAGAGCGCCATTTTCTGGGGCGGCTGCGGACTGAAATTCGCAGCAGAGTCGCCCAGAAACCTCGGGCTAACCTGTGCCGCGGATTCCAATCCCCAGCTGCCTAGTTGTACCTGGCTGGACACAAAAATGGGGCGAAGCCCACGTCATTTGTTTTTTAATTATTTCATGAAATAAGTGAAATAATTAAAAAAAACGGGCTTCCCTATATTTTTGGTTCCCAGCCGGGGGTTGGAGGCAGCCCGTGGCTGCCTGCTGTACCTGGCTAGCATACAAAAATATGGCGAAGCCCACGTCATTTTTTTGGTGGGCAAAAAACTTCTGCATACAGTCCTGGATGGAGTATGCTGAGCCTTGTAGCTCTGCAGCTGCTGTGTGCTCTTCTCCATACAGACAGACAGCAGCTGCAGAACTACAAGGCTCAGCATACTCTATGCAGGACTGTATGCAGAAGTTTTTTGCCCCCTGAAAAAATTATGTGGGCTTCGCCATATTTTCGTATGCTAGCCAGGTACAGCAGGCAGGTACGGCTGCCCCCAACCCCCAGTTGCCTATTTGTACCCGGCTGGGAACCAAAAATAAAGGGAAGCCCTTTTTTTATTATTTCATGAATTTCATGAAATAATTAGAAAACAAATGACGTAGGCTTCGCCCCATTTTTGTGTCCAGCCAGGTACAACTAAGCAGCTGGGGATTAGAATCCGCAGCACAGGTTGGCCTGAGCTTTCTGGGCCCCACTGCTGCGAATTGCAGTCTGCAGACGCCTCAGAAAATGGCACTTTCATAGAAGCACCATCTTCTGGCGCTGTATCCAACTCTTCCAGCACCTGCCTGCTATACCTGGCTAGCATACAAAAATATGGCGAAGCTCACGTCCTTTTTTTGTAGTTTTTTGGCAAAAAAAATAAAAAATGCTTCCCTGGATTTTCCATTGACCAGTGAAGGTAACACCAAGCAGTGGGGGTTAGCAGCCAGTAGCTGCTTGGATTACCCTTAGCTAGCAATACAAAAAATGCAGCGGGAGCCCATATATATTTTTTTTAATTATTTATTTAAATAACTAAAAACAAAATGGGCTTCCCTGTATTTTGATTGCTGGACATCACAGTGCTGTAAAAATAAATCTTTAAAAAAATGACGTAGCGCTCCGCGGTATTTTTGATTCTCAGCGCAGATAAAGCAGACAGCTATGGGTTGCCACCCCCATCTGCCTGCCGTTACCTTGGTTGGCAATCAAAATACAGGGAAGCCCATTAATTTTTTCTATTTAAAAAATAGTTAAAAAAAAAAATGACGTTGGGTCCCCCCATTTTTGATAGCCAGCTAGGGTAAAGCAGACGGCTGTAGCCTGAAAACCACAGCTGGCAGCTTTACCGTGGTTGGGGATCCAATGTGGAGGTCCCCTCAGGCTCTTTTTTATAATTATTTTATAAATATTAATAATTACACAATAAAAGTAGGGTCCCCCCCAAATTGGATCACCAGCCAAGGTAAAGCGGACAGCTGTGGTCTGGTATTTTCAGGGTGGGAAGGTCCATAGTTATTGAGCCTTCACAGCCTAAAAATAGCAGGCCGCAGGCACCCCAGACGTGGCGCATCCACTAAATGCGCCAATCCTGGCGCTCCACCCCAGCTCATCCCGTGCCCTGGTGCAGTGGCAAACGGGGTAATAAATCGGGTTGATACTAGCTGTAAAGTCACCTGAGATCAAGCCCAGCAGTTTGTGATGTCATGGCGTCTATTAGATACCCAACATCATAAACTGTCAGTACTAACAAAAAAAAAAAAAAAACCAACAAAAGAAATGTATTTGAAAAAACAGTCCCCAAAACATTTCCTCTTTCACCAATTTATTGTAAGAAAAAAAATAAAGGGGTCCCACGACGACTCTGGACCGTCTAGAATATGGGGGGGAGACACTCAGGGAACGTATCCCCCATTTTCTAGGAGTGCGGACCCTTCATGTGAGGAGTGTGGGTGCAATGGATCTGCACTGACTCTCCCCGGGTCCACATCAGCAGAGTCCATGTCGTAATGGTTGCTACCAAAGCTGCAATGCCCTGCTCATGAGGTAAGGGCATGCCTAATCAGGAGAACTACTGTAGAGGAAGTTCTGCTCACTGGTATATAGGTGCTCAGACGTAATAATAGATAAAATTAGTGAGTAACCTTGGCACTCTAAATCTCCCAGACTAAAGCTGGGTTCACACTAAGCGACAGCGACAACGACGTCGCTGTTACGTCACCATTTTCGGTGACGTAACAGCGACCTTGTAAGTCGCTGTTATGATCGCTGCTTAGCTGTCAAACACAGCAGAATCAGCGATCATAACGTCGCTGTGCTACATGTGCAGAGAGCAGGGAGCCGCGCTTAGCGCTGGCTCCTTGCTCTCCTTGCTACAGTATACATCGGGTTAATTAACCCGATGTGTACTGCAGCTACATGTCACAGTGCAGAGAGCAGGGAGCCGCGCGCACTGCTTAGCGCTGGCTCCTTGCTCTCCTTGCTACAGTATACATCGGGTTAATTACCCGATGTGTACTGCAGCCACATGTGCACAGAGCAGGAGCCGGCACTGGCAGCAAGAGCGGAGGCTGGTAACGAAGGTAAATATCGGGTAACCAGGGAAAGGTCTTCCCTTGGTTACCCGATGTTTACGCTGGTTACAGCTTACTGCAGCTGCCAGTGCCGGCTCCTGCTCGCTTCATTTCGTCGCTCTCTCGCTGTCACACACAGCGATGTGTGTGTCACAGCAGGAGAGTGACGACCAAAAAATGAAGCTGGACATTCAGCAATGACCGGCAACCTCACAGCAGGGGCCAGGTCGTTGCTGGATGTCACACACAGCGACAGCGACGGGACGTCGCTGCAACGTCACAGAAAATGGTGACGTAGCAGCGATGTCGTTGTCGTTGTCGCTGTGTGTGACACCAGCTTTAGTCAGTAAGTCACAACGGATAGTAATGCAAAATCACTCTTTATTGGTCCGTATTAAGAAAAAACAATTTTTCATAAGCATATATGTTTTGGTCCAAAACAAGTTACAAATGACGTTTTGGCCTGAGCCTTCGTCAGATTGGACTTATCTGCATGTAATCATGAAAAATGACAATAATCAGTATCACATAAGAGTGAGAGAACAATAACATAAACTCGAACAATGTAGAGGTACAATTGGGATGCAGCAAAAAAATTGCAACACAGCAAGAAATGAAACACATAATACAAATGTCATAATACAGTATGACAATATAGTAATGACAAATATGGGGTCAGAGTAGGCTTAGACAGCTCTGGTACGAAAAAGATGTCAATCATAAAGTAACATGTGCAGTAGGTGTAGAGCTACACTATGCATGGCAGAGCTAATGGGTAGACCGACCATAGAAAAAGAACAGAGAAAAAGTGGAGAAAAAATGGAGAAAAAATGGAGAAAAAGTGGAGAAAAAGTGGAGAAAAAATGGAGAAAAAGTGGAGAAAAAGTGGAGAAACAGTGGAGAAAAAGTGGAGAAAAAGTGGAGAAAAAGTGGAGGAAAAAGTGGAGGAAAAAGTGGAGAAAAAGTGGAGAAAAAGTGGAGAAAAAATGTAGAAAAAGTGGAGAAAAAATGGAGAAAAAGTGGAGAAAAAGTGGAGAAAAAGTGGAGAAAAAGTGGAGAAAAGGTGGAGAAAAGGTGGAGAAAAGGTGGAGAAAAAGTGGAGAAAAGGTAGAGAAAAAATGTAGAAAAAGTGGAGAAAAGGTAGAGAAAAAGTGGAGAAAAAATGGAGAAAAAGTGGAGAAAAAGTGGAGAAAAAGTGGAGAAAAGGTGGAGAAAAAAAATGTAGAAAAAATGGAGAAAAAGTGGAGAAAAGGTGGAGAAAAAGTGGAGAAAAGGTAGAGAAAAGGTAGAGAAAAAGTGGAGAAAAAATGGAGAAAAAGTGAAGAAAAAGTGGAGAAAAAAAATGTAGAAAAAGTGGAGAAAAAATGGAGAAAAAGTGGAGAAAAGGTGGAGAAAAAGTGGAGAAAAGGTAGAGAAAAAGTGGAGAAAAAAATGGAGAAAAAGTGGAGAAAAAGTGGAGAAAAAATGGAGAAAAAGTGGAGAAAAAATGGAGAAAAAGTGGAGAAAAAAAGTGGAGAAAAAGTGGAGAAAAAGTGGAGAAAAAATGGAGAAAAAGTGGAGAAAAAGTGGAGAAAAAGTGGAGAAAAAGTGGAGAAAAAAATGAAGAAAAAGTGGAGAAAAAATGGAGAAAAAGTGGAGAAAAAGTGGAGAAAAAGTGGAGAAAAAGTGGAGAAAAAGTGGAGAAAAAGTGGAGAAAAAGTGGAGAAGAAGTGGAGAAAAAGTTGAGAAAAAGTGGAGAAAAAGTGGAGAAAAAGTGGAGAAAAGGTGGAGAAAAGGTGGAGAAAAGGTGGAGAAAAGGTGGAGAAAAGGTGGAGAAAAAAGTGGAGAAAAAGTGTAGAAAAAGTGGAGAAAAAATGGAGAAAAAGTGGAGAAAAAGTGGAGAAAAAGTGAAGAAAAAAATGGAGAAAAAGTGGAGAAAAAGTGGAGAAAAAGTGGAGAAAAAGTGGAGAAAAAGTGGAGAAAAAATGAAGAAAAAGTGGAGAAAAAGTGGAGAAAAAGTGGAGAAAAAGTGGAGAAGAAGTGGAGAAGAAGTGTAGAAAAAGTGTAGAAAAAGTGGAGAAAAAGTGGAGAAAAAGTGGAGAAAAAATGGAGAAAAAGTGGAGAAAAAGTGGAGAAAAAGTGGAGAAAAGGTGGAGAAAAGGTGGAGAAAAGGTAGAGAAAAAATGTAGAAAAAGTGGAGAAAAGGTAGAGAAAAAGTGGAGAAAAAATGGAGAAAAAGTGGAGAAAAAGTGGAGTAAAAGTGGAGAAAAGGTGGAGAAAAGGTGGAGAAAAAGTGGAGAAAAGGTGGAGAAAAGGTGGAGAAAAAAGTGGAGAAAAAGTGGAGAAAAAATGGAGAAAAAGTGGAGAAAAAGTGAAGAAAAAAATGGAGAAAAAGTGGAGAAACAGTGGAGAAAAAGTGGAGAAAAAGTGGAGAAAAAGTGGAGAAAAAATGAAGAAAAAGTGGAGAAAAAGTGGAGAAAAAGTGGAGAAAAAGTGGAGAAAAAGTGGAGAAGAAGTGGAGAAGAAGTGTAGAAAAAGTGTAGAAAAAGTGTAGAAAAAGTGGAGAAAAAGTGGAGAAAAAATGGAGAAAAAATGGAGAAAAAGTGGAGAAAAAGTGGAGAAAAAGTGGAGAAAAGGTGGAGAAAAGGTGGAGAAAAGGTGGAGAAAAGGTAGAGAAAAAATGTAGAAAAAGTGGAGAAAAGGTAGAGAAAAAGTGGAGAAAAAATGGAGAAAAAGTGGAGTAAAAGTGGAGAAAAGGTGGAGAAAAAAAATGTAGAAAAAATGGAGAAAAAGTGGAGAAAAGGTGGAGAAAAAGTGGAGAAAAGGTAGAGAAAAGGTAGAGAAAAAGTGGAGAAAAAATGGAGAAAAAGTGGAGAAAAAGTGGAGAAAAAAAATGTAGAAAAAGTGGAGAAAAAATGGAGAAAAAGTGGAGAAAAGGTGGAGAAAAAGTGGAGAAAAGGTAGAGAAAAAGTGGAGAAAAAAATGGAGAAAAAGTGGAGAAAAAGTGGAGAAAAAATGGAGAAAAAGTGGAGAAAAAAATGGAGAAAAAGTGGAGAAAAAAGTGGAGAAAAAGTGGAGAAAAAGTGGAGAAAAAATGGAGAAAAAGTGGAGAAAAAGTGGAGAAAAAGTGGAGAAAAAGTGGAGAAAAAGTGGAGAAAAAATGAAGAAAAAGTGGAGAAAAAATGGAGAAAAAGTGGAGAAAAAGTGGAGAAAAAGTGGAGAAAAAATGTAGAAAAAGTGGAGAAAAAATGGAGAAAAAGTGGAGAAAAAGTGGAGAAGAAGTGGAGAAGTGGAGAAAAAGTGGAGAAAAAGTGGAGAAAAAGTGGAGAAAAGGTGGAGAAAAGGTGGAGAAAAAAAATGTAGAAAAAATGGAGAAAAGGTGGAGAAAAAAAATGTAGAAAAAGTGGAGAAAAAATGGAGAAAAAGTGGAGAAAAGGTAGAGAAAAAATGTAGAAAAAGTGGAGAAAAGGTAGAGAAAAAGTGGAGAAAAAATGTAGAAAAAGTGGAGAAAAAATGGAGAAAAAATGGAGAAAAGGTGGAGAAAAAAAATGTAGAAAAAATGGAGAAAAAGTGGAGAAAAGGTGGAGAAAAAGTGGCGAAAAGGTAGAGAAAAGGTAGAGAAAAAGTGGAGAAAAAATGGAGAAAAAGTGGAGAAAAAGTGGAGAAAAAAATGTAGAAAAAGTGGAGAAAAAATGTAGAAAAAGTGGAGAAAAAATGGAGAAAAAGTGGAGAAAAAGTGGAGAAAAAGTGGAGAAAAAGTGGAGAAGAAGTGGAGAAGAAGTGGAGAAGAAGTGGAGAAAAAGTGGAGAAAAAGTGGAGAAAAAGTGGAGAAAAAATGGAGAAAAAGTGGAGAAAAAGTGGAGAAAAAGTGGAGAAAAAGTGGAGAAAAAGTGGAGAAAAGGTGGAGAAAAGGTGGAGAAAAGGTGGAGAAAAAGTGGAGAAAAGGTGGAGAAAAAATGTAGAAAAAGTGGAGAAAAGGTAGAGAAAAAGTGGAGAAAAAATGGAGAAAAAGTGGAGAAAAAGTGGAGAAAAAGTGGAGAAAAAGTGGAGAAAAAGTGGAGAAAAAAAATGTGGAAAAAATGTAGAAAAAGTGGAGAAAAGGTGGAGAAAAAGTGGAGAAAAGGTAGAGAAAAGGTAGAGAAAAAGTGGAGAAAAAATGGAGAAAAAGTGGAGAAAAAGTGGAGAAAAAAAATGTAGAAAAAGTGGAGGAAAAAATGGAGAAAAAATGGAGAAAAGGTGGAGAAAAAGTGGAGAAAAGGTAGAGAAAAAGTGGAGAAAAAAATGGAGAAAAAGTGGAGAAAAAGTGGAGAAAAAGTGGAGAAAAGGTGGAGAAAAGGTGGAGAAAAGGTGGAGAAAAGGTGGAGAAAAGGTGGAGAAAAAAGTGGAGAAAAAGTGGAGAAAAAGTGGAGAAAAAATGGAGAAAAAGTGGAGAAAAAGTGGAGAAAAAGTGGAGAAAAAGTGAAGAAAAAAATGGAGAAAAAGTGGAGAAAAAGTGGAGAAAAAGTGGAGAAAAAGTGGAGAAAAAATGAAGAAAAAGTGGAGAAAAAGTGGAGAAAAAGTGGAGAAAAAGTGGAGAAGAAGTGTAGAAAAAGTGTAGAAAAAGTGTAGAAAAAGTGTAGAAAAAGTGGAGAAAAAGTGGAGAAAAGGTGGAGAAAAGGTGGAGAAAAGGTGGAGAAAAGGTGGAGAAAAGGTAGAGAAAAAATGTAGAAAAAGTGGAGAAAAGGTAGAGAAAAAGTGGAGAAAAAATGGAGAAAAAGTGGAGAAAAAGTGGAGAAAAAGTGGAGAAAAGGTGGAGAAAAAAAATGTAGAAAAAATGGAGAAAAAGTGGAGAAAAGGTGGAGAAAAAGTGGAGAAAAGGTAGAGAAAAGGTAGAGAAAAAGTGGAGAAAAAATGGAGAAAAAGTGGAGAAAAAGTGGAGAAAAAAAATGTAGAAAAAGTGGAGAAAAAATGGAGAAAAAGTGGAGAAAAGGTGGAGAAAAAGTGGAGAAAAGGTAGAGAAAAAGTGGAGAAATAAATGGAGAAAAAGTGGAGAAAAAGTGGAGAAAAAATGGAGAAAAAGTGGAGAAAAAAATGGAGAAAAAGTGGAGAAAAAAGTGGAGAAATAGTGGAGAAAAAGTGGAGAAAAAATGGAGAAAAAGTGGAGAAAAAGTGGAGAAAAAGTGGAGAAAAAGTGGAGAAAAAATGAAGAAAAAGTGGAGAAAAAATGGAGAAAAAGTGGAGAAAAAGTGGAGAAAAAGTGGAGAAAAAGTGGAGAAAAAATGTAGAAAAAGTGGAGAAAAAATGGAGAAAAAGTGGAGAAAAAGTGGAGAAAAAGTGGAGAAGTGGAGAAAAAGTGGAGAAAAAGTGGAGAAAAAGTGGAGAAAAGGTGGAGAAAAGGTGGAGAAAAAGTGGAGAAAAAAAATGTAGAAAAAATGGAGAAAAGGTGGAGAAAAAAATGTAGAAAAAGTGGAGAAAAAATGGAGAAAAAGTGGAGAAAAGGTGGAGAAAAGGTGGGGAAAAGGTGGAGAAAAGGTGGAGAAAAGGTGGAGAAAAGGTGGAGAAAAAGTGGAGAAAAGGTAGAGAAAAAATGTAGAAAAAGTGGAGAAAAGGTAAAGAAAAAGGGGAGAAAAAATGTAGAAAAAGTGGAGAAAAAATGGAGAAAAAGTGGAGAAAAGGTGGAGAAAAAAAATGTAGAAAAAATGGAGAAAAAGTGGAGAAAAGGTGGAGAAAAAGTGGAGAAAAGGTAGAGAAAAGGTAGAGAAAAAGTGGAGAAAAAATGGAGAAAAAGTGGAGAAAAAGTGGAGAAAAAAAATGTAGAAAAAGTGGAGAAAAAATGGAGAAAAAGTGGAGAAAAGGTGGAGAAAAAGTGGAGAAAAGGTAGAGAAAAAGTGGAGAAAAAAGTGGAGAAAAAGTGGAGAAAAAATGGAGAAAAAAAGTGGAGAAAAAAATGGAGAAAAAGTGGAGAAAAAAGTGGAGAAAAAGTGGAGAAAAAGTGGAGAAAAAGTGGAGAAAAAGTGGAGAAAAAGTGGAGAAAAAAATGGAGAAAAAGTGGAGAAAAAGTGGAGAAAAAATGAAGAAAAAAAAGTGGAGAAAAAGTGGAGAAGAAGTGTAGAAGTGTTTGTTCATGCCAGATGGGAGATAAATAATTTTTTACCGGCGCTGTCATTTACTGTAACGTGATCATCGGTGTACGATGTATACCTGTGATCACATGAGCGGGGACCGGAAAAACCGTCCTGAATCATGATCTCCAGGGTCTCAGCTAGCCCTGAAACCCCGGAGATTTTCTGACGCCGGGGGGCGTTATTCACTTATTTCTGCCTGCTGTTTATAAACGGCAGATCAGAATAAGGCTACATTAACACGACCGATCCATTTTTGCGGTCTGCAAAAAACAGTCCGTTTTTTTTCACGGGTGCATCCGTGTGGCATCCGTTTCCGTTCCGTAGACGGTCCGTATGTCATCTGTTTGTCATCCGTGTGCCTTCCGTTTTTTTGTGTACTGCAAAAAAACTGAAGGAGGGTAAATGAATAAATTTACCCAGGATCCATAGCTTCATCCTACATGAGGCGGTCACATGTTCACTCCAGTGCCATTTTCTACTGCTTTTCACAGCGTAGAGCGCTCTGGTGATTTTCTTGTGCTTGTACACTTCATATCAGTCTTTTCTGTCATTATATTGGCAGAAAGACACATAATGTTCCACTCTCCTGCATTTTGTAATTTTGCACCCTTTGGTGCCTTTCATGTGGCACTAAGGGGTGCTTAGCTTTGTATTTAGCCAAAAAAATGAAAAAAAAAATGACGTAGGGTTCCCCCTAGTTTTGTAGCCAGCTAGGGTAAAGCAGACGGCTGCAGCCTGCAGACCACAGCTGGCAACCTCACCTTGGCTGGTAATCCAAAACTGAGGGCACCCCATGCTGTTATTTTAAATTAAATAAAAACACGTAGGGGTCCCCCCAAAATTGGATCACCAGCCAAGGTAAAGCAGACAGCTGGGGTCTGATATTCTCAGACTAGGGAGGTCCATGGTTATTGGACTCTCCCCAGCCTAAAAATAGCAGGCTGCAGCCGCCCCAGAAGTGGTGCATCCATTAGATGCGCCAATCCTGGTGCTTCTCTCCAGCTCATCCCGCGCCCTGGTGTGGTGGCAAACGGGGTAATATATGGGGTTAATACCAGATGTGTAATGTCACCTGGCATCAAGCCCTGGGGTTGGTGAGGTCAGGCGTCTATCAGATACCCGACATCACCAACCCAGTCAGTAATAAAAAGAAATAGACAAACACATTTTTATTTGAAAAAACACTCCCCAAAACATTCCCTCTTTAACCAATTTATTAGAAAGAAAAACAAATCCAGGCCTGGTGTAATCCAAGGGGTTGCCATGACGATCCACACTGTCCCAGTCAATGAAGAGCAGGATGTTCCCCATTGGCTGGGAGAGCAATGCAGTGACCTGAGCTAACATCAATGGGTCAGCCCAGGTCACTGCAGGGCATGACAAGTGCTGCTGTCAGCGAGGTACATTACCTGCGCTGATCTCCAGCACTGCCGACAGTACCTGTCACTGAGTTCAATGACCGCCGCCTTCACAGCCAAGTATCGCGAGAGGCCCGTGACGTCACCGCTAGTCAGTCTCGGGTCGGAAGCGAGAGAAGGTGATGTGACAAGCGGCGGCCATGGAGGACAGTGACAGCGCTGAGGTCGGGATGGCGGGACTTCATCACCGCAGGTAAGCTGAGCGGGACCATGTGTGCAGTGTGTGTGTGTGTACGTGTGTACATGCCGCGGGCAGGAGGGGGCGGAGCGAGCTGAGCGGGGAAGTGTGGGCTTCCTGCACGTAACTAGGATAAACATCGGGTTACTAACCAAAGCGCTTTGCTTGGATACCCGATGTTTATCTTGGTTACCAGCTTCTGGCAGGCTGCCAGCGATGGCTCCTGCACACTGTAGCTGTAAAAAGCCCTGCTTTTTGCTGCTAGAACCGTTCTCGAACGTATCTAGAACTATCGAGCTTTTGCAAAAAGCTCGAGTTCTAGTTCGATCTAGAACAGCCCCCAAAATCACTCGAGCCTCGAACTGGAGAACCTCGAACCGCGAACCGCGCTCAACTCTAGTCTTCATGCCCTAGACTTATGCCGGCATCACATGGTTAGATATATCGGGCGATATGCCATCGGGGTCACGTCGTTAGTGACGCACATCCGGCATCGTTTGATATATCGTACCGTGTGATACCTCCGAACGACTGTGAACGAGCAAAAAAACTCATCTTATTGTTGCTTGTTGACACATCATTCATTTTCAAAATGTCGTTCCTTCTTCTGTGCTCCGGTTGTTCATCGTTCCCGTGGCAGAACACATCACTCCGTGTGACACCCCGGGAATGACGAACACAGCTTACCTCCATCCCGCCGGCAATGAGGAAGGAAGTAGGTGGGCGGGATGTTTATGTCCCGCTCATCTCCGCCCCTCTGCTTCTATTGGGCGGCCGCTGTGTGACGTCGCTGTAACGCCGAACGTCCCTCCCCCTTCAGGAAGAGGATGTTCGCCGCCCACAGCGATGTTGTCCGGGAGGTAAGTGCGTGTGACGGGGGTTAACGACTTTGTGCGCCACGGGCAACTAATTGCCCGTGACGCACAAACGACGGGGGTGGGTACGATCGCTCGTGCGATCGCACGATAGATCGTCCCGTGTGACGCCCGCATTAGGTTTACAAAGGAATTTGTCATTACACAGTCCCTCCAGTATTAGGTTATCTTAAGTGGATGCATCTCCACCTGCTACATGGGCACTTAAAACATCAGGTGCATGTTTGATTGAACGTTGGAACTTCGTGAAGCAATTGACATATTCCCCATTAGCCGTTTCATAAAAGAAGGGTACTCACATCTCAAACATTTAAGGCAGACTTACAGAATATGCCAAACTTTATATATGTGGCTCCCACTTCTATCTTGTGATTGCCCCTCACCCCATCTCCCTGGTAGTGGAGGTGGCAATTCATGCATGACTCTCTCCAGTCACTCCAATGAGAGGTGGGACCTGCATCTATCATAAATATAACATTTGGGGCATATGCCAATGTTGCAGCTAGAGGTGGATTAAAAATGGTAATTTTAATCCAAACCTGGAAAACGTAAGGATTTTCAAACCATTCAGCCATTGAAAGTAAGTGAGCCAGACTCCCCAAGTCTAAAGGCCCCGTCACACACAACGAGATCGCTAACGAGTTCGACGCAGCAACAATCTCGCCAGTGATCTCGTTATGTGTGACACCTACCAGTAATCAGTCCCATGCTGTGAGATCGCTAGTCGTTGCAGAATGGTCGGGACTATTTTCTTCAAAGGCGATGTCCTGCTGGGCAGGACGCATTGCTGTGTTTGACACTGTGTGACAGGGTCCCGATGACCGCCGAGACCGTTATACAGGTCGCTACTGCGACCTGTATCGTTACAGTGTCATGGTAAGGCCTGACTGTGTGACATCTCACCAGTGACCTCCCAGTGACTTACCAGCGATCCTTATCAGGACGTATCGTTGTTGGGATCGCTGGTAAGTCGTTGTGTGTGACTGGGCCTTTAGAGATCTTTTTAAAAGGAAATCACTTAGCAGATTTTTGCTATGTAATCTGAAGACAGCACGAGATAAGAACTTCAACACAGATTTCTGGGATGTGTCACTTATCAGGCTGTGTGTTGTTTACTTTAAATTAAGGATTTATCACCAGGCAATCATCACTGCCAGGACAACAGGACACAGCAGTCCAACCACTCCCCATCCTCTGTTGAGCAGGTCATCATCAATAGACAATGTACATAGAAAGCTGTAGTGTGGGAGGAGTTAGCTTTGTCAGCTCTGTTTCAAACTACATCTCTGATTGTGTCACAACTGCTCCAGTAAACTAAAGGCCGCTTTACACGCAGCGACATCGCGAAAGCGATGTCGTTGAGGTCATGGAATTCGTGATGCACATCCGGGCGCATTAGCGATGTCGTTGCATGTGACACCTATGTGCGATCGAAAATGGTCACAAAATCGTACAAAATCATTAATCGTTGACATCCCCCCTATTCCCAAAAATCTTTGCTGCTGCAGGTACGATGTTGTTCGTCGTTCCTGCGGCACCACACATCGCTATGTGTGACACCGCAGGAACGAGGAACCTCACCTTACTTGCGGCCGCCTGCAATGAGGAAGGAAGGAGGTGGGCGGGATGTTCGTCCAGCTCATGTCCGCCCCTCCGCTTCGTTTGGGTGGCCGCTTAGTGATGTCGCTGTGATGCCGAACGAACCGCCCCCTTAGAAAGGAGGCGGGTCACCGGGCACAGCGACGTCGCTAGGCAGGTAAGTAGTGTGATGGGTCCAAGCAATTTTGAGCGCCACGGGCAGCGATTTGCCTGTGATGCACAAACAATGGGGGCGGGTACGCACTCTAGCGATCTCGCTACCTAGATCGCAGCGTGTAAAGCGGCCTTTAGTGATACATCATTGGAATCAGGTTCTCTTTTCCTACATTATCCTGCTGTCAGATAAGATAGCTAAAACCTGGTGATAGATTCCCTTTAATAATGTACGTAATTTGTATTGAGATATCTGACAAGTTTTTTGTTTTTTTAAACTGAATTGTTGGTAAACTTTAAACTATTCCTTAATTTTGTTTTTAGAAATTCAGCCACTTTACATATGGAACAAACAATTCAGTGCAACTGCTCTTTTGATCAATATTGCTGTATTGGTTGGACTTTTAAGCAATGAAATACTCAGGTAAGTTATTGCTTATAAAAACAATAAAACATAAGCGGGCTTTACACGCTACGATATCGTTAATGAATTATCGTCGGGGTCACGGTGTTTGTGACGCACATCCGGCGTCATTAAAGAGATCGCAGTGGGTGACACTTATGAGTGACCTTAAACTATCGCAAAAGCGGTCAAAATCGTTTGCCGTGGAGAGGTCATCCTGAAGCAAAAAATCGTTTTCTGCTTATTAGTGATGTTGTTCGTCGTTCCTGTGGCACCACACATCGCTGTGTGTGACACCGCAGGAGCGATGAACATCTCCTTACCTGCCTCCACCGGCAATGCGGAAGGAAGGAGGGGGGCAGGATATTACGTCCCTCCGCTTCTACTGGACGCCTGCCGTGTGACGTTGCAGTGACGCCGTACGAACCACCCCCTTAGAAAGGAGGCGGTGCGCCGGCAAGAGCGACATCGCAGGGCAGGTAAGTCCGTGTGATGGGGTTAAGCAAGGTTGTGCAGCATGGGCAGCGATTTGCCCGTGTTGCATAAACGACGGGGGCGGGTACGATCTCTTGTGATGTCGCTAGTGAGATTGCAGCGTGTAAAGCCCGCTGTACACTTTGAATTAACAATATAAATAAAAAGCACGCCAGTTACGGTTTTTTGTATTTTTTTTTTTATTACCCTACTTTAGCCATCAGAAATACAGTATGTGTACAGTGTGTGTACTAAATAACATCACTGCATATTCCTCTTTCCAGTATTGCTTGAGAGACGTCTTCTTCACCAAGTCACCGCAGTTGTGACCAGCCACCTCACTTAGTGTTTGTGGATCTCAATGTAAGCCTGTGAGAAACACATTAGACCCATATTAAGGAAGCAAATAAAGGTCCACTGTGTGACTCGGCTGGACAGATCTGCAGTAACATGGTGCAGAAGAGGACTGGAGCGCCGCTGGAAAAGACAGAAGGCAGCGATGCATAGGTATGTTAATGCAGACTGCATATATTAGTTATGGCTAAAGTAGAGATTATTTTTTGTTGATTTCTTGTCAGCAAACATGGGCTATTTTACATTTATCCTTTTTCCATAGGCATAATACAGGATAATGTAAATGGCTCAAAATATGCAGCACATAAATCCGGTGTTTATGTAATTCCCGATCATATAAAGTAGTACTAAAGACTGTTCTCACAGTGTACAAAATAGGCTTCTAAGCAACTGGCCTCAGGAAAAAAAGATGACCCAAAAGTGCTCTTCTGCTGACATATATAATACACACACACATATATATATAGTGGGACACAGAACATTAAGATGCAACCTTTCATTATTCTGTGAAGTCATTTTCCTATCAAATAACCCACCGGAAAATTGACAAAAATGACTTGCACATTTGCATATGAAAAAAATGAAAACACTTGGAAAGTAAAATATTGTGCATTTTCATTAACTGTAATAACAGCTTTTCGATTTGCTTTTGTTGAAATGTTCTCCCCGAATATAATAGAAAATGTATGTATTAACAAGAGAAATAAACATGGGAGCAATATCTTAGACTATGTTCACACTAGCGCATTTCTCTACAATTTTTATAGGCTGTATGAAATTAAAAACAGGATTTTATTTTCAATATACAACATTGTGATTGTATTATAGCTCATCCCTAGTCACTTTGGACCAAGTATATATACAGTACAGACCAAACGTTTGGACACACCTCATTTAAAGAGTTTTCTTCATGACTGAAAATGGTAGATTCACATTATAGGCATCAAAACTATGAATTAACACATGTGGAATGAAATACTTAAAAAATTGTGAAACAACTGGAAATATGTCTTATATTCTAGGTTCTTCAAAGTAGCCACCTTTTGCTTGGATTACTGCTTTGCACACTCTTGGCATTCTCTTGATGAGCTTCAAAGGTAAGGCCGCTTTACACGCAGCGACATCGCCATAGCGATGTCGTTGGGGTCACAGAATTCGTGACGCACATCCAGCCGCTTTAGCGATGTTGTTGCGTGTGACACCTAGGTGCGATCGAAAATGGTCGCAAAATCGTGAAAAATCGTTAATGCTTGACATGCTCCCCTATTCCCAAAAATCGTTGCTGCTGCAGGTACGATGTTGTTCGTCATTCCTGCAACACCACACATAGCTATGTGTGACACCGCAGGAATGACGAACATCTCCTTACCTGTGTCCACCGGCAATGCGGAAGGAAGGAGGTGGGCAGGATGTTATGTCCTGCTCATCTCAGCCCCTCCGCTTCGATTGGGTGGCCGCTTAGAGACGTCTCTGTGACGCCGAACGAACTGCTCCCTTAGAAAGGAGACAGTTTGGCGGTAACAGCGACGTCGCTAGGCACGTAAGTAGTGTGACGGGTCCGAGCGATTTTGTGCGCCACGGGCAGTGATTTGCCCATGACGCATAAATGATGGGGGCGGGTACGCACGCTAGCGATCTCGCTAGCGAGATCACAGAGTGTAAAGTGGCCTGTAGTCACTGGAAATGATTTTCACTTCTTCACAGGGTGCTACGCCAGATGACCTGGCCTCCACAGTCACCAGACCTGAACCCAATCGAGATGGTTTGGGATGAGCTGGACCGCAGAGTGAAGGCAAAAGGGCCAACAAGGGCTAAGCATCTCTGGGAACTCCTTCAAGACTGTGGGAAGACCATTTCCGGTGACTACCTCTTGAAGCTCATCAAGAGAATGCCATAAGTGTACAAAGAAGTAATCAAAGCAAAAGGTGGCTACTTTGAAGAACCTAAAATACAAGACATATTTTCAGTTGTTTCACACTTTTTTGTTAAGTATTTCGTTCCACATGTGTTAATTCATAGTTTTGATGCCTTCAATGTGAATCTACAATTTTCAGAGTCATGAAAATAAAGAAAACTCTTTGAATGAGAAGATGTGTCCAAACGTTTGGTCTGTACTGTATATATATATATATATATATATATATATATATATATATATATATATATATACACACACACATATATACACATACACACTGTATATATATACACACACACATATGCATACACACATACATATGCACACATACATATACACACACAATCACGGCCGGATATGTTGACATCCTTTAAATTGTTCAAGACAATGAAGTATTGCTCCCAGACAATTATTACAATTACACTTGTTTTGTTATACATGTTTATTTCCGTTATGTGCATTGAAAAAGCGCAGAAAAAAAAGGCAAATTGAACATAATTTCACACAACACCCTAAAAATGGGATGAACAAAATTGTTGACACCCTAAACTTAATATTTGGTTGCAAACCTTTTGGAATGAATAACTGCCATCAATCACTTCTTACACCTCTCAACTGGAATTTTGGACAACTCTTCTTTTGCTAACTGCTCCAGGTCTGCTCCAGGTGGGCGGCACGGTGGCTCAGTGGTTAGCACTGTAGTCTTGCAGCGCTGGGGTCCTGAGTTCAAATCCCACCAAGGACACCATCTGCAAGGAGTTTGTATGTTCTCCCTGTGTTTGCGTGGGTTTCCTTCGGGTACTCCAGTTTCTTCCCACACTCCAAAGACATACAGATAGGGACTTTAGATTGTGAGCCCCAATGGGGACAGTGTTCCTGATGTATGTAAAGCGCTGCGGAATATGTTAGCACTATATAAAAATAAAGATTTTTTTTTTTTTTTAGGTCTCTCTTATTTGAAAGGTGCCTTTTCCCAACAGCAATATCTTTTCACATGTGTTAAATAGGATTTAGATACAGACTCATTGCTGGCCCCTTCAGAACTCTCCAGCGCTTTCTTTCCATCCATTTCCGGGTGATTCTTGAAGTATGTTTGGGATCACTACAGTGCGACCCAAAATTCTTTGATAATCCTCAGATTTTATGATGCCTTGCACACAGTCAAGGCACTCAGTGCCAGAGGAAACAAAACAACCCCAAAACACCGCTCCAGGGCAATTGGGAAGAGGCGGGTAAAGCTCCGGGCTTGTCGAATCCGATGAATGCGACAATCCCGGGCGGCTGCATGCTGCTATTTTTAGGTTCGGTCTCCCCAGCCTAAAAATACCAGCCCCTAGCTGTCGGGCTTTATCTTGGATTGATATAAAAATTGGGGGGGACTGCGCGCTGGTTTTTTTCTTAAGTTATTTCTTTAAATAATTAAAAAAAAAAAAGCCACATGTGGTTCCTCCAATTTTGATACACAGCCAAGATAAGCGCACGGCTGGGGGCTGCAGCCTGTAGCTGTATACCTTATCTGTGCTGGTTATCATAAAATGGGGGGACCCTACGCCAATTGTTTTATTTATTTAATTTTATACCAAGCTAGACACAGACAGCGCCTGTGATTGGAAGCAGTCAGCTGACATGCTGACACTCAGTGTGGGGGCGCGTCTTACTGCAACCAATCACAGGCGCCGATGGGCAGGGAAAGCAATGCATATGAAATTATCTTAATGTGCAGCCCGAGAAGTGAATGCTTGGCCTGGGAGCATTGTACAGCCATGCCAGTGTCTCAGTAAGCACAGCACACTTGCTCCCATCCCCTCATCCCTTCTACCACCATTCTAGTCCCCATAGACATATATGGGGACTGGAATCCTGCCTGGAACCGGATTTTAGAAACAGGATCAGCCGGTCCCGGTTATCTGCGAGTCCGCTCATTAGTGTACCTGAGCAAATATCTGTATGAGTACTTATACCTTCTGTAGTATTCAGACATTTATGAGGAGCAATAAACCAGGTCATAGCTAATTAGTGTGTAAATAGTACTTCTGCTTTACAGTGTGTACCGAAATAGCACTTTGATCCAATCTGGCAGTTGACCATAGGTGCTTATTATATTTCCAGGTTATTCTCAAATCTGCAGGGAAACATTAGCCAGAGATCACCAAAGAACAGGTTAAAGCAACACAAGTCAGTATCTGTAAAAATATTGGGATCTTGTATATTTCTGGTGTTCGTATTGGAGACCTCTTTAATGTGCAGCTAACATTTTTTATTTTAATATATTTCCCTACATTATACTCACATTGAAAATAGAACATTTAACAATTCCAGTGTGATTCGTGTCTCTCACACTCAAACATCCAGGAGCTGATAAATAAAATTATACATACCATATGTTTTGGTTTATAAGACACCCCGATATATAAGACGCACCCCAAATTTAGAGGAGAAAAATAGGGAAAAATGATTTTTAATGTTAAAATGGGGGTCGGTCTTATAATCTTAGTGTGTCTTAACCCTAATTCTTAACAGGGGGGAGCAGTGGTGGCGGAGTGGCTCAGGAAGGTCACAGGAGGCTTTGTCAGTGATACTGTGGGCTCAGAGGAGGGGGTGTTGCTTCTCAGGATGGTCAGTGGACGGAGGGTCAGCAATACTGCTGCTGCCTCTGGGATGTTGTGGCTGCGGGTGCCATTGATCTGCCGGCGTGCTGCGAGGGTGTCACTGCAGTGGATGACTCAGGTGGGTCACAGGACGGGATGTTTGAGTGTCGCTGCGGGGGTGGGCACCTGATCTCACTGTGTGGATCCCCTGAGGCTTCAGTCGCAACAGGGTATTGCATCTCACTTAAGGTGCAGTACTCATCCTGGGTGAGGAAGAGGTTAACCACTGGTATTCACTTACACAACACACACACAGCTCAGGTGCTTTCCCACTGGAACTGGGCTAGAGGTGGTCACCAACCATAGCAGCGAGACTTCCCCAGCACTAGTGAGTCATCAGGAAGGTGGGGGCAGCATGAGTGAAGCCAGGAACATGCAGACTTTTACTTCAGAATAGTATGGGAACTGGAGAAAGATGGTGTCACAAACCACCGGGGGGGTCACTCAGAAATCCCCCGCGCTGGCTACCAGTACGTCACAATCGGGGGGTAACAAGTGGGGGTCACCCCTCCTTTATACCTCCCGACCGACAGACAGAGCACGTGACGCGCTCTCTAGCGCCCCTCTTATAGTCAGGCCAATTATGGAATTGCCCGACCATAAGCAAGGAGGCCGCTATACTACTTATGCCGATTATTGAAGGGTCCCCGGTGAGAGTAAGGTATATATTCCCCCGACCTCCGCGGGCGGAATATATAAAATCTCCCCGAATCTCACTGGCCTCCCCACAATAATCCTTGGCACAATTCGCTGCCACCAACCGATTTACGGTAACTATTAGCCGAACACACAGACGTGGGATTCAAGATCGAGATAACAGAACAGCCCAAGATTAATTATATAATTTAATCAGCCTAAAGCACACTAGAAACTACAATATATACAATAGGGAATCTACAGAATATACATATGTCAGAGTACAGTTACAATCAAAGCATGGGTTACAAACAGGCATACACAGTTCCAGCAGTTACCTTGTTGCGTCTGGCCACAGGGGGGCGCTGTAGGCCAGGTTTCTAGGATCCTTCCCACAGATGTTTCCTGCACGTGCCCCCAGCGAAAAGAACACTGGAAAATGGCCGAAGTAGGGTTATCAACCTGGGCAACTCCAGGTCCCCTCCTACCTTAGTGACCTCAGAGGGAGCACTGCTCCACCCCTGGCTTGAGTTATGGACAATCCACAACATGGAATATGGGCCATAACTTTGCCTGGGAGCGTCGTAGGCGGACGCCAATGCTCTCATTGTGACAGTTATGAATTTAGCTACAGAACGAGGGGACTCATGACCTGTCTGCCAGTTCCCCATTGGCTGATATCACGCCTGGGGCATTTCCCAATGTCCTGCTCCCATAAAAAGGGTGTGCCGGCATCGTCCGCATGCGGAGACACCATTTTTATGGTTGCCATATTTATCGGAAATATGGCTTGCGAGATATGAACCATTTTTTACTGGAGTCGTTCTGTCTGGCTATTTCCATAGCCTTGCTAACTAGCTAGCAGCCCCCACTACAGGGTCACGGCAGGGAGTCATCCTGTGTCCATTGTCCCTAAGCCACCTAATTTCCATATCACAGGACATGGCCATGGAGGTGTAAGTGGAACACTGAGAACAAGAAGGGAGGGGGGCACTGCCAGGGAGTGATGAGGGATTATGACTGGAGTCATAATTCATCTTCATATCCCGGGATTTGCCTCACACCTCCCCCCTTTTGAGGGCGCTAGGGGGCAGCACACTCCGGTGTTCCCCCGTGCGCCCGTCCGCGACCTCTCCTTGTCGGGACAGCCCGTCTGCGTTACCGTGGTCACGGCCCCTTTTGTGGCGAATGGTGAAGTTGTATTGCTGGAGCGCAAGGCTCCATCGCAACAATCGCCCATTCGTCCCCGAGACGGTGTGCAACCAGCTGAGGGGATTGTGGTCCGTCTCCACGATGAAGTGGCGCCCGTATAGATAGGGTTGCAGACGCTGCAGGGCCCACACTATGGCCAGGCACTCCTTCTCCATCGTGGAATAGGCAACTTCCCTTGGTAACAGCTTCCTGCTCAGGTACAAGACTGGGTGCTCTTGGCTCGCAGAGTCCACCTGGCTGAGCACCGCACCGAGGCCGAAGTCACTGGCGTCGGTCTGTACTACAAACGGCCGCATGAAGTCGGCTGCCTGTAGCACGGGCGGGCTGGACAGGGCGTCCTTTAGGGCCCGGAAGGCTGTCTCGCAGTCCATTGTCCAATCGACTGCAGAGGGCAGCTTCTTCTTGGTGAGGTCCGTCAAGGGCTTTGCCAGGCTACTATAGCATGGAACAAACCTCCTATAGTACCCAGCGGTCCCCAAGAAGGACATCACCTGCTTCTTGGTCCTGGGGGTGGGCCAGGATGCGATGGCTTCCACTTTCTCAGGCTCGGGCGTCAGTGTTCTCCCACCTACCCGGTGACCGAGGTACTGGACCTCGCTCATGGCCAGCTGACACTTTCCCGGCTTGATGGTCAAACCTGCCCGGTGGATCCGCCTGAGCACCTGTGCTAGATGCTCTAGGTGGTCCTCCCAGGTGGGACTGAAGACGGCAATGTCATCCAGGTACGCGGCCGCGTACCCTTCAAGTCCCTTGAGCAGGGTGTTGACCATCCGCTGGAAAGTGGCAGGGGCATTCCTCATCCCGAATGGCATCACCGTGGACTCGTACAGTCCAAATGGGGTAATAAAGGCAGAGCGTTCCCTGGCCTTGCGAGTCAGGGGGATCTGCCAATATCCCCGGCTCAGATCCATGATGGTCAGGTACTGAGCCCCGGCCAACTGATCGAACAGGTCATCGATGCGTGGCATTGGGTACGCATCGGCGACCGTGACCGCATTGAGCCCCCTGTAGTCCACGCAGAACCGAGTGGTTCGGTCCTTCTTAGGGACGAGGACTACAGGCGAGGCCCAAGCGCTGTTGGATGCCTGGATCACCCCCAGCTTCAGCATCTCGTCAATCTCCTGGCGCATGTGTTGCTGCACCTCCAGGGAGACCCGATATGCTGAACGCCGGATCGGGGGATGATCCCCAGTGTCCACGTGATGGACAGCCAAGTCAGTCCTTCCGGGCTGGTTGGTAAACAACCCCCGGAAGGGGAGTAGGGTGGCCCACAGCTGGGACCGTTGGTCCTCCAAGAGCTGGTGGCCAACCTCCACATCCTCAATGGATCCGCCTGCCCTAACCTGGGCTAGCATATCCAAGAGGGTTTCCGCTTCTCCCTCCTCGGGCAGGTTGCACACGGGGAGCGCACATGCCTCCCGCTCATGATGTGCCTTCATCATGTTCACATGGAAGGGCTTCCGCCTTCCACGGGCAGGGTCCAGGGTGACCAGGTACGTCACAGGGTTGAGCTGCTGGTACACGAGGTATGGGCCTTCCCAGGCTGCCTGAAGCTTGTCCTGTGGTACGGGGACCAGTACCCACACCTTTTGACCCACTTGGTAGGTCCTCTCACAAGCGTTCTGGTCGTACCAACGCTTCTGATCGGCCTGGGCTTGAGCCATATTGTCGTGTACCAGTTGCGTCAAGGCCTGCATTTTGTCCCGGAAGCGCATGACATACTCGATAACCGACACTCCAGGGGTGGCCAAATCCCCTTCCCAAGCCTCTTTCACCAGAGCCAGGGGGCCCCGCACACGTCGCCCGTACAGGAGCTCAAACGGTGAGAATCCTGTTGAGGCCTGTGGAACCTCCCGGTAAGCAAATAACAGGTGTGGGAGATACCGCTCCCAGTCACGCCCATGGGAGTCGACCAACATCTTAAGCATCTGCTTTAAGGTGCCATTGAACCGCTCGCACAGGCCATTAGTCTGTGGATGGTACGGGCTGGCCACCAGATGTCGCACCTGGACTTGCTTACAGAGGGCCTCCATCAGCTGGGACATGAATTGGGTCCCCCGGTCAGTGAGCATTTCCTGGGGAAAACCCACTCGGGAGAAAATCTCCAGCAATGCGGTGGCCACCTTGTCAGCCCGAATGGACGACAAGGCCACTGCTTCTGGGTACCGGGTGGCATAGTCCACTACCGTCAGTAGGAAGCGTTTCCCGGAGCTGCTGGGGATGGCCAGCGGGCCGACCAGATCCACAGCCACCCTCCTGAAAGGCTCATCGATGATTGGCAGAGATACTAGTGGGGCTTTGGGGCGTGGCCCCGCCTTCCCCACTCTCTGACAGGTTTCACACGAACGGCAGTAGGCAGCCACATCGGCCCCCATTTTTGGCCAGTAGAAATGCTGGTTTAACCTGGCCTTGGTCTTAGCGATCCCTAGGTGTCCGGCCATCGGAATCTCATGTGCGATCCGCAACAACTCCGTCCGGAACGGATAGGGTACCACTAACTGTCGGTCCCTGGGCCACGCCTCCGGTGAACCCTGCTGGACCGTGGCCCGGTACAGCCGTCCTTGGTCCCAGACCACTCGCTCCGGGTCCAAGTCCGAGGGAGGCTGTGCCGCCTGCTCCTTAAGAGCTTTCAGGCTGTCGTCAGCCTCTAACGCTGCCTGAAACCCCTGACTAGATGTGGCCAGAATCGACGAGACTGTCACATCTTCAGTCAGTACCCCGGGACCTGTGTCCTGGCCTCCACCTGACTCGGCTGCCACTTGGTCAGAAGGGGAAGAGCTATCGGACCTCCGGGAGGCCCCTTGGCTTCCAGCACTCCCACTGCGGGTGACAGCGGCCACAGCCGCTGCGACCGTGGGTCGCGCCTGCTCCTCCTCCGTTCCTGACCAAGTCGCCGGTTCAGGCAGACCTACCTGGCTTCCTGACACCCCGGTTGTGGGGGAACCATGCACCGAGATCTTACCTGGGAGCACTTCCGCTCCTGGACCGGCCCCAATCTCACCTGCCTGTTCCCCTCCTGCAGCAACAGAACCCCGCTGTGAAATCTCTGGGGACCCCACATTTGCTGTGGTAGCCCCCACCCCACACACTGGTCCTCCCCCTGCAGCACCCTGCTCTCTGCTTATCCCTGCAGAGGGCAACAGATCCCAGCTCACAGGCTGGTTACTTGTAGAGGCATTGTCACACCTTTCTCTGACCCCCTCCCCTGTCACAGCTGCAGCTGTGTGTGTGTCTATGGTGTCTATGCAAGCAGAAATATCAGAGTTCACTCCCCCCTCTCTCACATCATTCATAGATAACACATTAACATTGTTAGGAGTCATGTCAGTACGGGCTGAAGGTTCAGCCCTTGGGGGGGGGGCCCAAACTGGGAGGTTATCTGCCCCAAATCTGTCCCAAGTAGCACGTTTGCAGGGATCCGATCAGTTACCCCCACCTCCCTCACCCCCCGCCCTGCGCCCCAGTCCACATAAATGTCAGCAACAGGCAGCGCCGGGTCAGTGCCTCCAATCCCGGAGACAGCGAGGGTTTTTCCAGGGATCAAGTCTTGGGGGGACACCATCTCAGGCCGCACCAGAGTCACCTCCGAGGCGCTGTCTCGCAGTCCTATGGTCACAGACCGGCCGACGGTGACAGGTTGGAAGCTGTCCAGGGACCTACCACCACCCCCACCCACACAATACACCTTGGGCGGCCCTTGGGACGGGGACGGAGCCGGGGCCTTGGGACGCTGAGGGCACATGGCCTTGAAGTGTCCAGGTAGGTTGCACTGGTGGCACCGTCTTGGTTCTGCCACGGGCCTGGAGAGGGGAGTTGAGGGGGACACCCCCTGCAGTCTAGGGGCAGGTGGGGCAGTCGCAGAATTCATCTTACCCCCTCTCCAGGTGCTGCTGGTGGCCGCTCTCCTGGCCTCAGGGGCCCGGTTGTTGGTGTAGTCATCGGCCAGGGCAGCTGTAGCCGTGGACCCCTTTGGCTTCTGGTCTCGGATGAACTGGCGGAGATCCTCAGGGCAGTTCCACAAGAGTTGCTCCGTGATGAACAAGTCCAGGATCTCCGGTCCGGTGGAAAGCTGCAGGCCTTGGGTCCAGTGGTCGGCAGCTCGGGCAAGTGCCCGCCGGTGGTCAGCCCAGGAGTCCTTTGGTCCCTTCTGTAGGCTCCGGAACTTCTTGCGGTAGGACTCTGGAGTGAGGTTGTACTGTTGGATCAGGGCCCGCTTGATGGTGTCGTAGCCCTGATCTGCCTCAGCAGGCAAGTCCCCAAGGATATCCAGGGCCTTACCCCTTAAACGGGGGGTCAGGTATTTGGCCCACTGGTCCTTGTCCAGATGGTGCTGCAAGCAAGTCCGTTCAAAAGCAGTCAAGAAAGAGTCCAAGTCTCCATCCTTCTCCAGCACTGGGAAGTCCTCAACACGGACCTTTGGAAGTTTGGTGTCTCGAAGGTCACATGTGGCTGATGAGGGCCGGAGCTGAGCTAGCTGCAGCTGGTAGTCACGGTCTGCCTGTCGCTCTCGCTCTTCACGCGCTGCCTGCCGCTCTCGCTCCGCAGCCTCACGCTCTGCGTGCCGCTCCGCAGCCTCAGCGTCCCGCGCTGCCTGCCGCTCTGCCCTGCGCTCTGCCAGGAGTTCCTTGTAGCCTTTCTGGTCTCCAGCCTGGAGAAGGGCCATAGCCATTTGAAGAAGGCTATCCGAGCCTCCCAGGCTCGGTGGAATGGCACGTGGTGATCTGCGGCACGCTGCAGAGCTAGGCGATTCACTGTCCCTTTCAGAGCGGAGGGCTGGCATCTGGCTCGTTGAGGAACCTTGGGTGAGCTCCTCCTCATCTTGTCCAGCAGTGCCAGGTTGCGCAATGTCCTCGGCAGAACGGTTTTCTGGCGTCGAGCTCCTGGAGGACTCGTGGGCAACCTCCTCATTGCTGTCCACAGCACCGTCCTCCCTCTCTTCGGCTCCTGCCTTAGCATTGGCCAGTTGCATAGCTCTGCTCCTGGTGCCATCAGCCATTCTTGCAGACTTTTGGTCACTGACACAGAACTGACACCTGATGCCTCCACACACCTTACAGTATCTGCACTCTGACACTCTAGTGTTGAGCTAGTCTGAAGACCCCAGCAGCCACAGCTGCTGCAGGCAGTCTTTAGTGTCTGGGAGTATGGGTCTCACACTCACACACACTATTATCTCGATCCCACCGCTGCCACCAATATGTCACAAACCACCGGGGGGGTCACTCAGAAATCCCCCGCGCTGGCTACCAGTACGTCACAATCGGGGGGTAACAAGTGGGGGTCACCCCTCCTTTATACCTCCCGACCGACAGACAGAGCACGTGACGCGCTCTCTAGCGCCCCTCTTATAGTCAGGCCAATTATGGAATTGCCCGACCATAAGCAAGGAGGCCGCTATACTACTTATGCCGATTATTGAAGGGTCCCCGGTGAGAGTAAGGTATATATTCCCCCGACCTCCGCGGGCGGAATATATAAAATCTCCCCGAATCTCACTGGCCTCCCCACAATAATCCTTGGCACAATTCGCTGCCACCAACCGATTTACGGTAACTATTAGCCGAACACACAGACGTGGGATTCAAGATCGAGATAACAGAACAGCCCAAGATTAATTATATAATTTAATCAGCCTAAAGCACACTAGAAACTACAATATATACAATAGGGAATCTACAGAATATACATATGTCAGAGTACAGTTACAATCAAAGCATGGGTTACAAACAGGCATACACAGTTCCAGCAGTTACCTTGTTGCGTCTGGCCACAGGGGGGCGCTGTAGGCCAGGTTTCTAGGATCCTTCCCACAGATGTTCCCTGCACGTGCCCCCAGCGAAAAGAACACTGGAAAATGGCCGAAGTAGGGTTATCAACCTGGGCAACTCCAGGTCCCCTCCTACCTTAGTGACCTCAGAGGGAGCACTGCTCCACCCCTGGCTTGAGTTATGGACAATCCACAACATGGAATATGGGCCATAACTTTGCCTGGGAGCGTCGTAGGCGGACGCCAATGCTCTCATTGTGACAGTTATGAATTTAGCTACAGAACGAGGGGACTCATGACCTGTCTGCCAGTTCCCCATTGGCTGATATCACGCCTGGGGCATTTCCCAATGTCCTGCTCCCATAAAAAGGGTGTGCCGGCATCGTCCGCATGCGGAGACACCATTTTTATGGTTGCCATATTTATCGGAAATATGGCTTGCGAGATATGAACCATTTTTTACTGGAGTCGTTCTGTCTGGCTATTTCCATAGCCTTGCTAACTAGCTAGCAGCCCCCACTACAGGGTCACGGCAGGGAGTCATCCTGTGTCCATTGTCCCTAAGCCACCTAATTTCCATATCACAGGACATGGCCATGGAGGTGTAAGTGGAACACTGAGAACAAGAAGGGAGGGGGGCACTGCCAGGGAGTGATGAGGGATTATGACTGGAGTCATAATTCATCTTCATATCCCGGGATTTGCCTCACAGATGGTCACTGAGGAGAGTGCTTGGGAGCTTCTTCAGAAAGACCAGCCAAGGAGAGTGTTTTAGAGCTGACTTGGAGGGAGAAGGCAATAACATCCAGGGACTCGCAGAAACATGACCGCTAAGGAGAGTGCTTCAGAGCTTCCTTAGTTAGGGCCGGACATACTGGAAGAAGCAGGAGTTTACCAGGTAGAGCTGGAGAGACAAAGGAGCAACATGGTAGCTGAGGGGTGAGCCTAACAGCCCCTTTGAGACCGGCACAGTCAGTGTGCAGACTCCTAGCGTGGCGTACACTCCACGTTGCGCCATCAGAGTCTGCAGGGAAAGGGGGATTTTATGTCCCATTGCCCACTACAAAGGTCCCGGGGCACAGTAGCACATAGCGTTAGGAGTCAAGACCAAGGTCAGCTCCACATCTAATTTACGCTGCCTGCAGACGGGACGGGAACTAAACCCAAGGACACTGGGGTCCCTAAGTAGCTTCACGCCATGGGGATCAACATGCAATGTGCAAGGAAGGAAGGTCTCACAGCTTGACAACACCGGTGCTGGCCTCTGAATCATCCGGGATCGGCTGGAGCCTATCACGGTGGAAACCAGCACTCCAAGGGTGACGACCTGAGAGTGAGTAAAAAGAACTTTGGTCACAGTCCTGGTGTCGTCCAGTCATTGCTGTCATCCCGCGCTCCGGCGCCAATGGCTGTTACCCCCCTCCATCATACTTCCTGGGGGCCTAGCTCTGCCTGTGGGGATCTGGACCATCTGAGCTGCGTTACCATCCACCCCGGAGAAGAGCAACATTTCGCAGTGACGGCTGATCGTTGGCTGCAAACCACGGGTGGCACTGCAAAGCAACCCCCATCCTCCCCTCGTACAGATCACCTTGCACCCTTTTATTGACACCGACGGGGCCATGGAGCCAGGTCAGGTGATTCACAGCAACCCCAAATACCACTGGCCCGGGGACAAGTAGCCCTGAGGCCCCATGGACGCATCAACTGCGGACTCCATTGAATCAAACACGGTTGATGTGATGGACTTCAAGAAAATGGCCGCGGAGGCGGCGCGTTCTCAGAAAGGTCTCCATGGCCTTTTTTTTTTTTAAGTCCATCGCGTCAATCTATGCACAAGCCACCTCTGCAGCCATTTTCTTGAAGTTCATCGCGTCAACCGCAGGCGATTTAGTAGAGCCCGCAGTCAGCTCAATGCACCCGTGGCGACACTGCAGTGGCACCCTCAGTATCACCGATCCTGCCTCCTATGACCCCACTCCACTGCTGCCGCTCCAGTAGGCCATATCCGTATTGTAAGACGCATCCCCATTTTACCCCCAGTTTTGGAGGGGAAAAGGTGCATCTTATAATCTTGAAAATATGGTATATTATACATATTTCAGCTTAGGGTCATTTGGAGGAGATTATTAGACAACAAAAAAAAAAGGAAATAAAGCCACAAACATATAAAAAGAGAGTCTATATCCAAAAGTGTGCAATTTATCCAAAAGAGATCTGCCACAGAAAATGAGCTAATCTGTGCAGATCAGATAAAATTCCATGGATTTCCCAGATCTTAAAAGTGCATACTGATACAACAGGCATTAGGAAGCTTTAACTTGAAAGAAATCCTGCTTGTGTAACTTTAAGCTGAGCTTATACAAAAAATTCAGACAAACGTTTAGGAAGTTCAGTATAATGCCATTTTTTATTTTTTAAAGTCTCCATTTCAGCACAGAGATACTAAAATGACCAAAATGTTACCAGAAATAAGACAACTTCTGTTTTCCATCACGATAATGACTGTTGGATAGTGTTGCTTCACTAATGATAGGCTGATACAAATTTTTGATTAGGTTAAAATGCCCATTAGACTAGATTTATATTTAATATATTAAAGTGTTTTTCTACAGCATTAAAAAACTTTGTGGTCATATGTTAAGCTGGGTTCACACTAAGCGACAGCGACAACGACGTTGCTGTTACGTCACCATTTTCGGTGACGTAACAGCGACCTTGTAAGTCGCTGTTATGATCGCTGCTTAGCTGTCAAACACAGCAGAAGCAGCGATCATAACGTCGCTGTGCTACATGTGCAGAGAGCAGGGAGCCACGCTTAGCGCTGGCTCCTTGCTCCCCTAAGTACAGTACACATCGGGTTAATTAACCCAATGTGTGCTGCAGCTACATGTCACAGTGCAGAGAGCAGGGAGCCGCGCGCACTGCTTAGCGCTGGCTCCTTGCTCTCCTTGCTACAGTATACATCGGGTTAATTAACCCGATGTGTGCTGCAGCTACATGTCACAGTGCAGAGAGCAGGGAGCCGCGCACACTGCTTAGCGCTGGCTCCTTGCTCTCCTTGCTACAGTATACATCGGGTTAATTACCCGATGCGTACTGCAGCCACATGTGCACAGAGCAGGAGTCGGCACTGGCAGCAAGAGCGGAGGCTGGTAACGAAGGTAAATATCGGGTAACCAGGGAAAGGTCTTCCCTTGGTTACCCGATGTTTACGCTGGTTACAGCTTACCGCAGCTGCCAGTGCCGGCTCCTGCTCGCTTCATTTCGTCGCTCTCTCGCTGTCACACACAGCGATGTGTGTATCACAGCGGGAGAGTGACGACCAAAAAATGAAGCTGGACATTCAGCAACGACCGGCGACCTCAAAGCAGGGGCCAGGTCGTTGCTGGATGTCACACACAGCGACAGCGACGGGACGTCGCTGTAACGTCACAGAAAATGGTGACGTAGCAGCGACGTCGTTGTCGTTGTCGCTGTGTGTGACACCAGCTTTAATTTTCATTACCTATACTATGGTTATTGGCATATTTGCTGAGCTTTTAGTTTCACTTTTTTTTTTTTAATCCTTTAACAACCACTGATATGGCTTTTCATGGCGGCCGTTAAGGGGCCTTATTCCTAAGCGCAGCTTTTTCAAGGCACTAAAGAATAGGAGTGTAGCACCCCGCAAGGGGTGAAAATCGTGTGGATGTCAACCGGACACCCTGTGGCATCGGGCCCTACCAGTTTTTTAACCAATCGGGGCACGTTACTTCCTTAAATGCTGCTGTCAAGTTCGGCAGCAGCATCTAAGTTGCACCATAAAAACATAAAAATTGAAATAAAAAAAAATTAAAAATGCGTATGAAAAAGAAATACAAAAAAAGTGAAAAGTCCAAATTCGTCCCGCAAAATATAAGGCCTAATATGGGTCATTCAGCAATAAAAAAAATAGAAAAGTTACAGCTCTCTGACTATAGCGATGCAAAAACAAGTATATTTTTGATAAATATTGGTTTTAGTGTGTAACAATTGCAAGACATAAAAAATAAATAAATAAATAAATAATATCACTATAATTGTACTGACCCAAAGAATAACGGTGTTATCACTTACTGTACGTGAACTGCACAAATAAATAAGGACAATAGGTGCTGGCTTTTGTGCATTCTGTGTCTGAAAAATCTAAATAAAAAACTATTAAGAAAAATAAAATGTTCCAGAAAAAAGTATTTCAAAAAATCTTCAATTCATCCTGCAATAAATAATTCCTCATACAGCTTTGTTCACCAAAACATTAAAAAAGGTACAACTCTCGGAATATGGTGATGAAAATACAATTTTTTAATAAGACGCTTTTAGTATGTCATAGCAGCAAAACATGGAAAAAAACAAATATAAATTTAGTATCACTAATCACACTAACCTGAAAAATATAGCTTTCTTATCACTTAGACCCCACAAAAAAAAACAATGTAAAAATAACTATTCTTGTACTGCTGTTTATTTATTCATTGTGTCCAAAAAATCGGAATAAGTCTCAATTCACATTTATCCTGTGCTCTCCACTGAACGTTTATTTTGGTGTTTTGGTGTAAATTCCCAAAAATGTTATTCATACAGAACCCCAGACTGAACCATTCACTATAATGAGGCCGGTGGAGCTACTTTGGACTCCATCTGGCCTCTGTTCCGGAAGTACTTTATTTTTACACAAGTGTGGACGACCACAGTTCTGTGGACACCTAAACAGATGGATACCACTGGAAGACACACCAAACGAAGTCCATAATGACTCCATCTGCCTCATTATGGTGAGTTGTTCCATCAGGGGTTTTCGCCTGAACCTCAATTTTGTGGGGTTTTGCATGGAAACCTCGACATAAGTGCTCGGCAGAGAACACAAGAATGGGGTGCGTTTCTCCAGAAGCAGAAGCTGGGCACAATACTAAACTGGCATATTTGCAATTAGGCATGGTGTGGTTGTTACAAAGGGAAAACACCTGTGGGGACCAAAATAGTCACTGTAGATGAATTCATTGAGAGCTGCAATTTCTAAAATGGCATCACTTTTGGGTTCCTCTGCTGTTTTGACACCTTCAGGGTTCCGCAAGTGCCGCCCACAAAATATCTTGAAAATCTGTGCTCCAAAAGCCAAATAGCGCTCCATTCTTACTAAGCCTAGCCATGTGGCCAAACTGTTTGAGGGCGTTTGGGGCATCACTATTTAGGAGAAAATTGTGGGCTCCAGTTTCACCTATCAACCCTCATGTAATTGAAAAATTTGCAGCAAATAAAAAAAAAAAAAGAATTTTTTACCACTAGAGTGTTATATTTCTACATCCTATTTTTTTTAACCCATTACTATTCCAGCCAAATCTTTGCTCCAAAAAATAGTTTCCTTTCCTTTCCGAGCCCTGCCATGGGCCCAAGCAGCTATCAGATATCATGGCATTCAGGAGAAATTGCGTAACAAATTATTGGGTCCATTTTCTCCATTTATCTCTTGTGAAAATGTCAAATTTGGAGGCAAGACATTTTAGCAGAATTTTTTTTTCTCCATTTTCATAGTCATATTTTAAAATGTTTTGTGATGCTTCAAAATGCTCAACGCACCCATAGATGAGTTCCTTGAGGGGTCTAGTTTCCAAAAGGGGATAATCTGTCAGGCGTTTCTGCTATTTTGGCACGTCAGGGACTCTGCAAATGCGACATGGCACCTACAATTTGTCTCACTTAAATTTGCATTCCAAAAATCAAATAGTGCTCCTTCCCTGCCATGAGCCTAAACCACAGTTTTTGACCCCATTTGGGATATTGCTACGAGAAATAGGGAACGCCATTATGAAAAATGATTATACGTATATTTACGTCAAAGGTCGTGGACTCGTGTCGCTGCCTTTGATGCGGGTTTACACGCTGAACCCGCATCTTTCCCTGAACATGATGGCTGATCTGATAAGACATCATGTGCCTCTAACAACCACAGTGGATCGGGGATCGGAGATCCGCCCCCGGCTGTTAACCAGTTGAAGCCCTCTGTCAATCTCTGACAGTGGGATTTAACACACGCCAGCATGGGGCATATCATTTCCTGCAATCATCAGCGCTCCCATGGCGTTATTACAGGGCACCAACGAGCTGTCATGACAGCCAGCAGATCAGCTAACGACCCCTGTCACTCTATGACAAACGTCCTGTGAACACCGGCTATGAGCCATCATTATTGAGAGATTGTGATTGTGCTGTACAAAGTGGTGCTGATGGCAGCTTCAGGTCCCCCAAGAGAAGCAGTAAATACAAAAAAAGTGAAAAAAGAAAGTTTTTAAAAATGTAAAAAACAAAAAAAACCAGAAGTTTAAATCACCCTTGTTTTGACCGATTGAAAATAAAAAACCAGAATCAGAATCCGTTCTATCAAAACATAAAATAAATTAATAATAAAAATAATAAATAGCATAACAAATAATAAAACAAAAAACACCAGAATTACATCTTTACGGCTGCCACAACATTGCAATAAAATGCAAGAAGAGGTGATCATGAAAACATCACATGTATCCAAAAATTATATCAGTACAAATGTCAGCTTAGGGCGTATAAGATAAGTCATCACTTAGCCCCACATTCTGAAAAGTAAAGTAAAAAGATTGCGGTTCTTAAAAAATGTCGCCATTTTCTTTTTTTTTTTTTTTTTTTTTATAAACTTTTGAACTTTTTGCCAGCACTTAAATTAAAAAACACTATTGATATATGGCATCAATGTACTCGTACTGATGTGGAGAATCATATTGACAGGTCAGTTTTGCTATATAGTAAACATGGTAAAAAAACAAAACAAAAAAACGCACTAGGATTTTTTTCTCCCCGTTTTCCAGTACACTATATGGTAAAATTAATGATGCCATTCATAAGTACAACTCAATATATACTTGTAGTGTAGATTTTAAAAAAACAAAACTGAAGATAATAAAAACATATACCCTGCTATAACTAATTAAAAGCATAGTGCATATAAATAAACATAGGGTACTTAGTAAACACTATTTATGATCAAAAAAGCGTAAAGCCATCCCACCGCGACAAGGTGTACCCAATCGGGACGGTACCTACACTCTCTAATATTAAAACCTCACCATGTGTCAACAGACATCAATCTAAATAAAGGCTGAGAGCGACTGGGTCCTAACTGGACACACAGCCATGGGAAGCACAAGATGAAATGTCCAGCTCAATAAGAAGGGGGCCGCACCCTATTAGTGTTTGCTAAGTACCCTATGTTTATTTATATGCATTATGCTTTTTATTAGTTACAGCAAGGTTTATGTTTATATTATCTTCAGTTTTGTTTTTTTGTCTTATGGCCAGTGTGAACATGAGCTTTCAAGCTGCAGTACATCAACTCATACTCCGGCACACTTTTTGTTGTCTTTTGTAGTGTAGATTGTCCGGCAGCAAACACCATTTTTTAATGCATTCCGTTACTATGCCTGTTAGGCTCTGTGTGTGAGGGTGACACCCTCAGGGTTGCTCAAAACAAAATTCATAAATTCCAATCCTGTTAAAGGTAATCTGTCAGATGAAATATGCACCCAGAACCACGAGCAGTTCTGGGTGCATATTGCTAATCCCTGCCTAACTGTCCCTGTATACACTAGCATAGATAAAGAGATCTTTAGAAAAAGTATTTCTAAAGATCTTTTACTGTATGCTAATAAGCGTGGGTACTAGTCCTCTGGGCGTTCGTTCCCCTAGCTAGTTGGCTCCAGTAGCTAACATGCTAATGAATACGCAGCATCACAGGATAATCTCACTCACCTCTCCGCCACCATAGCGTTCGACGGGGATTTCGGCTCAGTGTGCATGACCCTGGAGTTCCGGTCGTATGCACTATGAAGCCGGGTGTACGCGTCCTGGCTTCAAACTGAAGTAGTGCGCAAGACCGAAACTCCGGGGTCATGCGCACTGAGCTGAAATACCCCGTCGGATGCGATGGCAGCAGCAGAGAGGTGAGTGAGATCATCCTGTGACGCTGCACATTGATTATCACGTTAGTACGCCCACAGGGGCGTACTAACATGCTAATGGGGTCGATTGGCCGGGTAACTAACGCCCAGGGGACTAGTGCCTTCGCTCATTAGCATACGGTAAAAGATCTTTAGAAATACTTTTTCTAAAGATCTCTTTATCTATGCTAGTGTATACAGGGACGGTTAGGCAGAGATTAGCAATATGCTCCCAGTACTGCTCGTGGTTCTGGGTGCATATTGCCCCTGACGGTTTCCCTTGTAATTTATGAATATTACACCTGACCAGTTCCCTTTAAATGGATTCACGCGAAACGGCAACCATTGTCCACAGCACCCCACATCCTCCTTCCCATCAGCATTTAACAGATGAAATAAAGGATTGATTTTATACCTGGTGAGTGGCAAGCTTTTCTTCTAACGGGATTGCAAAAGTACAACTCATCCCGCAATAAGAGGCCTTATAGGGTAATTTTGACAGTATAATAAATAGGTCATGGCTCTTGGAAGAAGGGGAGGAAAAAATAAAAATGAAAAAAAAAGTAAAATAGAAGAGTCATGAAGAGACTAATATTAAATTTTAAAACAAAGTGTGTATAAAGCCGCCACAAGTGTTGATCATTATGTTTTGGTTGATCGGTAAAAAAGCTAAACGTTCCACATAAATATCCAGACTCCCTCCGGTTTCTTAGATTAGCATTAGATCTAAATTTGGTTTCATTAAACGCAGAATATCCGGATGATGCGGCCATACAGCATTATAGAAGCGGCTTTAGAATGGACGCATTGTTTTTGCCGCTACAGTCATCTATGCTGCCATTTGCCTAGTGTCAAAGTTGTGAAGTTACTGCTAGGCAGCAGATAAGAGGGACACTGGCCTCTGTATTGTGTACATTCAAGAAATGACAGGTTACCAGTAGCTCAGGGACATTTACAAAGACTGGGGCCATTTAATATCTTAATTAGTGACAAGTGATCTGGAAAGGAAGCAATGGCAATGTGTTGTAGCAGATGAACAAGAGGGATAACATTCCAGGGAAGGAATGACGGATGTCTACCCATCATGTGTATTAGGCAAACAGGTTACATAGTGGTAGCAACAGAAATAAAACTTAAAACATAAGATTAAAGGAGGCAAAGAGCACCTGACAATGTTTAAAAGGATCTAAAGGAAACTTGTAAAAAAAACTTCAGTGGAAATCGTACTTACTTGGAAGCCCTCATGGACAGATCAATGAGAACACTTTAGGTATTTTTCAGTCCATGTGCATCCATTGCTTATTGAATTCACCAGCTAATTGTACAAGTTTTTCTACTTGATCGCGAGAAGTCATTGCGGTACAAAAGAGCATCTTTAAGGAAAAGCTATTACAACTCCATATACAAAAGACGTGCGCATAAATCCTTAGTTTGTATCCTGTACCAGTTTATGGTTTCCTTTATCAGGTTAATACAGAGGAGCCATGGGAAATGGATAACTCATAAAAATTCCTGGTGCTATAATAAAACTGGTGCTATAATAAAAATTCCTATACATGTAAATCGCCATACAATAAGTGGTGCTATAAGAATATTAATAATAATAATAATAATTCTTATACATGTAAAGCGCCATGGAATAACTGGTGCTATAATAAAAATGCCTATACATGTAAATCGCCATACAATAAGTGGTGCTATAAGAATATTAATATTAATAATAATAATAATAATTCTTATACATGTAAAGCGCCATGGAATAACTGGTGTTATAATAATAATAATAATAATAATTCCTATTCATGTAAAGCGCCATGGAATAACTGGTGCTATAATAAAAATGCCTATACATGTAAATCGCCATACAATAAGTGGTGCTATAAGAATATTAATAATAATAATAGTAATAATAATTCTTATACATGTAAAGCGCCATGGAATAACTGGTGCTATAATAATAATAATAATAATAATAATAATAATAATAAAAAATAGTAATTCCTATTCATGTAAAGCGCCATGGAATAACTGGTGCTATAATAAAAATTCCTATACATGTAAAGAGCCATGAAATAACTGGTGGTATAATAAAAATTCCTATACATATAAAGCGCCATACAAGATATAGTGCTATAATATATAATTCCTATACATGTAAAGAGCCATGAAATAACTGGTGGTATAATAAAAATTCCTATACATGTAAAGCGCCATACAAGAAATAGTGCTATAATATATAATTCCTATACATGTAAAGAGCCATGGAACAACTGGTGCTATAATAGTAATAAAAATTCCTATACATGTAAAGTGCCATAGAATAAATCTTGGTAGAATAAATAATTCCTACACAAGTAAAGCGCCATAGAATAAATTGGTGGTAGAATAAATATCTGCTGTACAGAGCCTTTTCCCTTATAAAATACCTAACAAAAAAAAAAAATTAACATGATCAAGTTAAAAGTGGATCCCACCAGAGACTTTGTGCCTCTATTATATGGGGAGGCTTTCAGTCTTCTCTTCGCCTGAAGAGGAATTTGAGTAATAAGCTTCCTTCCTCACCTGCTTAATTATGTTATTTCATAGAATTTTTACGGTGATATTTCTTAAAACATGTGTAACCCCTTCATGACCTGACAAATTTCCATCCCCCCTCTTCAAAGAGAGATTTTTTTTCTCATCAACATGGCAGTACTTTACAGGAATCCCAACCTAGCAGTAATGGGGGGCTTTCAGTGGGCTGTAGAAAAATAGAAGACACGGCACTTCAGAAGGTAGTGCACAAGTAGGACACAATCCAATAAGCAATGATAAAGAAAAAGAAAACTTGGCACTCAATTGAGTGGCAAGTTTTTTTTATCATTTCAGTGGGCTGTAGGCTGGCAAGTCAACCATTCGGCACACGCAATCGCAACGTAGAGAGGGCGATGGCTGCAGACACAACTACTTGCCACCTAGAATGTGCACTTCAAAATGTCTTTGATTAACAGTAGAGTTGAGGGAGTATCGAAATATAAGTGTTTGTGATACTCATAACGAGTACTGTGTAATACTCACGTACTCGTTCTGAATAGCGAGTACAATGCAAGTCAGTGGGATATGCGAGTAATTGTCCACTGATTGGGAAATGAGAGTAATTTTCTGCTGGATTCCAGCAGAAAATTACTCGCATTTCCTATTGACTTGCATTGTACTCGCTTTCTGAACGAATACACGAGTATTGCACAGTACTCGCTATGAGTATTGCGAAAACGAATATTTTGATACTCGCTCATCTCTATTAACAGCATTTAAGAGCTTAGCAGTAATCAGAGGTTAGCTCCAGTTGTTGCTGTTAGCAGATGCTGGCTGTGTTAAATCATCTTCGGCTATATGGTGCAGTGCAGCTGCTGAGCCCACTCCATACACTGGCACCTGTAGGACATAGTAGTATGCCTTATGTTGTAAAGGGGTTACAACTTTTTACCTTGGTACTGAAATGGGCTATGAATTTCCCATATATAGTCAACCTATCCTACCTGAAACCACTGCCTTCTCTGCTGAGACATGCAATATACAAATGCATCCAAGATGTCTGCTGTTGTGGTAAAAGCAGGCAGAGGAAAGTCTAAACCACACTTACCTGTCTTTCGTGTGCTGTGGAGTCGAGATTCAGACTTACCACTGAACCCTCTACCCTTGCAACGGCCTTCTTGAAGGACTGTGCCGACGGTCTTAGCAGAAGAGACGGGGCGGAGAAAACAGATGGCACCAGTTATGGTGGAGAAACATGACAAGTGGTCACAATTCAGCGCCATGGTGGAGGGTCACTAACTCTTTCATGGACACAATAAGGAAAAACTGACCTTGTGTGTCTCATATGTCTAATTCTTTTAGCATATGGCCTTATTAGACCCTCATGTACAAGCTTGAAAGCCTTTCTGTCCGGACAGGATTCAGCACAGTCCTTTATCTTCCATACACCGCTCTTGCACAGAACAGTAATACCGTCATATACACAAGCCAAGGATACAAAAGAAAAAAGGCGAGAAGTCCAGAACACTTTGTAGAAGGTTTCATCTTATTTAATAAAGGTTACATTGCTATGGCATTTATCATAGCCTCAGGAAATTTAAATCCAGGACCGAACATCTAATTAGATTAAAGAGTGGACGAACAGAATCAAATCTATAAATAAATAAACCCTTCAGTATTGTTTCCGTTCATATAGAATGTATATGCCAAGTGTCAGTATGTCCTCCAAGTGCTGGAACAGGAATTTATGCAGACACTTGCTATACTGTATTCAGGACCATGGCATCACAAGGGGCAGAGAGCACAGTTCAGCACTTTGCTTCACAGAGAATGAAAAGTTAAAATAACATCTCAGTTAATTATTGTAGAGTAGAAATGGCTGCAAATGCCAAGTCCCTCCCCGAAGAGCATTTAGGTGTGAATAGAGGTTTGTTCTAAGTAGTCCAGTGAGCAGCAATCATGTGGGAAACTACTGATAAATGTGTCTTATTCTGATTAACTAGGTAAACGTAAGTGTTTACATTAGCCGCTGTGGCATCTGCACACTTCCCTTCAGTATACACAGCTCTGCCAGCTTAATACTAACTAGGAGAGCTATGCGAGAAGCTAGCTAATTATTCCCATTAGTGTGAAAAAGTTAAACTTTAATAAAATGAGACAACAGGAGAATTTTCAGTCTCTGAATCAGTGCTCCTCTGAGTAAAGTTAATCCAGAACCAAAACAGAATATTGCGCTACGATTCTCCACCGGATGGACAAACCTTATCTTGCACGATCCCTGGCAATAATTATACGTGACACACAACCAGCTGTTATTGACAGGGGCAATACAACTCATCTGAAGCATAAGGTTGTGTTCACACAGTGCAATAGGCAAAAACTAAGTCCTTCAGGAAAAATATTAGCTAGAAATATAAAAATATGCAAAGACTGCATCAAAGGTGGAAATACTTGTACACTGCAATAAAGAGGACCTTTCACCAGTTTGAGCATGTTAATAGGAACCTGTCACTACTTTTTTGGCCTATAAGTTGCGGCCACCACCACCAGGCTCTTATAAAGAGCATTCTAACATGCTGTATATAAGAGCCCAGGCCGGGGATATAACATAAAAAACACTTTATAATACTTACCCAACGGTCGCGCTGTGGGCCTAATGGGCGTCTCCGTTATCCGGTGCCGGCGCCTCCTCTTTTGGCCATCTTCGTCCTCTTTCTGAAGCCTGGGTACGTGACGCGGCTACGTCATACACGCTCGCCGGTCCTGCGCAGGCGCACTACAATACTTTGATCTGCCCTTCTCAGGGCAGATCAAATCCTCCTTAAAAGTAGACTTGCAACCTTAATTAGGCTTGTTACTTTTTTTTTTAAGTTCTATAGTGCAAAATGCTAAATTTAAAGCTCACATTGTAAAGTGTCCAGTATTATCTTTTATCAAATGCCCACGGTGTGTTGATACATTCTGTGCTTTAACATTTTTATATATATATATATATATATATATATATATATATATATATATATATTATATATATAAATATTTTTATGTATATATATGAGATTAACATTTTCTTATATTGAAACATAGCAACGATTTACTAAAAGTGTTCCTAGAGATACATTGACCCTTTTGAAAGTCTTCAGGAGTTTCCCATACTACAGCACCAAGACTTGTCACTTTTATGGTAGGTATGGCAATTAGAATTTTGGCTGCCCAAACACGTCAGCCAGAATATTATGCCGGGTAGCAAGTTACACAGGCTCCCACATGGGAATACGCTTCGGAAATACCACCAGTAAAATTATTCCAAAACATTCTTGCTATCAGCAACCACTGGAAGGAGCTCGGGAGCATACTTGCTATTACTTTTTCTGCATTGAGCTCCATAAGACAAGGTGGAAAAAGCTTTTTTGAGTGGTGGCTGCAAGGAGGCAGAGGTTTAGAGCTAGAATGGGTTTTAATCAGAAAAACTGAGCTTGCAGTCTCTGAATGGCTCGCATTGGGGTAGTATCAGCGTTATAATAATAAGTTTTATTTATATAGCGCCAACATATTCCACAGCGCAGTACAACTCAGAGGGGACATGTACAGACAATATGAGACAATACAAAATATCAAAATTAAGATACCAAGAGGAGTGAGGGCCCTGCTCGTAAGCTTACAGTCTATGAGGAAATAGGGGAAGCACAAAGGTGAATGGAGGGGGGGAAGAGTTATCGGATGTAATGCATACAAACAAAAAAAAATGAAAAACCACTGCTGTCCTTTCCCTAGAAGTGCTCTATTTATGACTGGCTGTATGTGGGTGGAGAGCCAAACTGCTCAGTGACTTCCAATGGGTTTCAGGTCACGTTTGGTTCCAGAACTGAACTTTATTAGAAGTTCGGCTGAACTCACAGAACCCGAACTTCAACGGCCCCGCTAGTCTCTAGCCAAGAGCCATCACTGAACCTGGTGACGGTAACACAAATATTCTTACTTTTAAATACTGCAAACATATGGACAGAAGAAAGTTGACAACTTAAATCCTCCTTAAAAGTAGACTTACAACCTTAATTAGGCTTGTTACTTTTTTTGTGAAACTAGAATCCAAATTCAATCTCTGGATACTTTCTCCCTATAGAAAATGTTCAATGTGTCTATTTCTCATTGTAAGCACACATTGCAATAAATGTGGCACTCCCTAGTTAGCGCAAGTATGACATTTATAAAGATAACCGGGCAGGTTTTCAGATTAGATGTGATCTGGATTTCGTCATATTAAATTATGCATCGATGATCCATAACTTCTTTACCACGCTCCTCTGCCCTTACACAGCTGATACGGCAGCTGTCTCCGAATCTGTGCTGTAAGCCATCAACTGTTTTAATTCAAAAAGAAAAAAAGGCAAACAGTGAGGGGAATTGTCCTCTGCAGCCACCACATTTGCTAAAACTGCTAATTGAAGCAGTGAATTAGTGACAGATTAACCCCACAGATCCAGCTTTTGTTGCTTTTCTTCTTATCTAATCCTAGTTAGTTTAGGAGGCTCACATGATCTGCAGGCTTATTATGACAGGAGCCAAGCCGTCCTGTGAGACATTCCACACGAGTGCACAGAGGTACCCCCCAAACATGCGCAAAACAGGATATCCACACCCCAAACCTGTTGTGAAAAAAAAGAACCATAAAAGTAAAATACTTTCCACTGCATAAAAACACCTAAAAACTGGCCTGCAAGGACACTAAGCACTAATCTGACAGTATAGATAACAGTAAAAATTGTAACAATGTTTAAGGACAGGGTAAAAAACTAGAAGATCAATATGCCGTGCATATAGAATGAATAAAAACACCCGTGCCGCTAAAGAGTCACAG
Organism: Anomaloglossus baeobatrachus; assembly: GCF_048569485.1. Classification (NCBI taxonomy): domain Eukaryota; kingdom Metazoa; phylum Chordata; class Amphibia; order Anura; family Aromobatidae; genus Anomaloglossus; species Anomaloglossus baeobatrachus. The sequence goes on along the minus strand of NC_134355.1, from coordinate 422,594,981 downwards.
TATTTACAAGAGCCACTCAACTCCTCTTTTATAAAGAGATAAAAAATGGTTTAATGCCTCCATAGTATCAGCCAACAACCTGATGTGCATGACGGCCTAATGACTTTAGAGTCTGGCAGTTGAAATATGAGCACCGGATTTTTGTGTTTTTAGGGCACATAAGTCACTGTAAGGGTATGTGCCCACAATCAGGGTTATGTGGTGCTCTGGACGCAGCATACTTTCAGTGTTCTCCAGCATAGGAGACTCAGGCGCCTCTGCATGAGAAATTGACATGCTACAGATAGGAAACCTGCACGGTAGGTCAGTTTATGCAGTGTTAAAAAGCACAATGGGCAGATTTCTATAAATTCCATCCACTGTGCTTGTGCTGTACTACACAGCAAAAATACGCTATGTCCAAAACGCTACTAATCCTGATCGTGGACGCGTACCCCAAGACTTGGCCGATAGCAGCTTTTCACTTGCATACTGAAACATATGGAGTAAAGAAAAAATCCCTTTCAGCGCTTTCGGAGGATAAATGGGATATCAGTGCAAGTTTGCAAAAACTTCAAGAACAATGGTTTATTAATAGGTTCAATAAAAAACAGACAATTTATTGAACCTATTAATAAACCCTTGCTCTTGAAGTTTTTGCAAACTTGCACTGATATCCCATTTATCCTCCAGAAGCGCCGAAAGGGATTTTTTCTTTACTCCATTACCCATGTGGGAGCACCTGTTCAGGACTCTCATAGTTTTTCCCGGGGATTCGTGCTGCATACTGGAGGATTAATAAGAGAGTTGATCCAGTACACGGATCATACTAGCGAAAACAGAAGAAATCTGCACGGTGAGTGCAAAATTCGTACGATTATTGCAATCTGTGTTCACATACATCTACACTTAGATTTGGCGCCTCGTTGTCCTCTTCTTTTTTTCTTTCCTTTATACTGAAACATATGAACACTTGCCCACGCTGAGCATTCATATGTTCACATACTGTATATGGGGTGGTCAGAGAAAAAGCGTTCTCATTCAGCTAGCTTATTGGTATGGCTATCTTTTCCATAGTTCCTATTCCTTCTAGTTGTGCTCATATAAATACTTCTGCGGACTGTCGATTTCTACAGCCCAGGACGTACTATGCAAACGTTTGGCATGCTAAGAGATTCTATTTTTTCCACCTGCACCTATAACAGGGGGACAATTGACTCTTCAAATGACTGTTGATATGTAAGTTTAGAATGGTTTCTATTGTTTTTGGATTAAAAGGGCCTTGCATTCTCCCCATTCTTTGCATCAATGAGGCCCAAGCTCATAGGACCACCCTTTGCACTTTGCATGTTTTCCATTTCTTTACATACAATGCCTTTTTTAACTCCATCAAATTATGCGAGCATACGCAATCTAATAGCTATAGCCACTTCTGCTTTGCTCAACAGAAACTTACATTTTGTCAACTTTACTTGCGACTTGACTACGTGGCCCCACTAAAGAGTTAAAAATCACCCAAATCGAAAACTGAACCACTCCGAGTGACAATAACTCACAGAATTGGATAAAAACCACCCAAAAAAACAAATATTTAACAATTTTGTTTCTGAAGGATTCTCTGTTTGTTACACACAGTTGAATACTAGTATTTGCTAAGCCTAATAGTAGCTGCCTAAAGGCCCCGTCACACTAAGCAACATCGCTGCTAACGAACAACTTTTGTGACGTTGCTAGCGATGTTGCTGTGTGTGACATCCAGCAACAACCTGGCCCCTGCTGTGAGGTCGTTGGTTGTTGCTGAATGTCCTGGGCCATTTTTTAGTTGTTGCTGTCCCGCTGTGAAGCACAGATCGCTGTGTGTGACAGCGAGACAGCAACAACTAAATGTGCAGGCAGCAGGAGCCGGCTTCTGCAGAGGCTGGTAACCAATGTAAACATCGGGTAACCAAGAAGCCCTGTCCTTGGTTACCCGATATTTACCTTTGATACCAGCCTCAGCCGCTCTCACTGTCAGTGCCGGCTCCTGCTCTGTAAACATGTAGCTGCAGGACACATCGGGTTAATTAACCCGATGTGTGCTGTAGCTAGGAGAGCAAGGAGCCAGCGCTAAGCAGTGTGCGCTGCTCCCTGCTCTGTGCACATTAGCTGCAGCACACATCAGGTAATTAACCCGATGTGTGCTGTAACTAGGAGAGCAAGGAGCCAGCGCTCAGTGTGCGCTGCTCCCTGCTCTCTGCACGTGTGGCTGGACACTGGTTGCTGGTGAGCTCACCAGCAACTCGTGTAGCGACGCTCCAGTGATCCCTGCCAGGTCAGGTTGCTGGTGGGATCGCTGGAGCGTCGCAGTGTGACAGCTCACCAGCAACCTCCTAGCAACTTACCAGCGATCCCTATCGTTGTTGGGATCGCTGGTAAGTTGCTTAGTGTGACTGGACCTTAAGCCTAAATTGAGTGTTCATTCTAAACAGCAAAGAAATGCTGTTATATTGGTAAAGAGGTTGCTCATATTTGTCCCCTCGCTCCCCTTTGTGTACTCGCACAAACACTACATAGAAAATTGAAGGCTCAGCTGGAAATGAGCCTCTACAATGCAAACGCACGTTCAGCAGTGCCAGGTGGAGGATGACACAATTCGGGTCACTCTTTTCAGTGGATCCCGTCTTTTTCATCTAATGAATAGATAATTAGGAGTGTGGAATTTGAATTCTCTTATTTTGTCTGAAGGAAGAAAAAAAGAAACCACAAAAAAAACCTCCAAACATTATTTGTTTCCACATAGAAAAGGGTGGGGAACGACCCCATAACAAAAACCGTTGGCACAAAAAGGATGTCAGGAGGCTCAGAGCAGACTGTACACTGACTTTACACTAGCAACGCTGCTAGAAAATAAAAGCACAGAATATGTAATATTGGGGAAATGGGGACTATTGTTTTTTTCTGTTTTTCTCTATAATTATAAGTAAAATTATCATCCTGACAAGCGGAATGTGAATGCCAACTTCAGTTACATAGCGAATAAAAAATTAAAAATGTGCACAATGCTGTATAAAAAGTGGCCAAAACCACTGGCTCAATATTAGAACGCTGTATTAAAAGTGTTTATTCCATCAAGTATATTTCCACAGAGCAGCATTTTAGAAAACATGTACAGCAAACAGTATGATCGATTTGGCTCACATGGCATGTTCTCACTAGTCTAAACACTCTGCTTGCTTTTTTATACCCTAATTATTAGAGGTCATCCTCATTGATATACAGTGCCTTGCGAAAGTATTCGGCCCCCTTGAATTTTTCAACCTCTTTCCACATTTCAGGCTTCAAACATAAATTTTATGGTGAAGAATCAACAAGTGGGACACAATTGTGAAGTTGAACGAATTGTATTTCTTATTTTAAACTTTTAGAAAAAAATAAACTGAAAATTGGGGCGTGCAATATTATTCGGCCCCTTTAAGTTAATACTTTGTAGCGCCACCTTTTGCTGCGATTACAGCTGCAAGTCGCTTGGGGTATGTCTCTATCAGTTTTGCGCATGGAGAGACTGAAATTCTTGCCCATTCTTCCTTTGCAAACAGCTCAAGCTGAATGAGGTTGGATGGAGAGCATTTGTGAACAGCAGTTTTCAGCTCTTTCCACAGATTCTCGATTGGATTCAGTTCCGGACTTTGGACTTGGCCATTCTAACACCTGGATATTAGTGTTGAGCGAGTATGCTTGTCACTACTCGGTACTCGCACGAGTATCACTGTACTCGGGCTACTCGGCGGGTACCGAGTAATCTCGCGATACTCGTGCTGTACTCGTGGTCTTCATCCCTGCATGTTGGCGCTCTTTTGAGAGCCAGCCCTCATGCAGGGATTGTCTGGCAGACCACTGCAATTCCACAGCCCTGTTAGTTGTGGAATTGCAGTGATTGGCCGGCCCTCACAGCATGACCGTGCCTTTAGCCCGACACTTCCCCGCTCGGCTAAGCCCCCTCCCGCACTGCACTCCGCATGTATATATATATACACGCATACACACACACGCACGTTTTTTTTTTTACTTTACATTTTTATGGTTTCTACATGCTGCCGGGGGTCATTTCAGAATAATACTCGGGTCTCCCATAGGATAACATTGGGCTCGGTGCTCGGGCCGAGTACACGAGTATCTTGAAATGCTCGGCCCGAGCCTCGAGCACCCGAGCTTTTTGGTACTCGCTCATCACTACTGGATATGTTTATTTATGAACCATTCCATTGTAGATTTTGCTTTATGTTTTGGATCATTGTCTTGTTGAAAGACAAATCTCCGTTCTAGTCTCAGGCCTTTTGCAGACTCCAACAGGTTTTCTTCAAGAGTGGTCTTGTATTTGGCTCCATCCATCTTCCCTGTCCCTGCTGAAGAAAATCAGGCCCAAACTATGATGCTGCCACCACGTTTGACAGTGGGGATGGTGTGTTCAGTGTGATGAGCTGTGTTGCTTTTATGTCAAACATATCGTTTGGCATTGTGCCCAAAAAGTTCGATTTTGGTTTCATCTGACCAGAGCACCTTCTTCCACGTTTGGTGTGTCTCCCAGGTGGTTTGTGGCAAACTTTAAACGACACTTTTTATGGATATCTTTGAGAAATGGCTTTCTTTTTGCCACTCTTCCATAAAGGCCAGACTTGTGCAGTGTATGACTGATTGTTGTCCTATGCACATACTCTCACACTTCAGCTGTAGATCTCTGCACTTCATCCAGAGTAATCATGGGCCTCTTGGCTGCATCTCTGATCAGTCTTCTCATTGTTTGAGATGAAATTTTTGAGGGACGGCAGGATCTTTGTAGATTTGCAGTGGTATGATACTCCTTCCATTTCAATATGTTTGCTTGCACAGTGCTTCTTGGGCTGTTTAAAGTTTTGGAAATCTTTTTGCAACCAAATCCAGCTTTAAACTTCTCCACAACAGTATCACGGAACTGCCTATTGTGTTCCTTGGTCTTCATGATACTATCTACGCTTTAAACAGAACACTAAAGGTGGTGTCACACACAGCGACAACGACGTCGCTGCTACGTCACCATTTTCTGTGACGTTGCAGCGACATCCCGTCGCTGTCGCTGTGTGTGACATCCAGCAACGAGCTGGCCCCTGCTGTGAGATCGCCGCTCGTTGCTGAATGTCCAGCTTCATTTTTTGGTCGTCGCTCTCCCGCTGTGACGCACAGATCGCTGTGTGTGACAGCGAGAGAGCGACGAAATGAAGCGAGCAGGAGCCGACATCTGGCAGCTGCGGTAAGCTGTAACCAAGGTAAACATCGGGTAACCAAGGTGGTTACCCGATATTTACCTTCGATACCAGCCTCCGCCGTTCTCACGCTGCCAGCGCCGGCTCCTGCTCTCTGCACATGTAGCTGCAGTACACATCGTGTAATTAACCCGATGTGTACTGTAGCTAGGAGAGCAAGGAGCCAGCGCTCAGTGTGCGCGGCTCCCTGCTCTCTGTACATGTTGCAGCACAGCGACGCGTGTCGTTATGATCGCTGCTTCGGCTGCTGTGTTTGACAGCTAAGCAGCGATCATAACAGCGACTTACAAGGTCGCTGCTACGTCATTATTTTGGTGATATAACAGCGACGTCATTGTCGCTGTCGTTTAGTGTGACCCCAGCTTAAGAATATCACAGAGCAGGTGCATTTATATGGAGACTAGATTACACACAGGAAGCTTATATTTATCATCATTAGTCATTTAGGACAACATTGGATCATTCAGAGATTCTCAATGAACTTCTGGAGTGAGTTTGCTGCACTGAAAGTAAAGGGGATGAATAATATTGCATGCCCCAAGTTTCAGTTTATTATTTTTTACAAAAGTTTAAAATAAGCAATACATTTCATTCAACTTCACAATTGTGTCCCACTTGTTGTTGATTTTTCACTATTACATTAAAATTTTTTATCTTTATGTTTGAAGCCTTAAATGTGGGAAAAGGTTGAAAAATTCAAGGGAGCCGAATACTTTCGCAAGGCACTGTATATACTGGCCAAAGGAGAAGATTGTAGTTCTGTCGATTTTCAATCTTGCTGCACCTACTCAAAAGAAAGTGTCTCCCAATGACCTAATCTTTGTAATCTTACAGTCAAAATATCCTCTTTTGTCTCGGAGGGTGACGAGATTTCAAAGCGAGTGTGGCAATAAAGCATATATATCCCCATACAACCAAATTTTTCATAACCAACTGACTGCCACAATTATCGGCCCTAAAGGAAAATCATATATAATAAGACCAGTGACTGGGCCAGGACCTGTTCCATAATACGAACAAGAAAATATGGCCATGTGAACCTTCTCTTACACATGGTTCTCTAGAGCAAGAGCTGCTCTTTTCCACTGTTTTTCATGTTGACAACACAAGGTATGAGTGGAAGACTCATTTCTAAGGACCGTAGATGTCATTGAAACTCGGTCCGAGCAAGGTAGTCTGCGGGTCTCTCGACCCAAACCTGAGTCTCGTATATGCCAAAGAGGCTGTAGGACCCTCGGATAGTTTGTGCGACCCTCGGATAGTCCGTGCTTTGACAGAGTTTCACGAATGTCTGCATAAGCCTTAACATCTAATGGGAAATATGGAGAAAGAAAAAAAAAAAAGTTTTGCAAATAGTCAAACCACGTTAAAGCAGAAATTATGATCAGCTACAGATAGTTGACGCCAAAAAGTGGCATATCCTTATCGTCCTCAACGTCATGGCACTGCGGAAAATTATGTAGATGTAGAAAATGATTAAAAAAAAATGCTACACTCCAAGAAATCTTAATAAAGCCAACTGAATATTGTCGAAATGTAATGGTGCCAGGATGCACAGTGGTTCTAGTCTCAGAAAAGGAATAAAATCTAGATTAAGTCTGGCAAATATAGGTTACAATCGGAACGTTACAGGACATATAGATCAATACATCTATAGTGCTCCATCTACGCGTTTCGGGTGTGTTTCCATCCTTAATCATGATGCATGAACGTAGTGGTCGACCAATATGCTCATGCATGATTAATAGTGTAAACAAACCCGAAACACAGATGGGAGCACTCTAGATGTGCTGTTTTATCTGTCCTGTAATGTTCCGATTGTAACCTATATTTGAATAAAGAAGACTCTGTTCGAGGAGCTGGACTTAATCTAGATTTTATTCATTGAACTTTGGCCGTGGTAGAGCCGATGCCGGAGCTCCGAGCAGAGGTGGATTAGCACTAATGGTTAGCTGGATTCTACAATTACTCAGAAAATGTCTTAATGGCAGACAGGGGAACTAGATAAACTAAACTATTGAAAACGCATTAGCAGTGAAGACTGATTTTTGCTGAATACTCAGTTTTATGAAACACCATGACATCAAAATTAAGAAAGAATGTGTTCTACATCACAGAGCATTATAAATGTCCCAAATAAAAGGACAACACAGGTGTCCTGCAGGGCTCAAGGGAAGCAAAGTACTTTCCCGTCACACAATATGGAATCTGCCCTAACATCTTTCTGAGGGAACTATATCAAAGGACATGAATCAAGAGGTACATCAGAAAGAGGATTTGGCTCAGTGATTCCATGTGAATACAGTTTAAAAAGGAAAGAATGAAAAGATAGAAATAAATGACACCGGGACACCGATTAGAGTGTCTGTACTTAATCCGTGTCACTTCCCCACAACCTTGGTAAACCAAGTGTCCCAGTCAACAAAGAGATTCCCAGTATGACAGGAACATTCGTACCAAGACGCATACACACTCCAATGAGCCGCTTTGAAGCTCAAAATTATTTTCATGGCTTTGCAAAAAAAAAAAAAAAAACACAACAAACCTCTGTAAAATTAAAAGAACACACTTAAAGAATGAATAAGGGACTGCATGGGATTAGAAATTCATTCATGGCTGCTTCCCCAAAAAACAGCGTCACATCTATCTGCTGGTTACATAAGATTCTGCAGCTCAGACATTCGCGTGAGCGAAGCTACCACAAAGCTGTGTATACGACCAAAATATTATGTAGTCATTAATTCAGGACAATGAAATTTTAACGGCATTCCATAGAAGAGAGACGTTTTCTATGCAAATGTAATTTTACTTCGTGCATTCAGTAAAGCAGGAGGAAGGGCAGGGTAGGGAGAGGCTGCATACCGTATAGATTTTTCATAGATCTTGTGCAGACCCTACCATTCTGTTTATCGTCCCACTTGCCTACCCTCCATTTAACATCATAACATTTTGGCCAGGCTCCCAGCTTTAGTCTTTCACAACTACTAGACTGCTTTACCTTTTTGGCTGCAGAACCAAGAAACATTCACCTTTTTTAGACAAACGTGTCAACCATGCAGGTTTCAAACCTTCTCTTGACAAGAATAATTGAATAGAACAGCGTTTTTATAAAGGATGCATGTTTCCAGTGAGCAAAATCCAGAATCCACTTGTCTTGTTCGTTGAATTTCATCCAGATTTGAGTGAATGTACTGTATGCATTAAACTCAACCTCTTCTGACCTCACACAGTGAGCAGTGAAATCTGTCAGAGCTGCTGAAGGCTTCTAGTTATAAGTAGAAAGTGATAGCAGAGAATGTGTCTATGTTACAAAGCACCTGTCTCAGACACTATGAAGGGAGACATTTTCTAAGCAAATCAAATATTCATGACAACACAGCCTATCAATTTACTTGGAGTCGTCTTAAAGAGGTTTGTCCACTACTTTTACATTGATGGCCTATCCTTATACTAGGTCATCAATGTCTGATCAGCTGGTGTCCTACACCCCACACCCATGATGATCCGCTGTTTCCTGTGCCGCCAGCAGCCGTAGGCAGCCAGAAATGCTCAGTTCCGGAGCTACTCAGTCTTCTGATAGTGGCCGGGTATTGCACATCAACTTCCTATTGATTTGAATCGGAAGAGGATGTGCAGTATCTCTCCGCTATCAGTTGACGGGGAAGCTCTGGAACTGAGCATTTCCTGCCACCTGAACAGCTGATTGGAGGGAGTGTCAGCCCCTGGACAATCAGACATTGATGACCCATCCTAAGGATAGGCCATCAATGTAAAAGTAGTGGACAACCCCTTTAATAATATTAGTCATGAAGTGTTTTAAAGGGAACCGGTCACCAGATTTGTCGACTATAAGTTGCAGTCACCACCAGTGAACCCTTATACAGCATTCCAGGCCACTGTGTAGACCGTAAAGAACACTTATACTCACTTGGGGGACGGTGGGGGGGGGGTAGGGGTGGGGGGGGCGGGAGTCCAGTCCAATGGGTGTCGCTGCTCTCCAGTTCGGCGCCTTACTGAGGCGCTCTCAGTTCTTCTGAGGCTCATGTGCATGACATATCCTACGTCATCCACACAGGCTGGCATTGAGGTCCTGCGCAGGTGCACTTTGATCTGCCCTGCTCAGTGCAGATCAAGGTATTGTAGTGCGCATGTGTGGGCGGTCTTTAACCTTTCCGCGTGCCTGTGCATTACAATACTTTACTCTGCCCTAACCAGGGCAGTTCAAAGTGCGCCTGCGCAAGACATCGGACAGGACAGCCCCCTACGCAAGTATTATAAAAGTGTTTTTTTACGTTTTACAGTGGGGCCTGGACTCATTTATATACAGTATTCTGGAATTATATATATATATATGAGCCCACTGGTGGTGGCCGCAGCCTACAGACACCAAATCTGGTGACAGGTTCCCTTTAATCGCGTTACACTTTCCAATTAATCAGATAAGTTGTGGTTGTAATAATGTTGGCTCAGCAAAGAAAGCGTTTGTCAGCTTCACTCAGGTAATAGATGTTAATTCAGTCAAGTTCCAGATACATTGGAAGTGTTCTTACATTTGCTGTAGCTACATCTTTATTTCTATTTTAATTCTACTGTAGACAAGCTTTACCTTTGTGCCCCAATGTTTCAGTTCTTTGAAAATTACGTACAATAGTCTATAAATGTTCAGTATTGCTGTGCAGGTTCAACTACTGTAACAGGCCCCATGGACTAAAATGTGGCATGGCTGCCCTGTTTAACAATCATGCACCAGATCAACCTAAGCTCAGTATTTATTAGTTCATATTGGCAAAGCATCTGTCCTGCACTCATTCCCTTATTATGCGCTTTCCTCCTTATCTGAGGCCCGTTCTGCCTTCTTAGAAACTGTAGATAGTTTCTCGCCTCTCCGTGCTGGAAATCTGTGAAGAGCTCCATCTTCTACACGGGTAGGAAGGAGGGAAAAAGCGGAAGCAGTCAGAACAGAACCGGACCTCTCTGTTGGATTTGTAACATTTTTGTAGAGCACTCTGATACATTACTAAATCGGAAGAAATTTTTTTTTTTTAGAAAGTTTCTTAAAAGGTAATGTCCAGTCTTCTGATAAGAGTGACAGAGTTCTGCATCCCAACCATGTGCACTGTCTGAATTCACTAGTATTGCCGGTGAAAGCATGCAGTCACATTACCGCATGTAGCAATTTGCATTTATGCGGTCACGTGCATACTAGCTGTGCTCAACTTCTCAGTTAATCTGTATTGAGAAAAAGCAAAGCACGTCTAGTTGTAATGTGGCTGAAGTATGCAAATTGCATACTTGCAGTCGATGTGACCACCTGCTCTTAAATACCAATGAATCCGGTCAGCTTGTGGTAGACACATGGTCAGGATTCCCAAGGCTGCAGCCACAGTGACTGTAGACGACCAGACAACCCCCTTTAACTTTGTGTTTAGGAAGGAAATTAACAGAAGAAAATCTGTTCAAAGCCTGCAACTGTCAATGACAAAAAGACATTTGGAAAAAGCACAAAGAATCCCAAATAAGGGAACAAAGCTTTATTTGTGAAACTTTGTTCTAGCGTCACCCACCGCCTTTATATAAAATAAAAAAATAAATAAGAAAAAAAGCGTGTGTAAGGTCCAAGTTAAATTTAGCCATACTGTGTTAGAACTAGGTGAATATTAAAGGGTTATTCTCAAATTTGGAAGTTCTCTTCTATCAACTTGGGACCACTGGTATCCCCACTGATTGAGAGAACTGGGGTCACTAATGGAGAAGTGGTCTTTCAGTGCGCCATCCAATCTTATAGGAGTGCCGAAAGCCAGCTGAGCACAGCACTTGGCCAGGTAAGGCGGCCTAATTAAAGATAAGGGGCACTTTGCACACTACGACATCGCAGATGCGATGTCGGAGGGGTCATGTCGAAAGTGACGAACTTCCGGCATCGCATGCGACATCGTAGTGTGTAAATCCTAGATACGATTAACGAGCGCAAAATCGTCGTAATTGTATCATCGGTGTAGTGTCTGGGAATTCCATAATTACACGACTGCGTCAGGTACGATGTTGTTCCTCGTTCCTGCGGCAGCACACATCGCTGTGTGTGAAGCCGCAGGAGCGAGGAACATCTAACTGCGTCCTGCAGCTCACGCCGGCTATGCGGAAGGAAGGAGGTGGGCGGGATGTTTACGTCCCGCTCATCTCCGCCCCTCCGCTTCTATTGGCCGCCTGCCGTGTGACGTCGCTAAGACACCACACGACCCGCCCCCTTAAGGAGGCGGGTCACCGGCCAGATCGACGTTGCAAGGCAGGCGAGTCCATGTGAAGCTGCCGTAGCGATAATGTTCACTACGGTTGCTATCACAAGATAGCGCTGCTGCGATGGGGGCGGGGACTATCGTGCTCGGCATCGCAAGCATCGGCTTGCGATGTCGTTGTGTGCAAAGTGACCCTAAGTCTGCAAGTTATAACCTAAGTATACCCCTTTAAAATGGGGTTCAAAAATATTAAAAGTTTAAAGGGTAACTGTGCTTTAAGAATAAGGTTTCCTGTGTGTACATGAGGAATAACAATTTCTGGTTATGTGACTTGTACCCTGTAGTTTTCCCCTATCCATGCTGTTTTTGTAATCCACTGTTTGATGAGGGAGTTTAGCTGTAGTGATTTCTCCCATAGACAGCAGACTTTTTAGCTGCCAGACAAGCTTCAGCAACATGGAGAACATAATATAGCAGAGCTCAGCTGTGTTGTTCTGAATCAGCCTTGATGGTAGGTAATACACTTGTTACAGAGCTCTGCTCGATGGTTTTCTCTCTGCCTCAGTCTGTTCCTTTAACTACTCGCACATCCCCAACCCCCCTTCTCCATAGAAGATAATTAACAGTGTCACATGACACCTACAGTCCATCTCTTCAGAGCACGTTGGACTTGAGTTGCTTTTTCCGCAGTGGAAGGAAGCAGATTTCTCTGATAAGAAACATTACAAACTTTAAATCGCCTGTACTATTGATTGATGCAGTGTTTGTTGAAAATACATTTCCTTCTGTGAAAAACGGACAGTTCTCGCAAACATCAGAAATGCTGAACAGTTTGCTCAGGTCAAGAGACCCGGTGGTCAGGTTGGGTTTTCCGATGAGCAAACTGTTTCATCGATGTATGAAACCGTCCTAACTCCTTCAGCTCTTCTCCAGTGATTACTCCCCTGTTTTTTTATGACAGGATGAGGCAATAATAGAAAGGCTACAGCAAGTAACCTCCACAGCCAATAACTATGTTCAGCTCTCACCTCATCTACATACAGTATATCACAAAAGTGAGTACACCCCTTACATTTTTAGAATTATTTTATCTTTTGGGACAACACTGAAGATTTGACACAATGTAAAGTAGTCAGTGTAGAGCTTGAATTGCAGTGTACATTTGGTGTGCCCTCTAACTCAACACAGCCATGTCTAAACTGTTGCCAGCAAAAATGAGTACACCCCTAAGTGAAAATGGCCAAATTGTGCCCACAGCTTTACAGGAGCCACTGGATCCTCTTCCACTCCTCCATGACGACATCACGGAACTGGTGGATGTTAGAGACAGAGCGCTACTCCACCTTCCGTTTGAAGATACTCAATATGGTTTAGGTCTGGAGACCTGCTTGGCCAGTCCAGCACCTTTACCCTCAGTTTCTTTAGCAAGGCAGTGGTCATCTTGGAGGTGTGTTTGGGATCATTATGTTGGAATACTGCTCTGTGATCCAGTTTCCAAAGGGAGGGGATCATGCTCTGCTTAAGTATGTCACAGTACATGTTGGCATTCATGATGCCCTCAATGATTTCTAGCTTTACACAGCCGGCAGCACTAATACAGCCCCAAACCATGACACTCCCACCACCATGCTTGACTGTAGGCATGACACACTTGTCTTAGTACTCCTCACCTTGTTGTAGTCATACAGACTTGGACACTATCTGAACAAAATGTTTATCTTGGTCTTATCAGATTACATAACATGATTCCAATAATCCATGTCCTTTATCTGCTTATCTCCAGTAAACTGTTGTGCATCATCTTTAGAAGAGGCTTCCTTATGAAATGACAGCCATGCAGACCAATTTGTGTGTGTTGTATGATATGAGCACTGTTAGGCTCACCCCCCAATCTTTAACCTGTGCAGCAATGCTGGCAGTGCTCATGCATCTATTTTAAAATGACAGCCTCTGGATATGATGCTGAGCACGAACACTCAACTTCCTTGGTAGACAATGGCGAGATCTGTTCTGAGTGGAAACTGTCTTGGTAAACCGCTATATGGTTTTGGCCACCGTGCTGCAGCTTAGTTTCAGGGTGCTGGCAATCTTCTTATAGCCTGGGCCATCTTTATGTAGTGCAACAATTTTTTTTTCACATTCTCAGAGAATTCTTTGCCATGAGGAGCCATGTTGAACTTTCAGTGATTGGTATGAGAGAAAAGTATGAGTGATAACACCAAATTTAACACATCTGCTCCCCATTAACACCTATGACTTTGTAACACTAGAAGGGTATGTGCCCATGATCAGGACCCGCTGCGTCCTGTATGTGGCAGGTCCTGATCTGTGCGGCCAAGAGTCTCCTCTGTAGGAAAACTCAGCGGTCTGTGCCTACGATTAGGGTTCGGGGCGCTGCAGTCTCTAGCTTCTGTTCTCCCTATGGAGGATGCTTGTGACTCTGCAAAGAATTGACATGCTTGTGGCTCGGAAAGCTGCACTGCAGGTCAGTTTTTACTGCGGGCCATACACGCACAGTGGACATGGGAATTCTAGACATCCCACCCACTGTAATTGTACTGCACAACGCAGCGTGTTGGATGCAGCGAAAACATGCTGCATCCAAATCGCTGCAAACACTGATCGTGGGCATGTACCCTAAGTCACCATGACACTGGGGAGGGAAAATTATTAATTGGGGACAAAATGGCCATTTTCAATTAGGGGTGTACTCACTTTTGTTACCAGCAGTTTAGACATTAATGGCTGTGTTGAGTTATTTACAGGGCACACCAAATTTACATTGTTATACAAGCTGTACACGGACTACTTTACATTGTATCAAAGTGTCATATCTTTAGTGTTTTCCCATGAAAAAATCTAAAATGGTTACAAAAATGTGAGGGGTGTACTCACTTTTGTGATCTACTGTACATCAAGCACTGAGCCCAGTGACTGGTTGCAGTGGTCACATGCTGTAGTTGTGATGTCAGTTTCACCTCATCAACAAAAGACATTGCACAGAATGAGTCATGTTCATTTTGTTATTTTTTTAACGTCGGCAAACCTACAGCTATAAAGACAAGTTATCCATAGGAAACGCCTTAATTGTACAAATGCGTCTACAACCAATGTAGCCAGTTTCTTACACTTTGTGGAAGTGAGACACACAATGTATTTTTCTTAAATAATTTAATTGAAAAAGTTTCTTAAAAAAAATTATAAAATGTAGTTATGATGACATTTTCCATTCTGAACACATCCCCATATCATTGAAAGTGTGAGTATACTCACAAAATAAAGAGCATAATATGGTTGCAGGAAGGGGTGGAAATAAAGAAGTGAGTACCCTAGGTTACAGAATAGTAAGCAGTGGCTGAAAAATAAAGCAGAAAAACTGAGGGCTATGGGAAGGCATGGGGCTGTGAAGGCAATGGGAAATGCCAGAGAAAGAAGGGGTGTGTTAATAAGCAGGATAACATGGCATAAAATAGAAGTGAGCTGTACGGTACTACTTCCTATACGAGGCATAGGCAGGCGTCTTTCCAGGCCAAATGGTACCAGGGGGTGTTCCAGATAATTAACAGTAATAATTGGTGTGACAGTAGATCCATCAGGACAGGAGCCCGCACAGAAACGTTTCCGTACACCCTCACTTCTGTAGATGTGCACAAGCACTGTATACTTCTTCATGCAGGCATAAACTAAAGAGTGGGAAACTTGGGGATAATCTGTCATAGATACATACAGAATAAAACAAATAGCTAGCTCTGCAACCCTGCACCTTTATCATAGTCCAAGAGGTTTTGATGCAAGTGGAAGACACTAAAATATATTGCCTTTCTTGTACTCTTCGATGCCCCTCTACTTACCCTTGGACTGCTAACAATCATACAGATGCCACGTCCTACATGTATTCACATTCACACTTCACTTTCATACAAAGATCTCGCACACAAATGTATTCATGTTGTAAGCGTTAACTACAACACAATCTGTCCGACATACAGCAGCAGATCACAATGAAGTGGAAATTATCTGTAAGAAGAGGGCTGAGAGTTCTTTTGTGCAAAAGGAACTGTGACTCCACTCAAAACCCCACCACTATCCAGGATCTCTCTTGTGCACCCTTGAGCTTCCGTAGAGCCCTATCAAGTCCATATAATTTCTTCAATATGAAGAGCTTTGTCTCCTAGTGTATTCCTGTCACACCTGGACGGGAAGAGTTTGGCTCATCTGCAGCCTCATGTCTTGAACACTATTGAGAAGCTTCTTTTGATGACCAGCTAATGTCACCCCGATACGGAGCAAATCCCTGAAAACAAAAATTCAAAATATTAGGAGAATTACACAAATTAGCAACCTTTTCATTTTTTTGAGCCCATATCATTATAGGGGTTGTTTGGTCACAACATACTGATGATCTATCGGTTGGATAGATCATCAATATCAGATTGATTACGGTCCAACACCAAGCATCTCCACCGATCAGCTGTTATTTGGTCTAGAACCCACCGGATGTTAAAGTGCAGCTCCATTCCATGAGTAACAGCCACAGCATCATAGCGCCCATCAAAAAGTCCCCAGCAGCGGCCACTACACATTGAATGGAGCTGAGCTTTGTGTGTCCGATCAAAGTATCTTGCAGGATCAAATACCAGCTGATCAATAGGAGCACTGGGTTTCAGACCCCACAGATCTGACGTAGATTACCTATTACATGGGTGCGCCATCAATTTCTTGTGACTGCACAGCCCATTTAACTATTTCTTGCATCCCCATAATCCCAGTTTAATTACTTACTCGGCTGTCATCTGAGCCACCAAATGGAAAGAGGTGAATCCAGCACTCACAAAATTCTCCTGATACTGGCCCATCTTGATTGCCTCCAACCAGTCGCCCACAGTGGGAAATGTTGTATAATCTGGAACTGTACGGTCTAGTAACTGCTGAGACACACTGATATAAAAGAGAATAAAGGTGAGCAAGGCAAATAAAAGAATCTAAAAAAGACAGAGGTAAGAAGCAATTAAATGACCAAAATTAGAACTAAAACCACAGAGCTGAAGATCATAGCTTCACCAGTAATACTACATGGACATTAACCTTGCTTGTGCTGGACTGGTCACTTTCAGACTTGCTGCATTGCGTATTAACTTGTCCAAAGAACTGACTATCTGTGAAAATTTAGGCCTCAAATTACGATCACGGAGCCAGCAGTCAAGCATGAGCTGATGTAGAGCAGATGGACAATCCATTGGAGGTGGTAGACGATAATCCTGCTCCACAGCATTAATTACCTACAAAAGGAAGTAATGTACCTGTTAATTCTTCAACGTATCCAAATCTTCAATATTTCTTCCACTTGTTCTCCACTATACTTACATCTTGATTTGACATGTCCCAGTACGGTCGCTCTCCATACGACATGACTTCCCACATGACAATGCCGTAACTCCACACATCACTTGCAGACGTGAACTTTCGATAAGAGATTGCTTCTGGAGCAGTCCACCGAATAGGTATTTTTCCTCCCTTCGCAGAGAAAACAAAGAAAACTTGATATAAATTTTCACTTCTTTCATGACCACAAAAGAGGACGTTGTCAATATATGTTTATTAATTTAGAATAGCTCAGGCTATGGCAAAAATGTATCAACAAGCTGTGAGATATATTAGGATGGGAATGGCATATTATACGCTGTTATTCTCATTTACTAAAAGGCACAAATTAAGTTTTTCACTCACGAATAAACATATTTATTAAAGTGTGTGCCCAAAAGTACTATTGAGGTCATATTGATTGGGCATATCTTCAACGTCTGACCAGTGGCAATCTGATTGTCTGAAACCCAAGAGGGCTGCAGCATGTACTGGATGGAGATTGCTTACCAAAGAGCTGGTATACGTCGGGTCAGATCGGCTGTTCTCCAAGAATCTTGAGAGACCAAAGTCAGAGACCTTACAGACAAGGTTGCTGTTCACCAAGATGTTACGAGCAGCAAGGTCGCGATGAACATAATTCATCTCCGATAGATACTTCATGCCTGACGCGATACCACGTAGTATTCCCACTAGCTGGATAACTGTGAACTGTCCATCATTCATCTGATGAAAATTTAAAACATTAAATTATTAAAACAACACACCCAATATAAAGCTACACAACAAATATGGGTTATGATAAGTAAATGGCGCACAGATATTGTTCATAAATGGAACGATTCAGAAATTTATCAGCAGAAGATAAAGTTTTGAATGAATGGAAGGATTTTTTTCTACCCTAACGAACAATAGTTTCCATTCAGGTACATTGCAAATAAAGGCAAGGACATCAAATGGGAATCACCAGCTGCTGCGGCTACTTGAATTATTATTGCTATTACATAACAGAATTGTAAAGATAAATCCAAATAAAGAGAACAAAAAAGGTGTAATACTAAAGGGCCTCTTGCAGATTACAGTAATGTCGTCCGAACCGATCGACTTGACTGCTTTGGCCGGTCTAATAAGTATGGAAGGGGGAGCGGCAGACTGATTGCCAAGGGAGATGTCGATTTCACGTGTCCAATTTCAGATTACATTGTTTTCACAGAGATAAACCGCCAGGCGATGTATGAGGTGGTGGCTTTCTTATGAGCTCTCCTGTGTATAGGTGAGTCTGGCAGGATGGCTGTTGGCTCAACAATCGGCAAAATCATTGTTCAGCCAACATATCTAAGGTGTATGGACAACTTAAAGGGAATCTGTCACTAGTTTGTCACCTAATCTGGGAGCATCATAACGTAGAGACAGAGATCCCGATTCCATCGATGTGTCACTTACTGGGCTGCTTAGTGTAGTTTTGATAAAATCATTGATTAATAATCGGCAGTAGATTATCATTAGGGGACTACTTGGCATGCTGACAGGTAGTCCAGCATATTCATGCGCTCTGTATAACTGCTAGATCTGCAGCAGAGGAAACTGATTTTATCAAAATGACAGCAAACAGCTCAGTAAATGATATATCGCTAGAATTAGGGTCTCAGTCTCTACATTATGCAGCGCTCAGATGGGGTAGCAAAAAAACAGGTGACAGATTCCCTTTAAACAGAGCGATTTCTTCCAGGTATGTGTTCTAAAAAGATACAATCTACATAGAAAAAGTATGAAAAGTGTGATGCATAGATGACTAAATTCATTGTTTGGAGGAATTAGGAGCTTAGATCTAGGGATTATTTGATCTCCTAAATCAAGTGTTCTTTCCCAGCTTGTTTGTGAATAGTGCACTATTGTAAAATTCAGCAAATAATATATGTAAGGTTCCCCCATTGATGTTGGACTTTGTCCCTTTTGTGCATGTATTGTACGGTATCCTGCAGAGCTTACACTTTTATGATCTTTACTGCACACATTGTACACAACAGGACAGGTATCCTGCTGCACACATGAAAGATATCAAAAGAGCAGATGAAAGGAGGAGCCATACTGCCGTCTAATAAGCGCTGGCTGACACGTCTTCACTGGTTACCGAGCCACACCATGTAGGTGTTGGTATTTCTGTGGTAGGGACATTAAGAACGTTGTGCGATTATTCCTTTATTTCCTTATTTACCTTTACTTTAAGAACAACGTACAAACAAAAGAAATATGTACGTCAGGTTGGAGCTGAAGGCAGCAGACTGGTAGTTAGATCATTGTTTGCTTAAATGATTCCAGACGATGTCACCGAACTCGCAGACTAAATGGGCAGATTAAAACCTGCCCACAGTTACCCGGATTGAGTGTAGACATGCTATGACAAACGCACAACGTAAAATACAAGCTTACAGCTTTCCGCACACACAAAACATGACAAATTTTGACCAAGTATTTGAGTCTACCACCAAGTCTAACACGAAACATCTGATCCCTATGAATTACCAAAAACTTACCCTCAGGAAAGAATCAAGTGCCCCGTTCTCCATAAACTCTGTAAGGATCATCACCGGCCGACTTCTGGTCACAACTCCTTCCAAACGTATGATGTTTGGGTGATCGAACTGTCCCATAATACTCGCTTCACCCAGAAAGTCACGTCTTTGTTGCTCCGTATAACCTGCTTTAAGGGTCTTGATTGCCACCAGCTGTTCTCTGCGTCCTGCCTGTTTCAGTCTTCCGCGGCAAACCTCTCCAAACTCGCCTAGCACAGAAGACAAGAAATCAATCTGCCCATTCTTTTCTGCGCTGTACAGATCACATTCCACTTAATATATTCATGATAACCTCATGTCTGCACTATACACTTCGAAATCCCCAACTGGACCATTAAGTGAAAAATGAGAAGCATCTGACTTAACAGATAAAGTGAATATGTTTATGAGACAAACCTGCGCCAATCACTTCTTCAATCTTCACACACGAAATGTCAATTTCTTTTGCAAAGTCTCGGACGGCTTCATTAGGATCCTCATAAGTGAATGGATCAATATAAAGCTTCATGCCAGGAACCACTGTGAGAACAAGAAGTATCAAGTACCTCGATCAACCGTGCTGTTTGGTAATCAGATCTACAAAGTCACCCATACAAAAAGACAAGCTCAAGAAACTTTATTGAGTTATTCTAAAGGCAAATTGTGTAAGATATGAAGAAGGAGCCAGATATGTTTAGACTATAATCTGTGTATTACATAATACTGAAATAGGTTAATCAATAGTGGGACTACACCCATGCAATAAACTGATATAAAGAGCCAGCCCAAGAGGAAAATACAAGCATGTCATACAAGTTTAACCTGCATTTAAGAACAAGGAATAGAAGTCTAAGGCTACACACACTGAGCCTGATTCATTAAGGTTGGCCTTCTGCATGCCAGTGTTAAAGAAGGGACTGCTGAAGTAAGAGGAGGATTAGGCGCATCTTACAACTGGTGTTATAGTCAATTGCTGGAGTAAATTTCTGGCAGAGTTTTAAATCACTAAGGCTGCTTTCACACATCCAGTTTTAGCAGAGCCGGCCAATCTGGCTCTAAAACCTATGCAACGGATGCGGTGACAATACCGCATCCTTTGCATAAGTTTTTGACATGCAGCCTGTCCATTTTTTGCCGCTTGCGGCACGCTACCGAGTATGCGCAGAGGAAAAAAAAAAAAACGCATGCGGCAACCGGATGCGGTGTTAGCCGCAGGACCCGCATGCGGTGTCCATAGGCATGTATTGCAAATCGCGCCGCATCGACCGGATGCGGCACTTTTTTTTTGCCGGACGAAAAAAAACGTGCCAGGCAACGTTCCATCCGGCCGCCGCATCGGCTAAATCTGCCGCATGCGGCAAAAAACAGACCGAACGCAAGCCCATGCGGCACAATACGGCACTAATGTAAGTCTATGCAAAAAACCCGCAACCGGCAACAAAAAAAAACGGTTGCGGTTTTTCTGCAAAGCGCCGGATTGTGCCGCACAGGAAAAACCGGATGTGTGAAAGCAGCCTAAGGTGGCATAAATGTTGATGAATTTGCTGGGCGGGCTTCACCACGACCCATATAGGTTGGTGCAGCAGTCTGGGACTGGCCTAACATATTTGCAAAATTTCAAGAAACTTTGGCTGACACACGTCGATGAACTGGAAACTTTGTATAGCGGTATTGAATAACTTGAGACACCTACAGTCCAATGGAAGACATTAGATTGTGCTCAAGCTTGTGGACTGCATCTGTCACTCAACAGTTCACACACGGTGCTCGGGCTACAGGTAGGGGATAGTAGACAACCATTTAATTTGCCATAGGCACTCTCATAAAAATAAAAAAAGCCTTTTCTCTTCACCGGTGCTGGCGTGGTTCCAGGGATGTTGGAACTTGCCTTCCTGGGACCCATGTGACTGTTCGGACACGTGAGCCCAGGGAACAATGAGCGCCGGCTTCCTTCTAACCACCATTGGACGTTTAGGTAATTAATAGGAAGCAAGGGGCGGCCACAGCACTCACTTCCTGTTAATTAAATGCCTAAAGACTGGGAGAAAGAAGCTGGCGTTGACCGATCACGGGGATCACGTGTCAATGTCACATGGACCCCGGGAACGAGAGTTCCGACATTGCTGAAACCGGAGGTTGAGTATAGGCTTTTTTATTTGATAAGGCAGCACACGGGGAATGAAGAGGCTGTCCAAGTAGTGGAGAGCCCAATTCTTCCACTATAGAGGTACAGATATTTAATGATTCCCATTATGTTACGTAGAACATAAAATGAGACCATGTAAAGCATATGCCAATTAAGTTGTTGGCTAAAGGTGGCTTTACACACTGCAACATCTCAAACGACATCGCTGTAACGTCACCGGTTTTGTGACGTAATAGCGACCTCCCCAGCAACATTGAAGTGTGAAACACATCAGCGACCTGGCCCCTGCTGTGAAGTTGCTGATCGCTACTAATCGTTCAGGACCATTCTTTAGTCCTTTGTTTCCCGCTGTGCAGCAAAGTCTCAGTGTGTAAAGGGGACTTAAAACACTGGAAACGAGTGATGTGTCACAATATCTGTCAATCACTATTCTCTGTCAGTCGGTCTCTCCCTCTCGGTCTATATTCTCTCTCTGTCGGTCCGTCACTATCTCTGTCCCTCTCTCACAGTCTGTCGGTCATTTTCCCTTCCTCTCTCATACTCACCGATCCCCGGCGCGGCACTGCACAGCATTCACACTGCTGCGGCTGCTTTTCCCCTTTTGAAAAAGCCGGCCGCTCATTAAACAATTTCGTATTCCCTACTTTCCCCGCCCACAGGCGCCTATGATTGGTTGCAGTGAGACACGCCCCCACGCTGAGTGACAGGTGTCTCACTGCACCCAATCACAGCAGCCGGTGGGCGGGTCTATACTGTGCAGTGAAATAAATAATTAATTAAAAAAAAACGGCGTGCGGTCCCCCCCAATTTTAATACCAGCCAGATAAAGCCATACGGCTGAAGGCTGGTATTCTCAGGATGGGGAGCTCCACGTTATGGGGAGCCCCCCAGCCTAACAATTTCAGTCAGCAGCCGCCCAGAATTGCCGCATACATTAGATGCGACAGTTCTGGGACTGTACCCGACTCTTCCCGATTTGCCCTGGTGCGTTGGCAAATTGGGGTAATAAGGAGTTATTGGCAGCCCATAGCTGCCAATAAGTCCTAGATTAATCATGTCAGGCGTCTCCCCGAGATTCCTTCCATGATTAATCTGTAAATTACAGTAAATAAACACACACAACTGAAAAAATCCTTTATTAGAAATAAAAAACACAAACACATTCCCTCATCACCAATTTAATAAGCCCCATAAAGCCCTCCTTGTCCGGTGTAATCCACGGACCTCCAGCGTCGCTTCCAGCTGTGCTGCATGCAGGTGACAGGAGCAGGAGAATACACCGCCGCTCCTGTCAGCTCCACGCAGCTAATGAAGACAGCCGCGCGATCGGCTGAGCTGTCACTGAGGTTACCCGCTGTCACTGGATGCAGCGGTGGCCGCGGGTAACCTCAGTGACAGCTCAGCTGATCGCGCTACTCACCGCCGCTCTGGTCAGCTCCACGCAGCAACTGAGGTGAGTAGCGCGATCAGCTGAGCTGTCACTGAGGTTACCCGCGGCCACCGCTGCATCCACCACTGGATCCAGGTAACCTCAGTGACAGCTCAGCTGATCGCGCTATTGCCTTCATTAGGTGCGTGGAGGTGACCGGAGCGGCGGTGTATTCTCCCTGCTCCTGTCACCTGCATGCAGCAGAGCTGGATGCGACGCTGGAGGTCCGTGGATTACGCCGCACAAGGAGGGCTTTTTGGGGCTTATTAAATTGGTGATGAGGGAATGTGTTTGTGTTTTTTATTTCTAATAAAGGATTTTTTTCAGTTGTGTGTGTTTATTTACTGTAATTTACAGATTAATCATGGAAGGTTTCTCGGGGAGACGCCTGACATGATTAATCTAGGATTTAGTGGCAGCTATGGGCTGCCAATAACTCCTTATTACCCCGATTTGCCAACGCACCAGGGCAAATCGGGAAGAGCCGGGTACAGTCCCAGAACTGTTGCATATAATGTATGCGGCAATTCTGGGCGGCTGCTGACTGATATTGTTAGGCTGGGGGGCTCCCCATAACGTGGAGCTCCACATCCTGAGAATACCAGCCTTCAGCCGTATGGCTTTATCTGGCTGGTATTAAAATTGGGGGGGACCGCACGACGGTTTTTTTAATTATTTAATTATTTATTTCACTGCACAGTATAGACCCACCCACCGGCTGCTGTGATTGGGTGCAGTGAGACACCTGTCACTCAGCGTGGGGGCGTGTCTCATTGCAACTAATCATAGGCGCCTGTGGGCGGGGAAAGTAGGGAATACGAAATTGTTTAATGAGCGGCCGGCTTTTTCAAAATAGTAAAAGCCGCCGCAGCAGTGTGAATGCCGTGCAGCGCCGCGCCGGGGATCGGTGAGTATGAGAGAGGAGGGGAAAATGACCGACAGACTGTGAGAGAGGGACAGAGATAGTGACGGACCGACAGAGAGAGAATAGAGACCGAGAGGGAGAGACCGACTGACAGAGAATAGTGATTGACAGATATTGTGACACATCACTCGTTTCCAGTGTTTGACTAGCTAGGTCGTTCTGCAGGTCCGGATCGCTGTTGCGTCGTTGGCCAGGTTTGCCTGTTTGACAGGTCACCAGAGACTCACCAGAGACTTTGTAGCGATCCCGGCCAGGTTGGAATCGCTGGTGGGATCGCTGAAAGTCTCAGTGTGTAAAGGGGCCTTAAGACACATATGAAAGTCTAAATCAGCATCACTAAGACTTATTCATACATTACTTTGCTTAAGAGTTAATAGGGGCTTCATGTTGAGCTCAAAGCAAGATAAGAAAACAAGCAAAGAAAAACAAGAAAAATGTTTAACTCTGGGCACAGGACTCAACCTGTCAGGAGGATTTATGGCCCATTACAAAATCTGAGGAGTCATTCCAGAGACTCACCAGACCTCTGATCCTACATGGATATTGGGACAATAAAACTCTCACAACTAATCAAAGCCAATTAAGGATTCACTTTCTAAGGGGTGCTTCACACATAGCGAGATCGCAACTGAGATCGCTGCTACGGCACGGTTTTGGTGACGCAACAGTGACCTCATTAGCGATCTCGCTGTGTGTGACACTGAGCAGCGATCTGGCCCCTGCTGCGAGATCGCTGCTCGTTACACACAGCCCTGGTTCGTTTTCTTCAAAGGCGCTCTTCCGCTGTGACACACAGATCGCTGTGTGTGACAGCGAGAGAGCGACGAAATGAAGCTAGCAGGGAGCAGGAGCCGGCATCTGGCAGCTGTGATAAGCTGTAACCAGGGTAAACATCGGGTAACCAAGGTGGTTACCCGATATTTACCTTAGTTACCAACCTCCGCAGCTCTCACGCTGCCTGTGCTGCCGGCTCCGGCTCTCTGCACATGTAGCTGCAGTACACATCGGGTTAATTAACCCGATGTGTACTGTAGCTAGGAGAGCAAGGAGCCAGCGCTAAGCAGTGTGCGCGGCTCCCTGCTCTCTGCACATGTAGCTGCAGTACACATCGGGTTAATTAACCCGATGTGTACTGTAGCTAGGAGAGCAGGGAGCCAGCGCTAAGCAGTGTGTGCGGCTCCCTGCTCTCTGCACATGTAGCGATGTTATGATCGCTGCTGCATCGCTGTGTTTGACAGCTAAGCAGCGATCATAACAGCGACTTACCAGGTCACTGTTACGTCACAGAAAATGGTGACGTAACAGCGACGTCGTTGTCGCTGTCGCTATGTGTGAAGCACCCCTAAGCTCCGTGTTTGTTTATTTAAATGTGTTTTATTATGCCATCCCTCTGCTCTGTTTGTGAATATATTTGTTTTTCTTCAGATATTTTGTCATACCATGCCTGATGAAGGGACCTGAGAAGTCTCGAAAGCTTGCTTTGTAACATCACTTTATTTTATTTTAGTTAGCCATTAAAAAAGGTATCACAAGATAATAATTGTGTTCCTCTCACTGAGAACTTTCAATAATTTTTCAACTGGCTAACACGGTACCCAAACTTTTTCACTTGTAACAAGAAAACAAGCAACATGGCTGGTAGCCCATAAATAACCCAGGCGGGAAGGCAGCAAATTTAACAACCCCTGAAAAGAAAAGACCTTCTACAAGAGAGGAAACACTTTGAGAGAAGGGAGGGATATCATCCTTCAAGGGGAAGCGTGGTACATATGGACAATGGGTCAAAAGAAATTATTACCAATTCAGCAACTGTGGGATCCACGAGCCATTCACAACTTCTCATTAATGTAATGAGGGGTGGGCCATCGCAGAGATTGGCACACAAATTGTAAACACTATTTAATGGACCACTAACCTTAACATATAAATGGCCCAATAAAAACAAAAAAACTACGTGACATTAGTTTTCTTCTTAAGTACCGTACATCAGCCTTTACGCCTACTTAAAGACAATACGAGTGGTCTTCTAAATTTCCTTGAGATTGTTGACAGACTATAACAAATTGCCCTCAGCTGCATGACAAATGTAAATACAATGGCAGCAACAAATGGCAAATTGTGGCCATTAAGCAACATGAATCTGCCAAGTCTGCGTCCGGTTGGTGGCCACATCACATAAGAGACTTTTTTTTTCTTCTCAAAAAAACAAAAATAAAAATAATCTAAAACATAATATGGCCATATACAGTACTTATATCAGATGTAGCGCTAACAATAGGTGGATCAGTTCCATAAAGGGCACAAAAAAGTGATAAATGCAGGTTTTTATGACAATTTAAAGTACGAATGGTATAGAAAGCACTATATAGAAACACTCACACACAGTTAAAAGGGGCGCAGAGAAATCTGGACATTTACCATCCGCACAAGTAAAAGAACACATTCAATTTTCCAACAAGCATGGAGAAATACAGCTAACAAGAAATAGTGTTAACAACTGCCAATTAGTGCTGAACACCACAGGACATTAATTACAAATTGCTAAGCAATGCACAGTGAGAAGAGGCATAATGTGCAGCCACCCAGAACAAGCAAGTCAGCTGTAACCACCGACGGAAAGGTCATCACAAGTTGTAACCAGTAGGAGAAACGGCGGCTCAGAAATGGCACAAACAGGAGGGAGATGATCTAAAATCACAGGTTAATAAGAGGGCAGCAGAGAAAATTCATCTTGAACAACGAGACACCCAGGCTAAGAAAATTAGAACTGAATGGCCATGGCCAATTTAACGCGGAAGATCATTGCTGAAGATCCATCAGTAAATCATGCCAACGCTGCACCATACTCACTATATTGCTGCAGTTTCTCTGTATACTCAGACTCAGGGTCGTTCCTCTGTTTTCTGCTAAATAAAGAAAAAAGTTAGAATAATTTGCCCCTAAAAGCTTCTTTCAGAGCTCACACTGTAGAAGTAATCCTTGTGTTTCCATCTGTATTTTTTTTACTTTTATAAACAATATCAACTAGATCTTCAGGCGTGACAATAACGGCTGACTGCCAGAGCTCCACCTGACTGCTGCGGCCAAATGTTCTTCAAACTCACGCACCCATTGTCTGCCTTAGGTAAGCTTTTTGGCTGTGTGCAGCTAATCATATGAGGGAGCCTACCCTTAAAGTGGTAGTCACAACAAAAATGACCTAAAATAAAAAACAGGTACCCATGGGTCCAGTAGTGGCTTCCCTTGTCATTGGTTTGGCTGAAGCTGTGACGTCACATCAAAAGCACTCATCACAGCTGTAGCTAATCATTGAACTCAAAAGGTTGTGCCAAGGTAGACGGGCACTCAGCTCACAGATTGGCTACAGTGTTGATGGTCGATATTAACATTGAGGTCACTGCTGCAGCAAAAAACAGACTGTGGAGCAGTGTCAGAGTGCCAGCGCTGCACTCAAGAAGGGAAAGTACCTGTTGTGTTTTTTATTTGAGATATTTTATAGTATGGGGTCCATTCTTCTGAAAGTGGAAAACCCCCTCTAAGACCAGACACATGAACAAGTCCTAGTCCATTACGTTCAAATTAGGCTGAATTCACACCCCAGTGTTTGAATCGGACAGCATACCCACAGAAGCATGGACTTCTTTATTAGGATTGCCAAGTTTGATCCTCTTATTCGACCAAACCTAGCCAATTCCTAGATTTATTTTTTTCTGCCATTGGTGCACCCCCCCAAAAAAAACAAAACAAACCCAAAAATTGACATGTGGAAATATCCATGGATTATAATGGGTACCTGTTCTACCCAAGAAAAAAAAAAAAAAAGATCCAACCTAAGCCTTCAAAGTGTATAAGAAGTGCATCTTTTGACTCCCCATCAGCTTTATACCCCAGTACACAACTCACCTGAAACAAACTATTACAATAACGACCACTGCAATTATAAAAATGAGCCCCGCTGTCACAGAACCAACAACCATCGGGACCTGCTCCTGCAGACTGCTCCGATCCCCTGTGGGGGAAACATGGAAGGGGAAAAAAAGGAGGGGGGAGTGAAGGATCAGTGGGTAAAGGAACATCAGGGAAGTGACAAATCACATGGACAGTGTACAATCTAAGAAAGCACTCAGAGTGAAGACTATTAAAAGGGAGGGTTAAGTAACGGCAAAGGATTAGGGAATCAGTGAAGGGAGGCGAGGACCTGTTTGTTGAGAATGAGTAAGGGCAGCAGATCTGGACCATGGCAGATACCTATGCTACAATCAACTACACTTGACATGGATATAGTTAAATAAGAGTCAAAAGGCTATAAATTTCATAAAGTCCATGCAAGGGACGTGTTCTTTAGTTGTATGTTGTCTTTTCTCCACTTGTTGATAGGCACAATGCGAGGGAGCCTGCATAGTAACCTGTCGAATCTAACTTTCCTTGGGCTTGTTACAACTGGCAGCAGCCTAAATGTTGCCATAAGCATAGCATGCTGACATGTACATGCCCCCGGTGATTTACGTCTGGTGGATTACTTTGCAGGCGTACCTGCATAGTCAACATCAAGTCTGCCAGCTAGAATATAAAACTTAAAGATGGAGAATATGTTGACAAGTGAGTCTGTAATAGTAGATGTTATAGAGGGAAAAACGTGAATATAATTGTAATGAACACAGTGTTAGCAGGGTGACATAAGAAAACATCTCAAGACAAGGTGTGGGGGTGAAGCTGTGGCTCAAGAAGATTTGTTAATGGGGTTAAGAATGATTCATTTGTGCTTAAGAGAATGAAAAGTTTAACAATAAGGATTTGCGTACCATCTTCAGCTACTGTCTGGAACTCTCGTGGATCACTGTATGCACCATATCCAGCTACTGTACGAGCACGGACTTGTACCACATATATACTGTCTGGAAACAATCCCTCCACATGCACACTAGTGCGCTGACTGGTGACTGTGTTTCCTGCACCACTGTGACCCTGGAGACGAAAGGAACAAAATTAAAAAGATGTTCTGAACAAGACCATTAGCGTCCTTTGACGATATTTGCACATAAAACAGAACAAAAAAAAAAATAAATAAATAAAATAAAAATGTAGAGGTTTAGGATACTCACCTTCGTATAATATCTTATCTCATAATCCAAAATGATACCGTTAGGACTCTCGGGGGGAGACCAGGACAACATGAGAGAATTTGCAGCGCCGCCATGAGATTGTACAATAAGAACCGCTGAAGGGGCTGGAAGTAAAGCACAGTTCTTCAATCCCCTTCCTTAGTTTTCCCATTTAATCCATACACACACACACACACACACACACACACACACACACACACACACACACACACACTACCAGTTCTAACAATCCAACCACCGCTTCTCAAATGCACACTCACCAGCTTGGTTGGTGGTTATATTCACAGAATAATAATTTGGAGGGTGGGGGTTCTTGTTTGACACTCCATTGACCGCCTGGATTTCAAAACTGTATTTCGTGTGAGCTTGGAGATGACTGACCGAGACATGGCGCTGGATGACGCCAAGCTGCCGTGGCCAAAACTGAACGTTATCATCACAACGAGAGCACAGCCGCTCAGAACACTTTTTACAGATCACATTATAGGAGGTGTCCTCCCGGCCACCTAAATTGGCAGGTTCTCCCCACTCTAGAACAACGGAGGTTTCATTGACATTGGAAATCACATGTTGTGGTGCTGAAGGCACAGCTGAAAGCGAGAAGAAAGCATAGGTGAGAAACCGCTCCCAATGGACTCCTGATAGCACTTATCTTCATTTAGGATTCTCAAACATCTACAAAAAGTCATATTTTATATATAGTTTGCATCTTTTCAGTTGAATGAATTGATAGGAAAAACCTCCCAAAAAACTTCAGTCCAAAAGACAATAGGCAGTAGTTGCCCCAAGCCAATTAATAAAGTACTTCTTTCTTTTTCAAAAGACCTTTCAAAAATGAATGATTGCTAAACTTTTTATAATGCTCACCTATTTCTAAAGTAAAAGATTGGTATTCTAAAACCAAATATTCCACTGTTTATTGCAATATTTCAGCCTAACTTAATCATCCACTAAAATGTTAAACATGTCATTAAATCCAACTAAAGGTTACAGATAATTAAAATAAAAATGGAAGAACAAAATGCACACAGGGCTTTTGTCAATCTGTATTGTGTCGTTGGTTTAGTACAGAAACCGGACAGGTCCCGTTGGTTTAGTACAGAAACCGGACAGGTCCCGTTGGTTTAGTACAGAAACCGGACAGGTCCCGTTGGTTTAGTACAGAAACCGGACAGGTCCCGTTGGTTTAGTACAGAAACCGGAGAGGGACAGATCCCGCTGGTTTAGCACACAAGTACCGGACAGATCCTGTTGACTTACTACAATTGGATCTGTGAGGTTTCCTTCCAGTGATTTTTCCATCAAATATTACAGAATATCAACAGACACCTAGTTCTCATGTTGACATTTTATTTAAAAAAAAACAGTTTGTCACTTACATGTGCATGGTTTTTCTGAAGTCTCGCCATCAGCTCTATAATAGCCCACCTGGCAAGTACAAATGATGGCTGCAGAAGATGTGGCTCTGCTATTAGCAGGACATGGAATGCAGGGACCTTCTCCCTGCTTTGACTTGTATGTGCTACGGCTGCAAGCTGGTAAATAAAAAAAATGTTAGAGTGTAAAAAATATATTTATAAGTAACTAATATGAAGTACCACGATAGAGGTAACAGACATTCATGCTTTTATTACCTAGGCACTGCGTGTCCTTTGCAGCTGCTTCATGTCCCGCTGAACATGTACAAGAACCCACCGGTACCATCCACTCGCCATCTCCATTGCAATAAAGCTTGAGTGGGACAGAAACTTCCAAGGCATTCGGCACACAGGCACCAGGGGCAATAACTAATGAGGTGGTTTCAGCACCAGTCAAAGTCTCTGGAAAAGTAGCAAATCCTGCTATGGTCTGTGGACACTTCTTAAAAAAAACACGCACCGAAATCAAAGACACACAGGCACCCAAGTCTTGAAAAGCCAAATAAAAACCGGCACGGGACAGAGGTCCAAAGCTCCGCACTTTAGTGTTCACACGGCCAGAGTCACGTCGTGAGAAGCTCTCATCAGGCGCAATGGTGTCCACCTTAATGTATGGAGTTTCCATCCAGGAGGGACTATTCTCAGAGGCAGAGTCGGTGTCGGACTCGTAATAAAATAGATTAAAAGTCTCTTTGCAGGATCCTGGAATGTTTGGAAGGCTGTTACAATCTCGCACAGTGAATTTCAGCTCCACATAGACGCGCTGTACATCCTGTCGATGAATAAACTGTGTCCGCAGCCAGTTATTTTGATTTAACATCTGAACATTACACACTTGATAAGTCCGAATTGGATTTGCTGCATCGTCGTAGCCACTTACTTCTTCCCACTACAAAAAAAAAAAAAAGTGAAAATAATTAATTTGTCTTTATGCAATTCCTCCTTCACTAGTGCAAACCAAAAGGATCTTGAAAAGTAAAGAAATAAAGCAGAAGAGGCAGAAATATAAACTTGTAAAGAAAAAGGGATGTTACTTACTCCAGATTCAGGATACGTGACCCATGCTAGCTCCGATGTAGTCCATCGAGTGTCCAAGAGAGTTTCTACACAAACAAAAGAACATCCCATAAGAGATTATTGACTTAAGTCATACATAAAAGGAGAATATTCCCCATTAATAAAAGCAATGGCACTTTCCATATGTTGCTACACGCACCCAATACGTAGACCTGGTAACAGCAGGACAGGACAAGGACCAGAACCAGGGACATAATGCAACTGTCGTCACTGAATCATAGTAATGGGCACAAAAAGGCTAATAAAACAGTGGTAAGATCGGGACGGTATCAAAATATCCTTATAATAAGCGGATATTTTTATAGAAGTTCATCCATATAAAAAATAAATAAAAAAAAAAATTGCACATGTCCTTGCAGACCATAATATTTTTCACTGATTTGAATGTCACATTTCCAATACAAGGGATATTCGGTGACAACAGCACAATCAGTATCTTTTGTGCTCTTCACTTCCCGTCACACTTTATCCAATAAGGGACAGCGCTAAAGATTCTGATGCAAATGTGATTTTCTTTTATTCCTAATGCTTCAGTGTGCACAAATAGTATAAAATCGCAACATTTTGTGCTGAATATTAAGCCCTAAGACTATGTGCCCACGGCACTAAGTACCCGCAGATATATCCGCAGGTTTCCCCGCAGCTGATCCCCGGAATCCGCAGTTATCCATAGCTGCGGGATTCCAGCGAAATAGCTGCGGTAAACCTGCGGACATTCGTGCGACTTACCTGCGGAAGTCCCGGCCTCTATCTCCATAGTGGAGAGGCGGGATTTCCGCAGGTATTTCCGTAGGAATAATTGACATGCAGTTACATGCGGCTGCGGGACATCCACAGCATATTCCGCAGCCGCACATATCGCACCATTGATACAACACTCCCCATTTTCCATAGGATAACATGGGGAGTGTCTGTGCTTGCTAAAACCTGCGGATTTATCTAGAAAATCCAGATAAATCCGCAGGTTTTCCACAGCAAATTCAACGGGTACATAGTTCCGTGAGCACATAGCCTAAGTCAAGCACAATATACAGCCCAAGTAGTTACGGTATTTTTTGGACCATAAGACGCACTTTTTTCCCCCCAAATGTTGGGGGAAAGTGGGGGCACGAGCAGGCTGTAGCAGCCTGCCGTGACCACGTGGACCCGCTCATTTAATATGCATGCCCATCCCCCACCCATCATCCCTCAGCGCTGAAGCAGGCACTGACAAGTGGGCAGGATGATGGACGGGGGTTTAACAGCCGGCTCGCATGATCACCCCTGGCAACTACGGCCTGGAGTGATCATGTGCGGCTGTATTCACTGCTCCCCGCGTATCATCATCAGCGCGGGGAGCAGTGAATCAGTGTACAGTACTCACAGTTCCCCTGCAGCATCGCTCGTCCTCCAGTCTGTCAGCGGCAGCGCCGCTGAGTGGAGCCATCCCCGTTACCCTGCTGCATCGCGATCATCTCCTGTGTCTGTGCCGGCGGCTGGGTGGAGACTAGCGGGGTGCACAGCGATGGCGTCATCGCTGTGCGCACGTGTCCACACGCAGCCGCTGGCAAAGACAAGAGATGATCGCGATGCAGCAGGGTAACGGGGACAGCTCCACTCAGTGGCGCTACCGCTGACACAGACGGGAGGACGAGCGATGCTGCAGGGAGCAAGGTAAGTATGAATGTTTATTTTTTTTATGTGCCACAGAATGCAGTCATACGAGCAGGATGGGGGGTCATACGAGCAGGATGGGGGTATATTATGAGCAGGATGGGGGTATATTATGAGCAGAATGGGGGTATATTATGAGCAGAATGGGGGTATATTATGAGCAGGATGGGGGTATATTATGAGCAGGATGGGGGTATATTATGAGCAGGATGGGGGTATATTATGAGCAGGATGGGGGTATATTATGAGCAGGATGGGGGTATATTATGAGCAGGATGGGGGTATATTATGAGCAGGATGGGGGTATATTATGAGCAGGATGGGGGTATATTATGAGCAGAATGGGGGTATATTATGAGCAGAATGGGGGTATATTATGAGCAGAATGGGGGTATATTATGAGCAGAATGGGGGTATATTATGAGCAGAATGGGGTTATATTATAAGCAGAATGGGGGTATATTATGAGCAGAATGGGGGTATATTATGAGCAGAATGGGGGTATATTATGAGCAGAATGGGGGTATATTATGAGCAGAATGGGGGTATATAGCAGGATTGGGCCATATGCCATGATGGGTTATATACGGTAGCAGAATGCGGCCATATGCCAGTATATAGCAGGATGCGGCCATATGGCAGGATGACCGTATATAGCAGGATGAGGGACATTTACTGTATATACAAAGCAGGAGGATCATTACCAGGATGCGGCACCTTAGTAGAGAATTTGGGGACATTACCCCCATAACAGTGTCAGCAGCAGATCCTCGCCCCATAACAGTGTGTCATGACCACAATTTTTGCTTAAAATTTTATTTTCCTATTTTCCTCCTCTAAAAGCAGGGTGCGTCTTATGGATCGGTGCGTCTTATAGTCCGAAAAATACGGTACTGTATAGCCTGTATTACGATTCTCTCCTTCAGGCATTATGCATAAAAGATAAAGAACAATACTTTTTGCATCCGAAACCTGAGTGCTGTACATTATTGAATATCGAGTTTTCCCATACAAGTGATTAAAGTGTATTTGTGCTCCCTGCGATTTCTTCCGTTTTCCCAATGCCATATGTCAAAGTAGAACTAGCTTAGTCAGACAGGAAATGTCTATAATCATGGGAAAGGTCTCTGGTGATATATTGTACAGGGGTTTTTTAGATTGCAAATAACTGTCTTAAACCCTGTTCATATCACGTCACAGGAATAGGTCCTGACATACATTAAACGGAAGCCTCTACAAGATGCCGTACTGCGGCATCCATCATCCATGGGAATTCATGTAAAAGAACATCGCACATGGAATACGTTTTTAGAGGGATACTGTTTAGCCTCTGGCGTGCTAACAGAGCCCTGTGGAAAACGCCTGACATTCTTAGCCATTGTCACAAAGCATGATGTGAACAGGGCCATAACCAAGAGGCACTGTATGGCTGTGTGCACATCCTGAAGGGTTCCCTGATGCCAGGAAATTCAATGAGAATCCTGAATCTAATGCACAAGTTGAGTATTTTTCCTTGAAGATTTATAGAGGACCAACCACCAGGATTTTCTTATATAAACTACAGACAGTGCTATACTGGCACTATGACTCTGATTCTAAACATGCCTTTAGTTGTGAGATCGGATGTATACTTTCTGAAATATAGGCCAGTAAAGTTTGTGCAATGCACTGTTATTTGATGAGAGGTGCAATAGAATATCTAATAGGTGAGTCGGGTTTCACAAACTTTACTTGCCTATATTTAAGAAAGTATACATCCGATCTCACAACTATAGGCATGTTTAGAGTCAGCCTGATAGCGCCAGTATAGCACTGGCTTTAGTTTATATAGGAAAATCCTGGTGGTTGGTCCTCTTTAAATCTTGCAGTGATTTTACAGCAGATTTAACCTATTCTAACAAATGGGAAAAATTAACCAAAAACGCGTTTTTTTTCAGAATGAAAATCAGCCGATTTTTTTTTTTTTATTATTATTAACAATCATGTCCCTTTTAAGTGCAAGGGCGTCCCAAACCAAGTGTTTTTTTCATGGCAGAATCAGTTGCCATTGTGATACCAAGGGAAAATTGCAGAATCTAAGCAAACCCGCTTTGAAGCAATTACTTCCATAGATTCTATAGTGTCATCCAATATAATGTAATATATAACATGTTATATATACACATCCGGGGCCCTATCTACAGTGATGGGGCGGATTGGAAGAAGTAAATGTTATATATGTTGGTCTGGGTTAAAAGACATTGTAAGGTCGACATTAGGAGGCAAATATTAAAAGCATATTTTACACCACTTTTGCGTCCAACTGTTATTGAAAAGCTGTCTTCAGACTGGTGCTATGTTTATAACCACCCATTCCTATAAAATTACACTAGGCGAGGGGGAAAATTACGGCTACTTTATGTGGGTGACTCATAGCTGGGAAAGGGGACAGTGCGATGAGTGTATATTTATTGTACAATAACTTTTATATTACATTTACCTACATTTCCCACATAAATACATCGCTTCAACAACGGAACTAAATAAATACACAAACTAGACGTTCAGTCATTCCACCTCAGTTCTCCATATTTATAGACAGTATGGATCTTGGAGTTTCGTAATATTTTCTCTGGAAGGTTGCCTGTAATATGAAGAGCCGGAGCGCTAGCGCTGGAATTACGGGTCTAGTGAAGAAGCTAGGAGCAATAAAACAGCGCGCTTAACCCCTGAATTATACAAATCTACCACTTACAGCTCAGACAAAGGAAAGGAAATGAAACAGGGAAACCCATGGAGCACTGGCGTTATCTTGTAAGGAGACATTACCTTGGTGGCGCTCACATGTAATATTCATGTTCTCTGCTCACACGAGGCTGGAAAAGGCTGCATCAAAGTAACAAATGCTGCAGAAAGAGCCACATTTCTACCGCAGGATTAATGGCTCATTTACACTTGTGTGGTTTTCAGCTGGTTTCCATGCATCTTAAGGGCATGGTAATCAGGTGAAATCCACACTCAAGTTAAAACAAATGTTCTGGCATAATTTCCATTTCTGCAAGCATTTCAATGACCTAAAAGCAGACTTTTGTGGTGTTGCAGACTTGAAGGAGTGCATGTAGGCTGTAAACAGTGCCATATTTATCCCCTATGCCATTCTATGGGACTACGAATGGACAATCCAGAACTACGCCATGCTGTCCAACGAGAGCGATTGCCAAATTCCTGTACTAAAAGGGGAGTCTAAATGCATACATGTAAAGAAAAAAAGAAAAAACCCGGCTAACTTGAATCATGAATGTCTCAACAATTCGGGTGGCGTAACTGCCGGCCATACACGAGACAGCTGTCTGCCAAATGCTTATCGAGCCAACAGCCATCTTTCCAGAAACACTCATAGCCAAGCCTGCTCGCCCCCCTAACTTCAATGCCCGAAAACTGCCAAACAGGCTGTGTTCACATGACCAGTAGTCATTCGTTACAACTGATCAATTGGCAAAAAAAAGGTGAAAAATAGCAATCCATCACCGGATCCGTATACTATAGACTCCACTGTAAAAAACAATATATAATATATATATATATATATATATATATTTATTAAATGGATTCTACAGAATACAATATCTTTAAAACAGACAAAAAAATAAAAAAAAATAAATAAAAAATAAAGAGTCTACAGAACTTTTTTTTTTTTTTTTTTTTTTACTAATGGTTGATTATTGGACATGTCAACTCTGCCTTATTCGGACAGAGTAGTAGCCTAGAAGCCTTCACCCCACTGTTTAATCTGTATACAAATCACCATACTTTAAAGGGAACCGGACACCACTTTTTTGTCCTATAAGCTGTTCTAGCATTCTAACATGCTGTATATAAGAGCCCAGGCCGGGGGTATAACATAAAAAACAGTTTATAATACTTACCTAACGGTTGTGTGGTGGGCCTAATAGGCGTCTCCGTTGTCCAGTGCCGGCGCTGCCTCTTTTGGCCATCTTTGTGCTCCTTTTCTAGCCGCGGTGCATGACTGGTCCGACGTCATACACACTCGCCGGCATTCAGGTCCTGAGCAGGCGCACTTTGATATGCCCTGAGCAGAGCAAAGTATTGTAGTATTGTGCGCAGGATCGGCGAGTGTGTATGACAGCACCGGACAACGGAGATGCCCATAAGGCCAAACGCGCAACCGTTAGGTAAGTATTATAAATATACTCCTGGCCTGGGCTCTTATATACAGCATGTTAGTATAAGAGCCCGGGGTGATGGTGGCCGCAGCTTATAGGCCAAAAAAATTGGTCACAGGTTCCCTTTAATATGTCTCGCAGCATTTTTACAAATTTGTGCAAAAACTAACTAAGGCCTGCGCCACACATCCGTGCCTCCGGCACGTGTTTGTCATTTTTTACACGTACCGGCGGCACGGAGACACTTTAACCAATGCTACCCTATTGTAGCAGGCACACACACGTAAAACCACACGGAACGTGTGTCCGTGTGCGTTTGTACGTGTGTGCGTTTTTGAAAGCGCTGACATGTCAGTGTTTTCTCCCGCAGCACGGGTGTCACACGGCCCGCACCCGCACCACACGGGTGTAGTGTGGATGCGGTCCCGTGTGACACGCGCCGGAGAAAACACACGTCAGTGAAAAAAAAAAAAAACATTAACTCACCTTCTCCAGCCCTCCTGTCTCTGCCGCTGCTGCCTCTTGCTGCCGACCGCCGCTCATTATTCTCATTGAATATTCACTTCACTGCCTGACAGCAGCAGCAGCAGCGGGGAGACGGGAGGGCTGGAGACCGAGGATCAGCACCACGGACAGCAGCGCGGACATCAGGAAGGACCAGGTGAGTATAATAATTACCGGTTCTACGTGTGCTATCGCGGATAGCACACGTAGAACACACGTGTCACGCACGTACCAGAGACACGTACTTACCTGCACGCAACACGCAGGGAAAATACGTGTCTCTCGGCACGTGCGTGAATTTCACGTGAGTGTGGCAGAGGCCTAATACAAATAGGCGACAAAAGGGCTTTTTCTGGATTTTTTTTTGAAATGTTAGAAAATGAAGAGCATTACTTACTACTAAATTTGTGTTGACTCAAATACTAATTCTTTTTGGTGCCAGACGGTCATGCAGGGTTCCAACCACCTCACCGCTACAACCAATCCCTGACCTCTGTAGTGACAGCTGCACATACGGCAAGTGACCCCCAAGGTCAGCGATCAGCAGCAGTGGTCATGTGAATGACAGATGGGACGTCACTATTGCAGTAGCAGAGGATTTAATAGGAGAGTAATGGTTTTTATTTTACTTTAGAACATTCCCTATTCTTAGCCAAGTTTTCCAAACCCCTATAAGTAGCAAGAAAAAAGGCAGAAAGCCATAAAATTCTCCTCCGACTCTCATCAGGTCAAGTCAGGATGTGTTCTTGAAAACAGATATGGAGTATTGTAAGAAACGTTTTAGGCAGAGTATTCGCCTTGGTGTCAGATACGTGCATAAACCTTAGAGACTTAGCGACAGAACAGCTTTGCTTCCCAATGTGAAGAGTATACAGAACCATACACAGGAACACTTAGAAGTTTAGTTAGGACAGCTACAAGAAAGTATATGGAAAAGCAAACTTTTTTTTTTTTTTACAGAACAGCCATTCTTAAAAGAAAAAATAAAAGCATCTGGGTGCCACAAATTGGACCAGCTGCCGAGCGCCGATTTTCCGATCTTTATATACTAGTCAGCGGAACAAATGTAGATGTAATGTTGCATATAATGAACTGTGTCCACAGAATTGCTGGGGAACCCTAATTTGATCCAATCAGCCCAGATGTAGTTTTACATCCAGTTACAGAAAGTTACAAAATGTATCCAACAAAATGTAAAGAAAGAAAAATAGAATCAAAATCCCTTTATACACACACACACACACACACACACACACACACACACACACACACACACACACACACGAGGGCTCACAGTCTACAAGGGATCGGTGAGGATACAGTATGTGAGGGTAGAGATAGTCATGAGGCGCTATAGTGGGCTGAGGATTACGGCAGATTGTAGGCTTGTCAGAAGAGGTGGGTCTTCAGGTACCTTTTGAAGCTTATCTAGCATATATAGTTCAAAATGGAGTAGAGAAGGGGTTAACGCCGCGCATCAGCCAAATGAAACTGTGGAGAAGTTGATGAATAATATGTTTTATTTCATCGGTCTACGCGTTTTGAGGTCGAAACCTTTTCCTCAAGACCAGTACATCAACAAATGATGCTTTTCTTGATGTACTGGTCCTGAGGAAGAGGTTTCAACCTCGAAACGCGTAGACCGATGAAATAAAAAGAAAATTATTATTCATCAACTTCTCTACAGTTTCATTTGGCTGATGCGCGGTGTTAACCCCTTCTCTACTCCATTTTGAACGCTCATCCACATGGGGCTGTAGCAGATGCCATTATCTCATGTTTATCAGTGGTTGTGACTCTCACAACCTAATTAGGTGAGTGTATATCTCCTATATACACACCGCACTTGTTCATCTGGTGTTACACCATCAGCACTTCTTATTTTTAGATTTATAGCATATATAGTAATGTCTCCCCTACCCACCCCACATAGCATATATATATATATATATATATATATATATATATATATATATATATATATATATATATATATATATTATATATATATATATATATATATGCTATGTCCCCCTCCCCCATGTATAGTATACTTCCCTTTCTTTTAGATGTAGCATATATAGCCCAGTCCCCACTCTCCCGCATATAGATGCTAGTCCCCCTCTCACATATAGTATATATAGCCTAGTCACCTCAACCCCACAAATAACATATATAACCTAGTCTTCCCCTCCCACATATAACATATGTAACCGAATACCTACTCCCCCAGATAAAGTATATATAGTCTAGTCCCTACTCCCCCAGATAGGGCATATATAGCCTTGTCCCCCCCTCTTCTACATATAACATACATATACTATATATATATATATATATATATATATATATATATATATATATATATATATATATATATATATATATATATATATATATATATATATATATATATATATATATATATATATATATATATATATATATATATATATATATATATATATATAATTTATATATACACACACACACACACACACACACACACACACACACTATATGTACACACCTATACATACAAGTACATACACATATGTATATAATTTATATATACACACACACACACACACACACATTTACTTTTTTTTTAGGAACATCCATTGTCACAGTCTTGTCTTTGAAAACAATGAAATCTCTTCTAAGATGTTAATTGGTCTTGAAAATTCGATTGAACCGGACCAACACAGGGAGGTACAGCCTCACACAGGGATGATAACAACTGCAATAATGGTGTCCTCCTCACAAACCCAGCACATCAGTGGTCTGTCATATCACCATTACAGTCCCCAGCGAGTCATTTCAGAGAAAGTTTAAACAGCTGCCAAGTCTACACAGCTCCAATGTCACCGTCACTTTGCCACGGAGCTGATATGAACATTGCGCCCCTTGACTTTAATTAACATTTCTATTAGCTTTGGCTCGTCAAAACTAAAGCAATCTTTAAAACAAAGCTTGAAATATCCATCATGGAAAGGGTTATTCATCCAGTTCTGATTAAATGCAGAATGACCCATCCAATAACCCCGCTATGTCTGATGAAAACGGAAAGTTGCTTTTCCTCCCCGGCGACTTACTCGTTTATGAAAATGAAGCAAGGAAAGTTAACCTTTAACC
The DNA here is from genome assembly GCF_048569485.1 of Anomaloglossus baeobatrachus. NCBI lineage: Eukaryota > Metazoa > Chordata > Amphibia > Anura > Aromobatidae > Anomaloglossus > Anomaloglossus baeobatrachus. The sequence goes on along the minus strand of NC_134355.1, from coordinate 422,554,007 downwards.
CCTCCAAAAAGGAAACCAACTTTAAAGGGGAAATTATCATAAAACTAATATTTGCACATTTGAAAATCACAGGACAGCAATTGGCACAGATGCCCTTTGTCAGTCATTTTCCATTTTTTTTCTCTAAAAACAAGTACTGTAAAGTAGAAGTTGAAGAGAAAACTGGCACTGCACAGTCACGTTGTGTTTCCGCAAATTCCATTAGGCAAACCAGAAGAAAAAGGTTACCATGGGGCAGCTGGGCAGCAATTCTGAGTAGATTAGTGGCCTTAATGTCTATGGCATACATGACAGGTACTCACCAGAAGTCCAACACTATACAGAAATTTACAGATCGTTCCCCTCCCCCTCGGCCTGTAACAAGAATTAAAGCTTGTTCCCATCATGAACGTCATCTAACTAAAGGATAGGTGTTAACGTGTAGATCAGTAGGGGCCAACTGCTTCATGCATTCTCTATGGGATGGTACAGCCCTCTGCCATCTCCAGCAGTCTCACAGAATTAAAATGCTTGTCCCACGAACAAAGTAAAAGTATAATTTTATAATACATACATACATACATACACACACACACGCACACACACACACACACGCACACACACACACACACACACACACACACACACACACACACACACACACACACACACACACACACACACAATTTTTTTTTTCTTCTTTTTCCCTGTGCTGAGATAAAGCATATAAATGTGCCACTGCTATGCATTGTGCAATAGTTGACTGACTATACAGGGACATGGTCTGATCATACCACATCTCCTGTAAGGCTGCCTTTCACACCTCCGGTTTTTCCTGTGCGGCACAATACGGCGCTCTGCAGAAAAACCGCAACAGTTTTTTTTTTTGCCGCCGGTTGCGTTTTTTTTGCATAGACTTACATAAGTGCCGTATTGTGCCGCATGGCCTTGCGTTCGTCCGTTTTTTGCCGCATGCGGCAGATTTAGCCGATGCGGCGGCCGGATGGAACGTTGCCTGGCACGTTTTTTTTGTCCAGCAAAAAAACGCATCGCGCCGATGCAGCGAGATTTGCAATGCATGCTTATGGACGCCGCATACAGCGTCCTGCGGCAAACGCCGCATCCGGCCGCCGCATGCGGTTTTTTCCACTGCGCATGCTCAGTAGCGTGCCGCAAGCGGCAAAAACCGGACGGGCTGCATGTCAAAAACTTATGCAAAGGATGCGGTTTTGTTGCCGCATCCGTTGCATAGGTTTTAGAGCCGGATTGGCCGCACTGCTAAAACCGGAGGTGTGAAAGCAGCCTTAAGAGGAAGCAACATAGTATAAAGACAGGAAAGCATAGGATCACAGCCAATTATTTCTGTGAGGTAAAACAGGCAGGAAAGAGTTTTTGCCTCATAGAAAAAAAAAATGTTTTACCTCTCAAAATATAAGTTACACACCCAACTGCAGAACTTATTTTTATTTCCTCAATATTTACGGATTAAGATTTACTTTTTGGTGGGAAAACCCCTTTAATGAAGCAGTGGTGTGCATGTGTTGCCATTGCTCCATTCCAATGTTCTTCGGATCAGTGAGGGCCCAGCAATCTGCAAGTTATTATGTATCCTTTGGTTGGTGACAACTTTTAATGATGGGAGATGAGTGGACCTACTGAAGGTCAGTTAGGTGGGTTCAGCAGGGCACTAGATAACATTCAGTTCGAGACCTGGACGTGACCTGAACCCCCAATGGAAGTCAATGATTGGGCAATTCAGCTCTCCGCCTACATACAGCCATACACAGAGCACTTCCGGGGGAGGGAGGCTGAGCTTTTTTTTTTGTACATACTACATTTGATAACACTTGTTACCCCTAGTGAGAGGCATGGACCGAACACCGAGCATATCTGAGCACAGTGATGCTCCATCGAGTGGTTTGCATACGTAAAGCACCCGAACACTGAATTTCTTTGTTAATTCCGTGTTCGGAACAAACAGAACCTTACTGTTCGGATTCTGTCATCTCCAGATGACAGTAAAATTGATTTCTGTAGGGTCGCAAGCTCTTATCCACAATCGGCTGCCTAGCAAAATAAATTAGATATATATATATCTATATCTCTGAGATAGAGAGAGAGAGAGAGAGAGAGAGAGAGAGAGAGAGAGAGATTATGTATGTAATATATATATATTATATATATATATATATATATATATATATATATATATATATATATATATATATATATATATATATATATATATATATATATATATAGAGAGAGAGAGAGATAGAGAGATCTAGATAGATAGAGAGATATACATCTATATATTACACATATGTACACCTCCACACGGTATATACACACATTTACTTTATATATTACATATATGTACACCTATGTACTGTGTGTATATTATATATATATATATATATATACACACACATACAGTATGTAGGTGTACATATATGTAATATATACAGTATGTAGGTGTACATATATGTAATATATAAAGTAAATATGTGTATATACAGTGTGTAGGTGTACATATGTGTATGTGTAATATATATATATATATATATATATATATATATATATATATATATATATATATATATATATATATATATATATACACATATATATATACACATATATATATATATATATTTTGCTATGCAGCTGATGCAGCCAGATGAGAAAGGGTGCCAGAGTTTATACATCTAAAACTTGTAGTCTTTTCCATCGGTAATATGTCCAGTAATTTTGCTAAATACTGTATATTCTACAAATCATTGACGCTTCTTATTTGTTTAAATTGCGCAATTGCAGGAAATAGGCGATTTAATTTTTTTTTCCATATGTGATGTATATTCGGAAACATTTCCTATTGGCAATGCCTGAATCACTTTTTGGAGTTCTCACTACAGTGTAATGCCTCTACATGGCCATTCGTGGTATGCATCGGTATCTCCTAGCCACTGGCAGCCATGACATCAGCTGTAAAATATGGAGACTCCTAAGTACAGCAGGAGACGCCAAATGAGATAATTTCAAGCACTTTCCGATGAGTTTGTGCTGCGGGCCTGGAGGTATAAGTGGATCGCCACAGCATCTAAAAATATTTACCTGCGTCTCCTCTAGAAGCTCTGGCAAGTCACGACCCTTTTTCGCAGTCTTGGCTTTTAGACGCATCATGAAATATGGACTTCCCAGTAATCTACTACATGCTGTGCGGAACAGTCGAGCCAGACATCTGCATGTAATACATACATACGGAAAATTGCAGGGTTGTCAAGAATCCAATTGTTTGTATTTAAATATAATTGGAACATTTATCACTATAAGCATATGCAAACGACAGTATATTTATCTGCAGAGGGAACTGGAAAACAAGCCCCAACATTCGCATCCTTCGCTGGTGAAGTAAGCCGTACTCTGCACATTTGATTGATCAAGGATTTTTCCAGCAGATCATCCGTGTATTAGTGTGTCACGAAAGCCGACAACCTTTTAGAAGGATCAAGAGTGGATCAAGCTAATTGTCACGGCTGACTAGCTACACTCCCTTTCAAAAATACTGGCCGGCCCGAAACGCGTGCTTTACCTAGCAGCTCAAGGAATGCGTAATGTAGAAAACACGTGGGCAGCAAAACCGGGCACCTGGTCCAAACTGCTTCGCCATTTTTATTTTCTTTGGTCGCATATTGAAAAATGTCTTATTTTATAGCCCTGGCACAAGAAAAAAAATTCCATTATTCATCCCAAAATGACTAATTCTGCTTCGCACAAGCTTGGCAATTTATCACAATAGTTAAAAGACTACTTCCTGACCAAGGATGGCCAGTGTAGATTTTATCTCTGGCGGCATACAGATGAAATATTAAAAAAAGGGAAAATTAACTTTAGTTTTAGGCCTGCCAATACTTCATATTTTGGACAAAGTAAAAGTTTAACACATGGGTATACGATCAGAACGGCTTCTGAGATTTGTGCCCAGATGGATCCAAAATGTATCACGCGAGCAAGCAACTGTCACTATTCAGTTACTTGCAATAAATCAGCCACTGGTTTGGTTACAGAACACACAGGTAGTCTTGGGCTATGTGTGCACGTGGAGGTATTGGTGCAGAAATGTGCACCGCGTGGCAGAAAAACGCACCAAAAACCACTTTGCATTTTTGTGACATTTCTTTAGTGAAATCAATGGCTGGGAGAGCTACAAAGCACAGTTAAAAAAACGCACCATCGCTTGACATGCTGCAGATTTTTTCTGCACCCAAAACTGCAGGGTAAAAAGAAGCAACATGCGCACAGCACTTCAGAATTCTCCTTGACTTTACAGGGATAAAACAGCACAATAAAAAAAAAAAAAAAAAAAAAAAAAAGCATAAAAAAACCCCAAAACACATCGTGCCCACATAACCATTGGCCTTGTGCGCATGGAGCACTTTTTTTTTTTAATGCAGTTTGTGGCCCAAATCTGCACGTCTATCCTTATGGCAGCAAAGTCAATGAGAACTATGAAGTGCTGGGCGCACGTTGCTTTTTCCCTTTCAGTTTTGGGTGCAGAACAAAAAAAAAAAAAATAAATAAAATCTGCACCATGTCAATGCTTGGTGCGTTTTTTTCCCCGAGTCTTTTAGCCATTCCACCCATTGGTTTCACACAAAAAAACAAAAAAAAAACAAAACACAACAACAACAACAACACATGGCACAAAATGAACCAAAAAAAAGCATGCGTTTCTTCATGCAGTTTTCTGCCACAAGGTGCAGAGAATTTCTACACCAAAAAAAACTCACCACGCGAACCATAGCCTTAGATGTAGACATTTTCCACTGATAATCGCTAGTGTGAAGCCGGCCTAACTCGCACGAGTGCAATGTGAGAAATTCTCGCATTGCACTCGGACCCATGTTAATCAATGAGGCAGCTCCCATCTGCGATTTTTTACTCACTCCAAATCGGACTGAGGAAAAAAATAAATATATAAATAAAATAAAAAAAAATTGCAGCATGCTGCGTTTTGGTGAGTTTCTCGCGCGAGTCTCTACAATGCAAGTCTATGGGTGCGTGGAAAAAACGGATGTCACACGGACGGCACATACACCATCCTAGTGACATGCGATTTTTCTCAATACATTTCACACATGTAGCAGAGAATAATGTAAATGCTCCTGTGCATAACATTACATGAGTAGCAGCTGCTGAGGGTAAAAACTGATTGCACACTGACAGCACACTGATGAAATGCGAGAAGAAATTGTCCAACTTTCTGGCATGAGAATCGATCCGATTTTACACTTGTAAGTGTGATTCCAGCCATAGACAATACAGATCCGCCAGCACCGGACAAATTGTATGGGATGGGATCACACTGTAGGGACCCTTCTACCAAAAGAGCAGCTCTTAATGCCAAAGTCCTCATTTCACTTTCCACATCGCTACCGTAATTGAGGCAAGCCCGCCCCCCCCATCAAGACTCAGTCAAAGTAGAACATTGCTAATGTGAACTAGCCCATTAGGTTACAATTGCCAAAAACCATGATCATCTGAACCCAGCCTAAACTGGTAGTCAAATCAAGGGCTGGACGTACCATTGGTGCAACCTGTGCAGCCACACAGGGGGCCCCACAAATGAGGGGCCCCATTTCTACATCCAACCCGGGAGAAATTGTGCATTGATGAGTTCTTATGTTCCCAAGGGCCCTTATACTGTTTCTTGTACAGGGCCCATTTTCATACCAAAGGTAGCTGGGTTTTCAATTCATACATTGCAGTGCTTGTTATATAAATCCATACTATATAATCATGTAATCATTGATTTTTTTTTTTTGGGGGTGGGGGGGGGGAGGGGGGGAGACCCAACACTTGGCTTTTGTTTCAATAAACTGCATGAGATGAGGAAATCATTATTACATGATTCTACTTAAAATGCCCTACTTTATGATAAGATCACTGTAGGGTGAACATTTTACATTTTCATGAGTAGTATGATACTGTATACACACAAATCTAAAAACGCAAACCCCTCTGTTTTTGCTCCCATGTTTGGCTAAGTTCACACATCCTGTGTTTTCAATCCGTCAGGTCCGTCAGCAACGGATCAGTCATTTTCAAGATGTCAACTGATGCAACTGATGTGTTTTTCACAGGATTCCTTTCACAGGAATCCTGTGAAAAAACGGATCAGTTGCGTCCGTTACATCCGCTGTGCGTCCGTTTTTTGACCGGATCAGTCATGATCCGTCTGTGTTTGGGACAGCCCAGTGGGCGTGCCAAGCATGCTGGGCATGCTCAGTAGAGCATGACGGAATCCTGCGCTGGATTCCATTGTAAGACGGATTACGACGGAATCCAGCACCATAGACATGCATTACAAGCTTGACGGATGGCGACGGATTCCTGCGCGGCGCGTTAATTTTGACGGCCCGAAAAACGTTACATTCTGCGTTGCTCCCCGCTCGGCGGTCAGTCAAAAACGACGGACCGCGACGCAGCGGATGCAACGCAGGGTCATCAGTCGCAATCCGTCACTAATAGAAGTCTATGGGGAAATACAGGATTCCTGCAAAATATTTTGCAGGATTCCGTAATTCCTCAAGGCGACGGATTGTGACTGATGCAAAACACAGGATGTGTGAACTTAGCCTTTCATGTGCTGTACTCAAAGATCTAAGACTTTTTCAATATTTTTTAAATGCTTTTTTCTCACATACATGTTCAAAATTTTCTAAATCTGTGCTAATGAGCATTTCTCCTTTGCCGCAATAACCCATCCACCTCACAGGTGTGACATATCAGTACCTGATTAGGCAGCATGCGTAATGCACAGGTGTGCCATAGGCTGGCCACAAGAAAAGTCCACTCTAAAATGTGCAGATTTACAGTATTGGGAGAGCCAAGGGGATCTTCAGAGTTCAACTCAAGAAAAAAAAAGGTTTGTGCATGTATTTATACACAAACAATATTAAAAAAAATAAATCTATATCACAAAAGTGATTACACCCCTCACATTTTTGCAAATATTTTATATCTTTTCATGGGACAACACTGAAGATATGACACTTTGATACAATGTAAAGTTGTCAGTGTACAGCTTGTATGACTGTAAATCTGGTGTGCCTAATGCCTAAACCACTGGCAAGAAACGAGAGTACACCCCTTAGTGAAAATGGCCAAATTGTGCCCAATTAGCCACTTTCCCTCCCCAGGGTCCGGTCACCCATTAGTGTTACAAGGTCTCAGGTGTGGTAAATTTGGTGTCATCACTCACACACTCTTAGGCTGTGTCCACACTTTGCGTTTCCAGCTGCTTTTTAGGTCCGTTTTGAACTGCAGCGTTTTCATGCCAAATGGCATGCGTTTTGATTTTCTAGCAAAATCTATGGAGAATGTGGATTTCTTGTCCGCACTTTGCGTTTCCAAACGCTGCATTTAATTTGCATAATTTTGGGCAAAAAACATGCGTTCAAAGAAGCAGCATGTCAATTGTTTTTGCCATTTTGGTTGCGTTCTACACCCATTGAAATCAATGAGTTGTAGTAAATCGCTGCCAAAATGTGAAGCAGTGCATTATTATTGCGATCCACATGTTTTTATTTAACATAAAAGGTAGGTCTTTCGTCTTTCTCTCCATGTCTCTATCTCTCTCTCTGTCCATGTCTGTCTCTCCCTCCCACCCCCTCTCTCATACTTACTGATCCACCATCACCGACGCGGCACTGCATGGCGTTCACATTGTGGCGGCTTATCTTTTGAAAATGCGGGCCGCTCATTAATCCATTACATATTCCCTGCTTCCCCCGCCCACCGTCGCCTATGATTGGTTGCAGTCAGACACGCCCCCATGCTGAGTGACAGCTGCCTCACTGCAACCAATCACAGCCGCCGGTGGGCGTGTCTATATCGAGCAGTAAAAAAATAAAAATACATTGAGAAAAAAAAACAAAAAAAAACAAAAAAACAAAAAAAAAACAAAAAAAAACACGACGTGCGGTTCCCCCCCATTTGGATACCAGCCAGGGTAAAGCCACACTGCTGAAGGCTGGTATTCTCAGGATGGGGAGCTCCCCAGTCTAACAATATCAGCCAGCAACCAATAGATGAGACAGTCCCGGGACTTTACCAACTCATCCCGAATTGCCCTGGTGCGGTGGCAAACGGGGTAATAAGGAGTTAATGGCAGCAGCCCATAGCTGCCACTAAGTCCTAGGTTAATCATGGCAGGCGTCTCCCCGAGATACCTTCCATGATGAACCTGTAAGTTAAAGAAAATAAACAAACACACACATCCAAAAAATCATTTATTTGAAAAGAAAGACAAAAAAACCCCACCCTCTTTCCCACGACGCTTCCAGCTCTACTACATTGGAAGCTGACAGAAGCTGCACTAGAACACCGCCGCTCCTGTGAGCTCCATGCAGCAACTGAAGTGAGTCGCGCTGTCACTGAGGTTACTCACGGCCACCGCTCTCAGGTGGAGGACTGCAGCTGTGGCCGCGAGTAACCTGAGTGAAAGCACAGCTGATCGCCCGGCTCACTCCAGTCACTCAGGGAATTTGCGATCACAGGTGAGTCCTTCACGTGTGAAAGCAAATCAAGCCGCGGCACACGCACAAGGCCGCGCGATCACAATGAAGTCGGGTTAAGTTCATCCGAGTTCATTCTGATCGCGCGGCTCTGTCCCGCAGCCAGCCATGACAGTGAAAGTGCGGTCCCACTCGGCTCTGCTGAAAGTCTATGGGGATGCAGCAGAGCCGAGTGGGTGCGTACTGTGAAAGATGTGCATTCAGGATGCTTTTCCCACTGTCTATGGCAGAGAAAGCATCCAGGACGCATGAATTCTCTCCAGGAATGTCTGCACTTTGCGTTCTGCCGAACGCGTCTCAGAACACAGCTTTTTCAGCTGTGTTCTGAGACGCACACGCAGTGACTTACACGCTGCGGAATTGAACTGCAAAGTGTGGACACAGCCTAATACTGGTCACTGGAAGTTCAACATGGCACCTTATGACAAAGAATTCTCTGAGCAGCGCAAAAAAAAAAAAAAAAAAAAGAAGAATTGTTGCTCTTAAGCCTAGACATGGGCGCCCAAAAAAGTTGAGTGCACGTGCTCAGCACCATACCCAAAAGGTTGTCTTTTCAAAATAAACGTACACGTACTGCCAACTCTGCTGCAGAGGTTAAAAGGGTGGGAGGTCGGCCTGTCCGTGATCAGACCACATGCCGCACACTGCATCAAATTGGTCTACATGGCTGTTGTCCCAGAATGAAGCATCTTCTACACATGATAATAATAATAATAATTTTATTCATTTATATAGCGCTATTAATTCCACAGCGCTTTACATACATTTGCAACACTGTCCCCATTGGGGCTCACAATCTAGAGTCCCTATCTGTATGTCTTTAGAGTGTGGGAGGAAACCGGAGTAGCCGGAGGAAACCCACGCAAACACGGGGAGAACATACAAACTCCTTGCAGATGGTGTCCTTGGTGGGATTTGAACCCAGGACCCCAGCGCTGTAAGGCTGCAGTGCTAACCACTGAGCCACCGTGCCGCCCACCTGGAGCAGACCTGGAGCAGTTAGCAAAAGAAGAGTTGTCCAAAATTCCAGTTGAGAGGTGTAAGAAGTGATTGATGGCAGTTATTCATTCCAAAAGGTCCACAAGAAAGGCCGCAGTTAGCTGAAGACAAGCAGACTAAGTACATGGATTACTGGAATCATGCATACAACCCAACAAAAGAAGGAAGTCCCAAAATTGGAAGGAATATATACTAGTAGAATACCAGAGTACACAAAATTCAATTAACCAAAAGTATAAATAAAACATCAAAAATAAAATTACTAGACAAAGTACTTAATCAAATAAATTAATTTACTGATGAAAAATTGGATAAAACTACATAAGCACAGACATATTAAAAGGGAACCTATGCCCTCCAACCCCACAACATTCATGGGTGTATGCCCAAATCCCCTCCCTAACCAGCCTTGTATAAAGCTATTCACTAATATGAATGTTTAATAAAACAAAAAAACAACAACAACTACTTATAAACCTCGCTGTCCCTATGCTAATTTTATCTGTGACTAGTTGCAGGGGCATTAGTTCCCATGACTATTCGCCCCGTTTTCCATGTTATCATGCCCCTGTGGGCTTGATAACATGATTTCCACAAACCGGCGTCAACGCCTGGAAATCTCGCGCATGTGCATTCCTTATTTCAGCAGCGTCAGTGTGCCTTTGATACTCGGTGTATGCTTCCTGGGCTTCAAGAGGTGCACTGTGCATGACCGGAAGCTCACAAAATAGACTGCATGATATTCAGTCCAAAGCTCAAGGGATATATAGGAATGACAGTGCAGGTGTGTTACATATAAAAAATAAGAGACCCTTAGGACTGCATGATGTCTATGACCACATATACATAATCCCAAGAGGTGCACATATACTGCCTTATGTAAGACATATAAGACATTCTGGCTGCGTGATATGCACAAATTCACATGAATGCAAACAATCATCAGTATAGAAACCCAGCATAGAGACTACAAGTGCAGTAAGGTAGTATAAGGTAAGTATGAGCTAATAAAATCAAGAGTAATCAAACAAATCAGACCAGAGTTCATCTTGAAAGGAGTCCTCCTGCCTCCTCTGCTCATCTTTCTTTTAAATATGTCTGTCTTATTCAGTGATATCCAATTTTGCATTCATAAACTTATTTGAAGTACTTGGCTGTTTGTTTTTTGTTTTTTTTTTTTTAAACTGGAGTATTCTTTGGTTATTTACTGGAGCCATATCCTGTGGTCTGATGAGACCAAGATAAAGTGATTTGGTTCAGATGGTGTCAAGCGTGTATGGAGTCAACCAGGTGATGAGGACAAAAGCCAAGTGTGTTTTGCCTACAGTCAAGCATGGTGGTGGGAGTGCCATGGTTTGGCACTGCATGTGTGCTGCCAACTGTGGGGAGCTAGAGTTCATTGAGGGAACCATGAATGACAACACATACTGACGCAGAGTACGATCTTTTCCCTTCAGAAACTGAGCCGTAGGGCAGTATTCCAATATAACAACCCCAAAACACCTCCAAGACAACCACTGCCTTGCTAAAGAAACTGAGGATAAAAGTGCTGGACTGGCCAAGCATGTCTCCCAACCTAACCCTATTGAGCATCTGTGGAGTAACAGGAGGTGGAGGAGTGCAAGGTCTCTAACATCCACCAGCTGCGTTATGTCGTCCTGTGGTAACCTGGGAAGCTCTAGTGAAAGCCCATACCTAAGAGTTAAGGCAGTGTATGGAGAAAATAAATGGTGGCCACTAGAGATGGGTGAACATGCTTGGCACGCGATCGAGCATTAGGGCACTCCCGTTGCTCTGCCGAGTATTGCGGGTGCTCGGATGTGTCATCAGTGAAACAATAAGCACAGGCTTGCTTCACTTCATGATGGGAGCAGGCACCCCAGGGAAAGCCAGTCAGTCTCTGAATGGTTCACCTGGGGAATAAAATAATGCTTTTGGATGTAGTGTGACCAAAAACCCTGCCCTGCCGCCAGAAATCCTCAGTTTATGGCTGGCTGTATGTTGACGGAGACCCGAACAGGCCAATCATTGACTTTCCATAAGTCACTCATACTCACGTCAAACTCATCCAAGCATCTAAACTAGTTTGAAACAAGTATTTGAACATTTTAACGCTCACCCATCACCAGTGGCCACAAAATAATGACACTTTGGGCACAATTTGGCCATTTTCACTTAGGAGTACTCAGTTTTGTTGCCGGCGGTTTAGACATTAATGGCTGTGTGTGGAGTTAGAGGGCACAACAAGATTACACTGTTATACAAGCTGTACACTGACTACTTTACATTGTATCAAAGGGTCATATCTTCAGTGTTGTCCCATGAAAAAAAATACAAAACTTGCAAAAAAATGTGAGGGGTGTACTCACTTTTGTGAGACAGATTGATTGTAATAACCTGCTGTGACGACACCAGTGAAGTCTGATACAGGTAAAATATATCTTTATATCGTATAGACCCCTCGGCGATATCTGCATTTCCAGCAGGTTAGCTTCACCTGGACGAGGAGGCACCACAGTAGGTTGGATGTTACAGAACCTCCTCAATACTGAATTATTCATACTAAAGAGCTAGAACCTTACCCCTTCACTTTCAATAAGTGTTTCCTCCATTTACACATCAGACACTTCTAAACTTTTCCTTATGAACCTCATATTATACACCCTATTTAATACATGGCACACAGAAGAGTAAACGCCCATATAGAAACGTTTTGTAACACATCGGGAACATTGGGGTCACCAACAAAAGCAGTGATGATCAACACATGTTACAGTAGATAACCATTCTCATATGGGCGAGCTAGTATTAGGGTAACACCCAGGTCATTAAAACTGTAGGAATGTAATATAGTAATAAGGCTGAGCTCATAATAATCTGATAGACGGCAGAAACAGAGCATCTAAAAAAGGGCCTCATAAAGTTGTGCGCCACAGGAGTATGGGAGAGCCGCAACTAGTCTCTCTAGGCAAGGACCGGAAAGCACCACTGTATTAGGACAGTTCTGTACAAGGATTCTTTATTAGCATTACATTACACATGTGTTGCCAAACTACAATGAGAGGATTTACAAAGGGTTTGGTAGGGAACAGGAGGTGATGGGGGAAGGGAAGCGTAGAACATTCTCATATCTTATTTCTGGTATTGTGGCCGATCTTGCTGCTACTTCTACAGCTTCTCTCGCTCTTTCCCAGGCAGTAAACCTAGTTTTTCTAGGTACAATCTGGTGGGAAGTGATTTTTATGACTTGCATCGATTCGGAGGCCATGCACTCCTAAGATTTTACAATACTGACGGAAGTGAGCCTCTGCCTTTATGCCCCTGCTGTCACAATGCACACTTTCACTCTTATGAAGGCTTTAAATTGGGCGTGCCAGTAACAATGTCAAGGTGGTGGCCAAGATCCGGAATTATGGGACTGTTTGTCGATACCCTTGGTGCGTGTCAAGACTGTTCTGCTTTTCTATGCTTGTTGGCTGCATATGCTGGGATAGATGTGTGTTCTACAGCATGTTCTCTAGCTACTAGGTTTATCTGATGGGTTTAGTGAACTATGGTTTTACATACTTCCCAACTTTTACAAGTTTGCTACAAGCCAAGTTGCTCACAAGTCTTACCAGGTGTCACAAGTAAATTATCCAAGGATTTCAGAGCTCCTTACGAACACGGAGTAAGAAACCATAATAGAGACTCATGGACAACAAGATCTTCACGAAAAACATCTAAGGGCTCAATCACACATCTGTTTTTTGTGTACGAGTGCCATCCGGGGTTTTCATGGATAGAACTCACACCCACAACTTAAATGAGGCTGTTCACATGTGTGATTTTTCCTGAACCGAGCAGTCCACGCAAAATTGTGACGATGTATCAGATCTCCAATCAATATCAGGGATGGGTCAGTGAAGAAAAATTAAAATTGGACGCCACCTCGATGCCATCCGATTTTCACTGACTGTTGGAGGAAAGATGGAGAATTATTTTTCTTCATGCATGAGAAAAAACAAAGACCAAACTAATAACTCTGACCGAAATCACTGATGAAATTGGGTGACAATAACGGATATGCGAGTGAGTGTCTTCAAATGGTATTCTTGGAAAGCTAAGGTCTTTCTGGCTCCTTTACTACCGTCGGGAGGGTACTTGCTAATCTTTAAGTAATTTGAAATAATGACTCCTCAGTTTCCAGAACTGCTTGTCATATATTCACGGTAATCCTGGTATAAAGCTGCTCTTACAGGTATGTCGCAGAAAGAAAAATACTTCTGGATGGATATCTGCAAGACATGAACCACATGGTGGGCACCGTATAGACACAGCTATACACACAACATACATACGTCCGCACAGCGCTCTGCCCCGAGAAATATTTCTTCTTACAACATAAGGTTTCAGTGTAATTTCTAACCCTGGCTACGTTTCAAGTCAGACACATTTTTCTCATTAAAAAGAAGAAAAAAAAAAAAATAAAAAGAAAGGCCTGGATTTGGTGCAGATTGCTGTGTAAAACAGGGAAAGCTAATCCTAACACAGCCCCCTCCATCAGACAGTCCCAGGGGACGCCCCCCTCCCTACAGGACAGCGCAGCTTAGAAAAGGGCCCCTGTTGAGGGGGGAGGTGTACGCACACATGTACAAGCAAATCCAGGCCTACATTACAAAATCGAAGACTTTTTGGCTGCCCTTTGCCATGCTAAAATGGCTCCAGGGGGTGAAGCCTAATGATATTTAATATTAAGACAGATATTGGGGACAGATTCATGTTTTGGCCTTGACCAACAAATTTTAACTATCTCAGATTTTTTTTTATTTCCTTTTTAAAGTACAATCCTATGATGTAAAAACAGCATTAGCCGAAGTCTAAAACTAATCACTATAAAAATATTTTTTATTATATATATATATATATATATATATATATATATATATATATATATATATATATAATTTTTTTACACTCAGATAATTATCTATCTATACACACACATATATTAGATAGAGATATATATGTCTAATATGTACCGTATATATGGGAATATACGTATGTATATATGTGGGTGTGTTATACACATTGTGTGTGTGTGTATATATATTATATATATATATATATATATATATATATAAACGCACACTGTATAACACACACACACACACACACAAAAACACACTAATACATATATCATACTCACACATGACTGCTGAATGCACAATTCTTAAGCTATACTGTTCAAATCTTTACAATCTAAGACTAAATTAATATAGTTTGTTACTAGGGATGATCGAATACGTCGATTATTCGGCTTCGTGAATATGTTCCGAATAGCTCGCCGCTATTCAACTATTTGATGCGCAATGTAAGTCTATGGGAGGCCCAAATAGTTCCGAATAGTTGTTATTCTGGTTTCCCATAGACTTACATTGCGCATCGAATATTCGCAAATAGTCAAATAGCAGCGACGTTTTCGGAAAATATTTGCGAAGCCGAATAATCGACGTATTCGATCATCCCTAGTTGTTACCATTAAATTGGTATTTTGTGGGTATATTTTATTTTAATAAACAGAAACTATACCCCCCAAAGATAGCAATTAAATGGAAACATACCGTATTAATTTGTTTAGTCTCAGACTGGAAAGAGTTAAACGGTACAACTTTACAAGTCGTGCATTCGGCCTGTAGCAATTTTTTCCCCCAAAATTTTTTTTTTTTGCAGTTATATTACATCGGTCATTATAAATCCTGCATGGAGTTGCCATGGTAACTATCCGGGAATTGTGCCAAGACGAACTTTGATACTTGTTGTATCATATTGTTGATACATTATTCTGGGCAAAGGGCCAGGACATAGAATGACAGACAGAAGATCGATGTCATCTACATGGCAAAAGTGGGGAATTTTTTTAAAAAAAATTAAATGTCTCCATCTATATGTGATTGTCACACCGTCTTCATGTGACTGTATGAAGCGGGCAGGCAACGAGGGAATTATTACGCCGCTGTCATAAATATTTAAGTGCCAATGGATGAGAAGCAGTGGAGAGGTTTCTGATTTTTTTTTTTTTTAAACACTAATCAAAAAGCATTATATAGATGTCGCAAAAGGAAACGATCCAGACATATTAAAGTGGTGATCATATTTATACCAAAGGGTCTCTGTGGGAATAACAAATAAGGTTTATAGCGGTGAGAACACTAAGTGCTGACACTTCACAATTTACTCTAGGAGCGATGCGATCCTCCAGACACTACAGGCGCTCCCTTGTTTGTTTACATGGAGCACGTCCAAAGACAAGGAAGACGGCCGTACATATGGATCCACATATAGTGCATTTCATGGGGTGAGCAATCCCAGCACTGTGCCAGGGAAGCCTTTCACACGGACACTATTCAGGGTGCGGGGGATTTGGCTGGCATTGTCCGCGCGCTCTAATCCCATTCCAGAAGCCTCTTTAGTCCTTTCACTGTATCATCCTGCACGCTGGTCACTTGCATTGTTCGCTTGTGTGCGCTCATCTCGTGATCATATGATACCATGATGACAAATTATGCCCTCAGAAATGCCGGCATGGCAGATGGATCTAGCTGGAAGGTCTCTAGTAGGCCAGGTTTACTAAAAACACATGTATACAAGAAAAACGCTGCGGAATTACAGAATATTTACACATGCGCCACCTCTTCTGGGGGCGGTCGTGTTTGGATCAAAATGCTGTAGTTAGAGGCTAGCTGTAAGTCAATAGGAAATATGAAACACGCTAGAAAAACTTTTAATTATTATTATTTTTTCTTTTTATATGATGTGTGCTTTTTTCAGATCTCTTGTGCTTTCTTCCCCCCCCCCCCCCAAAAAAAAAAAAAAAAAAAAAAAGTTTGTAACAAACCCTAACTTTGTGAAGTAGGCCTATGCCTCAGTCACATCTATTGGTCACCGGTAATATATGGTATATGGGCATACTCACCTTCGCCTTTTTGTTTTCTAGTAGATCCCTTCTCCACAAAAAACAAACTAGATGTCTCCATTTTCACCCAATCAAGGACTCAGTCACGTCAGTTTCTCACCTGACTTTTAGAGATTGCAATCGTATTGTGGTGTTATGGGATAATTCACACGTCCTACTTTTTTCCCCTCCCGGTCAGCAGCAAACCACAGAGACTTGTCCGAAATTATTTAAAGTATTGGATCAAAACGCAATAATCAACTCTAAGGATCAGCGAGAAAATTGGGGCAGCACTCGGATGCCATTGTTGTGCTGTCTGGTTTTCACACTGTTTGATGGGAAAAGTTTGAGAAACTTGCATCTTTTTCAATCCAAGGGGGAAAATAGAAAAAAAAAAAATTCTGATAAGAATTGACTATCCTCTGATGACACCAAGGAAAAAAAAAAAAAAAAAAGACAAAAAGGATGAATCCCGGACAGTTTATGAGAAAAATCACTGTGTGAAGGAGCCCATAATCAGTCTTTCCCATTCAAGTGAATGGGAGAATAAAAAAAAAATAAGAACACTCAGATGCCATGCCTCTGCTTTTTTTTTTTTTTTTCTGTTGACTGGGTAGAGGCTCGAAAAATGAAAAAAATGTTGAATTTTTATTTTATTTTTAACTTTCATACAAAAAAAAAAAAAAAAAAAAAAAAAACCAAACACCACGCTGATGGCCAAGATGTGTATAAACACTAGGGATGATCGAATACCTCAAATATTCGGCTTCGCGAATATTTCCCGAATAGGTCACCGCTATTCAATGTGCAATGTAAGTCTATGGGAAGCCTGAATAACAACTATTTGGAACTATTCGGGCTTCCCATATAGACTTACATTGTGCATCGAATATTCGCATAGCGGCGACCTATTCGTCAGATATTCGCGCAGCCGAATATTTGGAGGTATTCGATCATCCCTAATAAACACCAATGCAGCGTTTCATACAGTTTTTGGTTTTTTTTTCAGCCAAAACCAGAAGTGCTTTGGATCAAAAGCCTTCATCAATAACCGCGTGAAGCCACCCTTCGCCGTCCCACATAGATACGCTAGCTTTATGTTAGAGGCTAACAAGAACTCCTGCAATTCCAAAGTATTCTTCCTTTTATTATTATATACTAAGCCCAATAATAAGATCCTTCTGAGGACAGCTACAATTCTGATGTAACGTAAGGTAACTAATGCATAAAAATCAAACTCACTATGGCTCATGAACACAGCAATGTACTATAACAAAAGGCCCAAAAGGCACACCGTGTCTGCCATACGCCGTGTTTCTCAAGGAGAATTGTGCCATAGCATGGCATGCAACAGAGCGTGCCACAATTTGCTACTCGCAAAATATCTCTAAGGAACATGGCGTTACAGAACAGGCCCTCGGAACACAACAGCCGTCATATTATAGATCCGTCTAACACGCCATGTTCTCGCAAACTTCAAACGTTAAAAAACAGCCTAAAATAAACACACACGCTCCGCTAAAAGGCTACGGAGAGATAAAGCTGGTGGACAATGGACAACCACATAGTGAATGTAAAGTCACAAGTTCTAATTGATAACATGTAACCTGGCCCAACTTTGTATGTGAATTACGCTCACGCCGTACAAAACGTTCAAGAGAAATAGCAAGATAAGTAAAAACAAATGCTGAAGGAACACGGGACGACGGAACCATATATTTATGGAACTACGCACATACATACACGGGACGACGGAACCATATATTTATGGAACTACGCACATACATACATGGGACGGCGGAACCATATATTTATGGAACTACGCACATACATACATGGGACGGCGGAACCATATATTTATGGAACTACGCACATACATACACGGGACGGCAGAACCATATATTTATGGAACTACGCACATACATACACGGGACGGCAGAACCATATATTTATGGAACTACGCACATACATACATGGGACGGCGGAACCATATATTTATGGAACTACGCACATACATACACGGGACGGCAGAACCATATATTTATGGAACTACGCACATACATACATGGGACGGCGGAACCATATATTTATGGAACTACGCACATACATACATGGGATGGCGGAACCATATATTTATGGAACTACGCACATACATACACGGGATGGCGGAACCATATATTTATGGAACTACGCACATACATAGGCTATGATGACTAGTGGTGAATAATCATGTCACATTAAAGCAAAAACAAGTCACACAAAAAAGCAAAAGAGCAAGAAAAACATAACAGTAAGTAAACAAAACACTTATTTGACCCAGCATTCCTCCTAGGACTAAAGTGGTTTAACTCTATATTTGAGAAAACAGATTATTCACAAATTCCAATGAGGTAAACCTCAAACTGCCCAAACCAGAAGAGAGAAAGAGGGTGTGATCAGCACACAAACGTTCATGGTCCCGATGCAGTAAAAACATAGGAAAGTCAGCCTGTACAAGCTGCCCCGAAAGCAAACACACAGGACCATCTGTAAGTCTAGACACGCACAATGGGTTTCTGGTTTCAAGAGGTATCATTGACATTGATCCTGTGTACACAGGAAATGGAAGGGTTAATGAAGACTCATGAAAAATCCATACCGGGGCGGAATTTGGATTCCACATTTTTTTTTTTTTTAAGTCAAAGACATCACCGAGCATTTCTGACACGATCCGATTCCAAAATGTTATCGAAGATTGATGGTCTATATATGTCAGAAGATGAATACCAGAAGCTCTCCAATAATGTCTACATTCAGCGATATGCAAGTATATATACTGTGGACACATTATTAGCGGAAGGCCACAAACATGTTTTCCAATAAACAGTCTGACAATAAATGGTTAACAGCCAGCAAGCAGAGGAGGTCGGTATTGTACATGAATATGGATGTCAGCTCATGCAATAAAACAATACCGTACATCAAACAAGCCAAAAACCTCAGGAACGCACATAGCAATGGAATTACTTTATTAAAAACGGCTAAACCGAGAACATTGCAATAAAGGACCAAATATTTCACATGAAACATAGAAGAAAAAAAGAGCAGCATCTCCCCAATCATCAAAGAACGGGCAAAGCCCTTATACCCTCCTCCAACAGAAACTGCAAACCAACACCGCAGGAATGTGAAAACATCCCAAGGCACATGTAGAGCAGAAACATGACCAGAACGAGGCAAGGTCCCAACCAGAGTGGAGCTCGGCATCCCCACCATCTGTGGGAGAAGGAACCAGAGGTCTCACACCAGTAATAAACTGTCCAGTGCAGAAACATGACCAGAACGAGACAAGATCCCAACCAGAGCGGAGCTCGGTATCCCCACCATCTGTGGGAGAAGGAACCAGAGGTCTCACACCAGTAATCAACTGTCCAGTGCAGAAACATGACCAGAACGAGACAAGATCCCAACCAGAGCGGCGCTCGGCATCCCCACCATCTGTGGGAGAAGGAACCAGAGGTCTCACACCAGTAATAAACTGTCCAGTGCAGAAACATGACCAGAACGAGACAAGATCCCAACCAGAGCGGCGCTCGGCATCCCCACCATCTGTGGGAGAAGGAACCAGAGGTCTCACACCAGTAATCAACTGTCCAGTGCAGAAACATGACCAGAACGAGGCCAGGTCCCAACCAGAGCGGAGCTCGGCATCACCACCATCTGTGGGAGAAGGAACCAGAGGTCTCACACCAGTAATCAACTGTCCAGTGCAGAAACATGACCAGAACGAGGCCAGGTCCCAACCAGAACGAGGCAAGGTCCCAACCAGAGCAAGGCAAGGTCCCAACCAGAGCAAGGCAAGGTCCCAACCAGAGCGAGGCAAGGTCCCAACCAGAGCGAGGCAAGGTCCCAACCAGAGCGAGGCAAGGTCCCAACCAGAGCGAGGCAAGGTCCCAACCAGAGCAGAGCTCGGCATCACCACCATATGTGGGAGAAGGAACAGTAATAAACTGGCCGTGGAGAATACACAGGAATCCAGGGTGTAAAAACTTACGACCCACCTGTGTTTCTACCATTCTCACTTGTCTACAACCAGAGTCAGAAGTGCAGACATAACAAACCCCGGTGAGCTTCATCTCCATCCGGGGAAGAGTTTGTGTAGATGTGGGCACATTGAATTCTATCAGATTAGCACTTCTCGCCCTTGTGGGTCCATGTAATTCTACTGTACCAGCTCAGGGACAAAAAAAACCAAAAACAAAACAGCTCATCTGAGACAAGGCTGGGGATTATATAGGATTCACACATGGCACCTTAAGGCCATGTTCAGACTTCGGTTTTGTTTTCAGCTTTCAGCAACTAATTCAGGAAACACTGTTTGGGTATGTGCAGACAGTGCCTCAGATGGTAGTGTAACCGCCAAGTCTTAGACACCAGAGAACACACCGCCAGCCTTTTCCTGAAGAGTCTTAGACGACTGTTCAGCCTCTCTGTTGACAATTTTTTTTTCTTAAAAAAGTGTATATAAAATAGTGAGCGGCTTCTAAATAGAAACCGCCAGTGGAATGGTCGGGTCACTCCTTGTAGCCTCTTATAAAAGGTCTGAAGCAGTTCTAAGAAAATCTAAAAAAGACATAAGATATGTACCGCAAGTCGCTTTGGCACTTCAGTGCATCTTCATTCATTTTTAAGCGCTTTTTCAGGTGGTTTCCTGAGTGAACCTGCCTGAAAAAGACTAGATTTCTAATAGGTTTTCAAATAGATTAAGGAGTTTTTTTGTATTTTGTTTGCATCCATCTGACCTGGAATGTCACGTTTGGAGCAGATTCCAGGAGGAGAGGGAAGAAAAAAATAAATCAACACGTGAGCTGCAAATTGGATTAACACTGAAATGAATAGAAAGTGTTTCAATCATTTTTGAAGCGTTTGGTCCGCACTGAAGACTGCAGAACAAACGGTCTGAACACATCCCAACAGCCTGCTTCAGGACAGTGAAACTACACAATCAGCAGTGATTACATTCATTTTCCATTAAAGCACCACTCCAGGATTTGTTGATTTTTCCCACCACTGGAGAAGTGCTTTTAATCCAATCCAAGTCCTTTAATTTGCCCCTAGTAAGATACTCATTTCTGGCGTCTTCACCTTTTTACTGACATGCTTTGGTCCCCTGGCTCCATCTTGTGACCACAACTTCTATCTGACCGTAAGTCAGAAGTTCTCAATGGAAGTCTATGAGAGCCAAAACCAGGCTCTCATAGACTTGCATTGAAAAGTGACCTCTGGCACGCTCCATGAAACACTGCTAGAGACCGACAAGTTTGGCAATGATAGAAGAACAGGGGTCAGATAACACAAATGTAAAGCACCACTCAAGCGGTGGTAAAAAAAATTAAATAAATAAAAAAAAAAAAATGCTGGAGTGATGCTTTGAGGATATGTTCACACTGACATTTTTCCTCAGGAAGTTTTGGAGCACAAAAAGTCTCCAAATTCCAGGCGTTCAAAACCCACGAGTTTTGATTGGAGAGTTTCTTGTCTAAAAACCACTGGGGGAAAAAAAAAAAAAACCCCACACACCACTCAGTGTGAACATAGCCCAACACAATGGGACTCATTAAAAGGTGGTGCCTGAATGTAGAGGTTGTCAAAATAGCAAAAATGGGCTCATATTTTTCAAAGTGGTGACAATTTTGTTGAAATTTGCTAGGCATATTAGACATTCCCTCTCACCACCTTTTGGGTGATGGTGGAATGATGGAAATTGCACCAAATATATAAAAATGCCGGATGTGACCCATTGCGCCACGCTGTGCACATTGGACTATGACTATAGGGTGACTTTGGCTACTTGGCATTCTGATAGCAATGTCACTCACAAGCTTGGTTTTGCCACAGGATGTGAAGAGGATAAAATGTATCATTCAGGCCACGTTCACACAATATGGCACTTGGCCTGAATGCGAGTCTCATCTAAAATACGGAAGACACTAGTGTAGCCTGTTCATGTGAAGAATTACTCTAAGCAGCCCCATCCAATACCGGTGGTCCGAGCGCTGCCTGTGTGATGGAAGTTTTTCGTGGACAGCACGGACCATAAATACGGCCGTGTGAACATAATCCTATTAGGAGCAGCAGTGGGACATTGGCCACACGACGTCCAGACTGGAAAATCTGTGCAGCCCTAGCCCAAGACCACGTTGAATCTCACATCTACCCTCTTTGTGGACCTCTTTGAAAATTAAAAGGGGGTAAAGGGGGGGGTAAGCAAAAGCCTTGGAAATAATGGATTTGGCACCTGCCATGAATACCACTTCAGTAGCATTTTTTCTACTTTGCGTAGGGCAGAAACAAATTAGCGGAGATTGGTGTTTTTTTATTTACCTCACAAACCCCCCCATAAGAAAAAAAGCAAGTTGTAAACCTGCCATGCGGCCACTTACGGTATGTGCACATAGGGGCGTTAATAAACAACGCTATGCCGGCTAACAATCAGAAGACCCGGGCTGTGTTTTCCCTCGTATGCCTCTCGTAGTGGCTTCACCGCAAGAGGGTTTATTTTTTTTAATTCTTTTCAACTCCATATATAACATAGAAGGACACTCCAAGTGGAGGTCCCCAGAAGAATGGACGGGTCACTTATAGACGGCTCACGGCTTTCGACCCCTGAAGTGGTTACGTTTTATAAGGTGGATCAATTCTGACACGGCTGTGAATATGTTCATGCTTTTCTTGCATTTTTAGGCGGAATCTACCTGATAAAGACACTGTGTGCACAGGTCCTTATAGCCCCTTGTCAGAGCTGATAACCCCTTAGGAACCAGGCCAATCACTGCATTTCATGGTGCTGTATCATGGCCCTTACACCTCTATAGGGCGTCCATATCATGCTGCGGTGGCTTTTTCTGTTGCACTGTGTGGCAGAGTGGCAGGGACTTGTGTCGCCATATAGTCTTTTCTCAGACACCCATACCTTGGTTACTTTTTAGTGTTTGCATATGGCTGCAAGACCCAGAACAAGCCAGGCAAGATCAAGCGAGCCATCTGCTATTCCTTGGTGACCTACGTTGGGGCTCGAACATTGCAACCATAACATATATGTTTAAATGCAGCCATCTTTACACATATTACATAGCGGCACAAAAGCAAAACGCGCTGTGCTCTGTCATTATTACAGTGGAGGAGGTGGTCTTATCTCCTCAGATGCCCCCAGTCACACATTATGGGAAACCTATTGAACAAATAAGTTCAGCATGGACGGCCACCATGATAGAAACCGCACGGATCCTCTATAGACAACTAATTCCATTGGCACCTTTGGTGTCCACCATGCGCAAAAATTGGCAATGCCATGACTTTTCGGGGGGGGGGTGTCAAGGAAAAATGGAGATAAAAGCACAGATGTATAATAAACTTTAGTCAAAGATATGACAGATGAATAAACAGAAACTGATGGTAAAACAAAAAATAGCCATGACCTGTCATTTTTGTACCCTTCACTCTGAAGTACATACACCTGTGTGCCCTCCCCCCAACCTCTGTGGGTACACTCACTTGCAATTGATGACCCCCCCTTTCGAGGGTACACTCACGTGCAATTGACCCCCCCAAAAGGTACACGTGTCCCTCCGACAGGGTACACTCACATTAGAACCTCCTCTCCACCAAGGGTACACACCTGCAATTGACCTCCTTGAGGGTACACGACCCCGCCGGGGGGTGCACTCACTCGCATTTGACACCCTGAGAGTACACTCACTTGCAGTTCACCATCTTGAGGGTACGTGCCCCCCCACCTCCACCCCCAGGGTATACTCCTGTTACGGTTGAGAACCACTTGTGACCACAGCACAGTTTTATCGCAAACTGCCAACATTTTTAGATAAAGTTAATGGACTGTATTTTTGTTTGTTTGTTTTTTTTTTTAAAGGTGAAACACATTAAATTTCAACTGTAAAAAAAAACCCACCACAACTAAACAAATGCCATTCGGCAAACCAAAGCAATGTGGGTTTTCACATTTGTGCGAGCGATTCGTCCCATGGAGCCAGCAGTGGACACAAGGTGCCGTATAGAAGAGTACTCCTACATGTTACACTGTGGGGAGGATTTCTGAAATTCTGTGGACACAAATGAATCCGTCCTGTCTTTGTTTTACTTCTCCATTTATGGAACATTCATGAATTGTATTGTTCCCTACCTGTTGCCATAACACGGCGGCCATATTGGTGGCCCGGCCTGATTCACCAATAGTTCCTGCTAAAATCAGGTAAAATAATACCGGCCGCCATCCCTGTGCATGGCAATACCGGGGGTCTACGTGAGTGCACATTATACATTTGGCGATACTTGGTCGAGTTGCTCGGACTCAGTCTAAGGAAACAGATAGTTCCCCCACTATACACAGCTGTGAGCGCAGATGTGGCCAATGTGGGGAGAAACCTGAAAATCCACAAAACTAAAAATAATCCTGGATCAGTCAGAGCATGACAATATTTGTACAATGCGGCGCAGGTTTATTTAGTGAAATCCAACATGCAGGCGTCATTTCATAGCTGACTTGCTTTGTCAGGTCCCTGCAGAGCATTTTCTCATCTATTCATCGCTTCACAAGAGGAGACGAGAATGACAGGACAACGGCTGGTAACCAGTCTAAGACAGGAATGTGAGGTCACCAGACCGGGCTCTTCACCTGGGGGAACGAGTGCGGCCCAATCCTCACTAATTAGAAAGACAACCAAGAACGAGAGCCCACCCGAACACAAGCGGCCATTGTGCAGCGCCCCATACAAAAGAGTGAATAAGGAGGAAACGACACCCCATTATTCCCTCGTTTACAACCAAAATAATCAACCTAAGCAAATCACTCCTCCAAATAGACAGCTAATTGTCTTATCACTAGGTCCAGCTCCTAGAGGTGTCTCAAGTGGAAATGGTCACCAACTGTTTTCTTAACTTCAACCACACCCTGCTCTTATCAGGTATCCAAGATTGAAGAGCAAGAGGCTTCTGCCAAAAAGCAACATTAAAGGCAGAATGACCAGATCAAACTTTAACCAGCAACTGAGGGGTCCGCAAATGAAAACACTGATCAATCATGTCATCCGGAGGCCATCAACACCTTCCAGGCCACGCATGACCCCAACTGGAGAAGAAGGATTATACTACGGAAGAAGTGGCCTGACCCAACCCAATAGGGGTAACACCACTGGGAGATCAGAGGTGAGACAAAATTAGGTTTTCTATCTCCTGGGATAAGCCCACCCTGATGAGTAATAGTGTGTACCCCAGGAGACCACGGGCCATCAGATATGCCAGGATTAAGTTTTCTATCTCCTGGGATGAGCCCACCCAATACTGTGTACCCCGGGAGACTATGGGTCATCAGAGATAAGCCAAGACTAAGCGCTCTAACCCACCCCGATGGGTAATACTGTGTACCCCAGGCGACCACGGCCCATCATATAAGCCAGGATTGAGTATTCTATCCCCTGGCATGAACCCACCCTGATGGGTAATACTGTGTACCCCCAGAGACCACGGCTCATCATAAGCCAGGATTGAATATTCTATCCCCTGGAATGAACCCACCCCGATGAGATATACTGTGTACCCCCAGGGCCACGGTCCATCATAAGCCAGGATTGAGTATTCTATCCCCTGGGATGAGCCCACCCCGATCGGTAATACTGTGTACCCCCGGAGACCACAGGCCATCAGAGATAAGCAAAGATTAAGTTTTCTGTACCCCAGGAGATCAGGGGCCACCAGAGATAAGACCAGTATTCCATCCCATGGATGAGCCCACCCTGTACCCCAGGAGATCAGGGGCCACCAGAGATAAGACCAGTATTCCATCCCATGGATGAGCCCACCCTGTACCCCAGGAGATCAGGGGCCACCAGAGATAAGACCAGTATTCCATCCCATGGATGAGCCCACCCTGTACCCCAGGAGATCAGGGGCCACCAGAGATAAGACCAGTATTCCATCCCATGGATGAGCCCACCCTGTACCCCAGGAGATCAGGGGCCACCAGAGATAAGACCAGTATTCCATCCCATGGATGAGCCCACCCTGTACCCCAGGAGATCAGGGGCCACCAGAGATAAGTATTCCTTCCCATGGATGAGCCCCCGGCCCCTGCAGGAGGGCCGATAACATGCCATGTATACAGCAGAGGGGCAGGCGGGCCAGCACCCCAGACCTGTGCGCCATGAGCCTCCATTGCTGCCCCAGCCAGGGGGAGCCTCACATGAAATCCAGAGCTGGTTCCACATGAACAAAGAGACCCCGGCTGCGGAGCTGGCAGCAGACGTCTCTCCACAGCAGGAGGAGAGGAGCTCCGGACCGCTGCGCCCCATCCCAGCAGCCCCGGCCGGGGGTGACCGCCTGTGGAGTCTCTGGCCATGCTGGGCTCTGTAGTCCTCGGTGGTCACAGCAGCACTCCGGGTCACAGCCCCACAGGTGGCCCCGCAGATGTCAGTCCCGCATTAGGAGGCAGAGCACGTAGTGGAGCATG
Source organism: Anomaloglossus baeobatrachus (assembly GCF_048569485.1). Taxonomy (NCBI): domain Eukaryota; kingdom Metazoa; phylum Chordata; class Amphibia; order Anura; family Aromobatidae; genus Anomaloglossus; species Anomaloglossus baeobatrachus. Next base: position 422,527,015 of record NC_134355.1, on the reverse strand, counting down.
GTCACGCACGGTCCCCGCATCTCACCTTCCAGTCCGGTGACCCCCGCCAGCAGCACCGAGCACAGCAGCAGCAGCAGCATGTCTGCTGACCCGCTCCCAGCAGTCCGCGTCACTGGGGACCGCAAGCCCTGTGCCTCCAGATCCAGGCGTGTGCAGCGAGAGCCTCTGTCCCCGCCCGGTTGTAGCCCGCGGGTGTACGCGGAGCGCTTTGTTCCTCCTCTCTGCGGGCGCGCAGCTTCCCTGGGGTCCACTCGTGCCACTCTGGCCCCCCGCGGGTGTTTACAGTCTCGTGGGCCCCCCCGCGGGTGTACTCGGGTAACTCCCGACCTCACACTGGCGAATCCCGCACTGCAGCCACAGCTCAGTCTGGGGGAGGGGGCGCGTCAATCACGGCCTGGCTCCGCCCTGTCAGCAGTCACCCCTCCTATTGCTAGTCCGCTACCAGCACAGGCTTCACCCAGCTCCACGCGGCACACGTGGGGGACAGCGCGCGGTGGGCGGGCTTTAGTAAAAAGATGAATTGAATTGGGCGGTGCGTGATGCTCTAACGCCCCGCCCCTTATTTGTATTGGTCGTTCATTCTGTTGCCATGGTAATATATTGGAAAATGTCAATCAGGGCAGAGTACCAGCTGCCGACAGCGACCTCGTGTGGCCACAAGCGTCACTGCAGCTAAGGTAAAAGGAAGAAATGAAGAATAAGAAGGAAATAGGAAAAAGGATAATGAGAAGTGTGGGGATCATTAAAGGCGATCTATCATCGCGCTCATTGGGCGACAACCTCTGGAGCAGATTTCCTCTTGCCTCCATTCTCAGCCCTTTGTGTCATCATGATGTAATCCGTGGTCTTGTTTACTTATCCAGGTTTCTTACCATTAGATCTGGTTTACATTCCTGAAAGGAAAGAAACTTACTGCACGAATGAGAAGGAAAACATTCTCCAGACATATGCAAATGTATGTGATGTGGCTATTAGTGAGGAGCGAGCACTGCCATGCTCGGGCACTGCTATGCTCGGGCACTGCTATGCTTGGGCACTGCTATGCTCAGGCACTACTATGCTCGGGCACTGCCATGCTCAGGCACTGCCATGCTCAAGCATTGCCATGCTCAAGCACTACCATACTCGGGCACTACTATGCTCGGGCACTGCCATACTCGGGCACTACTATGCTCGGGCACTGCCATGCTCTGGTACTACCATGCTCAAGCACTGCCATACTCAGGCACTACTATGCTCAGGCACTGCCATGCTTAGGCACTACTATGCTCGGGCACTGCCATGCTTAGGAACTACTATGCTCGGGCACTGCCATGCTCTGGTACTACTATGCTCAGGCACTACTATGCTCAGGCACTGCCATGCTTAGGCACTACTATGCTTGGGCACTGCCATGCTCTGGTACTACTATGCTCAGGCACTACTATGCTCAGGCACTGCCATGCTTAGGCACTACTATGCTCGGGCACTGCCATGCTCTGGTACTACCATGCTCAAGCACTACCATACTTGGGCACTACTATTATCGGGCACTGCCATGCTCAAGCACTACAATGCTCAGGCACTACTATGCTTGGGTGCTCGGTACTCATTGGGAGAAGTTGGATGGGCAGAACTTGAATACCTGACTATAATGGAAGTATTTAGGGAACTTGAGCATTTTTCCAGAAGATTTCCAGTAAAAATGCTCTCACTCCCCATTGACTTCCATTATACGCGGGTGCTTGAGTCACTCCTAGGTTTCCGACCTGCTCGTTATGAGTATGGAGCACTCGAGTGGTAGTGCTCGCTCATCACTAGGGACTATCAATATGGTGGAGAAAGTGGGTGATCTGCGCTGCTGGTTTCATATCAACATTAATGAGTCCCATATGCGGTGTCGGTGTGCGTATGAGGTATAATTCTCAACGCGTTTCACAGTTATCAAACCTACTCAGGAAGCCACATTAGTATAGAGGATTATGTCACATATACATCAGTGTGATCTCATGTACATGCTGCAAGCGGGCAGAAAACTAATGGAGCAGCCAGTAACCACGTCCTAATGACAGCCGCCACTAAGACCTCATTCAGACATTAGTGATTTTTCTCATATGCAAAAAAAGACAGATAAGGCTAAGTTCACACATCCTGTGTTTTCAATCCGTCAGGTCCGTCAGCAACGGATCAGTCATTTTCAAGATGTCAACTGATGCAACTGATGTGTTTTTCACAGGATTCCTTTCACAGGAATCCTGTGAAAAAACGGATCAGTTGCGTCCGTTACATCCGCTGTGCGTCCGTTTTTTGACGGATCAGTCATGATCCGTCTGTGTTTGGGACAGCCCAGTGGGTGTGCCAAGCATGCTGGGCATGCTCAGTAGAGCATGACGGAATCCTGCGCTGGATTCCGTTGTAAGACGGATTACGACGGAATCCAGCACCATAGACATGCATTACAAGCTTGACGGATGGCGACGGATTCCTGCGCGGCGCGTTAATTTTGACGGCCCGAAAAACGTTACATTCTGCGTTGCTCCCCGCTCGGCGGTCAGTCAAAAACGACGGACCGCGACGCAGCGGATGCAATGCAGGGTCATCAGTCGCTAATAGAAGTCTATGGGGAAATACAGGATTCCTGCAAAATATTTTGAAGGATACCGTAATTCCCCAAGGCGACGGATTGTGACTGATGCAAAACACAGGATGTGTGAACTTAGCCTAATCAGTTTAATCAGTCCCGAGTGGAGACAGTGAGGATGATGTCTGTAAACGGCTGTGGAATATGATGGTGATATATAAGTGTAGAGGCAAAAACTGATGCCTGAATGAAAAGACTGAGACATTCCTAATCTTAAGCCTCATTCACACTTTATTATTTTCCATCAGTGTTTGTATGCCAAAGACAGGAGTGGAACTTCCAGAGAAAAACTATAAGGCCTAAGCCACACGGCATGAAAATCGGTGCGAGTGGAGTGTGATAAAACATCGCATTCCCCTCGGACCAATATTAGCCTGTGTGTGAGCACACATGAGCGATTATTATCTCAGCCCTAATCGGACCGAGAAAACAATCGCAGCATGCTTCCACTGTAATACGAGACTCTTTCTCTCGCACCCATTCAAGTCTATGGGGTGAGAGGAAAATCGCACTGCACTCGCGGTACACCGGTGTAATGCGAGTGCAGGGCGAGAATGGCAATAGCCAGCTACGGGGGAGAAAGGGAGATAAATCCCTCCCTCTCCCCCTCAGTACCGATCCGCCGCTCCTCAGTGCCGGCCCGCCCCCCACAGCTGAGGTCCACTCACACAGTCGGACCTCAGTTGCAGGGACACTCGCATGACACTCGGCTCTGCTGTACTGCAAAAGCAGCATGAAAGACTGTCAGAAAGCATGCCACATGAAAGCTGTGATTAAAAATCATGGTTATTCCACAAAAATATTGATTTCTGAGCTCTTCCTGAGTTAAACCATTAGAATTGTTGTTCCTAAATTATTAATAACTTTTTTTTTCTTTGCATTATTTCAGGTGTCTGAAAGCAATGTGTATTTTTTTGTTATTTTGACCATTTCTCATATCCAGAAAATAAATACAAAATTTTTCGCTTGGAAATTCAGAGACGTCAGTAGTTTATAGAATAAAAGAACAATTTACATTTTACTCACAAATATACCTATAAAGAGAAAAATCAGAAAAACTGACAATTTTGAAGTGGTCTCTTAATTTTTGACAGAGCTGTTTATATCTACCCTCCACTCACCAGAATCAGGCACACAATATAAAGTGCAAAAGATTTTTCTGTAGTTTTACTTAAGGCGCCAAGTACAAGGGAACATGTGGTGGGGGAATTAATAATGAGTTTCTGTCAACAACCCATCTCAAACCAGCGCTATAAATCACTAAATGGGGCAAAAATGTACATATTACCTAAAGTGCCCAGTGCAAGATGATATACAGGAGGAGTTCCAGCTGGTCACAGTGATCCCCACAAAGGACCTAGAAACCCCAACGCACGTTTCGCTTTGGGTTTATGCTTCATCAGGGAGGGAGATCCTGGTCTTGCTAAGCCAAACAAGAAGATCCCTGAGATCTCCACTTAGTGACACCTTGGTTGGTAACATTTTTGGCCTGGGAAACAAATATCAACTCTATTTTCTAATATTCTACTGTGTTCTTAAAGGGGTGGTTCACCCATATTTTTTATTTTCTAGATCGATATTATATTGAGAAACAATGTCTCTCTCAAATACCTTATGTTGGCAATAGTGCCTGTGAGAGGCCTTATGATTAAGGACTCTTTTCTGTTTTTATGCTGAAGTCCAAAACGCGTTAACTCCCATGGATTAACATCTCTTTCGGTTTTCACGGATGGTATTTTTAATACTCTCAAATAAAAATTATGATGATTTTATTCTAAGAGGTTGTGCCGGATCCTTTCCTTTCCCTTTTTGCTATAGCAGACCGCTGTTCCCCGCTTTGTGACCCCTGGGCTCCGTGACCTCGAGGATCCGGTGACGTCACGTCAAGTTCCTGATCACATCTCATCATTGGGGCAGGCCCCAGTCTTCCTGAGTCACTGAGCTGTGGGCGGTGTTTCACCGCTTGTCACAAGCCCAGTGTGTCCCCTGCTTGCAGCGCTCTGCTGTGAGGGAGGAGGGAGCAGATGGGCTGTGACGAGTGGTGAAACATCGCCCACAGCCCATCAGTCACGGACACTGCGGCTGGCCGTGGTGTCAGGAACTTGACGTGACGTCACCGGATCCCTGAGGTCATGCAGTTTGGGGGTCAGGCATGGGGACCAGCGGTCCGCAATAGCGACTCTCACAGGCACTATTGCCAACATAAGGTATTTGAGAGAAACTTTGTTTCTCAATATAATATTGATCTAGAAAATAAAAAATATTGGTGAACCACCCCTTTAATATTTCTGTACATCGAACTCTCTTCTTGAATAGAAGAAAGCTTTACTGATGTATTGTAACTTGTAACATAGACAAAGTTACAAACAAGCGATCCCTCATAACACGGCCTTGATGCGTATCATGACTTGTAGACATCACGGCAGCCGTCTCCAGGAATGTGTAAATATCCTAGATACGTATAAGAAAACGACCAAAATCACCGTCACATAAAAGGAAAATCTAGGAAAAAACTGATCTACAGATTTACTGAGAAAGATAAATCTGCGCCATGACCGCACATGTTCCTGCCCGAATTGAGAAGACGGAATATTTCCTCCTTTTGCCGATACCTGCCTATAGAAAATAATGCACACATCACATTGTGGGAATAGAAGTGAAGTGATGGCAGGGCATGTATAGGCTTTGGGTAATTAATTGTAATCCCTAGACAGCACTATCCCCGTTGAGTCATTATACCATCATTTCACATATATCTGGCCGTATGCAGACGTAAACTCATATTCTTGGAGAGTATGTCGCAAAAAGGATTGCTCATTTCGAGGGAAGGTGAATAGTACACAGTGCTGTCTCAGGCGTTGCAGATATATTTCGTCCCTTCGCACCTACTTTGATTTCCTTCTATTTCTTTCCTCCATACTGACATTCGAGGCTTTTAGCATTTAGTGGGAAAAGGAGTTCTGAAACCCTCCCATGTGACTCCGAAGCCTCTTCAAGTGTCATCCTCTGGCCTAGGGCTCCACTGATACTTTGCAATGACAGCGATTCCGTTGTCTCCTGGGATCCTCTAATAAGTACTTTTGGCATAGAGGTGACCCTACTTGGAATGACAGGATGTCATTGTCCAGCTAGACATATGGTGTTAAGATGTTAAACGATTGTGCACAAGCAGTTAGTGCTTTTCAGCTATCTTTACTTGCCAACGTGTGAGTGATGTATTTTGTATTTCGGAAGCCCAGATAACCTCAAAACAGTGTAACTGTTTGCTGAAGATTCCAGGTCAATGAGCAGGTCTGACCGAAGATTAGAGCAGTGGATGTCTCCTCAGATGACACCTCCTGAAATACAATAATTGTGCTCCTAGAATAAAATAGAGTAATGCAAAGACAAAACTGGCTAATATTTATGGACGCTGAGAACAAAGAAGAGCATTGTGGCCCGTAGCACCAGACAAATTGAAGGTATAATGTAGAAAGCAGGTAAGGAGAGATTCCCACCATGTTTGGGCTCTGGAATTGGTGGGTAACCTCCTGATATATACATCTAGCTTGCTTCATTACATTGCTGTCTACATATTTATTTACTTCACTCACTTAGACCCGCAACACACATCCGTTTTTTTCGTACGTGTGTGGTACGTATTTGCACGTACCGGAGACACGGAGACCCATGTTATTCAATGGTAGATGGCACACACACGTAAAATCACACGGAACGTGTGTCCATGTGGTAAGTACGTGTGTGCGCTTTTCTACACGGACGACATGTCCGTTTTTGGCCGTCAGCACGCAGGCACGGACCCGCTCTAGTCTATGGGTCCGTACCTGCACGGACCGCACACGGAGCATGTCCGTGTTCAGCACGTATCGTCCGTGTCCGTTTTTCATCACGAAATCTGAAACACTTGTTTCCAATCTATCAGGTCAATTGAAAGCAAACAACAACACCAGGATCTCATGATGAATGATTAAATCGTTAATTGGGTAAGAATGTGGGCCTTTATAAACGGACAGCACACGGACAGCACACGTACGTATTTTATGTCAATACGGACATTCCACACGCACACACGGCTCGCATACGCCATCACACGGATGCCATACGTATCGGAGAAACGCCCCTAAAAACGGAACACGGACCCGAAAAACGGACCGTAAGACACGTAAGTTTTTTTTGCGGAAGTGTGTTTTAGGCCTTATATAGCGCTATGATATCCATAACGCTTTACAGACATCATCCCTGTCCCCATTGGGGCTCACAATCTAAATTCCCTATCTGTATGTCTTTGGAGTGTGGGAGGAAACCAAAGAACCCGGAGGAAACCCACGCAATTACGGGGAGAACATACAAACTCCTTGCAAATGTTGTCCTTGGTGGATTTGAACCCAGGACCCCAGTGCTGCACTGCTAACCAATGAGCTATCTAATTTTTTTTTGGTCTAGAAAAGTGTAATAAATTACTCTTTTCAATGCAACAATATATTCCCCTAAAAAGAGCATCATGTTATATACATACAAGAAAACCAGCAGAACAACATCCAGCGGAACTAGTAAGGTGTCTCATACTCAAAAATATACAAAAAATACTTTATCCACTTTAAAATTCCATTCCAGTTTTTTTAGGCAGATCAATAGGACGCGCCAAAACGCGTTGTCGCTGCTAGATTGCACACATCCTCCTATTGCTCGGCCTAAAAAACTGGAATGGAATTTTAAAGTGGATAACGAAAGTATAGTAAAGTGTTTTTTTTTTTTAATATTTTTAAACATGAGACTCCTTACTATTTCCGCTGGATGTTGTTCTGGTTTTCTTATTTGTTGAACACTGGATTCTCTACCCCTCTCTGTGCGGTACAAAGGAGTAACCATTCCTATGCTATACTCGGATTGAAAAGACACATTGATCGGTAAGCCGACAAACCCTCTTTTATTGTTTTTCAATTTTTGTATGTTATATACATAGTTACAGTAGGATCTGGTGGCAGATGTATATACAACAGGTCATACCCATAACTGCACGGAGTGACAGATCGGGCTTCATTCTGATGTCTGTGCTGCTACAGATAGAACATCCCACCAAGGACACCATCTGCAAGGAGTTTGTATGTTCTCCCCGTGTTTGCGTGGGTTTCCTCTGGGTTCTCCGGTTTCCTCCCACACTCCAAAGACATACAGATAGGGACCTTAGATTGTGAGCCCCAATGGGGACAGCATTCCTGATGTATGTAAAGCGCTGCGGAATATGTTAGCGCTATATAAAAATAAAGATTTCATTTTTTTTTATAACGATTATAGTTTATTGGGCTGTCCGCGGTTTTGTCCCACCACCTGTCCATAAAAAATTAAGGAGACACCCATTTTTGATTTTTGAGTCACAGATTAACTTTGTCCTTAGAAATCAATGGATCTGTTTAAAAAACAAAATGACTGCACATATTTTATTTGGTCCTTGTGTTATCCGAGTGTTTGTTTCTGGATACAAGGAAAACTGACGGTAAAAATGGAGAAATGGATCAAGAATGAACGAAAATTAGATCTATGCAAGAATAAATGGTCGCGTGTTTGAGACCTTGGAGAGGTGGAATCTGGACATTTGTTATTGGTAACATAACCTTTTAATTTGTACATTTTTATAATCATGACAGTTTTAGACAAGTGTAATATCATGACCGCAGTCAGTGTAATGCTGTTATTAAATGCCATCGGACCTGCAGTCAGCCAGTTCCTATGGCTATAATAAGGCTCTGTTCACACGACTGTATTTTCTGTCCATGTGCTGTCTGTAAATAAATGGACCCCACATACACACGGATCAGTGTTATTCAATGAGGCAGTGAAGTGGATGGAAGAAAAGGGTTAATCCGCGCTGTAAGAAGATCACTGAAGATCGATGAAGATTAAAACGTCTGATTTTATTTTTCTACGCGTTTTAGAGCTTCAGGAACAAAATCAATAATATACACTGGTTGTGTACAATATTGATTTTGTTCCTGAAGAAGGAGTTATACAGCTCCGAAACACGTAGAAAAATAAAATCGATTTTCAGTGATCTTCTTCTGGTAGAGCGGATTAACGCTTTTCTTCCATCCACTTCATCGCTATCTTCCTGGGTTCCGCGGCAGCCATCCTTATCACGTGGTTTTAGTGGTGGTGTCTTTAACACAACCACACCAGGTTAGTGCAGCTAAAGTCCTTTTTGGTACCACCGGATAAGACACCATTTTGTCCTTTGTCGCTTCAGTTTTTATGACGTATTCAATGAGGCAGGGCAGATGAGAGATTTTTTTTTTTTTCGCTTAATCTGTGAGTTAAAAAAATGGCAGTATGCACTAGTTTCATCCATGTGTCAGATGAGACTCGCTCACTGAAGTCTAGCAGCGTGTAAAAAAAATCTGCTGCCGTACAGAGCCACCGTATAACATCCGAACGCTACAGATACATTGCAATTCTGTAATATAGGAAAATATAAATGGTCCTGTATATTAGTGATAGCTGCTGTAAAATAAAACGGACTGTACACAGATGACACCGTGAGAAAAAAGTCATCCAAGTTTTCTGGATGAGACTCTGACGCCTTCTTAGGCTGTGTCCGCACTTTGTGTTTTTACCTGCGTTTGTGCAGCGTTTTGAATTGCAGCGTTTTCATGCCAAAAGGCATGCGTTTTGATTTTCAAGCAAAGTCTATGGGAAAAGTGGATTTCTTGTGCGCACTTTGCTGTTAAAAACGCTGCGTTTAATTTGCATAATTTTGGGCAGAAACTCTGCGTTCAAAGAAGCAGCATGTCAGTTGTTTTTGCCATTTGGGCTGCGTTTTGCTAACATTGAAGTCAATGAGAAGTTGCAAAAATCAAGCTACATCAAAATTCCTGCTTTTTGGCTGCAGAAAACATGCGTTTTGGTCTACATAAACGCATGCTTTTCTGACATCAAAATAATGGCATGATACAGTTAGGTCCAAAAATATTTGGACAGTGACACAATTTTCGCGAGTTGGGCTCTGCATGCCACCACATTGGATTTGAAATGAAACTTCTACAACAGAATTCAAGTGCAGATTGTAACGTTTAATTTGAAGGTTTGAACAAAAATATCTGATAGAAATTGTAGGAATTGTACACATTTCTTTACAAACACTCCACATTTTAGGAGGTCAAAAGTAATTGGACAAATAAACCAAACCCAAACAAAATATTTTTATTTTCAATATTTTGTTGCGAATCCTTTGGAGGCAATCACTGCCTTAAGTCTGGAACCCATGGACATCACCAAACGCTGGGTTTCCTCCTTCTTAATGCTTTGCCAGGCCTTTACAGCCGCAGCCTTCAGGTCTTGCTTGTTTGTGGGTCTTTCCGTCTTATGTCTGGATTTGATCAAGTGAAATGCATGCTCAATTGGGTTAAGATCTGGTGATTGACTTGGCCATTGCAGAATGTTCCACTCTTTTGAACTCATGAACTCCTGGGTAGCTTTGGCTGTATGCTTGGGGTCATTGTCCATCTGTACTATGAAGCGCCGTCCGATCAACTTTGCGGCATTTGGCTGAATCTGGGCTGAAAGTATATCCCGGTACACTTCAGAATTCATCCGGCTACTCTTGTCTGCTGTTATGTCATCAATAAACACAAGTGACCCAGTGCCATTGAAAGCCATGCATGACCATGCCATCACGTTGCCTCCACCATGTTTTACAGAGGATGTGGTGTGCTTTGGATCATGTGCCGTTCCCTTTCTTCTCCAAACTTTTTTCTTCCCATCATTCTGGTACAGGTTGATCTTTGTCTCATCTGTCCATAGAATACTTTTCCAGAACTGAGCTGGCTTCATGAGGTGTTTTTCAGCAAATTTAACTCTGGCCTGTCTATTTTTGGAATTGATGAATGGTTTGCATCTAGATGTGAACCCTTTGTATTTACTTTCATGGAGTCTTCTCTTTACTGTTGACTTAGAGACAGATACACCTACTTCACTGAGAGTGTTCTGGACTTCAGTTGATGTTGTGAACGGGTTCTTCTTCACCAAAGAAAGTATGCGGCGATCATCCACCACTGTTGTCATCCGTGGACGCCCAGGCCTTTTAGAGTTCCCAAGCTCACCAGTCAAATCCTTTTTTCTCAGAATGTACCCGACTGTTGATTTTGCTACTCCAAGCATGTCTGCTATCTCTCTGATGGATTTTTTCTTTTTTTTCAGCCTCAGGATGTTCTGCTTCACCTCAATTGAGAGTTCCTTAGACTGCATGTTGTCTGGTCACAGCAACAGCTTCCAAATGCAAAACTACACACCTGTAATCAACCCCAGACCTTTTAACTACTTCATTGATTACAGGTTAACGAGGGAGACACCTTCAGAGTTAATTGCAGCCCTTAGAGGCCCTTGTCCAATTACTTTTGGTCCCTTGAAAAAGAGGAGGCTATGCATTACAGAGCTACGATTCCTAAACCCTTTCTCCGATTTGGATGTGAAAACTCTCATATTGCAGCTGGGAGTGTGCACTTTCAGCCCATATTATATATATATAATTGTATTTCTGAACATGTTTTTGTAAACAGCTAAAATAACAAAACTTGTGTCACTGTCCAAATATTTCTGGACCTAACTGTATGTCCCTTTACACACACACATAGTCCGACAATTAAATTAATGAAAAATATGAATTTATTGTTATTTTAGCCATAAATAGTATAAAACCGCTATAATTATATTAAATATAATTATTAGCTTTATGATTTAAATAATTATATTTGTTTTCATTATTTTTTCCTAGTTTTTGTATGTTAAAACTTTATTTAGTAGTGTTTCTTTAATCAAAACGCATCTGACTTTAAGCAATGGAAAAGCATGTAAAAAGCGCTAAAACGCGGTAAAAACGCACACGTATTTACCGCTTTTTTGTGGTCAAAAGCAACTTTGGCAAAAACCACTTCTGCCAGAGGATGTGTTTAGAACTGCAACTGTGGCGCCCCTGACCTGGTCAGGCACCACTGAGTACTGCACCCATGCTGGGGACAGTACAACACAGGTAATCCAGAAGGCTGACCGAGGTGTGACTACACAGGCGCATAGTGATCAGGTCTCACACATGTACCTTTGGGAGGACCCCTGGGGATCCCAGGAGGGGGCGAAGCCGGTGCAAAGCCTCCATCTCCACTCAAGGGGTGTGGTAGAGAGCCTGGTTGCTAGGTGACGTAGGCAGGCACGAAGGGAAAAAGGGAAAGACAGGACAGAGAGAAGTCTGAAGCAGAGTGTGGAGGAGTGAGGAGCATGGAAGTGGAGCTCAGACAGGAGCAGCAGTGCAGGTCCCACGAGTGAGCCGGTTTAGTGTGCAGCTCAGGGGGGAGCAGAAGCAGACCCTGGAGCTGTTGCAGTCTAACAGCGTCCGCGCAGTGACTACCGACGGGGGAGAACGGTCACCTAGTAGTGCTACCCGAAATCCACACACAGCTAAAGAGAGAGCAACGGAGTGGGAAGTAAGGAGACTGCCAGGGAGTTACCAGGCCCAAACGGGTAGCAGGTCCCAGTGCAGAGATAGATCCAGCTTTCTTCTGCCAAACCTGCTTGAGGGGGCACTTCACACCCCCAAGACCACACTACAGAGTCCGCAGCCACGTAGCCACAGTTAGGGCCCATAGTTCACAGGAGGCAAGCTGCCGGAGTGTCCTGGTCCAGGCTACAAGCAAACGGGCCAAAACGAAGGGGAGAGAGGCACCAGCAACTTCCCTGGGTGACCCCCATAGGGACTAAAAGTCGGGGTTACCCCAAAACGTAAAGGGCTAAGGAAGGCGAGTCGGTAGCCACCCTCATCAGTCAGCCTGAAGCACACCTGGTTCCAGCCTGGTTCATCCCAGCAACGCCCGGGTTACTCACCCTGCCATCAACAGTGAGTAAAACCCCTGAAAGACATTCTGCTTGTGTTGAGTTATTCTGCGCCTTGTGGTTCCACACACTTACACAGGGCCCTGGGGCTTGCCTCACTCTCAGGAGGCTATTACAACTGACTGCACCCACCATCAGCCCCAGGCATCCCTTAATCTGCAGTGGCGGTCCCCATTGACCGCAATTCTGAGAGTGGCGTCACGACAATCCTAAATAGAAGATCTCCTACCTGTGACAAGACCCAGCTGCGTGGAGTCCCTGAAGGTAATGCACCGACACAATACTGCTGGGGCCTCACATCTGGCGTCACGAACAGGATAAGGACTAGACCTGTTCAGACAGGTGACCATGTGCCTGGGCGGTCCGCTTGAAAAATTGGAAGCGCCGCCATATTGCCACCATGAAAAGCGCGCTGAAAAACAACAGCAGCCCGCGCTGGGAGAAGTTACCGCCCACGAAGAGGTGTGGCTACCCAGAGATCCCCTGCAGAGTCCTGACCTCGCAAGTGATGGGAGCGGAGGCGTTCAGAGACGTCGGGACAGAAAGGGAGCCAGAAGCCTGCTACTAGAAGAAGGAGGCGCAGAGGAAATGGCGTCTGGACGCAGAGACCGAGAGCCAGGCTCCGCTGCCTGGTGGTATCGGGAACTTGCCCAGTTCTGCGACCGACTGGAGGCCAGGGTCGTAGAGCAGATCAGAGAGGGACGCACGGAGCTTCTGGAGATGGCTGCAGCGGTTCAGGCCTATGAGAGGGGAACCGCACGACGAGTGCCAGACCGAGCGGCGACGACTCAGACCCCGATGGTGCCACCGATGGGTGAGTCCAGTGTTGCCCTTGCCAGCGCGAGTGCCCCGACCCCTGCTGCCACGCCCGCGGTCCCTGAAGAGGCGCCCGGCGCGGCGACGCTAAACCAGGCCGCAGCCACGCCAGGTGCGGCCCGCCAAGATCCCTCCGCAGCCGCGACCCTCCTCCACGCCGCAGGTGTGACGCTGACCCAGGCCGCCGCCATGCTAGGTCCGGCCCGCCAAGCCCAGATCGCTGTAGCGACGTCCAGCCCAGCCTGCACAGATCCCATCGCAGCTGCGACGCCAATCCAGGCCGCCGCAGCGATGCCCTGCCCGGCCCGCCAAGAACCGGCCACAGTAGCGATGCCCGCTAAGACTGCAACAGCGACGCTGATCCAGGTCGCCGCGGCGACGCCCAGCTCGGCCCGCCAAGACCAGGCCGCCACCATGCAGGGCACGGCCCACAAAGACAAGATTGTACAAGTATTTACCCCGGCCTGCAAGGCCAGAGCAGACACCACTCCCCAGTCCAAGGAAGTCCCTGCTAGGAAGTCCCTGCTGGGAGAGGACCCCGAATACTGGAAGCTGAAGGCTGACCTAGAGGCCCAGTTCCCACAGGAGATGGTGGACCGGTATCTGCTCCCTCCGCACACCCACAGGAAGACTCCTGCAACATCCACGCCAAAGAGTCCACCGCCCTGGCCTGCTGATGAAAATCCATCCCTAGCGCTGCCACAAGAGGAGTGCCCAGAAGAACTAAGGGGGAGGGGAGGACAGAAGGCTGAGGAGCTGACCCCGGAGCCATCAGCAGTGGATCCATGCCCAGAGCCAGAGATGTTGCCATATTCCCGCTGGGATGAAGAGGGCCCGACACCCTCCGCTGAGGAAGATTTGTCCAGAAACCTCACCTGGGAGCCTGCAAGCGGTGAAGTAGCAGCCCAGCAGAATCCAGCCCGCAAGACACGGCGCCGCAGCAGAACAAAGTTTTCCCCTGCACCGCAATCTCCGGATAGAAAAGATGAAGTAACAGCCAGAGACTTGGAAGAGAACCGGTCTTTAAGGAGAGCTAAATCCCAGGTCAGAGGCCCACTTTGTCGAGGAGTTGTGGAAGACTTCAGTTTGAAGAGTGGATATGGTTTCATAGTTGCACCTGGTATGAAAGAAGGCATCTTTGTGAACAGAAGGGATGTTAGAGCCCATTTGCCTAGAGGACATCCAGGAAGAAACTTACAGATGGGAGATACAGTGGAATTCACAATGCATCAAGGAGAAAGAGGATGGTATGCCCTAGATGTTACACCATGTCCCAGAAATCCCTACAGAAACAAAGAAGAAGAGGAAAGAAAAGATAAAGAACCCATTGATGAGACCACTACAGATGATGACAGAGATGGAGAAAGCAACAGGTGCCACAGCCCTACAGGCCCAAGCCCTGGTGAGGAGGAATCTGTGTAAAGCAAAGTAGGAAGTACAGCAAGTTAAAGTTTTGAAAAGTTTGCAACGTTAATGTTCAAGAAATGTGCCCACATGAACTAGTGTGAGAAACCCATGAACCTTAAGGCTATGAACTGGCTATAGCCACAAACTCTCGCAGTGTAAATAGTTACCCCAGAGGTACCACCACCAGAGCCAGCCTGTTTAGGGGCCTGGCTCGCCTGCAACCAGGGAGCACGCCTGTTTATGGGGCCTGGCTCACCTGCAACCAGGGAGCACGCCTGTTTATGGGGCCTGGCTCTCCACCACAAAGAGGGTACCTGGTCAGCACCAACAGTGGAGGCCGCCTCTACATCCTGCCAGAAGAGGCTGAAGGCGCGGCTCCACCAGGCCAGGTATACCCTGAAACCACCCGACCATGAAAGCCGCCTCTACATCCTGCCAGAAGTGGCTGAAGGCGCGGCCAACGTGAGAGGGTTTTGGGTGGGTTAACGGACTTGTGGGTGGAGGGTGGTGATGTATGGTACCTGGTGGTTTTAAAATGTTTTACGATGTTTTAATGTTTTATGCATTTTAAAATGTTGTCTTGCAGCCCGAGGACGTGCTGGTGATAACTAAGGGGGAATGTGGCGCCCCTGACCTGGTCAGGCACCACTGAGTACTGCACCCATGCTGGGGACAGTACAACACAGGTAATCCAGAAGGCTGACCGAGGTGTGACTACACAGGCGCATAGTGATCAGGTCTCACACATGTACCTTTGGGAGGACCCCTGGGGATCCCAGGAGGGGGCGAAGCCGGTGCAAAGCCTCCATCTCCACTCAAGGGGTGTGGTAGAGAGCCTGGTTGCTAGGTGACGTAGGCAGGCACGAAGGGAAAAAGGGAAAGACAGGACAGAGAGAAGTCTGAAGCAGAGTGTGGAGGAGTGAGGAGCATGGAAGTGGAGCTCAGACAGGAGCAGCAGTGCAGGTCCCACGAGTGAGCCGGTTTAGTGTGCAGCTCAGGGGGGAGCAGAAGCAGACCCTGGAGCTGTTGCAGTCTAACAGCGTCCGCGCAGTGACTACCGACGGGGGAGAACGGTCACCTAGTAGTGCTACCCGAAATCCACACACAGCTAAAGAGAGAGCAACGGAGTGGGAAGTAAGGAGACTGCCAGGGAGTTACCAGGCCCAAACGGGTAGCAGGTCCCAGTGCAGAGATAGATCCAGCTTTCTTCTGCCAAACCTGCTTGAGGGGGCACTTCACACCCCCAAGACCACACTACAGAGTCCGCAGCCACGTAGCCACAGTTAGGGCCCATAGTTCACAGGAGGCAAGCTGCCGGAGTGTCCTGGTCCAGGCTACAAGCAAACGGGCCAAAACGAAGGGGAGAGAGGCACCAGCAACTTCCCTGGGTGACCCCCATAGGGACTAAAAGTCGGGGTTACCCCAAAACGTAAAGGGCTAAGGAAGGCGAGTCGGTAGCCACCCTCATCAGTCAGCCTGAAGGACACCTGGTTCCAGCCTGGTTCATCCCAGCAACGCCCGGGTTACTCACCCTGCCATCAACAGTGAGTAAAACCCCTGAAAGACATTCTGCTTGTGTTGAGTTATTCTGCGCCTTGTGGTTCCACACACTTACACAGGGCCCTGGGGCTTGCCTCACTCTCAGGAGGCTATTACAACTGACTGCACCCACCATCAGCCCCAGGCATCCCTTAATCTGCAGTGGCGGTCCCCATTGACCGCAATTCTGAGAGTGGCGTCACGACAATCCTAAATAGAAGATCTCCTACCTGTGACAAGACCCAGCTGCGTGGAGTCCCTGAAGGTAATGCACCGACACAATACTGCTGGGGCCTCACACAACTACCTCAACGCAAAGTGCGGACTAGAGTTGAGCGCGGTTCGTGGTTCGTGGTTCTCCAGTTCGCGGCTCGAGTGATTTTGGGGCATGTTCTAGATCGAACTAGAACTCGAGCTTTTTGCAAAAGCTCGGTAGTTCTAGAAACGTTCGAGAACGGTTCTAGCAGCCAAAAAACAGCTAAATCATAGCTTGGTTTCTGCTGTAATAGTGTAAGTCACTCTGTGAATCAAACTATTATCACATTTCAGTGTATAGTGTGCGTGAACAGCGCCTTCAGATCACTGCTGTTTCTATAATGGCGATCGCCATTTTTTTTTTTTTTTTTTCTTGTCTTCCTTCCCTAAGCGCGCGCGTCTTGTGGGGCGGGCCAGCATGTCAGCCAATCCCAGACACACACACAGCTAAGTGGACTTTGAGCCAGAGAAGCAACGGCATGTGTGATAGGATCTGCATGTCACATGTCCCTGCATTATAAAACCGGACATTTTCTTCACGGACGCCATTATCTGCCTTCTGCGTCTTTGGTGTCAGACATCACTGTCGCAGCTCCGTCTTCCTGAGTCCTATAGCCGATACAGCTGTATGCGCTGCATACACAGCGTTAGACAGCTTAGGGAGAGCACTTTATAGCAGTCCTTTTAAGGGCTCCAACCGGCAGGGTCAGAGAGCCATAGGTGACAGGTCCTGCAAACAGCAACAGCGTCTGTGTAGCCCAGGTCAGGGATTTCCTACCTGCATTTCACCATTAGGAGGGAATAGAAAGGCAGTCTTCCATTCCTCTACCCAGAGCACCACAATCCTGCCACTGTACCCTCTTGTCCTCTGCACACTCCAACTGATAACTAAGCCATTATACTAGCAAACACTCAGTGTACCTAGTGGCATCCTATACGTGGCTATTGGACTTTGCTATAGTCCCACTAGTGCAAAGACATTTGCAGAGCGCGTCTGCCTGCGTTGCACACTACAACTCATTCTAACCAAGCCATTATACTAGCAAACACTCAGTGTACCTAGTGGCATCCTATACGTGGCTATTGGACTTTGCTATAGTCCCACTAGTGCAAAGACATTTGCAGAGCGCGTCTGCCTGCGTTGCACACTACAACTCATTCTAACCAAGCCATTATACTAGCAAACACTCAGTGTACCTAGTGGCATCCTATACGTGGCTATTGGACTTTGCTATAGTCCCACTAGTGCAAAGACATTTGCAGAGCGCGTCTGCCTGCGTTGCACACTACAACTCATTCTAACCAAGCCATTATACTAGCAAACACTCAGTGTACCTAGTGGCATCCTATACGTGGCTATTGGACTTTGCTATAGTCCCACTAGTGCAAAGACATTTGCAGAGCGCGTCTGCCTGCGTTGCACACTACAACTCATTCTAACCAAGCCATTATACTAGCAAACACTCAGTGTACCTAGTGGCATCCTATACGTGGCTATTGGACTTTGCTATAGTCCCACTAGTGCAAAGACATTTGCAGAGCGCGTCTGCCTGCGTTGCACACTACAACTCATTCTAACCAAGCCATTATACTAGCAAACACTCAGTGTACCTAGTGGCATCCTATACGTGGCTATTGGACTTTGCTATAGTCCCACTAGTGCAAAGACATTTGCAGAGCGCGTCTGCCTGCGTTGCACACTACAACTCATTCTAACCAAGCCATTATACTAGCAAACACTCAGTGTACCTAGTGGCATCCTATACGTGGCTATTGGACTTTGCTATAGTCCCACTAGTGCAAAGACATTTGCAGAGCGCGTCTGCCTGCGTTGCACACTACAACTCATTCTAACCAAGCCATTATACTAGCAAACACTCAGTGTACCTAGTGGCATCCTATACGTGGCTATTGGACTTTGCTATAGTCCCACTAGTGCAAAGACATTTGCAGAGCGCGTCTGCCTGCGTTGCACACTACAACTCATTCTAACCAAGCCATTATACTAGCAAACACTCAGTGTACCTAGTGGCATCCTATACGTGGCTATTGGACTTTGCTATAGTCCCACTAGTGCAAAGACATTTGCAGAGCGCGTCTGCCTGCGTTGCACACTACAACTCATTCTAACCAAGCCATTATACTAGCAAACACTCAGTGTACCTAGTGGCATCCTATACGTGGCTATTGGACTTTGCTATAGTCCCACTAGTGCAAAGACATTTGCAGAGCGCGTCTGCCTGCGTTGCACACTACAACTCATTCTAACCAAGCCATTATACTAGCAAACACTCAGTGTACCTAGTGGCATCCTATACGTGGCTATTGGACTTTGCTATAGTCCCACTAGTGCAAAGACATTTGCAGAGCGCGTCTGCCTGCGTTGCACACTACAACTCATTCTAACCAAGCCATTATACTAGCAAACACTCAGTGTACCTAGTGGCATCCTATACGTGGCTATTGGACTTTGCTATAGTCCCACTAGTGCAAAGACATTTGCAGAGCGCGTCTGCCTGCGTTGCACACTACAACTCATTCTAACCAAGCCATTATACTAGCAAACACTCAGTGTACCTAGTGGCATCCTATACGTGGCTATTGGACTTTGCTATAGTCCCACTAGTGCAAAGACATTTGCAGAGCGCGTCTGCCTGCGTTGCACACTACAACTCATTCTAACCAAGCCATTATACTAGCAAACACTCAGTGTACCTAGTGGCATCCTATACGTGGCTATTGGACTTTGCTATAGTCCCACTAGTGCAAAGACATTTGCAGAGCGCGTCTGCCTGCGTTGCACACTACAACTCATTCTAACCAAGCCATTATACTAGCAAACACTCAGTGTACCTAGTGGCATCCTATACGTGGCTATTGGACTTTGCTATAGTCCCACTAGTGCAAAGACATTTGCAGAGCGCGTCTGCCTGCGTTGCACACTACAACTCATTCTAACCAAGCCATTATACTAGCAAACACTCAGTGTACCTAGTGGCATCCTATACGTGGCTATTGGACTTTGCTATAGTCCCACTAGTGCAAAGACATTTGCAGAGCGCGTCTGCCTGCGTTGCACACTACAACTCATTCTAACCAAGCCATTATACTAGCAAACACTCAGTGTACCTAGTGGCATCCTATACGTGGCTATTGGACTTTGCTATAGTCCCACTAGTGCAAAGACATTTGCAGAGCGCGTCTGCCTGCGTTGCACACTACAACTCATTCTAACCAAGCCATTATACTAGCAAACACTCAGTGTACCTAGTGGCATCCTATACGTGGCTATTGGACTTTGCTATAGTCCCACTAGTGCAAAGACATTTGCAGAGCGCGTCTGCCTGCGTTGCACACTACAACTCATTCTAACCAAGCCATTATACTAGCAAACACTCAGTGTACCTAGTGGCATCCTATACGTGGCTATTGGACTTTGCTATAGTCCCACTAGTGCAAAGACATTTGCAGAGCGCGTCTGCCTGCGTTGCACACTACAACTCATTCTAACCAAGCCATTATACTAGCAAACACTCAGTGTACCTAGTGGCATCCTATACGTGGCTATTGGACTTTGCTATAGTCCCACTAGTGCAAAGACATTTGCAGAGCGCGTCTGCCTGCGTTGCACACTACAACTCATTCTAACCAAGCCATTATACTAGCAAACACTCAGTGTACCTAGTGGCATCCTATACGTGGCTATTGGACTTTGCTATAGTCCCACTAGTGCAAAGACATTTGCAGAGCGCGTCTGCCTGCGTTGCACACTACAACTCATTCTAACCAAGCCATTATACTAGCAAACACTCAGTGTACCTAGTGGCATCCTATACGTGGCTATTGGACTTTGCTATAGTCCCACTAGTGCAAAGACATTTGCAGAGCGCGTCTGCCTGCGTTGCACACTACAACTCATTCTAACCAAGCCATTATACTAGCAAACACTCAGTGTACCTAGTGGCATCCTATACGTGGCTATTGGACTTTGCTATAGTCCCACTAGTGCAAAGACATTTGCAGAGCGCGTCTGCCTGCGTTGCACACTACAACTCATTCTAACCAAGCCATTATACTAGCAAACACTCAGTGTACCTAGTGGCATCCTATACGTGGCTATTGGACTTTGCTATAGTCCCACTAGTGCAAAGACATTTGCAGCACGTCTGCCTGCGTTGCACACTCCAACTAATTATAACTAAGTTGCATTGTCAGGGATATTTATTCTTTATTATTCTGCTGTTAATAAAGCTAGACCACCACTGCAATCTTCACCACCTCTCAATTTTTACTACCACATTTTCAGTCCACAATCTTGTCGCAATCAACATGAGTGGCAAAATGACAGATGCTGGTGGAAAGGGGAAGAGGCGTGGTGGAAAAGGCAAAAAAGGTTTTGTCCGTGGGGAAGGTGGCAAAGCTCCATTATCATCTGCTGAAGATAGACCATCTACCAGCAAAAGTAAGATGTCTACTACTTACCGTGGACAATCCGATGTGCTCCCTTTTTTACGGACACGAACAACAGGAAGAAAGGTAGATGATGGGCAAAAAAGGAAAATGCTTGAATGGATCTCAAGTGGTCCAACAAGTGCCCTCTCAGCCACTTCAAGTACCGCATCCAAAAAACACCAGTCCTCTGAGTTGTCATCCCAATCACACTTGATTTCTCCCAGCTCTGAAGTCTCCATCAGCCCTGCACAGTATGGTGGAACTGAGATGGCTGAGTCTGCAGAGCTGTTCAGTCACACTATAGCCTGGGAATCAGAGGTCTGCTCCCAAGCTACAGTGAGTACAGAACAGGAAATGGTCTGCAGTGATGCCCAGAACCTTTGTGACTCAGATTCAGGCCGTGAGGACCAAGTTTCTGAGCATAATGTTGACCCTTTGTCACAAACTGTAACACCTGTGGTTATAGACAATGAGGAACATACTGATGAAGATGAGACGCAGATACCCGATTGGGATGACAACTTAAATATTCCGTCAGGGCAAGAAGAGGCTCGGTCTGAGGGGGAGGGGAGTGCAAACACAACAATTGATGATGACGTTCTAGATCCCACCTACTGTCAACCCCCAGTCAGGCACTCGAGGAGGTCAACAGAGGCGGTGGAGGAGGATGCAACCGACGACGAAGTTACCTTGCGCCTTCCTGGACAGAGTCGGAGCACTGGTAGCACGTCTACAACTGCATCCTCAGCCACCACTCTGCCTATGAGCATTATTCGGGGTGGATCAACAGGTCGCATGGCCTCTAAGCCTTGCCTAGCCTGGTCCTTTTTTCACATCGAAAAAGATCGCCCAACTCATGTGATATGTAACATTTGTCATGATTCTCTTAGTAGAGGTCAAAAGCTCAGCAGTTTGACAACTTCTTCCATGAATCGTCACATGAATAAATATCATAAGTCCCGGTGGGAAGCTCACCGTGCTGCAATGCGGCCTAGCGGAGCGAACCATCCACCGCCCGCCCCTTCCACTGCATCCGCGCGCTCTTCATCTTCTAGGACTGTGGGGACAGCTGCCACACCTGTTTTTCCACGCAAAACTTCCACCACTGTAACCGCAACAGGCAGTTTGCTTGTAAGGTCGTCAGTTGGTTTGGAAGGGGAAACAAGTGAGTGTGTACAGCTCTCTCAGACATCGATAGCACCAACGTTGGATGAAGGCAACATCATGTCTCCGCCTGCACTTTCCTCACAAACCTGCATTTTTCCAGGGACACCCTACTCAACACCGTCTACACACAGCAGCCAGATCTCTGTCCCTCAGATGTGGTCAAATAAAAGGCCACTTCCTCCGACCCATGACAAAGCTAAGAGGTTGACTCTATCCCTCTGTAAGCTGTTGGCTACCGAAATGCTGCCTTTCCGCCTAGTGGACACACAGGATTTTAGAGACCTTATGTCTGTCGCTGTGCCCCAGTACCAGATGCCTAGTCGCCACTACTTCTCTAAGAAAGGTGTGCCCGCGCTACACCAGCATGTCGCACACAACATCACCGCTTCCTTGAGAAACTCTGTGTGTGAACGGGTGCATTTCACCACCGATACTTGGACCAGTAAGCATGGACAGGGACGTTACATGTCGCTGACTGGGCACTGGGTAACTATGGTGATAGATGGTGAAGGGTCTGCTGCACAAGTCTTGCCGTCCCCACGACTTGTGTGTCAATCCTCTGTCTGTCCAAGTTCCGCCACTGCTTCTGCATCCTCCACCTCATCTGGGTCCTCCACCTCCGCCCCAAGCCTGCCTGGTCAGGCCACCAGCGTTCTCACTGCGCAGAAGGAATCACGCACCCCTCATTACTATGCTGGCAGCAGAGCGCAACGGCATCAGGCGGTCTTTAGCTTGACATGTCTTGGTAATAAGAGTCACACAGCTGAGGAGTTGTGGTCAGCTTTGCGGTCCGAGTTTAATAAATGGTTGTCTCCACTCAAACTGCAGCCTGGTAAGGCCGTGTGCGACAATGCTGCAAACCTGGGTGCGGCACTTCGCCTGGGCAAGGTGACACACGTACCTTGTATGGCTCACGTGTTGAACCTTGTCGTGCAGCAATTTTTAACACACTATCCCGGCCTAGATGGCCTTCTGAACAGGGCACGAAAACTGTCAGCTCACTTCCGCCGTTCAAGCGCCGCAGCAGAGCGACTTGCATCGCTCCAGAAGTCTTTCGGCCTGCCGGTTCATCGCCTGAAATGCGATGTGGCGACACGCTGGAATTCAACTCTCCACATGTTACAGCGACTGTGGCAGCACCGCAGAGCCCTGGTGCAATACGTCATGACGTATAGCCTGGGCCAACGAGATGCAGAGGTGGGGCAGATCACCCTGATGGAGTGGTCTCAGATCAAGGACCTATGCACCCTTCTGCACAGTTTCGACATGGCGACGAATATGTTTAGCTCTGACAATGCCATTATCAGCATGACGATTCCAGTCATTTACATGCTGGAGCACACGCTAAACACTATTCGGAGTCAGGGGGTGGGACAACATGAAGGGGAGGAACTACAGGAGGATTCATATGCGCAAGGGACAACAACATCACGAAGGTCCAGACGTTCATCATCACCAACGCAGCAGGCATGGGACCATGGGGGACAGGGATCGACAAGGGCGCATAGTAGCAGGCGAAATGTTGAGCAAGGTGCAGGAGAACATGAAGAAATGGAGGACGAACTGTCCATGGACATGGAAGACTCAGCGGATGAGGGAGACCTTGGTCAAATTTCAGTTGAAAGAGGTTGGGGTCAGATGTCAGAGGAAGAAAGAACGGGTAGCACCTCTATGCCACAAACACAGCATGGACTTGGTCCGCATGGCTGCGCAAGACACATGAGTGCCTTTTTGTTGCACTACCTCCAACATGACAGTCGTATTGTCAAAATTAGAAGTGATGATGACTACTGGATTGCCACACTATTAGATCCCCGGTACAAGTCCAAATTTTGTGACATAATTCCAGCCATAGAAAGGGACGCACGTATGCAGGAGTATCAGCAGAAGCTGTTACTAGATCTTAGCTCGGCTTTTCCACCAAACAACCGTGCAGGTGCAGGGAGTGAATCTCCCAGTTGTAACTTGACAAACATGGGACGGTCTCGTCATCTTCAACAGTCTACCCGTACCAGTAGGACCTTTTCTGGTGCCGGTAACAGCAATTTTATGGAATCTTTTCATAATTTTTTTAGACCCTCTTTTGCAAGGCCACCAGAGACAACAAGTCTGACACATAGTCAACGGCTGGAGAGGATGATACAGGAGTATCTCCAAATGAACATCGATGCCATGACTGTGCAACTGGAGCCTTGCTCCTTTTGGGCTTCAAACCTACAAAAATGGCCAGAGCTCGCAACTTACGCCTTGGAGATTTTGTCGTGTCCAGCTGCCAGCGTTGTCTCTGAACGTGTATTCAGTGCTGCTGGGTGTGTGCTGACAGATAAGCGCACGCGTCTGTCCAGTGACAATGTGAACAGACTGACGTTCATCAAAATGAACAAGTCATGGATCCAGAAGGAATTTACTACCCCTGTGTCATCCTGGGGAGAGTAAATGCTTGTGGATTTGGAATGTGCTTGATGCAAATCAAAACATCCTGTTTGCAACTAGGGCCCAAGTGCTGCCACTGATGGGGTGGGTGTCTGTGTGGCCCAATTTTTGGAAAAAAGGGAGACTCCGCTTGGAGTAACCCTTGCTTGCTGTGTTTTTAAAAGAAGCCAAGATGAACAGAGCTGGGATCAGGAAAGACTTTGCTACCTACCCCGGTGTCATCCTGGGGACGGCTAAGAATAGCGTATTTTTGAATGTGCTTGATGCAAATCAAAACATCCTGTTTGCAACTAGGGCCCAAGTGCTGCCACTGATGGGGTGGGTGTCTGTGTGGCCCAATTTTTGGAAAAAAGGGAGACTCCGCTTGGAGTAACCCTTGCTTACATTGTTTTTAAAAGAAGCCAAGATGAACAAGTCATGGGTCAGCAAAGACTTTGCTACCTACCCCGGTGTCATCCTGGGGACGGCTAAGAATAGCGTATTTTTGAATGTGCTTGATGCAAATCAAAACATCCTGTTTGCAACTAGGGCCCAAGTGCTGCCACTGATGGGGTGGGTGTCTGTGTGGCCCAATTTTTGGAAAAAAGGGAGACTCCGCTTGGAGTAACCCTTGCTTGCTGTGTTTTTAAAAGAAGCCAAGATGAACAGAGCTGGGATCAGGAAAGACTTTGCTACCTACCCCGGTGTCATCCTGGGGACGGCTAAGAATAGCGTATTTTTGAATGTGCTTGATGCAAATCAAAACATCCTGTTTGCAACTAGGGCCCAAGTGCTGCCACTGATGGGGTGGGTGTCTGTGTGGCCCAATTTTTGGAAAAAAGGGAGACTCCGCTTGGAGTAACCCTTGCTTGCTGTGTTTTTAAAAGAAGCCAAGATGAACAGAGCTGGGATCAGGAAAGACTTTGCTACCTACCCCGGTGTCATCCTGGGGACGGATAAGAATGGCGTATTTTTGAATGTGCTTGATGCAAATCAAAACATCCTGTTTGCAACTACGGCCCAAGTGCTGCCACTGATGGGGTGGGTGTCTGTGTGGCCCAATTTTTGGAAAAAAGGGAGACTCCGCTTGGAGTAACCCTTGCTTACATTGTTTTTAAAAGAAGCCAAGATGAACAAGTCATGGGTCAGCAAAGACTTTGCTACCTACCCCGGTGTCATCCTGGGGACGGCTAAGAATAGCGTATTTTTGAATGTGCTTGATGCAAATCAAAACATCCTGTTTGCAACTAGGGCCCAAGTGCTGCCACTGATGTGGTGGGTGTCTGTGTGGCCCAATTTTTGGAAAAAAGGGAGACTCCGCTTGGAGTAACCCTTGCTTGCTGTGTTTTTAAAAGAAGCCAAGATGAACAGAGCTGGGATCAGGAAAGACTTTGCTACCTACCCCGGTGTCATCCTGGGGACGGATAAGAATGGCGTATTTTTGAATGTGCTTGATGCAAATCTAGCTGTGAAGTGTACAACTGGGGCACAACTGCTGCCACTGAATGGGTGGGTGTGTGTGGGGCCCAATTTTTGGAAAAAAGGGGAGACTCCGCTTGGAGTAACCCTTGCTTACATTGTTTTTAAAAGAAGCCAAGATGAACAAGTCATGGGTCAGCAAAGACTTTGCTACCTACCCCAGTGTCATCCTGGGGACGGCTAAGAATAGCGTATTTTTGAATGTGCTTGATGCAAATCAAAACATCCTGTTTGCAACTAGGGCCCAAGTGCTGCCACTGATGGGGTGGGTGTCTGTGTGGCCCAATTTTTGGAAAAAAGGGAGACTCCGCTTGGAGTAACCCTTGCTTGCTGTGTTTTTAAAAGAAGCCAAGATGAACAGAGCTGGGATCAGGAAAGACTTTGCTACCTACCCCGGTGTCATCCTGGGGACGGATAAGAATGGCGTATTTTTGAATGTGCTTGATGCAAATCTAGCTGTGAAGTGTACAACTGGGGCACAACTGCTGCCACTGAATGGGTGGGTGTGTGTGGGGCCCAATTTTTGGAAAAAAGGGGAGACTCCGCTTGGAGTAACCCTTGCTTACATTGTTTTTAAAAGAAGCCAAGATGAACAAGTCATGGGTCAGCAAAGACTTTGCTACCTACCCCAGTGTCATCCTGGGGACGGCTAAGAATAGCGTATTTTTGAATGTGCTTGATGCAAATCAAAACATCCTGTTTGCAACTAGGGCCCAAGTGCTGCCACTGATGGGGTGGGTGTCTGTGTGGCCCAATTTTTGGAAAAAAGGGAGACTCCGCTTGGAGTAACCCTTGCTTGCTGTGTTTTTAAAAGAAGCCAAGATGAACAGAGCTGGGATCAGGAAAGACTTTGCTACCTACCCCGGTGTCATCCTGGGGACGGATAAGAATGGCGTATTTTTGAATGTGCTTGATGCAAATCAAAACATCCTGTTTGCAACTAGGGCCCAAGTGCTGCCACTGATGGGGTGGGTGTCTGTGTGGCCCAATTTTTGGAAAAAAGGGAGACTCCGCTTGGAGTAACCCTTGCTTACATTGTTTTTAAAAGAAGCCAAGATGAACAAGTCATGGGTCAGCAAAGACTTTGCTACCTACCCCGGTGTCATCCTGGGGACGGCTAAGAATAGCGTATTTTTGAATGTGCTTGATGCAAATCAAAACATCCTGTTTGCAACTAGGGCCCAAGTGCTGCCACTGATGTGGTGGGTGTCTGTGTGGCCCAATTTTTGGAAAAAAGGGAGACTCCGCTTGGAGTAACCCTTGCTTGCTGTGTTTTTAAAAGAAGCCAAGATGAACAGAGCTGGGATCAGGAAAGACTTTGCTACCTACCCCGGTGTCATCCTGGGGACGGATAAGAATGGCGTATTTTTGAATGTGCTTGATGCAAATCTAGCTGTGAAGTGTACAACTGGGGCACAACTGCTGCCACTGAATGGGTGGGTGTGTGTGGGGCCCAATTTTTGGAAAAAAGGGGAGACTCCGCTTGGAGTAACCCTTGCTTACATTGTTTTTAAAAGAAGCCAAGATGAACAAGTCATGGGTCAGCAAAGACTTTGCTACCTACCCCGGTGTCATCCTGGGGACGGCTAAGAATAGCGTATTTTTGAATGTGCTTGATGCAAATCAAAACATCCTGTTTGCAACTAGGGCCCAAGTGCTGCCACTGATGGGGTGGGTGTCTGTGTGGCCCAATTTTTGGAAAAAAGGGAGACTCCGCTTGGAGTAACCCTTGCTTGCTGTGTTTTTAAAAGAAGCCAAGATGAACAGAGCTGGGATCAGGAAAGACTTTGCTACCTACCCCGGTGTCATCCTGTGGACGGCTAAGAATAGCGTATTTTTGAATGTGCTTGATGCAAATCAAAACATCCTGTTTGCAACTAGGGCCCAAGTGCTGCCACTGATGGGGTGGGTGTCTGTGTGGCCCAATTTTTGGAAAAAAGGGAGACTCCGCTTGGAGTAACCCTTGCTTGCTGTGTTTTTAAAAGAAGCCAAGATGAACAGAGCTGGGATCAGGAAAGACTTTGCTACCTACCCCGGTGTCATCCTGGGGACGGTTAAGAATAGCGTATTTTTGAATGTGCTTGATGCAAATCAAAACATCCTGTTTGCAACTAGGGCCCAAGTGCTGCCACTGATGGGGTGGGTGTCTGTGTGGCCCAATTTTTGGAAAAAAGGGAGACTCCGCTTGGAGTAACCCTTGCTTGCTGTGTTTTTAAAAGAAGCCAAGATGAACAGAGCTGGGATCAGGAAAGACTTTGCTACCTACCCCGGTGTCATCCTGGGGACGGATAAGAATGGCGTATTTTTGAATGTGCTTGATGCAAATCTAGCTGTGAAGTGTACAACTGGGGCACAACTGCTGCCACTGAAGGGGTGGGTGTGTGGGGCCCAATTTTTGGAAAAAAGGGAGACTCCGCTTGGAGTCACCTTGCGGTGTTTTACATGACTTTAGAAGGGCGTGCCATGCCTATATCTGTGTGTCCTCCTCTTTTTCCTTGTCCAGCTGTTTTGTTTTCGCATGAGTACATGTCCTTGTCACTTTCCCATGTGTTTGTGTTGTGTTGTGAGTTGTTTGTCACCTTTTGGACACCTTTGAGGGTGTTTTCTAGGTGTTTTACTGTGTTTGTGATTGCCTGCCATTGTTTCCTATGGGCTCGAGTTCGGTTCGTCGAACGTTCGACGAGCCGAACTCGAGCCAGACCCCCCGTTCGGCGAACCGCCTCGAGCCGAACCGGGACCGGTTCGCTCATCTCTAGTGCGGACACAGCCTTATACAGTCCTGTGATCTTAGCCTAAGGGGGCACAATATGTGTGATATACTGCTGTGAGACCAGCCTTAAATTAAATGTACAAATATACATCTGCGACAGTCATTAAAGAAAAAACAAATAAAGAAAGCCCACCGGCAGATTTATCGTGTAATTACATAGTGAATCATGTGATTGAAGCGGCCCCGACCCGCGCCCACCCTCAGCTTTATGTGTGCTGCTCCGTGCTCTCATGATGTATCAGTCTTCTGTCCTCGTCATAGTTTTGCCTAACATGGTGATTGTTCCCGCAGTATATTTAGGCCGTGACGAGCACTAAGTGAAGTGTACAGTCTGGACAGTAATACTATAAAGCGTGATTCATGGCTGACTCAGGTACAGACCACATCACTGGATTTCCTCACACCTGATGCACAAACACCCCGGGGAAATAACCAGAACTGCAGAGAAACCTGTCAACATATGTTTCAATATTTGTGTCAGGTCACAAGGACCCCTATAGTATCAGGGGGTTGTTCATTCCTGGAATTGTTCATTATGTTTATCTATTTTCTTATACCAATAAAATATACCATCAACTGGGTTTAAATTGGTAAAAGGAACATAACAAAGTGCTTATTTCACCATTTGCAATACCAGAGTCCATTTTCTCTCATATTCTCATTAATTACTGCATTATCTTTACTTATAAGTAGTGATGAGCGAGCACTACCATGCTCAGGCACTATCATGCTCGGGCGCTACCATGCTCGGGCGCTACCATGCTCGGGCACTACCATGCTCGGGCACTACCATGCTCGGGCACTACCATGCTCGGGCACTACCATGCTCAGGCACTACCATGCTCGTGCAGTACCATACTCAGGCACTACCGTGCTTGAGCACTTCCATGTTCGGGCACTAACATGTTCAGGCATTTATATGCTCGGGCACTACCATGCTCAGGTACTATCACGCTTGAGCACTTCCATGTTCGGGCACTTCCATGTTCGGGCACTACCATGGTCAGGCACTGCCATGCTCGGTCACTACCATGCTCGTGCACTACCATACTCAGGCACTACCGTGCTCGAGCACTTCCATGTTCGGGCACTAACATGTTCAGGCATTAATATGCTCGGGCACTACCATGCTCAGGTACTATCATGCTTGAGCACTTCCATGTTCGGGCACTACCATGGTCAGGCACTGCCATGCTTGGGCACTACCATGCTCGTGTGCTCGGTACTCGGTACTCGTAATGAGCAATCAGAGTCTGGGACAGGTACAACTGGAATACTAAGTATAATGGAGTTCGGTAGGGGAGTCCAGCAATTTTCCAGGAAATCTTCCAGAAAAATGCATGAGTTCCCCATTGACTTCCATAATACTTGGGTACTTGAGTCATGCCTGTCCCAGAGTCTCATTGCTCATTATGAGTACCGAGCACCCGACCATGGTAGTGCCCAAGCATGGTAGGTGAGGTTCACATTTACACCGTACATTCAGCTGGACATACATGCCTCAATGATAAAAAAGTATGTTTAGAAGTGTATGGTAGCGTATCAATAAACGAAAATACGAAAGGTACATCATATAGCGGGGTTTTTTGTGGGGTTGGTTGGGTAGGTGCGGTGTCCAGAAAAACACACCTTATCAAAAATCTATGAAAGACTGATGTGGTATTTCCTCCATTATCCTCAACATATTGATGCATGTAGCAGTACGTTTCTATAGCTGGGTGAGAAAAACATAAAAGGGACACTGTTGTAAAACTTATACGAGGTCTGAGGACATAAATGAATGTGGACATTGGAATACAGACATATGCCCCCGCTTACGGCTGTCACATATATGTTCCATGTACTGTATATGTCATACATCTGCAGATGTACAAAAATGAACCTAGCCTAAAGCCCGCTTTACTTGCTGCAATATATCTTACAATGTGTCGGCGGGGTCACGTTGTAAGTGACGCACATCCGGCATTGTAAGTACATTGCAGTGTGTGACAGCTACATACGATTGCGATTGAACGTTAAAACGTTGATCGCATACACATCGTACCTGTCTCTAGGATTGAACGTCAGATTGTTCATCGTACCCGGGGTAGCACACATTGCAGTGTGTGACACCCCGGGAGCGATGAACAGATCTTACCAGCGTCCTGCGGCTCCCGGCACACAATGCGGAAGGAAAGAGGTGGGCGGGATGTTTACGTCCCGCTCAGCTCCGCCCCTCCGCTTCTATTGGCCAGCTGCCGCGTGACGTCGATGTGACGCCGAACGTCCCTCCCACTCCAGGAAGTGGATGTTCGCCGCCCACATCGAGGTCGTATGGAAGGTAAGTACGTGTGACGGGGGTTAATCGTTTGTGCGACACGGTTAACAAATTGAACGTGCCACACATACGATGGGGGCGTTGCAAATCGCATACGATATCGTATGCAAAATTGCAACGTGTAAAGCAGGCTTTAGTAACACAAGCGAAGAAAAACATTACAGTGTACATCATGAAAAATGCTGCAATTCTGTAGTACCAATGTTATGAGAATGTGGGTACTGAGCGCCTCTCTGGAGTCTCCATGTATTACACAAATGACGACGGGAGACCAATGGGACATCAGAGATGGAACACGATAGGGCTTGGGGATTGTGCTACATATCTAACAGGACAATATTATTAATTTAAAAAAAAAATGTATACTATAAAAGAATAAAATAAAAATAAACTATATTATCTCTAATAATTGTGCGCCATTGTTTTTTTTTTATAAGACTGATATATACAGTATATTAGGTCTTGTAGAATTTTGGTAAAATATTCCTTAGGCTATGTTCCCACAATGACCTTTGGTGAGTTTATGATGTTGCAGAATTTTCTGCAGCATTTTTGCACCTATTAATGTTCCCCCCCCCAAACAAAGTACACTTTCTTAGAATAATATGTTCTACAATCAGATGTATTGAAAATAAATGTTCCTGTGCTGAGATAATGTTATATATGTGTCCCTGCTATGTACTGTGTAATGTCAGTGTCTGACCGTACAGGGACATGGTCTGATCATACCACATCTGGGCAGGGGAGGACACAAAAGAGTATACAGACATTATAGCACGGGATCACAGCTGATTCTTTCTGTGAGGTAAAACATTTCCCTGCCTGTTTTTAGTTTTCTTTTTAAATGTTTTAGCTCACAGAAAGAAATAGCTGTGATCCCATAATGTCTTTATGCTCTTTTTTTTAGCATCTTCTCCTGCCCAGGAGCTGTGGTATGACCAGACCATATACCTGTACGGTCAGACACGGCCATTACACAGTACACAGCAGGGACACATATGTAAGATTATCTCAGCACAGGGACATTTATTTTTACCACATCCATTTGTGGAACTTATTTTTATTCTAAGATCTATTAATTAAAATGTATTTTGTTCATGGGACAAGCCCCTTAAGTAAATTAGGTAACTTGCGTGTCTTTCATTGTATTTTTAATGCATTTTTATATGGGTTTTTATCATGTTGCTGCTTTCATCTCTTCTGTGTTTGTTATAATTTATATAAAGCTGCTTTGTTATACTCGTCCTGTTCGTTTTTTGGCCTGTGACATATCTTAATATATTCATTTATTACTTATAGGACTTTATATACATTATTGACTACTTTTGCAGTGCAGTATGTATATGGGACTATTTATTGCAGTTTGGATTAATACTGGACCATATATGACAAGCTTTTTCCCCCCATTCACCTTTTGTGCTTCCCCTATTTCCTCATAGACTGTAAGCTTACGAGCAGGGTCCTCACTCCTCTTGGTATCTTAATTCTGTTATTTTGTATTGTCTCATATTGTCTGTACATGTCTCCTCTGAATCGTAAAGTGCTGCGGAATATGTTGGCGTTATAGAAATAAAAATAATAATAATTATTATTAATACAATTTGTTGTCTGCAATAAATAGACAACAATATTTCATCTTTATTGCTGTGTAATATTTAATATTTTTGTAATGCCATATACATATGACAAATGTCGTCTAGATTAATACACTTATCTTTTGCCTGGGAATGTGAATTTTTTTATACCTTTACTTATAGTGCAATATACTGTATATTTTATACTACCTCTATAGTGCAATATCTGTATATGTATATACTACCTCTATAGTGCAATATCTGTATATGTATATACTACCTCTATAGTGCAATATCTGTATATGTATATACTACCTCTATAGTGCAATATCTGTATATGTATATACTACCTCTATAGTGCAATATCTGTATATGTATATACTACCTCTATAGTGCAATATCTGTATATGTATATACTACCTCTATAGTGCAATATCTGTATATGTATATACTACCTCTATAGTGCAATATCTATACAGTTTGTCTTTTGTTATTTAAACAAATGCATTATATATTTATTGATTAATACACTTTCATCATTGTTGCCACTGATCATTCATAGATATAGTACCTTTGATATTGTATCATTAATTTTCTTGGGTAATCAGTATAGTGCATTTTATTTATTAACAACAATAGGAGTATTATTTTGAAACTATATATCACTTGTTCTTACATTTATACCTGTTACGTGGGGTCCCTCATAGGAATTTCTCTGTTTTTCAATTGTTTTTTTTTTTTTTAAAATAAAGAGCTATACTGCTCAAAAAAATAAAGGGAACACTTACACAAGGATTTTGTATTTAAGTGTTCCCTTTTATTTTTTTGAGCAGTACATTTAATAAAATGTAATACATTTTAATTTCTGCATGAATCTCTTTGTCCGTCGCCTTACTGGGTTGAATGGAGATGTTACTATATCTGTCTGGTGAAGGGTCATGCGCTTCATAGCTACATTTCGGACTGGGTTGTAATAAATATTTGGGTACCGCAGCAGAAATGCACTAAAATCACGTGCGTTTTTACCTGCATTTTTTTCTGCGAGTCTATGGGAAATATCTGCACACTAGGCTGTGTCTGCACTTTCCGTTTTCACCTGCGTTTTGGATCCGTTTTGAACTGCAGCGTTTTAATGCCAAAATGCATGCGTTTTGATTTTCCAGCAAAGTCTATGGGAATAGGGAATTCTTGTGCGCACTTTGCGTTTGTAAACGCAGCGTTTAATTTGCATAATTTTGGGCAAAAACTCAGCATTCAAAGAAGCAACATGTCAATTGTTTATGCCATTTGGGCTGCGTTTTGCTAACATTGAAGTCAATGAGAAGTTGTAAAAAGCAAGAAACATCAAAATTCCAGCGTTTTACATGCTTTTTAGCTGCAGAAAACATGCGTTTTTTACATCAAAATAATGGAATGATATGTCCCTTTACACACACGCACATAGTCCGACAATTAAATGGATGAAAAATATTAATTTAATGCTATTTTAGCGATAAATAGTATAAAACCGCTATAATTATATGAAATATAACTATTTTCGTTATTATTTCAATAATTATATATGTGGTCCTTTTTTTCCCTTTTTTCATTATGTTTGACTGTTTAAACTTTATTTAGCAGTGTCTTTATGTTCAAAACGCATCTGTCTAAACGCAATGGAAAAGCATGGAAAAAGCACTAAAAACGTGGCTAAAACGCGGTAAAACCGCACGCGTATTTACCGCGATTTAGTGGTCAAAAGCAACTTTGGCAAAAGCAATTTCTGCCAGAGGATGCGTTTAGAACTGCAACTAGGACGACGCAAAGTGCGGACATAGCCTAAGGCCCGTTTCACAGACGTTCTTCACTGACGCGTAAAACACGCACATGTCCCTTGTCTATGTGCAGTCTGGGCTCTGTTCTCCTTGGTCCGTGATTGCACATAGAGATTATCTCACCTGTGCCCGCTCCTGCTCTCCATGGTGCTGAACGCTCCCGCGGTGCAGCATCCGGCCGGCGCTGACCTCCGCAGCAGCTGCTTCCGGGTCTGCTGTGTTGAGCGCTCATGAATATGCACGACAGTAATGAGCCGGCTCAGAAGCAGCAAGCTGCACGGGCTGCAGAAAGCGCGGCTGAAGCCGGGTGAGTAAAAATGATTTTTATTTTAAAAGCACATTTTTTTCTGGCACGCGTTTCACGGATCACACCACTGCGTGGTCGGTGGGACATCAGTGATGCCAGAAAAAAATTGACATGTCTCCGTGCGGCAATCACGGGCATGCGGGTACGCCGCATGGAGACACGGTCAGTGAAAAATCACTGATGTGTGAGCAGACCCATTCATTATAATGTGTCTGCGTATGTCAGTGATTCTGGTACGTAGAAAAAAAAGCACAAACGTACCAGAATCACTGACGTGTGAAGGGGCCTAAGACTGAGAAATTGACATGTTGTGGATGTGAAACACGCTCCGCAGGTCAGTTTACACTGAGTAAAAAGAAGCACAGAGGGCAGGAGCTTTCCATAGATCCCATCCACTGTGCTGGAGCAGTAAGACAATGCGCAGCATCAAAAACTCATCATGTGCGCATACACTTTAGGCTATGTGCGCACAGTGCGTTTTTTTGCGGCGTTTTTCGGGGGCGTTTTTGGTCAGAAAAACTGCATGAATTTGCTCCCCAGCAAAGTCTATGAGTTTTCATTTTTGCTGTCCGCACACTACTTTTTTTTAGCTGCGTTTTTGAGGTGAAAAAAAAAGCAACATGTCAATTTTTTTCTGCGTTTTTCCACCCATGGAATGCATTGGAAAAATGCAGCAAAACGCAGTGACCAAAAACGCAGCAAAACACAGCCAAAACACGGTAAAAAACTCATGCATTTTTGCCGCGGGTGTTTTTTTGCCACAGGTGCATTTTTGTGTGTTTTTTTTGTGGCCAAAAACACTACATCTTTGTGGTCACAAAAAAAGGCAACGTGCGCACATAGCCTTAAAGGTCAGATTGTGATCGCAGAGATCAGTGGCAGGATTACCTTGCATGAATTCTGATTTCTCATTTACGGCAACATTACAGTATTTTAAGCCGCACCCAAAAATATAACCTAATGGTCGGTTTAGGGGGAAACAAAAGTGTGAAAAAACAATAGTAAACAAAAATAGTGGGAAAAATAGAAAAAATGACTTGGATCATTTTCAAAATATTAATTTCTTATTTTTCTTGTGTTAAAAGGAATGAATGTTTTTGCGAGCTGGTAAACATCACTGCTAGGTGCGGCAGAGTAGGAGGACTTGTTTGTTCTGTTATGTCTGTATATAGCAGATCGCATATGCAAAAGTTGCTAGGCAAATTAATTGATAGCATAAGACGGCCATCTGGTGCTACATTAACATTTATTATGCTGGCAGTGATTGCAGTCTAGCGTGTGCACAGATTTTCAGGGTCCAATTCTGTGCTGGAAATACAAGAACTGGATCTGCTCTATTGTAAGGGTTAGCTGCTATGTTATGCTTTGTATTTTAGATGTTTATTTTTTTATTTTTTTTAAATATTAATTTAATAAGAGCAGAGAGAATACTCCAGCGTTCCATAAAGACCGATCATAGCAGGAATATGGTGTCCTGACTTAGACGGTGACCTGCATTGTAAAGGGGGCTTTACACGCTACGATATTGTTAATGTTTTATCGTTGGGGTCACGTCGTTAGTGACGCACATCCGGCAGCATTAACGTTATCGCAGCGTGTGACACTTATGAGCGATTTTGAATCCTTGCAAAAACGTTCAAAATCACTCATCGGTGACATGCCCCCCTATTCTCAAAAATCGCTGCTGCTGCAGCTAGCGATGTAGCTCCTCTTTGCTGCGGCAGCACACATCGCTATGTGTGACGCCGCAGGAACTAGGAACCTCTCCTTACCTGTCGCCGGCCGCAATGCGGAAGGAAGGAGGTGGGCGGGATGTTACGTCCTGCTCATCTCCGCCCCTCCGCTTCTATTGGACGGCTGCTCAGTGATGTCGCTGTGACGCCCCACGGACTGCCCCCTTAGAAAGGAGGCGGTTCGCCGGTCACAGCGATGTCGCTAGGCAGGTAAGTAGTGTGACGAGTCTGGGCAATGTTGTGCTGCACGGGCAGCGATTTGCCCGTGTCGCAGAACCGATGGGGGCGGGAACGCTCGCTAGCGATATCGGTACTGATATCGCAGCATGTAAAGCGGCCTTTAGGCCGAGTTCACATGAGCATACAAAGAAATCCTCAGATTTTCATCCAGAAAAACACATCTTTTTTCTTAAATATTGTCATCTGTATACAATCCATACATGTTTTTTTTTTTTTACATCTGTATGACATCCATATGGCGTTTTTGTTTCTTTACGTCAGCAGAAATAAAATTTACAAGACCATGTTCCTATTTTAATAATTGCAATGAATCTGAACAGGCAAATTGAATAACTTAGTGCTGTCCGTGTGAGATCAATTTTTTTTTTTACAGACATATGAATGAACCCTTAGGCTGTGTGCGCACTTTGCGTTTTCACCTGCTTTTTACCTGCTTTTCTGCTGCGTTTTTGAACTGCAGCGTTTTCATGCCAAAATGCAAGCAATTTGATTTTTCTGCAAAGTCTATGGGAAATGGGGATTTCTAGTCCGCACTTTGCTGTTCAAAACGCTGTATTTAATTTGCATAATTTTGGGCAACAACTCTGCGTTCAAAGAAGCAGCATGTCAATTGTTTTTGCCATTTGGGCTGCGTTTTGCTAACATTGAAGTCAATGAGAAGTTGTAAAAAGCAACAAACATCAAAATTCCAGCGTTTTACATGCATTTTAGCTGCAGAAAGAATGCGTTTAGGACTACATAAACGCATGCTTTTCTGACATCAAAATAATGGAATGATATGTTCCTTTACACACACACATAGTCCGACAATTAAATTAATAAAAAATATTAATTTATTGGAATTATAGTGATAAATAGTATAAAACCGCTATAATTATATTGAATATAACGATTTTCGTTATGATTTAAATAATTTTTTTCATTTTTTTCCCCTTTTTTCATAGTGTTTGTATGTTAAAACTTTATTTAGTAGTGTCTTTGTAATCAAAACGCATCTGACTTTAAGCAATGGAAACACAGGTAAAAAGCGCTAAAAACGCGGCTAAAACACACGCGTATTTACCGTGATTTTGTGGTGAAAAGCAACTTTGGCAAAAGCAATTTCTGCCAGAGGATGCGTTTAGAACTGCATCTACCTCGACGCAAAGTGACGCACATTGAGTTTTTTACATTGTTTTTTTTTCATGCATTTTATGCAAATTAAAGGGAACCTGTCAGGTGTAATATGCACCCAGAGCCACGAGCAGTTCTGGGTGTATATTACTAATCCCTGCCTAACCGTCCCTGTATACACTAGCATAGATAAAGAGATCTATAGAAAAAGTATTTCTGAAGATCCTTTACAATATGTAAATTGGGCACCAGTGCTACAGAAATAGTGGAGCCGCTGGTGATCAAGTGGTCCTGTGTGAAAACCACCTAGATAAAATGGTTAAAGTGAAATAATAAATAGAACACCACACATCCAATAGAAATACATATAATGATGCTGGACCAATATTGCCCAAAAAAAGCCTTTACCACGATATAATTAGATTAAGTGTCAATAGCAAAACATAAATGTCACTTACTCAGAAACCGAAGGGTTCAAGAGCTACAGATGGAACTGGCAATTGGTACGCTGAGTGCAAGTCTGACTTCTCCCTGAGTAAGTTGTGCAGAGCGGGTGGCAGAGAAAACGCAATACAGGCCGGAGCACCCCGGACGGGCCGGTCGTGTCCCGGCTGTATAGAAGTCGCGCGTGGGAAAGCAAGTGACGTCACAAGGTGAAATGGTGAGCTCTACAGGCTCACACTGGGTCCATAAACCAATGCGTTTCAAAGGACTGTGCGTCCTTCTTCATCATAGTCTGCACAACTTACTCCGGGAGAAGTTAGGATTGCACTCAGCCTCTCCAGGGAAGCCCTAGTCACACAACGGGCGGTGCGTACCACCTGCCGGTTCCATCTGCAGCTCTTGAACCCTTCGGTTTCTGAGTAAGTGACATTCATGTTTTGTGGTATCGTCCCCACTGTGCAGCCCTGTTTCTGTGGAGGAAAGAGGTATTGCTATTGACACTTAATGTAATTACATTGTGCTAAGGGCGTTTTTGAGCAATATTGGTCCAGAATCATTACATATATTTCTATTGGATGTGCGCTGTTCTATTTATTATATCCTTTATAATATGTTAATGAGGCCAGGGACCAGTCGCAAGGACAGTAGTTCCCTTGGCTAGTTGGCCCCCTTAGCATGTTAGCACGCCCCTGTGGGTGTGCTAACATGCTAATAAATGTGCAGCGTCAGAAGCATGGTCGCTCTCACCTCTACTGCCATGCCATCACTGGTTTTCGGCTCAGTACACACGGTCAGAATGTCCCCAGACTTCTGATCATGCGCACTACACCAATTTGAAGCAGGGACGTGTACATCCGGCTTCATAGTACGCATGACTGGAGGTCCGGGGCTTCTGATCATGCGCACTGAGCCGAAATCCAGCATCAGGCGGGGAGTCAGCAGAGATTGGTGAGATCAACCATGCCTCTGATGCTGCCCATTCATTAGCATGTTAGTGTGCCCACAGGAGCGTGTTTACATGCTAAGGGGGCCGACTAGCCAAGGGAAGTAATGCCCTTGTGACTAGTCCCTGGCCTCATTAGCATAAAATAAAAGGTCTTTAGAAATACTTTTTCTAAAGATCTCTTTATCTATGCTAGTGTATACAGGAACGGTTAGGCAGGGATTAGCAATATACACCCAGAACTGCTCGTGGTCCTGGGTGCATATTGCACCTGACAGGTTCCCTTTAAAAGCTGCTTTTTACAATACCAGCAAAAGCAATGAGATTCTAGAAATCTCATGCACACACACATTTGCTTTTTTTCTTGACTGAAATGGAAAACTGCTGGGTTTTTTAAATAAGCAGTGTGTCAGTTCTTTCAGTGTTTTTGTTGCTTTTTTCACCATTGAGAGCCATGAGAGTGAAAAAACGGTACTTTTGTGGTAAATGAAACTAACTTTATTTAAACATGAACTATAGACAAATGATACACCAAAAGTGCAGAAAAACTGAGCAATACCTGCTTTTAGGAAACAGCTTTTTTACTGCCAAGAGATCAGGTTTTGCAGCAGCAAAAAGCAACGTGTGAACACAGCCCGTGTCATATAGGCATCTCCTGCAGCAAAGACAGATTCCTATATGATTAATCTGCTCTAATATATAAGGAATCAATATGAGTATATTTGCTTTGCAGACATTTTGCCGATGGTCACATTTGCTATTCCTGAGCTATATTTCCCTCATATAACAAAATGGAGATTTAACTGCTTCATTTTCAGTCTCCGTTGTCTTCTAAGAGGTAAATGTAGTTCCTTATAATAGAAAACTCGCCCCTTAGCAACACATTACAAGCCGAGCTCATCTCTAATAAGGGAATTGCAAAAACAGCAATTCAATATTTTCAGAATAAATCCCTTCATGTGTAGCGGTATTCCTATGATAATAATTGTACAAGTCTGCGGGGAATGTAATGTTTTCACCACTGCGCTGTGCGTTTGTCAGCACAATGCAGACAG
This sequence comes from Anomaloglossus baeobatrachus, assembly GCF_048569485.1. Classification (NCBI taxonomy): domain Eukaryota; kingdom Metazoa; phylum Chordata; class Amphibia; order Anura; family Aromobatidae; genus Anomaloglossus; species Anomaloglossus baeobatrachus. Next base: position 422,486,685 of record NC_134355.1, on the reverse strand, counting down.
ATGTGTGTGGTATTCAATAGTCTAAGTTTATGAACACCGGAAAGAACAGGCTGGTATAACGCAGCTGTGCGGGCTCCTACCACCGGGAGTCACTTGCCCCTAGGAGGACAACCATTCCATCTACAGTATAAGGATCATATCTATAATTTGTAGTATTTTGCTCCATACATGCTTCATTATGACGGGCCCCACGCGGTCTTGGGAATACTTGTCACCAGGCCGGTGAGGGTCAGGGGATGTCACGGGTGGCCCTGCCCGTTTTTGTGACCCCGTCGGTGTCAATATTAAAGGGATGAAAGATGGGAATGACATTGATGAAGGGTTTGAGGATGTTGGGAGTAGTTGTCTCGTGACGCCACCTGTGGTATGCGGCTAGGGATTAGCCGCTGCTGCATGTGATGTCCTCTGGGGTGGATGGTAATACAGCTCGGATGGTTTGGCTCCCCACAGGTAGAGCTATGCCCCAGGGAGGATGATCGTGGTGGTAGTGGCCGTTGGCGCCAAAGCACGGGGTGACTGCACTGGCAAGGACGGGCTAACACAGTGGTTGCGGTTCAAGGTCTTTACTCACTATATGATAGCCACCCTTGGAGTGCCGGTTTCTGCCGTGATGGGCCCCAGCCGATCCCGGGTAAGTCGGAGATCAACACCGGTGTCAAAGTGCATCCTTTCACAAGGGTTACCCCTTGATGAAGTGAAGAACCCGAGCTGAGCTTCGTGCTCCAAGGTTCAGGCCCTGAGAAGAAAGAAGTTGAAGAAAATGGTGTCTTGTTGCCAGAACTGTAGTCCCAACTTGACTGACTATTGTGTGAAGGTTGCTGCTACTTCTACCCCAAGAGGTATCCGCCCTCCAGATGGTTGTCCTAGTGACCAGGAAAGTCCCATGCCTCATGATGGCCACCTCCAGCCTACCCTAGTCCAGTCCCCAGTGAGAAGGCACCTAAGCTATATGTAAAGTGAAATGTGGAAACACCACTGATTAACCTCGTCCTCACCCGAGATGAATACTGCACCTTAAATAAGATGCAGTACCCTGTAGCAACTAAAGCCTCAGGGCCACTAAAATTATATTTATGCAGATCTAACATAGAGTAATGTAATTGTCTACACCAGAATGCGGTGGTTGCTCCAGAGCTGCAATCTCGGGGACTTCCAGTAGAGAAGTGGAAACTTTTTGGAGTTTCTCTGCTCTCTAGAAATATTGTGTAAAGGAAGTAATTCTGGTAAATTGTGTGTGTGAACTAATATATTAGTCCTGATTCATCCAAGTTACATAGTGTAAGGTACAGGGTTAGTCATGGAGAAGTTATGTCAAGCTCTTATGAAAGGAGAGGTGATAACACCTGGATTGGCTCCAAAAAAACAAAAAACAGAAGTATCTTTCCATTGTATTTCTCATCTTTTTAGGATTCTAGCATATGTATGGCACATGAAGACAAAACAAATGCCAGTGAACCATGCGATGTTCCAGAGAGTTTTGTTTAACAAATAGACTTGTAGAAATGACTGCTTTCACTGCTTCCTACACTTTTCATGTATGAAATGTTTTCTTTCTCATGTATTCAACTCTTTGTCACTTATATAAATGCAGGGACGGACTTGTGAACAGATATCTGCCGTGGGATTTATATAGCTGATGACAGGTGAATGATGCAGAGCTGATACTGGGCATATGTCCAGTGCTGTGTTACTGAGGTCTAACTTGTTGTACGGTAACTAGAAAGCGATCCAAAAACAACATAATGGACCTTACCAGGAATATGATTTTAGAGTATAGAGAAAAAATGTTCTTAAAACCTATCTGCTCAAAATAAAACCGCACTGTGCAGCCTATAAGGCTGGAGTCACACTTGCGATTAACTCGCAAGAGTGCTATGCGAGAAAATCTTGCATTGCACTCGGACCAATGTTAATCAATGGGGCAGCCCCCATCTACTATATTTTACTCACTCCAAATCGGACTGAGAAAAAAATCACAGCATGCTGCATTTTGGTGAGTTTTTTGTGCTAATCTCTTCAATGCAAGTCTATGAGTGCGTGAAAAAAAAACGGATGTCACACGGACGGCACATACACCATCCTAGTGACATGCGATTTTCTCAATAGATTTCTAGCAAGAAGCCGAGAACACTGTAAATGCTCCTGTACATAACAGTACATGAATAGCAACTGATGAGGGTAAAAACTGATTGCACACTGACAGCACACTGATGAAATGTGTGAATAAATCGTCTGACTTTCTAGCATGAGAATCAGACCGATTTTACATTCGCAAGTGTGATTCCAGCCTAACACCTCTGTACACAGATATATTTCTCTGGTTAGTTGATGGCCAAGTCATTTGTAAAATGGTATCTGTCACCAGAAAAGTCCTTAATCTCAACAAGCCACCTAACTAGTGTTAAGCCACGCAACACCATCCAACTGCAGCCACAGAACCGTATAAAACAAGGTTACTAGAGGGTTTTTTTTTCCCATTCATTTGGCATATCCACAAGACTTGCCAGAAAAGTAAAGATGAGCTAATTGATCAAAGTGAATGAAAAGCATGTTGAATTTTAGGAAATTTGCTGGACCTGGCGATTTTGAACAATTTGTAATTCGATTTGCATGAATTGCTAAAAATGCTGGCCAAATTCGTGAATTTCGAAAGATTCGATCCTCACAATTTGCTAGATGTTTCAAGTTAATCGGCCCTTCACAGGTGGCAGTTAATTTCTCGTGGCCTTCACACACAGATAATTGTAATCTAAGGGCGGACATGGCTATGGTACAAGCTAGGCAGCCGCACAGAGGACCCAAAAGTTAAGGACCCTTTTCACCTCTAAAGAAGGTGCAATTGTGTATTATGATGAGCTTTTGCACTGTAATGGGCCCCGATAATGTTAATGCACATGGGTCATCTTCTGTCTGTGTCCACTCCTTTCAGCCAAATTATTGCCATCTCTCCCAATTCTCCCAGACCCTAGAATGCTTAGCCTGGTTTAGTGCTCATGTGAACTCTATGAAAAAGCTGCTGACTGAAGATGAGCTGAAAAATGGAAGTTCGGGTATACCTTTTGATCGTTCTTTTATTGAATTTAAAAAATCCTCGATGTTCTAATGGAGTAATTGTGACATCTGCCTGAGATCACAGACTCAGGATGGCTGTCACGGACAGACTAGTGGCAAGCCGCCCACTCAGCAGGATCCCTAGAACCCCAAAACCCTTTAACCCCTGTACAGGTATCTGGAATTACAACAAAGTCCAGGAGATCGCTGCCTATGGAAGGCTGCAATCCAGGAAAGAGTGGTTATCAGGCAGGGTCAAAACCAGGAAGTACAAAAAGGGACAAAAAGGCAGGCAAAAGGGTGGTCAGGGAATCAAGCTAAGGTCAAACCAGAGATGGTAGTGAAGTACAAAACACGGCAGCCAGGAGAGTGGTCAGTGCAGGCAGTAGTCAAAAACACAGACATCAAAGTTCAAGAGCAGGATGTGAACCAGATACACAACAGTATACCGCAAGACTATACTGTATCTGGCGGCGACCAGCAGACAGGAGGAGAAATAAGAAGGGTGTGGTGCCTTTACATTGGCTGTAGCTGAAAGGTAGTAACTTTCAGCTGGAAGACACATGCCCCCACAGTAAGCCAGTGGTACTGCAGGCTCCAGGGAAACCTAGCTTAGTGGATTGGCGGATCCTGCACCCACCAGAGCTACTGGTACTGACTTCTCCCCTATGTCCATCATTGCCAATGGCGGGAATACAGCAGCAGCCGATGATCGAAGCAGAAGTCGCAGGAGCGGACTCTGGGGGGGACGAGACAGTAATGTCCTACAACGCCCATCAGTTTCAATGGAGTTTTGTTCTGAGAACGAGGCAACATAGGTCACTACTGTCAGTGGCAGACAGGGAATTTCTCACACGAGGTATCGTCATTGAGTTACTGACGTCATCACTTGTGACAAATTCCGAGCTGCTGCTGACCAGCCATGACCAACGGAACTTCGTTTTGAGATCATTCTCAGAACAAAGCTCCATAGGAATCGATGGGCGTCGTTAAACATTACTCCAGTGGTATTCTGCTTTTTTGAGGAATTCAATTTAGAATTAAAAGAAATCTTTCATTATTTATTTAGGATAATTATTCAGGGGAGATTACCATGTAAAATATTGTAACATTCAAAACCATTGCCCATTTTATAATAGTGTGGTATGTTCTTTTTTTGTGAAAACAGGCATTTGCTTGACTTCAATAGACAAAAAAAGGAACCCCTCATAAAGGGAACATGTATGAAAATAACCGAAAAACAAAGGATTTTAGTAACATATAAATGCATTACTTTTTCATTGTTATGGATTCGCTATTTGCACAGACGTTTTTACAAACTTTTGTTCACATGTAGAAGAAATCATAGAGTGAAATGATGTTTTCGGGTGAGATATGTTTATTTGCAGCCGCTAGTGATAAATTCACCAACCACAGGCCGTATAATATTTACAAAGATTTATTTAGAGAGCGCAATCAGCTTGTTTCGTTTATGTCTCCCCACACATGCTGGATTCCTGGAAAGTTACATGAAGACGCAAACAGACATTCATTTAGGAACTGGAAGGGGGTTTTGGAGACAACCTTAATAGTTTTATAATAGCCGCAGTTAGAAAGCCGGTCATTTAACTGTTACTTCTTGACACAAGACAATATAATTTGTTTATCTTATTCTTCTATGTCTTGGATCATTTACTGTGATAATTTGGAAACTTACATTAAAGGCTTTTAGACTGGTTTTACTACAATCGTAAAGTGAGAAATAGTCTTTGTGATCTCTTATCAGCAAAATTCCATCAGCATAAGTATTATGTCCCAATATACCGGCTCGGTTATACGAGACACAAGCAGACGGCAACAGAGACTTTGCTTTCATCACGGATGTGTGTCATAGTTAATAAGTTTACCAAGCTCTTGCCATATAATAAATATAACTTTAAAGAAGACATATGTGGAGGTGGAAGAAAGACGAATACTTGTTCTGAAGGATTCGAGCCCCAGTAATTAAACAGGGTGTGGTGTACCGGTTACTTAGGTATCCACCAGAACTTTACGTGCAATGGTTTGAAGTGCCGTGTGGAATCCACTCGTAGATAAGGAATTCCTGTTTCATGAGAATCATTTTGGTCAACAGGCACAGAGCGATGTTACATGCCAAAGTAATTTTCTGAAATGTCTATATCATGTGCCTGTGTTTAGAGTTCTGCATGTTATAAATGAGTCCATCAGACGTGTTCTTTCTCAAGTGAGTTCAGCAGGGCAATCTAACCACTTATCTAGCCAGGTTTCCATGGACAGTGCCGATCGAAAGAATGTGAGAGATCAGTAATGATAGGGAATATATATAATATACAGTATATTCCATTTACATCATATATTTTATTAAACAGAACGAGAATTGCATAACTGCATAGATATGAGTATATATTGAAATACAGTATATATCTCTGTGTGTATTTTTATATATAGGTATTTGTTATATATACGTGTATATATATATATATATATATATATATATATATATATATATATATATAGGAACAATGGTGGCTAAGCTAGCACAATAGCCTTAGAGCACCGGGGTACCACCCAATTCTCCGCAGTTAATGGTTTTCTCTCACACTCCAAAGACATACTAATAAGGAATATGAATTGTAAGATTGGAGACAGTTTCTGTATGTTGATGTCTGTAAAGATGCATGTATACATACGTGTATGGGCATGTCTTTATATATGTACAGTCAGGGCCAGAAATATTTGGACAGTGACACAAGTTTTGTTATTTTAGCTGTTTACAAAAACATGTTCAGAAATACAATTATATATATATAATATGGGCTGAAAGTGCACACTCCCAGCTGCAATATGAGAGTTTTCACATCCAAATTGGAGAAAGGGTTTAGGAATCATAGCTCTGTAATGCATAGCCTCCTCTTTTTCAAGGGACCAAAAGTAATTGGACAAGGGACTCTAAGGGCTGCAATTAACTCTCAAGGCGTCTCCCTCGTTAACCTGTAATCAATGAAGTAGTTAAAAGGTCTGGGGTTGATTACAGGTGTGTGGTTTTGCATTTGGAAGCTGTTGCTGCGACCAGACAACATGCGGTCTAAGGAACTCTCAATTGAGGTGAAGCAGAACATCCTGAGGCTGAAAAAAAAGAAAAAATCCATCAGAGAGATAGCAGACATGCTTGGAGTAGCAAAATCAACAGTCGGGTACATTCTGAGAAAAAAGGAATTGACTGGTGAGCTTGGGAACTCAAAAAGGTCTGGGCGTCCACGGATGACAACAGTGGTGGATGATCGCTGCATATTTTCTTTGGTGAAGAAGAACCCGTTCACAACATCAACTGAAGTCCAGAACACTCTCAGTGAAGTAGGTGTATATGTCTCTAAGTCAACAGTAAAGAGAAGACTCCATGAAATTAAATACAAAGGGTTCACATCTAGATGCAAACCATTCATCAATTCCAAAAATAGACAGGCCAGAGTTAAATTTGCTGAAAAACACCTCATGAAGCCAGCTCAGTTCTGGAAAAGTATTCTATGGACAGATGAGACAAAGATCAACCTGTACCAGAATGATGGGAAGAAAAAACTTTGGAGAAGAAAGGGAACGGCACATGATCCAAGGCACACCACATCCTCTGTAAAATATGGTGGAGGCAACGTGATGGCATGGGCATGCATGGCTTTCAATGGCACTGGGTCACTTGTGTTTATTGATGACATAACAGCAGACAAGAGTAGCCAGATGAATTCTGAAGTGTACCGGGATATACTTTCAGCCCAGATTCAGCCAAATGCCGCAAAGTTGATCAGACGGCGCTTCATAGTACAGATGGACAATGACCCCAAGCATACAACCAAAGCTACCCAGGAGTTCATGAGTGCAAAAAAGTGGAACATTCTGCAATGGCCAAGTCAATCACCAGATCTTAACCCAATTGAGCATGCATTTCACTTGCTCAAATCCAGACTTAAGACGGAAAGACCCACAAACAAGCAAGACCTGAAGGCTGCGGCTGTAAAGGCCTGACGAAGCATTAAGAAGGAGGAAATCCAGCGTTTGGTGATGTCCATGGGTTCCAGACTTAAGGCAGTAATTGCCTCCAAAGGATTCACAACAAAATATTGAAAATAAAAATATTTTGTTTGGGTTTGGTTTATTTGTCCAATTACTTTTGACCTCCTAAAATGTGGAGTGTTTGTAAAGAAATGTGTACAATTCCTACAATTTCTATCAGATATTTTTGTTCAAACCTTCAAATTAAACGTTACAATCTGCACTTGAATTCTGTTGTAGAGGTTTCATTTCAAATCCAATGTAGTGGCATGCAGAGCCCAACTCGCGAAAATTGTGTCACTGTCCAAATATTTCTGGACCTAACTGTATATATATATATATATATATTTACAAACGGTGTGTGTGTATATACACTCATATATATATATATATATATATATATATATACAGTATGTGTGTGTGTATATGTATGTATATATATATATGTATATATATGTATATTATGCCAACAATGAGTCCGAAATCTCATTGAATACCTGTGGAAAGATCTTGCAATTGCTTTTTGGAGAAGACACCCTTCTAATATGAGAGACCTGGAGCAGTTTGCAAAAGAAGAGTGGTCCAAAACTCAAGTTGAGAGGTGTAAAAAGCTTGTTGACGGTTATAGGAAGAGGTTGATCACTGTTATTTATTCCAAATGGTGCGAAACCAAATATTAAGTTGAGGGTGCCAACAATTTTGTCCGGTCCATTATTGGCGTTTTGTGTGAAATTATGTCCAATTTGCCTTTTTTCTTGTTTTTTTTTTTAGATGTTCCAATACACACAAAAGAAATAAAAATGTGTATAACAAAATGTGTGTAATTGCCATAATTTTCTTGGAGAAATACTTCATTTTCTGGAATAATTTCAAGGGTACCAACACTTTTGACCACGACTATGTATATATACACGTAGTCATGGTCGAAAGTGCTGGTGTGTGTGTGTGTGTGTATATATATATATATATACATACACACACACACACACACACACACACACACACACACACACCATATAAATATATCTTCCTTCGTAATTCAACTACTTGACTACTTGTCATGATGTTGTCCATGCCATGAGCTAACACAGTATACGTAGTCTTAGACTTAGGGGCTTAACCTTAGCCATTTGTCAGACAAAAAGACTATGATACTTGGATGAAAAGGGAACATAAAAGAGTTCTGAAAGGTCACTAGTAGCAGCTGGATTTTCTCATTCCACTGGAAATATGTCCATATTTTATGCATGAGAAAGAACTCATAATCTATCCAAAACTGCAGATGACAGTCAAGAAAGAAAAGGAGCGAAGAAGAGAGCAGGCTGAGCATGTGTGTAAAGACCCCGAAGAAAATGAGGCTGTCCAGATATGTAAGGTCGGTTTCACATTTGCGTCGTTTTGACGGAAACGGAATCCAGCACTGATGCAGTACAGTTCATTTATTTACAGTGGAAGCGCGACACCATGCTGTTGTGTGCTTCATACACAACCGCATGTGTCCACATGGTGAACTGCATCTGTGCTGGATTCCGTTGCCATCAGAATGACGCAAATGTGAAACCGGCCGAAGATAACTGTTGGCCAAACAATGGTTCAGCTGACGGCTATCACTCCCAACCCTTGGCTCTTCTATGTTCTCCTGTGTGAGAGAGTTGCAGCCAAAATCTGCCCAGTGAACAAAAGAATTTGGTAACTGAATTTCACCCACTCTATACTTATAGTCCAGGCACTTTTGGGAGGCCCCATACACATTAGATAAATAGTCAAAATTGGTGGGTCAGACAACTTTTATCTAATATGTATGGGGCCTTTAGATTAAAATCTCAGACCATCTACTGTGTATAGGGGCCTCCTAACACTCCTTTGAGATGATATCAGAAAACAATTGGATAGTTTAAATTTAAACATTATATATATGCATGAAAGAACCAAGAGGGCTGCTAGCCGAACAAGCATTCTGGTGTGTATGGACATGTGATGTGTATGTGAGTATATAAATGAATGGACTTAAAAGGTGACATCCACTGTTGGGAACAAAAACTATACCAGGGGAACTTCTTACTTCCACCTCTACCTTCTTTTAGCTGGACATACAGGCAGTAGAAACAGATCAGGACTTTGAAGTACACATAAAGACACGTGCTCTGTGCAGCCCTGTGCAAAAAGCCACCTGATGCTCAGACAGGAATCTATTATACAGGGTCCATTGGGAGTTTCCAGTCTCCATTTATTCAAGTCATACTGATTAATTGATTTCCTATGAATCACCTCTTATTGTATATGTGTTGTGGGACCTTAGGGACAAGGACTAATATGAGTGATGAAAATCTTATTACAGTACTGCAGAATATGTTAGTGCTATCTACGCAACAAGAAATAAATACATAAATAATGTAGATGACTGTAAAGCTTAAAGTGTAACCGTCGTTTTAATTTTTATTTAAAAAATCAATAGCACACATGAAAATAAAAAACTTTGTACTGTATCTCATCAGACAAATCTGCTTCTTTCTATACCAGAACTGATAAGTCATATTATCAAAATTTCTCAATTCTGAGGGAAAATCTGTATTCAGTGAAGAATTCCCTATTACTGAGAGGAGATGGCAGCTGGTGCTGAGGAGATTCTATGATGATGGTATGAGGGGGTGAGGCACTGCATCTAGCTCCTCCCTCTGCCTCTAGCTCTTCCCGCTGCCTCTAGCTCCTACCTCTGCATCTAGCTCTTCCCTCTGCCTCTAGCTCTTCCCTCTGCCTCTAGCTCTTCCCTCTGCCTCTAGCTCTTCCCTCTGCATCTAGCTCCTACCTCTGCATCTAGCTCCTCCCTCTGCATCTAGCTCCTCCTTCTGCATCTAGCTCTTCCCTCTGCCTCTAGCTCTTCCCTCTGCATCTAGTTCCTCTCTCTGCATCTAGCCCTTCCCTCTGCATTCAGCTCCTCTCTCTGCCTCTCACTCCTCTCTCTGCCTCTAGCTCCTCCCTCCTCATCTAGCTCCTCCCTCTGCATCTAGCCCTTCCCTCTGCATTCAGCTCCTCTCTCTGCCTCTCACTCCTCTCTCTGCCTCTAGCTCCTCCCTCCTCATCTAGCTCCTCCCTCTGCATCTAGCCCTTCCCTCTGCATTCAGCTCCTCTCTCTGCCTCTCACTCCTCTCTCTGCCTCTAGCTCCTTCCTCCTCATCTAGCTCCTCTCTCTGCATCTAGCTCCTCCCTCTGCCTGTAGGTCCTCCCTTCTCATCTAGCTCCTCCCTCTACTTCTCACTCCTCCCTGTGCCTCTAGCTCTTCCCCCAGTATCTAGCTCCTCCCTTCTCCTGTCGTCATAGAATCTCATCAGTAACAACTGCCATCTCCTATCTAAGTAATGGAAACATCTTACTGAGATAGAAGACTGAGAATTTTTATAATGACTGATCAATTCTGGAAGAGAAAGAAGCAGATTTGTCTGATAAGATATATTACAAAGTTGCTTATAACATGTGTACTGTTGAGTTATGAAATAAACATGAAAAGGACGGTTATACTTCGTTTTTTTGTCATCACATTTTTGATTGAACAATATAAACATATCACTCTCACCCACTAATCCCTTCACAGTTCTGCACCGCCCTATATCTCCTCCCTCGTCCCTGTGTTTCACCCTACCCGTGCCCTTCGTTCTGCTAATGACCTAAGACTGACATCCTCAATAATCTGAACCTCCCACTCTCATCCCAAGACTTCTCATGACCTGCGCCAATTCTCTAGAATGCACTACCCAGTGCAATTTGATTAATTCCCAATACCCACAGTTTTAAATGTACTCTAAAAACGCATGTCTTTAGACTGGCCTATCACCTCACCTTACTTATCTAACTACTACTCTTACATTGATGACTGAACCTATTTCCCCTATTTCCTCCTAGATTGTAGGCTTGTGAGCAGGACCTTCAATCCTCCTGGTATTTGTTAAATTGTGATATACAGACAATATCAGACATTACAGAATATGTCCCCTCTGAATTTGGTTCCACTATATAAATAAAAATTACTATTCTTCTTGTCCAAACTATTTATTTTTCAATCTTTGCTTTCATTAATTTTTTATGGGATAAGTCTTAAGAATTTAATTCAATTTACTTTGAAAATTGGGACTTAGTATACCTAATGGTGGACTTCTTAAATGGATTACACTTTGCATAGTAGCAATAATTCCTGGGTAATTCCTGTTTTCTGTTATACAGGGTTACCTTGATATAAAGATGCCACAGTTTTCTGCATGATTCTTAATATTAAAATTAATGACCAAAGGATTCAAGAAGATCCATTTCTAAAAGTGTTCATCAAAGCTGTCATGGCTCCATTAAGAATGACACATGAAATTAATATTGAGCGTTAGGGTTAAGATACACAAGTCATGGTGAATGTTAACTTTCCTGTCCATTATTTCCTACTTTTTTTTACTCCCTTTTTATTTTTAATTATACGTTTTACTCAAAGTAGTGAATTTTTACATAGAAAATGTTTTAAAAACCCCAGCATGCCAAGGGTGTGTTTTTTTTTCGTATCATAGTAGGCCAACGTACAAACAATGATATTTAATAATATTTTAGTTTTGTTACTTGTTATTATATATTTAAAATAATAAAAAGTATAATAAGCATTCATCATTTATGAGATTACTTTTGTTAGGAATGATTATAACATTTTTTTCGGCGTGGGTGGATGTTGCTGAGCTACTGTACTTAGGAAAGGAACAAAGAATCAGTGTCAGATAGAAGACGCCTAATATAGGTTAACAATAAACAGCTTGCACAATCAATATCAATCATCACAAATACAAGTGACATTACTCAATTCAATGCACTCAAGCTACAGTGTACAACATGCCTTACAGCAAAGTCTTGAAAATTTCCTTTGCAGTATTACAAGCTTCCCATGGGCTTCAGACCTCCCAGGCCTTTACAGATAATTTGTAGATAAATGATACATTGTATTCCCATGTTAGCGGCAAATTATATTCTGCAACGGAACTGCTCAATTAATCCTCTGCTGTCCAGTAATTAGATGGTGGATGCTAAGTATATTAGAAATACACGTTTATACTAGGAACCTGATAAAAGCAGATTTGATCAAATCAAGGCTACTGTTGATCATTAGGGGCGTCCTGTATAGGTGGGCCAACAGATAAACAACAGCAAAGGAGGCAATTAAGATTTCAGCAGATTCTATAAAATAATGACTGATATTTCATTTGGCACTCATAATGATGAAATTGGCTAATTTACATTGAGCAGACAGGAGTTATTTGGATATGCTTGGCTTGTAGTGATGGGGAATAGTAAGATATTTGGTTTCTGATTATTCGTACCAAATACCTAGTACTATTTCAGTATTCATCACGAACCTAATGCAAGTCAATGGGGAACCCAAGCACTTTTTTGGGAGATCTTCAAGAAAAATGCTCGGGTTCCCCATTGACTTGCATTAGTTTCATTATTTGTGACAAAAATGGAATAGTACTAGGTATTCAGTACGAATAAGCCGGACCCAAATATCTAACTATTCGCCCATCACTACTGGCTTGTTATCACATGCACATCCATGTCTTTCAGTCTAAGACAATTGTTGCCAAGTACTAGTCGTGAATGTACCCCACTAAAGACCATAACTCCAAGTTTTATCTCCAAGTTATTCTGATGTCTGAAAAGACGTTGTCTTCATAGGTTTTTGTTTCAGCAGATTGACACCATAGTTGTGTGACACAATTTTATAATATTGGGTGGTGAAGAAAGCAATAATTACAATTTTACCACTAAAATGTTATTTTAACACCAGATTTCCAATTTTCACAAGGGAATAAGTAAAAAGGCCACATAATGACACACAATTTCTCCTGCACGTGGCAATATCTCACATGTGACTGTACAATACTCTACAGTTTGGGCCACACCGCAGGGCTCGGGAGGGAAGGAGCGCCATTTGACTTTATGAACACAGTCCCGAAGCAGCAGAAACCCCCTCAAGTGACCACGTTTTGAAAACTACACCCTTCTGGGAATTCATCTACAGGTTTAGTGACGATTTTGTCTGTGGAAAACACCCATGGAGTCAAACACTGTGAATGTTGCAGAATTAAAAATTGCAAATAAGCTCTCATAGTACCAGTACATTGTGATGTCCAGGACACTGTATTGCCCATAGATTGTGCCCAGCTCGATTCTAGAAACATTCACTCCATAAATTAGGTGAGCTCTCCTCGCTACAACAATACAAAACATGTGGACGTTACTGTGGTTTAGTCACATTGTGGAGCTCAGAAGGGAGGGGGCATTTGAATTTTGGAGTACAGATTTTGCTTGTTTTCTTTTTTTGGGGGGAGCCATAGCGCTTTTCCAGAGCCTTTGTGCTACCAGTAACGTAGAAGCATCTTATATTTCCGTTAACAGATTAACAGATGACGGACCTGAGTGGGGACTTTTTCGTGGGTTGAGTTGAATGCTATTGGTGGCAATTTGGGGTACAGAACATTTTGGATCAGTTCCCATTTATCCTATGCTTTATGCTGAGCCTTTTCATCAGGGTTTCCATCTATTTCTCTGAAATACGTGATTCAGGTTAACCACCCAATGCATTCATTCACTATAATGAGGCAGCAGAGTTTATCTGGACTCTGTTTGGCCTCTTTTCAGCAGTGTTCTTCTTTTCAAAGGTGCACAAAACTGTTGTTGACCACACTTTTGTGAATTTTTCTTTGAGAATTTTGTCTGAATCACGTTTTTCAGAGATTTACACGTAATTGCTTGTGTAAGTGCTCAGCATAACGTGCACGATAAATGTGAGCCAAGCCATACTGTGATCTTTGCGAGGCAGATTAAACAAATCAACAGCAGCTGAAGAATTGGCTTTATTAGTATTTTGTACGCCATTCACCTTGCAGTACAAGTGATAAGGCAGCTTTGTTCCTCAGGTCAGTACGATTACATTGATTTTAGATTTATATTTTTTTTAGATTTGCCTACTATCACACTAAAAACACTTTTTTTTTTTTTTTTTAAGGTGTTTTGCATCACCAAATTTTGAAGGCTATAGGTTTTTTTAGTTTTCTGCTGACCGAGTCATGGGAGGGCTTGTTTTCTTGGATGGGTTGGAGTTTTTATTGGCACCATTTTGAGCCACATATTTTTGATCACTTTCTATTCCACTTTTTTGTGAGGCAGAATCAAGAAGAAACTGATCCAGGAATTATTCTTTTTTTTTTTTTACGCCGTTCACTCATAAGAGTCCTAAAACAGCTTTATTCTTCAGATCAACATGATTACATCGATACCATATTTATATTTTTTTAATGTTTTCCCGATTTTACACCATAGAAAAAAATTGGTTTTGCATTGCTGTATTCTGAGAGTTATAGCTTTTCTTTTAGTTCTCCACTAATGGAACTGTATCATGGCTTGTTTTTTTTGCAGGACAAGATGACATTTTTAGCATTACCATTTTAATTTACATACAACTTTTTGATCACCTTTTATTCCACTTTTTTTGGCTGTATAATGAAAAAGCATAGGTTTTGTTTCCACGTTTTATATTTATGGTTTTCACTGAAAGGGTTAAATAATGTGACAGTTTTATAGATCGGGTTCTTCTGGAAGCGGCTATACCAATTATGTGTACTTTTTTGTTTATTATTCTACATAAATATATTTATTGGTATATTTTTGTCATTTCCTTGTTATTTATTTTGTGGGCTGTTGTTTTTTTTTAAAGTATAAATATATATATTTTTTCAATTTTGTTAAACTTTTATTGGTCTGATCGCTGGTATAATCCATTGCAATGCACCAGCATTGCATCACATTATACCTGTCAGTGACACACTGGCACAAGCCTTTTAGACCATGTTGCTGGCATGGTCTATCTAAGAGTCTTTCTGTAGCTGGCTGACCTGGAGGTCATCATGATGACCTTTGGTTGCCATGGCAACGACGTGCCCCTCGTGATCATACAGCAGGGGTCACGATTGCTTGGGAGAGGGAGTGCACTCCCTCTCCCAGCCCCTAAATGCTGTGATTGCTATTGATCACAGCATTCAGGGGGTTAAACAGTCAAACGCAGTGCGGAGATCACTCCTGACTGTCAGAGTCGGGGCTCGGCTGTCACTTAAGCCGAAGTCCAGGTGGACACCTCGCTGGCACAGCTCCTGTACCTGTGCAATCACCAGCACATACCGGTAAAGCCTGCTTTACACGGGACGACCGATTGTGGGATTTTACAATCGATCGTACCTGCCCCCATCGTTTGTGCGTCACGGGCAAATCGCTGCCCGTGTCGCACAAAGTCGTGAAACCGCCATCACACGTACTTACTAGTGATGAGCGAGCATGCTTGTCACTACTCGGTACTCGCACGAGTATCGCTGTACTCGGGCTGCTCGGCGGGGACCGAGTAATCTCGCGATACTCGTGCTGTACTCGTGGTCTTCATTTCTGCATGTTGGCGCTCTTTTGAGAGCCAGCCCTCATGCAGGGATTGGCTGGCAGACCACTGCAATGCCACAGCCCTGTTAGTTATGGAATTGGAGTGATTGGCCGGCCTGCACAGCGTGACCGAGCCTTTATATCGGCCGGCGCGCTGTGCTCTGCTCACAACTATCCAGACAGTCAGTGCAGGGAGAGTGTCGCTGATTCAGGGAAAGCTTTGTGGCCCTTTATAGTTAGTTCCGGAGCAGGGCTGCAAACAGTGTGACCAGAAGTCCTTCTCAGGACTATTCTAGTTGTATACAGGCAGGCAGGGTATAGCCAGGTCGGAGTACAGTAGCAGAGTCCTTCTCAGGACTATTGTTGCTATATACAGGCAGGGTATAGCCAGATTGGAATACAGGCTAGTGACCAGAAGAGTCCTTGTCAGGACTATTGTAGCAGTATACAGGCAGGCAGGCAGGGTAGTGGTGACCGTATACCAGCCTTCATCATATCTGGGGCTGGTGTACACAGTGTAAAACAGTCCAGATAGTGTCAGACTTCTCAGTAATTGTCGCTCCTAAAAACCAGTTAGGTTCTTATTGCGTCCGTGCTTGCATTTAAAAACAGCACGTGTGTGGCAGTCAGTGGCAGCGTACAGGTGCGCGTTTTGCACAAACTATTATATAACGCACAAGTCTAGTGTATAATACACGTCAGTCAGCAGTGTCTGATAGTGTCAGACTTCTCAGTAATTGTCGCTCCTAAAAACCAGTTAGGTTCTTATTGTGTCCGTGCTTGCATTTAAAAACAGCACGTGTGTGGCAGTCGGTGGCAGGGGACAGGTGCGCGTTTTGCACAAACTATTATATAACGCACAAGTCTAGTGTATAATACACGTCAGTCAGCAGTGTCTGATAGTGTCAGACTTCTCAGTAATTGTCGCTCCTAAAAACCAGTTAGGTTCTTATTGCGTCCGTGCTTGCATTTAAAAACAGCACGTGTGTGGCAGTCGGTGGCAGGGGACAGGTGCGCGTTTTGCACAAACTATTATATAACGCACAAGTCTAGTGTATAATAATACACGTCAGTCAGCAGTGTCTGATAGTGTCAGACTTCTCAGTAATTGTCGCTCCTAAAAACCAGTTAGGTTCTTATTGCGTCCGTGGTTGCATTTAAAAACAGCACGTGTGTGGCAGTCGGTGGCAGGGGACAGGTGCGCGTTTTGCACAAACTATTATATAACGCACAAGTCTAGTGTATAATACACGTCAGTCAGCAGTGTCTGATAGTGTCAGACTTCTCAGTAATTGTCGCTCCTAAAAACCAGTTAGGTTCTTATTGCGTCCGTGCTTGCATTTAAAAACAGCATGTGTGTGGCAGTCGGTGGCAGCGTCAGGCTCCATATTGTCCCTGGATAGAGACGTGCATGAGGGCCTGTAAACATGAAGTGCCCATTGTAAGGAAGTGGGTCTATTGTAGTATAGCCCTTAGGCAGGGCAGCCAAAAATTGGGAGGCTCCACGTTGTCCCTGGATAGAGACGTGCATGAGGGCCTGTAAACCTGAAGTGCCCATTGGAAGGAAGTGGGTCTATTGTAGTATAGCCCTTAGGCAGGGCAGCCAAAAATTGGGAGGCTCCACGTTGTCCCTGGGTAGAGACGTGTATGAGGGCCTGTAAACCTGAAGTGCCCATTGGAAGGAAGTGGGTCTATTGTAGTATAGCCCTTAGGCAGGGCAGCCAAAAATTGGGAGGCTCCACGTTGTCCCTGGGTAGAGACGTGCATGAGGGCCTCAAAACATTGTTCCCATTGCAAAGGAGCGGGTCTCCTGTCGTTGTAATGTCCATTCTGCAAAGAATGGGCGAAAAAATTTACCACTGGGAGTATACCTGAAACAAAGGCCTAAGTATTGCAATTTGTAACGGTCATCATCATGGTGGCGCCTGAGGAGAAGGAGGAGCAGTCCAGCGATTATCCAAAGTCCAGAAGTGTGTACCCATGGGTGAGTGGACGTACATGGCAAACTTTAAATTCCGCTCTCATTTGCTGGTGGTGTGGTGAAGTCTGGCACAATCCAACCCTTGTTCATCTTGATCAGAGTCAGCCTGTCAGCATTTTCAGTTGACAGGCGGGTGCGTTTATCTGTAATGATTCCACCTACGGCACTAAAAACACGCTCTGACAAAACGCTAGCAGCAGGGCAGGCCAGGACTTCCAAGGCGTAGAGAGCCAATTAATGTCACGTGTCCAGCTTGGATACCCAATAATTGTAAGGCACAGAGGAATGTCGGAGTACAGTTGTTCGATCTGCAAGGTACTCCTTCAGCATCTGGGCAAACTTAGGATTTCTTGTGGCACTACCCCGCACCTCAGGGGCTGTGGTACGTGAGGGGCTGAGAAAACTGTCCCACATCTTAAAGACTGTTCCCCTATCTCTGGCGGATTGGACTTGTGCCTCTCTCGGCTGTACGCCTCGGTTGTCCACTGATTCCTGACCTATGCCGCTAGCGTTTTGTGAGGGGAATGCTTTGCCTACTTCCGTGACTATGGCCTTCCGGAACTGCTGCATTTTGGTTGACCTCTCCTCCACGGGAATAAGAGACAAAAAGTTCTCCTTGTAGCGTGGGTCTAACAGTGTTACCAACCAGTAATGATTGTCGGCCAAGATGTTCTTAACGCGAGGGTCACGAGACAGGCAGCTTACCATAAAGTCAGCCATGTGTGCCAGACTCTTAACAGCCATCACTTCAGTATCCTGACCAACACGATGACTGAACATGCTGTCCTCCTCCTCCTCCTCCTCATCATCTACCCTGTCCTCTGGCCAGCCACGCTGAACCGAGGATATGACTGCATGTCATATCCTCAATTTGGCCAGAGAGTTGCTCCATGTCTTCATCCTCCTCCTCGTCATAGTCCTCCACTGCACGTTGTGATGAGACGAGGCTGGGCTGTGTGTTATCACCCACACCCACTACTGTTTCTTGCTCAAACTCATCGCGCTCCGCCTGCAATGCATCATGGTTGTTTTTTGAGCAGAGACTATTTTAGAAGGCAGAGAAGCGGTATGGTGACGCTAATAATGTCGTCATCGCCGCTCACCATCTTGGTGGAGTCCTCAAAGTTTTGGCGGATGGTGCATAGGTCGGACATCCATCTCCACTCCTCAGGTGTTATGTGTGGAGTTTGACCCATTTCCCGACGGCTTAGGTGATGCAGGTACTCAACAACTGCCCTCTTCTGCTCACATATCCTGACCAACTTGTGCAGAGTTGAATTCCAACGCGTGGGGACATCACACACCAGTCTGTGTGCCGGAAGATGCAAACGGCGTCTTAAGCCGGCAAGGCCGGCTGAAGCAGTAGGTGACTTTCGAAAATGTGCAGACAGGCCGCGAACTTTTACCAGCAGATCAGACAGCTCTGAGTATGACTTTAGAAACCGCTGAACCACGAGGTTGGGCAACTGGGCCACGCATGGAACATGTGTCAGCTGGCCTCGCCTCAAAGCCGCCACCAGGTTCCGGCCATTGTCACACACGACCTTTCCTGGCTTTAGGTTCAGAGTTGTGAGCCAGTGATCTGCCTTCTGTTTCAGAGCTGTCCACACCTCTTCTGCATTGTGGGGTTTGTTGTCACCTATGCAGATTAGCTTCAGCACAGCCTGTTGCCGCTTCGCCGAGGCAGTGCTGCAGTGCTTCTGTGTCGCCCTGGACAAGCCAGGGGCCACAGAGCACAACACTTAAACACCCCACACTCCCTGCAGGCATATCATAGTCAAAACACAAAATCCTTGTTGCCTTCCCCAGGGGCTGTTGTCCACACCAGGGTGTGGAGCCAGGCGGTTGGTCTCCACCCACCGAGGAGGAGGGAAAACACAGGCAGTGAGAGTTAAGCTAAGGAAGTGGAAGGAGGAAAGTAGTAGAGAGGAGAAAAGTGACAGCAAAGAGCCTGAAGTTGGTCCGGGTGTGTGGCCCGGACAGGACAGCAAGGTTGGCAGGATGTGGTGACCGTCTGCAGTGGAGGCCGATTGGAGTCTGCCGTAAGGACCGTGGATGGGTGGTGACCCGGCCGTACCGGACCGGTATACAAAGAGAAGCCAGCACCATTGGCAGAGGACTTTCGGATCCCGGCAAGGCTTGGTGTCGCCGTGAATTTGCCAAATCCGTTAGTGAAGGGAACCTCAGGGTTTCCAAACAGCCAAGTCCAGATAGAAGGCAACCGTACAACCGTGAAGGGGAGACACAGCCACCGCCAAGGGCAACCGTCTCCCAGGGCCAGCGCCTGTGGGCAAAAGGGGCTCCTCCGGCCCATATCCAGGTCGGGGAGCGGGTTACCGTTGGGAAACCATCACTACCAACACTTAACTTAGGTGCAGGGAGAGACAGTCATCACTAACCTGCAGGGAGGAACAACCGCAGCCGTCCGAGTGACCCGTCCATCCAGCCACTTGTTTAACCGTGAACTGTGTCATCATCATTGGGCTGAGTGAGTACCTCCGTGCCGTGTGGCACAGCGCTGCCCCTGCGACCCTGCACCTCATCAGGCCCCGCAACCCGCCTGTCATCCATGTCTACCCCATCACCAGGCCCCGGGACAACCAACCCCCCTACCCACGGAGGGGAGAAATAACAACAAAGCTGCTCCCTGTCACAGGCTCCCGGGATCCCCGTCCAGAGCAGCGGTGGTGTCCACACAATCACCACAACCGTGGGTGGCGTCACGGACAATATCCCCAAAACCCAAACCACCCCTTTTCACTCACGGGCGAGTAGCGCCACTCGAGTCCCCGGGATCCGGCCATCGCTCGAGCCAACGAGCAGCAGCAGCCGTAGAGCAGCGTCAGCCGGACCCGAGCAGTGGGAGAGCGCACCGTCCCCTCCTCCGCCCGCGACACTTCCAGCTTGGGACTGGTGTGGAGGGTAAAGTGGATCAGGATGCGCAGGAGGAGGAGGAGGCTGAGGAGCATGACATTCCGGAGCTGTAGAGTGTGTGTGAAACCCTGACTGAGGTAGGGCCTGCAAAACTTGGTGTGTGAAGGACGTGTTCCATCCCTCGCTCAGACTGGGTCCCAGCTTGCACAATATTAACCCAGTGTGACGTCAACGAGATGTAGCGGCCTTGCCCACATGCACTTGTCCACGTGTCTGTGGTTAGGTGGACTTTGGCTGAAACAGCGTTGTTCAGGGCACGTGTGATGTTTTGTGACACGTGGTTATGCAATGCGGGGACGGCACACCGGGAGAAATAGTGGCGGCTGTGGACCGAGTAACGTGGGACAGCTGCCACCATCAGGTCGCGGAATGCTTCTGTCTCAACCAGCCTAAAAGGCAACATTTCCAGCGCAAGCAGTCGCGAAATGTTAGCATTTAGAACTGTGGCATGTGGGGTGTTGGCAGTGTATTTGCGCCTGCGTTCAAAGGTTTGCTGAATGGATAACTGAACGTTGCGCTGGGACAAGGACGTGCTTGATGATGGTGTTCTTTCTGCGTAGGCAACTGCAGGTGCAGGAGTGGAGGAGGCTTGTTCGCAGGCAGCATGGACAGGGGATTGGCTCGCATGCACAACCAGCGAAGACGTAGCAGTGACATCAGCAAGCACTGCTCCTGGACTCTGTTGTACTTCCCACAAAGTCGGGTGCTTGGCTGACATGTGCCTGATCATGCTGCTGGTGGTCAGGCTGCTAGTTTTGGTACCCCTGCTGATGCTGGCATGGCAGGTGTTGCAAATGGCCTTTTTAGAATCATCTGGAGCCAACTTAAAAAACTGCCAGTGTCAGAGTTCCGGGTTTTCCAGTTTTCTTTTGAAAGAGCTTGCCCTTTGTTAACATGGAGTTTTCTGTTCTGTTGCCCTACTTCCTGTCCATCTGTTTAAAAGCTGCCCCTAAAGCTTAGTCCAGTGCCTGAGTATACTGCTTCCTGTGTGCTCCTGCCCTGCTGCTTTTGGTTCCTGATTGTTATTCGGATCCTCTTGGAAAACAACCGACACCGACTCTGGACTTCATCTGGTATCATCTAGCTGTGCCCGGACTCCGTTTGCCGTCTTTGGTCGGCACTTCTGCCCGGTTCCTTCCGTTTAATACCACTCTGGACTCACATCACGTACGGACATTTTTGGACTTACCTATTGCCCTTTTGTGTCCCGGCTGCTGCGCATTTAGGGCTTCTGGGGTGATTGCCAGACAGTCCCTGTATAGGGGTTCGCTCTTGGTGGTCTCCCTGGGGGAGTCCGGTGCGCGGTCCCGGGAATTCCCTTTCGCTCCGTCCCTGGAAGGTATTTCCTGTATTTATGTTCTACTGTGTTTTTGTTCCGTTTATGTACATATTTGCTGGTTGCATATTATAAACGTCTTGCACCAAGAACTCGTCTCTGGTTGTCATTGCCCTAACGCAATCGAAATCCTCAATACATACAATAGTATTACAGCCAGACTCGGGAAGACCTAACATTTGTACAGGCACCTTGTGTCGTGTTGTTCCAGGGAACAGTTGCCTGACGTCTGCCTGGGGCCACCACTCTGCTTCTTACTGCCTGTTGTGATGCTACGCCTCCCTCCCCCTGTGCACTGCTGTCCTCGCTCTGCATATCCTCCTGCCAGGTTGGGTCATTTACTGGATCATCCACCACGTTGTCTTCCTCTTCCGCACCCTGCTCCTCCTCCTGACTTCCTGACAATTGTGTCTCATCATCGTCCACCCCTTGTTGAGACACGTTGCCAACTTCGTGAGAACGTGGCTGCTCAAATATTTGGGCATCTGTACATACAATCTCGTCATGGCCCACTTCAACAGGAGCTGGCGAGAGGCCAGAATTTGTGAATGGAAACGTGAACGAACAGCTCTTCCGAGTGTCCAAGTGTGGGATCAGTAATGTCCGTGGACGTGTACTCGGCCTGGTGGTAGGAAGGAGGATCAGGTTCTGAAATTTGCGGTGCAGTATCACGGCTACTGACACTTGACCGTGTGGAAGACAGAGTGTTTGTGGTGGTGCCAATCTGACTGGAAGCATTATCCGCTATCCAACTAACAACCTGTTGACACTGGTCTTGGTTCAAGAGCGGTGTACTGCTGCGGTCCCCAAGAATTTGGGACAGGACGTGCGAGCGACTAGATGTGGCCCTTTGTTGTGGCGAAATTAGAGCTTGCACACAACCTCGGTCTCTGCCTGCACCACCATCACGTCCACTTCCTTGTTCGTTGACAACGCCCTTGCGCATTTTGCAATGCTGTGCTGATGTGTATTCACTAGACTTGTGCGTTATATCCAAGTTTTTGCAAAACTCACACAAATGCAGCGGAAAGCTGCCACCAACAGGCACACACGTGCGGTTTTTAAATGCAAGCACGGAGGCACTAAGAACCTAACAGGTCTCTATCCAGGGACAACGTGGAGCCTCCCAATTTTTGGCTGCCCTGCCTAAGGGCTATACTACAATAGACCCACTTCCTTACAATGGGCACTTCAGGTTTACAGGCCATCATGCACGTCTCTATCCAGGGACAATGTGGAGCCTCCCAATTTTTGGCTGCCCTGCCTAAGGGCTATACTATAATACACCCACTTCCTTACAATGGGCACTTCAGGTTTACAGGCCATCATGCACGTCTCTATCCAGGGACAACGTGGAGCCTCCCAATTTTTGGCTGCCCTGCCTAAGCGCTATACTACAATAGACCCACTTCCTTACAATGGGCACTTCAGGTTTACAGGCCATCATGCACGTCTCTATCCAGGGACAACGTGGAGCCTCTCAATTTTTGGCTGCCCTGCCTAAGGGCTATACTATAATACACCCACTTCCTTACAATGGGCACTTCAGGTTTACAGGCCCTCATGCACGTCTCTATCCAGGGACAACGTGGAGCCTCCCAATTTTTGGCTGCCCTGCCTAAGGGCTATACTATAATACACCCACTTCCTTACAATGGGCACTTCAGGTTTACAGGCCATCATGCACGTCTCTATCCAGGGACAACGTGGAGCCTCCCAATTTTTGGCTGCCCTGCCTAAGGGCTATACTACAATAGACCCACTTCCTTACAATGGGCACTTCAGGTTTACAGGCCATCATGCACGTCTCTATCCAGGGACAACGTGGAGCCTCCCAATTTTTGGCTGCCCTGCCTAAGGGCTATACTATAATACACCCACTTCCTTACAATGGGCACTTCAGGTTTACAGGCCCTCATGCACGTCTCTATCCAGGGACAACGTGGAGCCTCCCAATTTTGGCTGCCCTGCCTAAGGGCTATACTACAATAGACCCACTTCCTTACAATGGGCACTTCAGGTTTACAGGCCATCATGCACGTCTCTATCCAGGGACAACGTGGAGCCTCCCAATTTTTGGCTGCCCTGCCTAAGGGCTATACTATAATACACCCACTTCCTTACAATGGGCACTTCAGGTTTACAGGCCCTCATGCACGTCTCTATCCAGGGACAACGTGGAGCCTCCCAATTTTTGGCTGCCCTGCCTAAGGGCTATACTATAATACACCCACTTCCTTCCAATGGGCACTTCAGGTTTACAGGCCCTCATGCACGTCTCTATCCAGGGACAACGTGGAGCCTCCCAATTTTTGGCTGCCCTGCCTAAGGGCTATACTATAATACACCCACTTCCTGACAATGGACACTTAATGTTTTGAGGCCCTCATGCACGTCTGTATGCAGGGGCATTGGTGAACCTCACAATTTTGGACTGCCCTGGCAAAGGAAAATACTACAAAGACTCACTTCCTCAAAATGGGCACATTAGACTCAAGAGGCCTTCATGTACGTCTCTTCTCAGGGACATCAGAGTGCCACACAATGTTTTCACGTAAAATCTTTCATGTATTAATCTCAAAAAGTAACATACACCAGCTCTATCTCACTATTGGGTATGTGCCCTTAACATTTCCGCCATGAAAAATCATTTTGGGGTCATTTTGGAAGGTTTTCTGGTGAGTCCGTAAAAATGGCGTAAAACGCGGACAAAATTGTTCACAGCTGTGACTTTTCAGTGATAAATGCTTCAAGGGGTCTTCCCCATGCTGTTGCCATGTCATTTGAGCACTCTTCTGAGACTTTTGTGCCATTTTTAGGGTTTCTCCATGCTGCCGGGGGGTCATTTCACAAAAATACTCGGGTCTCCCATAGGATAACATTGGGCTCGTTGCTCGGCCCGAGTACACGAGTATCTTGGGAGGCTCGGCCCGAGCTTCGAGCACCCGAGCTTTTTAGTACTCGCTCATCACTAGTACTTACCTGCTGAGCGACCTCACTGTGGGCAGCGAACGTCCACTTCCTGAATGGGGAGGGATGTTCGGCGTCACAGTGACATCACACAGCCGCCGGCCAATAGATGCGGAGGAGTGGACATGAGCGGGATGTAAACATGCCGCCCACCTCCTTCCTTCCGTATAGCCAGCGGGAGCCGTGGGACGCAGATAAGCAGAGTTCATCGCTCCCGTGATGTCACACGGAGCGATGTGTGCTGCCACGGGAACGATGAACAACCGGCACAAGTAAAAATAAACGATATTTTGAAACTGAGTGACGAGTACACGACTCACGATTTGTGAGCGAAACTGCATCGCTCAGAGGTTTCACACGAGACGACGTCGTGTATGATGCCGGATGTGCGTCACGAAAACCGTGACCCCGACGATGCATCGCACGATCCGTCGTCTCGTGTAAAGCACCCTTAAGTCCAAGGGGTTAGTTAATGTCTCGACTAAAATGCAAGAACAGTGCACAATTTTTGTTCCTTATTTATACTATTTATACTCAGAAAGTCCCAATTACAAGAATTGGAAAGGGCGACAGTCTAAAGTATATAATGTCTATTTAGGTACGTTTTATAAGGTTACAGTACAAAGCCGGCCAGGAGGTGAGCACATGGAGCCTACTAAGTTGAAAGAAACCAGTGTCATCTTCCTTGGCACGAAGTATGGGACGTGTTTACATGGGAGGAGTGGTAAATTTTAATTAAGGAATGAAGCCCCAGGCTGTAATATGAAAGGTGCGTGTGATCAGATGGAAGAAAGGGGATGTGGTGGTTGTACCAAGAATTCTAAACCCTTGGCACTAATTGTTCAATGCCAGGCAGAAAGTGTTCTCAAATAAATGAGGCATTATTATTTAGACTGTAAACTCCCCCAGAGTTCATAACTGATGTAAAGTAAGGATCATTAAGAAGGGAACTGAAGTTCTTGTAATGTAACGCCTCCTTAAAGGCAGCAGGCTGAGAATAGAATAGGATTTGACTATTTTGTGGCTTTGTTGTAGAAAGGCAGGTGATATCTGCAACGTGTGACAGTAATGGGCACAAAGCCAAATGGATTTCTCCAAGGCTGTGAGTGACTCCAAATACTCGTTCTGCAGCATGCTGAGAAGATAACAAGGGGGATTTACACATTATATCAGGGTGACATCCCAGCTGGTCAGGAGTGATTCAGGAATATTTTTTTATCAATAGGAATGGCGAATGATAATGACAGCATTTGTCTTACTTGGAGGACCCCCAAAGGGATAGTGTATGACTGTCTCACAATCATAGAACATAATTACACGTGGTGTCCTGAGGGTTATAGCACTTGATAATTCACCACCTGTCCTGTGTTCATCTTGTACATGACCAATGAATAATAAAAAGCAATGACTAACACTGCAATATGAAAATTTCTGAAGATGGGGCAAGAGGCTACTATGATTTTATGTTAAATATAATAACATATGTTTTACTTCTTTTGTTTATATAGTCCAATTTATTCCACAGCGCTTTACAGACATAACCCGCATCTGGACTCCCAATCTAATTTCCCTATCTGTATGTCTTTGGAGTGAACCCAAGACCCCAGAGCTGTGAAGCTACAGTGTTAACCACTGAGCCAGTTTAATGGCGTAAGGTGCAAAAAACACTGTGTGGGGGGGGGTGCTTGCATCTCTGGGTGGTAATCATTAGGCTGCACCTCCACAGCATGAAGCAAAACTGGGGTCTAGTATCTCTCAGTAAGTCTTAAGCGGGCTTTACACGCTGCGATATATCTAACGAGATGTCAGCGGGGTCACATCGTAAGTGACGCACATCCGGCATCGTTAGTGATATCGTAGCGTGTGACAGCTATGAACGAGCAGAAATACTCACTTTCTCGTTCATCGCTGACACGTCGCTCATTTTCTAAAAATCCCACGTCCTGTTGTTCATTGTACCCGGGGCAGCAAACATTGCTCCGTGTGACACCCCGGGAATGATGAACTGCAGCTTACCTGCGTCCCGCCGGCAATGCTGAAAGAAGGAGGTGGGCGGGATGTTACGTCCCGCTCATCTCCACCCCTCTGCTTCTATTGGCCGGCCACTGTGTGACGTCACTGTGACGCCGAACGTCCCTGCCCCTTCAGGAAGTGGATGTTCACCACCCACAGCGAGGTCGTTAGGAAGGTAGGTGCGTGTGATGGGGGGTTACAGCATTGTAACAAATTGCCCGTGTCGCAAAAACGATGGGGGCGGGTGTGATCGCAAATGCGATCGAACGAGAAATTGCAACGTGTAAAGCAGGCTTTAGCAAAAATATTGGAGGATAAAAGGCTGTAAATCACATAAAATAACATGGAGGGGAGATTTTTGTGCAGTTAAAGAGTCGGTGGGACTGTGATACAATGTTGATGCAGTATGCCAGTTTTGGAAGAAGTCATTTTAACTCGTCTCGGGTGTTACGTGGGGGAGCCCATGCGGTGGTGGTGGCTCCCATAAGGCCGCAGATCCGGGATGGACCTGCTGGCATCAGCGCGGTAATCAAGGGGTAAAACAGAAAGAAGATGTAAAAAACAAAATAATTTAATAAAGAGACAAGCAAAACAGAACACGGACAGGAGCAAAATTATAGAACTAAAGAAACAGAAAACCGGCAAAGAAACAGGCGCCTGTAACTGGGTAGCTAGAAGCCTCTAGTGAACAGGTAAGGCTACGGTTCCACTTGCACGTAGCTTTCGATGTGAGAGCATCAGAAGCGATATGCTAATAATCCTCTGCTGCGAGCGTCAGCCGAGGGTCATGCGACTGGGATGCAATATTGCAATCATATCACAGCTGCGGAGAAGAGGGAGAGAGCACTTTCTCATGATTAGAGATGAGCGAACCGGTCGCGGTTCGGCTCGAGGTCGGTTCGCCGAACGGAGCTCCCGTTCGAGTTCGGTTTGTCAAACGTTCGACGAACCGAACTCAAACTGCATAGGAAACAATGGCAGGCAT
Source organism: Anomaloglossus baeobatrachus (assembly GCF_048569485.1). Classification (NCBI taxonomy): domain Eukaryota; kingdom Metazoa; phylum Chordata; class Amphibia; order Anura; family Aromobatidae; genus Anomaloglossus; species Anomaloglossus baeobatrachus. The sequence goes on along the minus strand of NC_134355.1, from coordinate 422,458,923 downwards.
TCACAAACACATAAAAACACCTAGAAAACACCCTCAAAGGTGTCCAAAAGGTGACAAACAACTCACAACACAACACAAACACATGGGAAAGTGACAAGGACATATACTCATGCGAAAACAAAAGAGCTGGACAAGGAAAAAGAGGAGGACACACAGATATATGAGTATATGCAAGGAAACATCGATGCCATTACTGTGCAACTTGAGCCCTGCTCATTTTAGGCTTCCAATCTGGATAAATTGCCTGAGATTGCCACGTACGCCTTGGGGATCTTGTCGTGTCCTGCAGCCAGCGTTCTCTCGGAACCTGTCTTCAGTGCTGCTGGGGGTCTGCTGGCAGATAAGCACACGTGTCTGTCCACTGACAATGTGGACATGGCTCTCAGAGGACTTTTCTTCCACTGGGTCAGCCAGGGGAGGCGAAAGGCACGCGTATTTTTGAGAGTGCTTCATGCAAAGCATCTTTTTCTTTTTCAAAAGGGGGGTCAACTGATGCCAGTCAAGTGGGGTGTGTGTGGCCCAATTAGTGGCAACGAGGGAGACTGTGGTTGGAGTCCCCTCGCTGTGTTTCTAAAAGAACCAAGATGAACAAGTCATGGCTCTCAGAGGACTTTTCTTCCCCTGGGTCAGCCAGGGGACGGGAAAGGCACGCGTATTTTTGAGAGTGCTTCATGCAAAGCATCTTTTTCTTTTTCAAAAGGGGGGTCAACTGATGCCAGTCAAGTGGGGTGTGTGTGGCCCAATTAGTGGCAACGAGGGAGACTGTGGTTGAGGTCCCCTCGCTGTGTTTTACATGATTTTCAAAGGGCATGACATGCCTAAGAGGTTGAGTTTCATCATCTGCAACTTGTTGGCAACAGAAAGGCTGCCTTTACACCCTTTTGAGACCGAGGATTTTCGAGACCTTATGCCCATTGCAGTGCCCCAAGAGCCAATGGCCAGTCGTCACTCCTTCTCCAAGAAAGGCGTGCCCGCGCTACCACAGTAGGTCGCACACAACCTCACCGATTCCTTGAGAAACTCTGTGTGTGACAGGGTGCATTTCACCACAGATACTTGGACCAGTAAGCATGGACAGGGGAGTTACATGTTGCTGACTGGGCACTGGGTAACTATGGTGAGAGATGGAGAAGAGTTTGCTGTACAAGTCTTGCCGTCCCCACGACTTGTGTGTCAATCCTTCCTCTGTATGTACAAGTTCCTCCACTGCTTCTGCCTCCTCAACCTCGTGTGGGTCCTCCACCTCGGCCCAAACCCTGTGTGGTCAGTCCACCCTTCCTTGTAACTGCACCCAAGGAATCCCACACACCTCCTTACTATGCTGGCAGCAGAGCTCAAGGCCATCAGGCGGTCAAATGTTTACTTTGAAATGTAGGGGAAATGTGAGACACTGCTGAGGAATTGTGGACGGTTAGCTCCGGAGAGTGAGACCGAGTTTCATCAATGGTTGTCTCCACTCAACCAGCAGCCAGGGAAGGTCGGGTGCGACAATGATGCAAACCAGTATGCGACCCTTCTTCAAGGTAATGTGGCACACGTGCCTTGTATGGCTCACGTGTTGAACCTGGTTGTCCAGCAATTTTTAAAACACTATCCCGGCCTACATGGCCTTCTGCAGAGGGCACGGTGTAACGCCTGCCTGGATCGACACACTCAGATGGGCTGTAAAGGATAGGCTAGAGGCAAGCCACTCACCAAGCTGGACACCCAGAACCCTGAAACTCTTTAACCCTTATACAGTGATTTGGAATTACACAGGGCCCAAGTTGATCAATACCTGTGGAAGGCTGCAGTTCCAGAGAATAGTAGTCATGCAGGGTCAAAAACATTAATTGAGGAAGAGGAACAGAATGGGATGGCCAGGACTTAATCAGAAAACAAGCAGAGGTGAAATGCGGATCGGCCAACGAGGTACATAAACAGCAAGCAGGAAAAGTAGTCAGGTAACAAGCACACAAAATCATAAAACTGAACTGGGGGTAACAGTAACAAGAGGTTCATAGCTTTGTCTGGCAGTGGTCTGCAGACAGGAGGGGCCTAAAAAAGGGTGTGGTGTCTTCCCATTGGTTGTAGCTGAATGATGGTACTTCATCTGTGAGATACCCACCACCTACATTCAGCCTGTGGTTCTGTATCTGTCAAGGTAACACAAGCCAGTGGGTGACCATAACCTGCGTCCACCTGCGCCGCAGGCATCGACTCCTTTCCCATCATCAGCACTATGCACGAAAGGAACACGTTGTCACCTGGCGACCGGAGTACAAATTGATTGAGTGGACTACGTTGGTGACTTAACAGCCGTGTGCGGCAATGATGCAAACTTGTCTGCGGCCCTTCGTCAGGGCAATGTGACACACGTGCCTTGTATGGCTCACGTGTTGAATCTGATTCTCCAGCAATTTTTAAAATACCATCCCGGCCTACATGGCCTTGTGCAGCGGGCATGCTGCTATGTGCTCACTTTCATCCTTCGCACCCAGCAGCTCAACAACTTTCATCGCTCCTGAAGTCTTAGGGTCTGGCGGTTAAACGCCGGAAATGCGATGTTCAGACACGCAGGAATTGGAATCTGCACATGTTGCAGCGTCTGTGGCAGCACCGCAGAGCCCTGCTGAAATATGGTATGATGTATACCCTGGGCTAACTTGATCCAGAGGTGGTGCAGATCACGCTGCTGGAGTGGTGTCAGATCAAGGACCTATGCACCCTTCTACACAGTTTACAAATGTCGACGAAGATGTTTAGCACTAGCGATGCCATTCTCAGCATGACAATTCTGGTCATCTACAAGATGGAGCAGACTGTAAGCATTATTTGGAGTCAGGTGTTGGTCCAAGAGGAAGGGGAGGAAGTACAGGAGGAGTCATATGCAGAAGGGATAATAAGATCTACAAGGTCCAGACAGTGAGCGGCACCTAGGCGGAAGTCAAGGGACGGTGGGGGAGAGGGATTAACAAGGGCGCATAGTATCAGCAAAAATTGTTGAGGAAGGTGCAGGAGCCCATGAAGAAATGGAGGACGAACTTGCGATAGGCATGGAAGACTCAGCAGATGAGTGAGAGCTTGCTCTCATTTCGGTTGTGCGAGGTTGGGGGGAGAGGGCAGAGGAAGGAGGCACGATTCTCACCTCTCTGCCACCAACAAACCAAGGACTTTGTCCTCCTGGATGCACAAGACACATGAGCGCCTTCTTGCTGCACTACCTACAACATGACCCTCGGATTGTACGAATTCGAAGTAATGCTAACTACTGGGTTGCCACACTGTTAGATCCCCAGTACAAGACAAAATTTGTCGAAATAATTCCAGCCATAGAAAGGGATGCACGTATACAGGAGTATCTGCGGAAGGTGGTACGGATTCTTAGATCTGCTTTTCCAGTAAACATCAGTGCTGCACAGAGTGAATCTCAATGCTTTGTTATGGATAGGAGGAAATGGGCTTTTACTTGTCCACATCTGAGGGACCGAGGGCTGGCTGCTGGGCTGAGATGGCATTGAGTACGGTGTCCCTGCAGAGTTGCACTTTTGGTCATATACCAAATGAGTTGAAAAAGGACAAATGCTGGTGGAAAGGGGAACAGGTGTGTTGGAAAGGGGAAAAAAGTTTTTGTCCGTGGGTTTGGTGGTTAAGCAAAAGTAACATTTGATGAAGAAACACCATCTGTTACGGTGGGACTGGCAGATTTGGATAAGGTGGTATATACTATGTTAGCGGTATATAACGAAAATTAATAAGAAAAGAAAGAGAAAGGTATATATCCCCATCAGCAGTCAATGTCCACCGTGCTCCCAGATGGAAAAGGAGAGGTTGGCAACTGGAAGGTTCGGTGGAGGATACAGAGCTGTGTGGCTATGAAACTAATAGTTGCCTGAACCGAGTTAGACGCCACTCGGATCTTGAGAGTGGGAGCCCTGATAGCGTCACAGGGTCCACATGCCCACCCAGCCCAGGAACTCCCTGTTAACATCACAGGGGCCATTGAGTACGCTGACCGTGTGCATTGGGGCCACACCTGTGGACAGCAGGCGCATCAGCAGCAGGCCTGTTAATGCCACTGGGCTGCACAAGCAGGACTTGTAGGACAGGAGCTGGTCTTAACCATTCTGCGTTACCAACTGTGGTGGCGGCCTGCATCGACACCCTATCCCTGCCTACCTCTGGCCTAAAGCCGCAATGGGTTCAACACATGGAGGTGTGCTCTTTCGGAGCATAATAGAAGACTGCGCACCTCCTTGTTGGCTCCAGCCCGTTTTATAACCTAGGTCCGCCCCAAACCAGGGTGGACCACAATGCACCTCCTGGAGACAAAAGCAGAGTGACACGTCATGAGTGGTATAACTAGCGTCCTATTTGGAACCGCAACTTCAATAATGACCTCATGGCTGCCACGACACAAACACCTCACCAGTCATCGTCTGACCATCAATAATGAGGTGACAAGTCATAGGGGCGGGCCTCTGCAAGCCATTTGGGAGTGGCCTGGCCACATCGTCAGGACACCTGATGCCCTGTGGTCTATATGGGCCCCCCCACATCAGGGGCAGGGCCAAAGAGTTCATTACCGGACCTAGTTTCTGATGCAGTAAGTGCCTGAGCATGGTCAGTTGCATGAAATAGAGTCTCTGAAAAAAGACTATCAGCTTTAGCATGGTGTCTCGGCACAAAACAGGACTTAGACCCGGCACGGAATGCAAGTACCTGTGCAAAGAGGCTTTTCACACTAAGTGTGGGAGCATGCGCTGTATCCCGAAATGAAGACTTAGCGTCAGGAATGGCACAGTCAGGCTGAGCATACTCACTAGGCGAAATACTGTAGTTAGGCTGCAGCTGGGGTAAATCGGCACACGCATGCGCACTAGCTGCCTCTCCACACTTACACGTGGAGGAGAAATTGCTCTTCGGGTGTGGACTTGGAGATGCTGTCTATGAACAGAAGGAAAAGCTAAAGAAAGCCTCACTTTCTATCCCTCCGAATTATCAAATGCAGCAATGAATTCCCTGAGTTTGCTATAACATTAGCGTAGCAAAATGTGCATGAGGGTGTCCTGCACAGGTGCTAGAAATAGCTTGGCACCAGTGGGACAATAATGAAATACAACATCCAGTTCTATGATGCCACTAAATGACAGTATTTTTTGCTATCATTATAGCTTATTAAAAACAGAGCAGGAGGGTGTCCTGCACAGGTGCTGCAAATATCTTTGCACTAGTGGGACTATATAGAAGTCCAACAGCCACGTTTAGGATGCCACTAAGTTCACTCAGTGTTTGCTACTATAATGGCTTAGTAACAATGAGTTTGAGTGTGCAATGCAGGCAGACGTGCTGCAAATATCTGTGCATTAGTGGGACTATACAGAAGTCCAATAGCCACGTTTAGGATGCCACCAAGTTCACTCAGTGTTTGCTAGTATAATAGCTTAGTAACAATGAGTTTGAGTGTGCAATGCAAATGTGTCGCCCTGGGCAAGCCAGGGGACACAGGTCACAACACCACCACACCCCACACTCCAGGTAGGCACATCACAGCTAACCACAAATCCTTGTTGCCTTCCTCCAGAGGTTGATGATGCACACCAGGGGGTGGGCCAGGCGGTTGGCTCCGCCCACCAAGGAGCTCACAGCTCTGGAGGCAGGAAGTAACCAGGCAGATAGCCCAGGCAGGGCAAGTGTGAGGAGCTAAAGTGGAGGAGTTTAGAAAGTGAAAGTGAAAGTAGAAAAGGAGGAAAAGCAAGTAAAGTAACAGAAGAGAAAGACAGCCTGAAGGGTCCAGCTTTGTGAGGGCCAGAACAGCAAGGTCAGCAACGGCGGTGACTGTCTGGAGGGGGACCGTTTGGAAGTTCCTGGAAGGACCCCGTTGGCTGTGTGCCCGGTGGTCTGGAGCAGTGTTCCGAAGGACAGTCAGCACCAGGGCAGGGGCCTCTCGGACCCCGGCAAGGCTAGGAGTCGCCAGATTTGCCAAATCCGTCAGTGACGGGGACGCAGATCCCCCAACAACCAAGTCCCGATTGAAGGCAACAGCCCAACCCGTATTGGAGAGACACCGCCACCGCCACGGCACCAGTTTCTCAGGGCCAGCGCCTGCGGGCAAAGTGTAGAGCTCCTCCGGCCCAGATTGCAGCCGGGGAGCGGGTAACCGGAGGGAATCCACCGCTACCATCAGTCAACACAGGTGCAAGGAAGAGGGACATCACCGTCACCTACCGGGAGTGCAGGTGCAGCCGTCTGTGGGACCGTCCTACCAGCCGTTGGTTTACCGTACATACTGTGTCCGTGTGTCAGGCTGAGTGAGTACCATAGTGCCGCAAGGCACAGCGCTGCCCCCGCGTCCCTGCGCCCTCCAGGCCCTACACTTCCCATCTCATCACCGGGCCCCGGGATCACCAACCCCTACCCACGGAGGGGCAACACAACACCTGGCTGCTCCGCAACACCATCCCCGGGACCCCCACACTGAGCAGCGGTGGTGCAATCACCACAACCGTGGGTGGCGTCACGAACTATAACAATCCCCACACCCAACAAACACCCCCTTTCACTCACGGGCGAGGAGTGTCGCTCGAGAAACCCCGGGATCCGGCCCACGGCTCGAGCCACCAGGAGCATCTGCCGGACCCGAGCAGAAGGGGTGAGCGCGGTGTGCTGACACCCTCCTCCCCGCCCGCGACAACTTGGCGTCACGAACAGGATCTTACCGCTCTGCCGTCAGGTAGAGGTGCGCCTTGTTACCGCCGGAGGCATCCGGCAGAAAAATTTCAGAAGCCGCCATCTTTGGCGCGAAAAGTTCCCGCTCAAGCGTTTTCTCGAGCAGTAGAAGCGCGAAGGCCAAAACTCCGCCCCGAGAGAGGAGGGGCCGGAAAGAGCTAAGGGGGACGCGATGGCGGCTGAACGCATGTAGCTGCGGCTATAAGAGCAGGGACGCCAGGACTCTGCAAAGATACCCAGTTCCTGGAAGGCACGAGTGCCAAGATGTACCACCCAGCTCCCAACGAAGAAGCCCCTGCGCCCGGCACGGCGACGTGGTTGAGGGACCGGACCGTCCCGCTGAGTAACCGTCTGCAGGCCCAGATGCAACTCCTCCTGGAGGAGTGGGAGACCGACATGGCGGACGTGGTGGCTGCTATGTGGAGACGCGAGGCGGAAGAGGATTTGGAGGAGCGGGTAAGCGACCCACGCCCCTGTATTCCTGAAGGATCGGCCGTTGGAGCTGAGGGGCCCGGCCGGCTTCCGCTCACCCTGCCTCTCTCCCCGCTACCCGTGATAGTTGCTGCCGCCCCGCCATTAGGCCCGCTACCTGCCCAATCGGTAGCGATACCCTGCCCAGCCGCTCCGGCGGATCAGCCGGCTGCAGACGTCCAGGACGGCCCTGAAGTGCCCCAAGGGGAACCGCTAGAACCGCGGCCCCTTAACAGCGTGGTGCCAGACGTCCCAATAGAGACTGTGCCAGACCCTGAGCCCGGGACCGTGGCCTGGATGAAGGCCCGGGTAATACAATTCCACCAGCGTCAGCAGGATCAGATCTTCCGGATGCTGGAGCAGTGGACCAACGAGGTGGAGGAGCTGATTACAACTGCCCCGAAGTACGGAGGGGAAATGGATGTAGCAGAACCGACTGGTGACCCACGTCCCTATGTCCTACCTGGACCGGCCGCTGCGGCTGAGGGGCCCGGCCTAGTTTCGGCTTATACATCATCCTTACCGTTATCTATGGAGCGCCTCCGTGTAAGCTCGCCTAATCTTCTGCCCCGTGCTACCGTAGAAGGGTCTGAGGTGTTGGATACTGGGGGCCAGGAGGCTGCGGCAGCTGGCGGCAACCCGCCTGACGCAGGACTAAGAGATGATGACTCCTGCCCCAGCTCCAGGTCCGCTGTTGCGGCTGAAGGAGCAATTGAGCGCTCCCGCTATGTGGGGGACCCTGTGGTTTATCATACCCCGCGTACCGGTGGAAATGGGTACCGGGTACCCCTGTCACAGCAGGCATGTCAGTGCCTGTTTGGTGTGCTGGTGGCAGAGGATGGGTTCGCCTTAGCAGAGGAGCCGGAGTAGGGCAGCGGATGCCCGTTGCACCGTCCCCGTTGGGACCATCACAGAAGTTTATTGTCTGTTTGGAAAAGTTGAAAGTTTTGAAAAATGGAAAAACACTGATTGAACCGAGTTTTCACCTGATTGTCTGCAGTGATTGGCAACCGGCTGGAGCCGGCACCGTTGTCCCCGTGGGGACCGTTTAAGTTTTGCATGGGAACTATCCATGGACAAGCCCGTGAACTCTGCAGGGCACCACAAACGTTAAGTGGCTTGTAAATATGTTGGGTACCGTTACCGTTTCCGCAATGCCGCCTCCGGAGAGGCAGGTTGGAGGGAGGGCCCTGAGCAGAGCAGGCCAGGGCCCAGCCACCAAAGGAACCGGTGGCCACCCTCTGGAGGGGAAGGACAGATCCCGCTCGGGTAACTTGTGCTGGACTGTGGGTCAAGGGGTGCTGCCTGGGCTTTAGGGGCAGCATCAGGGCCAGGTTGCTTGGGTGGGAGAGAGCGGAAACCGTGACCGTATACCGTTGCAACGTTTAAGTAAATGTGCCTCCCGTCTTGGGAAGAGTTTTGATTAAAAATGTATTTATGTTTTGCTTAACCCTTGTTACCCCCTTTTTACAGAAAAATAAAATCGGTGTAGGACGGCAGCCCGCGGACGGTCTGCATTTTGCTAAGGGGGAATGTGTCGCCCTGGGCAAGCCAGGGGACACAGGTCACAACACCACCACACCCCACACTCCAGGTAGGCACATCACAGCTAACCACAAATCCTTGTTGCCTTCCTCCAGAGGTTGATGATGCACACCAGGGGGTGGGCCAGGCGGTTGGCTCCGCCCACCAAGGAGCTCACAGCTCTGGAGGCAGGAAGTAACCAGGCAGATAGCCCAGGCAGGGCAAGTGTGAGGAGCTAAAGTGGAGGAGTTTAGAAAGTGAAAGTGAAAGTAGAAAAGGAGGAAAAGCAAGTAAAGTAACAGAAGAGAAAGACAGCCTGAAGGGTCCAGCTTTGTGAGGGCCAGAACAGCAAGGTCAGCAACGGCGGTGACTGTCTGGAGGGGGACCGTTTGGAAGTTCCTGGAAGGACCCCGTTGGCTGTGTGCCCGGTGGTCTGGAGCAGTGTTCCGAAGGACAGTCAGCACCAGGGCAGGGGCCTCTCGGACCCCGGCAAGGCTAGGAGTCGCCAGATTTGCCAAATCCGTCAGTGACGGGGACGCAGATCCCCCAACAACCAAGTCCCGATTGAAGGCAACAGCCCAACCCGTATTGGAGAGACACCGCCACCGCCACGGCACCAGTTTCTCAGGGCCAGCGCCTGCGGGCAAAGTGTAGAGCTCCTCCGGCCCAGATTGCAGCCGGGGAGCGGGTAACCGGAGGGAATCCACCGCTACCATCAGTCAACACAGGTGCAAGGAAGAGGGACATCACCGTCACCTACCGGGAGTGCAGGTGCAGCCGTCTGTGGGACCGTCCTACCAGCCGTTGGTTTACCGTACAGACTGTGTCCGTGTGTCAGGCTGAGTGAGTACCATAGTGCCGCAAGGCACAGCGCTGCCCCCGCGTCCCTGCGCCCTCCAGGCCCTACACTTCACATCTCATCACCGGGCCCCGGGATCACCAACCCCTACCCACGGAGGGGCAACACAACACCTGGCTGCTCCGCAACACCATCCCCGGGACCCCCACACTGAGCAGCGGTGGTGCAATCACCACAACCGTGGGTGGCGTCACGAACTATAACAATCCCCACACCCAACAAACACCCCCTTTCACTCACGGGCGAGGAGTGTCGCTCGAGAAACCCCGGGATCCGGCCCACGGCTCGAGCCACCAGGAGCAGCTGCCGGACCCGAGCAGAAGGGGTGAGCGCGGTGTGCTGACACCCTCCTCCCCGCCCGCGACACAGGCAGACGTGCTGCAAATATCTGTGCACTAGTGGGACTATACAGAAGTCCAATAGCCATGTTTAGGATGCCACTAAGTTCACTCAGTGTTTGCTAGTATAATGGCTTAGTAACAATGAGTTTGAGTGTGCAATGCAGGCAGACGTGCTGCAAATATCTTTGCACTAGTGGGACAATACAGAAGTCCAATAGCCACGTTTAGGATGCCACTAAGTTCACTCAGTGTTTGCTAGTATAATGGCTTAGTAACAATGAGTTTGAGTGTGCAATGCAGGCAGACGTGCTGCAAATATCTGGGCACTAGTGGGACTATACAAAAGTCCAATAGCCACGTTTAGGATGCCACTAAGTTCACTCAGTGTTTGCTACTATAATGGCTTAGTAACAATGAGTTTGAGTGTGCAATGCAGGCAGACGTGCTGCAAATATCTGGGCACTAGTGGGACTATACAGAAGTCCAATGGCCACGTTTAGGATGCCACTAAGTTCACTCAGTGTTTGCTAGTATAATGGCTTAGAAACAATGAGTTTGAGTGTGCAATGCAGGCAGACGTGCTGCAAATATCTGTGCACTAGTGGGACTATACAGAAGTCCAATAGCCACGTTTAGGATGCCATCAAGTTCACTCAGTGTTTGCTAGTATAATAGCTTAGTAACAATGAGTTTGAGTGTGCAATGCAGGCAGACGTGCTGCAAATATCTGTGCACTAGTGGGACTATACAGAAGTCCAATAGCCATGTTTAGGATGCCACCAAGTTCACTCAGTGTTTGCTAGTATAATGGCTTAGTAACAATGAGTTTGAGTGTGCAATGCAGGCAGACGTGCTGCAAATATCTGTGCACTAGTGGGATTATACAGACGTCCAATAGCCACGTTTAGGATGCCACTAAGTTCACTCAGTGTTTGCTAGTATAATGGCTTAGTAATAATGAGTTTGAGTGTGCAATGCAGGCAGACGTGCTGCAAATATCTGGGCACTAGTGGGACTATACAGAAGTCCAATGGCCACGTTTAGGATGCCACTAAGTTCACTCAGTGTTTGCTAGTATAATGGCTTAGTAACAATGAGTTTGAGTGTGCAATGCAGGCAGACGTGCTGCAAATATCTTTGCACTACTGGGACTATACAGAAGTCCAATAGCCACGTTTAGGATGCCACTAAGTTCACTCAGTGTTTGCTAGTATAATAGCTTAGTAACAATGAGTTTGAGTGTGCAATGCAGGCAGACGTGCTGCAAATATCTGTGCACTAGTGGGACTATACAGAAGTCCAATAGCCATGTTTAGGATGCCACTAAGTTCACTCAGTGTTTGCTAGTATAATGGCTTAGTAACAATGAGTTTGAGTGTGCAATGCAGGCAGACATGCTGCAAATATCTTTGCACTAGTGGGACAATACAGAAGTCCAATAGCCACGTTTAGGATGCCACTAAGTTCACTCAGTGTTTGCTAGTATAATGGCTTAGTAACAATGAGTTTGAGTGTGCAATGCAGGCAGACGTGCTGCAAATATCTGGGCACTAGTGGGACTATACAAAAGTCCAATAGCCACGTTTAGGATGCCACTAAGTTCACTCAGTGTTTGCTAGTATAATGGCTTAGTAACAATGAGTTTGAGTGTGCAATGCAGGCAGACGTGCTGCAAATATCTTTTCACTACTGGGACTATACAGAAGTCCAATAGCCACGTTTAGGATGCCACTAAGTTCACTCAGTGTTTGCTACTATAATGGCTTAGTAACAATGAGTTTGAGTGTGCAATGCAGGCAGACGTGCTGCAAATATCTGGGCACTAGTGGGACTATACAGAAGTCCAATGGCCACGTTTAGGATGCCACTAAGTTCACTCAGTGTTTGCTAGTATAATGGCTTAGTAACAATGAGTTTGAGTGTGCAATGCAGGCAGACGTGCTGCAAATATCTGTGCATTAGTGGGACTATACAGAAGTCCAATAGCCACGTTTAGGATGCCACTAAGTTCACTCAGTGTTTACTAGTATAATGGCTTAGTAACAATGAGTTTGAGTGTGCAATGCAGGCAGACGTGCTGCAAATATCTGGGCACTAGTGGGACTATACAAAAGTCCAATAGCCACGTTTAGGATGCCACTAAGTTCACTCAGTGTTTGCTAGTATAATGGCTTAGTAACAATGAGTTTGAGTGTGCAATGCAGGCAGACGTGCTGCAAATATCTTTTCACTACTGGGACTATACAGAAGTCCAATAGCCACGTTTAGGATGCCACTAAGTTCACTCAGTGTTTGCTACTATAATGGCTTAGTAACAATGAGTTTGAGTGTGCAATGCAGGCAGACGTGCTGCAAATATCTGGGCACTAGTGGGACTATACAGAAGTCCAATGGCCACGTTTAGGATGCCACTAAGTTCACTCAGTGTTTGCTAGTATAATGGCTTAGTAACAATGAGTTTGAGTGTGCAATGCAGGCAGACGTGCTGCAAATATCTGTGCACTAGTGGGACTATACAGAAGTCCAATAGCCACGTTTAGGATGCCACTAAGTTCACTCAGTGTTTACTAGTATAATGGCTTAGTAACAATGAGTTTGAGTGTGCAATGCAGGCAGACGTGCTGCAAATATCTGTGCACTTTTGGGATTATACAGAAGTCCAATAGCCACGTTTAGGATGCCACTAAGTTCACTCAGTGTTTGCTAGTATAATGGCTTAGTAATAATGAGTTTGATTGTGCAATGCAGTCAGACGTGCTGCAAATATCTTTGTACTACTGGGACTATACAGAAGTCCAACAGCCACGTTTAGGATGCCACTAGGTTCACTCAGTGTTTGCTAGTATAATGGCTTAGTTATAATGAGTTTGAGTGTGCAATGCAGGCAGACGTGCTGCAAATATCTTTGCACTACTGGGACTATACAGAAGTCCAATAGCCACGTTTAGGATGCCACTAAGTTCACTCAGTGTTTGCTAGTATAATGGCTTAGTAACAATGAGTTTGAGTGTGCAATGCAGGCAGACGTGCTGCAAATATCTGTGCACTAGTGGGACTATACAGAAGTCCAATAGCCACGTTTAGGATGCCACTAAGTTCACTCAGTGTTTGCTAGTATAATGGCTTAGTAACAATGAGTTTGAGTGTGCAATGCAGGCAGATGTGCTGCAAATATCTTTGCACTACTGGGACTATACAGAAGTCCAATAGCCACGTTTAGGATGCCACTAAGTTCACTCAGTGTTTGCTAGTATAATGGCTTAGTAACAATGAGTTTGAGTGTGCAATGCAGGCAGACGTGCTGCAAATATCTGTGCACTAGTGGGACTATACAGATGTCCAATAGCCACGTTTAGGATGCTACTAAGTTCACTCAGTGTTTGCTAGTATAATGGCTTAGTAACAATGAGTTTGAGTGTGCAATGCAGGCAGACGTGCTGCAAATATCTGTGCACTAGTGGGACTATACAGAAGTCCAATAGCCACGTTTAGGATGCCACTAAGTTCACTCAGTGTTTGCTAGTATAATGGCTTAGTAACAATGAGTTTGAGTGTGCAATGCAGGCAGACGTGCTGCAAATATCTGTGCATTAGTGGGACTATACAGAAGTCCAATAGCCACGTTTAGGATGCCACTAGGTTCACTCAGTGTTTGCTAGTATAATAGCTTAGTTATAATGAGTTTGAGTGTGCAATGCAGGCAGACGTGCTGCAAATATCTTTGCACTACTGGGACTATACAGAAGTCCAACAGCCACGTTTAGAATGCCACTAGGTTCACTCAGTGTTTGCTAGTATAATGACTTAGTTATAATGAGTTTGAGTGTGCAATGCAGGCAGACGTGCTGCAAATATCTGTGCACTAGTGGGACTATACAGAAGTCCAATAGCCACGTTTAGGATGCCACTAGGTTCACTCAGTGTTTGCTAGTATAATGGCTTAGTAACAATGAGTTTGAGTGTACAATGCAGGCAGACGTGCTGCAAATATCTTTGCACTAGTGGGACTATACAGAAGTCCAACAGCCACGTTTAGGATGCCACTAAGTTCACTCAGTGTTTGCTAGTATAATGGCTTAGTAACAATGAGTTTGAGTGTGCAATGCAGGCAGACGTGCTGCAAATATCTGGGCACTAGTGGGACTATACAGAAGTTCAATAGCCACGTTTAGGATGCCACTAAGTTCACTCAGTGTTTGCTAGTATAATGGCTTAGTAACAATGAGTTTGAGTGTGCAATGCAGGCAGACGTGCTGCAAATATCTGTGCACTAGTGGGATTATACAGAAGTCCAATAGCCACGTTTAGGATGCCACTAAGTTCACTCAGTGTTTGCTAGTATAATGGCTTAGTAATAATGAGTTTGATTGTGCAATGCAGTCAGACGTGCTGCAAATATCTTTGTACTACTGGGACTATACAGAAGTCCAACAGCCACGTTTAGGATGCCACTAGGTTCACTCAGTGTTTGCTAGTATAATGGCTTAGTTATAATGAGTTTGAGTGTGCAATGCAGGCAGACGTGCTGCAAATATCTTTGCACTACTGGGACTATACAGAAGTCCAATAGCCACGTTTAGGCTGCCACTAAGTTCACTCAGTGTTTGCTAGTATAATGGCTTAGTAACAATGAGTTTGAGTGTGCAATGCAGGCAGACGTGCTGCAAATATCTTTGCACTAGTGGGACTATACAGAAGTCCAATAGCCACGTTTAGGATGCCACTAGGTTCACTCAGTGTTTGCTAGTATAATGGCTTAGTTATAATGAGTTGGAGTGTGCAATGCAGGCAGAGGTGCTGTAAATATCTTTGCACTACTGGGACTATACAGAAGTCCAATAGCCACGTTTAGGATGCCACTAGGTTCACTCAGTGTTTGCTAGTATAATGGCTTAGTAACAATGAGTTTGAGTGTGCAAAGGGCAGGAGGGTACAGTGGCAGGGTTGTGGGTGTCTGGGTAGAGGAAAGGAAGCCTGCCTTTCTATCCCTCCTAATGGGGAAATGGAGCGAGGAAATCCCTGACCTTAGCTACACAGACGCTGTCATCTTGTGTAGCTGTTAAACTCTGTTTTCAGGACCTGTCACCTATGGCTCTGACCCTGCCCGTATGAGGCCTTAAAAGGACTGATAGAAAGTGCTATCCCTAAGCTGTCCAGCGCTGTGTATAGAGCGTATACAGCGGTATCGGCGATAGGAGCTGCGCCAGTGATGTCTGACACCAAGGACGCAGAAGAGATAATGGCGTCCGGACGGGCAGATACTCGTTTTTATAATGCAGGGACATGTAACATGGACATCCTATCACACATGCCGTTGCTTTTCTGGCTAAAAGTCCACTTAGCTGTGTGTGTGTCTGGGATTGGCTGACATGCTGGCCCGCCCCACTACACGCGCGCGCTTAGGAAAGGAAGACAAGGAAAAAAAAAAAAAAATGGCCATTATACATCAGCAGTGATCTGAATGCTCTGTTCCCGCACACTATACACTGAAATGTCATAATAGTGTGAGTCACAGAGTGACTTACACTATTACAGCGGAAAGCCAGCTAGGAATTAGTTGTTTTTTGTGCTGCTAGAACCGTTCTCGAACGTATCTAGAACTATCGAGCTTTTGCAAAAAAGCTCGAGTTCTAGTTCGATCTAGAACAGGCCCCAAAATCACTCGAGCCGCGAACTGGAGAACCACGAACCACGAACCGCGCTCAACTCTACTCATGATCTCCTCCATTGCCTGTCTCTGCGTACATCGCACTGCGGTCGGATTACATGCGAGTGCAGTGCGATGTTTCACACATTCCCATAGACTTCTATGGGGGGGTGTGAGTCAGAATCGCTACCAAATGCAGCATGCTGTGATTCATTTCTCATGTCGATATGGTATGAGAGATCACTCGCAGATGGACACTACCCCATAGTTTTGTACTGGTGCGAGTGCAGTCTGATGTTTTATCAGATTGCACTTGTCCGAGCAAAACGCAAGTAGAACTGTACCCTAACAGGAATACTGGTGGGTGGAATCAAGATGACTGATGATCGCTAGCAGACAGGTGGTGAGATAATTGGTGAGGACACAGGCCGACAGGCAGCAGAGTTACTGACGGCGGACACAGGATGATTGGAGACCAATGACAGGCTAGTAGCAGAGATAACTGAGGACTGTTGGCAGATGTATAAAGCTGGGTTCACAGTAAGCGACAGCGACAACGACGTCGCTGTTACGTCACCATTTTCGGTGACGTAACAGCGACCTTGTAAATCGCTGTTATGATCGCTGCTTAGCTGTCAAACACAGCAGAAGCAGCGATCATAACGTCGCTGTGCTACATGTGCAGAGAGCAGGGAGCCGCGCTTAGCGCTGGCTCCTTGCTCTCCTAGGTACAGTACACATCGGGTTAATTAACCCGATGTGTGCTGCAGCTACATGTCACAGTGCAGAGAGCAGGGAGCCGCGCTTAGCGCTGGCTCCTTGCTCTCCTAGGTACAGTACACATCGGGTTAATTAACCCGATGTGTGCTGCAGCTACATGTCATAGTGCAGAGAGCAGGGAGTGTCGCGGGCGGGGAGGAGGGTGTCAGCACACCGCGCTCACCCCTTCTGCTCGGGTCCGGCAGCTGCTCCTGGTGGCTCGAGCCGTGGGCCGGATCCCGGGGTTTCTCGAGCGACACTCCTCGCCCGTGAGTGAAAGGGGGGTGTTTGTTGGGTGTGGGGATTGTTATAGTTCGTGACGCCACCCACGGTTGTGGTGATTGCACCACCGCTGCTCAGTGTGGGGGTCCCGGGGATGGTGATGCGGAGCAGCCAGGTGTTGTGTTGCCCCTCCGTGGGTAGGGGTTGGTGATCCCGGGGCCCGGTGATGAGATGTAAAGTGTAGGGCCTGGAGGGCGCAGGGACGCGGGGGCAGCGCTGTGCCTTGCGGCACTATGGTACTCACTCAGCCTGACACACGGACACAGTTTGTACGGTAAACCAATGGCTGGTAGGACGGTCCCACAGACGGCTGCACCTGCACTCCCGGTAGGTGACGGTGATGTCCCTCTTCCTTGCACCTGTGTTGACTGATGGTAGCGGTGGATTCCCTCCGGTTACCCGCTCCCCGACTGCAATCTGGGCCGGAGGAGCTCTACACTTTGCCCGCAGGCGCTGGCCCTGAGAAACTTGTGCCGTGGCGGTGGCGGTGTCTCTCCAATACGGGTTGGGCTGTTGCCTTCAATCGGGACTTGGTTGTTGGGGGATCTGCGTCCCCGTCACTGACGGATTTGGCAAATCTGGCGACTCCTAGCCTTGCCGGGGTCCGAGAGGCCCCTGCCCTGGTGCTGACTGTCCTTCGGAACACTGCTCCAGACCACTGGGCACACAGCCAACGGGGTCCTTCCAGGAACTTCCAAACGGTCCCCCTCCAGACAGTCACCGCCGTTGCTGACCTTGCTGTTCTGGCCCTCACAAAGCTGGACCCTTCAGGCTGTCTTTCTCTTCTGTCACTTTACTTGCTTTTTCTCCTTTTCTACTTTCACTTTCACTTAACTCCTAAACTGAACTCTCCTCTTTACTCTTGCCCTGCCTGGGCTCGACTTCACTCCTTCCACTTCCTCCTCCCTGACAGAACTCCTCACTCAAGCTCTCCCTGAGCTCTTCTCTCCTGCTCCTCCCTGAGCTGACTCTGTTGTTTACTCAAGCTCGTCCCTGAGCTGACTGCCTGGTTTCTTCCTGCCTCCAGTGTTGTGAGCTCCTCGGTGGGCGGAGCCAACCGCCTGGCCCACCCCCTGGTGTGCATCATCAACCTCTTGAGGAAGGCAACAAGGATTTGTGGTTAGCTGTGATGTGCCTACCTGGAGTGTGGGGTGTGGTGGTGTTGTGACCTGTGTCCCCTGGCTTGCCCAGGGCGACACATTCCCCCTTAGCAAAATGCAGACCGTCCGCGGGCTGCCGTCCTACACCGGTTTTATTTTTCTGTAAAAAGGGGATAACAGGGTTAAGCAAACATAAATACATTTTTAATCAAAACTCTTCCCAAGACGGGAGGCACATTTACTTAAACGTTGCAACGGTATACGGTCACGGTTTCCGCTCTCTCCCACCCAAGCAACCTGGCCCTGATGCTGCCCCTAAAGCCCAGGCAGCACCCCTTGACCCACAGTCCAGCACAAGTTACCCGAGCGGGATCTGTCCTTCCCCTCCAGAGGGTGGCCACCGGTTCCTTTGGTGGCTGGGCCCTGGCCTGCTCTGCTCAGGGCCCTCCCTCCAACCTGCCTCTCCGGAGACGGCATTGCGGAAACGGTAACGGTACCCAACATATTTACAAGCCACTTAACGTTTGTGGTGCCCTGCAAGTTCACGGGCTTGTCCATGGATAGTTCCCATGCAAATAAACTTTAAACGGTCCCCACGGGGACAACGGTGCCAGCTCCTGCCGGTTGCTAATCACACGGTGAATCAGGTGAACTTCGGATCATTTTCACTTATCATTTACAGAACCTTCTAAACTTTTTCAAACAAACAGTAACTTCAGTGATGGTCCCAACGGGGACGGTGCTGCGGGCATCCATTGCCCTACTCCGGTCTGTCAAGCGCTGGGGCTGCTGGCAAGGGGTAGAGGTCTGCGCTCGCTCGGGCCTCCGGGCCCCTCCTGAGGTTAACGTCCAGCGCAAACCACCCTCGCTCCCCAAAGTGCCGGGTATAGCGCACAATATCCCCCGGCATCAGGTTACGGCCGGGATGTTCCTCGGGCAGGTGAGCATGCACATCCCGCCGGGCTACAAACACCTCGGCCTCCAGGCCTGGCTCATAGATGAACCCGTAGCCCCGGCGGACATCGAACCGCCTCACCTGTCCCTCGTGCAGCGGTCCCCGGTCACGGAATGTCGCTTGCCGGAGATTCTCCTTCTCCCGGATCGCTCTGGCCACCAGCTCGGCCTTCTTCCTTTCTCTCTCGGCGATCTCCAGGCCCAGCGGTACCGGCTCCCTATCCCAGTATGGCGCTGCTGCCAGCACCGGCGCACGGGTTGAGCCCCGCGGGACATCCAGCACGTTACCCACTGTCAGGAAGGTGGGCAGCGTATCCCGCGGTGTCATGGCCTTGGGCGCTGCCTTGCAGCAGCAACCCGGCGCTACCTCAGCCGAGGTGTGGGGGATGGGCATAGGGGCTTTCCGCTGCCGGGCCTTCGGCTCGGAACGGGTCTTCGGCTCCGGCTCGGGGAGTTTCTCAGGGGATGCCTCCGGTTCGGTCTTCGGAGTCTTCCACGGCAACACCGCTGACTGGCTGCGGGCTCCGGCTACAGGTTGGCCCGCTTGGGCGGGGACGCTGGGTACTGCTACCGGTTGCGGTGGTAGCAGGCCTAGTGGCGGGGTCACGGCCTCCGGGACGGGTGGCGAGGGAGGCAGCGAAGGGAGAGGGCTTGGACCGGGCCCCACAGCCGCGATGACCGGCCCCTCAAGGGCATCGGAACGTGGGTCACTCACCCTCCCTTTCTCCGCTTCCTCCTCGCGTCTCCGCACGGTGGCTACAACGTCCGCCATGTCGGCCTCCCACTCCTCCATGAGGAGCTGCATCTTCACCTGCAGCCGTTGGTAGAGCTGCGCGGTCCGGATCTCCACCCACGCCGCGGTTCCAGGCGCGGGGGGTACGGTGTCGCGGGACGGCATCCACATGACGGCTGGTTCGTTTGCTTCCAGGAACGGGATGTTTGCAGAGTCCTGGCGTCCCTGCTTTTATAGCCGCAGCTACATGCGGCCGGCCGCCATCGCGTCCCCCTTAGCTCTTTCCGGCCCCTCCTCTCTCGGGGCGGAGTTTTGGCCTTCGCGCTTCTACTGCTCGAGAAGACGCTCGAGCGGGAACTTTTCGCGCCAAAGATGGCGGCTTCTGAAATTTTTCTGCCGGATGCCTCCGGCGGTAACAAGGCGCACCTCTACCTGACGGCAGAGCGGTAAGATCCTGTTCGTGACGCCAAGTTGTCGCGGGCGGGGAGGAGGGTGTCAGCACACCGCACTCACCCCTTCTGCTCGGGTCCGGCAGATGCTCCTGGTGGCTCGAGCCGTGGGCCGGATCCCGGGGTTTCTCGAGCGACACTCCTCGCCCGTGAGTGAAAGGGGGTGTTTGTTGGGTGTGGGGATTGTTATAGTTCGTGACGCCACCCACGGTTGTGGTGATTGCACCACCGCTGCTCAGTGTGGGGGTCCCGGGGATGGTGTTGCGGAGCAGCCAGGTGTTGTGTTGCCCCTCCGTGGGTAGGGGTTGGTGATCCCGGGGCCCGGTGATGAGATGTAAAGTGTAGGGCCTGGAGGGCGCAGGGACGCGGGGGCAGCGCTGTGCCTTGCGGCACTATGGTACTCACTCAGCCTGACACACGGACACAGTCTGTACGGTAAACCAACGGCTGGTAGGACGGTCCCACAGACGGCTGCACCTGCACTCCCGGTAGGTGACGGTGATGTCCCTCTTCCTTGCACCTGTGTTGACTGATGGTAGCGGTGGATTCCCTCCGGTTACCCGCTCCCCGGCTGCAATCTGGGCCGGAGGAGCTCTACACTTTGCCCGCAGGCGCTGGCCCTGAGAAACTGGTGCCGTGGCGGTGGCGGTGTCTCTCCAATACGGGTTGGGCTGTTGCCTTCAATCGGGACTTGGTTGTTGGGGGATCTGCGTCCCCGTCACTGACGGATTTGGCAAATCTGGCGACTCCTAGCCTTGCCGGGGTCCGAGAGGCCCCTGCCCTGGTGCTGACTGTCCTTCGGAACACTGCTCCAGACCACCGGGCACACAGCCAACGGGGTCCTTCCAGGAACTTCCAAACGGTCCCCCTCCAGACAGTCACCGCCGTTGCTGACCTTGCTGTTCTGGCCCTCACAAAGCTGGACCCTTCAGGCTGTCTTTCTCTTCTGTTACTTTACTTGCTTTTCCTCCTTTTCTACTTTCACTTTCACTTTCTAAACTCCTCCACTTTAGCTCCTCACACTTGCCCTGCCTGGGCTATCTGCCTGGTTACTTCCTGCCTCCAGAGCTGTGAGCTCCTTGGTGGGCGGAGCCAACCGCCTGGCTCACCCCCTGGTGTGCATCATCAACCTCTGGAGGAAGGCAACAAGGATTTGTGGTTAGCTGTGATGTGCCTACCTGGAGTGTGGGGTGTGGTGGTGTTGTGACCTGTGTCTCCTTTTCTACTTTCACTTTCACTTAACTCCTAAACTGAACTCTCCTCTTTACTCTTGCCCTGCCTGGGCTCGACTTCACTCCTTCCACTTCCTCCTCCCTGACAGAACTCCTCACTCAAGCTCTCCCTGAGCTCTTCTCTCCTGCTCCTCCCTGAGCTGACTCTGTTGTTTACTCAAGCTCGTCCCTGAGCTGACTGCCTGGTTTCTTCCTGCCTCCAGTGTTGTGAGCTCCTCGGTGGGCGGAGCCAACCGCCTGGCCCACCCCCTGGTGTGCATCATCAACCTCTGGAGGAAGGCAACAAGGATTTGTGGTTAGCTGTGATGTGCCTACCTGGAGTGTGGGGTGTGGTGGTGTTGTGACCTGTGTCCCCTGGCTTGCCCAAGGCGACACAGGAGCCGCGCGCACTGCTTAGCGCTGGCTCCTTGCTCTCCTTGCTACAGTATACATCGGGTTAATTACCTGATGTGTACTGCAGCCACATGTGCACAGAGCAGGAGCCGGCACTGGCAGCAAGAGCGGAGGCTGGTAACGAAGGTAAATATCGGGTAACCAGGGAAAGGTCTTCCCTTGGTTACCCGATGTTTACGCTGGTTACAGCTTACCGCAGCTGCCAGACGCCGGCTCCTGCTCCCTCTGCTCGCTTCATTTCGTCGCTCTCTCGCTGTCACACACAGCGATGTGTGTGTCACAGCGGGAGAGTGACGACCAAAAAATGAAGCTGGATATTCAGCAACGACCGGCGACCTCACAGCAGGGGCCAGGTCGTTGCTGGATGTCACACACAGCGACAGCGACGGGACGTCGCTGCAACGTCACAGAAAATGGTGACGTAGCAGCGACGTCGTTGTCGTTGTCGCTGTGTGTGACACCAGCTTAACTGTCAGAAGACTCACAGGAGTGGCAGACGACCACGGAACAGAAGATCCAAGACCCAGACAGGAATCCAGACAGGTTAGTCTCCATCAACCGGTCAAAGTCAATATCAGAGCCCAGTTGCGAGTCCACCAAGCCCTTAAACAGACCAAGGAAGTTAATCAAATGAATCACCCCAGGTCACCTGTAAAGCCTAATGTGGAGTGGACCAAAAACCAGGGGCAGGAGGGTAACATTGGGTTTTACTCTTTTATTAAATATATTTCATTAAGTACAGTTCAGAGATATTAATTAATATGTGAATACTTTCAACGGGTATATTGTTTCCACTATGAGCATACAATACAATGTACTGTCTCCTCTTTTGTACATACTATGTAAGTTCTCTATAGGTTACTTCCACAGAAATCTGTACATGTAACACTAACACCTTACCGCTGAGCTAATAATACCAGTGGAGCAGATCTCTGTATCCTCTGGCATGGAGCCTGACGGCATCACTCATTAGTGTAACGTCCCACAGTGCTAGAATTTGTCATCTGATTGGGTGCCATAGGCTATGGCCCATTTTTGCTCTTTGCTCTGTCTTCTTAAATTAGTCTCTTTATGTTCGATTGCGGAGCTCACGATTTTGGATTTGTCCTGAAAAGCAGCACTGTTATACAGAAATACTTGTACAGACTGATAGAATTCAGCTATGAGAACGGATGCTCTGGAAATAAAATGTCTCTTGTTTGCCTGGCTCTCCCTCGTTACCCAGCTGCATCTAGAGACCTTCCAATTGGAAAATCTGAGCTGTTAGGAAAGCTTCCAATCATTAGACAGACTTGCCATCTTGTCCCGATCCTCAAAACGAGATGCCAAATCATTAGCACACGGACATCATTTTTCGTTTTGCATGTTTTATTACAATAGCCTGATAGAAGCGTAACAAAGCATTGTTCAGCGCGGAGAAGGTTCTGATTTATTCATGATAACATTCCTTAGGTATTAGTTGGAGGAATTGTGCAGATCTGAGAGGCTGTATCTTAGTCTGGCACGGGCACAGAGCTCGCACATTTGTGTATGTTCTGCTAGGATCAGCTTCATTTGATTTCTGTGTCATATGGAAAGCATTAGCAGACTCAGCAAACAATTTCCATAAGCTCTGGTGTACACAGCACAGAATATTTAGCACTATCAAGATTATTATGAAAGATCTTTGTCTGTGTGTTTGCCGGCCTTGGAACATATGTGAGTGTGTATGAATTTCTTTCCAATTGCTGTATGGCCAAAATATGTTTTGCTTAAGTTTTAACTTTGATGAAGGGTACAACAGGCATCAATGTGGAATGGATAAGCATGGTTTGCAGCTTAAAGGGATGCGTCTTGGAACCATTATTACTGCAGGGCATCACTACTTGTTGACTAACGAAAATATTTTTCCTGTATTAGAATTAATTTTCTTTTTGATCATCACTTTACGTAAAAGGCTCAGTAACTCTTCTGCCATCACTGCTGTATTATCTTTTCTCCTGAGTTACAGCCTTTCTTATAGCTCAGAATTGCCTATTACCATTGAAACCAGACAAGCCACTTTATAGATAAACTCATGGTTAACTGAATTCTTATATAATGCAATACATTGTGCAACACCACAGTCATAGATAGTTACTATATGCCCATTATTATACTACAGCTCCATAGAATCTTTATAGAGCATTAAAAAGGCATCTGTTGACGTTTATAGGGCCCTACTACACCCCTATATACAGTGGGGAAAATACATATTTGATACACTGCAGATTTTGCAAGTATTCCCACCTACAAAGAATGAAGAGGTCTCTAATTTGTGTCTTAGGTACACTAGAATCCCCTCCAAAAATCCAGAAACTCACATTGTATGAACAATTCCTAAATGTTTTCACAGCAAACCTACAAGTGCATCTCAATACATTAGAATATCATCAAAAAGTTATTTTATTTCAGTAATTCAATACAAAAAGGGAAACGCATACATTATATAGAGTCATTAAAGAGTGATCTATTTCAAGTGTTTATTTCTGTTAATGTTGATGATTATGGCTTACAGCCAATGAAAACCCAAAAGTCATTATCTCAGAAAATTAGAATAATTACTACAAAACACCTGCAAAGGCTTCCTAAGCATTTAAAATGGTCTGTTAGTCTGTTTCAGTAGGCTACATAATCATGGGGAAGACTGCTGATTTGACAGATGTCCAGAAGGTAGTCATTGAAACACTCCACAAGGAAGGTAATCCACAAAAGGTCATTGCTACAGAAGCAGGCAGTTAACAGAGTGCTGTATCCAAGCATATTAATGGAAAGTTGAGTAGAAGGAAAAAGTGTGGTAGAAAAAGGTGCACAAGAAACCTGGATAATCGCAGCCTTGATAGGATTGTTAAGAAAAGGTTATTCAAAAATTTGGGAGAGATTTACAAGGAGTGGACTGCTGCTGGAGTCAGTGTTTCAAGAGCCACCACACACAAACGTATCCAGGACATGAGCTTCAACTTTCAAGTCACTCTGTTATGAATACATTTGAATTAGATTCCCGTTTGGGGCTCCCTCTTGTGGTCAGTGCTGGTAGTGAAGTTGGCTTGCAGAACAGAAACCAGACAGCTGGGGAGGATTGGCAATCAGAGTGTTCTGACTGGGCCTATATAACTGAGTAGTGTTCCCTTGTTCCTTGCCGGTGCTCAAAGTATCTCCTGTGTGCTAAGGACATTCTGAAACCAGCCCTTTTCTCTGTGTCTACCAGAACTCCTCTCAGATAAGTTGGTCTTTGTACCTCTGCTTATGGTTTCCCCTTTCTTGTTATTTTGCCTGTGTGGAGTTCTTGGTGGAGTTGGATCATTCCCTGCTGGGAATGTCTGTGTACCTTGCTCCATGTTCTGCTATGTATTGTATTTTGTCATTCTTGGTACAAAATTCAGTCCCTCCTCTATATTAGGGTTTTTCTTGGATCCCAGTAACACCAGAGTACTGATATAATGGGGGAGAGCCTTTGTAGGCTCAGTATTTTTGCATATCAGTCGTGCTGGTATTTACTAGGGCTTTTACGGCTGCAGTCAGTGCTCTTTCCTATCTTTTCCTATGCAGATAGTTTGGGCCTCATCTATGCTGAATCTGTTCTCTAGCTACGTATTGTGTTTTTTTTTTAAATCAACATAGTCTTTTACATTAGGGGGGCTATCTATATCTTTGGGGACTACTCCAAGGCAGATTAGCTTTTCTAATATTTCTCTCTGTAAGAATTTTTTGTTCTCCGGCTGTGTCGAGGCGACCAGGTCATCGTAGGCACGTCCCACGGCTACTTCTAGTTGTGTGTCAGTATTAGGTCTGCAGTTCATTAAGGTTCCAGCCACTCTAGTTATTTTTTGGGCTTCCGAGTTTTTGTCCTTTTTTGATCCTCCTCAGTCACTGAATCATAACAGCACTCATGACAAATAGACAACGACAGAAGCATCTTATCTTGGCCAAGAAGAAAAAGGAACTGGACTGTTGCTCAATGGTCCAAGGTGTTGTTTTCAGATGAAAGTAAATTTTGCATTTCATTTTTAAATCAAGGTCGCAGAATCTCGAGGAAGAGTGGAGAGGCCACAATTCAAGCTGCTTGAGGTCTAGTATTACGTTTCCACAATCAGTGATGGGTTAGGGACCCATGTCATCTGCTGGTGTAGGTCCACTGTGTTTTATCAAGACCAAAGTCAGCGCAGCCATCTTCCAGGAAATTTTAGAGCACTTCATGCTTTCCTCTGCCGAAAAGCTTTTTGGAGATGAAAATTTCATTTTCCAGCAGGACTTGGCACCTGTCCACACTACCAGAAGTACCAATACCTGGTTTAATAACCACAGTATCACTGTTCTTGATTGGCCAGCAAACTTGCCTGACCTAAACCTCATAGAGAATCTATCGGGTATTGTTAAGAGGAAGATGATACACCAGACCCAACAATGCAGAAGAGATGAAGGCTGCTATCAAAGCAACCTGGGCTTCCATAACACCTCAGCAGTGCCACAGGCTGATCACCTCCATGACACACCGCATTGATGCACTAATTCATGCAAAAGAGCCCTGACCAAGTATTGAGTGTATTTACTGTATATACTGTTCAGTAGGCCAACATTTCTGAGTTTAAAATCATTTTTTCAGTCGGTCTGATATATATAATATTCTAATTTTCTGAAATAATGCCTTCTGGGTTTTCATTAACTGTAAGCCATAATCATCAACATCAACAAAAATAAACACTTTAAATAAATCACTCCGTTTGTAATGAATCTATATAATATATGGGTTTCTGTTTTTGTATTGAATTACTGAAATAAATGAATTTTTTGAAGATATTCTAAATTATTGAGATGCACTTCTATATCCATCAAGATCTTAAAGATATAAAAATTGAAACAGATATATGTGCCCTTATGTGACTATTTTATGCAGTAATTGTGGCAAAATAATGGTATAAAATAGTCACATGGATGTGGTAAAAACACTGCTTTAATTTTGTGTAAACAATGCATGTTTTGCAATGATTTTGTACAACTTCTTGAAAAATAAAACCCAAAAGAAATCTGTGAACACTGTCTTAGTCCACACCTACTTGTTCTGCAGTGGAAAATTTCCGCAGCAACTTAAAGTGTGTCCACAGGGAAGTCCGTAGCATCAAATCCACTGCAAATTCTGCAAATAAAAAAATACAAATACCCCCTTCTACCACTCTCAGCACTCTGATAGGCCTCTAGCAGTCACATGGGACAAATCGTCTCCAAGGAAACCAAGATGTACAGAGACAGGCATGAAAACATTCTTAGGAGCTGTAAAAGTGGTGGAAGAGGTGATTATCATGAGTTTGTTTAATTTTATCTTTGCAGATTTTTTAGGCTACATTTTATGGATTGTCCTGCAAATTACAGGCAATATTCAGCAATATTTGCAAAAGAGGGCTTTTATTGCAGATTGTGATTTTCCCATTAAGGGACAGTTCCAAGGTAAGAACCTAATTTATCACCATCGGAAATTAACATGTTTTAGATTATAAAGTTCACTTCGCTCCAACTTCACGACCAATGACGTACCTATACCTCATTGGCATGTACGGCCAGCTGAGCGAGCCTGCATTATTTCCTGCGCATGTCAGCTGATCTGATCGGTCGACATGTGCAGCTAATAGGTGCGGGAGGATCTTAGAGCCACCCGTACCTGTCAACTTGTTAGATTGGTGGTCTAACATGAGCCAACGGGGATCACATAGTTTTCCGCCACCATTGGCATTCCCGTGATGTGATCACGAGGTGCCGATGGGTTGTAATGACAGCCAGTGGTCAGGTTATTACCTATGTTGCTGTCATTATGTGCTTCCTGTGAATGCCGGCTGAGCGCTGACATTTACAGGAGATCAGTATTTCTGCTGTACAGAGTGGTGCTGAAGCACCACTCTATACAGCAAAATCAGTCAGGCTATATCAGCTTCAAGACCCCTAAGGGGAGTAGTAAAAAACTAAAAACAATAAGGCCCGTTTCACATGTCAGTGAAAAACATTGACGTTTTTCACTGGCGTGTAAAACACGCACATGTCCCTCCGTGTGCCGTGAATCACGGCACACGTGGGTTGTCTAAGTGCAATCCGGGCTCCGTTCTCCGTGGCCCGTGATTGCACTTAGAAATCAACTCACCTGTGCGCGCTCCCGCTCTCCATGGTGCTGATCGCTCCCGCGGTGCAGCATCCGGCCGGCGCTGACCCCCTCAGCAGCTGCTTCCGGGTCGGCTGTGTTGTGCATCATGAATATGCGCGACAGTAATGAGCCAGCTCAGAAGCAGCAGGGAGAACGGGCTGCAGAGAGCGCCGCTGAAGCCGGGTGAGTAAAAATGTTTATTATTTTAAAAGCACGTTTTTTTCTGGCACGTGTTTCACGTACCACACCACTGCGTGGTCCGTGGGACATCAGTGATGCCAGAAAAAAATGGACATGTCTCCGTGCGGTAATCACGGACACGCGTGAACGCTGCACGGAGACATGGTCAGTGAAACATCACTGACGTGTGAGCAGACCCATTCATTATAATGGGTCTGCGTATGTCAGTGATTCTGGTACGTTTAAAAAAAAAAGCACAAACGTACCAGAATCACTGACGTGTGAAACAGGCCTAAAAAGTGTAAAAAAAGTCTTTAAAAATATCAGAAAAAAAAAGTTCAAATCACCCCTTTTTTGCCCCATTGAAAATAAAGCAATAATAAAAAAAAATACACAATTAGCAGCGATGTGTTCAGAAGTGCCTGATCTATCAAAATATAAAAGTGAGAAAAAATGTAAATTTCAGAATTACTTTTTTCTGGTCACCGCAACATTGCATTAAAATGCAATAACAGGCAATCAAAACATAAGATCTACTCAAAAATTGTAGAATTAAAAGATGCCAGCTCAAGACATAAAAAAATAAGCCATCATTGAACCCCAGATCCCAAAAAATGAGAACATAATGGGTCTCAGAAAATGACGACAAAAGCGCAATTCTTTTTTTTTTTCTTTTTACAAACGTCTGAAATTTATTTCACCAGTTATATAAAAGTAAAACTATACATGTTTGGTATCTATGAAGTCGTACTGACCTAGGTAATCATAATACCAGGTCTGTTTTACCATATAAATGAAGAGTAAAAAAACTTGGCATTCAAATGAGATGATAAAGTTGATGATTTATTAGTGGAAGAAAATAACTAGCACAGACATTTCGGTCCTCATTGGAACTTCATCAGTGTGCAGTGTACCAGGTCCTTGGGAGAGCAACAAATACTGTGAGAAATCACTGTGTCCACTGTTGTATAATGCAGGTGAACACCACAATTTCTCACAGCGCCTGTTGCGCTCCCAAGGACCTGATACATTGCACACTGATGAAGGTCCAGTGAGGACCGAAACATGTGTGCTAGTACTTTTCTTCCACTAATAAATTATCAATTTTAGCATCTCATTTGAGTGCTAAGTTTGTTTACTCTTCATTTTGATGGGACTGGATCCTACTTGTGCACCACCAACAAAAGTGTCGTGTTTATCCACATCAGTTTTACCATATAATGAACATGATAAATAAAAAAAATCCAAAAAACAGTAATGGAATTGCACTTGTTTTGCAATTTCACCACACATGATTTTTTTTCCATGGAGCAGAAATAATGGTGTCATTCAAAAGTACAACTCCTCCTGCAAAAAAACAAGTCCTTATATGCTTATAATGATGGAAAAATAAAAAAGTTATGGCTCTTGGAAGAAGGGGAGGAAAAAACAAATAACCGAAGTTTGCCCTGAGGTGAAGGCGTTAAAACTCTGTATATTGCCATCCCCCAAATTTGGACAGAAAATTTGGACATAGGCTTAGAGGATCTTGAAGGACCTTGTCATATTTAAACTACAGTAACCCATTAATAAAGTATTTATGTGTAGGGTTGCTTTTTATCCTTGGGAATGGGCTCGCTCACTAATTTGCCTACACTGTCATGAATAAAGAATGGGATCTAAACATCCTGCAAGAGCAACTTCTCTCAACGATCTGGGATCAATTTGGTGATGAGCAATGGTTTTTCCAGCATTGTAGAGACCGTGTCACAAGGCAAAAGTGATAACTAGTGCTGAGCGAGTAGTTACGGTAACTATTCATACTTGCTATGCTGTTAGCGAGTACTGTCCACTACTCGCATATTCGTTATGAGTAGTGGATGCAATGTAAGTCAATGGGAAATACTCACTAAGTAGCGAGTAACGCGAAAGCCATACTTTTCATGCGAGTAGCGAATAGTATGGCTTTCAGGTTACTCGCTACTTAGCGAGTACTTCCTATTGACTTACATTGTGCCCGCTACTTGTAACGAATATGCGAATAGCGGACAATACTCGCTAACAGCATACTGAGTACGAATAGTTAACTACTCGCTCAACACTAGTGATAACTAAGGTGAACACAACATGTACGTCTTGGTTCCAAGGGCAGGAAAATGCCCATATCTTAATTACATTTAGAAGCTATGGGTCAACCCCAAAAAGCAGGTGGACAAATATACAGAAATCATGATAAACTCCAGGCATTGATTAGAAAAGAATGGGTTGCCATAGGTCTGGATTTGGACAGAAACTGTTATCCCGCATGCCAGGGAAAATAGCAAAATCTCGAAAAATTAAGTATGAGCACAGTAAATAGTGAGTCTCAGCATAAACTTGATGTATTTTTCAAAAAAAGTGTAATCATTTCTGAAATTGGACCTCAGTAAGCTTAGAAACATCTGACTAAATTATCTAAAAACACTGAAGTAGCAAACTTGGTGGAAACCAAAATTTGTGTCTCAAAACCTTTGGCCACGACTGTACATACATTAAGATTAGATTGCTCTTTATTTTCAAAATGGATCTTATCCCCAAGCATGGTAACCAGAGAACCTTCATAAAGAAGCTTTCAGCTGCTTATAAGGAAAGAGATTAAAAAACAAACAATTGGACATCAATCAATTGGACTGTATGTAATATCTACATATGGAGAAGATTTCAAACAACTGTCAACTTGCTCAATCTTGGCTGTCCCGGCAAGTTCAGCCAGCGTGCAGAATCCCCAAAAAAAAACCTCCATGAAGAAGTAAGAATTTCTCTATATTGATGTCAGAGACTGATAGACAGTTATAAGAAACGCCCGGTGACGATTGTTTGTGCCCAAGAGCAAAGAACCAGGTATGCATAACCTTTTCTACAAAAGGATATTACATATTTGTTCTTTTTGTGTGTTAATATAAAGTAAATTTGATACTTTCTTTTTCTTTAGTAACATCCATACCATTTTTTAGAGAAATGATTAAAAAAAACAGGAAAATTGATGCAAAAATAGAACAATCCCAATTCTTAGGCCCTGGGCACATGCTGCGGTTTTTTATGCCGGTTTTGACACAGTTTTTCAGAAATCTGCATCAAAATCTGCATGCCTCTTCTGAAGCCAGCAAAGTCTATGGGATTGTAGATTTGCTGTGCACATGGTGAGGTTTTATTCTGTGCGGTTTTGGTGCAGAGTTTGATGGAGAAAAAATCTGCAGCATGTCAATTATTGGCCAGGTTTAGCAGCGTTTTTTCACCCATTGACTTCAATTCATTGACTTTCTTGATGGCCCAAAAAACTGCATCAAAACCCGCACCAAAATTATATCAAAACAGCATCAAAACCGCACCAAAACCACATCAAAACCTCATTAAAACCTCATTAAAACTGCATCAAAACCTCATCAAAACCTCATCAAAACCACATCAAAACCGCACCAAAACTGCATCAAAACTGCACCAAAACTGCATCAAAACCACACCAAGACTGCATCAAAACCTCATCAAAACTGCTTCAAAACCGCATCCAGTTTTGATGCGTTTTTTGCCACAGCGTGCAGATCTGGTGGAGAAAATTTCTGCACCAAATCTGCAGCATATGCACATAGCCTAAAGCGGGCTTTACACGCTGCGACATCGCTAGCAATGTCGCGAGCGATAGCACCCGCCCACGTTGGTAGCGCGTCTCGGGGTGATCGCTGCCATAGCGAATAATATCGCTACGGCAGCGTCACAAGCAATTACCTGTTCACCGACGTCGCTGTGACTGCCAAACAATCTCTCCTTTAAGGGGGAGGTTCATTCGGCGTTACAGCGGCGTCACTAAGCGGCTGCCCAATAGAAGCGGAGGGGCGGAGATGAGTGTCCATAACAGCCCACCCATCTCCTTCATTCCTCATTGTCGGCGGCTGCAGGTACGATGTTGTTCCTCCTTCCTGTGCTGCCGCAGGAACGACAAACAACCTGCATTGCAAACGAGGAATGATTTTTTTAAAATGAACAACGTGTACACGACGAACGATTTGATACCTTTTTGCGATCGTTACTGTTCGCAAAAGGTGTCACACACAACGACATCGCTAACGAGGCCGGATATGCGTCACCAACACCGTGACCCCGATGATATCTCGTTAGCGATATCGTTGTGTGTAAATGGGCGTTTTACTCTTTTATAATCTAATAACAATAAAGTACTTTGCTCCGCATGTATACCACAGATTCCATTTTATTTTCCTTTCTTTTTCTTAAATTAATAAAAATATCACACAAAGAGTAGAACTCCAATAAATTACAATCTACAAAAACTAACAAAGGAATGATTTAGCAAAAACACGTTAGCCTAAAGCTTTATGCAATTTTATCCAATCTTGGAAACCAATTCTTTTTGAAAAAAGTCAATTCCTCACAATAACAACTCTTCCTATCAACAGAAGATTAGTTATTGCTTCCTTCGGTGGATTTGGATTTCTGAAAGATCTTTACTCAACGATTCCAAAGATGCACAGCAAGGGATGAAGAATGAATGTGCATCGCCACTTATGATTTATATATTTCAGTATTTCTTGCCATAACATTAGAATTCCCGGATAAGACCTATTTATGTGAAATAGATCTGATGTACAGATTTGTGCTTGAGGCAGTCAGAGGGCTCCAAATAACCAATCCCATGTGATAAAAAGGAGAATGACAGTCAATGGACAATCATAAACTGAATTACGTTCAAATTATAATTCAGCTAGGAGGAATCAATAGATTTTAATTCAACCAACCATAATTCATCCAACAGGATCCCCAAATACTTTTCCCATAGAGGACTAAATTTATTGAGGACTACATTTATAAAGGGCTAAATTTATTGACGGTCTAAATTAAAATATTATGCTAGGAAAAGTATAGAAATTCTTGGATTCATATAGAAAATTTATGCTACCTCCATGAGACTAAAGCTGGGTTCACACATAGCGACAGCGACAACGACATCGCTGTTACGTCACCATTTTCTGTGACGTAACAGCGACCTTGTAAGTCGCTGTTATGATCGCTGCTTAGCTGTCAAACACAGCGATGCAGCAGCGATCATAACGTCGCTACATGTGCAGAGAGCAGGGAGCCGCGCACACTGCTTAGCGCTGGCTCCTTGCTCTCCTAGCTACAGTACACATAGGGTTAATTACCCGATGCGTACTGCAGCTACATGTGCACAGAGCAGGAGCCGGCACTAGCAGCAAGAGCGGCGGAGGCTGGTAACGAAGGTAAATATCGGGTAACCAGGGAAAGGTCTTCCCTTGGTTACCCGATGTTTACAGTGGTTACAGCTTTCCGCAGCTGCCAGACACCGGCTCCTGCTCCCTGCTCGCTTCATTTCGTCGCTCTCTCGCTGTCACACACAGCGATATGTGCTTCACAGCGGGAGAGCGACGACGAAAAAATGAAGCAGGACATTCAGCAACGAGCAACGACCTCACAGCAGGGGCCAGCTCGTTGCTGGATGTCACACACAGCGACAGCGACGGGACGTCGCTGCAACATCACAGAAAATGGTGACGTAGCAGCGACATCGTTGTCGTCGTCACTGTGTGTGACACCACCTTTAGGAAGGATCTTATAGTTTAACACTTTATAGTCAATAAAGTCAGGATCCCAAGGACAACATCTGCAAGAGGTTTGTATGTTCTCCCATGTTTGCGTGGGTTTTCTCCAGGTTCTCTGATTTCCTCCCACACTCCAAAGATATACTGATAGGGAATTTAGATTGTGAGCTCCAATGGGGACAGTGATGATATAATGTCTGTAAAGTGCTGTAGAATATAATGGCACTATATAAGCAAAGCATAATAAGTAATAAAAAAGAACAGCTCCTCACTCAGTATAATGGCCCCTATAGTCCCCCACTTAATTTGATGGCCCCCGAAATGCCCACCTACGATGGCATCAGCTATCCCCCACTCAGTATGATGGCCCCCACAGCCACTCACTAAATATAATGGCCCTTACAGCCCTTCAGTATGATGGACCTCAGTCCATCACTCAGTATAATGGCCCCAACACAGTATGATAGCCTCTGTGTATATGATGGATCCCACAATCTCCCAATTAGCATGATATCTCCCTTGCCACTCACATAGTATGATGTCCTACAGGCTTCCAGTCAGTATGATGGCCCCCTGAATCCACTCACTTAGTATAATGACCTCACAGGCCACCAATCAGTATAATAACCCTCAAAGCCACTCACTTAGTATAATGATTCCACAGGCGCTCAGTCACTGTAATGGCCCTTGAAGCCACTCACTTAGTATTATACCCAAATTAAGTACTGACATTAAAAAAAAAGCAAAAAATCTAATTACCCACTGTCGTCTGACTGGCACACTGCTCAGGTCTGTGGAGTGTGAGGTTACACAAAGCAGACATGATAAAGTGAGTGTAATCACGCCTGCAATGCACAGCGACGTGGCCTCCTCAAATCTCAGATGGTGCAGCTCTCAATTATTTGAGCGGCTTCTGAATTTGTTTATAACTGTATTTAAGGCTCTATTTTCCTTGTATCTAAATCAGGCTTGCGTAGCCTCCACTTCAGAATGCTAATCTAAAAATGATTGTGAAACTGTGGGGGTTCAACACTTTTTTTTTTAACAAACATGTTGTGGAGATAATTTTGTAGCACTTATTAAGATATAATTATTATAGAGTCTCTTCCTTCCTTCCAGACTGCAGGGCTGGTCTGTCCATAAAATGGCAGCTGATGAAGGTGCATGTGACCAGAAGTATCCATTATTCTTCTCCATTGAAAAAAAAAATTTGCCACGTGGAATGTTTGTTAATGAGAGGAGGGTGATGGACAGGTCTGATCAAATGCTCCTCCATCAGCAGCCATCTTGTGAGCTGGAGAGCTAATAAGGAGACCCTGTAATACGCAAGTGCCACAAAATCCTGTTCTCAACAGTATGAAAATATACAGTGGTCAACCCCTTTACATGAAACCGAAAGAAATAAAAAGTAAAAAAGGACTCTAAAGAAAGATGATTTTATTTTCTAATATGACAGTCATTTTATCCACCATTGTATTTGAGTTTATAGGGAAATGGAGTTGAGATATGGAAATATTGATTGCATATGTTTATTTACGAAATGGAAAATACCAGTAAAAAACACATGATTAAAAAAATAAATATCGAAAAATATTTGTCTTCACTGTTTATTATTCTGTAGAATTTTTGGCATGATCTTAGGGGCACTTTGCACACTG
Organism: Anomaloglossus baeobatrachus; assembly: GCF_048569485.1. NCBI lineage: Eukaryota > Metazoa > Chordata > Amphibia > Anura > Aromobatidae > Anomaloglossus > Anomaloglossus baeobatrachus. The sequence continues at coordinate 422,423,900 of NC_134355.1, read as the reverse complement.
CGACATCGCAGGTGCGATGTCGGTGGGGTCAAATTGAAAATGACGCACTTCCGGCATCGCATGCGACATCGCAGTGTGTAAAGGCTGGATGATACGATTAACGAGCGCAAAAGCGTCGTAATCGTATCATCGTTGCAGCGTCGGCGTAATCCATGATTACGCTGACGCGATGGTCCGATGTTGTTCCTCGCTCCTGCGGCATCACACATCGCTGTGTGTGAAGTCGCAGGAGCGAGGAACGTCTCCTACCGGCCTCACTGCGGCTTCCGTAGGATATGCGGAAGGAAGGAGGTGGGCAGGATGTTTACATCCTGCTCATCTCCGCCCCTCCGCTCTGATTGGCTGCCTGCCGTGTGATGTCGCAGTGACGCCGCACGACCCGCCCCCTTAACAAGGAGGCGGGTCGCCGGCCACAGGGACGTCGCACGGCAGGTGAGTGTGTGTGTGAAGCTGGCGTAGCGATAACTTTCGCTACGCCAGCTATCACCACATATCGCTGCTGCGACGGGGGCGGGCACTATCGCACTCGGCATCGCAGCATCGGGCTGCGATGTCGTAGTGTGCAAAGCCCGCCTTAGACTAAAGCCCGCTTTACACGCTACAATAAATCTTACGATGTGTCGGCGGGGTCACGTCGTAAGTGACGCACATCCGGCATCGTAAGTAGGATTGTAGCGTGTAAAACCTCCGTGCAATTGAGATTGAACGAAAATCCGTTCATCGCATGCACGTCGTTCATTCCTCAAAAAATGAACATGAGGTTGTGCAATGTTCCCAAGGCAGCACACATCGCAGTGTGTGACACCCCGGGAACATTGAACGACAGCTTACCTCTGTCCGCGGCTCCCGCCAAAAATGCGGAAGGAAGGAGGTGGGCGGGATGTTTACATCCCGCTCATCTCCACCCCTCCGCTTCTATTGGATGCCTGCCGTGTGACGTCGCTGTGACGCCGCACGACCAGCCCCCTTAGAAAGGAGGCGGATCGCCGACCAGAGCGACGTCGCAGGGCAGGTAAGTGCATGTGACGGGGGTGCGCGATTTTGTGTGCGACGGGCAGCAATATGCCCGTGTCGCACAAACGATGGGGGCGGGTACACATGCTAGCGATATCGGTACCGATATCGCAGCGTGTAAAGCCTGCTTAAAGATCCCTGGCTGAATGAAGTAGCGGTGGATCTTGTGCTCTGCTGAACGCAGCAGTTGGCAATTTTCAGTACCTTCATTAACCCCTTCGTAACATGTGCGGTACATGTACAGTGCATGTCACTGTCAGACGTGGGTGTATGGTTCGGGCTCATGGGGTGAACTCATTCCATTCCATTCTATTCTCATGCCAGGACCTGTCTATAACAATCGCAATTGGTGAGAAGTGCTGCCAAAGATTGGTAACCTGTTAAATGCCACTGTCAAACTCTGTTAGGCCTGTGCCACACATCCGTGCCTCCGGCACGTGTTTGTCATTTTTTACACGTACCGGCGGCACGGAGACACTTTAACCAATGCTACCCTATTGTAGCAGGCACACACACGTAAAACCACACGGAACGTGTGTCCGTGTGCGTTTGTACGTGTGTGCGATTTTCAAAGCGCTGACATGTCCGGTTTTTCGCCGGCAGCACGGGTGTCACACGGCCCGCACCCGCACCACACGGGTGTAGTGTGGATGCGGTCCCGTGTGACACGCGCCGGAGAAAACACACATGTCAGTTAAAAAAAAAAAAAACATTAACTCACCTTCTCCAGCCCTCCTGTCTCTGCCGCTGCTGCCTCTTGCTGCCGACCGCCGCTCATTATTCTCATTGAATATTCACTTCACAGCCTGGCAGCAGCAGCAGAGGGGAGACGGGAGGGCTGGAGACCGAGGATCAGCACCACAGACAGCAGCGCGGACAGCAGGAAGGACCAGGTGAGTATAATAATTACTGATTCTACGTGTGCTATCGCGGATAGCACACGTAGAACACACGTGTCACGCACGTACCAGAGACACGTACTTACCTGCACACAACACGCAGGGAAAATACGTGTCTCTCGGCACGTGCGTGAAATTCACGTGAGTGTGGCAGAGGCCTTAGTGGCATTAACAGCATTCCGGCATGGGGCTGCGTAATTTTATGCTCCTATTGTTGCATCTGTGATGTAATTACGGGTTGCAGATGGTTTTTTTTGATAGCCAAGAGTCAGTTGAAGACCCTTGTGTCTGTTATTATGGAGCTCCCTTGAAGCCCTGCCTGTGGTCGGACTTCAAAGGAGACCGTGATTTTTACTATATAGAGCAATGCTGTGCTATTGCCATGTCAGTACAAACGATCAGACATTTGCAAGTTGCAGTCCCCAACAAATACAGTGAAAAGTTTAAAATTAAGTTTTAAAAAATAAGAAAAATATAAAAACATAAAGGCCACTTTACACGCTGCGACATCGCTAGCTATAGATAGCACCCGCCCCCGTCGTACGTGCGATATGTGGTGATCGCTGCCGTAACGAACATTATCGCTACGGCAGCGTCACACGCACATACCTTGTTAGCAACGTCGCTGTGACCGCCAAACAATCCCTCCTTCAAGGGGGAGGTGCGTTTGGCATCATAGCGATGTTACTGCGGCGTCACTAAGCGGCTGGCCAATAGAAGCGGAGGGGCAGAGATGAGCGGGACGTAACATCCCGCCCACCTCCTTCCTTCCACATTGCCGGTGGACGCAGGAGATGTTCGTCGTTCCTGCGGTGTCACACATAGCGATGTGTGATGCCGCAGGAACGAGGAACAACATCACTACTTACCTGACAACAATTTTTTGTAATTAAACGACCTCTACAAAACAAACGATTTTTGTCTTTTTTGCGATCGTTTTAGGTTGCTCCAGCCTGTCACATGCTGCGACGTCGCTAACGACGCCGGATGTGCGTCACAAAAACCGTGACTTCGACGATATATCGTTAGCGATGTCGCAGCGTGTAAAGCCCCCTTTAGTTCAAATCACTCATCTGTTCCTCCATTAAAAATAAAGACGATAACAAATAAAAAAAAATACACATATGTGATATCATATATCATTCAGAAAAATCCAATTTCTCAAAATATAAAAATAATTAACATGATTGGTAAACACCATAAATGGAAAAAATTCAAGAACCCATAAATTATGTTTTTTGGGGTCTCTGTAATACCACAAAAAATGCTGTAACAAGCGATCAAAATGTCATATCTATTCCAAAACGGTATGAATAAAAATGTCTTCTCTCCCGTAAAAAAAATAGCCGTCACATTGCCCCATCGACAGAAAAATGAAAACATGACTATGCTTCTCAAAAAATGGTGACACAACCCTCCATTTTTTTTTTTTTTTTACAAACGTCTGATTTTTTTTTTCACCACTAAAATAAATAAATAAACTGGAGGTTTGCTATCGCCATAATCATACTGATCAGGAAAATCATATTGCCAGGTCAATTATATCACATAGTTTATGCCGTAAAAACAATTCCCAAAAAGCAAAAAAACAAGCCCTCATACATATATATGGACAGAAAAATAAAAAAGTTATGGCTTAGGGAATAAATGGAGGAAAAATCTAAAACGCAAAAACTAAATTTGGCCATGTCATGAAGGCATCAACAAGGAATGGAGCAGTAATGTACATGATCCAACTCTCCATTTCAGGTGGAGCTCTTTAGAGTCTCCGTTCTGGGGATCACTAAGGGCCACAGCGGTCAAACCCCAATGATAGAATAAGGGAAAACTGTCAGACCTGAGAATACCCCTTGAAGGGAGGAATTGCTCGGATGTTTTCTGTCTTCAATGTTTGGTGTTTTAATTAACCACAAAATCCTTGTAGAATACTCTCCACATTTGCTAAAATACATGATAATTAAAAAGAATTGGGATTTTTTTCGTCTTTACAATCAATAGCTTATTTTTTCTGCTCTTTCAGTCTGAAGTTTCTTGTAGACAATCTTCCTTTTATAGCTTCATATGAATGGGAAAGCTTGATAATAGACCATGAGAAATTTAAATTGCTTAAGTGAAGCTATCCCCAGTGAGGCTAGTTCTAATTTTGTTTAGTTTTCAGAGTGGAAAGCAAGTGAAATAACAAAATGTTGACTGAATATTGTGATTGAGTTATTATGCCTGTTTCCTGGCATTCTGGTTACATGTTTTTGTAATTTGTGCTCTAGAATTTATGACCTGTTTGGTTGCCGTTTGCCTGTGCACAGTTGGAGGTGTATGGGACGGAAAGGAATGTTATGCAGGGCAATGAGCCTGGGCTCCAGAGTTATGGCCACGCTTTATCTCTTGACAATTTAGTCATATTTTACTGTGGACACTATTTAGATTGATAATAGAAATATATTACCCGCCCATCCAATGTGTGGTTTTGTACACGTTAAGATGATTCACTTTTTAACCAAGTATTGGCAGATGGACACTAAATTACAAGTGCATGGAGTTAAAACTTAACGCGGTATTCTTAACAGATATTTATGGCGTATGTGAAGGATTTGACATGAATGCCTGACACAAGTCTCACCTCTGAGACCTGGCTACACCAATGTACAGAACAGGGGACCCCTAACGAGCTTGGTGAGATAGCCAGTGGCTACTGCATACAAGCAGTGAATTAATTGAGAGGTGGCAGTAAATGTTTGCTTCTTCATGCATTGATAAAACATAAGCGTCTAAGTTGAAAATAATCTTTTAAAGTGACTATGCAGGCTCCCAATTATTCGCTATATACAGTTTGGTCCAGAAATATTGGGACAGTGACACAAGTTTAGACATTTTAGCTGTTTACTAAAACATATTCAAAATACAGTTATATAATCAATATAGGCCTAAAGTGCAGACTCTCAGCTTTAATTTGAGGGTGTTCACATCCTAATTGGATTAATGGTTTAGGAATTAAGGCTTTTTAATATGTAGCTGCCTCTTTTTTTTAAGAAACTCAAAGTCAATTTAACAATTATCTCAAAAGCTCTTTAACACTAGAACTACTGGACTCGTGACACCTATATAGAAATACATGGTGCAAAGTAGTCAAAATGACTACCTCAGTAGTTCTAGTGTTAAAGGATATCATGGGCTATTCCATCATTAATCCATTATTAATTGCACAGGTAAAAGGTCTGGAGCTGATTCCATGTGTGGCATTTGCATTTGGAAGCTGTTGCTGTGAACCCACAACATGTGGTCAAAAGAGCTCTCAATAGAAGAGAAACAGACAGATTATTATTGAACTGGTGAACTTGGGAAATCAAAAAGGTCTGAACATCCACAGAAGACAACAGTGGTGTATGATCTCAGAATCTTTTCCATAGTAAAGAAAAACCACTTGACAACATTCACCCAATTGAAGAACACTCTTCAGGAAGTATCTAAGTATATCATAAAGAGAAGACTTCATAGGAGGAAATATAAAGGGTTCAGCACAAGGTTCAAAGCATTTATCAGCCTTAAAAATAGGCCAGGTTAGACTTTGCAAAAAAAAAAAAAATAATCTAAAGAAGCCAGGCAAGTTTTGCAAAAGCATTTCTTTAGACAGATGAAATGAAGATCAACCTGTACCAGAATAATGTAAAGGAAGGAATAAGCATGGACAGGGCTTGGAACAGTTCATGATCCAAGGCACAAAACATGGTGTAGGCCGTGTGATAGTATGGACATGCATTTCTTCCAGTAGCATTGGGTCAGTAGTGTTTATTTATGATGTGACTGAAGACAGAAGCAGCTGGATGAATTCTGAAGTGTGCAGGGCTATACTTTCTTCTCAGACACAACTAAATGCAGTACGTCTAATTGAACAATGCTTCACAGTATAGATGGAAAATGAACCAAACATACCGTGAAAGCAACCAAGGAGTGTTTTAAGGTAAACAAGGGAAATATTCTGCAATGGCAAAGTCTATCCCCAAATCTCAACCCTATTGAACATGCATTTCACTTGCTTAAGACAAAACTTAGGACCGAAAGACCCAGAAGCAAGGAACAACTGGAGTCAACTACAGTACAGCCCTGTCAAAGCATTACAAAGTAGAAAACCCAGCGTTTGGTGACGTCTATGGCTTCCAGACTTCAGGCAGTCATTCCCTACATAGGATCCTCTGCAAAGTATTAAAAATGAACATTTTATTTATAATGAAGTAAATGTGTCCAATTACTTTTGAACCTCTGAAATGAGGAGGCTTTGTAGAAAAATTGATGCAATTCCTAACCGTTTCACAAGATATCATTATTCAACCCTTTTAATTGAACCTGAAAGTCTTCACTTCAGTTGAATCTCAGTTGTTTAATTTAACATAAAAAATAGTGGCATGCAGAGCCCAAATCAGAAGATTCAGTCACTGTCCAAATATATCTGGACCTAACTGTATATGGAAATTACTTGATATACATTTTTCTCAATGGTGCTGTAGTAACTTATACCTTATAATACCTTTCTATTGCTACAATGGAAATCTGTCTTCCTTCTGAGCATACTGTAGCCTTATAGTATATTAGGGGAGGCAAAGCTGCAAGACGTTTCCTGAACCAATGATGACGAGGGGGTATGTATCAGTCTACCACAGACTCCCTTTAGGACGCACAAACTGTGGTAAAAAATCACAGCTTTTTCTTAATAAAGCTAAGCTAATAAGCTGCTAAAGTTCTAAGAAAAAATAATTTAATATCCTTTCTATGTTATTTTACTTATTTCCCATATAAACACCCATAGGGAGATGGGTCAGTTTATGGGACTAGGACATAAAAAGCTGCCGAGGACATGCCTTGAACTAGTCACCTGAGACGCGTAGTCCTTGGACCGTTTTTCAAAGTATGTTTTCTCGTAAACACCGCCTCATATATGACTTCATACACACAGCTGATCTGTGATTCATGCTGCTCATGTTTTGGGCAGCATGAATCTCCTGTCAGGTCCATTTTTTAAATTTTCCATGGTTGCCCCACTATATGCATATGTGTAGATTCTAAAAATATAACAATATTTTTCATTTATATGCTTTTAAAAAAATAATTCAGTGAAAAGTTATAACATTTAGTTACAAAGTTTAGTGCTGCCTTGTGTTCAAAGTGTATAGTAACATGCAGGTCTAACCAATGACCTGAATGTAGGCATGGCAATAGCATGGAAGTGTACAGTAACTGAGCAGACTCCAACTGAAAGGAAAGTAAGAAGCTGTCAGAGGGAGGAGGACACCGATTCGGACTAAAACCACTGCCTCTTATCTCCCTCCTGCAGCAATACAAATTAGCTGCATTGTCAAGGGGAACACATAAAAGGTAAAAATAATATAAAAGGTTCTTTATACTGAAAAATGGTAAATTACTTTAAATCAGTTATTAACAGCATGTTATGACCTTTGGTATGAAAATAATTCATGGGATAATCCCTATAAATAGATAAATTGCCCAATGACTTTCTAATACCATTGCACCGTATGATCCTATATGATGGATGACTTTTTAATAAGGTCAACACTCATCAGTGTTGCTGACTGCAATCCCCATCATATCTAATAATGATTTCTATAGATTTTCTTTTAAATCTGCAATTTAAGTCAAGGCTGAGTAATGAAATGTCTGCAGTAGAAACCCTTGCATATTGTGTAACACATTCAGAAATGTAAGTATTTCAGATATTTTCCATTGTGATAAATTCCCAGTACCTAAATCCCCCACCCGAAAGACCAAGCTGTTTGTGTGATGTGTGCTGCGGCTTTGGCTTTAGTTTTTAGGAACTTTAGATGCATTTATGCAATGTACCATAAAGTGTATGCACATGTGGAAGTCCCCTCACATAATTTTCTGAAAGCACCCAAAATAGTGCAAATATAGGAAAACCTCTGTTATATATATATATGTGTGTGTGTGTGTATATGTGTGTATATATATATATATATATATCTCAAAGAAATAAAAAAAATAAAAAAAAAAATATATATATATATATATATATATACACAGACACATATATACAAGTGTATATATATTCAGTGGGTGAAATAAGTTTTGAACACATCACCAGTTTTCTAAGTAAATATATTTCTAAAGGTGTAATTGACGTGAGTTTATCACCATGTGTCAGTAGCAACCCATTTAATCTACACAGGCAAATAAATTAAACCATAGATGTCCATAGCTTAAGTTATGTTATAAGGAGAAATCACAGAGGTAAAAAGTCTTGAATGCATGAAGAAAGAGAGGTGCAAAAAACCATGGAAAGTCATGAATGATACCAGGTGAAATCTATCAGGAATTAGAAAGCAATCCTGCCAGTCAGTGAAAAATAATATCAGCTGGTTCAGCAGATGGCCTATAAAATGGTGTGTCACTACCAAGCTGCCACACAAGATACATCTGCTGATGGGAAAAACCAATGGGTTGTCTCAAGACCTTTGCAATCTGATTGCATTGGTTACAGAATTTCTAAACTACTGAAGGCTCCAGTGACCACTGTTGGTGTCATAATCCAGAAGTGGAAAAAACATCTATATTCAAAGCATTTTAAAAACACTAAAAAAAACTGCAGCATGTTATCACCTGATGCGTTTCTGGAGCACAAAAAGACACCCTTAGTCATAGGACTAAGGGCGTCTTTTTGTGCGCCAGAAACACATCAGGTGATAACATGCTGCAGTTTTTATAAAATGCTTTTAATAAATATTTTTGATTTTACTCATTGCTCCTTGGAAGATGCCATTCCTTCACTCCTTCATTTCTACCTTTCTGGTCTAAGCCTTACCAGAGGATCTGGCACCCATTTCCTATTTCATGGACTGAAACTGCTACATACAGTGTGGTGAGCTTCCACTTTTTTCATTTGGAAAGAACATCATTTCATCAGAAACCAGCCATAACCAGGTGCTCCCCATAAGATTTCAGACAGAGGAGTGAAAATAATTATCAAAATAGCTGTCTAGGAGCCAAATACCACTTTTGGAGAGCTGTAGAAAGACTTTGAATCAGTGAGTACAATTGTTTAAAAAAAACCAATAAGTAATGCACTCAACCTCCATGGTGTGTATGCACACTCACCATGCAAGACTCCATTGCTGAGCAAAAAGCATGTTCAAGCACGTTTAAATTTTGCTCAACACCATTTAAACAAGCCTGCAAAATACTGGGAGAATATAGTCTGCTCAAATGAGACAAAAATGAAAGTCTTTGGATGCCATAATGCACACCATGTTTGGAGGCCAAAATGCATTACATATCACCCCAAAAACACCACACTAACAGTGAAGTTTGGACATGGGAACATCATGGCATGGGCTGTTTTTCAGCATACGGCGCTGGCAAATATCATATCATTGAAGGAAGGATGAATGGACACATGTACAGACATTCATAATATAAATCCGCTGCTATCTGCAAGGCTGATGAAGATAAAGCAAAGGTTCACATTTCAGCAAGACAATGATCTCAAACACATAGCCAACCAACTTTCAATTGATTTCAGAGAAAGAAAAGAAAGCTTCTAGAATGGCCAAACCAATAAACCTAACCTGAATTGAATAAAAAATGTATGTAAGGAAGCCCACAGAACTTTCAGGATTTGAACAATGTTTGTGTAAAAGAATTGACCAAAATCACACCTGAGCAATGCATGCAACTAGTTTCTCCATACAGGAGGCATCTTGAAACTGTCATCACCAACAAAGGCTTTTGTACAAAGTATTAAAAAAGGTTCAATAAGCATGTTCAATACTTTTTTCCCTGTGTCATTTCTCATGATTACACATCACTAAATTTATGGACATATATGGATTGATTTCGTTGCCTGTGTCGATTGGATGGGTGTTTATTAATGATGGTCGAGTGTGCTCGCCATTGCTTGATACTCGAATGAGCATTGGTGTTCTCAGATACTCGTGGTGATCAGACAAGTATCGTGGGTGCTCCTATGTGCCATCCATTAAACAATGAACACAAAGCACAGGCTCCCTTCACTGCATGATGTGACAGGCACCCCAGGGAGAGCCATTTCCAGTTTCAACGTTTTCCAATGTAGTGTGTCCAAAAAAAAAAAGAAAAGGAAAACGTTTACACACTTATTAATTAAAGTCAATAGACTCTTTACACTTTTGTGCTTTCACACAGACCATGTGTCCGTGTGAAACAACTGTGTGTTAGGGTTATTCTCACGGAGAAAAATCAGTTTTTTTAGAGGCCACACAATTCAAATATGGACATCACATGGATGGCATCCGTGTGACATCCGTGTGATACGCACTGAAAAAAAATGGATCATACCGAAAATGGTTTTTTATGTGTAAAAGATGTGCAAAGCTAGAAAAATAAGAGATAAATGATAGATAGATAGATAGCTTGTACAGCTATTTAACAGAATTAATAATAAATAATTTAAGAAAAAAATTGATTTGGGGTCCCCCTTACCAGCACAGGAATAGCAGCAGCTGTGGACTGCGACCCTCAACTGTCAGCTGTACATTGGCTAGTTTTGTAAAATAGAGGAGATCCCACTTAGATTTTTTAAAATTATTTGAAAATTGTTGTGGGGTTCCCCTCATTTTTTTTTTAAAACCAGCCAAGGTACAGCAGACAACTGGGGCTGATATTATTAGGGTAGGAAGGGCCATGGTTATTTGGACCTTCACAGCCTAAAAATAGCAGCTCGCAGTCGCCACAGAAGTGGAGCATCTATTACATGTGCTAATTCTGGCACTGTACTTGGCTCTTCCCATTACCCTGGTGTGGTGGCAAATCAGGTAATATATGGGGCTAAAGCCAGCTTTGAATTGACAGCTGGCATCAAGCCCTGGTACCTGTAATGGGTGGGCATCTAGTAGACGCCCCATTACTAATCCAGTAGATGTAAATAAAAAAATATATATATTTTAACCCCCCCCAACTAGAGCCCTTGTTTACTACTTTATTTTATTTTTTTTAAGAAACGGGTCTGCCGCAATCCATATGGAGGTCCCACGATGTTCCACAAAAGCGTACCTGAAAGACATAGAAAGAGAAAGGTAGTAAAAAAATAAAAACAAGAGACAACCTCATTCATCAATTTATTTCCCAGCAAAATCCCAATCCGATTCGCCGTAATCCATATAGAGGTCTCATGACGTCTGCAGACTCCCTGTTTCAACCTATTAAGAACAGAACGTTCCCCACGATTCTCACACAAAGTAGCGTGAGATCGGGTGGCTGTGATGAGCCGTGACATTATGACTTTACTGCAGTTCATTTCAGCCGGCGCTCACGCTACTTTGAATGGCTGTGTGCGTGAGACCTACCACTTTATGGGAAATGTAAAGGCAAAAATGGTACTGGCGTCATCAGTGTTTTGGATTAGGGTATGGTTTGTGTGTCCATTTTTAGCATCAGTGCGTCATCACTCTTTTTGACTGATGGATTAATAAATAAATGAATGAAAAAGTTTCTCCAATACTTTGCAATGTTAAATACCTATAGCACACGGATGACACACAGGTGTCATCCATGTTCTGCACATGTGTTTTAAGCCTGCTTTACACGTTACGATTAAGCATACGATATCGTATGCGATCGTAACTGCCCCCATCGTATGTGCGGCACGTTCAATTTGTTGAAAGTGTTGCACAAACGATTATTTGCTGTCACACGTACTTACCCTTCCATACGACCTCGATGTGGGCGGAGAACGTCCACTTCCTGGAGTGGGAGGGACATTCGGCGTCACATCGACGTCACGCGGCAACCGGCCAATAGAAGCGGAGGGGCGGAGCTGAGCGGGACGTAAACATCCCGCCCACTTCCTTCCTTCCGCATTGCCGGCGGGAGCCGTGGGACGCAGGTAAGTTCTATTCATTGTTCCCGGGGTGTCATACACTGCGATGTGTGGTACCGCGGGAACATTGAACAACCTCACATTCAATTTTTAGCAATTGAACGACGTGCATGCGATTTAACGTTTTAACGTTCAATTGCACGTAGCTGTCACACGCTACAATATAGCTTACGATGCCGGATGTGCGTCACTTACGACGTGACCCCGCCGACACATCGTAAGATATATTGTAAAGCCCGCTTTATGGACTTCTATTGGCACTTTTTATCTGTGATACTGGAAAAAACGACAATTCTTTGTAAGTTTTGAACAGACACACAGTAGTTAGTGAAAAAACACAAAAATGTAAACGGCTCCATAGATTATAATAGGTATGTTTTGTAGCTGTGAAAAAAACGAATACAGCATATACGTGCAAGATGGATGTGTGAATGAGGTCTAAGGCAGAGGTTGTTCAGTACGATGGAATTTGATCAGACTTGAATTATTTATTTTCTGAAGAAGGGATTGGACATAGTATAACCCGTAAACATTAGTTTTATGTTTTCATCCGTCTTTCTGGACAGAAAGGTGTTCAGGCTCCATTGCACCTCCTGAATTTTTTTTTATTGACTGTGAATTTCCTGGAGCAGCAGTACATAGTGTTTCTCATTAAACACATGCCACAAAATCGTATTTTTTATAGCAACATTGTAACTTTTACTCTGTAATTGGTGGCATATTCAGACTAATTACTCAAGTGGATTACAGAGGAAGAACTTTTCAGAGCCATATCCTGACTTTCACTTTAGTTGCTTCTAACAATCAGAGTTATCCAAGTGTAAATCTCCGGGTCTTTCAACAAAACGTTCACTATTCAACCCATTCAGTTAATGTGTGGTTGTTCAGTTACACTTCAGATGAGAATAAAAATGTAGATATTTTTGAGTTGCCCTCCGAAATCCTAGTAATCCTATTACTGACATAAGTAGCAGTCCATAAAATCAGTATTCTCACTCACTGATGAAAAATACACATCGCATGTTCATCTGTCATCATAGAGACATGAGATCTATGATAAATATGTACCGAGAATGTGCTGCCTGCCCCAGGCTATTTGCAACTTAAACTGTTCAACTGATGATTAAACTATGAACTCTGCATTTCTCAGAAATAACTCAGGTACTTTTCTTTTAATCCCCAATAAACTGGAGGTCAAGGAAGATAGACTCTACCACACTGCTTACAATTATTCTAAAAGATTACATTTTTATGCAATATTAAAGGTGTTTTCCAGTGCTAATATATCCTTATCCATAGGCTTGCAGAGGGTTATAAAAACTAAACTTAGATGGTACTCATCAGTTTCTGCTTCACTGATGGGTTTCTGTTGCCGCTCCGATCTCTGTTTACGAAGGGCTTCTGATAAGTCTTTAGCTTTACCCAGAAAGAAATGAGATAGGATGATGAAACCTTATATTTATTCCACATACTCTCCACTGATGTCAACACACTTCTTACATCGGTATTCCAAGTTCTATAAGCCTAAGAAAAAGAAGGATTTCATTTGTGCCTCAAACCAGGCATCCGTAGCAGCCATGGCATCAGAAATGGTGTGAAATTTGGAACCCTTGACGTGTTTCTTTAGGTTTGGAAACAGATGATAGTCGGAGGGAGCTTGATCTGGTGAATAAGGGTGGGTGGTCAACCAGTTGGAAGCCCAGCTCTTGCCGTGGTTGCTTGTGCAGTATGAGCGGAGGCGTTGTCTTGTAGTAACAAGATTCCTTTGGACAGCTTGCCGCGCCTATTGGCCTTCAGAGCTGCCTTCAATTGGTCCAAAAGTTCAATGTAATACCTTGCATTGATGGTGGAACCCTTTTGAAGGTTGTGCACATTGATCTCCGGAACAACTACCACTCTCGGTCATCCAGGACGTTCCTCATGATTGGTGCTGAAGTGGCCCATTTCAAATTTGGCCACCCAGTTCTTAACTGTAGAATATAAAGGGCATTGATTCCCCAATATCTGCAACATTTCACCATGAATTTCCTTTGCGGACTTTCCTTGCAGAAACAATAATTTTATCACTCCTCTGCTCTCAGTTGCTGTGAATATCGCATTACACTAAGCCATTTTGTTTTCACACATGTGTAGAACACTGTTGCCATAAGCAACAAACACTAAATTTTGAAAACATATGTTACACACATAAGGCTTTCATGTGATGTAACATTTGTTACCATAGAAACAAACAAAGATCACAAAGCCAATGACATCAGTGGCTCCTCGTATATGATAAATCTGTGAAATCATTGGAAATGATGTGGAAAAATGCTTGCGTTCCATTAGTACCCGAGTCGCGCCCATCCGAGTATCCAACTGCTTGTTATGAGTACTGAGCACCCGAGCATGGTAGTGCTCGCTCATCACTATACACAATGAATAGTAAATATCATCAGCCAATCATAAATCTTTCATGGCATGTGGCGCATCATTCAGGAGCAGTATATATGTCATTGCAGTGAAATTCTGGTGCCATGGTTGGCATGGAGATTATTATAAATATGATAGGTGGGTGTTACTAGTGCTATGACAACCGTTAGCCAGATAGTAATGATTGCCATGCTGCCATAGAGCGCAAACAGTCAACAGGTCACTAAAGTGATTTATTTCAACGCGTTTCAGAGAGAACCCCTCACCTTCTTCTGGAGAAAATATGTGATTTTCCCTGAAGAAGGAGAGGGGTTCTCTCTGAAACGCATTGAAATAAATCACAGTGACTGTCTCCTCCTCATGACAGTGTGGCAATTATCCCTATCTAGCTAACGGTTATCCTCTATTCCACGTGGGGCCACAGCAGCCATTACTTACAATAGTCTATAGTTAGTTTTGACTCACACAACTTTACAAGGTGAGCCTCCCTCTTTGACCGTGTACCCCGTCGTGCCTTTGGTCCAAGACCGGTGACAGTGCTAGGCTGCCGGCTGTCCTCCTCGACAGGTCCAGGCACCTTGCCACAGTCCCCTGCAACCGGGGGTCCGACTCCTCTAGGCCCAGACCACCGTCTGCAACCTAGACAGTTTCTCCAGGAGCCACCGCTCCCGGCTTCCTCTCTCTCACCCTCTCTACTCTCCACTCTCAACTCCCAACTGACTACACACCTCACCTCCCCTCGCTGACCCCCCCAGGTGGGCGACTCTATTCCACTTAAGCCATCTACTGGTGTGCCTGGTGGGTGTGGTGCAGGGTGTATCTAGGATTTGATTTAGTGTTTAAGGAAACACTATTTAGATAGGGACCCAGAACCAAGAGGTAGGTGGAATACCGCACGGAAGGGAAGTTTGTGCAGTACCCTGTGTTAACCTGATAGTCCAGGGGCGTCACACATTCATGTACTGATGGTTGTTCTGGCACTGCATTCATGAGCTAATGGTGGTTATGATTAGAGATGAGGGAACCTTAGGCTCGGGGTTCGGGCTTGGAAAATGACGTGAAAATCAGCCAGGTGAGTATCGCGCTGTGCTCGTGCCTGTGTAATGTCCTGCATTGTGTGCTCTGCGGGTACTGTTTCTTCTGCTCAAATTAGGCTTATATTCAGTGTACTAAGATGTGTAGTTCACGGAGAATTTTTTTCAAAAAATAACACCGCTCACACACCTTTGGAAGTGTTTTGGTTTTGGCACATAGCAAAACACTTCTGGAAGTGTGTGAGCGATGTTATTTTTTTTTAATTCTCTGTGAACTACACATCTTAGTACGCTGAATGTAAGCCTAATTTGAGCCAAAGAAATAGTACCCACAGCGCGCATAATGCAGGGCATCATGCTGACATGAGCACCATGCAATACTCACCTGGCTGATTTTCACATCATTTTCCGAGCCTAAAGGGTGCTTTACACGCTGGGACATTGCTAGCGATTGCTAGCGATGTCGTGCACGATAGCACCCGCCCCCGTCGTACGTGCGACATTTGGTGATCGCTGCTGTAGCAAACAATATCGCTACGGCAGCGTCACACGCGCATACCTGGTCAGCGACGTCGCTGTGACCGCCGAACAATCCCTCCTTCAAGGGGAAAGTGCATTCGGCATCACAGCGACGTCACTAAGCAACCATCCAATAGAAGCGGAGGGGCGGAGATGAACGGGACGTAACATCCCACCCACCTCCTTCCCTCCGCATTGCCGGTGGACGCAGGTAAGGAGATGTTTGTCGTTCCTGCGGTGTCACACATAGCGATGGAACGACAAACAACATCGTACCTGCAGCAGCAACAATATTAAGGAAAGGAGCGATGTGTCAACGATCACCGTTTTTGAACAATTTTGCGATTGTTGATCGTCGCTCCTTGGTGTCACACGCTGCAATGCCGCTACCAGCGCCGGATGTGCGTCACTAACGACGTGACCCCGACGATATATCGGTAGCGATGTCGCAGCGTGTAAAGCACCCTTAAGGTTTGCTTATCTCTAGTTTTGATGCTACATACATGTACTGGCGGTGGTTCTGCTACTACATTCTGCTACTAATGGTGCTTCTGATGATACATTCCTGTATTGACGGTTGTTCTGATCTTCTACACATGTAGCAATTAGAGATGAACGAAACCGTGGATACTCAAGTTCGCTGAATTCTCACAGACTTGAAAAAAAAGTTTGGTTCGGGAAACGAACTTCAGCCCAGACAACTAATCCCAGACAAGTCAATGAGGATCTGAATTTCTGTGCTGCAAAATGGCTGTAAAATAGTCAGAGTAAGGGCTAGGGGGTTGCAAAGATGAAGTTAACTGGTGGCATAACTTAATCGCCAAATGGCATCAGTATATAGACAATGTTTTTGCCATTTATACAGGTACAAGGGAGGGGTTTACTCAATTTATGAATGAACTGAAAAGTTAATTTAATTTGAGGTTCAGTTCGGAGAGTAATCAACAGAAACTCCGATTCCTTGGCCTAGAAATTTTCATTGATGGCAGACGATGCCTTTGCACGAGTATCTATAGAAAACTGACGGCGACTAATGGGCTCCTTCACTGGGACAGGTACCATCACATCCCCTGCGGAAAGATATACCGAAGGGGCAATATTTGAGAGCTAGAAGAAACTGCTCGGAGGAAGGAGACCCCGAATAGAGAATACCATTATGTCTTGGATAGAGAGAAATATACTCTATTTGTAACTAGAAATAGGAGAAAAGTGGAATATGGGCTTCAAGTCATAGGAACGTATGATAGTTAGGTAGACCAGATTTATAGAATCCTCAGAAAACATTGGGGTATCCTTAAAGCAGACTTGGACTTATATGACCTAATCCCCGAATACCCCAAGATTACACTTAGGAAAGGCCGATTACTTAAGGACCGCCTGAAACACAGTCAATACGAAAGACCCAAACCTGGGGTACCTGGTTGGGTAGGAAAGGTCTGTGGTTCCTCCAGTTGTGGAAATTGTAGGTTTTGAAAATTACCCCTAGTAAGTCCTTCACTGGCGCCTCCTCTGGAAAAGAGTGTTTTATGAGAGATTTTGACAACTGCCAGTTGGTGGGGGTGACATATATGGCCACCTGTACTTGTCCCCTAAACCACATCGGCAAGACGAAATGAGAGCTAAAAAGGCGTATAAGTGAACATATTGGGGGATATATGCCACATGGGACACACCAATCTCCCGACATGTGAGAGAATACCACGGAGTGCATGAGGATTCCCTTTCATTCTGTGTTTTGGCGGTAATGAAAGAATAGGTTAGGAAAGGTGATTGGGACAGAAATATTCTGCAGATGGAAATCCAATGGATAAACATGATGGAATTGGTTTCACCAATGGGTTTGAATGAGAAATTAACTTATGGGTGCTTTCCTTGATAAGATTCTTGTTCATTTCTAGTCTGGATAAGTGAGGACGATGATAGATGAAATGTGAGGCTGGTAAAATGACATAATACTATGAGTTTGACTATGTAATAAATGGACTAATTTCATCCTTTAGTCTGGAATTCGAGTTGATTATTACCTTATTATTATTTATTTGATTATTGTTATTTATGAAATTGGCTCCAACTGTCCCACAAAATAAAATTAGATAAAATTACTTGCCCTCATATTTAATATGAATAAATAGGCCAGAGGGGGTTAATGTGTAACTAGAGCTTAGCCCTAAACCATTGTGAGATGTTGGCATTTTGAGTAAAACCATGATATTCAGTTCATTTATTCTGGACTGCGGGTAATTCCTAGTGTGCAGAAGCAACAGCATTAAGGCGATTGCATATAAAACAAATCCCCGTAAGTCTGGTGCTGTTTGTGAATCCAGTGTTGGACATGCGCAGTTTGGGTATGTTGCATGCAGATGGAACTCCTCTCTGTGCATGCGCCAACTGGCTTTTTAAGAGTCTTGGGAACATGAAGCAGAATTTGGAACACCGCCATTCCCGCATAACGCTGCACGCACCGGCAGGAAGTTGATCTCCAGGAAAACATTTAACGTGTGGTGCCTGTGTAAGTGCACAAGGTAGCGTACAGAATCTTTTATACTACTATATGGATGGCGAATAGTGAGAGATCCATGAGGATTTGCTTTATCATGTCTGGGAATTACAAATAGGGTAATGTGACCATATGTAAAACTCCAGGGGATATTATAGTTTTGTTTGCTGTATCTCTTACAACATAGAGATTGATGGGAGTTATCTTTCTGCTGTTTTAGAGCTTTCCATGAAGGGACCAGATTCATGTACCCATTGACATCAGTACTTTGAATGCCACTTAACCCTGAAGCCTACTGATGAACCAGATGACAGGGGTGAAATGCGTCGAGGCTATGAGACATTATTGAATAGGGATTAACATGTACAGCATTTTCTTGGACTGAAAGCACATCAAGCGCACTGAGCCTTTTGGGTGCAAGCCAGTTTATAATCTGATTATTTGCTGCATCTTCTATGTTCCCTGTTCCTGTTTATTTTCTGAAGCAACTGTGGATGGAGATAATCAGGCATAGTACCTGAGTGATGGATTGAGCGACTTTAAATACATGGAGAATCTTTTACATTAGTCATTCTATTATCCCATCATCTGTTGCATGTTTCGTGTTCTTTACATAACTTTTTTTTGTGTGTCTCTCCAATCTAGCTGGTGATACAGTATAGTGTGTTGGTTACTACCTGGGTAGCCTATGTGATCACTCTAAAGGGTGCTTTACACGCTGCAACATCGCTACTGATATATCGTCGGGGTCACGTCGTTAGTGCCGCACATCTGGCGCCGGTAGCGACATCGCAGCGTGTGACACCAAGGAGCGACGATCAACGATCGCAAAATCGTTCAAAAACGGTGATCGTTGACACGTCGCTCCTTTCCTTAATACATAAAAACAAAAACATTGTCTATATACTGATGCCATTTGGCGATTAAGTTATGCCACCAGTTAGCTTCATCATTGAAACCCCCTAGCCCTTACTATGACTATTTTACAGCCATTTTTCAGCACAGAAATTCAGATCCCCATTGATTTATCTGGGGTTAGTAGTCTGGGCTGAAGTTCATTTCCCGAACCAAACTTTTTTTCAAGTCTGTGAGAATTCAGCGAACTTGAGTATCCACGGTTTCGTTCATCTCTAATTGCTACATTGCTACATTTGTAGAAGATCAGAACAACCGTCAATACAGGAATGTATCACCAGAAGCACCATTAGTACCAGAATGTAGTAGCAGAACCACCGCCAGTACATGAATGTAGCATCAAAACTAGAGATGAGCGAACCTTAAGGGTGCTTTACACGCTGCGACATCGCTACCGATATATCGTCGGGGTCACGTCGTTAGTGACGCACATCCGGCGCCAGTAGCGACTCCGCAGCGCGTGACACCAAGGAGCAACGATCAACGATCGCAAAATCGTGCAAAAACGGTGATCGTTGACACGTTGCTCCTTTCCTTAATATCGTTGCTGCTGCAGGTACGATGTTGTTTTTTCGTTCCAGCGGCAGCACACATCGCTATGTATGACACCGCAGGAACGACAAACATCTTCTTACATGTGTCCACCGGAAAAGAAAGAAGGAAGGAGGTGGGCGGGATATTCCGCCCGCTCATCTCCGCCCCTCCGCTTCTATTGGCCGGCCGCTTAGTGACGTCACAGTGATGTCGCTATGACGCCGGACGTCGCTGACAAGGTATGTGCGTGTGACGCTGCCGTAGTGATAATGTTTGGTACGGCAGCGATCAACAAATGTCGTACGCTCTCGCAGCGTCTAAAGCACCCTTAACCCTCTAAGAGACCTTGCATCTGATTGTTTTTAAGCTAGCCCCATTATGTTAATCACCTTTACCTACCTGTATTTAGTCCTGAGGGACGGTTAGAGTAAAGGGTGCTTTACAAGCTGCGACATCGCTAGCGATTGCTAGCGATGTCGAGAGCAATAGCACCCACCCCCATCGTTCCAGCAACATTTGGTGCTCGCTGCCGTAGCGAACATTATTGCTACGGCAGCGTGACACGCACATACCTTGTCAGCGACATCGCTGTGACCGCCGAACAATCCCTCCCTCAAGGGGGAGGTGCGTTCGGCGTCATAGCGACGTCACTGCAGCGTCACTAAGCGACCAGCCAATAGAAGCGGAGGGGCGGAGATGAGCGGGACAAAACATCCACCTCCTTCCTTCCGCCTTGCCGGTGGACGCAGGTAAGGAGATGTTCGTCGTTCCTGCGGTGTCAAACGTAGCGATGTGTGCTGCTGCAGGAACAACGAACAACATCGTAACAGTGGCAGCAGCGATATTAAGGAAATGAACAACGTGTCAACGATCACCGTTTTTGAACGATTTTGCGATCGTTGATCGTCGCTCATTAGTGTCACACGCTGCGATGTCGCTACCAGCGCCGGATGTGTGTCACTAACGATGTGACCCTGATGATATATCGGTAGCGATGTCGCAGTGTGTAAAGCACCCTTAAGTGAAGGGACAGCCACCGTGGAGTAGGGGCACCAGCATCTATAACATCAGGGTGTTAACCTCTGCTGGTAGGCAGGAGATAGAATAAATAAGACCTTATAGGAATGGACTGCTAGTGATTTATATCATAAGACATAGGGGCATTTTAGGCCCTGCGTTTTGTGTGGTCTTTCACATATTACGTTTTTTGTGGTGCATTCACATTGCATATTTTTATTGATTGTTCTTGGGTGTATATTTATTAATATTTTATAAATATCATATTAAAAGTAAATTTTTAATTATCTGTAGTAGTGTTTTTTGGTTATAAGCTAGGGGGCTGCAAAAAGAAGCAAAATGGGGGTATGAGCAGGACAGTAATACATACCGTGCTTCCCAGAAGATAACACCGCAGTAAGACTCTTTTCTTGGCCTTTTTCTGGCCCACTCTTTAAACTGCAGGAATATTTACTGCTTCCCCTGCCCATCCTCTGTAAGTCATTGGTTGCAAACTGCTATACACGCCTCCCACCATCTGTGATTAGTTGCAAAGCAGTTTACTGTATCGTAGTGTAAAAAGAAAAAAATAAATTAATTTTTTAAAAAATGGCGTGGGCTCCCACCCTATGTTTTATAATCAGCCAAGGTAAAGCTAACAGCTGGAGGTTAGTATTATCAGGATGGGAAGGGCCATGGTTATTTGGCCTCTCCCAGCCTAAAAATACCAGGCTGCAGCTGTCCCAAAATTGCCTCATCCATTAGAGGTGTCAATTCTGGGGCTTTATCAAGCTATTCTCGATTGCTCTGGTACAGTGGCCATGATGATCCTCGACCCTGCTACATCGAAAGTCTGCAGTGACAGAAAATGCTATTGATCACTGCAGAATCTGGGACAGACTGAGGCCAGCGGGGGAACCCCCATCTTTGAAAAGCATCAATGTCACTCAGTTCACTGGAGTTCACAGCCAGGAGCTCCTACGGTAGCAACTCACAGATGAACTCGCTGCCGGATTGCTGGACTGTCAGATTGAGAGACATGATGGTAGAGCAGTCCGGCAACATGGCAGCAAGTTTTTTAGTGGTCACAGTTGGTACCTTGAGAACTGCAGCTGTGACCATCGGTGTACTCACTGCCAGACTGTCAGACTGCTCTGCTGTTGTGTCATGCAATCCGACAGTATGGTAATCCGGTAGCAAGCTCAGTTGAGATCACAGTTGGTGGCTCACACAGCACAGAGGGTCCATGGAGTCCAACAGCTGTAACCTCAGCTGGACTTGCTGCCGGATTGCAGTGGTCGCAGTTGGTACCATGGGAGCCCTCAGCTTTGAACTCCAGTGAACTCACTGCTGGATTACCAGACTACTTTGCCGCCATGTCATGGAATTTGAAAGTCCTGCAATCCGGTAGTGAGTTCAGCTGAGGTCAGAGCTGCTGGTTCCCATGGTAACTATGTGTGAGTAACCAACTATGTCCACAGTTGAACTTTCTGTTGGATTTCCAGACTGTCGGATTGACTGACAGAGCAGGCAGGTAATACTGCAGCGAGTTCACCAGTGGTCACAGTTGGTACCATGGGAGGCCCCGGTTGTAAACTACGGGGACCTGAGCTATCATCAACCCCATATATTACTCAATTGCCATCGCAAAAATGGCATGGGCTCTCCTCTATTTTTTATAACCAGCAAAGGTAAAGCAGACAGTTAAGTTATTGCCCTCTCCCAGCCTAGAAATACCTGCCTGCAGCCGCCCCAGAGTTGGCATCCATTATATGCACCAATTCTAGCACTTTACCCGACTCTTTCTGATTGCCCTGGTGCGGTGGCAAATGGGGTAATAAATGGGGTTAATGTCAGCTGTGATTTCTAAAATATCACAGCTGACATCAAGTCCTACATTAGTAATGGGGAAGTATCTATGAGACACCCCCATTACTAACCCTGTAAGTCAAAAGAAATAAACACAAACACAGAAAAATCCTTTATTTGAAATAAAAAACACAGACACTTTTTTTTACCCACTTTTTAACCCTTAAAACACCCCCGCAGGTCTAGCATAATCCACAACGACATCCCCCATTGATCTTAAACTCTGCGATATCCAGAGGCTGCAGTGAAAGAAAACGTTACATTTCACATAGCTCAGATGACTGGATGTGCCGGGACTTTCGATCATTTGCACTGACCCTAAATACAGCATCTGAGGCGGTAACAATGGACACATGCATTGAATATCTAAATATGCTAAGAGGGCAGGCTGGAAAGGGGAAATAACGCACTTGCGACTAGTCCCTGCGCTCATTAGCATATCATAAATGATCTTTAGAAATACTTTTTCTAAAAATCTCTTTATCTATTCTACTAGATACAGGGACAGTTAGGCAGCGATTAGCAATATGCACCCAGAACTGCTTGTGGTCCTGGGTGCATATTGGTTCACGTTAAGGTAGCATGTGTTCACACAGAAACTGAGCAGAATCTCTCCAAATTCTCTTCAAATACATAAAAGTTGGTTCTGGTGATGTATTATTATACTACTGGTGGTTCTGATAATATATTCATGTAAATGATCACGTCTGTATAGAGCTGTGGAATTAATAGTTCCATATAAGTGAGTAAAATAAATAAATTAAATAAATAAATATCCCTTTACAATTTTTTTTATATATATACTGTACATGGTAGTGTTCAAAAATTTTAGGCAGACATGGGAAAAATCTGCAAAGCAAGAATTTTTTCATAAGCAGAAGTGTAAATAGCTTGTTTTCTCAATTAGCAAATGATAACGTGAATGAACAAAAGAAAATCTAAATCAAATCATTATTTCTTGTGATCACCCTTTGCCTTCAAAGCAGCATCAAGTCTCCTAAGTACACCTGCATGCAGTTTTGGAAGGACAGGCGGTTATTACAAACAAGTTGAAGAACTAACCACAGATCTTCTGTGGATGTGAGCTTGTGTGGTTCCTTCTGTCTATTTATGTAATTCCAGGCAAACACCTCTATTTTTGTAAGCTTTCTTACTTTACAGCATTTTCCACACTTGCCTACAACTTGTGCACAGTATCATATAGTATATCACTTTTACTCACCGTCAGAGGCAGAAAATGGTCAATAAAACCTCCTTTACACTATTGCATTGTCCGTGGTGAAGGTATGTATGTATGTGCGTGTTTTACATGTGCTGTCCCTGTCCTATCCGTGTGACATCCGGATAGCACACGGACAGCATGAGCTGGTATACTTACCTGTCTCCGGCGCTGCTGTTATTTCTGGGTCCATATTAAATGCTTTAATATTTATGTCACCTGTGTTTTTGTGACGCCCTGGCCGGGCCAGTTAGTCACAGATAGGGCCCTGCATTACACCAGTCCCCTAACAAGGTGACAGCAACCACACTTTAAAACCCTAGTCACCTCCCTCAGAGCTGGATGGACACACCAGGGGGCGGAGCCAGGCAGTTGGACATGCCCACCGAGGAGTTCAGAGTGCCTGAGGCAGGAAAACACAGTCTAGTCTAGTCCTGAAGTTCAAGTCTAGAGGCAGGCCTGTGTGTCAGGTCTGCAACTAACTCACAGGTGCCAGGGTTGGAGCCCTGGTACCTTTGGCTAGGAGGCATATGGACGCCTCTGTCTTAAGGAGCCGGGAAGACGGCTCGGTGGAACCATGGTGGACCGGGACAGGGTAGTGGCCCGCCGGTACCGACCCGGGGAACCGACTCGGAAACCAGAGCACAAAGGGGGGTACTCAGACCCTGAAGCTAGGTCCAGAAGCTACTGGGGACTAGCTAATTAACTGATTGCAGCCAGGACTATAGGTTCTGTCCCACCCAAAGTCCCGACTGAAGACAACAGCTCAATGAGGGGGATAGAAAGCCACCGCCATGGCAGAGAGATACCACGGGCCAGTGTCTACGGGCAAAGGGCTCCTTAGGCAACCACAAGCCTGGAAGCAGACTCCTGACATTGCAGGCGCAGGTAGTCCATCATCACACAAACGGTGCAGGAGAAAGACAGAGACCACCAACCGGGTGGGGGACCAGGCTGCAGCCGGCTGTGGGCACTGACCACCATCCCCTTGGTTTACCAAAGACTTGTGTGTGTTACTAATCGTGAGTACATCAGTGCCCTCCGGCAACCCATCTCCCTGCACTGCCCAGCTCCCCCCAACAGGTCCCGGGTCCACCATCCCTACCCACGGAGAGGTTAACAACTTGCTGCGCAACATCTCCCCCGGGTGGCCCGTAACCGCAGCGGTGGTGTCCACCTTCACCACATCCCGTGGGTGGCGTGACGAACTTACACACGACTCTGGCCGTACACCTATGTCCCCGAAACACCAACCCCTTTTAGATCGGAGTGACCACAGGACCCCCCGGGTCTGGAGACCCTCGAGCCACCCACTGAAGGTCAAAACCCGAGCGGCTCGGCTGCCTTTGAGCATGGGGGCGGCACACCCCGATTTCCTGGTGTCACGAACAGGATACTTACCCATTCACTTACCTAGTGAAGTGCGCCTTGAAGTGAAGTCAGCGGTGATCCGTTGTGGAATTTTCAGAATCCGCCATCTTGCCGCCATCTTTTGGCACGAAGATTCCTGCCAGAGTCGTCTTCCCCACGAAAAGAGCGCGAAAGCTGAAGCCCCGACCCATGAGAACACAGCCATACAGCAAAGCCGGAAGTCGAAAAACGAAGTGGCGTGTCCACAGGACCCCCCGGGTCTGGAGACCCTCGAGCCACCCACTCAAGGTCCGGACCAGAGCGGCTCGGCTGCCGTTGAGCACGGGGCGGCACATTTTCTCTCATACATGTCACACTGATGTCACACTGATTGCATCAGTGCTTCCGACAGAAAATGGACATGTCGACATGTGGAGCACACGGACACGTGTGTACTCCACACAGACACACAATCCATGTCAAAACACAGACATGTGCACAGACCCATTGACATTAATGGGTGTACGTGTGTCTCTGGTATGTGTGAAAACGGACGTCACAGGTACTGAAGACACGGATGTGTAAAGTAGGCTTTAGGCATTTTTTTGCCGTGTTTTTACGCCTATTTTGGGCACAGTTTTACTCCCAAAACTGCATGCATTTCCTTCCCCAGCAAAGTCTGAGGCTTCATTTTTTCTGTCCGCATGTTGCAGCTTTTTTTGGCTGCGTCTTTGTGGTGACCACAAAGATGCAGCATGTCAATTCTTTCTGCGTTTTTTGACAGCGTTTTTGAGCCCTTCCAGTCAATAGATTTGACTTAAAAAATGCACTGGGCAAAAATGTAAAAAAAGCGCAGTAAAACGCGACAACAAATGCATGACGAGGGAACGTTTTTTGGGACAAAAAACGTGCATCTTTGTAGTCACCAAAGGGGCAGACAAGGCCGAAGTCAGGGTCCAATACTCTTTTATGTCCATATAAGCTCTTGATAAACACCACATGTGACAAGAAATACAAACACATCACTGCTATATCACAAGTAGGGCGCACCCTGCTGATATATATTGGACATCACGTGTATGTGACCATTTATAGCAGCTGCCATTGTCAGGACTGTAAATATGTAATACAGCAGCCATGGTGCCCCTTGTCTGTGTGATAGCTTGAAACAAGAAAGCATGCTGCTGTTCAAAATAGAAAACCAGCTGCTCGGCACAGTCAGATAAACGGCAAATTACATGGACAATGAAGGATTTATGATGCAAAATGTAGAAAAAGGTGAAGCAATTGGCATGCTTGCACATGAATACACCACCCATGGGTTAGTTCAAATGAGCTATGCCAAATTTACAATATATACAACTTTTTAATACATTCATATATCCCACAATAGTATTAAAAAGTACCTGAAAAATTGTACACTTTATGTAAGTAGAAAATGTTATTTTTGATAAAACCCTACATTGCCTTATATTGCCAGAGATGTTTACATTAACCCCTTCATCAACCTAGACAAACAAATTTAATAATCTCATTAATGTTTTAACCCTAGAACGCATATTGGGGGCCTTTTAGGCCCCCATGCCTACATTCTGGCTATTATCTGCAAAATTACTTTAGTTAAAATTTTGAAACTCCAGGTATTCCTCAAGTATGTCGTTGTTGATAATATCCAGTTGTTCGTATAATTTTTTTCATAGGCATTATGGTGTAACAATGCTTGTTTGGTGAAAACTACATCTTTACGAATTGGGGGCCTTTTAGGCCCCCGCTGTTTTTATCATGTTCTCAGAAGAGTTTTTTTTTTCTCAAGTTACTTTATTTGTACTCAGTAATGCTGGTGGAGGGGCCAGGGTGTGGATAATAACATGTGAGGATGTCATGTGATTTTTGGAGGGAGTGATAAGGCCATGACATCACCTCAGCTCCTCTGAACACAGTAATGAGCTGTGTATAGAGTACTGAGATTGTTGAAAATCCACTTGTGACTTTTAGGATCGCTACTTCCAATAGGTGGCGCTGTGCTAGAGTTTGTCTCCTTTACTGGAGAGACAATTAGAGTACTGAGGACAGTATAAACTGTGAGCTAATTGCTGAAGGATCTGTGAAAAGATTTTTTTGGTGTTTTCTGTGAAAAATTATAATTAAAATGTTGTCCACTATTCATATTTTATTGAGCAATTTTGAAATAAACTTGTGAAAGTTATTTAAGTGTGTTTTTCTACATTATGTGCATGGGGGCCTAAAAGGCCCCCAATACGTTAATATGTATGTTTTTAATGTCATGCGTTCTAGGGTTAAATGTATGAGAACAGACTTGGACCACATCCAGCATGTTGGCTGTTCCTGTCAAAACCACAGACCGGGTAAGCCAAACTGGAAATATGTTGACGCCATCACCATACTTGGCATCTTCACTTTGCTGTTATCTGCATCCTCATGATGCAGATACTGGTAAATAAAATGGTTCAGGAGGGAGTCATCTTCTTCTTCTTCCATCAATCAACCTGAGTGATTGAGATTCAGTGCAGTAGGCACGATGCCATAGGTAGATTGTGTGCCGCCCCTGCAGCAGGCGAACTGCTCGGATCCGGGGTCACTGTGGCTCGAGGGTCTACGGACCCGAGGGCTTGTGGCCACTTTGAAGTGTAAAGGGGGAATATTTACAAGGGAGAGTTCGTGACGCCACCCGTGGTTCGTGGTAAGGGGAGTACCGCCGCTGCCGATGGGAGTACCCGAGGGAGATGGAGCGGGGCAGCCAGATGGTATTCCCTCTGTACCGCCCCGCGGGCCCGGCTGCGACCGCCGAGCCGCTCGGATCCGTGCTCGTACGGTGGGTGGCTCGAACTCCTCACGGACCCGGGGGTCACGTCGCTCTGCAAGGGTGGGGGGGGTTGGCGCTACACACAGGGACTTGACGGGGAGTTCCATGGCCGGGGCCGCGGTGGTTTGGGAAGGGATGTAAGTTCGTGACGCCACCCACAGGTTGTGGTGAACAGATGGACACCACCGCTGCCGTTAACTAGGCCTCCAGGGGATGGTGTTGCGCAGCTTGGTGTTGACCCCTCCGTGGGTAGGGGAGTGATGGTCCCGAGGGCCCGAGGGGGGCGCTGAGGCGGGGGAGCGGGTACGGGTGTATGCCGGTGCGGTGCGGCGCGGTGTGCAGCCCGAAGGCACTGGTGTATTCGCTATGACACAATACACTGGAGTCTCTGGTAAACCAAACGGGGTGATAAACGGGGCCCGCAGTCGGCTGCAGCTTCTCCCTTATCAGGTTGGTGGTTTCCGCCTTTCTCCTGCACCTCTTTGTATGAATGTTTGACTCCTATGCCTAAGCAACGGTAGTCCACTCCCCGGCTTGCTGGTTGTCGGAAGAGCCCTGTTTGCCCACAGATGCTGGCCTTTTCTGTCTCTATGCCTTGGCGGTGGCTTTAACCTGTATGGTTGGGCTGTTGTCTTCTAACGGGTCTTGTGTGGGATAGGTCCTTAAGTCCAGTCCTCAATCAGTTGATTTGACTCGGCCCTGTCGGTTTGGGGCTTCGTACTGGGTCTGAGTACCCCTCCTGGTGCTCCGGTTTCCAATTGGTTCCCCGGTTCGGTACCGGTGGGCCACCGCCCGACCCCGGTCCCTACAGTTCCACCGGCTGTAATCCCAGCTCCTGCAGGCGGCCACCACCGTCTGCCTCCTTGCCAGAGGTGACTGGGCTCCAACCCAGCCACCTGAGTAGACTGTTGGCAGGCCTGGTCACAGGTCTGCCCTTGAACTCAACCTCCCTCCTTCACTGTCAAGACTACTCTGCCCTAGAACTTGCGTCTTTTCCCACCTCCAGGCCTGTGAACTTCTCGGTGGGTGGAGCCAACCACCTGGCTCTGCCCCCCTGGTGTGGACATCAAACCTGGAGGGTGGTGACAAGGTTTTTAAGTTTGGCTGCTGTCACCTTTTCAGGGAGGGGGGTGTGTGTGCATGGGACTACTTGGGACGAGCTGACTATTCCAGGGCGTCACACCTCCACGGGTAGGGGAAACCTCGGGACTCTGAAGGATAGGTGAAGGATGGCGTGGTGCGGGCTGTGTGGGCAGGCAGAATGCAGGCATTCCAGCCCCGCTCCCCGCAATGCCAGCAATAGGAAACCAGGTCACCATGTTCCAGGTTTCTGTTGGGGTGCCCTAGGAAGGGGCTCTGCCACATCCCTCCTTGAGACAAATACCCCAGCAATAAGGCCTGGCTCCAGAATGAACCCCCACCCCTTACTGGGGTGAAAGCGCTCCACTTGGCCACGGTACCACGGACCTCTGAGCCGGAAGGTGGTGTTCCTTAAATGATACTTCTCTCTGTTGGTGCGAGTGGTGATCTCCCACCGGCGCTGCTCTCTAGTGGCAATTTCGGTGTGCAGTCGTTCATGCTGTCTTTCTCAATAGGGTGTGCTGGTGTCAGGCTCCGCCTCCTCTATGGGAACTGGCTGTAGATAGACTCCTGCGGCTCCGACAGCTACCGGGAGACCGCGCGGCAGTGGAACCGGTGTCTCAACAGGCTCCTCCTCTGCTGTGGTAGGTAGGTAAGAGAACCAGCTGTTCCGCAGCCGGGATAACAGAGTCCGGGTGCTCCGTACCGAGGTACGGGCCCGGTGATGCGGCCGGGTCTGGTCGGGCCGATGATGGGACTGGAGGCATTCTGGCCTCGTCTGGTCTGGCCAGTGGTGAGGCCGGAGGCGTGGCGGCCTGCTTGCTTTCCGCTGGGACTAGAGATTGCCGGTGTTGGGGGTAGCGGCTCGGCGTCCGCCGAGGGCGAGGGTGGTGGTGGCTGGGCAATTGCAGTGGATGGGGTCAGACTGGATCAAGCGGCCGGGTAGGCCTGTTCAGCCAAGACTGAGTAGCTGCTCACCCGTTTCACGCGCAGGGCCTCCATCTCACGGGCCCGTACCACCGCAGCCAGGCTTCTCATTTCCACTCTCAAGTGGTCCAGCATGTAGAGGAACTGCATCCGCATCTGTGCCAGCAGCCGGGCTGCTTGGATCCGGATCCGCGGTGGTTTGAGGGATCTCCGGACCCGGGGGTTGTGTGAAAACTCAATAAAGAGGGGATATGTACAGGGGATGGTATGGACAGGCCGTGATGCCACCCGTGGTGTGTGTGGTAAGGGTTAAGTATCACCGCTGCGGCTGGGAGTACCCAGTGGCGATGGTGTGGGCAGCCAGGTGTTTAACCCCTGCACGGGTAGGGGGAATGCCCCGGGACTCGGTGATGGTGTCGGGGAGGTGCCGTTGGGCTGGTAAGGGTGAATTGCGTACTCACTCAGTCCAATAACGCTGATGCTGATAACTGTGATAAACCAAAGTTCTTGATGCCACTGCAGCACGGAGGGAGCACGCCTTGATCCCATGCCCGTTGGTGTTGCTTGTTAGCCTGTGACCTTGTCCTTGGCACCTCTTTACTGTAGTTGGTCCCTTTCAGCTTAAAACTAAACGGGACCCGCTCACCCGTATGGCTAACGGAGTGAGCTTGCTCTCAGGGTTCACGCTTGGGATTTTCTGGACTATGCAGTGGGAAAGTCCTATCCCCTCGTTGCGCTAGTATCCCAATTTTGGAGTGGGTGGAGAACTGATCTTGAAGCCTCCTTCCTCGTCGGGTAAATTACCAGGACGCCTGAAGCTACTTCATGGCCTAGGGTCCACGAACCCCGTCGTGCCCTGGCCTCTGCCCGGTGATGGCACAAGGTTGCAGGCTGTCCTCCTTGACAGTCCGTGCCCCTTGTCCTGATCCCCTGCGACCAGGGTCCAGCTCCTATCAGGCCCAGACCAACGTCTGCCACCTAGTAACCGAGGAGCCCAGCTCCTGACCTCCTCTCACTTTCACCTCTAACACTACACTCTCAGTCTACTGATACTCCTGACCTCCATTTAACCAACCCCCCAAGTGGCCAGCCCTATTCCCTTCAGGCTGTCCACTGGTGTGTCTGGTGGGTGTGGTGCAGAGTGTTCCTAGGGTTTTGATTAGCTTGTTCTTAGCAACACCAAAGGTCAGGGACCCATAACCAAGGAGGACGTGGAGATCATGCAGAAGGGCAGATTGCACAATACCCTGTGACGTCCTGATAGGCCAGGGCGTCACACATCCTCCTGCAGAGCTGCTCGGATTCCTCCTCGATCCAGGTCGAGCTCCCGGAAGCAGCGCGCTCCGGTGACCAGTCCCTTGCCCCCGACATCTTGTCTCTGCGGGTTCCAGGAACTTTATGGGCAGAGTCCTGGCGTCCCTGCACCACTTCCGTTGTTACATCCCGTTACGCCCCCTTGGTTTTCGGCAGCCAGCTCTCCAGCTTCTGGCTGCGCTCTCTAGACTAGGGGCAGATCTCAGTTTCACGCTCTTTTGGTGGTGAAGATGGCGTATACAGTCATATGAAAAAGTTTGGGCACCCCTATTAATGTTGACCTTTTTTCTTTATAACAATTTGGGTTTTGCAACAGCTATTTCAGTTTCATATAACTAATAACTGATGGACTCAGTAATATTTCTGGATTGAAATGAGGTTTATTGTACTAACAGAAAATGTGCAATCTGCATTTAAACAAAATTTGACAGGTGCAAAAGTATGGGCACCCTTATCAATTTCTTGATTTGAACACTCCTAACTTATTTTTACTGACTTACTAAAGCACTAAATTGGTTTTGTAACCTCATTGAGCCTTGAACTTCATAAGCAGGTGTATCCAATCATGAGAAAAGGTATTTAAGGTGGCCACTTGCAAGTTGTTCTCCTATTTGAATCTCCTATGTAGAGTGGCATCATGGCTCCTCAAAACAACTCTGAAATGATCTGAAAACAAAGATTATTCAACATAGTTGTTCAGGGGAAGGATACAAAACGTTGTCTCAGAGATTTAAACTGTCAGTTTCCACTGTGAGGAACATAGTAAGGAAATGGAAGAACACAGGTACAGTTCTTGTTAAGCCCAGAAGTGGCAGGCCAAGAAAAATATCAGAAAGGCAGAGAAGAAGAATGGTGAGAACAGTCAAGGACAATCCACAGACCACCTCCAAAGACCTGCAGCATCATCTTGCTGCAGATGGTGTCAATGCATCGGTCAACAATACAGCACACTTTGCACAAGGAGAAGCTGTATGGGAGAGTGATGCGAAAGAAGCCGTTTCTGCAAGCACACCACAAACAGAGTTGCCTGAGGTATGCAAAAGCACATTTGGACAAGCCAGTTACATTTTGGAAGAGTCCTGTGGACTGATGAAAGAAAGATTGAGTTGTTTGGTCATACAAAAATTCGTTATGTATGGAAGCAAAAAAATACAGCCTTCCAAGAAAAGCACTTGCTACCCACAGTAAAATTTGGTGGAGGTTCCATCATGCTTTCAGGCTGTGTGGCCAATGCCGGCACCGGGAATCTTGTTAAAGTTGAGGGTCGCATGGATTCAATTCAGTATCAGCAGATTCTTGACAATAATGTGCAAGAATCAGTGACGAAGTTGAAGTTACGTAGGGGATGGATATTTCAGCAAGACAATGATCCAAAACACCGCTCCAAATCTACTCAGGCATTCATGCAGAGGAACAATTACAATGTTCTGGAATGGCCATCCCAGTCCCCAGACCTGAATATCATTGAAAATCTGTGGGATGATTTGAAGCGTGCTGTCCATGCTCGGCGACCATCAAACTTAACTGAACTGGAATTGTTTTGTAAACAGGAATGGTCAAATATACCTTCATCCAGGATCCAGGAACTCATTAAAAGCTACAGGAAGCGACTAGAGGCTGTTATTTTTGCAAAAGGAGGATCTACAAAATATTAATGTCACTTTTATGTTGAGGTGCCCATACTTTTGCACCTGTCAAATTTTGTTTAAATGCGGATTGCACATTTTCTGTTAGTACAATAAACCTCATTTCAATCCATAAATATTACTGAGTCCATCAGTTATTAGGCCCGTTTCACACGTCAGTGAAAAACAGTGACGTTTTTAAACGTGTAAAACACGCACATGTCCCTGCATGTGCCGTGATTCACGGCACACGTGGGTTGTCTAAGTGCAATCCGGGCTCCGTTCTCCGTGGCCCGTGATTGCACTTAGAAAACAACTCACCTGTGCGCGCTCCCGCTGTCCATGGTGCTGATCGCTCCCGCGGTGCAGCATCCGGCCGGCGGTGACCCCCGCAGCAGCTGCTTCCGGGTCGGCTGTGTCGCGCATAATGAATATGCGTGACAATAATGAGCCGGCTCAGAAGCAGCAGGGAGGACGGGCTGCAGAGGACATCGCTGGACGCTGGGTGAGTAAAAATTATTTTTATTTTAAAAGCACGTTTTTTTCTGGCACGTGTTTCACGGACCACACCACTGCGTGGTCCGTGGAACATCAGTGATGCCAGAAAACAATGGACATGTCTCCGTGCGGCAATCACGCACACGCGGGTACGCTGCACGGAGACACGTGCAGTGAAAAATCACTGACGTGTGAGCAGACCCATTCATTATAATGGGTCTGCGTATGTCAGTGATTCTGGTACGTTTTAAAAAAAGCACAAATGTACCAGAATCACTGACGTGTGAAAGGGGCCTTAGATATATGAAACTGAAATAGCTGTTGCAAAAACCCAAATAGTTATAAAGAAAAAAGGTTAACATTAATAGGGGTGCCCAAACTTTTTCATATGACTGTATGTCCTTTTTAGGTGCCAAAATGGGGGAAAATGGCGGGAACAGACTTTGAGCACCGCAGTTCGTATTTTTCAAGGCGCACGTCACCCAGGTTAGTGGGTCCAGTGCGATCCTGTTCGTGACGCCAAAGTTTTCGAGGTGTGCCGCCACTGCAGCAGTCTAACTGCTCGAATCCGGGGTCACTGTGGCTCAAGGGTCTCCGGACCCGGGGGCTTGCGGTCACTTCGAAGTGTAAAGGGGGAAATATTTACAAGAGAGCGTTTGTGACGCCACCTGTGGTTCGCGGTAAGGGGAGTACCGCCGCTGCCGATGGGAGTACCCGGGGGAGATGGAGCGGGGCAGCCAGATGGTGATCCCTCCACCGGTAGCGGAGACCCCGGGACTCTGGAGGATAGGTGAAAGATGGCGTGGTGCGGGCTGTGTGGGCAGGTAGAACGCAGGGAAAGCAGTGTACTCACTCAGACTGTGCATGTTGGTGCAACCATTAAGCAGACTCTGACACAGGAGTAAACCAAGTCTCTGGGTGCTGATGCCACTCTGGGGAGCTCGTCTGGGAATTCGTCCCCGCTGGTATTGTTAATGATCTGGAGCATGCCTCCATGCACAATTGTAGTTCCTAAAGAAGTTCCTAAGTGACCCTTTGGCCTGAAGCTGTCAGGGTCACGCTCCCTATATTTTAATAGGGGAGCTGTGCTCTCGATGGCTTACACTTGGGATTTCTGAAGGCCGCATAAGCTGGAAAGCCCATCCCCCTCGTTGTGTTGGTGCCTTCGATCTCTGAGCTCTTGGGGAAAGTTCATAAAGAGACTATCCTCCACAGGTGAATTATAAGGTTGCATGAAGCTACTCCCTGATCTAGGGTCCTGTACCCTACCGGTCCGGTTACTGGATTTTCTGGTGTCGACTGTTCTCCAAAACTAAGTCTGGGCACCCTTCTCTAATACCCTGCGACCGGGTCTCCAACTCCTCCGGTCCCAGACCACCGTCTGTGACCTAACCAAAGTCTCCCAGGGAGCTCCAACTCCCTCAGCTCCTCACTCTCTGAGGGCTACTACTCAACTGACTATGTCCCTGCCACCAGTCTGCCTGACCCCTAGGCGGATGGCTAGACCACCCACAGGTGTGCCTGACAGGGCATGGTGTGATGTGGGGTTAGGATTTGAGTGCTGATGGGAAACAATACCAGAGTTAGGATCCCAGAACCATGGAGGATGAGTTCTGCACCATTAGAGAAAGGAGTGCAGTTCTCTGTGACACCCTGATAAAGTCAGGGGCCTCACAAATGCGCCTGCTGTGCGAAGCTTCAGTCTGCACATAGCAAAGACTGGAGAAGCCCACCATGTCAGTGGGGCTCAGTAAGTAGTATGTTTTTTTATTGTCATTGACATGTGGTTGGAATATGGGTTGATTTCATACTAAGAGGGGGGCTGTGGAGCCATCATACTGAAAGTAGGGCTGTGGGGCT
Organism: Anomaloglossus baeobatrachus; assembly: GCF_048569485.1. Taxonomy (NCBI): domain Eukaryota; kingdom Metazoa; phylum Chordata; class Amphibia; order Anura; family Aromobatidae; genus Anomaloglossus; species Anomaloglossus baeobatrachus. The sequence goes on along the minus strand of NC_134355.1, from coordinate 422,388,637 downwards.
ATCATACTATATATAGGGAACTGTGGGGGCAGCATATAGTGTGTAGGAATGTACTGTTGAGGCTTCATACTGTTGTGAAGGCGAGCATTGTTTGTGGGGCTATGGCAGCATCATACTGTGAATTGGGCTGTGGGAGCATTATAGTGAGTGGGGTCCATCATACTGAGTGTGTGGAAGCTATGTGATCATTATACTGTAGAAAAATAGAAGAACAGATCCAGCACTTCAAAAGACTCATCCTTTATTCCAAATCCAGATTAAAAAAACTTTACACATGGAGAAGACAGACGTACAAAAAGACCAAGTTAAGTTGGTCCAGTTTACGCGTTTCAAGGAAAACCTCTTAGTCATAACCTAATTCCAACATGACAGAAAACCAATTTAGAAACCTCCTGGAGAGGGAGGAGACCCTCCTACCCCTAGGTGGTTAATCCAAAACATTAACCCTTAACACATACAGTATATATACCATCTGAAATAAAAATAAAAAAATAAAAAAGGAAAATATATGAAAAAAAATTCATGTATTTTCCTTTATCTTTACTTCGAAACGTGTAAACCGGACCAACTAGACCTGGTCTCTTTATACGTCTGTCCTCTCCATGTGTAAAGTATTTTAATCTAGATTGAGAATAAAGGATGAGTCTTTTGACATTCTAAACCTGTTCTTCTATTTTTCTATTTCACTGAGGGTCTCTGCGATCCTTGCACTTGGGCAGGTGAGCTGTTTTTGTCTTTTTAAGTTAAACGAAATGTACTGCTTATTTTAAACTTCCGTTCACTGGTCGGAGCATCCGTCCTTCCCCTCCTCCCCCCACAAAATGTGTTTCGGATGCATATGCCGACGGGGCCATTGACTTTAATGGAGCAGACGGAGTCAGCGTGTGCTCTGTCTTGCACCATTTTCAGGCATATGGATGTCCGCCTGAAGAAAACGTATATGCCCGAAAATGGAGCAAGACAAAGCACATGCTGACTCTGTCTGCTCCATTACAGTCAATGGCCCATTGGCGTATGCGTCCGAAACAGGTTCTGCGGGGAGAGGGAGGTTCGAACAGATGCCCCGACTGGACCAGTGAACATAGGTGAAAATGTAATGTGAAAGTGCCCTTAGCAGTAGCAGCTAGTCAAGATACTAAATTCTGCTCGATATTAGGCAATATTTAGGTATTATTTTATTCACATACTGTATATGGCCCCTTTATTTCTATAGCACTTTATCAACATCATCATCACTGTCCCCATTTGTCCTCAGAATCTAAAGTCACAATCAGTATGGTTTTTTTTGGGAGTGAGGGAGGAAACACAAGTTAACACACGAAGAACATACTAACTTTTTTTTTTTCTTGGTGAGTTTTGAACCCACAACCCCAGCACTGCAAAGTAACAGTGCTAACCAGTGACCTGATAACGTTAATGTAAAATAATTGTAATACTATTTTAATATTCAGCATAATTAATTTCAGCCTTTTGGTTTGACATTCCCAAACAGTCACAGTCTCTAATGTGGCTACTCAGGAAAATTATTTGCTCACCCCTGTTCTAGATCATTAGAAATTTTATTACTGAAATAAAAATGGTTTTCCAGAAATATCCAAAAGAAAACTTCAATTTTTGCATCGTTATAATAATATTACAAACATGGCAAAATGGCAACATTTTGGCCATAAAGAGCCTTTTTCAAGTGAAACAATAAAAAAAGAAGTAGGGATCTTATTAACATAAACTTCATAAAATACTAGAAATAACAGTTATTAATCCCTTAACCATCTTAGACCTCCATGGATAATAATTCTAAGATCTAAATCACCCTAGGCTATTAAGAACAAAGCGTATTAAGACTAAAACCACCCTAGATTACAAGGACTATTCAGCCTTAGCCCTTAAAGGGTTATTGTCATGTTCTTTATTGGGTAAAATTGCAAAATGCTCTTAAAAGCTAGTAACTATGCAATTTACTTGATATTTAAAATCCTTTCCATTCTCAAGAATGGGGAGATTTCTTAATTATTGTGGAATTCTTTTTGCCTACAGTACAGACCACTGCTGAAGTCATCCAGCTGTGGCCAAACATAACCAGTGCTTACAATTAGGCATGAGTGAACCCAAACTCTAAAGGCTACTTTACACACTGCGATATCGGTCCCGATATCGCTAGTGTGGGTACCCGCCCCCATCTGTTGCGCGACACGGGCAAATCGCTGCCCGTGTCGCACAACAGCCGTCACACATACTTACCTGTCCGGCGACGTCGCTGTGACGGGCGAACAGCCTCCTTTCTAAGGGGGCGGTCCGTGCGGCGTCACAGCGACGTCACTGAAGCGTCACTGAACCGCCGCCCAATAGCAGCGGAGGGGCGAAGATGAGCGGGACGTAACATCCCGCCCACCTCCTTCCTTCCGCATAGCAGCCGAGAGGCAGGTAAGGGGAGCTTCCTCGTTCCTGCGGCGTCACACGCAGCGATGTGTGCTGCCGCAGGAACGAGGAACAACTTCGTTACTGCTGCAGTAACGATTTTTGAGAATGGACCCCCGTGACGCCGATTAGCGATTTTGCACGTTTTTGCAACGATGCAAAATCGCTTATCGGTGTCACACGCAACGGCATCGCTAATGCGGCCGGATGTGCGTCACAAATTCCGTGACCCCAACGACTCCGCATTAGCGATGTCGCAGCGTGTAAAGCCCGCTTAAGGGTTCGTACTTCAGCACAGCCAATGAATAAGCTTTATTGCATGCAAAAGTTTCCTGTCCGCTACTGTGAACAACAAAGATAATAAAAAAATAAAAAGTGACGTTGTCTCCAGCCAATTTTTAATAACCAGCACAAGTAAAATAGACAGCTGAGGGCTGCAATCCTCAGCTGTCAGCTTTACCTTGGTTGGTTATCAAAAGTAGAGGGGATTCTGTGGTGCCCTGGACAAGCCAGGTCGTCACAGGTACTGCAACAACACACCCCGGCTATGCACACCGAGGTCAAACACAAATCCTTGTTGCCTCCCTCCAGGGGCTGATGTCCACACCAGGGGGTGGGCCAGGCGGTTGGCCCCGCCCACCGAGGAGTTCACAGTCCTGGAGGCGGGAAAAGGAGTCAGATTAGTTTTAGAGAGTGAAGTGGCAGTAAAGGAGACTGACTGTGTCCGGGTGTGTGGCCCGGGCACATACAGCAAGGTTGGCAGACTGTGGTGACCGTCTGCAGGAGAGGCTGATTGGAGCGAACCGTAAGGACCGGGGACAAGCGGTGGCCCGCCGGTACCGGATCGGGGAGCAAAGAGAAGCCAGCACCATTCGGCAGGGCCTACGGACCCCGACCAGGCTAGGAGTCGCCGTAAAACTGGTCAAATCCGTTAGTGAAGGGAACCTCCGGGATTTCCCAGCAGTCAAGACCTGATTGAAGGCAACAGCTCACACTGTGAAGGGAAACACAGTCACCGCCAAGGCTACAGTTCCCAGGGCCAGAGCCTGCGGGCAAAAGGGGCTCCCTCAGCATCCATCCAAGCTGGGGAGCGGGTTACCGATGGGAAGCCATTGGAACCGTAAACACAACACAGGTGCAGGGAAAGGCAGTCACCATCAACCTACCGGGAGGAGAAACACCACAGCCGTCTGTGGGACCCGTCCATCCAGCCGTTTGTTTTACCGGAGACTTTGCATTATCCATTGGCTGAGTGAGTACCACTGTGCCGTGCGGCACAGCGCTGCCCCGTAACCCGCCTGTCATCCCTAACCCTCACCGGTGCCCCGGGACAACCAACCCCCCCTACCCACAGAGGGGAGAACCAACATCCAAGCTGCTCCCTGTCATCGCTCCCGGGATCCCCGTCCAGAGCAGCGGTGGTGTCACAACCTCACCACAACCGTGGGTGGTGTCACGGACAATACCAAACCACACCACCCCCTTTCACTCAAGGGCGAGGAATGCCGCTCGAGTCCCCGGGATCCGGCCCACCGCTCGAGCCACCAACGAGCAGCAGCAGCAGCCGGACCCGAGCAGTGGGTGAGCGCAGCGTCCCCTCCTCCGCCCGCGACAACTTGGCGTCACGAACAGGATCTTACCGCTCTGCCGTCTGGTAGAGGTGCGCCTTGTGACCGTCGGAGGTGTCCGGTCGAAAGTCTTGAGAATCCGCCATTTTTGGCGCGAAAAGTCCCTGCTCGAGCGTCTTCCTGAGTAGTGGAGGCGCGAAAACCGAAACCCCGCCCCTGTAGAGGAGGAGCCGGAAAAAGACTAAGGGGGACGGATGGCGTCTGGCCGCATGTAGCCCGCGGCTATAAAAGCAGGGACGCCAGGACCCTGTGGCCATCTTTTTGTTCCTGGAAGAGGCCGCTGCAGCGATGTACCAACCGTCCCGCAGCACCGTAGCCCCCGCGCCTGGAACCGCGGCGTGGGTGGAGGTCCGGACCGCTCAGCTGCAACAACGGCTGCAGATCAGAATGCAACTCCTCTTGGAGGAGTGGGAGGCCGACATGGCGGAGGTGGTGGCGGCCATACGGAGACGCAAAGTGGAGGGAGTCTTGGAAGAGAGGGTAAGTGACCCATGCCCCTTTACCCCTAGTGGGTCGGTCATCGCGGCCGAGGGGCCCGGTCTACACCCGCTCACCCTGCTACCTCCCCCGCTACCCATGTTGGCTGCTGCTGCCCCGTCACTAGGCCCGCTACCACCACCACGAGTAGCGGTACCCCGCCAATCCGCCCAGGCGGACCGACCTGCAGCCGGGGCTCGCGACCGCCCGGAGCCGCTCCCGTGGAAGGTGCCGAAGTCCGAGGCCGTTGGAAGAGAGATACCGGAGGCACCTGTGGAGACTTCCCCCGAACCGGTGCCGATCGACCGCTCCGTGCAGGAGGTCCAGCGGGAGACGACCCCTGTGCCCATCCCCCACGCCTCGGCTGAGGCCGCGCCGGGTTGCCGCTGCAGGGCAGCACCCCAGGCCATGACACCGCGGCACCTTCCCCCCAGAATGCCAGTCCTGGGCAGCGTGAAGGAGGTCTCGCGGGGCCCGACCCGTGCGCTGGGGCCCGCAGTAGCCCCTTACTGGGACAGAGGACAGACCCCGCTGGGCCAGGAGATTGCGGAGAGGGAGCGAAGGAAGGCAAAGCTAGTAGCCCGTACGATAAAGGAAAAAGAAAGCCTCCGCCAGGCCACCTTCCGGGTACGGGGCCCGCTCTATGAAGGACAAGTGAGGAGGTTTGACGTCCGTCGGGGGTACGGGTTCATATACGAGCCGGGCCTGGAGGCCGAAATCTTCGTGGCCCGTCGGGACGTCAATGCCCACCTACCCGAGGACCATCCCGGCCTCAACCTGATGCCGGGAGACTTGGTCTAATACACCAGGCACTGCGGGGAGAGGGGTTGGTTTGCGCTGGATGCGAAGCTGAGGGGCAGTCAAGAGGCCCGAGTATCCGCCCAGCCCCCTCCCCTGGCCGACACCGTGGATCTGGAGTAAGTCAGCGGTCCACCGTTGTTAGAAGTTGCCCCCGTTGGGACCACCAGTTTAAAAGTTTTGAATGATAAGTGAATCACCTGAAGAAGTAACCATATTGACACGTTGATTGAACCGGCCCATTGCCGGCAACTGTTGTCCCCGTAGGGACTGTCTGCAATCCTTGCGTAAGGAACTTCTTATGGACAAGCCAGAGAACTTGCAGGGCAACCACAAACTTAGTGGAATGTAAATAAAAATGTGTTGGCTTGATACCGTTACCGCCTCCGGAGAGGCTGATTTGGGAGGATGGGCCTGGAGGAAAGGGATGGCCCAGGCCCGCCACTACCATAACCGGTGGCGATCCTCCGGGGGTTCAGGGGTCCCCATGGACGCGGGTAACCTGAAAGGGACAGAACCCGCTCGGGCAGCCTGGTGATGGACTGGTGTCAAGGGGTGCTGCCCACTTCTTAGGGGCAGCATCAGGGCCAGGTTGTTTGGGTGGGAGAAGAGCGGAAGCCATTATCGTTTGCAACGTTTAAGTACCGTACCTCCCATTATGGGAAGATTGATGCAAATGCTTATGTTTTAATGAGAATATAAGAAATGGTTTCTTCAGCTCACCTGCTGCCCGGACTGTTCAGCCTTGCGGGTGCCCGGGATCCTTCGGTCTATCCCGACCGGTAACAAGGAACGTGGGAAGAAAAAAGAGAGGGCGATCCGGCACAAATCCTCCTTGAGTTAAAATATTCAAGTCTTTATTTGGACATATTTAAAAAACACATTTTTTTAATCGCAGCTTTAAATATGGGAAGATAATTAACATCCAAACACCCACCTGTCCCCCCTTCCACTCCTCTGTTTTTTCCAGAGTTATTAGCATACCCTCCCCCCTCCCCCCCTCCCCACCTGAATGCTCAGTCTATTTTAGTAGCTCTTTTGGCTTCATGAAGCACTTATGATTAAGGACTTGTTTTGTTTTTATATTATTAGTCCGAAACGCGTTAAGCCTTCATGATCTGTACCTATACCATCTGAATGAATTTTTTGGTCTTCACGATGTGTTTTTTAAATATGTCCAAATAAAGACTTGAATATTTTAACTCAAGGAGGATTTGTGCCGGATCGCCCTCTCTTTTTTCTTCCCACGTTCCTTATGTTTTAATGTTTTAATGTTTGTACGTGTTTTACCCCTTTTCCTACAGTTAAACAAAAATAAAACCGGTGATGGATGGGCAGCCCGGTCTGCATTTTACTAAGGGGGAATGTGGCGCCCTGGACAAGCCAGATCGTCACAGGTACTGCAACAACACACCCCACACCCCGGCTAGGCACACCGAGGTCAAACACAAATCCTTGTTGCCTCCCTCCAGGGGCTGATGTCCACACCAGGGGGTGGGCCAGGCGGTTGGCCCCACCCGCCGAGGAGTTCACAGTCCTGGAGGCGGGAAAAGGAGTCAGATTAGTTTTAGAGAGTGAAGTGGCAGTAGAGGAGACTGACTGTGTCCGGGTGTGTGGCCCGGTCACATACAGCAAGTTGGCAGACTGTGGTGACCGTCTGCAGGAGAGGATGATTGGAGCGAACCGTAAGGACCGGGGATGGGTGGTGGCCCGCCGGTACCGGATCGGGGAGCGAAGAGAAGCCAGCACCATTCGGCAGGGCCTACGGACCCCGACCAGGCTAGGAGTCGCTGTAAAACTGGTCAAATCCGTTAGCGAAGGGAACCTCCGGGGTTTCCCAGCAGTCAAGACCCGATTGAAGGCAACAGCTCACATCGTGAAGGGAAACACAGTCACCAGCAAGGCTACAGTTCCCAGGGCCAGAGCCTGCGGGCAAAAGGGGCTACCTCAGCATCCATCCAATGGCTTCCCACCAGTAATCCTTCCTGGTTACCGGTGGGAAGCCATTGGAACTGTAAACACAACACAGGTGCAGGGAAAGGCAGTCACCATCAACCTACCGGGAGGAGAAACACCGCAGCCTTCTGTGGGACCCGTCCATCCAGCCGTTTGTTTTACCGGAGACTTTGCATTATTCATTGGCTGAGTGAGTACCACCGTGTCGTGCGGCACAGCGCAAAAATGGATCGGTCGTGTTAATGTAGCCTTATTCTGATCTGCCGTTTATAAACAGCAGGCAGAAATAAGTGAATAGCGCCCCCGGCGTCAGAAAATCTCTGGGGTTTCAGGGCTAGCTGAGACCCTGGAGATTATGATTCAGGATGGTTTTTCCGGTCCCCGCTCACGTAATCACAGGTATACACCGTACACCGATGATCACGTTACAGTAAATGACAGCGCCGGTAAAAAATTATTTATCTCCCATCTGGCATGAACAAACACTTCTCCACTTCTCCACTTTTTCTCCACTTTTTCTCCACTTTTTCTCCATTTTTTCTCCACTTTTTCTCCACTTTTTCTCCACTTTTCTCCACTTTTTCTCCACTTTTTCTCCACTTTTTCTCCACTTCTTCTCCACTTTTTCTCCACTTTTTCTCCACTTTTTCTCCACTTCTTCTCCACTTTTTCTCCACTTTTTCTCCAGTTTTTTCTCCACTTTTTCTCCACTTTTTCTCCACTTTTTCTCCACTTTTTCTACATTTTTTCTCCACTTTTTCTCCACTTTTTCTCCACTTTTTCTCCACTTCTCCACTTCTTCTCCACTTTTTCTCCACTTTTTCTCCACTTCTCCACTTTTTCTCCACCTTCTCTCAATTTTTTCTCGACTTTTTCTCCACTTTTTGTCCACTTTTTCTCCACTTCTTCTCCACTTTTTCTCCACTTTTTCTCCATTTTTTCTCCACTTTCTCTCCACTTTTTCTCCACTTTTTCTCCATTTTTTTCTCCACTTTTTCTCCACCTTTTCTCAATTTTTTCTCCACTTTTTCTCCACTTTTTCTGCACTTTTTCTCCACTTTTTCTCCACTTTTTCTCCACTTTTTCTCCATTTTTTCTACGTTTTTTCTCCACTTTTTCTCCACTTTTTCTCCACCATTTCTCCACCATTTCTCCACCTTTTCTCCACCTTTTCTCCACTTTTTCTCCATTTTTTCTCCACTTTTTCTCCACTTTTTCTCCGTTCTTTTTCTATGGTCGGTCTACCCATTAGCTCTGCCATGCATAGTGTAGCTCTACACCTACTGCACATGTTACTTTATGACTGACATCTCTTTCGTACCAGAGCTGTCTAAGCCTACTCTGACCCCATATTTGTCATTACTATATTGTCCTTGTACTGTATTATGACATTTGTATCATGTGTTTCATTTCTTGCTGTGTTGCAATTTTTTTGCTGCATCCCAATTGTACCTCTACATTGTTCGAGTTTATGCTATTGTTCTCTCACTCTTATGTGATACTAATTATTGTCATTTTTCATGATTACATGCAGATAATTCCAATCTGACGAAGGCTCAGGCCGAAACGTCATTTGTAACTTGTTTTGGACAAAAACATATATGCTTATGAAAAATTTTTTTTTCTTAATACGGACCAATAAAGAATGATTTTGCATTACTATCCGTTGTGACTTACTGACTTAGTCTGGGAGATTTAGAGTGCCGAGGTTACTCACTAATTTTATCTATTATTACCTCTGAGCACCTATATACCAGTGAGCAGAGCTTCCTCTACAGTAGTTCTCCTGATTAGGCATGCCCTTACCTCATGAGCAGGGCATTGCAGCTTTGGTAGCAACCATTACGACATGGACTCTGCTGCTGTGGACCCGGGGAGAGTGAGTGCAGATTCATTGCACCCACACTCCTCACATGAAGGGTCCGCACTCCTAGAAAATGGGGGATACGTTCCCTGAGTGTCTCCCCCCATATTCTAGACGGTCCAGAGTCGTCGTGGGACCCCTTTATTTTTTTTCTTACAATAAATTGGTGAAAGAGGAAATGTTTTGGGGACTGTTTTTTCAAATAAATTTTCTTTTGTCGATTTTTTTTTTTTTTTGTTAGTACTGACAGTTTTTGATGTTGGGTATCTAATAGACGCCATGACATCACAAACTGCTGGGCTTGATCTCAGGTGACTTTACAGCTAGTATCAACCCAATTTATTACCCCGTTTGCCACTGCACCAGGGCACGGGATGAGCTGGGGTGAAGCGCCAGGATTGGCGCATCTAGTGGATGCGCCACGTCTGGGGTGCCTGCGGCCTGCTATTTTTAGGCTGTGAAGGCCCAATAACTATGGACCTTCCCACCCTGAGAATACCAGACCACAGCTGTCCGCTTTACCTTGGCTGGTGATCCAATTTGGGGGGGACCCTACTTTTATTGTGTAATTATTAATATTTATAAAATAATTATAAAAAAGAGCCTGAGGGGACCTCCACATTGGATCCCCAACCACGGTAAAGCTGCCAGCTGTGGTTTTCAGGCTACAGCCGTCTGCTTTACCCTAGCTGGCTATCAAAAATGGGGGGACCCAACGTCATTTTTTTTTTTAACTATTTTGTAAATAGAAAACATTAATGGGCTTCCCTGTATTTTGATTGCCAACCAAGGTAACGGCAGGCAGATGGGGGTGGCAACCCATAGCTGTCTGCTTTATCTGCGCTGAGAATCAAAAATACTGCGGAGCGCTACGTCATTTTATTAAAGATTTATTTTTACAGCACTGTGATGTCCAGCAATCAAAATACAGGGAATCCCATTTTGTTTTTAGTTATTTAAATAAATAATTAAAAAAAAATATATGGGCTCCCGCTGCATTTTTTGTATTGCTAGCTAAGGGTAATCCAAGCAGCTACTGGCTGCTAACCCCCACTGCTTGGTGTTAACTTCACTGGCAATGGAAAATCCAGGGAAGCATTTTTTATTTTTTTTGACAAAAAACTACAAAAAAAGGATGTGAGCTTCACCATATTTTTGTATGCTAGCCAGGTATAGCAGGCAGATGCTGGAAGAGTTGGATACAGCGCCAGAAGATGGCGCTTCTTTGAAAATGCCATTTTCTGAGGCGGCTGCCGTCTGCAATTCGCAGCAGTGGGGCCCAGAAAGCTCAGGCCAACCTGTGCTGCGGATTCCAATCCCCAGCTGCCTAGTTGTACCTGGCTGGACACAAAAATGGGGCGAAGCCTACGTCATTTGTTTTCTAATTATTTCATGAAATTCATGAAATAATAAAAAAGGGCTTCCCTTTATTTTTGGTTCCCAGCCGGGTACAAATAGGCAACTGGGGGTTGGGGGCAGCCGTACCTGCCTGCTGTACCTGGCTAGCATACAAAAATATGGCGAAACCCACATAATTTTTTCAGGGGGCAAAAAACCTCTGCATACAGTCCTGGATGGAGAATGCTGAGCCTTGTAGTTCTGCAGCTGCTGTCTGTCTGTATGGAGAAGAGCAGACAGCAGCTGCAGAACTACAAGGCTCAGCATACTCCATCCAGGACTGTATGCAGAAGTTTTTTGCCCACCAAAAAAATTACGTGGGCTTCGCCATATTTTTGTATGCTAACCAGGTACAGCAGGCAGGTACGGGCTGCCTCCAACCCCCAGTTGCCTATTTGTACCCGGCTGGGAACCAAAAATATAGGGAAGCCCGTTTTTTTTAATTATTTCACTTATTTCATGAAATAATTAAAAAACAAATGACGTGGGCTTCGCCCCATTTTTGTGTCCAGCCAGGTACAACTAGGCAGCTGGGGATTGGAATCCGCAGCACAGGTTAGCCCGAGGTTTCTGGGCGCCTCTGCTGCGAATTGCAGTCCGCAGCCGTCCCAGAAAATGGCGCTTTCATAGAAGCGCCATCATCTGGCGCTGTATCCAACTCTTCCAACAGCCCTGAAGCCGGGTGGCTTGTTGGGTAATCATGAGTTAATACTGGCTTTGTTTTACTAGCCAGTATTAAGCCAGAGATTCTTAATGTCAGGCACGTTTGACCCGGCCATTAAGAATCTCCAATAAAGGGTTAAAAAAAAGACACCACACAGAGAAAAAATACTTTAATAGAAATAAATACACAGACACATTAGAGACTCCATCTTTATTACCCCCTGTCAGCCCTCCACGATCCATGGTCTTCTGTCTTTCTCGTTCAACAAATGCAGCTCTGCTCCATCACTGCTGCATGGGGGAAGACGCTGCTTCCCGTGGAGCATTCACTCCGTGAAAGCTGCACGAGAAGCAGCGTGCAGCCTTCACTCCGTGAGTGATCAGTGCTGCTAGCGGTAACAGCGGTAACGCTGACAGACGCGTTACCATAGCAACGGTGCTCCCGGAGCCGCGGTTAGCGGTGACGTCACCGCTAACTGCGTTGCTATGGCAACGGTGATCTCCGTTAATGACCGGCTGTGTCAGCCGGTCCCTAACGGAACGGGGAGTCGACCGTGTGCTAGAGCATGTCGCCGGTACACGGCGATACACAAATGTGCACCGTGTACCGGAGAGATGCACTCGCAGGTCCTACATGACGCGTCATAGTCATGTGACCAGTCTGTAGCCAATGAGATAATAGCCACGTGACTGGTCACATGGCTATTTTGACGTCACAATAGGTCCTGCATCTCTGCTGGCAGTGCCGGTCACCGGGAGGATTCAGCGATCATCGGATGGAATAGCGGCAGGAGACAGAGTGCAGGAGGGATCGCGGGGACCGGTAAGTGTTATGGCAATGTTTATTAACTGTATGTGTACATTTATAATGCATTTTTATGTGTTTGTGATTGCCTCCCATTATAGCCTATTGGTTCGAGTTCGGTTCGTCGAACGTTCAACGAACCGAACTCGAACGAAAGCTCCGTTCGGCGAACCGACCTCGAGCCGAACCGCGTCCGGTTCGCTCATCTCTATCCATTAGATAAATGGATTGGCGCTTTACCAAGCTCTTCATGATTGCCCTGGTGCAGTTGGAATTGAGGTATCAGATACACAGGGAAAAAAAAGTTTATTTGAATAAACACTTCCTCACATGCCCTTGTTCACCAATTTATTAATTAAAAAAGTCTTGGACGTTCTGACATAATCCAAGTGGGGAATAAACCTCCCTCACACCCCTCGTTTACCAATTTATTAATAAAATAAATCCTGGAAGTTTTTGACATAATCCAAAAGAGTAATGTCCCATGACTTCCATTGATTCCTCTGGAACTGCGTTCTGAGAACTTTCTCAGAACACAGTTCCATAGGTGACTGCCGGTTAGCAGAAGACTGGAATTTCTCATGCTCGTGAGAAATTCCATTCCTACCATTGACTGGCAGTAACAATCTGGATTCGCCCATCATACCAGACCATGCAATTTACTTACAGCATACATGTATAAAACATATTTTTGAAGGCATGCAGGGGCACTTGTGAGGATATAAAGGGGTTGTAGTAATGAACCCCATTCACATGATTTTAAAGGTGATGGTTATAGTTTGAGCCAAAAAACTGGTGACAGGTTCCCTTTAAGTTAATAAGGTTGTGCTGAAATACCAAAAAATAGACTATAGACAACAGTGGTGCTATTTCCAACCAAAAACAGGATGATTTTCTAATCAGATATAACCCAAGTGTGTGCTTTCAAAAATAAATAGAAAGAAAATCTTTCAACCATAAAACCGACTAATCATTTTGAAAAATTCATGCTACCTAGCTTTTTTAGGGAAATTAAACAGTACATAATGTTAAAATAAAATTAACTTCTTTGAAACGCCTTAGAGAACTTTGCATTTTCCTAAAATGTATTCCCAGCCCCAACTTCTCTAGTGGCCTGTGGTGATTATCTCTGAAGATGATAGACAAACACTTCCACACCCTTTACATAACTGGCTGCATACTGCTCAGTACTGTGACTTTGCTCTCTAAGCTCGGCTTCTTTAATACTTTTTTTTATTATCCAGTGGTTTACGGTGTCTGTAACTTGTCATTTTATGATCGTTTATTGTAAGGAAGTATCCTGCACTTAACAATACTGCACTGTGTGGGAGTCTGTTCAGAGAATTATATATTACTTCCCTTACAATGAATAATTCTGCAGAAAATGGTTAAATCTAGTTATGACTTCGTACTCTCTGAGAAAGAAGCTTTTCTCACCCTCACGTCCTATAGTAATTCTACTGTGGGGTCACCACACTCCTTTGCAATATCTTACAATACTAAGTATGAAGTTTGATGATATAAAGAAAATTTGTAACTAACATATTTGTTATGGTGGATGACTGTCACGCAACGAGCGTGGTGAGCACGTTCAGGATAACTGAAGTCTGACGCACAATGAAAAGCACACCTCAAAAAACGCCACAGACAAGGGAGACACGGGGGAAACAATAACAATGGTGGGCCCTGGGAATAGTGAGAGGGTAGATGGACACCTCCTATCCTCACCTGTAGGTGTCCGTATTCTCCCAGCTAGTCCCTACACAGTCTTTACAACTGTCGCTGAGTAGCACTCTGAGACTCTGGGAAACCCTACAGATGCCCTTACTAGTTGGAGATGGGTGAGTTTCACTAGACCCACCACTGCACTAATAAGACAACAGTGTAAGGGAGACAAACAGGGGATAAACAACCAAAATGGATTGGATACCACTTCAGGAGAATCCACAGCAGCTTGATCCACCAAGGTGGTTTGCATACAAATGGCTTTGTTTAGTCTGCAAATCTTGCTGGGAGACCTAACAAGGGGGTGTGTCTACAGAGCAGATGCAGCTGACCTTAATTGCAGGAGCGCTGCTAGCATAAAGACTGACATTACCTACTTGAGTACCATAGGAAACAAAACAATATTTAAATGCTGAGTTCCAGATAGAGATAAGGGGCTCCAGTCTTCAAGCTGCCACTAGTCTCCAAAAACAGGGAGATGTCCGTGAAAGTCGTGACACTGACACAGAACTTCGCATACCTCTAAATTTTCCTAATCAATAGTGGTTTTCATTACTGCCAGAGTTTCTAACAATGAGTGCCCAGATTTGCCTTTAAATATAACGTGTCTATAAGCAGTACTGTGAGTAAAGCTGTCCGTACATATTAGATTCTCTGTCGAGTGGTCATTCATGGCTCAATTAGCCGAGTGCTCCTGTGGTCTCTATGGAAAAACGACTGTCTACTACATGTCTGCCCGCGGCTTATCCCTGGGAGAACAAAACGGCAATCCTATTGAAAATTTATAGGCAAAGCTGAAAAGGCCGGTGTGAGCAAGGCGACTTACAAACATGGCTCAGTTACACCAGTTCTGTCAGGAGGAATGGGCCCAAATTCCTACCAACTATTGTGAGAAGCTTGTTAAAGATATCCAAAATGTTTGACCCAAGTCATACAGTTTAAGGGCAATTGTACCAAATACTAATGAAATGGATGGAAACTTTTGACTTTGCAGAAAGTAATAAAAATGCCTTAAAACATTCTCCATCATTATTCTGGCATTTGGCAAATATAAATAATTTTGGTAATCCTAATTGACCTAAACCAGAAAATATTTTTTCTGATTTCATGTCAGATAGTGAGAAAAACATACATGTATCTTTTTACATAGTGTATGTGAACCTCTGGTTTCAACTGTACTATATACATACAGGCACATATATATATATATATATATATCTATATATATATATATATATATAGTCACACAGAATAGGCCCCCACATAACACCATCCCACACAGGGTTACACACAGCTGACCAGAAACCCTAGTCATTCCCCCCAGGGTAGGAAAGGCACACCAGTGGTCGGGACCAGGCGGATGGAGAGCATCCACCTATGATTCTGGAGAACCCGGGGCGGGAAAAGCAAAGTCTAAATTGTAGTTCAAGTGGAGTTGAGTAGTTGAGGAGGAGAAAGTGAAGGGCTGAGACAGAAAGAAAAGGCGTCGAGGTTGGATCCCCCGCGTGCTGGCTAGGTGGCAGATGGTGGTCCGTGTCTGTCAGGAGAAGGGAAGACGGCTGCCAGAGAT
Organism: Anomaloglossus baeobatrachus; assembly: GCF_048569485.1. NCBI lineage: Eukaryota > Metazoa > Chordata > Amphibia > Anura > Aromobatidae > Anomaloglossus > Anomaloglossus baeobatrachus. The sequence continues at coordinate 422,373,338 of NC_134355.1, read as the reverse complement.
CCGAGGTAGACTGGGACAGGGTTGGTGCCCGCCGGTACGGACACCGGAGAACCGACCCGAAAACCGTGCACAGAGGGGGTACTTGGACCCTGAAGCCAGGACTGGAACCAACGGCCTAGCTAATTAACCAATTGAGGGCAGGATTATAGGTCCTGTCCCAACCAAAATCCTAAAAGAAGACAACTACACACCGAGGGGGATAGGGCATCCGCCAGGGCCCGGTAGATCCCAAGGGTCAGCGTCAGCGGGCAAGGCTCCCAACAAAAGGACCGTAAGCAGACTCCCATGTTTCACACTGGGAAGTCCACCACACCAAACACAGAGTGCAGAGGAAAGTGACACAGACCACCAGCCTGGGTGTGGGACCAGATACACCTGACCGTGGCATCCGGCCACCAGCACCTTGGTTTACCATTGGACTTGTGTGATTTATTTAATCGTGAGTAAACTAACATCCCCCGGTCTGACAGGACGCGCCGGCCCCTGCAGTCCCATCCTCAGTATAAGAGACACTGGTCCCCGTGGCATCCATCCCTACCCACGGAGGGGTTAACATCCAGCTGCCATCCCATCGTCCCCCGGGTGCCCCACAACAGCAGCGGTGGTGCCACATTTCACCACACACCGTGGGTGGCGTCACAGCAGTTTACAGCAAATCCCGTACAAATACGCCCCCTTTTTATTTGAAGTGTCCGCGCGACCCCCTGGTCCGGTAGAAACCCACGAGCCACACTGCGGATCCGGATCCGAGCAGCTTGGTTGCTGGCATGGGGGCGGCACATATATATATATATATATATATATATATATATATATAGGCACATACACACATCATATATACAGGCATATACAGTACTATATATTCATAGACACATACACAAATATATACAGTACAAGTAACGTAGGTTGTATATCAAAACAAACAGATTCTACAAGTATACTCTCTATTTCCTCATAAGTTGCTGATGACCCTGTGGAGTTTGTGTCCTGGACTTCCTCTCCTGCAGTGGATGTGGAGCTGCATGACCTCCATCTTCCTGCTGTCACCTCAGCTTTGCCTTCCTCTCCTGCATGCCTCTGCTTATCATTGGCTGTAGATGCTGGGGCCTTCATCCTCTCCTGAGCAGTGAGCCCCAGTCATCTTCTCCCCCGCACTCTCACTCAGATGGAGGAGGGACTAAGTATATAGCAGAGCTGCAGGGGAACTTTTCATAGGAAGGGCCTCTTACTAGCTCCAGAACCCATCGGGATTCACCAGTTTCCTGGTGAGTCAATCGGACCACAGTAATATATAACATTTATTAGCGTTCATGGCCCTCCTCTAGTTATGAGGGACCCCCTCCTTTCTGGGTCCTGGTGCAGCTACCCTGGCTGCAACCGGCTATATGTCTGGCACATACATATACGCTACACAGTTGACAACCAGTAATGGATACTGTAGCAGTGCAACATCAGCAATGTGCAGCATTGTTCTGTCAGTATTGTGTGTGGAATTACTGTCACAATTGCCACCATTTATTAAACCGTTTGTAACAGCAACAACCATCACATGATACCTATCTGTCTTCATTCCAGCACCTTTGTACATATGGCTGGTCCTGCAGGCTTTCTTTCTAACCTTTATCGTATGCTGTAATGACTTCAGAAGAATGTAAAGGGTCAAGTAACCTTTTAACCTTCCCTGGGTACTTTGCTGTTTCTCTTTTTTTTTTTTTTTTTTGTTTCTTGGGGTAATCTTTTGTATTATACCGTTAAGTCCAGAAATATTTGGACAGTGACCAAATCTTGCCACTATTTATGATTTAAAATGAAACAACTGAGATGCAATTGAAGTGTAGACTTTCACGTTCATGTTTAATTAAAGGGGTTGAACAATGATATCCTGTGAAATGTTTATAAATTGAAATCATTTTTCTACAAAGCCTCCTCATTTCAGGGGCTCAAAAGTAATTGAACAACTTTACAATAAATAAAATGTTAATTTTTAATTATTTGTAGAGAATCCTTTGAAGGCAATGACTGTATGAAGTCTGAAAGCCATGGACATCACCCAACTCTGGGTTTTCTCCTTTGTGATGCTTTGCCATGCCTTTATGGCCGCTGGCTTCAGTTGTTCATTTTTTGTGGCTCTTTATGCCTTATGTTTTATCTTAAGCAAGTGAATACATGCTCGATGGGGTTGAGATCTGGTGACAGACTTGGCCATTGCACAATATTCTACTTCTTTGCCTTCCAGGGTTGCTTTTGCACTATGTTTTGGTCATTGTGCATCTCTACCGGGAAGCGCCGTCCAATCAACCTTGCTGCAATTAGATTAATCGTACAGAAAGTGTAGTCCTTTAGACTTCAGAATTCACCCGGCTTCTTCTGTCTTCAGTAACATCATCAATAAACATTAGTGACTCAGTGACATTAGAAGCTATGCTATGGGAGTATAATAAAAGCTTTTTTTACGTTCTACAGAGTGGACTGAGCACTTATATACATATATTTTAACATTCTGTATATAATGGCTCACTGGTTCTAGTTGCAGCTTATAAGGAAAAAACCTGGTGATAGGTTCCCTTTAAGACTGATTAATGGTTTGCACTATGTGGTGAACCCACTGTATTTGCTCTCATGAAGTGTTTATGGTAGACTTAGATACTGACATACCTAGTTCATGGAGAGTGTTCTTCATTTGGGTGGATGTTGTGAAGGTATTTTTCTTCACCATAAAAAGGATTCTGCGATCATCCTCCACTATTGTCTTCCGTGTGCTGTACGTCCAGGCCTTTTTAAGTTCCCAAACTCACCAATGCGCTCTTTTCTTTTTTTCAGAATGTACCAAACTTTATTTAGCCACTTATACCATTTATGCTATCTCTGATGGATTTCTTTTCTTTCCAGCTGCTTCTGTCTTCAGTCACATCATCAATAAAGACCAGGGACAGAATGGGATTGGAAGCCATGCATGCCCATGCCATCACACTGCCTCCATCATGTTTTTTTTCTTCACCTTATAAAGGGTTCATCCACCACTATTGTCTTCCATGGATGTCCAGGCCTTTTTGAGTTCCCATGCTCACCAGCTCAGTGATGGGAAATTTCTCTTCCATTGAGAGCTGCTTTGACCTCATGTTGTGGGTTCATTACAACAGCTTCCAAATGCAAATGCCACACCTACAATCAGCTCCAGCTCACTGTTTTTTTTGTTGTTGTTGCAGAATGTACCAAACTTTATTTAGCCACACCTAACATTTCTGCTATCTCTCTGATGAATTTCTTCTATTTTTTTTCCCCAGCTGTTTCTGTCTTCGGCCATATCATCAATAAAGACTACTGACCCAATGCCACTGGAAGCCATGCATGCCTAAACAATTAAACTGCCTTCACCATGTTTTGTGCTTTGGATCATAAATTGTTCTGTCTAAGCCCTCTCCATTCTTTCTTATTCTTTTACTTTATTCTGGTGCAGGTTGAGCTTTGTTTCATTTGACCAAAATTTTCTTTTCCAGAACAGGGCTGGCTTCTTTAAATGTTTTTTGGCAAAATCTAATCTCGCCTTCTCTATTTTTAAGTCTGAATAATGGTTTGAACCTTGTGGTGAACCCTTTATATTTGTTCTCATAATAATAATAATAATAATAATAATATTTATTCACTTACAGTGCCTTGCGAAAGTATTCGGCTCCCTTGAATTTTTCAACCTTTTCCCACATTTTAGGCTTCAAACATAAAGATAAAAATGTGAATGTTATGGTGAAGAATCAACAACAAGTTGGACACAATTATGAAGTTGAACGACATTTATTGCTTATTTTAAACTTTTTAAAAAAATAAATAACTGAAAATTGGGGCGTGCAATATTATTCGTCCCATTTAAGTTAATACTTTGTAGCGCCAACTTTTGCTGCGATTACAGCTGCAAGTCGCTTGGGGCATGTGTCTATCAGTTTTGCACATCGAGAGACTGAAATTCTTGCCCATTCTTCCTTTGCAAATAGTGAGGTTGGATGAGAGTGTTTGTGAACAGCATTTTTCAGCTCTTTCCACAGATTCTCGATTGGATTCAGGTCTGGACTTTGACTTGGCCATTCTAAAACCTGGATACGTTTATTCGTGAACCATTCTATTGTAGATTTTGCTTTATGTTTGGGATCATTGTCTTGTTGGAAGAAAAATCTCCATCCCAGTCTCAGGTCTTTTGCAGACTCCAACAGGTTTTCTTCAAGAATGGTCCTGTATTTGGCTGCATCCATCTTCCCATCAATTTTAACAATCTTCCCTGTCCCTGCTGAAGAAAAGCAGGCCCAAACCATGATGCTGCCACCACCATGTTTCACAGTGGGGATGGTGTGTTCAGAGTGATGAGCTGTGTTGCTTTTACGCCAAACATATTGTTTGGCATTGTTCACAAATAGTTCGGTTTTGGTTTCATCTGACCAGAGCACCTTCTTCCACATGTTTGGTGTGTCTCCCAGGAGGCTTGTGGCAAACTTTAAACGACACTTTTTATGGATATCTTTGAGAAATGGCTGTCTTCTTTCCACTCTTCCATAAAGGCCAGATTTGTGTAGTGCACGACTGATTGTTGTCCTATGGACAGACTCTCCCACCTCAGCTGTAGATCTCTGCAGTTCATCCAGAGTGATCATGGACCTCTTGGCTGCATCTCTGATCAGTCTTCTTGTTACGGGGGCTGTTTGATTATAAAAACCAAAGGGATATCAGACAGTCAGGGTCCACCGTGCAAAGTCTCTGCTGCAGACTATGGCAGAGGATAAGAGGTATCTTGTACTATGGAAGCAGTACTGACACTGATACGTCTCAGTGACACTAGAGCCAATCACGGCGTGTACTGTTAAAGTCACAGCGACTACCGTATTTAGCATTAACATAAAAGAGATATGTTAATTAGTGAGGAAGAGTATATAAGTGTGCCGCTGTAAATAGTAGTAGAGAGGAAAAGAATAAAATATTTATTTATATAGCTTGCTGCTTCCTATCGCCACCTTTGGATCTGCTTTCTGGATTTGATGAATCTCCACGTACTCCATACTTCACTCCTTCATGATACCATCATTGAACATTGACATCCTGGATCCACTCTGAAAAGGCCTTTTTTTTTTTTTTTTTTTTTTTTTTTCCTCCATCTGTGGGCCTGCCTTTGCCTCACAGCTATCATTGTGCCATTTATTGTGTGATCTGCTCATGCGTCTTTGTCATGTACAGTTGTGTTTATATGTACACTATCTCTGCCAGTCAGTTTTCATTTGCAATATACCCTTAGTGATCAATGTTTCTGTATGTATTTATATGTATGTATATACCTGTTTATATGTATGCATGTATCTATATGTCTGCATATTTGTACTTTCACTGTGGTTTAGGCAGGTATATGCTTCTGTACACTTTAGCTGCACCTTTTATCTCAGAGTGTGCACTGTGTACTTATTTACATATTGACCTTTCTTTGGTCATATTCTTTATTACTTAGCGTTCAAACATTCACCCTTTTCATTCTTGCCATACTACTTTGATATTTACTACTCATTCCTGCTTTACAGTGCTGTAGATCTATCAGTGTGCTGCTGCTTTAGTGCTTGCTATACTGTGGTGGTATGCCTGTTGTGTGTGGCTGGGATATGTTGTTTATAGTTCTCCTGCTCGATTTACTCTGTATTTGACTACTTTGGTCAGCACATGTGCAGTACTTCTTTGCCTTTTGTAGTTTTTCACTATATCATTGGACGCATGCTCAGATCACACTGAGACTCAGCGCTTGATTGCTCAGGGCTTTCTGCTTTCTACTTCCTGGACACCGCAGCATGCCACATGGACACCGGTATCTAATGTTTTTAATTGATTTAGGTATATATACTTGTACTTTCTGACTCATACTCACCTCATTCTCTCCTGATGAAGCTCACTTGATGAGCGACACGCGTTGGGTATGGGGGGTTCACCAGACTTCTGATTGCTACTTTGCTTACTTAGGCTCTTAACAGTGATGTACTTCTGTTATGGTGGGTTATTTCATGTGTGAAATTATCCAGCTGTGTCATTATATATGTATGTTTTTTGCATCTCTTGAATGGACTCATTGATATGTCCTATGGCTATTTTGTCCCTTGCTGGTTAATATTTTGCATCATTGTATAGCACCACAGCTAATCATTGTTTTTCTTGTCTGGTATTTTTTGCCTTTTAAATGTTTTTATTGGGGTATGTTTTCAATAAAAGATTTCTGGTTATTTATATATTGATTGTCATGCAGTATATATTGAGCTGAGTGCCAATGCCTGCTTCTTTTCCTCTCTAGTATCAATTGTTTACAGCAGACTGTGCACCCTCATTTTCTTATATTAGTTGGCTGTGCATTCCCTTCTTCTTGCTTCGCTGTAAATAGTAGTAGCACAAGTGCAGAGTGCAATAACTCTGTTAAACTCACAGAGGAATATAGTTAGGAAATAAGCAATTCCTCCCTTACTTGGAGGGTGTGTGGTATGGTCTCTGTTAATGGTCACAGAGACACAGGCAGTGAGTGTGAAATGGCACCTACCTAGGTCCGTTCCTCTAGCGGTGCCAGGAGACAGGCAGCAGCGTAAGCCGCACAAAGCTCCTACCTGCGTTCACTCCACTAGTTTGCGAGGACACGAACCACTAAATATGGCACCTGCCTTGGTCCGCTCCACTAGTGGTGCAAAAGAGACGTACAGCAGCACAAGCCGCACAAAGCTCCTACCTATGTTCGCTCCACTAGTGTGCGAGGACACGAACCACTAGATATGGTACCTGCCTAGGTCCGCTCTACTAGTGGTGCAAAAGAGACGGACAGCAGCACAAGCCGCACAAAACTCCTACCTATGTTTGCTCCACTAGTGTGCGAGGACACGAACAACTGCCAGACGCAGTATAAGGAATGTTACCCTAGCGACAACGTCCACCTACGAGTAGAATCACAAGGCCCAGCCGGACCATGTGCCTCAGACACCTGCCTATGTCCGCTCCAATGAGGTGCGAGGATACGGACTGCAGCCGAATCTGTAAGGTACAAGAACGCTACCCTGCCGATAGCGTTCACCTAGCATAGACAGAAAGATGCCTGGAGGGACGTGCACAGAGCGTCTACTCTCATGCATGAACCAAGAGAACTGAGCGCCGAGCAGCGTGCATCAGGGTTTTATATAGACTCTGTGCCTCATCCAAGATGGAGGACACCAGAGCCAATCCGCTGCCAGAACGACAGCAATGACGTCATGCTGGCCTATCACCAAGCAAAGCGTCACAAGCACATGACTAGCGACCAATCGGCTTAGAAGGTGTCAGAGACATGTGACCTCATGTCACAAGCACATGACCAGCGGCCAATCAGCTTAGAAGGTGTCAGAGACATGTGACCTCGTGTCAGCGATGATGTCACCCGTACATGTGCAATGGCTCCAAGATAGGACTAAAGGCCCTGTCACACACAGAGATAAATCTTTGGCGGATCTGTGGTTGAAGTGAAATCATGGACATATTGTTCCATTTGTACACAGCCACAAACCTGGCACTAATTGTCCACAATTTCACTGCAACCACAGATCTGCCAAAGATTTATCTCTGTGTGTGACAGGGCCTTTAGTCTCCAGCGCTCGCACATGTGCAGTAGCAAGAAATCCGAACATAGTCTCCAGTGCCACAGCAAAGGAGAAGGAGACACGTAGATACCCAGAAACGGGAACCGTAACACTTCTCCTTGTTTGAGATGAAAGTTTGGATGGACGTCCGGATCTTGGTAGTTTTGCAGTAGTATGAAACTCCTTCCATATCAATATGATCGCTTGCACAGTGCTCCTTCGGATGTTTAAAGTTTTGGAAATCTTTTTGTAACCAAATCCGGCTTTAAACTTCACAACAGTATCACGGACATGTCTGTTGTGTTCCTTGGTCTTCATGATGCTATCTGCACTTTAAACAGAACACTGAGACTATCACAGAGCAGGTGCATTTACACGGAGACTTGCTTACACACAGGTGGCTTACATTTATCATCATCAGTCATTTAGGACAACATTGGATCATTCAGAGATCCTCAATGAACTTCTGGAGTGAGTTTGCTGCACTGAAAGTAAAGAGGATGAATAATATTGCCCGTCCCACTTTTCAGTTATTTATTTTTTTAAAAAGTTTAAAATAAGCAATAAATTTCGTTCAACTTCATAATTGTGAGCCACTTGTTGTTGATTCTTCACTATAACATTCACGATAACATTAACATTTTTATCTTTATGTTTGAAACTTAAAATGTAGGAAAAGGTTGAAAAATCTTTGATAAGTTTGGCCATCTTTCACTATAACACTTTTGTCTAGAGCTGTTCTTCCAGTTTTTACACCAACCCCCTACTGAAATGAGATATGATTTTTTTTTAGAAAATTCCAATTAATTCAACTTGATTGAAGTGAGCCTGACAACTAATACATGCTGCCTGATCCACAGTTGAGATGTATCAATCACTAGCTGCATGATCCGAGTCATTCCCACCTGACAGTGGGGGCTCAATGTAAGCACAAGGCTGAGAAAGAGAAAGAAGTCTCCAACACAGCTGGGGCACCGGCACCACCTTGGAATTGAGGGTTAGCCTGGTTGAAATGTGGAATAACTTTTTCAGCACGCCACCACATCCAATATCACCATTTTACATGGTCCGCATTAGCAGAAGGCTGCGTTTCAACAACATGGTGGAAGAGAACAGTATGCGTCCACACGTCTTTATGTACTGAGTGATGGGTCTGCCCTACTTAACTTCTGGGTCTCAAAATTGGACACATGGCCTGAGTTTGCCCTTTATGTCTTGGAGGTGCTGGCCTTCCCTGTGTCACGTGTACTGTCGGAACATGTGTTTAGCATGGCAGTGGGTGTGAGCACAAACATTTGCATCCGCCTGTACACAGCCAATGTGGCCAAGTGCACATTCATTGAAATTAACCAGGCGTAGATCCCACAGGGTTTGTCTATATCTTTAGCTGATTGGAGAAGTATAGCAGCTGGAACTGACCAGTGTTATACTCCACCGCAATTTATTAATTATATTTGCTATTCCCAATGTTTGGGGCCACTCCAAATAAACCTTTACCCCAATAAACCAATGTTGGCTACCTCTTCCTTCTCCATCTCTTCCACCTACATCCACCTCCGCTTGGACCTCCTCCTCCTCCTGGTTCAAGCTTAATTATTGGTTTTTTTTTCTATGCTATTTTAAAATGGTTCTGTGTGCTTTGTGAGGGAACTGTTTTTATACATTTTTGCTCTGTGGGGGAACTCAGAAAACAGGCTCTCTGGGGGCACTCCTAAAATTTTTATTCTATTCATATACTTCCTATTTAACTATGATAACTATGCTGACAGAAACCCTTTTAAGTAATTTCTCTATCCACATTTGTTTGGACAATTGTCCTGCTCTTACCCCATTTTTGCTTCCTATTGCAGCCCCTTAGCCCTTACTATGGCCATTTTACAGCACCAAAGTTTGGGTCCCCATTGACTTCTATGGCGTTTGGGGTCAAGTTCAGGTACCGAACCGAACTTTTAACTACCCAAACATCCACAGGTCAGCTCATCCCTTTTGACAAGCACTTCTCTAGTGCAAAGGGAGGATATTAGTTCTTTAAAAGGAGCATGGAGCTTGGTCACCTCTGGTGGTAAGACTTGTTGATGGCCTTAAGAATTCATTTGGCTGCTGTCTAGCAAACTTGCCACTTAAATAGATCATTTATGAAGGAGTCTGCTAGTGAATAATTACAATGTGAGACTGTGATTTTCACCTTTTGGCTTTGTTACAATGCTGAATCATCAAAGGGAGTTAATCTATAGGGACAACACATTATATATGAACCTATTAAGATAAGAAGAATGTCAAAAGTGATTACAGTCAATGTGATATGTTAGGTAAACCTTGTTTTGTCAGTGTGCCCCATTCTATTATGTAGTTCAATATCGTTTGCTTTTAAAAAAGCCAATAAATGATAAAATCTTTTCAGCCTGGACAAACTCAGCAGAAACCCACGTCGCTGTCCTTGAGGCTAATTTATTTTTTCTGCTTTTCCACATTAAGACCATGTTCCCACATGCAAAAACAATACTTTTTTTAAGCAGCGTTTTTTAATGAAATTTTCATTATCACTCTCCTCTCATTATTTTGTTTTTATGTGATTTTGGTGCAGCGTTTTTTTTAATAGGTATTTTTTACATGTTTTTTTTCTTAGATTCTCAGTAGAAGCCTGTATGTAAAAACACTCCACATGTGAATGCAGCCTAAATATATTTTGCCTTTTTATAGCATTTCATGTGTTAACTTTTTTTATGAATGTGAATAATACAATGAGGTAAATCTATCTATTCTATCCATATGGGGAGATTTCTCTGTCGTTAAACAGCCACTTCTCTAACTTTTTCTTTAGTTCCTGTAACTTTTTTTCTTTAGTTTAAATAGTCTAGGACCTGAGGCTAAATTTCAGGGAACTTCCTCTTGTCTAGAAATGTTGTAACAGAATACTCATCATGACGGTTGTCTGTATGTAATGAATCATAAAACCCTTGAAGATATGAACTCTTTCTGATGGCTCATGTCACAATACAGGCGTCTTCTTGTATAGACTTAGCCAAAGGGGATGTATCATTCTCACTGGACACTGCAGTTAAAGACCGAGTTAAAACGTCCTTTTTATTTAACAAAATTATATATTTTAGTCTTTTGTAAATGATATTTGAAGTAGTAGTACTAACGCATGCATACTACTACTTCTTAGATTACGTTCACTCCACATTTTTGGCTAAATGTGTCAATAGGCTTTGATTGACATGACATAGAAAGTCTTCTTGTTATTTGGCTGGGAGGTATTCGTAACGGTATATGCACACAACATCTTTCTCAGGTGGGTCTGCTTTGTAAACCACATGGAAAGCACTTAAAGAATGCTAAAAATAACAACATATGCACTGCAGGATAAAAACAATTTGCTGTGCGTATATTCTGTCTGTTGAGCATCTTTTACCACTTCAGGCTTCGAAAGCTGCAAAGCTGATAAATGAAGTGACTTGACCATTCATCGCAGCAGCGTCTTCTGCTTGCAAAACTGAGCATGTGCGTCGGCATCTAAACGGTGTTGTGTGCACATATCCTAAGTCTTTTTTTAGTGTAGTGAAAATTAGTCCATTATGTTTTCCAATATACAGCTGTCTGGGAAAAAAACTTAAACCTTGCCATATGTAAGAGTGGTGGATTATCGTGGTCCCATTCCTGCCCCTGAAGCAAAAATTGTATCATTGCCTTGTTGTGTAGTGTAATGTGAATATTGTGACGCGGCCGCTCCGGGGCCGTGGCGTTACTCGTTACTGGGCTGCGGTTTCTGTTTCTGGGATGCTGTGGTGGCGGCTAGGCCCAGTTCCGTGAACCCGGCGGTGTCCGTTAAAAGAAAGAGTTTATAACATTTATTCATGACGCCACCTGTGGTATGCGGCAAGATAGGTGCCGTCGCTGCGGGATGGGGCCTCTGGGGCAGATGGTGACACAGCTTGGTTGGTGCAGCTTTCCACAGGTAGAGCTGGGCCCCAGGGCGGATGGGAGTAGTAGTTAGTGATGGCGGCGGTGCAGGGCCAGAGGCGCAGGCAAATAACGGAGCGACATAGGGATGCAGTCTCAAGGTTTTTACTCACTGTAGCAGGTTCCAAGATAACACGACTAGTCAGTGACTGCCTTTGGAGTGCTGGGTTACACTGTGATGGGCTCCAGTTGATCCTGGGTAGTTCGGAGGTCAAGATCAGTGCACCTTTCCTATGTACCTTCCTTAGTCGTCTTCCTGCCCTGACTTCTCGTCTGCCTGTCCTGCGCCTACGCACACAGTGCCCTGAGCTGGTGTCCATGGACCCTGTTGGGTGGCTTGAAGCTCTATCCCTTGGCCCTATGTGGTCACCTTCCAGAGGATTTGTGCGCGGAGTTGGTTTTGGCACTAGATGTTTTTACTAGTGGAGCAGTATGGTCTTCTCCTCTAGTCTAGGGACCAGTCCCCATTCTGCAGCCAAGTCCCTCCACTCCAATAAGTCGTATGTGGAATGAGGCCACGGGTGTATGGCACACTTCCCGTGGTCTCTAGGACCATTTCTGTCTTGTGCCTGGGTCGATCTGCACCAGCTACAGACCACAGGTCTTCACTCCTCCACTGCTCCTTCTTGACTCCCTGATACTACAGTGTCCCCTCACTAACTAGACTCCACCCCCAGGCTCTGTCGGATTAGGGGGAGGGAGGTACCATCATCAGTGGTGGCTATACATCGCATTAATGAAACCAAGCCCTAACCCTGACTCGGTGGGGAGCTGCTAATTTAGAGTGTTGTGTGTGTCCTGTGTGCATACTGATGGATGACCCGTTCCTTACCCAGGATGGAGCACCACACTTGCGACTATGTGGCGACTGAAGCCTCAGGGGGTGCCACAATTGTGTCATGTGAATTGTAATGTAATGTATTACCTGTGATATGTAGTGTTGATAATGTGATGTATAGTAAGTATTGTATGGGGTAATGTGTGGCATAGTACTTGTTCAAGAAGTTGCTGAACTCTAGGGTCAGTAAAAGTTAAAGTGAACCTTCAGGTGCAATATGCACCCAGAACCATGAGTAGTACTGCGCTCATTAGCATAAGATAAAAGATCTTTAGAAATACTTTTTCTAAAGATCCCTTTATCTATGCTACTAGATACAGGAAAAGTTAGGCAGGAATTAGCTATATGCACCTAGAACTGCTCATGGTTCTGGGTGCATATTGCACCTGACAGGTTTCCTTTAAGTGTTGGGACTAGCCCACGATGGAAGGGGTCAAATGAAAGGGTGAATGACGGTTCATCAGTGAAGACCTAGTGAGCGAAAGTAACAGATATATAATCGTTTGGTTGTGAAGGTCATATACAGTGGGAGGTTTGTGGCATCAAAAGGAGATGGAAAGGAGACGGAAGACAAGATAGCAAGCACCTCGAGAGCTGAAAGAGACTCGGAGTGTGAACAGCATTGAAGCGAGAGACTAAACCTCAAGCAGAATGGCCCTGTAGTGGGTGAGCATACCCCCTACAGGAGGGAGCTGAGATAACCCGGAATTGTAATTAATAAAAATGTTTTATTTGTATCTGCATGTGTATTGTGTTAGGGTACCCCTAGTGGCCGGGTGGGACGGCTGTCACCACAGTGGGGAGGAGGAGCCGGCAGAAGCAAGGGGGAAGGCAGAGCAAGGGTTGAGAAGGAAAGAAAAGATCAGGAGAGCAGTTGTCTCGGGGACGGGAGCGGAGCAGCAGAGCCGGGGCAGAGTGTGGGAGCTGAAGGACAGAAAGCCGGAGAGAACAGGAGCGGGTGGAACCTCATAGGGTGAAGCAGTCCGGTGTGGGTCCGGGCTGTGGGTAGCCAGAAGTGGGAGCCGGGCGAAGAGGAGTAGTCAGGCACATCCCCACTGGAGGGGACGCAAGGACAGACTTTCCCCAGCTGAAGGAAGCGTATCATCACCTTATTGCCTCGTGTGGAGCTTTGTGAAGAATAAAGATGTTTGTTAATTGCATTGAACCATGCCTGAAGAGTGTTTGTGCGCCGGACAACACCTGCACCACCACCACACTCTGCCCCACCAAGGCATCTCCTGTCCCCCCAGTGACGGTGGCGCCAGGGGTAAGCCTGACAGCAAGGGCCACGACTACAAGCCCGGAGGCACCCCTGGCACCCCGTTACATGTGGCGTAGTCGGCAGGATCCGGATTATATGCAACGGGACCCACAAGAAGATGGAGATTAAGTGGTGCCTAGGGCCCAGGATCCGGACTATTGGAGAAGGTTCCCAGTCCCATGGTGGGAAGAAGAAACAGTGCCTGCAGCGTTGGACCAGGCACAAGATGGCGGCAAGATGGCCGTTGTCTGTGAAGATGCAGAAAGCGCGCGAAAAGTTGGCGCCAAAAGAAGAGCCTGGGGCTGGCCAGTGCCGAAAAAGAAGTTCGGAGTACTCCGCCCAAAGAGGGGAGGTGCCGGTCCCAGGGCACGTAAGAAGACATGTGAAGTGGGCGGTGTTGTAAGAAGAAAGAAGTGCCGCCGCGGAGGGGTCGACCTGAGGTGTGAGACTGGGGGTGGAGTATGCTCAAGAGCGGGAAAAGCAAGCCCGCCTCCATTTCCTCCAGCTTCTACACCGACCCTGACGCCTTTACCTGAGCCGGATCCAGTACAGGAGCGGCTGCTCGCCGAGACCGTCGCCCGGGAGATGATGGCGGGTCCCCGGAGCAAGGAATTTGAGCAGAAGTACACCACTGGAGTGGTGGTGAAATTCAACCAAAGAGAGGGGTACGGCTTCATCCGGGACGGCGAGACCGGGGACGACTACTTCTACAACCGAGTACATTTAGATACAGAAGGCCTCCCACAGAGACTGCATACCCTGTACCAAGGGGAGAAGGTGCGGTTCCTGAGGGAAGTGGGTTGCCGGGGCCTGTTTGCGGTTGGGGTGACCCGGGTGCCCACCGCACAAGAGGCTGCTCAGTGGCAGCAGGAAGTGGAATGGGAGGAATGCCAGAACCGGCGACGAGCACCACCAAAACCGATGTCAACCAATGCCTCCCATTCCAGGCGCACCTTGGCGGTCACACCGGAGGTGCAGTCTGGCCCGACCGCTGACCCGGAAAAGAGTACCCCGGTGGTGGCGGTTAATCAGAGCGTTACCAATCGTCCGGTAATCGTCCTGGATGTGCCGCAACCCGTGCCTCAACCACCCCGGGTAGCGACTCCATCACCCCCGCCGGGAACCGAAGAGGCCACGTCATCGGAGCCCCCTTTCGCTCCCGTATCTTTCCGGAGGGTACGCCGACAACCTGGGCAGTCCCTGGGCGCCTACGTCCAGGCCCAGGCGGCCGAATGGAAGCGGTCCTGGCCTCCGGAGTAGATCGCTTCAGACGGCTTGTATGAAGACCGGTATTGTTGATTGACCGGCAGAAGTTTGTGTTCCAGTTGCTAAAGCCCGGAGAGAGTTCGCTGCCAGACTGAGCCAGGGACTCCTCCGCAGGGCGAAGAGTTTGCAGTTTGTTACAAGTTTTACATGCCTGTTGCTCGCCATCAAAGACCGGGAGCGCTGTTAAGCCTCCGGGCGCCATCAAAGACCGGGAGCGCTGCTAAGCCTCCGGGCGCCAGCAAAGACCGGGAGCGCTGTTAAGCCTCCGGGCGCCAGCAAAGACCGGGAGCGCTGCTAAGCCAACGGGCGCTGCCGAGGACCGGGCGCTGGACTGGTGCCCCTTTTCCCCGTACGGGCCGCCTGTTGTGGACTGGGCTGAAGGTTATCACCATGTTATGTCTGTGTTTACATTTTATGTGGTTATAGTTGGAGCCTTGCCGGGAGGCTCGGATTTTAAGAGGGGAGGCGTGTAGTGGGTGAGCATACCCCCTACAGGAGGGAGCTGAGATAACCCGGAATTGTAATTAATAAAAATGTTTTATTTGTATCTGCATGTGTATTGTGTTAGGGTACCCCTAGTGGCCGGGTGGGACGGCTGTCACCACAGTGGGGAGGAGGAGCCGGCAGAAGCAAGGGGGAAGGCAGAGCAAGGGTTGAGAAGGAAAGAAAAGATCAGGAGAGCAGTTGTCTCGGGGACGGGAGCGGAGCAGCAGAGCCGGGGCAGAGTGTGGGAGCTGAAGGACAGAAAGCCGGAGAGAACAGGAGCGGGTGGAACCTCATAGGGTGAAGCAGTCCGGTGTGGGTCCGGGCTGTGGGTAGCCAGAAGTGGGAGCCGGGCGAAGAGGAGTAGTCAGGCACATCCCCACTGGAGGGGACGCAAGGACAGACTTTCCCCAGCTGAAGGAAGCGTATCATCACCTTATTGCCTCGTGTGGAGCTTTGTGAAGAATAAAGATGTTTGTTAATTGCATTGAACCATGCCTGAAGAGTGTTTGTGCGCCGGACAACACCTGCACCACCACCACACTCTGCCCCACCAAGGCATCTCCTGTCCCCCCAGTGACGGTGGCGCCAGGGGTAAGCCTGACAGCAAGGGCCACGACTACAAGCCCGGAGGCACCCCTGGCACCCCGTTACAGCCCCAACGATAGGAACTGGACGAAAGGACTCTAGTGGCCATGCCCCTTAACTGTCAAGGTAATGCGTTAATCGAAACTGGCGTGTGAGCATAGTTGACAACCACTGCGGTTTCCCTCTAAGTGTCCGGGACAGCAAACTTTTACTCTGGTCATGATGTGACCCTTCAAGAGACTGGACAAGTGACTGCAGAATGGGAAGGTTACCGTCACAAACGTAATGTAGTGCTAGGATGGGTTTCACTGGAACTCACAGGACTAGTAAGTAGAGATGAGCGAACCAGCCGCGGTTCGGCTCGAGCTCGGTTCGCCGAACCGAGGACCCGTTCGAGTTCGGTTCGGCGAACGTTTGACGAACCGAACTCGAACCAATAGGAAATAATGGGAGGCAATCACAAACACATAAAAACGCATTATAAATGTACACATACAGTTAATAAACATTGCCATAACACTTACCGGTGCCTGCGATGCATCCTGCACTCTGTCTCCTGTCACTATTCCTTCCGATGATCGCTGCGTCCTCCCGATAACCAGCACTGACAGGACCTTCCGTGACGTTGTCAAAATAGCCATGTGACCAGTCACGTGGCTATTATCTCATTGGCTACAGACTGGTCACATGGCTTTGATGTCATGTCCTGTCCTAGGTCCTGTCATTGCACTCTCCGGTACACGGTGCACATTTGTGTATCGCCGTGTACCGGTGACATGCTCTAGCACACGGTCGACTCCCCATTCCGTTAGGGACCGGCTGACACAGCCGGTCATTAACGGAGAACACCGTTGCCATAGCAACGCAGTTAGTGGTGACGTCACCGCTAACCGCGGCTCCGGGAATCACATGATCGGAGCACCGTTGCTATGGTAACGCGTCTGTCAGCGTTACCGCTGTTACCGCTAACAGCCAGCAGCACTGATCTCTCACGGAGTGAAGGCTGCACGGGAAGCAGCGTCTTCCCCCATGCAGCAGTGATGGAGCAGAGCTGCATTTGTTGAACGAGAAAGACAGAAGACCATGGATCGTGGAGGGCTGACAGGGGGTAATAAAGATGGAGTCTCTAATGTGTCTGTGTATTTATTTCTATTAAAGTATTTTTTCTCTGTGTGGTGTCTTTTTTTTTAACCCATTATTGGAGATTCTTAATGGCCGGGTCAAACATGCCTGACATTAAGAATATCTGGCTTAATACTAGCTAGTAAAACAAAGCTAGTATTAACTCATTATTACCCAGCAAGCCACCCGGCTTCAGGGCTGTTGGAAGAGTTGGATACAGCGCCAGATGATGGCGCTTCTATGAAAGCGCCATTTTCTGGGGCGGCTGCGGACTGAAATTTGCAGCAGAGGCGCCCAGAAACCTCGGGCTAACCTGTGCTGTGGATTCCAATCCCCAGCTGCCTAGTTGTACCCGGCTGGACACAAAAATGGGGCGAAGCCCACGTCATTTGTTTTTTAATTATTTCATGAAATAAGTGAAATAATTAAAAAAAACGGGCTTCCCTATGTTTTTGGTTCCCAGCCGGGTACAAATAGGCAACTGGGGGTTGGAGGCAGCCCGTGGCTGCCTGCTGTACCTATCTAGCATACAAAAATATGGCGAAGCCCACGTAATTTTTTTGGTGGGCAAAAAACGTTTGCATACAGTCCTGGATGGAGTATGCTGAGCCTTGTAGTTCTGCAGCTGCTGTCTGCTCTTCTCCATACAGACAGACAGCAGCTGCAGAACTACAAGGCTCAGCATACTCCATCCAGGACTGTATGCAGAAGTTTTTTGCCCCCTGAAAAAATTATGTGGGCTTCGCCATATTTTTGTATGCTAGCCAGGTACAGCAGGCAGGTACGGCTGCCCCCAACTCCCAGTTGCCCATTTGTACCCGACTGGGAACCAAAAATAAAGGGAAGCCCTTTTTTTATTATTTCATGAATTTCATGAAATAATTCGAAAACAAATGATGTAGGCTTCGCCCCATTTTTGTGTCCAGCCAGGTACAACTAGGCAGCTGGGGATTGGAATCCGCAGCACAGGTTGGCCTGAGCTTTCTGGGCCCCACTGCCGCGAATTGCAGTCTGCAGCCGCCTCAGAAAATGGCACTTTCATAGAAGCGCCATCTTCTGGCGCTGTATCCAACTCTTCCAGCACCTGGCTGCTATACCTGGCTAGCATACAAAAATATGGCGAAGCTCACGTCCTTTTTTTGTAGTTTTTTGGCAAAAAAAATAAAAAATGCTTCCCTGGATTTTCCATTGCCAGTGAAGGTAACACCAAGCAGTGGGGGTTAGCAGCCAGTAGCTGCTTGGATTACCCTTAGCTAGCAATACAAAAAATGCAGCGGGAGCCCATATATATTTTTTTTAATTATTTATTTAAATAACTAAAAACAAAATGGGCTTCCCTGTATTTTGCTTGCTGGACATCACAGTGCTGTAAAAATAAATCTTTAAAAAAAATGACGTAGCGCTCCGCGGTATTTTTGATTCTCAGCGCAGATAAAGCAGACAGCTATGGGTTGCCACCCCCATCTGCCTGCCGTTACCTTGGTTGGCAATCAAAATACAGGGAAGCCCATTAATTTTTTCTATTTAAAAAATAGATAAAAAAAAAAAAATGACGTTGGGTCCCCCCATTTTTGATAGCCAGCTAGGGTAAAGCAGACGGCTGTAGCCTGAAAACCACAGCTGGCAGCTTTTACCGTGGTTGGGGATCCAATGTGGAGGTCCCCCCAGGCTTTTTTTTATAATTATTTTTATAAATATTAATAATTACACAAAAAAAGTAGGGTCCCCCCAAAATTAGATCACCAGCCAAGGTAAAGCGGACAGCTGTGGTCTGGTATTCTCAGGGTGGGAAGGTCCATAGTTATTGGGCCTTCACAGCCTAAAAATAGCAGGCCGCAGGCACCCCAGACGTGGCGCATCCACTAGATGCGCCAATCCTGGCGCTTCACCCCAACTCATCCCGTGCCCTGGTGCAGTGGCAAACGGGGTAATAAATCGGCTTGATACTAGCTGTAAAGTCACCTGAGATCAAGCCCAGCAGTTTGTGATGTCATGGCGTCTATTAGATACACAACATCATAAACTGTCAGTACTAACAAAAAAAAATCGACAAAAGAAATTTATTTGAAAAAACAGTCCCCAAAACATTCCCTCTTTCACCAATTTATTGTAAGAAAAAAAATAAAGGGGTCCCACGACGACTCTGGACCATCTAGAATATTGGGGGGAGACACTCAGGGAATGTATCCCCCATTTTCTAGGAGTGCAGACCCTTCATGTGAGGAGTGTGGGTGCAATGAATCTGCACTCACTCTCCCCGGGTCCACAGCAGCAGAGTCCATGTCGTAATGGTTGCTACCAAAGCTGCAATGCCCTGCTCATGAGGTAAGGGCATGCCTAATCAGGAGAACTATTCTACATTTCCAAATATTGGTATTTGCTGATATTATTGCTATTCCACCTACTATATATTGGGGATAGGATCTTGGAGATGGAATACCCCTTTAAGTCCAGTTATCCAGCTGAATGAATACTTAACAACAGAGCTCGCTATTTAGATGTGTTTTCTTGTGGTGTATAACGGACTCTCATGTTTGGTAGTTGTTCAGCAGGGCAACTATAGAAGCAAATCCCTCCATTTGGAAATGTAGTGTATAGCTCTCCTGATCAACTATGTTCCTTACCTCATGAGCAGGGCATTGCAGTAATAATAATAATTTATTCATTTATATAGCGTTATTAATTCCATAGCACTGTATGTCTTTGGAGTGTGGGAGGAAACCCACGCAAACACGGGGAGAACATACAAACTCCTTGCAGATGGTGTCCTTGGTGGGAATTGAACCCAGGACCTCAGCTGCAAGACTGCAGTGCTAACCACTGAGCCACCGTGCCGCCCATTTAGCTTACAGATGCATAACCACCACTCACTGTGTCTGAACACAGGAAGCTGAGCTGACAGCCGCTCTGTGCATGCGGCAGCGTCTATTGTGAAGGAGAGGGCCGTGGGGAGATCAACGCTGCACAGGTACTGTGGGACACCGGGGAACACCGGTGGGATTATAGGGGGTGACCTAGCAGGGCCTGGGGAGGAGTTTTCTGTCGCATGTGTCATGGCACATGCGACAGAAATCAGAGGAGTAGGGTGAATGCGGCCGGCGCGCTGCTGTGCGCGCGGCCATCTTGGATTTCTGGGAGGGCATCAGGGGGGGCACTTTGGCGACACCGGGGGACCGGAGGGGACCGGGGAGGAGATTTATCATGTTTGTTCATGCCAGATGGGAGATAAATAATTTTTTACCGACACTGTCATTTACTGTAATGTGATCATCGGTATACGGTGTATACCTGTGATCACGTGAGCGGGGACCGGAAAAACCGTCCTGAATCATGATCTCCAGGGTCTCAGCTACCCCCTGAAACCCTGGAGATTTTCTGACGCTGGGGGCGCTATTCATTTATTTCTGCCTGCTGTTTATAAACGGCAGATCAGAATAAGGCTACATTAACATGACCGATCCATTTTTGTGGTCTGCAAAAAACAGTTTGTTTTTTTTCACGGGTGCATCCATGTGGCATCCGTTTCCATTCCGTAGATGGTCCGTATGTCATCTGTTTGTCATCCGTGTGCCTTCCGTTTTTTTTGTGTACTGCAAAAAAACTGAAGGAGGGAAAATACATAAATTTACCCAGGATCCATAGCTTCAACCTACATGAGACGGTCACATGTTCACTCCAGTGCCATTTTCTACTGCTTTTCACAGCGTAGAGCGCTCTGGTGATTTTCTTGTGCTTGTACACTTCATATCAGTCTTTTCTGTCATTATAACGGCAGAAAGACACATAATGTCCCACTCTCCTGCATTTTGTAATTTTGCACCCTTTGGTGCCTTTCATGTGGCACTAAGGGGTGCTTAGCTTTGTATTTAGCCAAAAAAATGAAAAAAAATGACGTGAGGTTTCCCCTATTTTTGTAGCCAGCTAGGGTAAAGCAGACGGCTGCAGCCTGCAGACCACAGCTGGCAGCCTCACCTTGGCTGGTAATCCAAAACTGAGGGCACCCCACGCTGTTATTTTAAATTAAATAAATAATTAAAAAAAAAAAAAAAAAACATGTAGGGGTCCCCCCAAAATTGGATCACCAGCCAAGGTAAAGCAGACAGCTGGGGTCTGATATTCTCAGACTAGGGAGGTCAATGGTTATTGTACTCTCCCCAGCCTAAAAATAGCAGGCCGCAGCCGCCCCAGAAGTGGCGCATCCATTAGATGCGCCAATCCTGGTGCTTCGCCCCAGCTCATCCCGTGCCCTGGTGCGGTGGCAAACGGGGTAATATATGGGGTTAATACCAGATGTGTAATGTCACCTGGCATCAAGCCCTGGGGTTGGTGAGGTCAGGCGTCTATCAGATACCCGACATCACCAACCCAGTCAGTAATAAAAAAAAATAGACAACAAACACATTTTTATTTGAAAAAACACTCCACAATACATTCCCTCTTTAACCAATTTATTAGAAAGAAAAACAAATCCAGGTCTGGTGTAATCCAAGGGGTTGCCATGACGATCCACACTGTCCCAGTCAATGAAGAGCAGGATGTTCCCCATTGGCTGTGAGAGCAATGCAGTGACTTGAGCTAACATCAATGGGTCAGTCCAGGTCACTGCAGGGGATGACAAGTGCTGCTGTCAGCGAGGTACATTACCTGCGCTGATCTCCTGCACTGCTGACAGCACCTGTCACTGAGTTCAATGACCTTCACAGCCAAGTATCGCGAGAGGCCCGTGACGTCACCGCTAGTCAGTCTCGGGTCAGAAGCGAGAGAAGGTGATGTGACAAGCGGCGGCCATGGAGGACAGTGACAGCGCTGAGGTTGGGACTTCATCACCGCAGGTCAGCCGAGCGAGACCATGTGTGCAGAGTGCCAGGTGGGCGGAGCCTAGCGGGGTAATGTGTGCAGAGTGCCAGGTGTGCAGAGTGCCAGGTGGGCGGAGCCTAGTGGGGTAATGTGTGCAGAGTGCCAGGTGTGCAAAGTGCCAAGTGAGTGGAGCCTAGCGGGACCATGTGTGCAGAGTGCCAGGTGGGCGGAGCCTAGCGGGGAAATGTGTGCAGAGTGCCAGGTGGGCGGAGCCTAGCGGGACCATGTGTGCAGAGTGGCAGGTGGGCGGAGCCTAGCGGGACCATGTGTGCAGAGTGCCAGGTGTGCAGAGTGCCAGGTGGGCGGAGCCTAGCGGGGAAATGTGTGCAGAGTGCCAGGTGGGCGGAGCCTAGAGGGACCATGTGTGCAGAGTGTCAGGTGGGCGGAGCCTAGCGGGACCATGTGTACAGAGTGCCAGGTGAGCAGAGCCTAGCGGGACCATGTGTGCAGAGTGCCAGGTGGGCGGAGCCTAGCGGGACCATGTGTGCAGAGTGCCAGGTGGGCGGAGCCTAGTGGGACCATGTGTGCAGAGTGCCAGCTGTGCGGAGCCTAGCGGGACCATGTGTGCAGAGTGTCAGGTGGGCGGAGCCTAGCGGGACCATGTGTGCAGAGTGTCAGGTGGGCGGAGCCATGTGTGCTGGTGGCGGAGTGTGAAGTGGGTGGAGCCCAGCGGGGTCATGTGGCGCTGAGGACGTCAGTGTCGTGGACTACATGGCTGGGGACAGGTGAGTGTGAGTGTGTGTGTGTGTGTGTATGTATGTGTACATGCCGCGTGCAGGAGGGGGCGGATCGAGCTGAGCAGGGAAGTGTGGGCTTCCTGCACACGTAACTAGGATAAATTTCGGGTTACTAACCAAAGCGCTTTGCTTGGATACCCGATGTTTATCTTGGTTACCAGCTTCTGGCAGGCTGCCAGCGATGGCTCCTGCACACTGTAGCTGTAAAAAGCCCTGCTTTTTGCTGCTAGAACCGTTCTCGAACGTAACTAGAACTATCGAACTTTAGCAAAAAGCTCGAGTTCTAGTTCGATCTAGAACAGCCCCCAAAATCACTCGAACTGCGAACTGGAGAACCGCGAACCGCGCTCAACTCTACTAGTAAGATCTGAGGCAACCCAGACTGTATCTGAACATGCCCGGTAAAACTCTAACATACTAGCCACTATCTGGAGCATGAACTTGTAACTGAGAATAACCGTACAGTAAAGTGTTGTTTAAATGAACTGTTGGTCTCCTTGCGAGTTTGTGTTGTCATCCAGTCCTGGCCAGCAGATGCCAATGGCAGCTTGCGGCCTGCATTTGTTTCCAAATTACACGGCACAAATCCACACACCCAGCCAGGACCAGTCATTCTATGTAGCATGCCAGGACGTCTGAAGCCAATCCCTTGCCCACGATTTCCGCTCCGTGCCACTATACAGATAAAGTTTGTTTCTTTTTAGTATGGAAGTCAATAAGTTGTATTGAATAATGTTTTATGTAAGGCATACAGTTTCATAAGCCTGTTGTTTATGTGCATTACAAATGTAAGTAGAGACTTAAAATAATCATAATGTTGTTAGAACATTTGAACTTCTTAATAAAGTTCCCACATCTTACGCCAGCAATCTTTTAACACTGTCATATGAAACAAAAGGTCTTCGTAAATTTCCTCCTTATGTTTTTTCAAAAAAGACAGTTACAAAGTAGAATTATAAACATGATAATACATCACTAATGACACAGTACAAATGTGTTTACATTCCTATACCAGTAATATGAGTAATGTAAACACATAACGTGGTATTATTCACAGTGGTCTTGTGATCCATTGAGATCAATAGCTTGAAGGGTGTTTCTGAGATGGGAATATCTGTCTCTATGCGATGGCCTCAAGTGATTGGGACTACAGAAACAGCCAAGGGAGACTGAGCAACACTGTCTCTGTAATTTCAATGCTTCAATAGGAGTTAGGACAAAAGCAAAGTGTAGCCATGTTTGTCTGTTTCTGTAGCCCTGACCACTTGTGGTGGCTGCAATATTATAGATATTTCCTTTATCAGCCACAAATGGATGATTTAGAAGTCCTCTTTTTGTACAGCATATGTGCCATCAGATTATACAGTATAAACTACATCAATAATTAAATAGATACAGTATTGCAGCTACTAGGTGGAGGGTGGGCAGAGGGCCAGTCGCCTCATGCCTCTGAACTAGGCGGCCCACCCAGAGCGACCTCCACCCTTTACTGTATCAGTGTGCAGCAAACTGATACTGTTAAACCTGCAGTAGAACAGGTAGACATAGTCTCCTTACACTTCTGTTCTCCGGTCTGTAGGTTGCAGGTCGTTTTAAGCCTGTGCCCTGCATAATAGAGATTCCGGACAGAGTGACATGATGATGCCATCATGCCGGGACAAGCACAGGACTTTTGAATCACGGCGGTTTTACATCACCATGTTGGTCTGTCTGGGAACTACCGTTGTCTGCCGCTGGACTCACAGTATTGTGTGAGAGCCATGACGAAAAGGAAACACAAAAGCCTGCTCACCCTTGATATGAGGTCCATATTATCCAGACAGTTTGGAAACACAAGATCACACCACTGTCTGGTGTTAAATTGTGACAAATGAAGATGAACGATCCAGCTTCTAGAAGTAAAGTATTCAAAATTGATAATTTATTTGAAAAATAACAAAACATCTATGCAAACTACATGTGTGGGCTACTAAGGGGGCGCTAGTGGAAGCTACTATAGGGGGATATGTTACCATTTGGGGGCTTCTAAGGGGGCCATGAAACAGCATGGGAACTATTAAGGGGGCTATGATACAGTGTATGGGCTACAAAGGGGGCGTTTATACAGAATAGGGTCTACTAGGAGGGCCCTCAAACAGAGCATGAGCTACTAAGAGGGGATAAGATACAGTTTGGGGGCTACTAAGGGGGACCATAATACAGTGTGTGGTCCACTAAGGAGTCATTATACAGCATTAGCGCTACTAAGGAGGTCATGATGTAGCACCCCTGAGGCTTCAGCTGCCACAGGGTACTGCACCTGACTTAAGGGGCAGAGCTCAACCTGGGTCCAGAGGAGGTCGGTGTTTGTTTCCCTTACACAACTCATACACACAAACAGGTTGCTCTTCCTTTACCGTGGACTAGGTTTGGGTCAAAAGAGGTCGCCAGCGTGGTTGGGTCTTTAGGTCCCCACCAGACTTGGGATCCCCAATACACTCGAGGCGGGAACCTGGGATGGGAGGAGCAACCACGTCGGGAAGTTAGGAGCCAACACAACAGTTAGAGAATTTTCCATCAGGAGAGGAAGAGAACAGTCGGATTTCACCAGTGGCTTTGGTGGGACACAGGAGTTAAGACGGTCGCCGAGGGGAGAGCTTGATTGCTCCCTAGGGACCGGCACTTTCAGGGTGCAGAATCTTAGGGTGGATTATACTCCAGGTCGTCCACCAAAATCTGAAGGCTTGGGGGATTACAGGTCCCTCCGGCCTCCACAGTTCCTGGAGCACAGGGCCAGATAGGATCCGGGGTCGTGTTCCATGGCAGGCCCCACATTGGATCTGCGGCATCTGCATATGGGCAGGGAGTAAATGCACTTTTCAAGAACCAGGAGTCCCCAAGAGCTTCAAGCTGCGGGGATCCATACCAAGCGCAGGAAGAAGGTCCCTCCGTCCAATTCAACGACTCTGACCTCTAAAGGTTTCTGGGTTTGACGGGGCCCATCACAGCTGTTGACCGGTACTTACCAGGTGAGCGGCATAAACTGTGAGTAAAATACCTGGAATCCGCAGAGACTGTGTCTGCCTGTCATTCCCGGCGCCACCGTCCCGCACCTCGGCGCCCGCCATTATAACTCCTCTTATCATCATCCCTGGGGCCTGCTCCACCTGTGGGGAGCAGAAACACTTCAACTGCTACTACCATCCTCCCTGGAGGACAGTGACAGCAGCGGCGGC
The DNA here is from genome assembly GCF_048569485.1 of Anomaloglossus baeobatrachus. Classification (NCBI taxonomy): domain Eukaryota; kingdom Metazoa; phylum Chordata; class Amphibia; order Anura; family Aromobatidae; genus Anomaloglossus; species Anomaloglossus baeobatrachus. Next base: position 422,347,404 of record NC_134355.1, on the reverse strand, counting down.
TAATTCCCTGTCCGAATACTGCAGGTGGCGTCACGAAATCAACCTCCATCACCACCCTTATTCTCCCATCTCGCTCCGTGTACATCTCGGGGTCACGAAACCAGGCAGGGCCACCCGTTGCATCCTCTGACCCTCACAGGCCGATGACGAGTATTTTCCCCTGACCCCCTGGGGTGCTACAATGATACAGTGTGGGTGCTGCTAAGTGCGCTATAACACAAAGTAGGGGCTACTAAGTGGACCCTCATACAGAGTGGGTGTTACTAAGAGCGTTATCATACCGAGTGGGGCAACATACAGAGTAAGATATAGTAAGGGGGCTATCATACAGTTTGGTTGCTTCTAAGGGGACTGCACACAGAGATTGGGTTACTAAAGGTGGGAGCTACTTATGGGGCCCTCAAACATAGAGGGGGCTACTAAGGTGGTCAAGATACAGCATGAGGGCTACTAAAGGGGCCATCATACAGTGTGAGTTCTACTATGTGGGTCATCATACAGGGTGGGGTCTACTAAGGGGCCATCATACACAATGGGTGCTTCTAATTGGGCCATCATACAAAAAGGGGGCTACTAAGCGGACCAACATACAATTGGGAACTACTGTGAAGTTCATCATACAGTGAAGGGGTTAGAATAGAGTGTGGGAGATAATGTAGGGCTATCATACAGTTTAGTGGCTACTAAAGGCCCGTTATATAGTTTTTGGGTTATAAAAGCAGCCACAATACAGTGCGGGGCCCTCATTCAGTGTGGAAGCTACTAAGGGGTCATCATACGGTGTGGAGTCATCATTCTCTGTATAGGAATAGGTGGGCAGCTCATACTGTATAGAGGGGAGCTGGGAAGGATATCACACTGTGTATAGGAGAGCTGTACAGGGGGATTCAGGGGACATTATTAAATGTTATTGTAATAAGGGCACTCAGGGTATTGAGACTTGTTAAATGGGCATGTGGGAGCATTATTACTTTCTAAGGAAAAAAGCAATGTACTATTTTCTAGTGCACTTGTACAGTGCATTAATACACTCTCTAGAGGTCAGTTTTACCATTTTGAGGGCGCAAAGGATGCATTTTACTTTGCAACAGGCTCAATGGCTGGATGAATTTTATGGGGCAGTAAGAAAAGCAATATTTTTCAATTACACAGCAGGTTTTATTTTTCAATTACTCACCAAAGTTTAAGAACGCCTTGCTCGAAATGCGTCTGGTGGTGGTCACACAATTTGTCTAGGACCTGCTGTATCATATTTCAGTGCCTGTTGTGGACTTTGTTTTTAATAATATTCTTCATGAAAATCGGGATTTTATTCAAAGATGCTTGGAAGCTGGATCATTCATGGTTTAAACCTGGACACAGCGCTGAGCAGAAGCGGGATATCGTGCTTCGTACTGCCGACAATAGGAACGGTTTTCGGGGTGAGCTGGAATTCCTTCCATTACTGCAGTAATAGGGACACGGCAGCAGCACAGCATTAGGGTATCAGGAGGATGGGGAGGCTGTGCAAGTTGGAAATAGATGTGGAAGATGGTGGAAATGTGAGGAATCAAATGTGTCTTTGATGTAAATTCTTCAGATGTGTTGTGGCTGGAAGAAGTTGTCATGTCAGCCTGGGAAAGATGGAAACACAGGAAAAATAAATGACTCCACAGAAAGAACAACAGCTGTAAGCCACTACAGTATCTATACATGTACTGTAATCACTTGTATGTTTTGCAGGACTGGTATCCACCACTATATGACTAACCATATGGTGGTATCAGTGTTGGTCTTTGTATAGTGATTTATTTTCAGTAATAGAATACTCATCTGCTAATGTTCTCCTATACACATTATTAGGGTTTACCATTGTAGTTGTAAACACACTCACCTGTTTAGGAGCCGACTCAGAAGTATTGCCCCCCTCCTGCCCCAGAGCTAGACCCCTAGCTACGTCTCTGAATAGATATCTTAGTCCTGAAAAGGCTGGTGTATTTGATTTTGAAAGTCCATGGCAGAATTGTTGTATAATCCTTTTTGAAAGTTTACACTCAGTCTCCACCTATATTGCCTAATTGTCAACTCCTCAGTGTTCCCCCTCCCTGCTTAGTAGATGCAGCAGTCTGGGTGGGCAGATAATACACTTCGACTTGAGCAGATTGTAGACTGCATGCTGCTCTTGCTACTGTGAATAGTGTTAATGTCCTACACATAATACCAAGGTCTGTAAAAACAAAAAAGCTAGCACTAAATGTGCACTACAGCACTAAAAATTCCAACTGTACTTATTATAAATTTGAGATTTTTGGCAAAAAAATTGCAATTTCTTGAGCCACCCCGCCACTCCACGGCAAACCTCATTTGGGGAAGTCCTAACACTAAAATATTTTTATAAAATGTGCCAAACGGCCTCACATATGAAATAGTAGAACTGCTGTTGGCAGCACTCACCTGGTCTATTTCAGTCCCGTACCCATGACTGAATCATGGCTGTGGGCGGGACAGGTCCAAGCAAATGCTGCATGAAGTAAATAGCCTGTGGACAGGGCCTGATGACTGAATGTGAACAGTCACCAATCGCCAAAATCTAGACAGATGGAATACATCCAAAATTGGGGTGCATAGCAAGGTGGGGGTCAGCCACCGACCAATTCAATGAAGTAAAAACAAAAAAGCCAGCACTATATAGCATAATACCAAGGTCTGCAGCATTTCACATTTCTGCAGCAGTTTCACATGACGCAAATCTGTGATATCACGGGTTCATATTTGCAAAGTGAGCTGCTAGCAGTGGATCTTTATGATTTTCATGCCCAAGTGCATTTAGCACGGCAGAACAGTCCTCAGTCAACCATTAATAACTAGAGTTGATCAAATCTGCCAAAATCCGGGACCGGCGGATCCCTGCCGGATTGAAAATAAAATTCGGATTCGCTCCGGATTCTGGTGCCCATATAAGTCTATGGGGACCAGAATTCGGAGATTAAAAACGTTTGTGGAGGGGATAGGGGGCAGGAGCGCGTGCGGCATACTGATCTGAGGTTGTGTCATGGTGGCGGGTCATGCTTTTCCCTTCCAGAGCTGACAATTCAATATTCATTGTTTTCCCCGCCCACCAGCGCGTGTAATTGGTTGCAGCTAGATGCACCCCCACCCTGAGTGGTAGCTTGTCAGCTGACTGCAACCAATCACAGGCGGAAGGATGGCCGGTGGGCGGGGAAAGCAGTGCAAGTGTCTGCAGGTCAGTATGGGTCAGTATGATGAACGTGCATGTATTTCAGAAACACAGAAACACTGTCAGAAGTGTGCGGCTGTGCCAGTGATGTGCTATCTGACATGACATCAGCCGGCACAGCCTACGCTCTCTGAACATGAGCGTGCATGTACACAGAAACACATGCACGCTCCTGTCAAAAGTGTGTGGGGCTGTGTCTGTGATGCGGCTTTTTTTTTTTTTTATTATTATTATTATTATTTAAATAAATAATTTTAAAAAAAACAAAAACGAAGTGCGGTCCTTCCTAATTTTCATCCCCAGCCATGATAATGCCAGCTGGGGGCTGATATTGCAGCCCTTAGCCCCCCGGTTTTGCCGCATCTATTATATGTGACAATCCCGGTGCAATACCGGCTCTTCTCGATTGCCCTGGAGCGGTGGCAATCAGATTAATAAGGGGTTAATAGCAGCACACAGCTGCTACTTAGCCCTAGGTTAGTAACGGCACAGGCATCTATGAGATACCTGCATCACACTAACCTGTAAGTGAATGTAAATAAACACAGACACATAGAAAAATCCTTTATTTGGAATGAAGTACAAAACACACACCCTCCTTCACCACTTTATTAACCCCCAACACCCTGCAGCTCTGGCGTAATCCACATGAGGTCCCACCCGCTTCAGCTCTGCTACATAGCCAGCGGCCATAGAGCACGACCGGTGGCTGTGCAGACAATGACTGAGCTGCGTTGACTGCAACTGTCACAGGCTGGGGGTGCGATCTGCCTGCAACCAATCACAGATGAGAGGACGGCCGGTGGGCAGGGAAAACATGGAAAGCTGTGTGTATACAATGCACAGTACAGGAAGTGAATGCGCGACCCGGAAGCAGTGTGCCGCCATGACACCGAGTCTCGGTAAGTATGAAACGCTGATTTATTTCAGTTTTTCTTTATTTTTCAATTATTTTCCCCAGTGCCGGACCCGGATCGTGCACCCAGAATTCCAGATCAGGATCCGGCACCCGGAAATCTTTGAAACCGCAAGGATCTGGAATTTTACAGTTCGGATCCGCTCAGCCCTATTAATAACCCCATTTTTAGTATGGCAAATCATGTAGGTGCCTGTATTTGTGGTGCTGATACTTGATGTTGAAGAAATCGAGATGTTTCGAAAGTAGTTATTCCATTTTTTCATCATTTACATTACATTAACATGTCTATCAATTCTGTGATTTCCAGAATTCCACGACTTTCACTTCTTGGGGTAGCAAGTTGAATGTTAAGGAGCTGCAAATATATAAATCCATAAGAAATTCAATTCATATTTGCCCACTGAAGAGTTATTCCCACCCCCAAGATCCTATCATAATATGTAGTAGGTGTAATACTATTACCAAATACCTCCAATTAGAAATGTAGTATAGTTCACCAGATAAAGCCATGCCTCTTACCTCATGTGCAGGGTATTTCAGCTTAATATACAGGGTTACAATCATGAGCAACTAATTGTCACTATATGAGTGGATGTAATCATGGATACCTAAGCAGCAATGCCCTCCACATGAGGTAAGAGACATGGCTATATCAGGCGAATTATACTACATTTATAATTGAAGGGATTTGCTAATATTATTATTATTATTATACCTATTACATATTGGGATAGAATCTTGGGAATGGGAATACTCCTTAACCCCTTCAGCACCAAGCCTATTTTGACCCTAAAGACCAGGCCATTTTTTGCAATTTTGACCAGTGTCACTTTATGAGGTTATAACTCTGGAACGCTTCAACAGATCCCGGTGATTCTGAGAATTGTTTTCGTGACATATTGGGCTTCATGTTAGTGGTAAATTTAGGCCGATATTTTTTGCGTTTCTTTCTGAAAAAAAACGGAAATTTCACGAAAATTTTGTAATTTTTAAACTTTGAATTTTTATGCTTTAAAACCAACGAGACATATGACACAAAATAATTAATAAATAACATTTCCCACATGTCTACTTTACCTCAGAACAATTTTGGGGAAAAAAAAAAATTAAGGAAGTTATAGGGGTTCAATGTTTATGAGCAATTTCTCATTTTTACAACAAAATTTACAAAGCCACTTTTTTTAGGGACGACATCACATTTGAAGCAATTTTGAAAGGTCTACATGACACAAAACACCCAAAAGTGACACCATTCCAAAAACGGCACCCCTCAGGCTACTCAAAACCACATTCAAGAAGGTTATTAACCCTTCTGGTGCTTCACAGTAACTAAAGCAATGTGGAAGGAAAAAATGAACATTTTACTTTTTGCAGCAAAAATGTTAATTTAGACTCAAATATTGCATTTCACAAGGGTAGCAGGATTAAATGAACCCCCAAAATTTGTTGGGCAATTTCTTATGAGCACGCAAATACCTCATATGTGGCGAAAAACCACTGTTTGGGCGCACGGCAGGACTCGGAAGGGAAGGAGCGTCATTTGACTTTTTGAACAGAAAATTAGCTGGAATCGTTAGCCACACCATGTTGTGTTTGGAGAGCCCCTGAGGTGCCGAAACAGTGGAGCTCCCCCACATGTGACCCCATTTTGGAAACTAGACCCCTCATGGAATTTATCTAGATGTTTATTGAGCACTTTGATCCTCTGGGGGCTTCACAAAAGTTAATAGAGTTGAGCCGTGAAAATAAAAACATTTTTTTTTACCACAAAATTGTTACTTCAACCAGGTAGCTTTTTTTTCACAAAGGTATCAGGAAAAATTGCACCATAAAATGTATGGTGCAATTTCTCCTGAGTACACAGATACCTCATATGTGGTGGAAATCAAATGTTTGGGCGCACAGCAGGGCTCGGAATGCAAAGAGCGTCAATTGACTTTTCAAACGCAAAATTGTCTGGGATAATTAGCGTATTCCATGTTGTGTTTGGAGACCCCCTGAGGTGCCGAAACAGTGGAGCTCCCCCACATGTGACCCCATTTTGGAAACTAGACCCCTCATGGAATTTATCTAGATGTTTATTGAGCACTTTGATCCTCTGGGGGCTTCACAAAAGTTAATAGAGTTGAGCCGTGAAAATAAAAACATTTTTTTTTACCACAAAATTGTTACTTCAACCAGGTAGCTTTTTTTTCACAAAGGTATCAGGAAAAATTGCACCATAAAATGTATGGTGCAATTTCTCCTGAGTACACAGATACCTCATATGTGGTGGAAATCAAATGTTTGGGCGCACAGCAGGGCTCGGAATGCAAAGAGCGTCAATTGACTTTTCAAACGCAAAATTGTCTGGGATAATTAGCGTATTCCATGTTGTGTTTGGAGACCCCCTGAGGTGCCGAAACAGTGGAGCTCCCCCACATGTGACCCCATTTTGGAAACTAGACCCCCCATGGCATAGAAAAAAAACCAGGGCGCACGCATGAATGTTCTGCAAAAAAGGGGGGGACTAGGTGAGATGGAAAAAAGAAGTCCTGTCCAAAATCGAGTACGACTGCAGGACGATTGCTGATCAGGTACCTAATTGTTCAAGTTGTTTTTTTGTTTTTTTTTATTTGGGGTGCACAAAAAAAGCAAAAACTAGAGCAACAATTACGTACCTGATCAGCCAATCACGTAGCTGATCAGCACTTGGCGGCAAGCAGGTGGGGGAGGAGGGGGGGAGAGGGAGTGGGAGATGCGATTGGGGATAGTTAGAAAAGAGCCACGAACAATACTTACAGGATGGATCAGAACAGCGGCAGATGGGGGGAGGCAGATGGGGGGGCAGCGGCATATAAAGGGAGCATCTGTGATTGTGAGACGGAGGCGGATGGGATAGGATGGAGGCGGCTGGGATAGGGTGGGGGCAGATGGGAGAGGGCGCAGTGGATGCAGGAGCGGCAGAGGATGGGGTGAAGGGGGGATAGGGAGGGAAGGGGAGTGGGAGGTGAGATTGGGGATAGTTACCTTACAGGATGGATCTAGACAGCAGGATCACAGGAGATGAAGGAGGGAAATCGGGGAGGGTGAGAGGTGGGAGAGGGAGCGCAGCGCAGATCACGGAGGAGACAGGTGAGCAGAGCACAGATCATGGGGGTGAGAGGTGAGGGAGCACAGATCACGGGGGTGAGAGGTGAGGGAGCACAGATCACGGGGGTGAGAGGTGAGGGAGCACAGATCACGGGGGTGAGAGGTGGCGGGAGAGCGGACAGCAGATCACGGGGTGACAGGTGAGGGAGCACAGATCACGGGGGTGACAGGTAAGGGAGCACACATGACGGGGGTGACAGGGGAGGGAGCACACATGACGGGGGTGACAGGGAAGGGAGCACACATCACGGGGGTGACAGGGGAGGGAGCACACATCACGGGGGTGACAGGGGAGGGAGCACACATCACGGGGGTGACAGGGGAGGGAGCACACATCACGGGGGTGACAGGGGAGGGAGCACACATCACGGGGGTGACAGGGGAGGGAGCACACATCACGGGGGTGACAGGGGAGGGGGTGGATAGCCGATCACGGGGGTGAGAGGTGGGGGTAAGTGGGCAGCACATTACGGAGTGGAGGGGCGCCAGCCGATCACGAGGGGGAGCGTCACGCAGCGCATAACGGAGGGGAGGGGGCGCGCAGCGCATAACGGAGCAGAGGGGGCGCACAGCGCATAATGGAGCAGAGGGGGCGCGCAGCACATAATGGAGGAGAGGGGGTGCGCAGCACATAACGGAGGAGAGGGGGCGGGCAGCCGATCACGAGGGGGAGGGCCGGGCAGCAGATCGGGGAGAGCGGTGACACTGTGGCAAATGGAGGAGGGCAGCGGTGGATCGGGAGGTGGGGGTGCGGGCAGCAGATCACGAGGCATGGGGGTGCGGGCAGCAGATCGGGGAGACAGGTGGCAGATAGCGGAGGGCAGTGGCGGCGGATTGGGAGGTGTGGGGGTGAGGGTGCGGGCAGCAGACCACGAGGGGTGGGGGTGCGGTCAGCAGATCGGGGAGACAGATGGCAGATCTCGGAGGGCAGCGGCGGATTGGGAGATGTGGGGGTGGGGGTGCGGGTAGCAGATCACGAGGGGTGGGGGTGTGGGCAGCAGATCGGGGAGACAGGTGGCAGATCGCGGAGGGCAGCGGCGGCGGATTGGGAGGTGTGGGGGTGAGGGTGCGGGCAGCAGATCACGAGGGGTGGGGGTGCGGGCAGCAGATCGGGGAGACAGGTGGTGGCGGCGGCGGCGGATCGGGAGGCTTTTCGCCGGTTTCATACAGTGCAATGGCAGCGCGGCAACTTCCGGGTCCCATGCTCCGGTCACATAACCGCATGGGACCGGAGCTTGTCGCCCTGCCATTGCACTGTATACACTCACTGTGCTGGCGTGCTGCAGGGACGACAAGTGACGGTGACGGGGGCGGTCACCGGCAACAGGTCCATGGTGATTGGAGAGATCGGTCACAAGGCCGATCTATCCAATCAGAGCTGCTGGAACTGGGGGAGGGTGATCCAGTGAGGTCACCCAGCCCCAGCCAATGGCCAGTGCTACAGCTGCTCTGGTCAGGGCTGGATTTCAATGCTTCAGTCATTTTAAATGGCTGGAACATTACAGTGGCTGTGATTGATTGAGCGGCATTCGTCAGCCAATCACAGGCTCCGTAAGTCCGGGGAGGAGGCACCACCCCTCCTGAGGTCAGGTACAGGTCCCCTCCTCCCCGAATCTGCGGTTTATGTTAACAGATCGCAGTCACCGGAGGCTCCGGTGCCGCGATTACGCCATGACGGAAAGATCCGTCCTTGGTCTTTAAGGTCCAGGGCACCATGACGGAAAGATCCGTCCATGGTCGGAAAGGGGTTAAAGAGCACCAACCACTAGGATTTTCCTATATAAACGAAAGTCAGTGCTATACTGGCACTATCATGCCGATTCTATACATACCTTTAATTGTGAGACCAGATATATAGTTTCTGAAATACAGACAAATAAAAGTTTGTGAAATACACTGTTAAGGCTACTTTACACACTGAGATATCGGTCCCGATATCGCTAGTGTGGGTATCCGCCCCCATCTGTTGCGCGACACGGGCATATCGCTGCCCGTGCCGCACAACATCGCCCAGAGCCGTCACACATACTTACCTGTCCGCTGACGTCGCTGTGACCGGCGAACCGCCTCCTTTCTAAGGGGGCGGTCCGTGCGGCGTCACAGCGACGTCACTGAAACGTCACTGAACCGCCGCCCAATCGCAGCGGAGGGGCGGAGATGAGCGGGACGTAACATCCCGCCCACCTCCTTCCTTCCGCATAGCGGCCGGGAGGCAGGTAGGGAGAGCTTCCTCGCTCCTGCGGCGTCACATGCAGCGATGTGTGCTGCCGCAGGAACGACCAACAACCTCGTTACTGCTGAAGTAACGATAATTGAGAATGGACCCCCGTGTCGCCGATTAGCGATTTTGCACTGTTTTGCAACGATGCAAAATCGCTTATCGGTGTCACACGCAATGGCATTGCTAATGCGGCCGGATGTGCGTCACAAAATCCGTGACCCCAACGACTCCGCATTAGCGATGTCGCAGCGTGTAAAGCCCGCTTTACTTGATTGATAGGTGCTGCAGAATATATAATAGGTGGGTCAGGTTTTGCTAGTTATTCCTGCCTCTTTCCTTCTTCCCCCTGTCTTTATTATTACAGGGGGAGGAAGGAAGGAAGGAATGACAGAGGGAAGGAAGGACAGGCAGGCAGACAGCTTCAGGAATAACTAGCAAAACTCGTCCCACCTATTAGATATTCTGTTGCACCTCTCATCAAATAACATTGTACTTTAACTGACTGTATTTCAGAAAGTATACATCCGATCTCACAACTAAAGGAATGTTTAGAATCAGCCTGATAGTGCCAGTATAGCACTGGCTTTAATTTATATACGAAAATCTTGGTGGGTGGTCCTCTTTAATGACTATGTAGTTGCTATCTGCCAAAAATAGTTTTGGGCAATGCAATAGGAAATTCTGTTTTATACCAGGGTTTTTATTAAAAAAAAAAGTGTTATCCTTCCTTTGAAAACAGTTATCTGATCCTTAGGATAGGTCATCACTGTTATTCTGTTGGGGGTCTGATTCTCACCACTCACAAGACTGCTGAGACCCCAACAAAACCATAACTGATTGTCCCATGTAATGAAGAATCAGACTCCGGTATATAAATCAGAACTCTATTTGTAGATTAATAACCAACTCATCTTTTAGTGGATGGTGGTCAGTCACAGCCCAAAATATGAAACTAAAACCATTGAAATAAATCACAGTAAACCAGTACAAAGCGTTGTGCCACAGCCGGACTCCCGACGCTGGTAGCTCTTGTACCAAAAAAATACCAATATTGTTGAATTGACTGCTGCTGTGACTTAAAGAAAATGACAGGCTTGTCGTTTTGGTTTAAGTTGAGACGGATGGCAACTGTTTCAAAGGATTATTTAGTACAACGGGCTCTAAGAGGCTACAAAAGGCATTTTATGGTTCAGCATCGTAGAAAGTCAGTTTCTTTTGCTTTGCTGGGGTTTATGTTAGATGCCCTGAAAGGGGTCTGCGTAGATGAAGATGAGGTTCCAAGTCGCCTTCTCATTGACATTTTTTGCGGCCTTCAGAATTAGCAAGTTGATCAGAAGGATGGTGTTGTCACGGGACAGGCTGTTTGGAGACGTGGAATTCTTTCAGGATCGGGTAGTCTGTGTATTGCGACAGTCCAAAACGGACCAAGCCGGCAAAGGAAAGAAGGTGGTTTTGTTTGGAGTAGCGGAGTCTGTGGTGTGTCCAGTACACCAGGTCAGTGAGTATTTAGTACAGAGACCTAGGATGGTGGATAGATCATTTTTAATTCACAAGGATGGGAGGGCTCTTTCCAGATTTCAGTTTGTGACAGTTTTTTTTGAAGGTTTTAATATATTTGGGTTTGAATCATAAGGAATTTGCATCTCATTCCTTCACAATTTGGGCGGCAACAGAGGCAGCGCGATGGGTGCTGACTGAAAGTGTGGTGAAGCAGATTGGTTGTTGGGAATCTCCTAGGTACAAGTCATATGTACGTCTATAGTTTTTTGATAAGCAAATGTTGGTTTTGTCTTGTTTTCTTGGGTGTGTCTAATTTTGTTTTTGGGCAGATACGAACGCAAGCTTAGTATGGATTATGGGGCACTCATTTGTGTACTGGGGCGCACTGCGAGTGGACCAAAGGCCTGAAGATAGATTTCTCGGTCTTTAGAGAGAGGAGGCAAGCGTCCGCTGGATTATGGGTATGCTATGGAATGGAGTCTTGTTTTGGTGTTGCATGTTGGGCGCAATGACCTAGGCATCCGACTGTCTAGGGACTTAGTCAGTTATATAAAATTGGATTTATTGAGGCTTTGGGAACTATTTCCTAAGGTGGAAATGGTATGGTCAGAAATTGTGGCGCGCCTTACTTGGCGGAATGCTCGCTCGGTGGACAGAATTAACAGGCCCAGGGGGAGAGTTAATCGAGCCGTCTCAAAATTTGAGTTGGAGTGGTGTGACTGGGGATGGTTTCTGGTGATATTCAGTGGTTCAGACCATCCAGGATCTCATCAGAGTAAAGGTTACGGATATGACGGTTATCAGTTTGAGTATGTTCTTACTTGTACTTAATAAAGGCTGCTGTGGCCGTATATTTCCATCGTCACTCAGTGTTTGTGTAGTTATTGTGCGTGGGACACTTTACAATACCTTAGTCACGGCTATCATTATTCTATGTATAGAACGTAAAGAGTTCATCAGGTTCAGATCACTTTTCGTCTTTCCTTGATATGTACAATTGTCATTTCTAGTGGAACAAATTCTATTAAAAATATATTGTATAGAACTATACACTTTTAAGTATTTGTTAATTATGTTGAGTACACTTTAAGAATGCCATCTTTTCAGGATTTCCCCTATACAGAGAGCCATTAAGCTTTTTTCATGCCCCGCAGGCTGCAATTTAAAATGTTTCCTTTAATGAAACTGCCACTTTCACAGTGAAAAATACACAGCAGGTCCCAATTTGTGAAATTGTGTGCAATACCCTGAAGACATAACATGAAGTGGAAGTTTTCCAGACTCCTTATCCAATAGCCAAGCAGCAGAATGCTTTGCCGAGTTCTGACAAGCAGCCTTCCATGGTTCATTATGTAATCCAGGGCTGCTTGATGGCTAAGCATCATGGGAGATGTAGTCCTTAACCAGCTGCAGCTGTCAGTAATTTAATTTGGTACATAGATTGTATCTTGACTTTGCTTTGATTGTACATTCTTTTCTTTTAAGGGCCCTTGGAGCAATAAAGTGCACCAGCAGCTAACTCACTTCTCATTCTCATCTTTTCTTTCATCCCTTTCCTCAGATTATTCTGAGGACATAACTGTTTCAGAAAAATGCATGCTGGCACAGCGCAAACGAAAGACAAGATATCTCATCCTGCTGCCCACTTATATGTGGTTTTCCAGTCACTTCTCATATCAGTGATCTGTCCTAGTTTGGCTGAGTACAGAACATCACATGGCCAATTACCTGTCAGACAGATCTCAATCTTACAAGAAGTGGCCACTCTAAGTAACTATTTAATTCCAGACATACCAAAGAGGATAGAGGGAGATGTGTGAGCGCCTGAAATTCCAGCAGCCCACAATATACAGGAGATGAACCTCATGTGTACCATCAAAGAGATATATTCCCCAACCTTATTATGGAACAATAAGGGCCTTTCTGGAAAGTATCACACAAGACATCACCTGTATGACAGATATTAAGTTTAAGGATTATCCTAATCCACACTGTTTACTCTGTACTTAAAGGGGGTTATATCGGCTGGGTTGGGACCCAACCGTTGCCACCAGCACCAATCAACAGCTTAAAGAGGCTGCAGTGCTCTTCAGTGTTTCAGATTGAATTGCAAGCTGTTCGTAATGTGGGGCATTCCAGTATTTGACTGGGTGCCCCCTGACTGCTGTGCCCCGTAATAAGGTGTTAATCCGGTCGTCCCATGTAATTTTCTGCCTCCTCCCTGTTTGTTGCAGCCAATGATTCTGCTCTCCTCCTCCTGCTTTCATCCTTTATAGTCCCATTCCCTGCCTCTTCCGGTCTCTCCCCACTTTGTGGGACCCGGAGGCAGCTATCCCCCCCCTCCCTCCTTTGGTCAGCGTTGAAGGTTTCAGTGTGAAAGCTTTCTTGCAGTGGGAGTCCGGCTGTCAGACAATGATTTGTACTGTAAAAGCTACCTGCGCCGGGAGTCTGGCTTCGATACAATGATTTGGACTGATTTGGCTTTCCTGCAACGGGAGTCCGGCTGCGACACATTGAGTTGTACTGATTTTGCATTTCATAATATTGTGTTAAAATGCTGGATCCTGACACTCCTCTTGCAAAACAATGACTGATAAAATATAACAACAATGCCAAAAGATCACCACTCACTCGATTTCTGTCCACCGACCTACAGAAATCCAACCAGTCCTTCCATACTGCATCATATGCTGCCCTTGTCACTGCTCCTACCGATTGCAACATTAAATCAACTGCTACACAGATACCAGACTCCATAGATAATCCGGGCAGGGGGTGGCACGCTGCTCCACTCCTGGAGCCAACGAGCGGAATTGATCCCACTGAAAATAAGAGATGGCATCCACTAAGCAATTACGTACACCCGACACAAGTTTCGCAGGCAACCATGCATTGAGCTCTAAACCTCTCAAGACAAAATGCCGCATTAGGTTCACCACCGGAGAAGAGGAAGCGGTTCCTCTTTGGGTACCACCCCTAAGGGAGAAACCCGCAGGTGGGGCCATGGTGGCTCTTTAACCCCTTCACCCCCGGCCACTAAAACACTCTAATAACTGGGCCATTTTTTGCAATTCTGACCAGTGTCACGTTGACAGGTTATAACTCTGGAACGCTTCAACGGATCCAGGCGATTCTGACATTGTTTTTTTGTGACAAATTGTACTTCATGATAATGATAAATTTAGGCTGATATTTTTTGCATTTATTTGTGAAAAGTTTGAAAATTTTGCGAAAATTTTGAAAAGTTTGCAATTTTCAAAGTTTGAAATTTTATGCCCATAAATTCGAGTGTCACACAAAATAGTTACTAAATAACATTTCCCCCACGTCTACTTTACACCAGCGCAATTTTAGAAATAATTTTTTTTTTTCGTTAGGCAGTAAGAAGGGGTCAAAGTTCATCAGCAATTTCTAATTTTTCCAACAAAATTTACAAAATCATTTTTTAGGGACCACATCTCATTTGAGGTGACTTTGAGAGGCCTAGGTGACAGAAAATACTCCAAAGTGAAACTTTTCTAAAAACTGTACCCCTCATACTGCTCAAAACCACATCCAAGAAGTTTATTAACCCTTCAGGTGCTTCACAGGAACCAAAGCAACATGGAAGGAAAAAATGAAAATTTTACTTTTTAACACAAAAACGTTACTTTAGCCATAAAATTTTGCATTTTCACAAGGGAGAAAAGAGAAAGTGCACCATAAAATTTATTATGCAATTTCTCCTGAGTACGCTGATACCTTATATGTGGTAAAAATCAATTGTTTGGGCTCACGGCAGAGCTCGGAAGGTAAGGAGCGCCATTTGAATTTTTGAACACAAAATTAGCTGCATTTATTAGCGGATGCCATGTCAGGTTTGAAGACCGCCTGAGGTGCCTAAACAATGAAGCTCCCCCATAAGTGACCCCATTTTGGAATCTAAAACCCTGAAATAATTTTTCTAGATGTTTGGTGAGCACTTTGAACCCCTGGGAGTTTCACAGAAGTTTATAACGTTGAGCCGTGAAAAGAATTTTTTTTTTTAACACAAAACTGTTGCTTCAACTAGGTAGCTTTTTTCACAAGGATATCAGCAAAAAAATGCAACATAAAATTTATCGTGCATTTTTTCCTGAGTATGACGATACACCATATGTGGTAAAAATCAATTGCTTGGGCACACAGCAGGGCTTTGAAGGGAAGGAACGTAAAATTTTTTGAGCGTAAAATTAGCTGGACTCATTAGTGGACGCCATGTCGGGTTTGGAGACTCCTTGAGGTGCATAAACAATGGAGCTCCCCCACAAGTGATGCCATTTCGGAAGCTAGACCCATCAAGGAATTTATCTAGATGTTTGGTGAGCACCTTGAACCCCCGGGGCTTCAAAGAAGTTGATAATGTTGAGCCATGAAAATATATATATAGTTTGTTTTACCACAAAATTCTTACTTCAACCAGGTAGCTTTTTTTTCACAAGGGTATCAGGAAAAAATGCACCCTAAAATGTATTGTACAATTTCTCCTGAGTACGACAATACCTCATATGTGGTGGAAAGCAATTGTTTGAGCGCACGGCGAGGCTCAAAAGAGAAGGAGCGCCATTTGACAGCAAAAATTGGTTGGAATTGTTAGAGGATATCATGTTGCGTTTGGAGACCCCCATGAGGTGCCTAAACAATGGAGCTCCCCCACAAGTGACCCCATTTTGGAAACTAGAGCCCTCAAAGAATTTTTCTAGATGTTTAGTGAGCACTTTGAACCCCTGAGGGCTTCACAAAAGCTTATAACATTGAGCTGTGAATATAAAAAAAAATTTTTTTTACCACGAAACTGTTACTTCAACCAGGTAGCTTTTTTTTCACAAGTGTAACAGGAACAAATGCACCATAAAATGTATTGTGCAATGTCTCCTGAGTACACATATACAGGGCCGGATTATAGGCGGGGCAGGCGGGGCTCCAGCCCAGGGGCCCCCACCAAAAGAGCTTCTAAGGGGGCCCCACCACCAGGGCCATACTTGTCAGGATTTTTTTTTTTCTTCACACCCTCTCCCCCTCCGTAAAGACAGTCTAATAAATGAGCTGTGTTTTCGCCATTTATTTGTATCTGCGTCTTTAAGACGCAAAAACAAACTGCGGGCACAGGACGCTGAATAACCCCGGAAGTACCAGCGCTTGCACTTCCGGGGTCAGAGGTGTGCCAATGAGCTCCCTACTATGTGCTGCGGCCGTTATGGGCGTACCCAGAGAGGGGCGGGGGGGCACCTGCCCCCCCCTAGAAGCAGTGGCACGGTGTAATGGGCCGCTGTATGTGCAGCCACGCTCCTCCGCAGTGTGTGCATGCAGGCCCGACACACTAGCTGCAGCAGGAGGCAGCGCTGTGCTGTGCCGGCTCTGCTGTGTGCCCGGCATGCACACAATGCAAAGGAGTGCAGCGGAGCCGGAGCCGGTGCTCGCAGCTTCCTCCTTCTTCCTATTCAAATGTATTTGCGTCTTTCAGACGTAAATACATTTGAACAGCGCGCCGGGACTGGGCCCCGCCCCGATGTGCAGCAACGTGATGAGATCAGCACCTTGCTGACGTCATCACAGTGCTGCGGGCGCCGGCACACAGGGGACATCAGATGGTAAGAGCTCCATGAAGGAGCCAAAGAGACAGGTTTAATTAATGATGATGAGTGGGGAGGGGCTGAGGACACATAACGGAGAACATTTGTGAAGGAAGTGGAACACAGCTTTGTGGCAGGCAGAGGGGGGGGAGTACTGTATTCCGAGGGAGGGGGGGAGGCAGGAGTGTGTAGGGATGGGTCAGTGTAATTTGTGTGTGTAGGGGGTGATGGGGGTGCATTGTATTGTGTGTGGGGGGAGGGGTAATGGGGGTGCATTGTGTGTGTGTGTGTGGGGGGGTGATGGGGAGCTGCATTGTGTGTGTGTGTACGGGGTGATGGGGAGATGCATTGTGTGTGTAGGGGGTGATGGGTGGGTGCATTGTGTGTGTGTGTGTGTAGGGGGTGATGGGTGGGTGCATTGTATTTGTGTGTGTGTGTAGGGAGGAATGGTGGGTGCATTGTATTTGAGTGTGTGTGTGTGTAGGAGGTGATGGGGAGTGCATTGTGTGTGTGTGTGTGTGTGTGTTTGTAGGGGGTGATGGGTGCATTGTGTGTGTAGGGGGTGATGGGGGGGTGCATTGTGTGTGTGTGTGGGGGGGATGAGGGGGGGTGCATTGTGTGTGTGTGGGGGGGGGATGAGGGGGGGTGCATTGTGTGTGTGTGTAGGGGGTGATGGGGGGTGCATTGTGTGTGTGTAGGGGGTGATGGGGGTGCATTGTGTGTGTGTAGGTGGTAAAGGGGGGGTGCATTGTGTGTGTAGGGGGTGATGGGTGGGTGCATTGTGTGTGTCAGAGCTGTGTGTGTGTCAGAGCTGTGTGTGTGTAAGAGCTGTGTGTGTGTCAAAGCTGTGTGTGTGTGTCAGAGCTGTGTGTGTGTGTCAGAGCTGTGTGTGTGTGTCAGAGCTGTGTGTGTGTATATGTGTCAGAGATGTGTGTGTGTCAGAGCTGTGTTTGTGTGTCAGAGCTGTGTGTATGTGTGTCAGAGCTGTGTGTGTGTGTGTGTCAGAGCTGTGTGTGTGTGTGTGTCAGAGCTGTGTGTGTACGAAGCAGTCTGTGCAGCCCCCCAGAACTATATGGGTCACCCAGAGCGCTATGTCACCCATCCCAGTAATGAGTACACCACCAGAGCTGTTTGCCACTCCAGTAACGTCTATGCCCCCTGCCCCTCCTGTAATGTATATATTGTTGCCCCCAGCCCCTCCTGTGATGTATATATAGCAGTGCTGTCAGTGTGCACAAGCGGGAGAGGTGAGTGAGGCTGCTGGCGATTTCCCCATATTAATACCTGTAAAGGCTCATGCGCACGTAACTGCTGAATATTCTGCAGCGATTTGACAGCACATGTGCGCGTCAAATCGCTGCAGAAGCACTGCATAATGGATGCAGTTTTTCTTTACAAAAAATGCCAATTTCATGCGCTCTGGCTGCTGTCCCCACCATAGACAGAGGGGAGCTGCATCCATAGCTGACGGAATAATTGACATGCTCATTTTCTGAACTCACAGATTTGGGTCAACATTTTAGCATCCAAATCGCTGCGTTCAAAAAAGCAACGTGCGCACGTCTCATGCACAATCTTCATATATTGTATAGGGGACGCAGGACGCATGCATTTACACTGCAGTGCTATACGCAGCATAAATGCATGGAATTACGCAACATGCGCACGAGCCCTAATGCGTCTGTGTCTGCATGTATGTCACTGGATATGACTGTGCATATATTTGTCTGTTTATATGTATTTTTCTGAATTTGTCTTCAAATATGTATATATACGTATGCCTGTATGTGTATGTGCGTGTCTGTGTGTGGATGGGGCCCACTGAGACTTTCACCCGGAGGCCACAAAAACCTGCAGACGGCCCTGGCTGCCTTAACATTGGGATCCATAAAAAATATGTGAGTAAGGCTCTGTACGCACATTGCGTATTTGCATGCAGTTACGCTGCGATCTGCACCGCAGCGTAACTGCATGCATCCTGCTTCCCCAGCACAATCTATGAAGATTATGCAGGAGCCGTGCGCACGTGGTGTATTAGAGCGCAGCGATTCGGCTGCTGCCTGAAGTGCTGCGTTCTAAGAAGTGACATGTCACTTCTTTCATGTGCTTTGGATGCAGCCCCTGCTCTGTCTATGGGAGGGGCTGCACTCAGAGCGCACGAAATTGGCTTTTCATTACGGACTCTTTCTGCAGCGATTTGAAGCGCACGTGTGCTGTTCAAATTGCTGCAGAAATTTCTGCAGAGACAAACGCAACGTGCGCACATAGCCTAACTCTACTTTATGTGTATAAGTGAATGCTGTGAGTTATCCTGGACTGTGTCTGTATTGTAGTACTGTAAATCTGAATGTGGCAGAACAGGATAAGATAAATGTTCATTGGATTTATATCTAAATGCTACGGTTCGCGCTCTACTGTTAAATGTTAACGTTATGGGGCCCCCACCAGATTTTCTGCCCAGGGGCCCCCACGAACCTTAATCCGGCCCTGCACATATACCTCGTATGTAGTGGAAACCAACTCGTTGGGCGCACGGCAGTGCTCGGAGGAGAAGAAGCGCCATTTGAATTTTCAAACGCACAGATGTGCATCACTGATCGGCCGCTGCAGGACGCACGGATGGATGACGTGCAAAAAACGACCAGGGATATGAAGAAAAAAAAAAGTCACACCGAAAATTGAGCACGGATGCAGATACGTTATGTGCATCACTGATCAGCGTTCGGCTGCTGCAGTATGCACACACGGATGAGGTGCAAAAAATTGACGCAAGATACGGACAAAAAAAAGTCACGCCGAGAATTGAGCACAAATGCATATCCGTTATGTGCATCACTGATCAGCACTCGGCTGCTGCAGGACGCACACACGGATGAGGTGCAAAAAAACCCCAAAAAACGATATGGATATAGACAAAAAAAAAAGTCCTGCTTAAAATTGAGCACAGATGAAGATCCGTTATATGCATTACTGATCAGCGCTCAGCGGGACGCACGGACGGATGAGATGTAAAAATGGACAGGATACAGAAAAAAAAAATTATACTCACAGGATTCAGAGGATTAGCAGGAGGATCACTGACCAGAGGAACTACAGGAGGAATAGAAGGCAGCAAGATGGGCAGCTTATTACCAGAGCAGCAGGCAGGAAGTTGAACAGCTCATTTGTCAAGACCCAGGAAGGACCCAGCGATGGAGGTGTGGCGCCCCAGGACCTGGTCGCCACAACAGCATTGCCCTCCCAAAGGGTTAATGCTGAGCCTGGAGGTAATTGGGAGATCTATTGGCCAGTAAGTTAACACTCAACACAATTCTCCCTCCGGCCAGCAGAGGGAGCTCTGAACCTGGAACTTCAGGGAGGATTCCTCAAGTCTGGCTGAAGGGAGGAAGTAGTGGTTAGTCTGGAGACAGGAGTGAAAGAGTGCAGACGCAGGGTAGTGCTGCCTTGTGAAACTGGGGCCTAGAGCTTGGATAGCTTGGCCCAGTGAAGCAAGGGGAGCAGAGAGGCACAGCAGAGACTCGGACATCGGAGTCTGTAGTTGCCAGGGCATAAAATCCATCCCTGGTAGCTGAATCCGGAGGGCAGGAGAGCTGCAAGCCCCCTGTCCCAGAAGCAATCTGAAGGTACAACTGCATCCCAAGGGCCTGGTGTGGGCTCCAGCAGAGAAGCACCAGAGAGGGCCTGCGCAGTCTACCACACAGAAAAGGGGACGAACAACAAGTCCCAGCAGCAAGAGGGCAATTGCAAACCTAAAGTGCAGTGTCCTAAAACAGCAGAGAAAGATTAAGGAGTAGGCCTCATACTCAACTGGCCAAAGATCACCCCAGGCACTTCCAGGCCGGCCGGATCATCTTTACCATCTGTGACGGTCTCCCTGGACTAAGTTTCTGCCGAGTAAAAGAGGAGAAGGTAAAGAGACTACTGTTTGTGCCTGTTTCTTTCATTGCTTGTCGGCCCTGCACCGTGTTAGTCACACAGCACCATAGACTTCCACAAGCACCAACTGTGCCCCGGGCATTGCTCAACCTGTGGGGAGCAGTACCACCATTGCTGCTATAACATCATCCCGGTGGCCTCACACAGCAGCGGCGGCTTAATAGCCGCAGACCACAGGTGGCGTCACGAATACAAACTTAAAGTCATCCGCCACATATTCAACTGACACCCACCAGGGCCACGGAGCCGGGCCCAGCCACCACTGACTACCACCGGACTAGTCCGGCCCGGCACCGGGTGTCCCATAGCCCTGGGGTGGGCGAGTCAACTTTTGGCGTCACGAACAGGATTTCGTGCCCGGTCACACCGGGTACTGTGCGCCTGCAGGAATTGTGCTTAAAAGACTGTGTACTGTCTGTAAACCGCCGCCGCCATTAGCCTCGCCGAGCGCAGGAAGAAGGGGGGCGTGCCTGAAAAAGAGCGCGAAGGGAGCGCGCCATCAGAGCAGAGCGCTGTTAACCCCGCGCGACCCAGAAGGAAATTTGAAAAGTGAACGGAGCCTGGTAAGGTTCACTAAGGGGGAGGAAGATGTCCGACTCAGAGGGAGAGCAGGTGGCTGCCATCGCCCAAGGCGCCGCAGCACCGGCCGAAGCAGTCCCAGTCGCCGTCGCCCCGGCCCCCACTGTAGCGCCGGTAATGCCGATCACCATGCCGTACATACCGGGAGCAGAATGGCTGCCGCAGTACTCCGGGGAGTCCCATACCTTGAGTGACTTCAGAGAAAGCCTGCACAGCTTGTTCCGGGTGTATCCGCTGACTGAGAGCCAGAAGGTGGGCATAGTAATGGGACAGCTAGCCGGCGCAGCCCAGCGTGAAGCGAAGTCCTGGCCTGATACAGATAAAGGGACAGCAGCCCAGATACTGGCCAAGCTAAAGAGTACGTTTGACACCCGCACCGCAGCAGAGATAAAGATGAGATTCTTTGGGTGCAAGCAGCGGGCCACAGACAGCATAAGGGACTATGCCTTAAACTTGCAGGAGGCCCTGAAAGCAGTTAAACAGGTGGATCCAGAGAGTGTACGTGAAGAAGACAAACTCCTAACTGAGCAGTTCATAGAGGGGCTCCTGTCAGATGCCCACAGGACCCAGCTGCGTATCCTGGTCCTGCAGAACCCTGCTCTGGACTTCGCCAAGTTTAAGGACCAGGCCATCAGGGTACTGAGAGAATCTACACCGAATGACCCAGTACCCCTCCGGCCTCTTGCTATCACGTACCCCGGGGTGGTGCCTGCAACCCGAGCCACTGCAGGGGCTGAGGCGCAGTCCCTGGATAAGGATCCCACTGCAGAGCTCAGACAGCAGTTCCAGGAGCTGACCAAGACTGTGGCTGCCCTTGCCAAGACCGTGCAGTCTCTACAAATGACCCGCTCGCCTGCAAAAATCGAGTTGGCCTCCAGCCCAGAGGACGTCCCATGGATGCGACAGAGGAGGATTCCGCCGACCCGAGGCAGAGAGAGGGTGATAGCGTACGCCAGTAGGAAGCTTCGGCCCACAGAAAGGAATCCAGAAAACTACAGTTCCTTCAAGCTGGAGTTCCTCGCTATTGTTTGGGCAGTGACTGAACGCTTCAAGCACTATCTGGCATCGGCCAAGTTCACCATCTTCACGGACAACAATCCGTTGACACACCTGGCAACAGCCAAGTTAGGTGCGATGGAACAGCGATGGATGGCCCGGCTGTCTAACTTTGACTTTACCATCAAGTATCGGGCTGGCAAGAAGAATAACAATGCTGATGCGCTGTCCAGAATGCCTCACTTACCCGAGTCTGGAGAAGACCTGGATGAACTCGAAGAGATAGAGTTACCGGCTTTCCATCACCAAGGTGTTTCCCAGTGTGAGCATGCTGTGGGAGTGAAGCGCTCAAGCCCGCACGAGGTCTCGGTCAACCCATTACTCCACCATAATTGGGAAGAAACACAGAATGGTGACCCGGCCGTGCGATTGGTCAAAGAGAAGCTAGCGCAAGCTGAGACCCATCTTGGCCCAGACGCTCCAGAGGAAGCCCAGCAGCTGTGGAAGGAGAGGGGACGACTGTTCACCTACCAAGGCAAGCTCTGCAAGAGATATGTCAACTGGCGAACAAATGAACTTGTCTGGCAGATAGTGGTTCCGCAGAGGGATGCTCCAATGGTCCTAGCAGCGTATCATGATAACGCAGGACACTTCGGGTGGAAGAAGTTGGAGGCCCTACTCCGTGATCGGTTCTATTGGGTGCACATGAGAAAGATGATCGAGAAGTGGTGCCGAGACTGTGGCCCGTGTAACCTGAGGCGGAAGGATGATGCCAGCCAAAGGTCTCCCCTACAGCCAATTGTCACGAAGCAGCCCCTGGAGTTGGTGGCCCTGGACCACGTGAAGCTAACACCAAGCCGGTCAGGCTATGTGTACGCCCTCACCATTGTGGACCATTACTCTCGTTTCCTGGTAGTAGTGCCTGTGAAGGACCAGACAGCCAGGACAGCAGCTAGAGCGTTCCAGGCATCCTTTTGTCGACCTCACGGCTATCCGGAAAGGGTACTGACTGATCAGGGTCCTGCATTCGAGGCTGAAGTGTTCCAAGAGTTCTGTAACATGTACGGTTGTAAGAAAATCCGAACCACACCGTACCACCCCCAAACCAATGGACTGTGCGAGAAAATGAACCATGTGGTTATTGATATGCTGAAGACCCTACCGCTGGAGGAAAGGAATCAATGGCCAGAAAAGTTGCCAGATCTGGTAGACCTGTACAACCATATCCCAGTGAATTCGACCAACTGCAGCCCCGCTTACCTGATGCGAGCCAGGCCTGGCAAGTTGCCTGTAGACTTTGAGATGGGGACTGTGTCGCCTGAGGCAGTTCAAGAAATAGAGGATTGGGATACAGAACGGCAGCAGCGGTACCGTAAGGTCCAGGAGTGCGTAGAGAGGAGCCTGTCTCAAGCAAGAACGAGACAAGAGCAGCATTACAATCAAACAGCCCCAGCAACTCCCTTAGCACCTGGAGAACAAGTCCTCAAGAAGAAGCGGAGGACGCATAAATTGGATGATCAGTGGGAAAACGAGCCCTACACCATTATCCCCTCCAACTTTGACAATAGTAAGGTATGCCTCATAAGCAAGGATGAAGGCAAGACCTATCAAGCAATTTCCCGAGACCGCCTGAAAGCGTGCCCTGAACGGTGCAGAATCCAAAGAGAAATGGAAGGAGTACAAGGAAGTCCCCAAAGTCAAGAGAAAGAAGGGGAGATGATTCAAACCATCATTGGAAAGTTCCCCAAAACTTGGACCCGAATAAACAATGCTATAGTGGTACCAGTTTTGACGTTTCCGCAGTTGGTCGAGCCAGAAACAGAAAAGGTTCCGGATCCACCTAAAGAACCGTCCGCGCCAGCACGAGATGACACGCCAGCAGTGGAACAGGAGGATCAACCCCCTGTCAGTGGTGAACCTGTCATACCCTTGGTGACTCTTAGCCCACAAAGGCAACCATCACGCTTACCTATTGGGGTTAGGCCCACCTGTAGTGCTGAGATAGAAGACGCACCACGTAGTCAGGGGCAAACACCAGAGCTACGTAGGTCCCAGCGCAGCACTCGGGGACAACCCCCTCCAAGGTATAGAGAGTCAACTGTATAAGGGAAGAAGAAGGAGTATTTATTAGAATGTACATAGTTATGCAAAATGCCTGTAAGGTTGTGTACAAAATGTTTTTCTTTTCTTTGATTGCGAAAATGGACAATTGGGCCACTGGACTATGGGTGGCCAACACCTAAATTGTTCATAGTTAGCACCAGTGTGCTCGACACCCCTGAAGAAAAACCCGTCCGGCGTGCATAGAGTGGGGTCATCAATGCTCTGACGCACGCCCAGAGCCTACGTTGGGGGTTTGATCGCGGCGGGTCCCCCATGGAGCAGTGTAATGGACACCCGGCAGGGAGCCACACTGGACTCTTATAGTAATGTTTAAGTTTGTAACGTTAAAGTATTTGCGCCTCCCGTAATGGGATGAAATGTTCTAACATGTCATGTTTGTTTCTACAGTCCGGGAGTACTGAATTTAACTAAGGGGGAGTGTGGCGCCCCAGGACCTGGTCGCCACAACAGCATTGCCCTCCCAAAGGGTTAATGCTGAGCCTGGAGGTAATTGGGAGATCTATTGGCCAGTAAGTTAACACTCAACACAATTCTCCCTCCGGCCAGCAGAGGGAGCTCTGAACCTGGAACTTCAGGGAGGATTCCTCAAGTCTGGCTGAAGGGAGGAAGTAGTGGTTAGTCTGGAGACAGGAGTGAAAGAGTGCAGACGCAGGGTAGTGCTGCCTTGTGAAACTGGGGCCTAGAGCTTGGATAGCTTGGCCCAGTGAAGCAAGGGGAGCAGAGAGGCACAGCAGAGACTCGGACATCGGAGTCTGTAGTTGCCAGGGCATAAAATCCATCCCTGGTAGCTGAATCCGGAGGGCAGGAGAGCTGCAAGCCCCCTGTCCCAGAAGCAATCTGAAGGTACAACTGCATCCCAAGGGCCTGGTGTGGGCTCCAGCAGAGAAGCACCAGAGAGGGCCTGCGCAGTCTACCACACAGAAAAGGGGACGAACAACAAGTCCCAGCAGCAAGAGGGCAATTGCAAACCTAAAGTGCAGTGTCCTAAAACAGCAGAGAAAGATTAAGGAGTAGGCCTCATACTCAACTGGCCAAAGATCACCCCAGGCACTTCCAGGCCGGCCGGATCATCTTTACCATCTGTGACGGTCTCCCTGGACTAAGTTTCTGCCGAGTAAAAGAGGAGAAGGTAAAGAGACTACTGTTTGTGCCTGTTTCTTTCATTGCTTGTCGGCCCTGCACCGTGTTAGTCACACAGCACCATAGACTTCCACAAGCACCAACTGTGCCCCGGGCATTGCTCCACCTGTGGGGAGCAGTACCACCATTGCTGCTATAACATCATCCCGGTGGCCTCACACAGCAGCGGCGGCTTAATAGCCGCAGACCACAGGTGGCGTCACGAATACAAACTTAAAGTCATCCGCCACATATTCAACTGACACCCACCAGGGCCACGGAGCCGGGCCCAGCCACCACTGACTACCACCGGACTAGTCCGGCCCGGCACCGGGTGTCCCATAGCCCTGGGGTGGGCGAGTCAGAGGCAGATGTGATCTGACCAATGAAGAGCTCGGACGACCTGGTTACAGCAGGTAGGGGACGTCAGAGCAACAGCAGATGGAGAGGGGGGAGGGAGAGACCGGAGAAGCAGAGGCAGAAGAATGGGGGCAGAATAGAGATTGCACAGGGGGGGCAGATCAGGGGGGCAGATCGGCAGGAGGCAGGGGGTCACATCGGCATCCATAACGCGATGTCCTTATGGTCCCACCGAAGACTTGGTCTAAACGTTTTTCTTTGATGGAACTGCTCGTGATAACTAAGTCAAGCAGTGCCGCCATAGACCCTATAAGTCTCACCTATAGAATCCATATAAAAAAAAAAGTTGAACAGTTTTGCAGCGCCATTTCCCCAATCACACTGGCTAACACCTGCAGATAGTTTGAAAAGGTTCGGGTATCAAATGGTACCGCAATTTCTCTTCCTCCTCCTTCTTGCTCTCATCTGGCTTCACTTTATCCAGATTAAATTTTGCCAAGGGTAGTAAATAAAAAATTTCAACATACTCATCATTCCAAATTTTTTCCCGCGTATCCTGGAGATCCCCTATGGGCCCATCAAAGCAGACATATACTTCACCCAGCACCGCATCATTCAAACTAATACCAGGGTCTGCTGACCCTGCAGAGGAACCCGTCCCCGAAATCGTGACTTGAGAAACTGCTGCATTACCACCAAGGCCACTGACCCTACCGAGGACCCCGTCCCCAACACCGCGACAGGAGACACTGTAGCAGAAACCACTGAACTGCTATCCCTATTACCCATACATGCACTAACTAGTAACCATTAACCAACCCCTTGAGGGGTTAAATGAGCCACAACAAAACACATACCAGCTAAAAAATGACCAACAAATTCACCGAAACCCTGCACCTGTGCTGCACTTCCAGCACTAACTAAAGCCTGTCTATGCTTATTCACATCAGACAGAAGAGATGACACAGGAGACACACAAGATGAGGACAAACATAAAGGGGGGTTCTCACCAGGCTGACTCTAGGCAGACGTTATGCTGGATCGGACCCGAGGACCGTCTGGGACTCCCTTGGCATCCTCCTGGATGTCGTCCTCTTCTCCTGACCCACTATCATCTTGACCTCGCCGACTGCTCTCTGTGCAGGGGGCATATAGGAGCGCAAGCCCCCCAGCTGGTACTGGACCCGGCCTGCTGATTCTACTGCTGCTTGCCGGCTGATGTGCCTTGCTTGGTGATATACCACTGACCTAAGGCATGCAATGCTGCTCTCCGGGAGTACATTATCCAAAAGGGGTGGAGCTAGTCACTCCCCTGTGACATCATCAGGCAGCGCCTGTGTGACGCCCTGTCCTATCAGGTCGTCACAGGGTATTGTGCAATCTGCCCTTCTGCACAGTATCCACCCTTCTTGGTTACGGATCCTGGTCAGTTGGTGTTGCTAACAGCTTAGCCAATCAAAATCCTAGAAACACTTCCCACTTTAACCTACCAGACACACCATTGGGGGGCCTGAAGGAAATAAGGCCGCCCACATGGGGGGTTGGTGAGGGGAAGGTGAGGAAAGTGATAGTTGAGCTTGGGGAGTTTAGCAGTGGAGAGTGAAAGGAGAGGAGGTGGAGTGGTGACTCTCGTGAGGAGAGGCCACGGAGGAGAGCTCCTCTGTACTAGGTGGCAGACGTTGGTGTGGGCCTGGTAGGAGCTGGAACCCCGGTCACAGGGGACAGTGTCAAGGGGCACAGACTGCCGAGGAGGGCAGCCGGCGGCCTTGAGCTATCACCGGGCAGGGGCCAGGGCACAATGGGGTGCGTGGACCCTAGGCCGGAAAGTAGCTTCACGCATTCTGGTAATTTACCCGATGGGGGTGAAGGCTTCAAGTGTCATCCCCAACCCGCTCCAAAATCGGGGTACTAGCGCACCGATGGGATAGGACTTTCCCAATACAGTCCAAAGAAATCCTATGTGTGAACCCTGAGAGCAAGCTCACTCCGTTAGCCATGAGGGTGAGCGGG
Source organism: Anomaloglossus baeobatrachus (assembly GCF_048569485.1). NCBI lineage: Eukaryota > Metazoa > Chordata > Amphibia > Anura > Aromobatidae > Anomaloglossus > Anomaloglossus baeobatrachus. The sequence goes on along the minus strand of NC_134355.1, from coordinate 422,319,700 downwards.
ACCCGAAGAGTTTTATACCCAAGGGTCCAACAGAGACAGAGGTGCCAAGGACTGGACCACAGGCTAACTGCAACACCAAGGGCATGGACCCAAGCGTGCTCCCTACAAGCTGCAGTGGTGCTCAGAATTCTGGTTTACAAGCTGTCGGTGTTGTTATACCTGGACTGAAATACCCCTGTTCCTACCCCAGTGGCACCCATTCACCAACCATCCCGACGGGCCCCGAACACAGACCCCCTACCCACGGAGGGGTTAAACATCAGGCTGCCACACCATCATCACTGGGCTCCCCAACCGCAGCGGTGGTCCCTCACATTACCACGCACCGTGGGTGGCGTCACGAACATTCCAATTCCCCCTGTACATAGTCCCTCCCTTTTTATCGAGTGGCCGCGCGACCCCCGGGTCCGGAGACCCCTCGAGTCACCGCGGATCTGGATCCGAGCTGCTGGCACGGGGGCGGCACACCTGTGGCCTATCGACCTCTGCTTCCCTCTCCCTGATGAAGCCGCATTTGCAGGAGGATGATTATGCCTCAGCAGCCCCATCTATGATCTAGATACTTGGGTCCCTAGTATTGCGAATCTCTAGGCCACTTTTTCTATCCCCCATATCCAGGTGGATTCCTGGTCACAAATGGGCTTTACTCCTCTATTCACACTGGATTTTCCCTTGCCTTGTCCCTTAAGTCTACTGCTTAAGTTTTTCTAATGGCAATTTGCATATACTCCAGAATGTCATAAAGAGTGATCAGCTTAACAGCAATTACTTGCAAAGTCAATATTGGCTAAAAAAATGAACTTTAACCCCCAAAACACATTTCAACATCATTGCATTCCTGCCTTAAAAGGAGCAGCTAACATTGTTTTAGTGATTGTTCCATTAACACAGGTGTGGGTGTTGATGAGGACAGGGCTAGCGATCAATCAGTCATGATTAAGTAAGAATGACACCACTGGACACTTTAAAAGGAGGCTGGTGCTTGGTATCATTGTTTCTCTTCAGTTAACCATGGCTATCTCTAAAGAAACACGTGCAGCCATCATTGCTCTGCACAAAAATGGCCTAACAGGGAAGAGTATCGCAGCTACAAAGATTGCGCCTTAGTCAACAATCTATCGCATCATCAAGAACTTCAAGGAGAGAGCTTCCATTGTTGCCAAAAAGGCTCCAGGGCGCCCAAGAAGGACCAACAAACGCCAGGACCGTATCTTAAAACTGTTTCAGCTGCGGGATCAGACTACCAGCAGTGCCAAGCCAGCTCAGCAATGGCAGCAGACTGGTGTGAGTGCTTCTGCACGCACTATGAGGCGGAGACTGCTTGAGCAAGGCCTGGTTTCAAGGAGGGCAGCAAAGAAGCCACTTCTCTCCAGAAAAAACATCAGGGACCGACTGATATTCTGCAAAAGGTACAGGGAGTGGACTGCTGAGGACTGGGGTAAAGTCATTTTCTCAGATGAATCGCCTTTTCGATCGTTTGGGACATCTGGAAAACAGCTTATTAGGAGAAGAAGAGGTGAGCGCTACCACCAGTCTTGTCTCATGCCAACTGTTAAGCATCCTGAAACGATTCCTGTTTGGGGTTGCTTCTCAGCCAAGGGAATCGGCTCACTCACAGTCTTGCCTAAAAACACAGCCATGAATAAAGAATGGTATCAGAATGTCCTCCAAGAGCAACTTCTCCCAACTGTCCAAGAGCAGTTTGGCGCCCAACAATGCCTTTTCCAGCATGATGGAGCACCTTGCCATAAAGCAAAGGTGATCACTAAATCGCTCATGGAACAAAACATAGAGATGTTGGGTCCATGGCCTGGAAACTCCCCAGATCTTAATCCCATTGAGAACTTGTGGGCAATCATCAAGAGACAGGTGGACAAACAAAAACCAACAAATTCTGGCAAAATGCAAGCATTGCTTATGCAAGAATGGACAGCTATCAGTCAGGATTTGATCCAGAAGTTGATTGAGAGCATGCCAGGGAGAATTACAGAGGTCCTGAAGAAGAAGGGTTAACACTGCAAATATTGACTTGCTGCATTAACTCATTCTAACTGTCAATATAACCTTTTGGTACTCATAATATGATTGCAATTATATTTCTGTATGTGATGTAAACATCAGACAAACACAATTACAAACCAGAGGGCAACAGATCATGTGAAAATATAATTTTGGTGTCATTCTCAAAACTTTTGGCCATGACTGTACAGGGCACAACCAGCAGGTTTGAATTCATTTAGTGGTCTGCTTATTTAGTCAGGCTTTTTGAGGGGCTGTCTGTTTATATATCCAGTGTATAATAGTACTATTTCTGTAATATATATTCTTCCCACGGTGTCCAACATTTGTTCTATTTTTTGACAACAATAGAGGTTGAAGTATTGGTATACCATTATAGCATTGCACTACTGATGGGGTTACTTATTATCTGCTGTTGGCTCATGTGTAACATCTTTGTCATTTATGTGTTTTTAACCCATCTGTTCTTTGTATTAATAAAATGTAATAATTTATTGTGATTGTTGGTGGTGTGCTCCTTCTTTGCTTTGTCTTTTCTTTTTCTAAAACACAGAATAAATGGAGCTATAATAATAAATAATAATTCTGCTTCAAAAAAATAAGTGTGAACATAAGTTACACATAACACTGAGTTTTTGGAGCAGAATCTCACCAAATCTTCCGAACTTGTTCGGTTCACGTTCGCCAATTTCAAAGTTGGTACGAGCATTTCCTTATCCGGTTTGAGGTCATGTACCTGAGCATTTTTGTGAAAACCCAGAAATGATTGGCTATGTTCGTTTCCAAAATACTTTTCTAATAATAACAGATGATGCTTTTGGATAGGATTGGATGCTTTATGATGAACGGGGGGATGTGTTAATGACGGGATTTAGGGAGAGGCCAGAAGAGAGGCGCACCTTTTTTTTCCTAACTTTATTTGTGGATGTTCCTGCAGTCAATCACGGCACAAAAAACATCCATAAGGTTCAGACACAAGGGCTTGTGTCATTGGCTGTGTCACATGTCCCTCTGCATATAAAATGTGAACATGCAGCGTCGGTGCCATTTTGATTGTTAAAGTTTAGGAAGGTGCTGCCGCCACCGCTGCTGCTAGTCAGTTAGCTTAGCTAGGTAGTTGAGATAGATAGGAGAGCAATAGTGTAGAATAGAGACATGCATTGGAGGGAAGCGTGTGCCACAAATCGACATTTCATGATATAAATAGGGATTGTTATTTTTTACTGCCTGCTAAACATTTGCCAGTGAACAATCTTGGTACATCTACATCTTTTGGCTAAAAAATTTTTTTTACACGATTTCAGTGTAGTTTTCTGCCAGGAGGTGCAAATTTGGTGCTGAAATCTGGTGCAGATATTTTAGCACCAAATTTATAGTTTCTGGCCGAAACGAGCACTGAAACTGCATTAAAACCGTTTTTTCTGCTTTTTTTCTGCCAAGAGATGCAGATTTGGTGCTGAAATTCTTAAGGGTACTTTACACGCTGCGATATCGGTACCGATATCGCTAGCGAGCGTACCCGCGCCCGTCGGTTGGCGACACGGGCAAATCGCTGCTCGTGGCGCACAACTTCACTAACACCTGTCACACGGATTTACCTTCCCTGCGACGTCGCTCTGGCCGGCGAACTGCCACCTTTCCAAGGGGGCGGTTTGTGCGGCGTCACAGCGACGTCACACGGCAGCCGTCCAATAGCAGTGGAGGGACGGAGATGAGCGGCCGGAACATGCCACCCACCTCCTTCCTTCCTCATTGCCGGTGGACGCAGGTAAGGAGATGTTCGTCGTTCCTGCGGTGTCACACATAGCGATGTGTGCTGCCGCAGGAACGACGAACAACATTGTACCTGCAGCAGCAACGATATTAAGGAAATGAACGACGTGTCAGCGAGCAACGATTTTACACGTTTTTGCGCTCGTTGATCGTCGCTCATTGGTGTCACACGTTGCGATGTCGCTAACTGCGCTGGATGTCCGTCACTAACGACGTGACGCCGATGATATATCATTAGTGATGTCGCAGCGTGTAAAGCACCCTTTACACCCTACTCCTGCCCTAATCTACACCTCCTGGCAAAAAAAACCCCATCACAACTGCACCATACTTCATGCAGTTTTGATGCGTTTTTTGTTTTTTTTTTGCCAGGAGGTATAGATTGGGTGCAGAACTATGGTGTAAAACTTTCAGCACCAAATCTGCATCTTTTGGCTAAAAAAATGCACAAAAATGGTTTTGACACCATTTCAGTGCATTTTTCTGCCAACAGGGGCAAATTTGGTGCTGAAATCTGGTGCAGACATTTCAGCACCAAATTTGAACCTCCTGGCAAAAGCCTGCACTGAAATGGCATGAAAGCCATTTTGTGCAATTTTGTGACAAGAGATACAGATTTGGTGCTGAAATTTTTACACCCTATTTCTGCACCCAATCTACACCTCCTGGCAAAAAAATGTATCAAAACTGCATCTGTGTATTTTTTTCATTTACAGCACAATTGCACTTTGTTTTGGGTTTCATACCTGCAGGCAGGTGCAATATTGTTCCTTTGCTCAACCCTGCGGGATTTAATGTTTATTTGTACCCTGTTTAGTATCCATGTTCATATTCAAATATTATCTATTGCTGATTAAAAGGTATGTTTTTTGTACTCTACCCTTGTTGCAACTAGAGATGAGTGAGCCCTAGAGGCTCGAGTTCAGTTCGGTTCGTCGAACGGAGGCCGCATTCGAATTCGGTTCGGCGAACGGCTCGACGAACCTCTCGAGCCCCATTGAAACCAATGGCAGGCAAACACAATCACATAAAAACACATTATAAATATACACATACAGCTAATAAACATTGCCATAACACTTGCCTGTCCCCGCGACGCGTCCTGCACTCTGTCTCCCGCCGCTTTTCCTTCCGATAATCACTGCGTCCTCCCGGTAACCAGCACTGATAATAGGACCTTTCCGTGATGTCAAAAAAGCATGTGACCAGTCACGTGTCTATTATCTCATTGGCTACAGACTGGTCACATGGCTAGGCGTCATTGCTAGGTCCTGTCAGTGTATCTCTCCGGTACGCCGTGCTCGTTTGTGCATCCCCGTGTACCGGCGAGATGCTCTGGCACATGGTCGGCTCCCCATTCTGCTTCCCCGTTCTATTATTCACCGGCTGCCACAGCCACATAATTAAATTCTTGACCGGGACAAGATCTCCTGAAGTTATGCTTCTTAGGCGAGCGCTCTATCCACTAGTCTACTGCCTCTAATGATAAAGATAGGCAGATTTGGTAATCTTGACTTCTGCAGTGCTGAAGTCTCTGCTGACAGCGTGATTTACTTCATTGCTACGTGGAGCTGATACAGCACGATCGTGTTCTATGGTGCTTCTGCAGCTTCATGTAGCCGAGCTGACAGTGTCGTGTGGATTACGTCGGACCTGGAGGGGTATTTGGAGATTAATAAAGAGGTAAATGAGGGTGTATTTTGTTTTTTATTCCAAATAAAGGATTTTTCGCTGTGTGTGTTTCTTTACTTTCACTTTCAGTTTAATCATAGAAGGTGTCTCAGGGAGACGCCTAGCATGATTAAACTCATTATTACCCCGATTGCCACCGCACCAGGGCAATTCGGAATGAGCCGGGTAGAGTCCCGGGACTGTCACATCTAATGGATGCGGCAATTCCGGGCGGCTGCTGGGTGATATTGTTAGATTGGTGGACCGTGGACGGGCGGTGGCCCAGCGGTACTGGACCGGTACGCAAAGAGAAGTCAGCACCATCTGGCAGGGGCTTACGGACCCCGGCAAGGCTAGGAGTCACCGTGAATTTGCCAAATCCGTTAGCGAAGGGAACCTCCTGGGTTTCCCAGCAGCCAAGTGTCGACAGAAGGCAAACATCCAACCAATAGAGGGAAACACAGTCACCGCCAAGGCTAAAGTTTCCAGGGCCAGAGCCTGCGGGCAAAAGGGGCTCCTTCAGCACCCATCCAAGCTGGGGGAGCGGGTTACCGGTGGGAACCCATTGGAACCGTTACACTACATAGGTGCAGGGAAAGGCAGTCACCATCAACCTGCCGGGAGAAACAACACCGCAGCCGTCTGTGGGACCCGTCCATCCAGCCGAATGTTTTACCGAGAACTGTGTCCTCATCATTGGCTGAGTGAGTACCACCGTGCCGTGCGGCACAGCGCTGCCCCCGCGACCCTGCACCTCACCAGGCCCCGTAACCCGCCTGCCATCCATCCCTACCCCATCACCGGGCCCCGGGACAATCAACCCCTACCCACGGAGGGGAGAACTAACATCCAGGCTGCTCCCAGTCATTGCTCCTGGGATCCCCGTCCAGAGCAGCGGTGGTGTCACCAATATCACCACAACCGTGGGTGGCATCACGGACAATAAATCCCCAAAACCAAACCCCTTTTCACTCACGGGCGAGGAGCGCCGCTCGAGTCCCCGGGATCCGGCCCACCGCCCGAGCCACCACCGAGCAGCAGCAGCCGCAGCAGCAGCGGCCGGACCCGAGCAGTGGGAGAGCGCAGCGTCCCCTCCTCCGCCCGCGACAGTTGCCTAGCCTGGGCCTTTTTTTGTGACCAGAATGGATGACCCACCTCACGTTCTCTGCAAACTTTGCAAATAACAACTCAGTAGGGGCAGAAATTCCAATAATTTGTCTACTATATGCATGAACCATCACATGACCAACCAAAATGTATTAGTCTAGGAATCTTACTGTGATAAATGTGACTTAGCGGGCATCCTCTACCACCCGGTGCCCCATCAACCACATCTGATGCTTTTTCCTTCTTCGTCCCCCTAAAAACTGTTCTCACTCAGGTTTCCACCTGCAGAACTTTCACTTGTTTAGCCATTACACCCGGGGTGAGTGAGAGCCTGTCAGTTGTTACGGAAGTGGACATGCCTGTGGATTTTGACCTATCTCACAGACCAAGCACACCATATGTTTTGCAATCTACCATAACCTGCTCCTCCCTCGCTGTCTTCAAGTTTGTCATGTACAACCTACTCCGCCCTTTCTCAGCACACCAGCCAGCCCTCAATCCCGCAGTTCTGGTCACGGAAAGGATTATTTCCTCCTACACGTGCCAAAGCTAAGAACTTGAACTTCACCATATCCAATCTGTTGGCCACAGAAATGCTGCCTTTCTACCTGGTGGATACAGAGGGTTTCTGAAAGCTGATGGCCATTGCTGTCCCTCAGTACCAGTTGCCCAGTTGCCATTACTTTTCTAATAAAGCTGTGCCTGCGTTACACCATCATGTCGCAGACAACATTACCTGTTTCCCAGGGATCATTTCACAACTGACACCTGGATGAGCAAGCATGGGCAGGGGCATTACATCTCACTGACTGGGCACTGGATTACTCGGGTGTCTGTAGGAGCAGGAGGGGAAGGGGCTGCTTCCCAAGTCTTTAAATCTTCAAGGCTTGTTAGAAAACCCTCTGGATCTACCACTTCCTCCACTGCTCCTGGTTCTGCCTCAACCTGCGCCCTCAACCTCTCCCTTAATGTAACACGCATTCCAACAGTGCAGAGAGAATGCCCCGACCACCATACAGAGCAGCTCAACACAATCAGGCAGTGCTGAAATTAATATGCCTTGGAGAACGCAGTCACACAGCTGCAGAGTTGTGGACTGCTACCGTGTTTTTCCAAAAATAAGACCTCCCCCAAAAATAAGGCCTAGCAGGGATTTTCAGCATTTTCGGAGCTAGGCTTAAATATAAGCCCTTCCCCGAAAATAAGCCCTAGTCGCGGATCTATAATGAAGTGTCCGTGCAGCTAAAAAGGTTACAGATACTGCAGGACACTTCATTATAGACAGCGGCACCCGGCAATTACACTCACCCGACACTGAGCGGCAGGACCTGTAGCTATCACATTCCCACACACATCAGCTCTCATATACACACACACACACACACACACACAATCAGATCACACACACAAGATCTCACACACAAACATCGGATCGCACACAATCAGATCGCACACACAAACATCGGATCACACACAAACATCAAATTACACACACACACATCGGATCGCACACACATCGGATCGCATACACATCGGATCGCATACACACTCACCTTATCCAGTGACACCGATCTCTTCTTGCCGGCAGAATCCTGAGAGGCAGTGCGGTGCAGCGCGACGAACAGGACCTGCGGCGGGACACGTGACTTGCTTCATTCCCTGTGGCCGTAAGCGCTGGATGTGATGTGTGCGCAGTGATCAGCTGTGTGTGTGTGTGTGTGTGTGAGATCTGCCGTGTGTGTCTGCAATCGGCTATGTGTGTGTCTGCGATCGGCTGTGTTTTCTGCGATCGGCTGTCTGTGTCTGCGTTTGGCTGTGTGTATCTTTATTCGGCTGTGTGTGCCTCCGATCTGCTGTGTGTGTGTGTGTGATCGGCTGTGTGTGCCTGCGATCTGCTGTGTGTGTGTGTGTGTGTGTGTGTGATCTGCTGTGTGTGTCAGTATGTCAGCTAGCAGCAGGGTAAGATGGCGTGCAGCACCGACTGGAGATCACAGGGAGGACCTGGGAGCCACGCAGAAGTCCTGGTCTGGTGAGTATGAGTCTCCTGGGAAGTGGGGGGGGTCTGCTTTTTTGGGGGGGGCAAACTTACCCCCAACCGTGTTTCTCCAAGAATAAGACCTCCTCCCAAAATAAGCCCTAGTGCTTTTTTGGGGGGGCAAAAAAAATATAAGACAGTGTCTTATTTTTGGAAAAACACGGTATCCAGGCCGAGAATGGCTATCTCCACTGAACCTGGAGCCAGGGAAGGCCATGTGCAATAACTGTGTGAACCTGATGGCGGCCTTATGCCTGGCCAACATCACACATGTGCATTGCATGGCTCATGTCCTCAACCTAGTTGTACAGCAATTTCTAGACCACTATCCCAGCCAGGATGCACTGTTGCAAAAGGACGGTTGCTGTGTATTCACTTCCACCATTCGCATCCCTTGGCTAATTGACTTGCATCGCTACAAAGGTCTTTTGGCCTACCGGTTAACCGCTTGATATGGGGTTTCCAAATAGTTTTTCGCCTCTAGTGCCAGGGTTCTGGGAGCACCAGCCCTATGCTTCTCTGTCATCTTGCGGTCTCTGGTGAAGTTAGAAATGCTGGTTAAGGCATTGTTACAGGGTCGATCCCATGCATCCATGTTGCAGCGTTCAACTGTTTGTATTCTGTGCCACTTGTTCCACTTTTCCTGTTGTCTGACTTTAATTTTTGGAAATGTGGAAACTCCAAGTAGGGTTTCCAAATTGTTTTTTGCCTGTAGTGCCTTGAGTCTGGGAGCAAGAAGTCTAATCCTGTCACTCATCCTACCTCTTGAATTTAAAAATGGAAATGCCGGGCAACATCCTGTGTGTTACATGGACCATACCCGACTGCTGTGCAAAAACACTATGGGGCAATTTGAGGGGGCATGGGGAAAATTGATGCCACTGTCTGCCTGAAATGTTTTTAAATATCGAGACCCCAAGATGGGTCTCCAATTTGTGTCTTGTCTGTACTGGCAAGGGTAAGGGAGCAAGAGGCCTAATCAGTCACTCATCCACCTCTTGATTTTAAAAATGGATATGGCACTATGGGGCAATAGGGGTGGGGGGGCAGTTGATGCCATTGTCCTGCTGTTTGCCTGAAATGTTTTTAAATATCAAGACTCCAAAATTGGTCACCAAGTTATGTCTTGTCTGTACTGGCAGGGGTGTGGGAGCAACAAGCCTAATCCTGTCACTCATTCACCTTTTGATTTTAAAAATGGAAATACCGGGCCACATCCTGTGTGCTGAATGGACAATACCTGACTGTTGTGCAAAGAAACTATGGGACAATGGGGGTGGCAAGTGCAATTGATGCCACTGTCTTGCTATCTGCCTGAAATGTTTTTAAATGTCAAGACTCAGAGAGGGTCTCCAAGTTGTCTCTTGTCTGTACTGGCAGGGCTCTTTCTTATGTCAATAGTCTAGGAAGCTAATGGCTGTGTCACAACAGTGGGACTCCACTGTAAATCATATTTTTGCAGTTCTGGAAGCTTTTTGACTCCCCTAAAGGTGTTTTCTCTGACTCCCATTTAATCCAATGGGGTTCGAAAATGTTCGACGATCTTTGGAAAGTTTGTCAAAGATCAGCGAATCGAACTTTGAAAGGTTCGCTCATCTCTACTCAGGTGCTCTGAAAATGAGATCTGTTGTCAGCAATCTGTTCCAGCAAAATTTACATTCCAAATACCAAATGTCACTACTACCCTTCCGATCCCTGCTTTTGGCCAAACAGACGTTTTGATTACATGTGGGGAATCTCCACACTTAGAAGAAAGTGGGTAAGAAACTTTAGGGTGCAAGTTTTAATGTTATCTTTTGTAAAAGTGAAAAACTTGGGCCTAAAGCAACATTTTTGTTAAAAAAAAATGTCAATATGACAATCTAATATTAACAAATTCTGTATAGTATCTGAGAGTTCAAAATGTCGCTGTACCCCTGGTTAAGTGAAAATATTGGGGCTAAGGGAACATTTTAGAGGAAAAATTACAATTCTTGTTTAATTCTACTTTGCATTAATTCCTGTGTAGGACCTGAATGGTTTAAAAATTCCTGACAGCAGTTTTGAAGTATTTGAAGGGTGCGGTTTTAAACAAAGTATCATGTTTGAGGAGTTTCCGATATATAGGCCCCTTAAAGTCCATTTAAATCTTAATTGGTTTATGAATAAACAGGTTTTGTAAAGTTCTTAAAAAAAAATAGAAATTGCTGCCAAACTTTTAACCTTTCTTACATCCTAAAAAATAAATATGACGTTTGAAAAATGATGTAGATGTAAAGTAACCAAAAGAAAATTGCAAGTTTTTCAAAATTTTCTTCCAAATTGCTATATTTTCACAAATAAACACAAAATAGTTTGCCCTAAAATTTCCTTCCAACATAAAGTACAATGTGACACGAATAAACCTTCTCAGAATCACTGAGAGCCTTTGAAGGGTTCCAATCCAGAGTTATTACCATAAAAAGTGACACTGGTCAGATTTCCAAAATTAAGTCATTAAGGTCAAAATTGTCTCTTTCACTAAAGAGTTAAAAAGTCCATATACCAGGACATGATCATAACAACTTGTTGCAAGCGTTGGACACATGTCTTACATAGAAATGAATGTTTCCCAAGGATGTTCTTTTAAACATTTATCAGTTGCTACATACTGTACTGCTGAGCAAGCCATGGCTCAAAGGATTTGAAGCCTCAAAGTAAACAATGAATAGAGTATTTTTTTTCCATTTTTTACAGATATTCTCTGCTAGAAATGTTTTTTTTTCTTAAATATGCTCATCTGAAACATTACAAGCTATCATCTAGACAAAAACGTCCTACTGCCTGGCCTAGATTGAAGACACGAGGGCCCAGGCCCAGCACCACAGGCAGCCTTTCTATAAGTGTATTCAAGAGCTAACCCTCAAAGCACTTTATTCAGAAGATAAGCATAAATCTGTCCCCGTCTGATCTATTTTTATGAACCGACTTCATGGATGTTAGAATGTGTTTAAAAAAAAAGAAAGGAAAGGCTGTTGAGCTGTAAGGATGTAATAATGCACTGTGTATGTCAAGAATAAATACTCTTTGAAGAAATAAAAATCTATGAAACACCAAGAGAGAGAGTGCAAGAATGTAAGTGACTCTTGACGTGACGAGGTCATAAAAGGAGCATTCCTCTTGTAAGAGGCTTCGTGGCCCCTCATCTAGTACGGCAGAGTATTATATTTTATGAGAAGTAAAGTAAAAATGTCCCAAGTGTTTGATATCCAAACACAAATTTTACAGAGTTCACGTTTGCTGTATTTATTTAACATTGTTTGTCTTCTGTTGGGGACGTCTGATTTAAGTGTTTAAAGTGAAAGAGATGGATCACCATTAATTGAAAACGTACAAAGGAAAGTCATTGATACCTTTTGGTTTTCACTTTGCTCTTGATGTCTTCCTGAAACAAAAGATGATATCAGCATTCGTTGATGAGTATGACAGTAACTAGTTTTTTATGTAAATAAATCAAGAAGGACCAGCATCAAATGCTGTCAGGCAAACCAAGCTTTTAAAATCTTTAGCAAAAGGTGATGTCTAACATCATGTAGGAATGGCGCCAAACAATCAAATACATTGTATCAAGTTTTAACCAAATTGTACAGCCAAATTGTCTTGTTAACTAACTACATTCAAGAAGCATAGACATACACGATGTATTGTAGTCAGTATGATTTCCAGCAATGTATACTGTATATATGGTGTGCCAGAGGAGCATTTCTATCTAAGACACCTTACCTAAGAAAGCCAATGGGCATCCTGTCACATAAGAATAAACAGTATACGCAGAAGTGTACATGACATCATATAACAAGGCTAAAGCAATGCACATATATAGATCTTATTTAGAGCTTTACATCTTATACTGAATATGATATTAGCCTGTCATGATGACTATGTGAAAGTAAGGAACTGGGGTTCCTAAGCTGTCCCTCAAGCTAGGGGGCCTATGATATCCTTAACTTCAGGGATATTCTTGATGGTGGAGATGCCTGAGTCTCGTTCCTGACCCTGCTCTTGACTAGGCTTCTGATCTGACTCCCTCTCCCCTCCCCCTAGGGAGGGACAGGACATGAGTATGATGAAACCACAGATACAGCCAGGGGAAAACCAAAACATTGCCACACATCACACATACAAAGGTAAAGACAATAAGAGGTTCAAGAGGAAAAACAAGAGCAGGAAGGAAGCTACAAAACAACAGGGGTAAATTTCACAACCACACCAAGCAATGAGCACAATTTTAACCAGTAAGTCTAAAACACCCCACCACACAGTCCAACATAGAATAAACTATCGCTGGCATGGGTGGCAGGTTTCAACCAGCATAAATAGAAGGGGAGCAGATGTGATAGGCCTACCCTCAACATGTGACCAAAGGAGCAAGGAGACCACCAGAAATTAACTCTTGCTTGCCTGCCTTGGAATCAGCACACAGCAGGTGGATGCTGAGTCTGCCTGTGTTGATCCCAGACACCATAAAAACCATTAGGAGGAGTGTCAGAATTTGCAATCTGAACAGCGCCTAATGCTGCAGTGACAGTTGGCAAAGTTTGTGCAAAACTCCGTGTGACACAGCCTCTTCAAAGAGAACGAGGACAACAAAGCTAAGGTCACTTATTAACTTTTAGAATGGCTACATCCAATATCAACCCTTTGACGAACCTTGCCATGTGACTTTGGTTAGAAAGCCAAAACAAAACTTCATTTTCAGAATTATAATTCAGGGACTTGGCCCCTCATCAGACCCCTAAGCAGAAAATCTCTTTTGGCTGGGTGAGAAGCCTCTGACAGTGGGTTTAATGTGCAAAGTTTCTCCTTTTGGAGAATGAAAAGTGGGTGTAAGGAGACTTATAGGCCATGCAATGCTCTTCTAGGAATTCAAACGTGCAAAAAGCCCCTTCAGAAGGAGTACAGGAACTCTAATCATTAGTAAAGTAATGAATAAGGACTTTCCAAATATGCCTTTGATATGATTTTATTAGACTATGAATTGCGTCCTTCATTATAGTGTGTTCACACTGAGTTTTGCAGTGTCCATTGGAGGTATTCATTAGCTGGGTTTCCCAATACCTTAGACCACTGACAGTTTAGACTGTATAGGCATAGAGTGACACACATCACCCATCAACCATCGTTGTAAAAAAGTAAAATGCATGTTATACATTTTTACTGAATGCCTCTGTAGAAAATGTAAAATATCAGACACTCTTTTGGCCTTTGCTAAGTAAATAGGGACCCAAGGTTACATGTAAGTTATGTACAGAGATTTCTAAGCGTATATAGTAAATGGAGTGCAGACCACCGTAATGTTTTGTTATATCTTTAATATAAGACAGGTTTCACAATGTATATTCTTAGGGTGTTATATAAATAAATACATAAATATAATTCACCGTAAACAAATAGTGTGAAATCATGATGATCCCATATGTTTCTTTGAAAATCTCCAAATTTACTTTTTACAAACCATCTTTCCTATTCTTGTGTTTTTTTCTTCTAAAGTGGATTTGTTGTGTCAGCAATTCATCACACGAGCCATGTATACAGAGTGACATCAAAAAGTGGAATGGTCTGCTTCAATATATGTGCCAGATGTACAAAGGACAAGTTGTACATACAGTTTTTATTGAGAATAAGAAACTAAATGTGTGTTTCTTTATTTAATGAAATGTAGGGCAGTGTGGGGTCATCTGGTCTACTTTGCTTCATCATACTCTTCTTCATGTCCACCCTAAAGAGTGTTTTTAAGCACAGATATTTTACTTAGCTCCTTCCTCTATATCTTACAAATTGTACTATATCTGTTTGCACAAGTGAGTAACACCTGGTTTGTGATAAACATCAGTTAATTTTCTAAATAATTCACTTGAGTAGAGTTTGTATCACACATTGGAAATTATAGCCACGTGTGTTTTTGTTAGTTCCACTTTTCCTAAGAGCCCCATTTTTCCATTTGTTTGTCTCTCCGTATTTTAAATTGGTCACTTAATCCAGAACTAGTATTTTATTGCCTTATTGTTTAGTTAAATCTGTCACTGTATCTAGAACTAGTATTTTATGGCTTTATTGTTCAGGAGATGTTTGGCAAAGTTCCCAATAATAATTTTGAAGCATATTCATTGATATTGTACTCCCACACATACTAATGCGGGCGTCACACGGGGCGATAAATCATGCCATCGCAGCCGCCCCCGTCGTTTGTGCGTCACGGGCAATTTGTTGCCCATGGCACACAAAGTCGTTTACCCCTGTCACACGTACTTACCTGCTGGACGACCTCGCTGTGGGCGGTGAACATCCTCTTCCTGAAGGGGGAGAGACGTTCAGCGTCACAGCGACATTACACAGCCGCCGGCCAATAGAAGCGGAGGGGTGGAGATGAGCATGATGTAAACATCCCGCCCACCTCCTTCCTTCCGCATTGCCGGCGGGACGCAGATAAGCTGTGTTCATCGTTCCCGGGGTGTCACATGGAGCGATGTGTGCTGCCACGGGAATGACGAACAACCGGAGCACAGAAGGAGGAATGACTTTTTGAAAATGAATGACGTGTCAACGAGCAATGATAAGGTGAGTATTTTTGCTCATTCACAGTCGTTCCGAGATGTCACACGTTACAATATGTCTGACGATGACGGATGTGCATCACTAACGACGTGACCCCGACGACACATCGCCCGATATATCGTACCCTGTGACGCCCGCATAAGGGTAGGGTCTTGAGATCATAGCAAAAATAGTTCTGATTTTCATCCAGAAAAGTGGGGTGATTTTTTTCTCACTTGTCATCTGTGTGCTGTCCTTGTGTAAGGAGGGGGTCAAGGTTCTGCCTCCCCTGCACGCATAAAAGTTTCTTAAGTGTATTAGCCAGAATGGTGAGTGGCCACTAGGTGGCAAAGTGGCCCAGTGACTGCTTTCCTGACACCTCGTTAGATAGGAAGGGTTAAATAAAAGGAGTGGGAGAGAGTATAAATAGGGTAGGATGTAGAAGGAGGACAGGAGAGTCCCCAGTAGGATAAAGAGACAAGAAGCCCAAACATTAATTGGAAAAGATGCTAAGGGTTGATTTTTGACACCAGACACGCAGGGTCCTGCTCCCTACAGGACTGGTTGTAACTGCGTCCCCACAAGAGGAGTTGAGTCCGGACGGTCGGGGTGGCATCTGTTTTAATGGACAGAATACCCAACGAATTCCCCTGCGAGACAGAAGGTCAGTGGACTCTTAAAGGAGAAGAGTAGGACCTGGCTAGAAGCACGAGCAGAGGAGTGTTTTCAGAATAAGCCCCTTCAATAGCACAAGCTAATTCCCTGTGGGTGGGATAGAGTTGGCTGAATAGATTTTTTGAATCTGCCAGTGAAGTATAACGTTAGACAGGAGTATGAGTGGCCTAGAAGCATTCGAAGAAGTTCAGGTACCAGGAAAGTGGATGGCCGGTAAATTGAATTGTGAGACGGCACTTAGAGGGAACCCCGTCAGGGTCAGAAGCGGTGCCCGTGTAATACGACTTAAAAATGTCTATCTATTGGTTGTAAGTAAAGTTCCACTAGTTAACAGAAGCACATCGGTGTCAGATTTATTGTCTCCCTGGATGAATGAACTGTTGCGAAAGCATCACTGCAGTGGAGTGGTGACCAGGACGCAAGGCATTATGGAACAGCTGCGCTGCGGCCTGGAAGCCCCTGCAAACAAGACTACGTTGCCTCTCCTAACCAATCTATACTTGTACAATTTATTTTTTTCTACAGTAGTAGTTATTGATCATTTACAGGACCATTTACAGTTTCCTATGTTACAGAATTTTAATGTATCTGTAAAAATCAGATGCCATACTGTGGCATACAATTTTTTCCAGTACTCATAGACCTATACCCATATGATTTCAGAGTCAGATCACAGCATGCTGTAATTTTCTTCACAGTCAGATTCTGTCAGTGAAAAAAAATCGGTAATGAGTACTGCCCCATTGAATAACATGGGTCTGTGTGCTATCCGGATAGCACTTGTCCGATTTATACGGTAGTATGAGAGAGTTGTAATACAATTTTCAGGGATCTCACTGTTCCAGCTTGTGGTTTTTTTTCCATGTATAAGAGTACAAGAAACATAAATATGAGAGATTCACTTAACTGTAAATTAATTTGTTTGGGGTTTTGGAAATTTGGTGAACCGTGCTAGCTTAAAAATTATTTGAATTAGCATGAATCAACAAAAAAGCTTTCCACCACCATTTTACACATTGTGGAAGATTCCATCAGCGAAAAGAAACTCACATGAACTTGAGCAAGGCTGGGCGGGCTTCCCCAATATGCCTTTCAGTTATCATATCACATGGTATAACACATCCAATTAGGAGGCACTATTGTAGCCTGTATAAAAATTAAGTCAGGGAACACAGCAGCCATTTTGGGGTGAATCTAGACAGTGTGTCACAATGTGACTGCAGGATAGAGAGGGACAGAGAGCACCTATACTGTCCCTCAGGCAAGTGGACCCTAGGCTATCCCTGTCCTCAGGTTTACCCCTAATGATGTAAATGCCAGAGTTTCATGCCTGGCTATACTTCTGACCAGAGCTAACCTGTTCCCCCCCATGGGAAGGATGCGGAAGGAGTATGATGGAAACATAGATTTAGACATACAGGAAAAAACAGAAACTTAGACACACTGCAAACTCACAGTAACAAACAGAAAGAAACTAAGGAGAAAAGCAAGAGATGTAAGAAAACAACAAAAGGACAACAAGGTTTAACACCATAATTCACAACAACCACTAGTAATCTGGATCAAACCACCTCTGCAGTCCAGCATAGACAAGCTATAGCTTGCACTAATGGAAGTGTCCAGCCAGCATTTATAGGAGGGGAGTTAATATAACTGTCTCTCCCATAGCATGTGACTAAAGGAGATTAAGAACCAGATCGGCAGAGATTAAATCTTGCTAGCCTGTCTATGAACTACAAGTATGTGGATCAACACTCCGTGACAGCATCTGTGATTGTCTATTATTTTAACAATAAAATAAAACAACAATACAGAGAAAACATTTTTTGTTAGATATAAAACACATTAGGACTCCATCTTTATTATGCAAAAAAAAACCTCCGACGTAGTCCAAAGGCGGGCGAGTATCTACAGCTCTACAACAACTGTGCAAGCAGATAAACACAGGTCTGCTCACACAGACTCAGCTGAGAGCTGTCACAGACTTCACCCGAGGTGAGGCTGGTCAGCTGTGCCCCCAGGTAACATCGATAATTTAAAAAAAAAAGTGGGGGGGGGCTCCTGCCGTATTTTGATCACCAAATAGGTAAAACCAGGGAGTGGGGGGCTGGGATTCTGAGTGTGGTAAGGCCCAAGTGTTCTTGGCCCCCCACGCTAAAAACTAGCCCGCAGATGCCCCTGGAAATGGTGCATTGTTTCTTAGCACCGTTTTCAGGCACTTTACCCGGCTCATTAGTGGCCGTGATGACGGTGGCACGCTGGGTAATAAAGGGGTTAATTCCAGCTTTGTATTCTCAGCTGTACTAAGCCCAAAATTCATGGTGTCATGCCAAATTAGACATGGCCACCATGAATTTCTAGTAAACAGTAAAAAAAAACACAACACAGACATTTTTTTTTATTGGAAATAAAACAAAAAAACATTTAGAGACTAAATGGGCGACTAGATGGGCGAACCCGAACTGTAAAGTTCAGGGTCCGTACCGAACACATGGTGTTCGTGCACACAACCACAAACACGAGCTTTCTGGGACGTTTGTGTTACAGTTCGTGCAAGTGTTCGGATTCAGTAGCTGTTAAAAAACATTCTGATCATACTTACAGGTCCCGCGACGCGTCCTGCAGACTCTGCCTCCCAGCGCTTCTGCTTCTGCTTTCGTCCAATCATTGCTGTTCCCCCCGGTAAGCACCTCTGGCTGAAAGGACCTGCCGTGACGTCATACCCATGTGACCAGTCACGTGGGAATGTTGTATTACCTAATTGGCTACAGATTGGTCACGTGAGTATGACATCATCACAGGTCCTGGCGCCCTGTGATGTGAGTGTTATCGCATCATGGCGCACAATCTCCCGACGGTAGCGGGTCAGCTGCGTGTATTTCCACAGCTGAGGCGCTCCTGTCTGAAGAGTGGGATGATGCACTGTGAGATGCAAGTGCAATCATTCCGTTAATGTCAGCCTGCTGCATCACTCCATAGCGATGCAGCAGGCTGACAAGGCTCTCTGTGCTTCTCACTGTGTATAGACTGTCTGTGCACAAGATGCAGCTGACTTTGCTGTCCCTGTGGATCACGTCAGACTAAGGATTTTTTTTATAATAAAGGTGGAGTCTCTAAATGTTTTTTGTTTTATTTCTGTTTCCTAGAAATTCATAGTGGCCATGTCTAATTTGGCGTGACACCATGAAATTCGGGCTTAGTACCATCTGAGAATACAAAGCTGGTATTAACCCCTTTATTACCCAGCGAGCCACTGCCACCATCATGGCCGCTGAACGAGCCAGGTAAAGCACCTGGAAATGGCGCTAAGAAACAATGAAACAATGCGCCATTTCAAGGGATGGCTGCGCCCTGCAGAGAATCCCAGCCCCCCGGCTGCCTGGCTTTACCTGACTGGCGATCAAAATACGGCGGAAGCCCACACATTTTTTTTTTATTTTTTTAAATAAAAAAAAAATTAATGGGTTTTCCTGTATTTTGATTGCCAGCCAAGGTAACGCCAGGCAGATGAGTGTGGCAACCCGTAGCCATCTGCTTTATCTGCGCTGAGAATTAAAAATACCGCGGAGCGCTGCGTCATTTTTTTAATGATTTATTTATTTTTACAGTACTGTGATGTCAGGCAATTAAAATACAGGGGAGCCCATTTTTTGTAGTTATTTAAATAAATAATAATAAAAGAAAAATACGTGGGCTCCCGCTGCATTTTTTTGTATTGCTAGGTAAGGGTATTCCAAGCAGCTGCTGGCTGCTAACCCCAACTGCTTGTTGTTACCTTCACTGGCTTCGCCATATTTTTGTATGCTAGCCAGGTACAGCAAGCAGGTACGGGCTGCCCCCAACCCCCAGCTGCCTATTTGTACCCGGTTGGGAACTGAAAATATAGGGAAGCCCTTTTTTAATTATTTCATGAATTTCATGAAATAAGTAAAAAAAACTAACATCGGCTTCACCCCATTTTTGTGTCCAGCCAGGTACAACTAGGCAGCTTGGGATTGGAATCTTCAGCACAGGGTGGCCCAAGATTTCTGGGCCCCCCGCTCTGAATTGCAGTCCGCAGCCACCCCAGAAAATGGCGCTTTCATAGAAGCGCCATCTTTTGGCGCTGTATCCAACTCCTTCAGTGGCCCTGGTGACGGGTAGCACGCTGGGTAATAAGGGGTTAATACTAGCTTTGTTTTACTAGCTAGTATTAAGCCAGAGATTCTTGGTGTCAGGCAAGTTTGACCCGGCCATTAAGAATCTCCAATAAAGGGTTAAAAAAAAGATACCACACAGAGAAAAAATACTTTATTAGAAATAAATACACAGACACACTCAGGGACTTCATGTTTATTACTCCCTCTCACCCCTCCACGATCCTGGTCTTCTGTCTTCTTTCTCCTTCAACCCATGCAGCTCTACTATATCAGACAGCACTGCATCGGAGGAAGAACACTGCTGCTCCCCGTGCAGTCTAATCACTCAATGAGTGATCATAGGCTGCGGGTTGGTAAGCGGTGACGGCACCGCTGTCACCGTTGCAATAGTAACCTGACAGGTGGGTTACCATAGCAACGGTGATTTCTGATCACTCGATTCCCAGCGCCGCTATTCACAGCTATTCACGCCTGCATGTGGGCTGACTCTGTAAAGAGTGCCGACATACAGAGACGGGGAGACGAGCATGTGCCCGAGCATCTCGCCGGTACATGGCACTCGCCGAGTATACTGAGTACAGAGATGCTCAGGCGAGCACCGCATACTGGCAAGATGCACTGCCAGGACCTAGCATGACGTCATAGCCATGCGACCAATCTGTAGCCAATGAGATATTACACACGTGACTGGTCACATGCTATAACATCACGGAGGGTCCTATCATCAGTGCTAGTTACCGGGAGGGCACAGCGATGATCGGAAGGAGAAGCGGAGGGAGACAGTCTGCAGGATGCGTTGCGGGACCTGTAAGTATAAGGACAATGTTTATTATTAACTGTATTCTTTATTTACAGCCCTTTGCCTCATCACATAACTGTAAAGTTCAAGTTTGGTGTTCGGACGCAAGTTCGCGTTATATCAGAACCCAAACACGAACTTTACAAAACGTTTGGGTGAGTCTCCCGAACTCCGAGCATCGGGGGGCTCATCCATCCCTATTGGAGACTCCATCTTTATTATAAAAAATCCTTAGTGTGACGTAGTCCACATGGAGAGCAATGTCAACTCTGCTTCATCGCTCTATACAGACAAGTGTCTCTACATAGCGGGATGCAGGCTGACAGTGAGGGTATGATTCCACTTGCGTATGTCTCCTGGTGTCCAGAGTCAATCCCCCCATGACTACTCCCCCTTTGGCACTCTGCTTGGCGTAGTTGGCAGGATTAAGCTTTGCTGTCGGAAGATCTGAGTGAGGTGAACAGGCATGAGGAACATTGAAGATAGTGACTACGGTGTGGTATTTTTAGGCAGGGGGCAATATCCATGATTCTCCAAGCCTGAGAGTATGAGCCCTCCAGCTATTGGCTTTATCTTGCTGGGTTTCAAAATTGTGACCACATGCCAGTTTTTATAATTATTTATTTCAATACTTAAAAAAAAAAAAAAAAAAAAAAGCCGCATATGGTCCCTCATATTTTGATACGGAGCCAAGATAACCACACGGCTGGGGGCTGCAACCTGTAGCTGTATGCTTTAGCTGTGCTGTATATCACAATATGGGGGAACTCTATGCCAATTTATTTACCTATTCATTTTTACACTATAGGTGTGTAGACAGCGTGTGTGATTCCAACCAATCTCAGACGCGGTCCCACAGGGTGGGAGTGTGGTCTGACTGCAACCAATCACAGATGCCAGACTGCCAGTGGGTGGGGAAAGCAGTGATTATATATGAGGATTAATGAGCGGACCCAGAAGTAGTGTTACAGCCGCGAGGGAGACTCAGTAAGTATAACGGTTCTGCTCCAGTTCAAGTCCAATCCTGAACCGTATTTTTTAAAAACAAACCTTGAACCTGCCGAACCAGAATATCTGTGGTTTCACCCAACTCTAATCACATCAATTACACCCCACCTTCTCATGACACTGGAGATTTTTGGCACTTCTTTTCAATGGTATCTGCTATATGAGTGTGCGCTGTTTAACGCCTGTGATAGTATTTTCTGTCCTAAAGAAGAAGTTTTATACTTTGAAACATGTAGATTCAATGAACTACTTGGATTATACCTACCTGGCTTGTCTTCTTTACATCCTTTGCATCTTGTCCATCGGCATTGCTAATAATCAACACTTTTTTTTCCTGACATACATTTCTGCTAAGTGATAATACCCCCCAAAATAATAGTAATTCCCCCTTAGAGCCCCAGTCAAAACTAATAATGCACCCATCAGTGCAACACTCCACTGCTTGCTTCTCCAGCAGGACACTTTTCAATGAACACCTAAGCAGCAATGAACACCTAAGCTTCTCCATAAACAATTAAGTAAGATCCGGCACTCAAACTTGTAGAATTTGTAAAAAGAAAAAATTTTATTATTATTTTTTTATTATTTTTTTGACAGGCGTAGTATTCTGTGTGACAATCAATGTTCAATATAACGTTTCGGTCATATGTGACTGTTGAGGAGGACCTTTCCATCAAATACTTAATTAACCTCTTGACAAGGGATTGTGGGAAATATGTTGATTTGCCTTACATAATTCAGGTTTCAGATCATACACATGACACAGATATAAAGATGGCCGCCATTTCCTGTTATCCACACCTTGCTTGGAATGCAAGGAATGTCCAGATGAAAGAAGATACCATATAAGGGAAGACCCCTGGTCAAGCTAGAAGACATCACAGACCAAACCATCAGCATGGATGCACCAGATGACGTCCCTCCTATCACCATGGTTTCATCCACTGAAGTCAGACCCGCCCATCAACAGCAACACGGATCTCCCCATTGGCTAGCCCATGAACTGTCCCACTAAATGTGCATATCTAAACTTGTGTCCGCCCCTAGCCTATATCAAGAGGACGCATGAGTCTCCTCAGTCTGTTTGGTGCCATTTCTACTGTGACCAAGAAGGGTTTTCATATCCGACTATGTCTGGTGTGAATTCTTTTATGCATGCACTTGGCCCATATCAATTCGGCCAGGCAGTAGGCAACTAGTGATCTCTGGTTAAGAGTTCACCCTAACATTATTGGTGCCCAAAGTGGGGCCAATAGACGGAGACACCTGAAATCCTGATGAACCGGCAACTGGAATGGCATGACGTGCTGGACACCTCAGGATATTGATCACTTCCGAACGAGAGTACGGTAGGTCTGCTGATTTTTCATAATCTGTAGTCTTCCCGTGGTCTCGGTGGGGTGTGTGGCACTGATTGCCTAACTGTGTCCGGTTTGTTGGGGTATCTGTTGACGGGCAGACGGGTCTCACGGCTATTGGCCATATTAATCTCGGAAGAACCGTCACATATTCAGGTCACATATTCAGTTGCCTGCTGCCTGTTGTGTATTTGTGAAGAGAGCATGTGGGTTTATGAGTTCTGCTAGTTGTCGCCTGTGATATGGTTTGTGGTTCTAGTGGAAACTTAAGTAGTTAATACGGTTTGGTACAAGACCTAGAGATATAGCGCAGGTTTTAATTGGTCAGGTTAGGCACGTGTTTTTCACGGGCTCTCAAATTTGTTGATATGGTAAAGGATATTGTCTGTGGTATAGTATACGGTTGTCGCCTGTGGTACAGTTTATGGCTCTGTGAGGAAATACGTGGGACTGCTGGTACGTGGTAATCTTGGGGCCTAGCGCAGTGTAGCGTGGAATGGCTGGTACGGATACCATTGGGGCATAGCGTTTAAGTTGCGCATTGTGGCTGGTACGTGGTAGTCTTGGGGCCTAACGCTGGAAGTGAAATGGCTGGTACGGATACCATTGGGGCTTAGCGCAAGCAGGGGTGATACTAGGTGGTTTTTTATTAGGCTAGTTGTAAGTCCTCCAAGAGAGGCGAATCGGCCGGTATAGACACCTTGTAGTCAGGGGTGATACTAGGTGGTTTTTTATTAGGCTAGTTGTAAGTCCTCCAAGAGAGGCGAATCGGCCGGTATAGACACCTTGTAGTCAGGGGTGATACTAGGTGGTTTTTTATTAGGCTAGTTATAAGTCCTCCAAGAGAGGCGAATCGGCCGGTATAGACACCTTGTAGTCAGGGGTGATACTAGGTGGTTTTTTTTATTAGGCTAGTTATAAGTCCTCCAAGAGAGGCGAATCGGCCGGTATAGACACCTTGTAGCCAGGGGTGACACCATTGGTGTCTTTATGAATTACGGACCATGTAGAAACTGGGCAGGGACACCGTGACGAGGCGCCTGCTGCAGACTTAACAAAAACTTTACTTAGTGTTCAAGTTGTGTGTCAGTTGTGAGTCATCTAGTCCTGTGTTTGTTGGTTTTGTTGGTGTTGTTTATCTTGAAAGAAAGATGGAAAAATTGATGAAGCGGTGTCTAGTTGTGGTCAGAAAAAATCCGGATGAGTGGACTGTGTTGAGATGTGAGGACTCTAGGCCGCAATCCTGTGATAAACCATGTGCTAGTCATGAAGGCAGACATTTTAGGTAAGATTTTAAAATGGTGGACGAAGCACATGGCTGAGGCATGATTGAGACAAAGAAAACAAAGTGAGTCAGGGGTTTGTGTGAAGAAGACCATGTGCTCTGTAAATGTTTGAACAATGGATTGGATGGAGTATTATATACTTAGACAGAAACATGAGTGTTTTTAACTGTAGTTGGATCAGGACTGTAGATATCTGAATGTGTGTATATGATATATATAAATGTATGTGTGGTGTGTATGTATAAAATCCAGACTATGGAATATAGGGGAAAATAGTTGAGAGAAAAAAAAAAAAAGTTTACCTTCCCCTCCCCCCAGATGATGCTGCAATCCCAACAAAGAGAAGGAAATCACGTGCTGTGGAGCCATTTTCTACAGGCCTCAGCGCAGCTGACAAAATTGCAGCCACTGAATAACATGAAGTGTTAGTAAATGTTTATAGCACTAAAAGATGGAATTTTTAATGATTGGGTAGTTGTGGAAGACACTTAATGTGGATCCGGTGTGCAGGTTGGATTGAGTCAGGACAGTCACAAGGAGCAATATCTTATTAATTAGTAAGCAATAAAATAAATAAAAAACAAACCTTTAAATAACATACCTTTGCAGTAGAGGTCATGATAAAGAAGTAAATAATAAATATTTCCGTTATGGATCTGATAGATTTATCCTGAGAGTTGCATGTTTTAAAAAAATTAAAAATAAACAAATAAATCAATAAAAGAAGGGAAATTTGACTAGTCTCCTGCAGCTGAAGAAGCTTCTTTCCATCTGGTTTTGGGGGGAGGAGCAATCTTAAAAACTTGCGGAACAGGGTTTTTTGTCTCCCCTTGGAACCTATTGTGGGCCTGCTGTGAGAGGAGCAGCCCAAACATGGTCATGTTTTTTTTTTTTTTAAAAAAAAGAGCTTTCTGCATTTAATTCATTGCAAATTATACTGGAAAAAGGTATAATTTATTTTACTAATTTTATCCTAAAGGAATAAAACTTAATTGTGTAAATGTTTAGATTTATTGGTAGATACAAGAGCATGGGAAGCTGTTTAATCAGATGGATTTCTATGGTAAATCAGCATTTTATAAAAAAAGTAATAGTATTTATGGACAGAATTATCACAGAGATGCTGAAAATTTCCTGATAATTTCCTCAATTTTGCAAATATGAACGCCTCTATAGCCAGAGGTTGTGTTAAGTTATTAATATTATTGTTGTTAATAATAATGATAAAAATAATAATTATTAATAATTTATTCATAATTCCAATAATTTGGTTTAAAGGTATGTGGATGTTTTATGGCATTCTGTGTTTTATATTTAATGTATTGAATCATCTGTTTCCTTTTTATAGAAAGAAAGATTGTAATGCAGATTTCTGTGGTTCAAGCAAAGGTTGAAAAGCCATTGAAATAGTTTGCTATTATAAGGGTCTACATAACATAATATTTATTTTGTTCCCGATTAGGTACAATCTACACAATGTGACTTTTATGCCTAAATGTAGAGCTCTGGGGCCACACACTTTTTGAATCTAATTATGTTTTGGATAATGGATTCAAAAAGGGGGGGAAGATGATGTGGAAAAATCACATATTATTTAAGGTTTTAATTTGTTCATCGATTGGGTTTTTCTATTAAGTGTTCTTTATATTTTTATCTGTAAGGAGGATACAGCAGACAGACATATCTCATGATTGCTCTGATGTAACAAGAATCGTCAGGTTTTGATCATGTCTCAGATGAGCCCATTGCTAATGCAGATTTTGAGTTTTTCCGTAGATGGATCCAGATACCAAGATGCTGGTTGATTCTGCATTATATGCTGAGGTTACGCAACATGAGGTAATAAAAATCAAACCACTCCCATAGGAGAACGAGTTGAAGATTTGCGATCACTGTGGTTTGTAGAGCGGAAAGGTGTAAGATAGTCAAAATGTGGATATAGGCAGCAGCCGGAGGAGATGCTCGCACAGGTGCACAACAAAGAAGAATGGGCCTAGAGTTGAGAGTCCAATGCAGACCAGTACCTCAGTGGCTCCTGTCACGTCGTCCGTGACATCTGTCACTCCTTGTGTTCTTAAATCCTTACAGGAACAAGCGATTCAGCAAGAAACGGCGTGTGAGACGCAGGGAGCCAGTGACTGAGGAAGGTCTGTGGATAAAGGGCGGTAAGCTTTCTTTGCCATGAAAGCTCTACTCAATAATGGCCCAGGTAACCCATGTGACAAAGGTGTTGGGATGGACAAGATATGGGCGGCAGTACCCAGGTGGCCAGACACATCCAGTCTTGTAAGACGTATGTCTCTTAAGGTAGAAAAACTGTAAAGACCTCGTAGAAACACCCCCCTCATCCGCTCTACTGCTCCGGTGATTGCAGATTAGTCATATACATCTACCATGAGTAGGCTTATATGAGTTTTGTGCGTATTGTGTGCATTTCTTTTCAGGCCTGCTCTGAAACATATCCAGTATGGCAAGCGTTACTGCTAAAAAACTCATGATGCTGGTGGTATGTAAAGATGGAGTTCCTAAAAAGCGGTAAAAGTGCATATCCTATAGCAGAGGTCACTATAGAGATCAGTACCTGATGAACCCATCTGCCATTGTGAAGAGGGGAGAAACGCGTTGGGCTTCTTTCATGCTAAATGTCTGACAAATATGCATTTATTTTATTAGCCTGAGTGTGAATTGTACAGCGGAGAGTCTGTGATTGGACGAGATCTCTTCATGACTTTACCTGGCCTTATTATTATTATATTTATACAGTGGGTACATGTTATACATGTGAGATATTTAATTTCTTTTAGGGTTTGGTCCTTCAATTTTGCTGTATCATATTGATTTAAGCTACCAAACAGCTATGTAAATACAGAGTGTGAATATTTAATCTTTGGGAATGAATTGGATATATATAATTGCGTACTGACGCCTCTTTATCCCCTGTATCTCACGGTTTCTATATTCCCTCACTGACATTAGCAGCATGTATTAGCTTAGCAGTGTAGGGATAGGGAGGGTGAGCCGTCGGGGAGCGGGGGCACCAATTCGCCTTATAGGGTGCCGACCTCCGCTGCGAGGTAGGGAGAGTTTAGGGCTATTGCCCCAATCCCTGCCCCCTCCTTTATTGGAATATTTAATTGTGTCTATAGTCACATAAGTGTATGTTGTTTGGAATTTTAATGATTATAACATAAACATGTAACGATCCACAAGATAATGGTGAACGCTGCAAATCATGTAACAAATGTTCGTTTTCCTTAATAATTAGATCTTTATATAAGGTATTTTTGGTTTAGTACCTAGAACGTGATTATATTTCTCACAGATACTGCAGATACAGTGTGATATCCTGACCAGTGATGTATGCGCCGTATACAACTGCCTATATAGTGTGTTATATATGTGTATCCTCCAATTTCAGATCCTAAATCAGTGTCAGGAGCATGTGGTCTCCAGCCAGGAGACTGGGTGATCCTAAAAAGACAAGTCAGAATGATCCCTGAGTCAGAATCAGGTGGGCCGATCCAGCTTATCCCAACCGCAGCAACTTCCATGAAGCTTGAGGGAAAACCCAGACAACAGCGGCTGTAAAGAGTCCATCGTACCAGCAGAATGAGGGTCACTACACACATAGTGCTGGATTATCTCACATAGAACCTTATGGAGAATTTCTAGATTGAGGGTGAAATATGGGAAATAACCATGATAAGGGAACAATGGGTACAGGAACATTATACAAATAAGGGCTCATGGTAGAAAAAAATATTATCTGACCTGAACCAGCTCATTAGTTTAAGGATGTAAGTGACGTTTTAAGGGTAACATACACTTGCAGGTAACTGGTATTGTTGGTATTTGAAGCCGTAAAAGTGCTACTCTGTGCTACTGAAGGTAATCGGATCCATGCATAAGGGAAATCTTGTTAAAGGCCTCCTGGTGGTAGATTAGGGACCCAAGACAAGAAGAGATCCATTAGTGTTGTGATACAATTAGGTGTATTAAGGTAGAAAAGTCTCGAAGACGCGGACAGCACTTGGATATTGACTGAGAATCAGTCTTTCAGAAACAGTAACGCTAAAAACTGCAGCATAACGGTAAGAAACTTATTCTTACAATTGCCTTACTCTTTCTAATCGATTAATCTCAAAATCTGAGTAAGCTCTTCAGCATTAAATAGTCTGTTCTAAGGACTGGGACATTACCTGTGCCTCTGTGAACTGTGTGTACGGGATGCGATCAACTCTCTGATCAGCAGTCTGTACCAGCGGGGGCAAAGGCTTAGCATTGCTTGTATATCGGATAGAAAAATGAAAACAGGTTGCAGTTAAAGCATTAGAGCTGATTTGTTAGAGGACCATGGTAGGGTCAGAAGGTTAATAATGTATTTAGGGGGGACTGTTGAGGAGGACCTTTCCATCAAATACTTAATTAACCTCTTGACAAGGGATTGTGGGAAATATGTCGATTTGCCTTACATAATTCAGGTTTCAGATCATACACATGACACAGATATAAAGATGGCCGCCATTTCCTGTTATCCACACCTTGCTTGGAATGCAAGGAATGTCAAGATGAAAGAAGATACCATATAAGGGAAGACCCCTGGTCAAGCTAGAAGACATCACAGACCAAACCATCAGCATGGATGCACCAGATGATGTCCCTCCCATCACCATGGTTTCATCCACTGAAGTCAGACCCGCCCACCAACAGCAACACGGATCTCCCCATTGGCTAGCCCATGAACTGTCCCACTAAATGTGTATATCTGAACTTGTGTACGCCCCTAGCCTATATCAAGAGGATGCATGAGTCTCCTCAGTCTGTTTGGTGCCATTTCTACTGTGACCAAGAAGAGTTTTCATATCCGACTGTGTCTGGTGTGAATTCTTTTATGCATGCACTTGGCCCATATCAATTTGGCCAGGCAGTAGGCAACTAGTGATCTCTGGTTAAGAGTTCACCCTAACATGACCTTCTTCACATTATTTCACACTGTAAACATGATAAACAAAAACAAACAAAATTCACATCATTTTGTAGAAAAAAATGTTCCCTTGTTAAATGCATGCATAATGAAAACATATATCTCAACAGGGTGGAAGACATCAAGACATCAAAACAGGAACCGACTAAATAAAAAGGGAACATAAAGTCCATATATGGTGGCATATTTAATTTTCAGATAACAAAGAAAAAGCACGGATTCCTATAAAAAACAGTAGCATATATAACAATCAATGTATGGTAGGAAAAATTTAATATAGAACCACTATATAAGCTTCTCCAGAGACTGGCTCCTTCAACATGGAAAGTATAGAATGAATTACAGCCGACATTAGAATGAGTGAAGAGTGGAAATTTAAAGCAGAAGGGAGTAGCTGCAGCTGAAATTACAACTACCTGTGAAATAGCAGCAGGATAACCTTAACCCCTTCAGCACTAGATGGAATTACATAAGCTCCAATTCAGGGTAAATGACAAGAGGACACTAAAGAGGATCTGCAATCAACTATATGCTGTAAAGGGTGCTTTACACGCTGCGACATCGCCAACGATATATCGTCAGGGTCACGGTGTTTGTGACGCACATCCGGCGTCGTTAGCGACATCGCAGCATGTAACACCTCTGAGCAACCTAAAACGATTGCAAAAGAGGTAAAATCCTTGGTCGCTCCAACACCAAAAATTATTGACAGGTGAGTAGCGAGGTTGTTTGTCGTTCCTGCGGCAGCACACATCACTATGTGTGACACCGCAGGAACGAGGAAACTCACCGTACCTGCAATGAGGAAGGAAGTAGGTGGGCGGGATGTTTGGCCCGCTCATCTCCGCCCCTCCTCTGCTATTGGGCGGCCACTTAGTGACGTCGCTATGATGCCGAACAAACCGCCCCCTTAGGAAGGAGGCGGTTCACCGGTCACAGAGACGTCGCTAGGCAGGTAAGTAGTGTGACGGTTGTAAGCGATGTTGAGCGCCACGGGCAGCGATTTGCCTGTGTCACACAACCGACGGGGGCGGGTACGCTCGCTAGCGATATTGATACCGATATAGCAGCGTGTAAAGTACCCTTAACCCTCTGATCCCAGATCCCCCTGAGATCACATCAGGCTGTGACACACTAATGACAGTAATAACATGAAATTACAAGAGAGAAAGGATATTCACTTTTCTCTATTTTTACTTATTTTCCTCTATAAAAAGGTAATAAGAATGAAAACTATAACAATTAAATAATACTGGTTTTGTTTTTTACTTCACAATGATCCCACCTGCACCGAAATTGTTTTTTAGGTCCAGTCTCCGCTGTGGTCATTTAGGGATTTGAAAACCTTCATCCTGAAATGGTTTGGTGATTTTCTGTGAAAATATACAGACAACTCTTAACTTTCCATTTGTTGTCAAGAGTTTTCCCATTGAGATTCTTTGTTCTAGTCTATGCGTGTAGACTCTCATTTTGTCAGCTTAACATAGCATTGACGTTCAAATCTCTAAAATGTTTTCGAAGCTTAACCTTGTGTATTAGTTTTCTTTTTTAATTTGTGATGCACCTAATTTTGTGCCAACATGTTAATCAGCATTATAAAGGATGTAATGCAATTAGCACAAAATGGTTTCCTGAACTGAGCTGCTGATTAACATTTGTCGGACATATTGAACTTTTTGACAACTGTTTATCTATTGTTTTCTGAGATTCTTTAAGATCGTACCTCTCAACATATGATTGTAATTTTCAAGGACATTTGTTGGCAGGTTACCCCAAGGCAGACACTCAGCATGCTAGTTGAATGTGACATTAATCATCGTGCTAATGTTGGTTTTAAGTAATTGTTAACTTTTAGTATAACAGTGCCTGATGTGAATTGGCTTTATGTAGAACTCATAGTTTTCATACCAAAAGAATGACAGATTCAACTTAATATAATTCCAATCCTCAGTAGAATAAATTGAGGAAATTACAACACTTGTGACTTAACTTTTCGTTAATGTGTAATGATAAAAAAGACACAATCAAGCCTAACCGCTTCCTTCAAAAAATTATTGAATCCCAAAAATTGGTAAAAAAATGCTGCCTTGGCCATCTAGCTCTGTTTATTTTGGCTCTGTTAAAAGCCAACTATACTTTTGTACTTTTTTTTTCAATTTTAGCTTCATGGCACATTCAGACATCTGTGAATCAAGTAAGATGTACAAATTATAGACCATACTGCTATTCACATGTCCATGTTTTATGCAGCCCATGTTCCTTAAAAAAAACCCCACAAAGACATGTACGTTTTTTGATTGGAGTCAAAGATTTAGGGGCACTTTGCACACTACGACAACGCAGGTGCGATGTCGGTGGGGTCATGTCGAAAGTGACGCACTTCCTGCGTCGCTCTCGACATCGTAGTGTGTAAATCCTAGATGATGCGATTTACGACTGCAAAAGCGTGTAGCGTCGGCGAAAAACATAATTTCGCTGACGCGATGGTCCGATGTTGTTCCTCGCTCCTGCGGCAGCACACATCGCTGTGTGTGAAGTCGCAGGAGCGAGGAACATCTCCTACCTGCGTCACCGCGGCTCCCGTCGGTTATGCGGAAGGAAGGAGGTGGGCGGGATGTTTACATCCCGCTCATCTCCGCCCCTCTGCTCCTATTGGCCGCCTGCCGTGTGATGTCGCAGTGACGCCGCACGACTCGCCCCCTTAATAAGGAGGCGGTTCGCCGGCCAGAGCGACGTCGCACGACAGGTGAGTGCATGTGAAGCTGCCATAGCGATAATGTTCACTACGGCAGCTATCACAATGATATCGCAGCTCCGACGGGGGCGGGGACTATCGCGCTCAGCATCGCAGCATCGGCTTGCGATGTCGTAGTGTGCAAAGTACCCCTAATACTACCCATACAAGTCTGTGCATCTGACAAAATCAGATAACGTCAGTATACCATCCAAGTGGTGTCCCAGATAACCCTTTCCTGACATGACGAATTTTCAGTTTTGCGCTTTAATTTTTCCTTCCTCTTCTTCCAAGAGCCAAAACTTTTTTATTTTACTATAAAATGTACTGATCAGTAGGAAAAAAATCTCAAGTACAGCAAAATAATGGAACAAGCGCAATTTTTCACATTTTTATAGCATTCATAATATGGGGAAATTGACCTGAATATATAATTTTCTAGGTCAGTACGGCGATACCAATCATGCAAAGTTTGTATTTAAGTGGTGAAAAAGATGCGTAAATTTGTAAAAATAAATAAAAATTGCTCATGTCACCATTTTTCTAGAGTCGTAATGTTTTTAGTTTTCGGTGATGGAGCTGTGTGAGGGTGTGTATTTTGTGATCCTTAACTAATGTTTTTAGTAACACCTTTTGGGAGTAGATACAATCTTTTGATTACCTCTTAAGAATTTTTTGCCCTGTTGAAAGGGCAAGAAGTAATAATTTTTTCTCAGTATCATTTACTGATTGGGTTAATTCATGTTATATTTGATAGTTCAGACGATTATGAACATAGATACTCACGTGGTCAAAATTGTTCGTACCCCTCGTTTAATGAAAGATAAACCCACAAGGGTCACAGAAATAACTTGAACCTGACAAAATTAATAATATATAAACAATATGTAAAAAAATGAACAAATGAAAGTCAGACATTGCTTTTCAACCATGCCTCCACAGAAATAAAAAAAAACAAACCTCATGAAATACTGTAGACCTGGACAGAAATGATGGAATCCTTAACTTAATATTTTGTTGCACGATCATTTGAAGCAATCACTGCAATTAAACGATTTCTGTAACTGTCAATGAAACTTCTGCACCTCTCGTCAATTATTTTGGCCCTCTCCTCAAGAGCAAACTGCTCCAGTTGTCTCATGTTTGAAGGCTGCCTTTTCCAAACGGAATGTTTCCGCTCTTTCCAAAGATGCTCAATAGGATTTAGGTCAGGGCTCATAGAAGGTCACTTCAGAATAGTCCAATGTTTTCCTTTTAGCCATTCTTGGGTGTTTTTAGCTATGTGTTTTTGGGTCCTTATCCTGTTACAAGACCCATGACCTGCGACTGAGGCCAAGCTTTCTGACACTGGGCAGCACATTTCTCTCTAGAATCCCTTGATAGTCTTGAGATTTCATTGTACCCTGCACAGATTCAAGACACACTGTGCCAGATGCAGCAAACCAGCCCCAGAACATAACAGAGCCTCCTCCATGTTTCACAGTAGGGACAGTGTTCTTTTCTTGATACTGTATGCTTAATTTTTCCATCTGTGAACATAGAGCTGATGTGCCTTGATGCTGATGTGCCTTGCCAAATAGTTTCATTTTTGTCTCATCTATCCATAGGACATTCTCCCAGAAGCTATGTGGCTTGTCAACATGTAGTTTAGCAAATTCCAGTCAGGCTTTTTTATGATTTCTTTCAACAATGGTCCCCTCTTTGGTCATCTCACATGAAGTCCACTTTGGCTCAAACAACAACGGATGGTGCAATCTGTCACAGATGTTCCTTGATCTCGAAGTTCACCTTTAATCAGTTTAGAATTTTTTCTGGGCTCTTTTGTTACCATTCGTATTATCTGTCTCTTTCATTTGTCACCAATTTTCCTCTTGTGGCCACGTCCAGGGAGGTTGGCTACAGTCCCATGGATCTTAAATTTCTGAATAATATGTGCAACTGTAGTCACAGGAACATCAATATGCTTGGAGATGGTCTTATAACCTTTACCTTTAACACACTTGTCTTTCTAATCTCCTGAAACAACTCTTTTCTTTACTTCATCTAGTCCATGTTGAGTGTGGTACACACCATGTCACCAAACAGCACAGTGAGTATCTGTAGCCCTATATATAGGCCCTCTGACTGATTACAAGATTGTAGTCATCTGTGATGCTAATTAGTGGATACACCTTGATTTAACATGTTCCTTTTGTCACATTATTTTCAGGGGTACCATCATTTCTGTCCAGGTCTGTTTCATGAGTTTTATTTTTTTTAAAATTCTGTGGACGCAATGTCTGACTTTCATTTGCTCATTTTCATAGATATTTTATTTATTATTACTTTTGCCAGATTCAAGCTATTTCTGTGACCATTGTGGGTTTTTCTTTCATTATACGAGGGGTACCAACAATTTTGACCATGTGTGTAGCAATACCAAATATGTGCAGTTAAAAAAAACAAATTAAAAAAATGATTTTTTAATTTTGAATGGGGGAAAGTGAGACGGTGGTTAATTAAACGTTTATATATTTTGTAAGGTGGCAGCAGGACAGGTCTGTGACGGGTGGCATGTGTTACTGAGGTGGCAAGCCTTGGTGTTATATGACCCAGAGAAGCAGGCTCCAGCACCTATGCTGAGAGGTGTTTTTTTAATGGGCCCGGATTTTGGGTCCTGGTTTAGGAATGACCACTAGAGCTGGGTGGGACTGACAATCCCTTTACCCCCAGTTCCGGGATTTGTAATGAGCAATTAAGTTCATTCACCTGTCTTATTTGTTGTCTGGGAGTGGAGGTGAAGACACCTCCGTTATTCAGTTCTGCTAGAGGCTGACTGAGTCTGAGAAAGTGTGAGAGACCTATATGGACTGTTTTACGTACTGGGTTTTTATTTCTACTTAATGCTGCAGAAAGGCTGCTTGTTTTCATTCCCTGTAAGTTGATGGACTTTAAACAAATTTTCCTGGTTTTTATATAAATCACTTTGTCTGTGCCTACATCGACTGCTGCCAGTGAGTGAACCCCTTACAATTGGTGCAAATCCCAAGAAACACAGGTGTTTGCTGGTTTAAGTCTCTATGTCTTGGGTAAAGGTAAGTTCAGACACAGGCGGGAAACATGGATGAGCTGATTAAGCAGCTGGTCTGGACAATATTCAACAGCAGCACGAGTTTCAGCAGTGGTACCAGCAGCAGATGGAGCTCCTAGTAAAGGCTATTGTAGCGCCCCTGAAGCTATCAGGAGCTACAGGGAACTGCATCCTGTCAAATATGCAGGGCCTACCCCAGGGACGCAAAAGACCTCTGCCGGTAACACCAAAATACATATGTAATCCCAGTTTTTCCTTCCAGGCTAGGGTTGGACCCAATGGATGGCCACCTAGGGGTGGAACCCATCCAGTCCACTAGACGACAACCAGGGAGGAGGGGTCAGACAGTCAGTAAGTGGAAGTGAAAGGAGACGGATGAAACGGTACTGACGGGAGTGTGTAGCAGTGACCTGTTAGGCTTGGAGGGCTCCAACCAGAGACAGGTGCAGGGGACGTAAACCACCAGGTCACCACACCAGCACTGGAACTAAGGGGATCAGTGGTCAGGACCAGCCTCCACCGGGTTGCAAGCACCACCATCGTGAGTAAAGAACCAGTTAGACTGCAATCCCTTGTGTGGTCTACCTTCTTTCTGCCCCCTGGCGCCCAGCGCTGCTTGCAGAGGGCCACAACATCCAGGCTGCCATTAACATCAGCCCCAGTGGTGAGAGTCTGTACAGCGGCGG
Organism: Anomaloglossus baeobatrachus; assembly: GCF_048569485.1. Lineage (NCBI taxonomy): Eukaryota > Metazoa > Chordata > Amphibia > Anura > Aromobatidae > Anomaloglossus > Anomaloglossus baeobatrachus. The sequence goes on along the minus strand of NC_134355.1, from coordinate 422,283,804 downwards.
CTCCATCCAAATAGCCGCAACCCACAAGTGGCATCACGATACAAACTTTATTATAATCCCTGTAAATATCCCCTTTGAAAAGCAACCCCCCAGGGTCATGGAACCGAGCACCGTCAATTACACCTGTGACACTCCACAGCAAAACCAGGCCCAGGACCGAGTACCCCATAGCCCTGTGGTGCAACACTATCCACAGCAAGGAAACTACGCAAGCCAAAGCAATGAGACCCAGGTGAGGAAGACCGTAAGAGGGGCATTGCAAATGGTGACTCCATGTGATGATGTAGAAGCATTCTTATATATGTTCAAGATGGTGGCAGACCGGGATAAGTTGCCTCCAGAACTATAGAAAAAGTTCTACTCCACTCACCTCTGGTGAGGCAAATGTTGGCCTAGGCCCTCACTGACCCTGAACTTACCCTGACTGGTGAGTAGGGCAGCGAGACAGTAGTCCCACTACTACAATAAGACAACACAAGGAAGATAAGACAGATGGATGGGAAAAGACACAACAAATAGTAATGCAAAGTTTCTTCAGCAGAAAAAATTCTCAGCTGCAACTAAATTGACACCTCAGCTTCTCCAGAGACAGGCTCTTTCAAAGTAGACTGTATAGCGATGCTATCACTGGCATGGAGTAAAGCCAGGAATGGGTAAATATAGGCGAAGGTTGTGATGACAAGATGATACAGCTGTGGTAAAGCAATTAGTAATCTTAGTTAGAGGGGAAAGAGTGCTTAATGCTTTCAGTATCAACTAAAAGTACATCCACTCCAATACAAGATGTTACTTGCAGACATGACACACTTGTGATAATACTACAGTTTCTGAGTACGCACCAAAGTCAGGGTACTGACATATAGACCAAAATGAAGCAGGTGGGTGTAACGCCTCTACCAGTGTCCCCACGCTGTCCTGTCCCCCTCCCCCAGTGGGGATGCCAGCACTGTCACCTTCCTGTCTGTCCAGCAGTAGCTGCCCCATCTTTCGTCCATGCTGATGTCTCTCATGGCATGCGCACGCCACACAGACCTCCTGGGAATGGCCGTAGGGGGTGCGCGTGGACATAACCCTTTTCTTAAAAGAACAAAATTCCCTGTCCTGGAAGTGCCTCTCAGCTCGGTTGAGAGGCATCAGATATTTAAAGCACCTTTCACTTTATGGAGGTACCTGGGCAACAAGTTCTATGTGTTGATAGTAGGTCCATTGTGCTGCTGGTGTCATTTGTGCTGCATGCTGTTGTTGATTCATATTTGTGTTTAAGTGCATTACAAATCTGCTGCTGCAACTATCCATGACCGACAAGTATCCATGCCAGTCACCTATCACGATATTCGCTGCTGCTGCTGCTGCTGCTAGTAAACACATCGGCCGCTGCTACCACATCCATCCATTCATCTAAGCCAAATCCATGACACCAACTGCTGCTACTGTTTCTACAACCATTGATTTTTTGTATCCGTGGTGCCAACTGCTGAAGTACCGTTGATTCCCTGGGGCTGCCCTCTGTCGGCTAACTACCAGAGTGTGTGCCTATTGCCATCACCGGTGGCTTTAGTGAAGACTCAGTGGCTATTCCAGTTCACTCCTCCAGGCCAGTGTTCGGTCCCTTTGGTCCAGTGGATCCACTAACTCCATGCTTGCTCTGCGAGCATAAAAGTAGGAAGGTGCATTTAAATTTTTGGCTATGCCAAGGGTGCACCAACTGCTTGTACTTTTTTGAAAAGTCCTTCTGTGTTGACAGAGTCCTTTTAATATTGCAATGTACAGGAGAAGCTTTGTATCTTATTTATTTATTCATACAGAAAACTACTGGTGAAACACACTGATCAAACACTGATTAAAATTGGATCAAAAACAGTGAAGAAACTGACCATTTATTGCATACATGAAGAATTACTGATGTCTGAATGAAGCCTTAAAGTCGTGTTGAAAAACAACAAAGTATAGTCAAAGGAGCATATGGCTAAAAAAGTATAATCCTTTCACTGAGATACACATTAAATCAATACATACCAATAAAGAACTGATAAGAACGTAAGATACACAGAACACTGGGACTGAAGTGATGAAATAGTAAGGTACAATGGGTATATAACAATATATGGCTCTCAAAAAAAAAATCAAAATACTAATAGTATGTGCAGCAAAAGGATAAGAACCATAGATAGTGTAAAGGACCTTTGTGGTCATGTCAGGTACCTATCCACAGTATTACTACTTTATTTATGAAGAGTAGCACAATAAATCTTGCTCATCATGAGGAATAGCCACAGCTTGCTGCCATGCATAGAATAAATGTCACGACGCGCGTTTTGCATATTAATTATGTTTCTTCATCAGGGAAGGTGCGTGCGCACAATGAACAGCCCAAAGAATGACAAAGCATATAAAAAGACTAAACAATCACTGATCTCGGGGAGATCAGCCAGAGAAAACACTGCCAGCAGCCAATGAGGGCGCACAATACAGTGAAATCGTATGTGCATTGCCCCCTGGGAAATATGCAAATCAAAAAAGTCCATGGAGCCTCTGTTAGGAGTCTCAACACAGAAACTAGCCAGATATCCCTCCGGAAAGGACCTAGCCAAGGAGTGGCTCTTTTTAGGAAACCACCATAACCACCATATGAAGTGGCCCTTTTAGTCAATATTAGAGATGAGCGAACCAGCCGCGGTTCGGCTCGAGCTCGGTTCGCCAAACCGAGGTCCCGTTCGAGTTCGGTTCGGCGAACGTTCGACGAACCGAACTCGAACCAATAGGAAATAACACATACACAAACACATAAAAACGCATTATAAATGTACACATACAGTTAATAAACATTGCCATAACACTTACCGGTGCCCGTGATGCGTCCTGCACTCTGTCTCCTGTCACTATTCCTTCCGATGATCGCTGCGTCCTCCCGATAACCAGCACTGACAGGACCTTCCGTGATGTCATCAAAATAGCCATGTGACCAGTCACGTGGCTATTATCTCATTAGCTACAGACTGGTCACATGGCTTTGACGTCATGTCCTGTCCTAGGTCGTGTCATTGCACTCTCCGGTACACGGTGCACATTTGTGTATCGCCGTGTACCGGCGGCATGCTCTAGCACACGGTCGACTCCCCATTCCGTTAGGGACCGGCTGACACAGTCAGTCATTAACGGAGATCTCCGTTGCCATAGCAACGCAGTTAGCGGTGACGTCACTGCTAACCGCGGCTCCGGGAATCACATGATCGGAGCACCGTTGCTATGGTAACGTGTCTGTCAGCGTTACCGCTGTTACCGCTAACAGCCAGCAGCGCTGATCTCTCACGGAGTGAAGGCTGCACGGGAAGCAGCGTCTTCCCCCATGCAGCAGTGATGGAGCAGAGCTGCATTTGTTGAACGAGAAAGACAAAAGACCATGGATCGTGGAGGGCTGACAGGGGGTAATAAAGATGGAGTCTCTAATGTGTCTGTGTATTTATTTCTATTAAAGTATTTTTTCTCTGTGTGGTGTCTTTTTTTAACCCTTTATTGGAGATTCTTAATTGCCGGGTCAAATGTGCCTGACATTAAGAATCTCTGGCTTAATACTAGCTAGTAAAACAAAGCTAGTATTAACTCATTATTACCCAGCAAGCCACCCGGCTTCAGGGCTGTTGGAAGAGTTGGATACAGCGCCAGATGATGGCGCTTCTATGAAAGCGCCATTTTCTGGGGCGGCTGCGGACTGCAATTCGCAGCAGAGGCGCCCAGAAACCTCGGGTTAACCTGTGCTGCGGATTCCAATCCCCAGCTGCCTAGTTGTACCTAGCTGGACACAAAAATGGGGCGAAGCCCACGTTATTTGTTTTTTAATTATTTCATGAAATAAGTGAAATAATTAAAAAAAACGGGCTTCCCTATGTTTTTGGTTCCCAGCCGGGTACAAATAGGCAACTGGGGGTTGGAGGCAGCCCGTGGCTGCCTGCTGTACCTGGCTAGCATACAAAAATATGGCGAAGCCCACGTCATTTTTTTGGTGGGCAAAAAACTTCTGCATACAGTCCTGGATGGAGTATGCTGAGCCTTGTAGTTCTGCAGCTGCTGTATGCTCTTTTCCATACAGACAGACAGCAGCTGCAGAACCACAAGGCTAAGCTCTGGTCTGGTATTCTCAGGGTGGGAAGGTCCATAGTTATTGGGTCTTCATAGCCTAAAAATAGCAGGCCGCAGGCACCCCAGACGTGGCGCATCCACTAAATGCGCCAATCCTGGCGCTCCACCCCAGCTCATCCCATGCCCCGGTGCAGTGGCAAACGGGGTAATAAATCGGGTTGATACTAGCTGTAAAGTCACCTGAGATCAAGCCCAGCAGTTTGTGATGTCATGGCGTCTATTAGATACACAACATCATAAACTGTCAGTACTAACAAATAAAATCAACAAAAGAAATTTATTTGAAAAAACAGTCCCCAAAAGATTCCCTCTTTCACCAATTTATTGTAAGAAAAAAAATAAAGGGGTCCCACGACGACTATGGACCGTCTAGAATATGGGGGGAGACACTCAGGGAACGTATCCCCCATTTTCTAGGAGTGCAGACCCTTCATGTGAGGAGTGTGGGTGCAATGAATCTGCACTCACTCTCCCCGGGTCCACAGCAGCAGAGTCCATGTCGTAATGGTTGCTACCAAAGCTGCAATGCCCTGCTCATGAGGTAAGGGCATGCCTAATCAGGAGAACTATTCTACATTTCCAAATATTGGTATTTGCTGATATTATTGCTATTCCACCTACTATATATTGGGGATAGGATCTTGGAGATGGAATACCCCTTTAAGTCCAGTTATCCAGCTGAATGAATACTTAACAACAGAGCTCGCTATTTAGATGTGTTTTCTTGTGGCGTATAACGGACTCTCATGCTTGGTAGTCGTTCAGCAGGGAAACTATAAAAGCAAATCCCACCATTTGGAAATGTAGTATAGCTCTCCTGATCAATTATGTTCCTTACCTCATGAGCAGGGCATTGCAGTAATAATAATAATTTATTCATTTATATAGCGTTATTAATTCCATAGCGCTGTATGTCTTTGGAGTGTAGGAGGAAACCGGAGTACCCGGAGGAAACCCACGCAAACACGGGGAGAACATACAAACTCCTTGCAGATGGTGTCCTTGGTGGGAATCGAACCCAGGACCTCAGCACTGCAAGACTGCAGTGCTAACCACTGAGCCACCGTGCCGCCCATTTAGCTTACAGATGCATAACCACCACTCACTGTGTCTGAACACAGGAAGCTGAGCTGACAGCCGCTCTGTGCATGCGGCAGCGTCTATTGTGAAGGAGAGGGCCGTGGGGGGATCAACGCTGCACAGGTACCGTGGGACTCCGGGGAACACCGGTGGGGTTATAGAGGGTGACCTTGAAGGTCTGGGGAGGAGTTTTCGCATGGCACATGCGACAGAAATCAGAGGAGTAGGGTGAATGCGGCCGGCGCGCTGCTGTGCGCGCGGCCATCTTGGATTTCTGGGAGGGCATCAGGGGGGGCACTTTGGCGACACCGGGGGACCGGAGGACCAGGGAGGAGATTTATCATGTTTGTTCATGCCAGATGGGAGATAAATAATTTTTTACCGACACTGTCATTTACTGTAACATGATCATCGGTATACGGTGTATACCAGTGATCACGTGAGCGGGGACCGGAAAAACCGTCCTGAATCAGGATCTCCAGGGTCTCAGCTAGTCCTGAAACCCCGGAGATTTTCTGACGCTGGGGGGCGCTATTCACTTATTTCTGCCTGCTGTTTATAAACGGCAGATTAGAATAAGGCTACATTCACACGACCGATCTGTTTTTGTGGTTTGCAAAAAACAGTCCATTTTTTTTCACGGGTGCATCCGTGTGGCATCCGTTTCCGTTCCGTAGACGGTCCGTATGTCATCTGTTTGTCATCTGTGTGTCTTCCATTTTTTTTGTGTACTGCAAAAATACTGAAGGAGGGAAAATACATAAATTTACCCAGGATCCATAGCTTCAACCTACATGAGGCGGTCACATGTTCACTCCAGTGCCATTTTCTACTGCTTTTCACAGCGTAGAGCGCTCTGGTGATTTTCTTGTGCTTGTACACTTCATATCAGTCGTTTCTGTCATTATAATGGCAGAAAGACACATAATGTCCCACTCTCCTGCATTTTGTAATTTTGCACCCTTTGGTGCCTTTCATGTGGCACTAAGGGGTGCTTAGCTTTGTATTTAGCCAAAAAAATGGAAAAAAAATGACGTGGGGTTTCCCCTATTTTTGTAGCCAGCTAGGGTAAAGCAGACGGCTGCAGCCTGCAGACCACAGCTGGCAGCTTCACCTTGGCTGGTAATCCAAAACTGAGGGCACCCCATGCTGTTATTTTAAATTAAATAAATAATTTAAAAAAAAAAACACGTAGGGGTCCCCCCAAAATTGGATCACCAGCCAAGGTAAAGCAGACAGCTGGGGTCTGATATTCTCAGACTAGGGAGTTCCATGGTTATTGGACTCTCCCCAGCCTAAAAATAGCAGGCCGCAGCCGCCCCAGAAGTGGCGCATCCATTAGATGCGCCAATCCTGGTGCTTCGCCCCAGCTCATCCCGTGCCCTGATGCGGTGGCCAACGGGGTAATATATGGGGTTAATACCAGATGTGTAATGTCACCTGGCATCAAGCCCTGGGGTTGGTGAGGTCAGGCGTCTATCAGATACCCGACATCACCAACCCAGTCAGTAATAAAAAAAAATAGACGACAAACACATTTTTATTTGAAAAAACACTCCCCAATACATTCCCTCTTTAACCAATTTATTAGAAAGAGAAACAAATCCAGGTCTGGTGTAATCCAAGGGGTTGCCATGACAATCCACACTGTCCCAGTCAATGAAGAGCAGGATGTTCCCCATTGGCTGGGAGAGCAATGCAGTGACTTAAGCTAACATCAATGGGTCAGCCCAGGTCACTGCAGGGGATGACAAGTGCTGCTGTCAGCGAGGTACATTACCTGCGCTGATCTCCAGCACTGCTGACAGCACATGCCAGTGAGTTCAATCACCTTCACAGCCAAGTATCGCGAGAGGCCCGTGACATCACCGCTAGTCAGTCTCGGGTCGGAAGTGAGAGAAGGTGATGTGACAAGCGGCGGCCATGGAGGACAGTGACAGCGCTGAGGTTGGGATTTCATCACCGCAGGTAAGCCAAGCGGGACCATGTGTGCAGAGTGCCAGGTGGGCGGAGCCTAGCGGGGTAATGTATGCAGAGTGCCAGGTGCGCAGAGTGCCAGGTAGGCGGAGCCTAGCGGGACCATGTGTGCAGAGTGCCAGGTGTGCAGAGTGCCAGGTGGGCAAAGCCTAGCGGGGAAATGTGTGCAGAGTGCCAGGTGGGCGGAGCCTAGCGGGACCATGTGTGCAGAGTGCCAGGTGGGCGGAGCCTAGCGGGACCATGTGTGCAGAGTGCCAGGTGTGCAGAGTGCCAGGTGGGCGGAGCCTAACGGGGAAATGTGTGCAGAGTGCCAGGGGGCGGAGCCTAGCGGGACCATGTGTGCAGAGTGCCAGGTGGGTGGAGCCTAGCGGGACCATTTGTGCAGAGTGCCAGGTGGGCGGAGCCTAGTGGGGTAATGTGTGCAGAGTGCCAGGCGGGCGGAGCCTAGCGGGACCATGTGTGCAGAGTGCCAGGTGGGCGGAGCCTAGCGGGACCATGTGTGCAGAGTGCCAGGGGGGCGGAGCCTAGCGGGACCATTTTTGTAGAGTCCCAGGTGGGCGGAGCCTAGCGGGGTAATGTGTGCAGAGGAGCCTAGCGGGACCATGTGTGCAGAGTGCCAGGTGGGCGGAGCCTAGCGTGGTAATGTGTGCAGAGTGCCAGGTGGGCGGAGCCTAGCGGGACCATGTGTGCAGAGTGCCAGGTGGGCGGAGCCTAGCGGGTAATGTGTGCAGAGTGCCAGGTGGGCGGAGCCTAGCGGGACCATGTGTGCAGAGTGTAAGGTGGGTGGAGCCTAGCGGGACCATGTGTGCAGAGTGCCAGGTGGGCGGAGCCTAGCGGGACCATGTGTGCAGAGTGCCAGGTGGGCGGAGCCTAGTGGGACCATGTGTGCAGAGTGCCAGGTGGGCGGAGCCTAGCGGGGTAATGTGTGCAGAGTGCCAGGTGGGCGGAGCCTAGCGGGACCATGTGTGCAGAGTGCCAGGTGGGCGGAGCCTAGTGGGGTAATGTGTGCAGAGTGCCAGGTGGGCGGAGCCTAGCGGGACCATGTGTGCAGAGTGTCAGGTGGGCGGAGCCTAGCGGGACCATGTGTGCAGAGTGCCAGGTGGGCAGAGCCATGTGTGTTGGCGGCGGAGTGCGAAGTGGGTGGAGCCTAGCGGGGTCATGTGGCGCTGAGGACGTCAGTGTTGTGGACTGCATGGCTGGAGACAGGTGAGTGTGAGTGTGTGTATGTATGTGTACATGCTGCGTGCAGGAGGGGGTGGAGCGAGCTGAGCGGGGAAGTGTCGGCTTCCTGCACACGTAACTAGGATAAATATCGGGTTACTAACCAAAGCGCTTTGCTTAGATACCCGATGTTTATCTTGGTTACCAGCTTCTGACAGGCTGCCAGCGATGGCTCCTGCACACTGTAGCTGTAAAAAGCCCTGCTTTTTGCTGCTAGAACCGTTCTCGAACGTAACTAGAACTATCGAACTTTAGCAAAAAGCTTGAGGTCTAGTTCGATCTAGAACAGCCCCCAAAATCACTCGAACCGCGAACTGGAGAACCGCGAACCGCGCTCAACTCTAGTCAATATCCAACTCTTTGACAAGTTTAAAGATATGACAAGGTAAACACCAAGGCCAGGTATCCATCCACAGACAGCTGTTTCGGGGTATTGCCCCTCATCAGTGTGGAGTAGGATTCTGGCCAGGTGGGAGCAATGCCTAGTAAACCAACAAGACAAAACAATCATTGATCTCGGGGATACCAGCCAGAGAAAACACTGCCAGCAGCCAACGAGGGCGCTCAATACAGTGAAATCCTAGGTGCATTGCCCCCTGGGAAATATGCAAATCAAAAAAGTCCGAAACAGCTGTCTGTGGATGGATACCTGGCCTTGGTATTTCCCTTGTCATATATTTAAAAGTCAAAGAGTTGGATATTGACTAAAAGGGCCACTTAATATGGTGGTTACGGTGGTTTCCTAAAAAGAGCCACTCCTTGGCTAGGTCCTTTCCAGAGGGATATCTGGCTAGTTTCTGTGTTGAGACTCCTAACAGAGGCTCCATGGACTTTTTTGAAAGCATATAAAAGACAACTAAAGTGACAGTGCATAAAAAAATAAAAAATACATGTAAATACTTGATAATAATATGGGAGACATAATATTATTGATTAAATAAGTTGCAATAACAGAAGGGGATTAAAGCCAATACAATAAAATGTGCTGTAAACATTATTTCAGTGATAGTGCTGAAAAAATATACAAATACAATGATAACAAATACATGGCATAATATGAATATAGAAGAAAAAATAAAAATAAAATACATAAAATACAATACTATGAAGAATGTTTATATTCGTGATGCTGTTTTGTTTGACGCAGGACTTCATTGTTGATCTAGAAGTCATGTCAAAAAGTTTAAATCATAATAAGCAAGGCATTGGACACAAATTAACGAAGGATCTGTTGTGAAGAAAAATGACCAAGATAAAGAAAACATAAGTACCAAATAAAACAAGATAACCAAAGGAAAATATTTCTCAGCAAAATTAAGCATTTTTTTGTTTTCTTATGAAAATCCGAAATATCAAAAGGAAGCCGCAGATGATGTCTTATCCTGGTGGAAAACAGAATAAAATGCACGGAACCATTCACCTAGGGTAGTTGTGAGGGTCACAACTACCAAAAAAGTAGAAATGGTCGCCATGATGGCTGCCGCAGACCCGGAGGATGGATCAGTATACGTGGAGCAGGAAGAAAGGGTTAACCAGTGCTGCTTTGTGGATAGAGGAAATCATTCGGGACAAGTAATCTTAGTGATTTCATAATTCAATACATTTCATAATCTCTACAACTCCTTCAGGAATCAAAATCACTGATGTACAACAGTGATTTTGATTCCTGAAGATGGAGTTGTATGCACTCTGAAACGCGTTGAATAATAAAATCACAAAGATTACTTCTCTCAAATGATTTCCTCTATCCACAAGGCAGCGAGGGTTAACCCTTACTTCCCACTCCACATATACTTACTTCATTCTCAGGGATGCATGTGAACAGGGCATTATAACAAAACAGGTTTTTGACAGTCTCATGACAAAACACCCTAAAGTACACACATTTTACCTACTGCCAAAAGTCAATAAAGGTTCTGATGATCACCCTGGATGGCCTATTGTTTATGGACTTTGCTATCCGTTATGCAAGTGGGGCGCCCTGTGCCTGAGTCGCCACAAAGAATGACTGCATGTGTATTTCAATATGTATAACATATATTTCCAGCTTTAATGAGATTTGGTTTTCCAGAGGGCTGTGGGAGGAGTTTCACTGGTTGTCAAAGCCTAGCATCTCATGCGTGTGCTCCTTCACAGGAGAGTGCCACAAGAAGGAGTGATGCTGGGCTGTGATATGTGGTGAAAGTCCGCCCAGAGCCCAGTTACTCATGAAGACTGATGCCCACCTCAGTAATGTTGGGTTAGCTAGAAGTTGACGTGACATTACCAGATCTCAGAGGTCAAGAAGCCCGGGGGCCACGTGATGGGGATGAGCAGACCGCAATAACGCCAAGGCACAATTGCACAAACCAGGTATTTGAAAAAAAGCCTTTTGTATGAGGTTTAAATCGATGTGTGGCCACTATGCTGAGTAGTGAACCACCCCTTTAAACCAAAAAATCAGATATATCTCTACATATGGTGAAGAACAGAAATCTAAATATCCCCCTGATATCATCATAAAAAGATGATAAAGTGTCAATTTTTAAATAAAAAACCTTTATATTTTATTAGGTTCAACAGCTATAGACAAACAATACTACATATAATTAAAATGACATATGTGCCTCCAGTGCAATGAGGTGGCTGAGATTAATTCACATATTGTTATTAGTTCTATAATATATTAACAATTTACCTTTATTCACATTCTATTCACATTTAAAGATAAAAAAATAAGAAATTAAAAGAAGGAGATCTGGTAAGGTGACCACAAGTAATATATTTTTTAAAAGAATATACACATGAGAGATTTAGATTGCCAGATTGAACATACCAGTGATGCAGAAGTGAATTACCAGCATCCTTCCAGTTCCAACACGCATTTCAATGTCACTTCCTCAGGGGGCGCCAAAGGAGGGGAAGTGCTGTTTGTTTAAATAGTTGCCAGGTATTATCAGCTGATTCCAGTGTTTGGCACCAATATAATTAAATATCCACAGGATACATGCAACGCCTTGGTCACATGATCTGCCCCTTGTGAAATGACTTCTGTCTTCCGGTCCATGAGCCGAAAGCAGGCAGCACCATCATGGTTACCAATGGTGGTGCGTGTTCAGCGGTTCTGTGCACCATGAAGACTGGAAGTGAGAGGGACATTAGTGTGCCCAGCGCTCCTCTGATGTCTATAGGTGTTTTAGTATTGTATGTTCCTGGTTATTATCTAAATGGGTGTTGGAATTAATGTATGATTAATTTTGTTAGAAAAAATGAAAGATAAAAAGAGGCAAAAGAAAAAGAAAAAGAGGGAAAAATAGCAGGATTTCTAAATTACCTTTTCAATGGGGTTAAGATTAAATATATACAGTATACTGTATATTGTAAATAAGAGGGTCACACGCCTAATAAGTAGAATATATCTGTAGTGCCCCTGAGACCCTCAGGGCACTAGAGGGAACTGCATCCTTGGGGATGCAGGACCTACCTCCTGGGACCTGGAGTACCAGTGCTGATTCCACCAACACACATCTAAAATCCTAGTTCTCCTCTCCACACTGGGCATAGAGGGTTAACCATGTAAGGGGATGTGTGCCACGCCAGCAGCAGTCGAACCTCTCGGACCCGGGGGTCGTTACTCGTGGCTCAAGGGTCTCCGGACCCAGGGGCTTGCGGCCACTCTTAAATGTAAAAGGGGGGTTATTTACATGGGAGACATAGGTTGTGATGCCACCCATGGTGTGAGGTAATTTGGAGTACCGCCGCTGCCATTGGAAGTACCCGGGGTGATGGAGTGGGGCAGCAAGATGACATTACCCTCCACGGGTAGGGAAAGGCCCTGGGACTCTGGATGGTGATATGGGGTACAGAGGGGAGTGCAAGCTTGCTGGTTGTAGGGGTTAATCAGGTACTCACTCAGCAGTAAAGCAGATGCTGACAACCGGGTAAACCAAGTCTCTGGGTGTCGCTGCCCTCTTGAGGGAGCTCGTCCGGGTCCCGTCCCCTGCAGCACTGCCTGGTGATCCATGACCTGCCTCCTGGCACAGTAGTTTTAAAGTGTCCTTTGTGGCCCATCAGCTTGGAGCTTTCCGGGCCCTGCTCCCCACTATGGCTAAGTAGGAGAGCCTGCTCTCAGGAGCTCACGCTTGGAATTTCAGGAGGCAATACTGCAGGTTAGGTTCCAAGAACCATGGTGGGATTGAGCCCTGCACGGGATGAGAAAGATTGTGCAGAACCCTGTGACGACCTGACTACTCCAGGGCATCACAGATGGTTGCCATGGGAACGAGTCCTTGGGTATAGCCAGCCTGGTGGGAGGAGTCAGCAGTCAGTCTGAGTCAGTCAGAGGAAGTCTGGAGTCAGGAGCACACAGGAGAGGTGTGTGGACGCGCCTGAGCTGGGTCCGTGTAATGGTGAACCCGGGGGCACAGGAGAGAGGTCGCCAGGATGGGTACTGAGATATTGCTAGGACAGGAGCATGAACGGGGAACAGGGCCCTAGGTCAAATGTCAAATTTCAAATGGTTTGATAAATACCAGCATGGTGAGGACACCTTCAAGGACTTCATCGAACCAAATAATACGGGGGTATCAGCAGTAAACTAGGATCGGGGTTTGGACACCTACCTCCCTGCAGGGTCCGCACTGCCCGCAGTACGGGGAAGGAGACTGTACCCCAAAAGGGACAGTCGGGGTTCCCAAACACTCCATGCTATGGGGACTCAATCTACAGAGAGTACCGGGGACAGAGCAACCTGGGTCACTACATTGGCACTGGTCCTCCTGGGACCTGAACCAGCAATCCCTGGGTCCTCAGTGAGTAGAGACTGTTAAACACAGCCTGGTGTGGTTTCCATTATTGACCCACTACATTTCCCAGGCACAGCCCTACCTGCGGAGGGCCCACCATCACAGCTGCCACAATCACCAGCCCTGGGAGTACCCACATTGAGCAGCGGTGGTTCCCTATCTCTAACCGCAGGTGGCTTCACATGACAAAAACTCTTATCTCACCTGTAAATACACCCCATTAACAAAAGGGGCCCAGAGCACGGGATTGGGCAACGGCCACCAGAGTGACATCCCCGTTTGTTAACACCCGGGACCGAGTACCCCCTTCTCTGGACAATAGATATGTAATAAAGGTGAATACGAAAGGATGAATGTAAAATGCTATAAATAGGTGAAATAAATAAAACATAACAATGAATAGGTGTTGTGAGAAATAATAAACTGATAAACAGGTAATGTGAATATTAAGATTAAAATATATTTAGATTAGTGAAATAAGTGTAATAAGTTATTTATACACATGAAACTAAAATTTATTTATAAATAAATATTGCACAAAAATATACTTAATGTAGCTAATAGGTGTAGGTATAAATGGATTAATAAGAGTATAACTAGAGAGAGTGAATTAGTGTGGTGACAGTAATTTTTCTGTTAGGAAGATTTTTTGCTAAAAGATAAGGTATACAATTAGAGCACAATATGGTGAGTAGTCAAAGTACACGGGATAGTTCATATTCCCTCTGAGTTGTGAATTCACATTTATAAGTGAACTAATTGCAGTATAACAAATCTCAGCATATACCTCTACTTTGTCATATATATATATATATATATATATATATATATATATATATATATATATATATAAATATATCAATCATTACATACTGTATATCCTCTGTATATTATTGTATGTATAAAGGCAACAATGAATGTTCCATCAACACTTTCTTTTTTATCTCTCTTTCGCTCCTCCTCAGTCTTGTCCTTCCCCCTTTCCCTCCTGTTCCCTTCTCCATCGCCTGCTTTCCTCTCATGTTTCTTCTTTCTTTCTTTTATTGTAGATTTCAGACCAGGAACCCAGACTCCAGTCGGCGTGCTTCAGATAAAAACAGATATAATGAAGAGTTGCAAGCCATGACATCCATCCTAGGAAAGCATTGGTCTATGTTACATCATGACTCATATATTAAATTACACTTACCAGATATCCCATTGATGATATTGAAATGATGTAGAAACTTGAAGGATAGTTTAATGAAAAGTGACTGTGTACCACCTATGATGAACCCATTTGGATGCAATGGCCCTATTAAAGGTTGCTTCCCATGTGACCACTCTCTTGCCTGCGCCAATGTCTCTCTCTGCTCCACTTTTACTACTGCTAGTGGGCATCATCATTTCAAAAATACTCACTACATTTCTGGCAGCAGCACTAATGTAATCTATTATGCTGTATGCAGTTCTCCTAAAACCTGCAGAGGACGTACTTTCAGAGAACTGCATGTCAGGGTCAGGGAGCATGTGAGGGACATTGGCGTGGCCAGGACAGTGGTTGATGTCACACAATGAAAAACAATACCACAGCATTTCAGAACCTACCATGATTGTGATTCCAGCTCCTTTATGGTTTGTGGAATTAATGTGGTTCATTGTGGTATTCATGGTGGCAATGTTAAAAAATTATTTGCTCAAAGAGAGGCTAAATGGATCACCATATTGTAAACCATGATTCCAGAGGATTTAACTGAAACATTAACGTTCACCTCTTGCCTATAAATGTGTCACAAAGTGACTACAAGTGCCTGGAGACGAGAGGTATCCTAGTGAATGGTGCAACACAGCGGCAACACCTGGGTAGTGTTATGCCGGGGAGGGGAAGAACCCTCAGCGAGCGATGCAACCCAAAGGTTGCATAATAAAACATAGGCCCTTGCGCTAGGGATAGGGGAGTGGGGTCACCCCCTAACACTAACTTGAGGCTGATCTTTGCACTCCCTAATGTCCCCAGATGGATCCTTCCCTACATTTGCCAATCACGTGCCTAGGCCCTTGCTGCCCCTGAACTCACCCTGACTAGTGATAATGACACAATGAAAATTACTCCTTGGTTTCTTCAGTAGGAACCTTCGCAGCTGCAATAGAAGCAACATAACAGTTAGGCTATGTGCACACGCTGCGTTTTTTTGACGCTGCGTTTTTGTGCGTTTTTGGCCGCTAAAAACGCACAAAAACGCACCTGCGTCGAAAAAACGCGGCAAAAAACGCACGCGTTTTGCCGCGATTTGGTGCGTTTTTTTTGCTGCGTTTTGCTGCGTTTTTGCTCACTGCGTCCTTATGCGTTTTTTTATCAGTGAACAAAAAAAAAAGGTCTGATGTCATTTCCTTCTTCAATGTGTTCTTCATTCTCCACTAGTGTATGCAGAAGAGCAGACAGCTGCAGAACTACAAGGCTCAGCATCCTCGATCCAATAGTGTATGCAGGACAGCAGACAGCAGCTGTCGAACTACAAGGCTCAGCATCCTCCATCCAATAGTGTATGCAGGAGAGCAGACAGCAGCTGTCGAACTACAAGTCTCAGCATCCTCCATCCAATAGTGTATGCAGGAGAGCAGACAGCAGCTGTCGAACTACAAGGCTCAGCATCCTCCTTCCAGGACTGTATGCAGGATTTCTTTGCCCCCCCAAAAAAAAGAATGACGTGGGCTTCGCCATATTTTTGTATGCTAGCCGGGTACAGCAGGCAGGTACGGGCTGCCCCCAACCCCCAGCTGCCTATTTGTACCCGGCTGGGAACCAAAAATATAGGGAAGCCCTTTTTTTTTAAATTATTTCATGAATTTCATGAAATAATTTAAAAAAAAAAATGACGTGAGCTTCGCCCCATTTTTGAGTCCAGCCGGGTACAACTAGGCAGCTGGGGATTGGAATCCACAGTGCAGGGTGCCCATGCTTTCTGGGCACCCCCGCTGTGAATTGCAGTCCCGCAGCCACCCCAGAAAATGGCGCTTTCATAGAAGCGCCATCTTCTGGCGCTGTATCCAACTCTTCCGGCTGCCCTGATGCCGGGTGGCTAGCCAGGTAATAATGGAGTTAGGGCTAGCTGTATATTATCAGCTAGCCCTAAGCCCGAAATTCATGGTGTCACGCCAATATTAGACATGGCCACCATGAATTTCTAGTAAAGATAAAAAAAAAACACAACACAGAAAAATATTTTTATTAGAAATAAAACACAACACAATTAGTGACTCCATCTTTATTGAAATAAACCCCCCTCCGCAGTAATCTTGGGTCAGGGTCCCGCGCCGTCCAATCAGGATCCAATACCATCTGATCGGTTTGCTGGAAGGCAAAGCGATCAGATGATCTGTCAGGATCAAGTGCCTGAATCCCATCACACATCAGCTGATTGCATAAACGCCGATTATACAATCAGCTGATGCATCGGTGCAAAAAAAAAAAATAAATAATACTCACTTATGTGCTGAATTACCGGCAGCTCCCGGAGCGATGGGGCGGGAGTCTGATCCTGTCCGATCGCTGCAGCAGCTGCCGGTAATCAGGGATGAAGTCTCCTGACGCATCCGCTGATACCGGCCGGGCGCCCGCGTCACCGCGATACTTACGATCACCTGATGCGTCAGGTGACTGCATCAGGTGATCCATCGCCAGGTCCTGCAAGCAAGGTCCTGCCCCGGGGAGACTGCGCACAGCCGGAGCGGGAGCGGTGAGAGGAGATGGGAGCGGGCATGGCACCGCGAGGCTGCACACAGGTGAGTATAACTTTTTTTTTTTTTATTCTACTGTTAACTTTTGTTTTCGCAGCCGCTTCCACCTCCTGCCTGTACATGGCGCCGCACGGCAGCATACATGCACAGGACTGGAGGTGGACGCAGCGGTGACGGTACCGGGAGGATTCATGCTTCTGTCTATACTGACAGAAGGAATCCTCTTCCTGTACACGTCACTTTACTACCCACCTCCTGCGCTTATAGCTGCGTTTTTGGTCTTAGAAACGCACCAAAACGCAGCTATTTGCGTTTCTCATTGCGTCTTTCAACATCCCATTGAACTCAATGGATGAAAAGCGCAGTGAAAAACGCGGGAATAATTGACATGCTGCGTTTTTGTGGTCACCACAAAAACGCAGCTGAAAAAAAACGCTGTGTGGGGACAGCAAAAATGAAAACTCATAGACTTTGCTGGGGAAGCAAAGTCATGCAGTTTTGAGGCCAAAAACGCACCCGAAAACGCGCAAAAACGCCGAGAAAAACGCACCGTGTGCACATAGCCTTATGCAGTGACAAACTCCTTCCACATGGTCAGCTTAAGTATGAGGTATAGACCGCATAGAGAGGAGGGAGGAGCAGATATTTATAGCAGAAGGGAGGTTACAATTTTTTGCTAAATCACTGCAGGCTGCAGGATAGAAATAAACCTTAACCCCTTTAGTACCTGATGGAATTAAATACGCTTCAGCTCAGGGTAAATGACGAGGGCGCACTAAAGTGGATCCGCGATTCACAATACTCTGCGACCTTCTGATCCCAGATCTCCCTGAGATCAAATCAGGCCATGACGCACTTGTGACAGTCTGCCTTTTTTATATAAGAAAACTATTTGTTTTTTATTTTTCTGAGAAATATTTTCTTTTGTTTATTTTTTTTTCTTTGGACTTAATCTTTTCTTTATCTTGGTAATTTTTTTCCCTACAGCTCTTTCATTAATTTGTGTCCAAAGCCATGTTATTAAAACTTGAACTTGAGACATGCCTGGGGTGTTATTTCTATGCATGGCAGCTAGGTGTGGGTATACCTCATGATGGGTAAGATTTTTTTGTGCTACTCTTAATAAGTGAGCAGTAATACTATGGATAGATACCTTACATGACCACAAAGGTCCATTACACTATGTAGGGTTGTTATCCTTTTGCTGCATATACTATTTGTAGTGATAATAATAATAATAATAATAATAATTTTATTCATTTATATAGCGCCATTAATTCCATAGCACTTTACATACATTGGCAACACTGTCCCCATTGGGGCTCACAATCTAGAGTCCCTATCTGTATGTCTTTTAGAATGTGGGAGGAAACCGGAGTACCCGGAGGAAACCCACGCAAACACGGGGAGAACATACAAACTCCTTGCAGATGGTGCCCTTGGTGGGATTTGAACCCAGGACCCCAGCGCTGCAAGACTGCAGTGCTAGCCACTGAGCCACCGTGCCGCCCAGTAGTGATGAGCGAATATATTCACTGCTATTCATTACTTGCACAAGTATTACTAGAGTTCGCTGCCTGCAAATGTCTCAGCAGCTGGGAACTCCAGGAATGTTAAAGGCTCCCTTAAAAATACTGGGTTGACATCTGACATGAGACGCGGTGGCTGTGAGCTCTGGTAACCTAAAGGTTTGAGCGCTCTCCTACTGCTTTTGTGGCGCCCTGGACAAGCCAGGGGCCACAGAGAACAACACCCACACACCCCACACTCCCAGCAGGCACACCGAAGTCAGAACACAAAACCCTTGTTGCCTTCCTCCAGGGGCTGATGTCCACACCAGGGGGTGGGCCAGGCGGTTGGTCCCACCCACCGAGGAGTTCACAGTCCTGGAGGCGGGAAAACAAACAGTTGAGTTTTGGAGGTGAAAGTGGAAGGAAGTAGAGTGGTAGTGGAGCAACTAACTGACAGCGTCCGGGTGTGTGGCCCGGGCGGTACAGCAAGGTTGGCAGACGGTGGTGACCGTCTGCAGGAGTCACCGATTGGAGTCTACCGTAAGGACCGTGGACGGGCGGTGGCCCGGCGGTACCGGACCGGTACACAAAGAGAAGTCAGCACCATCTGGCAGGGGCTTACGGACCCCGGCAAGGCTAGGAGTCGCCGTGAATTTGCCAAATTCGTTAGTGAAGGGAACCTCCTGGGTTTCCCAACAGCCAAGTCCCGACAGAAGGCAACAGTCCAACCAAGTGAGGGAGACACCGCCACCGCCAAGGCAACCATTTCTCAGGGCCAGCGCCTGCGGGCAAAAGGGGCTCCTCCGGCCTATATCCAAGCCGGGGAGCGGGTTACCGGTGGGAACCCATTGGAACCATCTACCATATCTAGGTGCAGGGAAAGGCAGTCACCATCAACCTGCCGGGAGCAGAAACCACCGCAGCCGTCAGTGGGACCCGTCCATCCAGCCGTGTGTTTTACCGAGAACTGTGTCTTCATCATTGGCTGAGTGAGTACCACCGTGCCGTGCGGCACAGCGCTGCCCCTGCGACTCTGCACCTCACCAGGCCCTGTAACCCACCTGCCATCCTTCCCTACCCCATCACCGGGCCCCGGGACAACCAACCCTCTACCCAGGAGAGAACTAACAACAAAGCTGCTCCCTGTCACCGCTCCCGGGATCCCCCTCCAGAGCAGCGGTGGTGTCACCCATATCACCACAACCGTGGGTGGCGTCACGGACAATAATCAATAACCCCCACAATCAAAAATCCCCCTTTTCACTCACGGGCGAGGAGCACCGCTCGAGTCCCCAGGATCCGGCCCACCGCTCGAGCCACCAGCCGAGCAGCAGCAGCAGTGGCCGGACCCGAGCAGTGGGAGAGCACAGCGTCCCCTCCTCCGCCCGCGACACTTTCGGTTAACTCCGTTGAACCTGCTGTCAGATAGCCAGACTGTCAGATTGCGAGACATTGTTGCACAGCACTCCAGCAATCCGGCAGTTCAACAGAGATCAGCAAGGGAGTCCCCAAGTGTGAACTCTGGTGACCTGACAGCTGGATTGCAGGAGTGTTTTGTTGCAGAGTCCGGGCAGTCCTGTAATCTACCTGTCGTCAGTTTTCCATAACTGATTAGCACAGTTAGGTACACAAGGCCACTAGCATGGTACACTCTCCCTGTAACAGCAGGACAGTTCATGTTCATGGTGCTGAAAGTGCTCTGAAGGAATCAATCGAGGTGCTTAGATGAAGAAGGTTGGCAGGTTCAAATTCTCTCCACAGAATGACTCTGTATCACAGCTTCAGATGTCAGGTATGTTAACTGTCTGATATGTGACATTCACAGCACGCAGGAGGTGCCAGGCCACTGATAGTCTACGTCCACAATAGCATGCAGCCTTTGCGGTGGACCTCAACTATATCTGTACGAATGATGAGTCACTTACTTTGCCTATTTTATAACCGTTAATACACAATGAAATCATCCCTAACAAACTGATATTACAATGTCAGACACTTGCAGTGAGTTTATCCACTAGATGTGGGTCCCATCAAGCATGGTTAACTATTTTCTGAAGTCTCATAGTAGTGAATGGAGAAAGACATGTGAGGTCACCCCTTTGCACAGTGGCGCAAGATGGGGCTCACATTTTCAACCCCCATTATGGCAATTCCTGTGGATGTGTAATACATTTCTGAGACTGGATTCCCAATTTAAGTTTAAAAACACAGAACTTGAGAATACCAAAAGAATGGTATAAAGTTTAATAGCACACAAGAAATGGACAAAGTGGCCTTGGTAACTATACATACATTGGCATGACATATCAACACAACAAAAATGTTCTGACAGCTTCATTGGTGGCACCAAACATTATAGATGAACAGTAATGATAAAGATTAGTGCATGCACACTGTTTTCCTTGGAAGTTCCCTAGTGGAAGCATATCTGTATAAATACTATCACCCTAATTTCAGGTAAGTTTACCACCCGCGACAGTTCTCACCTCTCTTCTCAGGTGCACACCTCTGAATCTTTACTTTCATTAATGACTTGCTTTCATTTTATTAATATTTGCAATTGAGGAAGAGCTGTAATTCCTGAAGAATATATTGCAAGTGATATAAAATGTATTTTCTTTCCACTGTTATTAACATGCCAATATTAATTATTGAATAAAAGCAAGTAAAAAATGCTCCAATGCTCTTTATACACCCTCAAAGTGATTCTCACCATATCTAAGCAGCTACTGTAAGATCTTTAATTTATGCCGTGCATGTCTCTGGGGTTTGTAGAAGTGTCAATCTATGTCTTTTGTAGGCCTACCATATAATTACAATCCCTCGTCAATAGTCTTTGTCGTTAAACAGCTAATGACAACTGCTATAATGTGAGCATTTCCGCTGTGTCTGCAATGAAATCTGTCACGTTGAACAGCTCCCCATTATTACTGAAATGTACAATTGCTTTGAAAAACATGACAGAGATTTGCTGCAAACAGCAGAGTAATGGCCAGGGACAGAGATTTATCAGTTTGGTGGGAGACGTGAAATTAATTCTAGCAGCCAAGAAGTGCAAAAATATGTGTATATGTACATGTATCTATGAATACAGTGCTTTGAAAAGTATTCATACCTCATGAACTTTTTCACATTTTTTCACTTAACACCTACAAACTTAACTATAGTAGTGATTTTAAGTGATATTCATATAACACTAAGTAGTAAGTACAATGATGAGCAAAAGGGTAACAATATTTTGAACTTTTGTCTTTCAGGCTCCATATCTCACCATCTACTACATCTTTGAGTGTGAGACTACCTTTATTTTATAGATAATCATCTTGGCTATCTCAAACATAAATTTGACTTGCAACTATTTAGCATATGATAAATTATGCAGGTTCTTGTCATGTTCTGCATCGTTACTGTTTTGCTCCTGGTGTTTAAACTTTTTACAACCTGTTCTCATATTCCCTAATAGCTCAGTGTTTTATTAGGTTGATCCCTAAGCAAAATGTCACTGAGTAGAATTGAGGAGCAGTCATGAAGAGGATTGTGACGACATGGACACTCAGTGCCTAGCATGGGTTAAAGTTTCTTAAAATTCAGCCAGACGTATTGTTCTTCTGTGTTAACTCATGTTTGCTAAACTATTGTTTGGGACCAGACCCTTCGGAGCAATCATTGTAATGTAGTTGTGTATTGCTAATGTAAATTACCTTAGTAGCCATTGTCTAGTCTATGACTTGCAGACCACATGTAGATATCCTCAGTCTTTCTATCCACATCATTTAAATGAACATTATCCATGCAGCTTGAAATTCATCCAATAAGAGAAGCAACCTTGTACAACCAATCCGATAAGGGCACAGTATATCTAAAGGGAAGGCTATGGCTATATAAAAGGGGACATCTTTAAGTCACCAGTTGTTGATGGATGTGCATGATCCAGTATAAGCTCTTAGGAGCTGGCTACAAGATCAGGATACCTTATGGCTTCAATCTAGGAACTCCGGTTCTGATTGGAGACCATTTCCACAGTCTAGGGATTTTGACTCCGGCTGCCAGGATTAAATCATCAAACCGGAGACTACTTAAGGAGGAAACCCAGGTTGGGACAATCCAGTCACCTGGTACAGACTTTGCAGACCTCAGCCAGCTTCCTAAATCTGGCAATATTCCTTTCTCGGTTGGTGCACGCCAAAAGCGGGGTGCTGCTGGATTGGAGTAAATAGCCCTGAAACCTCTGAGGCATGGACATTCTAAATCCCTGGTGAGCCAGCGGAAGGGTGAGACTCTGTTGCCTGTTACATTTGTGTGTTTTGCTGGTTATGTGCTATGTGCCGTTAATATTTTGGGGATCCAATAAAGTCTTAATATTGTGATTCCCTCACCCTGTGTTGTCTGAGTAGTGTTCCGCCCACAGTTAAGGAGGTCGTGTGTTCAGTTGGGATGAGCCCTGAGCCACGCTGTCTTTCTAAAGGCGGCTGGGCCAGCGGACAAGAGCACCCGCTGAGCCCCGTGTCTCCACAAGGATTTCCTAAGAAAAGAGAAACACCATCATCCAGCTCATCGATAGTGACCTCTCGGCCAAGAAAATTGACAAACTGCATCATGTGAGTGCCATGACAATAGTAAGAATATGAAA